>NC_090451.1:83080259-84531092 GCF_031143425.1 Pleurodeles waltl
AGATTTTTGATTTGATTATTAAAAGAACAGACTAGTACAATTGTACTCCTTGTAAATATTTCTTCTGTATCAAATGTGTTAGCAGGATTCAGAAAATTACACACCCACTTTAACATATATATATGCTGGGGTTGAAAGTCACTTTCTGTACCTGGAACTAGTTTAAAGTCACTGTGCAGAAACAAATCAGAAAAGGGAATGAATATGCAATCAATAATGGTTTTGATTCTATAAGCTTCAAATGTATACTGGGTGGGACATTCTCTGTCAGATCTCCCATTAAAGTGTTGAAAGCATAGGTCATAGTAGGTAGTTCTGCTGTTCTTATTAATTGATCTCCATCTAGAAACCACATGCTAGAATACTGAATGGAATAAATGTCACCTGCAGAGTATTCAGAGATCACGGTGTTTGTAGTTTGTAACAGACTGGCAGTAAAAGCTCTAGGTATTATTAGGGTGGCCCTTTTAGATGAGTTTAAGTTTATTCAAAATAGAAAACAATCTGTGTTTTATCCTTGCTTATTTGTGGTGGCTATAAATATTTATTATAATGCACTGGAATGCATCCTTAAATTGCAGTTACATGACAAGAATTCTTCAGTTTCAAATAAGTTTGGATATTATCATAATTAGTTTTCTGTAATAAAAATGTTAAAGGTCTCTACTTGGTTTTCCAATTCTGGAGTTTAGAACGAGTGTTTCATAAAACGTAGAGTTTGGGAAATAAGTGGCGACAGTTTACAAGATTTTATTGTAGACAAATAATTTATTATGTAGTTAGGAAAAAAAAGTAGGTATTCTCTGCCTCGCTTTTGTTGTTGATTAAGCCCGACAATGTTACACAAGTATATCTGAATGGTGCTGGGGAAAATGAAACTAAATGATGATGATTTTTCAGAAATTCAGTTGCACACTATTGAATTTTTATTTGTTCCTCAGGTCTGTGGTATAATATCTCTTTATTTGCTTCTAAGTCATTTGGTAGCATAACATTCAGGTTATTTGCTTCACTAGATTGAAGTGTGTTTGGCACGTTAATTAATTCTGATTGGGCCCATGGTAGGTGTTCAGAGGTGTCTTTGTATCTCAATTTTGCTTGCTTTCATATGTATGGGTATTTTTTTTTGGTAATTGGTTTTAGTCGTATTTCTAAATTTGTCACCTCGTGGTTCCTGAACCATATTTTAATAGGCCAGATATCGGTAGTCCTGCTGGTGTGTGACTCATTTTACCTCAAAAATAAACTAGATCCTTAGTAAGACTTGTGAATTTCTTTGGCTCAGTTCCTTGAATTAATGTAACAGTTTCAAGATGTTTTGCCTCTTTATTATATCACAGTGAGCTTTTGATAGGTGTGTAGGACAAAAGTCCACTTGCCATATTTATGTCATTTCCACAGTTGTTAGTTTTTGGAAATCTAATGATTTAATGGAGGGCTGAAATAATAGAATTATCACAATATACCCTTCTTTTTTAGTAAGATGTACTTTATTTGGATTATGTAGAAGGTGTGTAGTTTTCAGACCATCAGTGAAAGTTGCTTTGAGTTCCTCACTATTGTTAGATGTTTCCTTAATGAGTGTACAGTTTACTTCTCCAGTTTCTCTGTTCTTCTTATTATTAACTGCTTTCTTATGCAGTGTCTCTTTAAGTTATGTTATGATTGGCAGTAATTTCTTCAGTGATTCTTTGCAATAATTTGTTGCTATTCCGTTAATTTTCAGATGACTGTGATATTATTTCACTAGCATTTCGTAATGTTTCCTAGTTATTTTCAGAATCTAATTTTGTAAAAGTATCCCCATAATCTATTTTCTCCTATTTATAGTTGATTCTAAAGATAATTTACTCTTTGAACACTGTGAGTTGTTTCCTTCTAAGATTGAAAATACGTTTAGCTCATTGACAGCAGTTATTTTTATTATCCCTAACTTTGTTGATCATGACTACATTTTTCCTTAGTGTTCTTAGATCTGGCACCTTCATTTACTTATGTATGATTGAAAACATCCTTCCAGTTCAATAAAGTCGTAGGTCTTAAGGTTAGATTGTGTGAAATATGTTACATCAGATTTGTTTGTATCAGTCTTAGAGTAACTTAATTTCTATAAAACCTCCTTGTTTGAGAAGAAAAAGATGGACAATTTTTTTATTTTAAATGTCATGTCAGCAAATTGAATCAATTAGGAGCATCACTGTTTTTTATTTTGCTTATGCATTCTGCCCTTCTGTGTCTTAGGATTACCTATTACATTTTTTGGGTCCCTTCAGTTATTTCAGTATGCACTGTCTACTTGCTTCAAGCTGTAGTCTTTGAGTTTTTTAACATCTTGTTATACATTTTTCCCCCAAATTGACCTTGTTTCATATTTGGTTTGTAGTGTTCTTGCTTTGTGTTTATGTGGAAATAGATGTCCTTTAATAGTGCCAGCCAGATGGTCAGTAAAATTGACTGATTCATTATTGTATTCAATATCCTGGTTAATGTGTATTGATTGCACCCATTGCTGCAAGGAACAAATAAGTTGGTCGAGGGTCATCACCATTGTTGCCCAAACAGGCATCTTTGGTTGTTGCTTCATGTGACATTAGTTTGGATGTGTAGGCCCTCCTTTGCTTCCATTGTCGTAATTGGACTCTTGCTCTAGGCAACACTGTTGGTTTAGGAATGACAGCACTTTTGTTTGTAGGCGACTAGGCCAATCCTACAACAAGTTGCGACTGTTGGCCCAACACTCCCGGCTCACAAGCAATACCTCACCAGAAACTCAAATAGTAAAAGTTGATTTGTGGCAGTCTTTACGCATGGACTCAAGAGTGCGACATCTCAGTGGAGTTAAACGGGGATTACCCTTTTTTCACATGAGCAACAAGTCTCAGTCACACACAAGCAATGAAGGAGATGCAGTGAAGTTTTCGATAGGTTTTATCAACAAGTCTGCAATCTACTGTAAAATGCACGGGCTGCAATGACTAGGATAATGAATAGTGCAAGAAACAAAACTGTAAAAACGAGCGTCGTGAATATAAAGACCCCCACCATCTTGCAATAATATAAGATGTGAACTAGGCCCTAATAACCTAGCATCATGAACCTAATCTGCCAGCACCATGTCCATAGGGAAGAGCCCCCAATCCTTGTTACCTTGGAATGAGGTCTCTAGATCAGGCTCCGTGGGGACACAAGGACTGGGTCTGCATCAAGGCAACGCGTAGTATAGTTAGCGTTGCTGGCATCTGGTAGAAACCCCTCTGATAACCTTGTCTGTGTGAGATGTATTTATACAGATCTTGTAGGACCACTGACACAGGTATGTTGCCAAACAATAGATGCATGCTTGGGGCAGCAATTATATAAACAATTCCCTGAAAAGTACATTATGTTACTGTCACACATAAGTGAGAAAGTACATGATGTGAATACCTATGTATATCACTTATCTTTGACGCTGATAGAGACGCTTTCACAGAGTGGCTTTAATAACGTGAAATCAAAACATCTTCCTAATAATAAACATAGCAGCCATCTTGGAAGAAATTATTAAATAAATGTGCTAAAACAGAGCAGGCTAAGTAGGTTAAAAGTCACTACGTGATGGGGGCACAGGCCTGCAAGCTAGAAGGCTAAGCTATCTCCTGATTCTCAATAAAACCAAAATAGGATCCACTACACCATAACTATAGATAATTTATTTGATTGCCCAGATCAATTTGTCCAAGCTAACTTAACCTCTGTGTAATAGGGAAAAATCACAAATTTGCTCGTGATCTTAATATTCAAGATTAATTGTGAGTGAAGTAGAACGATCAGCGAATTGTTCTTTTCCTATACAATTATTGACTTTCCTCTTCCCACCTTTTACTATTCCTTTTGTTTCCTGGAGGCTTTTATCTAACTCAACTTAACTCAGCTCACTTACGTTGCCTTGCCGTTATGACTGAATGGCGCTCGTGGAATTTTATTTTGCTTCATTTACTCTTCACTTCTGCCTTGTCATTCAGTAAAGTCACCGTTTGTGTTCAGTGCTCATCAAACAAGTGCCAAACAATGCAGTGAATGCCTACAAAGCCCCACACAATCCCACACAACATTTACAGTACCACAAGTCACTTCGTGGCTGCCTTCACCATGGAGGATAAACCCTCTTTGGTTCATCTAACAACTGAAAAGCCTCCGCCACTGCCACTCTAAGCCACTGAGATCTCCACCCCTCAAGACTAGTTTATCAGGTGCACCAGCATGTGTCGCTGGATCAGCAGGTTTGACCCTCACCAGCTCTAACTCTGGTACTGGTTCTGATAATGTCAAGCAATGAAGGCGATTCTCATTAGTTGCAAGGGATATTAAAAAGAGGTTAGTGGGGCATGAGCGTGACCATCCGCAACCCTGGTTCATCAAGCAATGCAAGCCCCATGTTAGCGTTAGGCATGGAGCTCAGCTCCTCGAACATAACACAATTGCTATGCTATTCTTTGTCAAGTGTACATATTGCACAAGCAATCTTCAATCTGCATGGGTGGAGAGCCAGTGGTGTTAACATTATGATCTCTTCAGTAAACTTCATTACCCTAACGCTCTTCAATAAACTATGTTACTTGATCGCAGAGCGTGGCCATCTTTTCATTGATGGTGAGTATCATTGGAGCACTGCATAGATCCACAGATGTGTTTCCTCGACCTGATAAGCCGCTTGGTTCTACGACATCCATCAGTGGGAGGCTCTGGAGGGGAACGATCAAGAATGGGACAACACCAGCCAAGGTGAAGCATCTGAACCATGCCATGAAAAACTAGGTCCAACTTATAGAGAGAGCTGTTTGACTGTCCACGGACTAAGCAATTGGTCATTCTTGCATCAACAGCTCACTCCAAAAGGCGTACTGCATCTGCCATCTTGGAACGAATACATGTTTCATCACAGGCAGAGCTGTTGACCATTAACAAAACTCGTGCAAACAAAAACACATGCTGCATCCACACCTTTGGCAGGTCAACAATTTCTGATTGCTCCCTTCAAGGTGGGAATGCAAACGCCAACCGATCTATTAATACAGCCATTACATAAACAAATGGATGACAACCAGCAAAAGTTAAAATTTGCAATGGATCAGGTGAGAAAACACACACTTTCGTGAGACAAAACATGTGCTACCTACGTGTCCCCATGGCTGTGTTTATAGCTCAAGTTAAATGTTGGTTGCTGCACTTCTATGCGTTGCCCAATGCTTCACCAGTGCCAGAAGGTGCTTGGAGAATGTTGGCTGCAGCTGCAGGTCATCACCCCTAGTGTAATGAAACATGGAAGGAGTTGCAACATCATCTTTCTTTGCTCTTCTTGGCTCCTGGCCACTAAACTGGGAACAATGGAAAGAGGCGTTTGAGGCTTGTTTGGACGCCACCCATGGAGAAATTTGCATTAGAAAAATAAAAAAACATACACTAGTTTATGACGTAGATCTAGAAGGCAGAAGCATTTTAAAACATTATCTGTATAGTAAGTAGAAATTCCGGTAGGGGAAGAGGGCGATGTAGACAATGTGGTGCGCGAATAGTCGACTCACGTCCAAAACATTGGATGAAGTGGTCAATTGTGGAAATGTCATTCTAGAGAGACACAAACTCTTACAACTTGGTGAAACACCCGGAGGACTTGTACTTTAAGGGCTGAGGCAGAAAATAGGCCTGTGCACCAAAATAAAAGTAAACCCAAAATTTGTAAGGGTGGTTTACCCTCCTATATATTGAAGTCTTCCACTCACACGATGGGAAGTAGAGGGGATCTCTGGTCGGCGGGGATGGCGTTCCTAGATCTGGGCACAGTCGGAACAAGGTATACGAATAAAGGTGTCTGGATGGTATGTTCAGAGCTCAAGTAGCTATTCTTGAGCCTGGGCGTTTAAAGAAGTATCATGGACAGCAGGGCTTTGCACATGCGCAGACATTAGTGTAGGGTGACATGGGCCATAATGTGAGTTAGGATAATGGACTCCTTAGTCCAGTTGGGTAGTAAATCAAAAGCTTGGTTGGGATGCAGTGGGCCTCTCAAGCCCCTGCACCTGTAGCACTAGTAATACCTACTACCATAAACATGGATAAGCTATGACAGGTGACACTCCCAGCCCCTGGCTCACAACTCTAGTCGGTCTATTAGATTCGCCAGTAGATTAGCAGAACACAGCACCCCCTCAGTGAGTGCTGGGGTACAAGGCCCATAGTTTCCTGCTTCAGAATGGCAAACAGAGCCTGAGTCATCTACGTCTCACCACTCACTGCAGTGCATACGCTTCCATCCTTCTACATCCATACGCAGCCAATCCACCTCCTTCCTTTACTTTCAGATGGAATTCTCTGTAAATATTTTGTTCATTGCGTAGAGCATCACCAGCAACCATGACAACCAACCTGTTCCAACTCCTGGAAGGCAGCAGCTAAATGCTACCATCCAGTCAATATAGGATAAATGTAGCTCAGAATTAAAGTGCCTTCTGCAATCACAATGCAGCCCTTCTAAATTTGTCCATGTGTATACGACTAGATGCCACAGGCCAGATTTTTTTATTTGCATTCTGGGACTTGTAGTATTGTTTATTCGGTTATAGAATAAAGACTACGGGCCTGATTCTAACTTTGGAGGACGGTGTTAAACCGTCCCAAAAGTGGCGGATATACCACCTACCATATTACGAGTCCATTATATCCTATGGAACTCGTAATACGGTAGGTGGTATATCCGCCACTTTTGGGACGGTTTAACACCGTCCTCCAAAGTTAGAATCAGGCCCTACATGTTGCAGAATTCAAAGCAAAAAACATGGGTTCGAGCAGCTCTTCACCCATTGGTTTGGGATTATTGGCAGGTATGAGCCTGAGTTAATTTAGCCCAGTGCAGGGAGGGGGCAAAAGTTCCACATTTGTGATAGTCTAACCCCTGATGAATGATACTTGACAGGGCTGTGAGGGAGCAAAATGAGAGCATTGTGCAGTGTGTTCATAAAGCGGAGCGAAGGGGGGAGGCAAGAAACAGCCGTAGGTGGGCGAGTGGATGTGTGGGAGACAGAATAGGGGGCAGATAGGGATTGAGGTAAGGTGAGTGCAGAGGGGCAGTGGAAGGTTCACCCGCTGGTGGCGGGTGTGGTGGTAAGGGGCAGGGAGCGGCAGCGAGAGGTGAAAGTGGTAAGGCGTGTTCAGGAGGGCATGGGAATGTGCAGCAGGGAGAGCAGGTAGGAGTACAGTGAAGGGGTCAGGCGTCAGGGAAGGGTGAGGACAGAGGTAAGTTGAGGGCCAAGGATGATTAGAAGGGAAAGCAGGAAAGGGAGTGGGTCTGGAGGGAAGAACGCGGGACTGGTGGAGGGTTGTGTGCTAGAGGAGAGAGAGCGGAGGGCAGGAGGAGAGGTGCTTCAGCCATGTGGTAGAGGGAAAAGACGGAAGAAGGATAAAACAGATGTAAAGGGGGTGGAGGATGCTAGCAGAGAAGGAAGGGGAGTTGGATGAGGTTATGGTTGGTTTAAGTTGTGGAAAATGAGTGTGAAAAGAGGGCGTGATGAGTGAAGGAGAGAGAATCGAGAGAGGAGCAAAAGAGCAAAAGGAGTGGTTGTGGGAGAAGTGAAAGAACAGGACAGGGAGAAGGAGGACGGAAGAAAAGGGGGCATAAGTGGGAGAGTAGAGGGAAGTAGAAAGTCAGGGAATTGCTTGATGGGAACCCAGGAAAACCCCCAAAAGACATTAAAGCCCTTCCTTGGCAAACTTATAGCTTGCAATTCAAGATGAAGATTAGTACTGAATACATCATCAAGGCATCAAACTCCACCTGACATCAGGAAAGATAAAAAGTCAAACATAAGTTCCACATGCAGAACTCCAGAAGACCACCCTACTGCCAGAGGCTAAAATGTGAGACAAAAAGAGTAACAACGGGTCATGAACCACAATGAAACACGAGGGGATGAATGTGTTGCAATGCATCTTCCTCCCATGATTCTATGTCTACCTTATATATGTTTCAACCAGGAACTGACCTGGCAGGAAAATGCTAAACATCATCTTGGACTGGGATCTCAAATAACATCCTTTGAGCAAGCCATAAGGCTTGTCCACACCCCTTTCTAGAAAGTCATGGCGTATACTTGGTAAATGAAGAAGCCATGTTTGACTTCCTTTGTTCTCCCTGAATTCCAAGCCCTGCCGCTGCTCCTATAGCCTGGTGCTCTTGGCAGCTGCAGAACATCACTTCATGAACTGTGAGCAAGGAGCCACCCGATCTGTCTGGCGCTACAGGTGCTCAGCTATGTGCTCAGAGAATCATGTTGGACCATGCTGCCCTGCAGTGTTTGGAGTGCTTCTACCTTTCTGGAATTTGCCCAGTTTTAGCCTTGGGTAATTCTTTTGACACTACTGTTGGCATTTATATGACAAGACAGGGGTATTTTCTCAGGAATTCTGAAGTGAGTCTGAAAATGTCTTTTTTGAATTTACAGGGTACTTCCCCCTTTGAAACTATGTTACTTCCCTGAATGTACCTCTGTTTTCCCATTGCCATTTACCTTTTAATTGGTGCATCACCTTTTTACATTTTTTAAAGTTTTTTTTTTTTAAAGATTTTTATTTACAAGGAAAACCGCTGTTATCACCTCCTCTGACTTTCATTTTTTCCTGATCTCTTTAATTAGACCACGTTATGCTCGCTGTTACTCCTAGCATTAACCCCATTCATTTACGTGTACCATTTTCAGTTTTTTTGCACTCATTGTTTTTGTTTTTCCAAGTTTATTACCCATAGATTTTTGTATCTTGATGAAGTTACCCGAAAAAATATATTGCAGTTTGAACTGGACCTATGAGTATGAAAGCAAATACAATAAACACAGTGACTCCTTTTTAAAATGTCATACTCTTTAAAAAGTGGTGTAACCCACATACTTGAACCATGAATGAAACAAAGAGTTCAGCTGACACCCAACTGAAAGGTTCCAACACCATAGTCCTTTAGATAAGATGTAAAAATATATAATATATAGTAAAATCTCAATGTAAGATGCTACATCAGAAAGATGTCTTTGTTGATGGGCATAATTCTTTACAACACTCTTTTCTAACACTTGTTCAAGAGTCGTGATCAGTCGGCTGGACTATTCCAATTTCTTATTTCTTGGAGCACCTGACCATGTTATCAACCATTTGCAGCATCTTCGAAACCAGGGTGGTTTGCCCTTGACCAGCTCGCTCGCCAGCAACCAAAGCTTTTACTTTACCTGTGTTGTCTTCAAGACATGGTCTTCATCCATGGTCGTAGCCCATTTAACCTACAAAATAAGATTCGATTGCATTCACCTACTAGACAGCTTAGGTCCACCTAGGCGAGGCTACTGGCAGACAGCGACGTCCTCTCTCCAGATCTGGGGGCTGTGCCTTGGCACGCCCTCACAAAAGTACAGAAATCAACCTGCTGTCCTTCCAAACAAACCTAATAAAACCTGGTTGTTTCCTAAACCCTAGGCTCTGTAATGGGTGTGCCCAGTGGTACAGTTTCAGGGTGCCTTTTAAGTAGTTTCACCCTTAATAAAACCCAAATACAAACACAAATACAATATTAATAAAATCAAACAGTGACCAGGGGCTCAAATACACATTGTAAAAGCTTGTCAATCTGTCGACCCGTTGGCATCTAGTGTAGCTTATGCACTAGGTGGTTTGTAAAGACAATGGCGGCCATTCTGGCTTTCCCGCTGGGCCGGCGGGCACCCGCCAAAGGAGCGCCCGCCGGTAAAGGCCCTGCAACACAGAGGCCGGCTCCGAATGGAACCGGTGGTGTTGCAGGGGTGCGACGGGTGCAGTTGCACCCGTTGCGATTTTCACTGTCTGCTATGCAGACAGTGAAAATCATGCTGGGGCCCTGTTAGGGGGCCCCTGCACTGCCCATGCCGGTGGCATGGGCAGTGCAGGGGCCCCCAGGGGCCCCACGACACCCGTTCCCGCATCCTGTTCCTGGCGGTAAAAACTGCCAGAAACAGGATGGCGGGAAGGGGGTCGGAATCCCCATGGCGGCGCTGCTTGCAGCGCCGCCATGGAGGTTCATCCCTGCCAGGGGTATTCCGGCGGGAAACCGCTGGATCCCCTTTTCTGACCGCGGCTTTACCGCCGCGGTCAGAATGGGCACTGAAGCACCGCCAGCCTGTTGGCGGTGCTTCCGTTGCCCGCGGCCCTGGCGGTTTAGGACCGCCAGGGTCAGAATGAGGCCCAATGTCTTGGACCATACTATAGGAAAGAAGCAGAAGCCCTAGGGTGGAAAAGAGCTGAGAAACATCTAGAGTGTCTGATTCATTTTCTGCTTTTGCAGTCTGTCAGAATGATTGCCAGTGGCCTTGCATGTTGGAAACATTCCACACATCACCATTATGCTTTTTCAGTGCGGCGACCTAAGTATGACAAGTATACCCAGACATGGGTCCCATGCTCATGCTGCCATGGGACTCAAGCTATAACTCACTGATGAAACCTAACTAAGCCAAAATTGATCTGTGGTTGCAAACATGCTTATTTGGAGAATGCATGGTTTGGCAGGTCTCTATCTCCCGTGGGTTAAAATGATGGACTGGAGTGTGGCCTGAGCAACTTCTGTCCCCGAGACGTTTGCGAACATTCCACCTTTCTCATTTGTGTTCTTTTTCCAGTGGGACTAGCTATGTTTGAAAGGCATCCCTAGATGTGAGTCCCACCCTCACTGCTCTACAGGCCCTAGGTGTACTTTACAGATGAGGCCTAACTATGCTGAACCGTCGCTGGTTACATATGTTACTTTTCATGAGTGACCTGCCTGGAAGTTTGGACTAGGGTTTTCCATTTGGAACAGGACTAAGGCTGATTTACCTACGTTTGATATTTGTCAGAAGTGATAAAATTGATGAAAAATTGGACTGGAATTAAGTTTGAGCATTTGCTAGTGACTGAGACCTTTGCTAGCTTTCCAACCATACATCCTCCGATTCTCAGATAAAACGATGAACATTCAAAATGCATTCTCACTGCAGAATCCTCCCTCCAATCATTGCATGTCTTTTCACATTGATTGTGTTCCAGGTGCATGCACACATTTTTCAGGCAAAAAACTACTCTATTATAACACATTACACATGCATTCATCAGGTGTGCCACCCAACAGATCCCAGCTGATTAATATAGGTAACAACCAGTCTGTCACCTTTGTGCAATCTTTCTCTGTCACACACACTCTGAAGGTGTTAAACAGAACGCCCTGAATAAAAGGGCCCCAGTATAAATATGATGCTGTGATAATCAAATATTGGATATTGTTTTTTTGGAAGTGTTATATTTTTAACTACAATAAACTAAGGAATATCCTTGTCTATACAAATGCTATCAATATCAGCTACTAACTAGAATACAAACATTTTGTGTTACAGCAACAATTTCATCTGCAGTGCAAGCTGAAGATTCTGACAAATCCAATAACATCAGTCCCACAAATTTCTTCGGAACTGCAATAACGCCAGAGGTCGCTACAACTGTATACCGGACAGGGGAGGAGTCCATTCATACCACGGACACTATCATACCAGAAGTATCCACAACTGAAGAAGTCACAACCACACAAGAAATGCCTCCAAATATTTCAACTGCAACACAAATAGGGGTGATCACAGGTGCTGCAATATTAACTCCAGCAGAAGTGGCTGCAAGTGCTGCCAGTACATTGAAGCCGGAAGTTACCAGAAATATTGCATCCAAAACTATCTCAGAGAAGGTCATAACAGGATTTACCAAAGGAATTATAGCCACAAAATCCCCAGAGGTGACAACTGCAACTACGTTCAAGGGTAAGACAAGTACTGCCACAATCACACCAGAAGTGATCTCTCGCATTGCATCTACCCCTGTCCATGATGAGGCCGCAAACACCGCAGTCAAACTAGACATGACTGAAAGTGCTGTGGTGACAACAACTGCAGAAGGTGGTAATTCCTTCTTGGTCACACCGGAAGTAATCACAAGGGATGCAGTCACAGCTACACCAGAAGAGAATAAAAGTCAAGTAGTCAATATATCATCAGATGTTATGAATGATATTGCATCCTCAGCTAATCATAACATCACCACAAATACAGTACCTATAACAACATTAAAAGTGACAAAGAGTAATGCAACAACATATTCATTGCTAGGTAGGACAAGTTCTGCAGCAACATCAACAGACGTGGGCACAATAAACGTAAATATATCATACATGATCACAGGAACTTCAACTGGAAATCCTCCAGAACTGACCACACATGCTTCAGCCACAACCATACCAGAAGAAACCATGGGTATTACACTCACAGAGACACCAGAAATTACGAGAGATACTGCTTTAGCAAACTCTCTAGAAATAACACCTAGTACCGAACCACAGGAAAACAATGCATCTACACCGCAAGTGACAGCAAGTGTTGTAGTTGAATCAACACCTGAAGAGGGCACAAATGTTACAGCTACCACCAGAGCAGAAGTTACATCAACGTTAGCAGTTCCAACCACATCGGGTACATCACTACCAATCACAAAAATAATGTCTTTGCCTGCCACAGATACACATGTATTGGAAGCCACTGCAAGCTCTGATACTACACCCATAAAAGAAGTGAACTTAAGCAGTACTGAAACATCCAATTCACAGGTAACCAAAACTACTGCAGCTATAACACCATTAACGCTGTTCAGAACAACTTCAGAATCAACCATGTCACAGCTGATCAAAGCAGCATCCTCCAGATCTACCACAGAGGTGAAAATGCCTGCTTCAGTCACAACAATAGCAGAAGAGACTACAAGTAGTAATCTCACAATCATGCCAGAAAAATTGTCAGAAGTGTTTACAGTCATTGATGCAACAACAAAGGAACGTTTGAGAAATTCTACAGTCACAGCAACATCAGAAATGGCCAATATCACTGCATCTATGACAGATACTACCTTAGGAACAACAAGCAGAACCTCAACAAAAGTAGGTTCAAGTGTTGCAGCAACCACCTCAACAGGAAGCAGCACAAGTACCTTATTCTCTAGAATTCCATCAGAGATCACAAATGACGAAGCAGGAACCACCCCTGAAAATTCCAACGACACACAAAACGTTACCAGAGGCATGCCACCAACAATATACCCAGATGTGAGTATAAGTTCTGAAGCCACAATTGAAATGACAAGACGTATTGCAACAAGAATACCCTCAGAAATGACTACAGCTGCTGCATCAAAACCTACGATAACAAGAGGAACAAATACAGTAGCAATATCAACATCAGAGGAGCTGATTAGTAGTGCACCTACACCACAAGAGACATCAAGTATGAAAGGTAACCCCACCACAGAAGAGGTCACAAGTGTTGGAGCCACATCCAGAGTGGAAGGTGTCACAAAGTTAGCACATACGTCTACAGAGGAATCTGTGAAACGTACTTCAGCCCCGATCAGGGAAATACTGATGACAGCTGCTGCCTCAAACATATCAGAGGAGACTCTAAGCTCTGCAACAACAACAATAAAAGAAGTGGTAACAAAACCTTCAGAAGTAACTCAACCATTGGTTAAAACAAATCCTGAAGCTCCTACAGTATCAGAGGTGAGCAGAACATCTTTAGGCACAACTTCATCACAGCTGATCACAGGAACTTCAACCACAATTACTCCAGATGTGAAAACACTTTCTTCGCTCATGACCATACCTGAAGACACTACAAGTACTACAGTCATGAACCCACAAACTGTTACCAGAGTCTCTACTTTCACAACCTCTCTAGACCTGACCCCTAGTTCTGAAATCATAACAGAAGTGTCAACAAGACTTGTAACAATATTGTCAAAGGAAACTACAGGCACTACAACAATAACCAAACTGGAAGTGATCACTAGCCCTGGTGGTAAAACATTATTAGACGTGGCAACTAATACAATATCAATACCAGATGTGATCACTGATAAATCACTTGAGACCACAGCTGAGAAGCCTTCAAGTGTTGCAGCAACCATCACAGCAGAAGGGGGCACAAGCACTTTCTCTCCAGAGACAACAGAAGTGCCCACGATTGCTGCAGCTGGAACTAGCCCACCACAAGTCACAATCACACCAGAAATCACTAGCAGAATTTTATCCATACCCAACCCAGATCTGATTACACCTAAAGAAGTTACAAAAGAAGTCACAACAATTATTGCAACAAGAAGATCATCAGAACAAACCACAGCTGCTGCAGGAACAACAAAGCTAGAAAGCGAGATAAGAACAGTTGCAGCAACAACACCAGAAGTGCTTGATAGCAATACATCTGCACCACAAGTGACAGCAAGTATTGCAGTCGAATCCACACCTAAAGAGGGCACAAGTGCTGCAGCTCCTACCACAGCAGAAGGTACATCACGTACAGCAGTTCCAACCTCATTGGAAACTATAAAAATGTCTGCAGCCCCAATCACAAAAAAAATGTTCCCATCTGCTGCAGTAGAGTCTGTATCAGAAGCCACCATGCATTCTGAGAGCACAACCATAAAAGAACTGATTTTAAGTAGTGCTGAAACATCCACTCCAGAGGTAACCGAAAGTACTGAAGCAACAAAACTATTAACAAATTCCACAGTGGCAGCAACACCGGAAATGGGCAATACCACTGCATCTGTGAAAGATCCCACCTCAGGTAAAACAAGCAGAACCTCAACGAAAGTGGACTCAAGTGATGCAGCAGCCAACTCACCAGGAGGCAGCACAACTACCTTATTTCCTAAAACACCAGTGGAAACCACAAATGGTGAAGCAGAAACCACCCCTGAGAATTCTAAAGTCACACAAGACATTACAAGCGCTATGGCACCCACAAAATACCCAGATGTGACTCTAAGTTCTGAAGCCACAATTGAAATGACAAGAGGTATTGCAACAAGAACACCCTCAGAAGTGACTACTGGTGCTGTCTCAAAGCCCACAGTAGCAAGAGGGACAAATACAGTAGCCTCATCAACATCAGAAGTGCCGATTAGTACTGCACCTACACCACAAGGGACATCAGGTATGACAGTTAAAACCACCCCAGAAGAGATCACCGGTATTGCAGCCACATCCAGAGCAGAAGGTATTACAAAGGTAACACTTATGTCTACAGAGAAAGCTGTGAAAGATACTGCAGCCCCGATAACAGAAATACTGATGACATCTGCTGCCAGAAACACATCAGAAGAGACTCTAAGCTCTGCAACAACAACCATAAAAGAAGTGGTCACACAACCTTCAGAAGTAACCCAGCCATTGCTTACCACAAATCCTGTAGCTACTATAGTATCAGAGGTGAGCAGAACATCTGCAGGCACAACTACATCACAGGTGATCACAGGAACTTCAGCCAGAATTACTCCAGATGTGACAACACTTTCTTCACTCATGACCACACCTGAAGAGACTACAAGTACTACAGTCACGAACACACCAGAGGTTACCAGAGGCTCTACTTCTACAACCTCTCTAGACCTGACACCTAGTTCTGAAATCAAAACAGAAGTGTCAACAAGACTTGCAACATCATCGTCAGAGGAAACTACAGGCACTACAACAATAACCAAATTGGGACTGTTAACTAGCCCTCCTGGTAAAACATCATCAGAAGTGGCAAGTAATACAATATCAATACCAGATGTGATCACTGATAAATCTTTCAAAACCACAGCTGAGAAGCCTTCAAGTGTTGCAGCAACCATCACAGCAGAAGGGGGCACAAGTACTTTCACTTCAGAGACAACAGAAGTGCCCACGATTGCTGCAGCTGAAACTAGCCCACAAAATGTCACAATAAATCCAGAAATCATTAGCAGAATTCCATCCACACCCAACCCAGATCTGACTGCAACTAATGAAGGCACAAAAGAAGTGACAACAATTATTGCAACAAGAAGATCATCAGAACAAACCACAGCTGCTGCAGGAACAACAAAGCAAGAAAGCGGGATAACTACAGTTGCAATAACAACATCAGAAGTGCCCGATAACAATGCATCTACACCACAGGAGACAGCAAGTATTGCAGTCGAATCCACACCTGAAGAAGGCACAAGTGCTGCAGCTACTATCCGAGCAGAAGGTACATCACGTTTAGCAGTTCCAACCACATTCCAAACTATAGCAATTACTTCAGCCCCAGTCACAAAAATAATGTTCCCGTCTGCTGAAGCAACATCTGTATCAGAAGGCACCATGCATTCTGAAAGCACAATCATAAAAGGAGTGAGCTTAGGTAGTGCTGAAACATCCACTCCACAGGTAACCAAAAGTACTGAAGTAACAAAACCATTAACTCTGACCAGAACAACTTCAGAATCAACCACATCACTGCAGATCACAGCACTTTCATCTCAATCTACAGCAGAGATCAAAATGCCTGCTTCAGCAACATCTATAGCACAAGAGACTGCAAGTGCTACTCTCACAATCACACCAGAAATTACAAAACGCACATTGACAAACTCACCTGGTGTGACAACAATTACTGAAAACGAAATAGAAATGACCACAAATGTTGCAACAAAATCATCAGACATGTCTACAGTCACTGAAGCAACTACAAAGATGGAAAGCATAACAAATTCTATAGTGGCAGCAACATCGGAAATTGCCTACATCACTGCATCTGTGACAGATACCACCTCAGGTACAACAAGCAGAACCTCAACAAACGTGGGCTCAAGTGATGCAGCAACCACCTCAGCAGGAAGCAGCACAACTACCTTATTTCCTAAAACACCAGTGGAAACCACAAATGCCGAATCAGAAACCACCCCTGAGAATTTTAAAGCCACTCAAGACATTACAAGCGCTATGGCACCCACAAAATACCCAGATATGACTCTAAGTTCTGAAGCCACAATTGAAATGACAAGAGGTATTGCAACAAGAACACCCTCAGAAGTGACTACTGGTGCTGTCTCAAAGCCCACAGTAGCAAGAGGGACAAATACAGTAGCCTCATCAACATCAGAGGTGCCGATTAGTAGTGCACCTACACCACAAGTGACATCAGGTATGACAGTTAAAACCACCCCGGAAGAGATCACCGGTATTGCAGCCACATCCAGAGCAGAAGGTATTACAAAGGTAGCACTTATGTCTACAGAGAAAGCTGTGAAAGATACTGCAGCCCCGATAACAGAAATACTGATGACATCTGCTGGAAGAAACACATCAGAAGAGACTCTAAGCTCTGCAACAACAACCATAAAAGAAGTGGTCACACAACCTTCAGAAGTAACCCAGCCATTGCTTACCACAAATCCTGTAGCTACTATAGTATCAGAGGTGAGCAGAACATCTGCAGGCACAACTACATCACAGGTGGTCACAGGAACTTCAGCCAGAATTACTCCAGATGTGACAACACTTTCTTCACTCATGACCATACCTGAAGAGACTACAAGTATTACAGTCATGAACACACCAGAGGTTACCAGAGGCTCTACTTCAACAACCTCTCCAGACCTGACCCCTAGTTCTGAAATGAAAACAGAAGTGTCAACAAGACTTGCAACATCATCGTCAGAGGAAACTACAGGCACTACAACAATAACCAAATTGGGACTGTTAACTAGCCCTCCTGGTAAAACATCATCAGAAGTGGAAAGTAATACAATATCAATACCAGATGTGAGCACTGATAAATCATTCAAAACCACAGCTGAGAAGCCTTCAAGTGTTGCAGCAACCATCACAGCAGAAGGGAGCACAAGTACTTTCGCTTCAGAGACAACTGAAGTGCCCACGATTGCTGCAGCTGAAACTAGCCCACAAAATGTCACAATAACTCCAGAAATCACTAGCAGAATTCCATCCACACCCAACCCAGATCTGACTGCAACTAATGAAGGCACAAAAGAATTGACAACAATTATTGCAACAAGAAGATCATCAGAACAAACCACAGCTGCTGCAGGAACAACAAAGCAAGAAAGCGGGATAACTACAGTTGCAATAACAACATCAGAAGTGCCCGATAACAGTGCATCTACACCACAGGAGACAGCAAGTATTGCACTCGAATCCACACCTGAAGAAGGCACAAGTGCTGCAGCTGCTATCCGAGCAGAAGGTACATCACGTTTAGCAGTTCCAACCACATTTGAAACTATAACAATTACTTCAGCCCCAGTCACAAAAATAATGTTCCCGTCTGCTGCAGCAACATCTGTATCAGAAGGCACCATGCATACTGAAAGCACAACCATAAAAGGAGTGAGCTTAGGTAGTGCTGAAACATCCACTCCACAGGTAACCAAAAGTACTGAAGTAACAAAACCATTAACTCTGACCAGAACAACTTCAGAATCAACCACATCACTGCAGATCACAGCACTTTCATCTCAATCTACAGCAGAGATCAAAATGCCTGCTTCAGCCACATCTATAGCAGAAGAGACTGCAAGTGCTACTCTCACAATCACACCAGAAATTACAAAACGCACAACATTGACAAACTCACCTGGTGTGACAACAATTACTGAAAACGAAATAGAAATGACCACAATTGTTGCAACAAAATCATCAGATATGTCTACAGTCACTGAAGCAACTACAAAGATGGAAAGCATAACAAATTCTACAGTGGCAGCAACATCGGAAATTGCCTATATCGCTGCATCTGTGACAGATACCACCTCAGGTACAACAAGCAGAACCTCAACAAAAGTGGACTCAAGTGATGCAGCAACCACCTCAGCAGGAAGCAGCACAACTACCTTATTTCCTAAAACACCAGTGGAAACCACAAATGGCGAATCAGAAACCACCCCTGAGAATTCTAAAGTCACACAAGACATTACAAGCGCTATGGCACCCACAAAATACCCAGATATGACTCTAAGTTCTGAAGCCACAATTGAAATGACAAGAGGTATTGCAACAAGAACACCCTCAGAAGTGACTACTGGTGCTGCCTCAAAGCCCACAGTAGAAAGAGGGACAAATACAGTAGCCTCATCAACATCAGAGGTGCCGATTAGTAGTGCACCTATACCACAAGTGACATCAGGTATGACAGTTAAAACCACCCCGGAAGAGATCACCGGTATTGCAGCCACATCCAGAGCAGAAGGTATTACAAAGGTAGCACTTATGTCTACAGAGAAAGCTGTGAAAGATACTGCAGCCCCGATAACAGAAATACTGATGACATCTGCTGGAAGAAACACATCAGAAGAGACTCTAAGCTCTGCAACAACAACCATAAAAGAAGTGGTCACACAACCTTCAGAAGTAACCCAGCCATTGCTTACCACAAATCCTGTAGCTACTATAGTATCAGAGGTGAGCAGAACATCTGCAGGCACAACTACATCACAGGTGGTCACAGGAACTTCAGCCAGAATTACTCCAGATGTGACAACACTTTCTTCACTCATGACCACACCTGAAGAGACTACAAGTACTACAGTCACGAACACACCAGAGGTTACCAGAGGCTCTACTTCTACAACCTCTCTAGACCTGACACCTAGTTCTGAAATCAAAACAGAAGTGTCAACAAGACTTGCAACATCATCGTCAGAGGAAACTACAGGCACTACAACAATAACCAAATTGGGACTGTTAACTAGCCCTTCTGCTAAAACATCATCAGAAGTGGCAAGTAATACAATTTCAATACCAGATGTGAGCACTGATAAATCCTTCACAACCACAGCTGAGAAGCCTTCAAGTGTTGCAGCAACCATCACAGCAGAAGGGAGCACAAGTACGTTCTCTTCAGAGACAACAGAAGTGCCCACGATTGCTGCAGCTAAAACTAGCCCACAAAATGTCACAATAACTCAAGAAATCACTAGCAGAATTCCATCCACACCCAACGCAGATCTGACTGCAACAAATGAAGACACAAAAGAAGTGACAACAATTATTGCAACAAGAAGATCATCAGAACAAACCACAGCTGCTGCAGGAACAACAAAACAAGAAAGCGGGATAACTACAGTTGCAATTACAACATCAGAAGTGCCCGATAACAATGCATCTACACCACAGGAGACAGCAAGTATTGCAGTCGAATCCACACCTGAAGAAGGCACAAGTGCTACGGCTACTATCCGAGCAGAAGGTACATCACGTTTAGCAGTTCCAACCACATTCAAAACTAAAACAATTACTTCAGCCCCAGTCACAAAAATAATGTTCCCGTCTGCTGCAGCAACATCTGTATCAGAAGGCACCATGCATTCTGAAAGCACAACCATAAAAGGAGCAAGCTTAGGTAGTGCTGAAACATCCACTCCACAGGTAACCAAAAGTACTGAAGTAACAAAACCATTAACTCTGACCAGAACAACTTCAGAATCAACCACATCACTGCAGATCACAGCACTTTCATCTCAATCTACAGCAGAGATAACAATCCCTGCTTCAGCCACTTCTATAGCAGAAGAGACTGCAAGTGCTACTCTCACAATCACACCAGAAATTACAAAACGCACAACATTGACAAACTCACCTGGTGTGACAACAATTACTGAAAACGAAATAGAAATGACCACAAATATTGCAACAAAATCATCAGACATGTCTACAGTCACTGAAGCAACTACAAAGATGGAAAGCATAACAAATTCTACAGTGGCAGCAACATCGGAAATTGCCTACATCACTGCATCTGTGACAGATACCACCTCAGGTACAACAAGCAGAACCTTAACAAAAGTGGACTCAAGTGATGCAGCAACCACCTCAGCAGGAAGCAGCACAACTACCTTATTTCCTAAAACACCAGTGGAAACCACAAATGGCGAAGCAGAAACCACCCCTGAGAATTCTAAAGTCACACAAGACATTACAAGCGCTATGGCACCCACAAAATACCTAGATATGACTCTAAGTTCTGAAGCCACAATTGAAATGACAAGAGGTATTGCAACAAGAACACCCTCAGAAGTGACTACTGGTGCTGCCTCAAAGCCCACAGTAGCAAGAGGGACAAATACAGTAGCCTCATCAACATCAGAGGTGCCGATTAGTAGTGCACCTACACCACAAGTGACATCAGGTATGACAGTTAAAACCACCCCGGAAGAGATCACCGGTATTGCAGCCACATCCAGAGCAGAAGGTATTACAAAGGTAGCACTTATGTCTACAGAGAAAGCTGTGAAAGATACTGCAGCCCCGATAACAGAAATACTGATGACATCTGCTGGAAGAAACACATCAGAAGAGACTCTAAGCTCTGCAACAACAACCATAAAAGAAGTGGTCACACAACCTTCAGAAGTAACGCAGCCATTGCTTACCACAAATCCTGTAGCTACTATAGTATCAGAGGTGAGCAGAACATCTGCAGGCACAACTACATCACAGGTGGTCACAGGAACTTCAGCCAGAATTACTCCAGATGTGACAACACTTTCTTCACTCATGAGCACACCTGAAGAGACTACAAGTACTACAGTCACGAACACACCAGAGGTTACCAGAGGCTCTATTTCTACAACCTCTATAGACCTGACCCCTAGTTCTGAAATAAAAACAGAAGTGTCAACAAGACTTGCAACATCATCGTCAGAGGAAACTACAGGCACTACAACAATAACCAAATTGGGACTGTTAACTAGCCCTCCTGGTAAAACATCATCAGAAGTGGCAAGTAATACAATATCAATACCAGATGTGAGCACTGATAAATCATTCAAAACCACAGCTGAGAAGCCTTCAAGTGTTGCAGCAACCATCACAGCAGAAGGGAGCACAAGTACTTTCTCTTCAGAGACAACAGAAGTGCCCACGATTGCTGCAGCTGAAACTAGCCCACAAAATGTCACAATAACTCCAGAAATCACTAGCAGAATTCCATCCACACCCAACCCAGATCTGACTGCAACTAATGAAGGCACAAAAGAATTGACAACAATTATTGCAACAAGAAGATCATCAGAACAAACCACAGCTGCTGCAGGAACAACAAAGCAAGAAAGCGGGATAACTACAGTTGCAATAACAACATCAGAAGTGCCCGATAACAGTGCATCTACACCACAGGAGACAGCAAGTATTGCACTCGAATCCACACCTGAAGAAGGCACAAGTGCTGCAGCTACTATCCGAGCAGAAGGTACATCACGTTTAGCAGTTCCAACCACATTTGAAACTATAACAATTACTTCAGCCCCAGTCACAAAAATAATGTTCCCGTCTGCTGCAGCAACATCTGTATCAGAAGGCACCATGCATTCTGAAAGCACAACCATAAAAGGAGCGAGCTTAGGTAGTGCTGAAACATCCGCTCCACAGGTAACCAAAAGTACTGAAGCAACAAAACCATTAACTCTGACCAGAACAACTTCAGAATCAACCACATCACTGCAGATCACAGCACTTTCATCTCAATCTACAGCAGAGATCAAAATGCCTGCTTCAGCCACATCTATAGCAGAAGAGACTGCAAGTGCTACTCTCACAATCACACCAGAAATTACAAAACGCACAACATTGACAAACTCACCTGGTGTGACAACAATTACTGAAAACGAAATAGAAATGACCACAATTGTTGCAACAAAATCATCAGATATGTCTACAGTCACTGAAGCAACTACAAAGATGGAAAGCATAACAAATTCTACAGTGGCAGCAACATCGGAAATTGCCTATATCGCTGCATCTGTGACAGATACCACCTCAGGTACAACAAGCAGAACCTCAACAAAAGTGGACTCAAGTGATGCAGCAACCACCTCAGCAGGAAGCAGCACAACTACCTTATTTCCTAAAACACCAGTGGAAACCACAAATGGCGAATCAGAAACCATCCCTGAGAATTCTAAAGTCACACAAGACATTACAAGCGCTATGGCACCCACAAAATACCCAGATATGACTCTAAGTTCTGAAGCCACAATTGAAATGACAAGAGGTATTGCAACAAGAACACCCTCAGAAGTGACTACTGGTGCTGCCTCAAAGCCCACAGTAGAAAGAGGGACAAATACAGTAGCCTCATCAACATCAGAGGTGCCGATTAGTAGTGCACCTACACCACAAGTGACATCAGGTATGACAGTTAAAACCACCCCGGAAGAGATCACCGGTATTGCAGCCACATCCAGAGCAGAAGGTATTACAAAGGTAGCACTTATGTCTACAGAGAAAGCTGTGAAAGATACTGCAGCCCCGATAACAGAAATACTGATGACATCTGCTGGAAGAAACACATCAGAAGAGACTCTAAGCTCTGCAACAACAACCATAAAAGAAGTGGTCACACAACCTTCAGAAGTAACCCTGCCATTGCTTACCACAAATCCTGTAGCTACTATAGTATCAGAGGTGAGCAGAACATCTGCAGGCACAACTACATCACAGGTGGTCACAGGAACTTCAGCCAGAATTACTCCAGATGTGACAACACTTTCTTCACTCATGACCACACCTGAAGAGACTACAAGTACTACAGTCACGAACACACCAGAGGTTACCAGAGGCTCTACTTCTACAACCTCTCTAGACCTGACACCTAGTTCTGAAATCAAAACAGAAGTGTCAACAAGACTTGCAACATCATCGTCAGAGGAAACTACAGGCACTACAACAATAACCAAATTGGGACTGTTAACTAGCCCTTCTGCTAAAACATCATCAGAAGTGGCAAGTAATACAATTTCAATACCAGATGTGAGCACTGATAAATCCTTCACAACCACAGCTGAGAAGCCTTCAAGTGTTGCAGCAACCATCACAGCAGAAGGGAGCACAAGTACGTTCTCTTCAGAGACAACAGAAGTGCCCACGATTGCTGCAGCTAAAACTAGCCCACAAAATGTCACAATAACTCAAGAAATCACTAGCAGAATTCCATCCACACCCAACGCAGATCTGACTGCAACAAATGAAGACACAAAAGAAGTGACAACAATTATTGCAACAAGAAGATCATCAGAACAAACCACAGCTTCTGCAGGAACAACAAAACAAGAAAGCGGGATAAGTACAGTTGCAATTACAACATCAGAAGTGCCCGATACCAATGCATCTACACCACAGGAGACAGCAAGTATTGCAGTCGAATCCACACCTGAAGAAGGCACAAGTGCTACGGCTACTATCCGAGCAGAAGGTACATCACGTTTAGCAGTTCCAACCACATTTGAAACTATAACAATTACTTCAGCCCCAGTCACAAAAATAATGTTCCCGTCTGCTGCAGCAACATCTGTATCAGAAGGCACCATGCATTCTGAAAGCACAACCATAAAAGGAGCGAGCTTAGGTAGTGCTGAAACATCCGCTCCACAGGTAACCAAAAGTACTGAAGCAACAAAACCATTAACTCTGACCAGAACAACTTCAGAATCAACCACATCACTGCAGATCACAGCACTTTCATCTCAATCTACAGCAGAGATAGAAATGCCTGCTTCAGCCACATCTATAGCAGAAGAGACTGCAAGTGCTACTCTCACAATCACACCAGAAATTACAAAACGCACAACATTTACAAACTCACCTGGTGTGACAACAATTACTGAAAACGAAATAGAAATGACCACAAATGTTGCAACAAAATCATCAGATATGTCTACAGTCACTGAAGCAACTACAAAGATGGAAAGCATAACAAATTCTACAGTGGCAGCAACATCGGAAATTGCCTATATCGCTGCATCTGTGACAGATACCACCTCAGGTACAACAAGCAGAACCTCAACAAAAGTGGACTCAAGTGATGCAGCAACCACCTCAGCAGGAAGCAGCACAACTACCTTATTTCCTAAAACACCAGTGGAAACCACAAATGGCGAATCAGAAACCACCCCTGAGAATTCTAAAGTCACACAAGACATTACAAGCGGTATGGCACCCACAAAATACCCAGATATGACTCTAAGTTCTGAAGCCAAAATTGAAATGACAAGAGGTATTGCAACAAGAACACCCTCAGAAGTGACTACTGGTGCTGCCTCAAAGCCCACAGTAGAAAGAGGGACAAATACAGTAGCCTCATCAACATCAGAGGTGCCGATTAGTAGTGCACCTACACCACAAGTGACATCAGGTATGACAGTTAAAACCACCCCGGAAGAGATCACCGGTATTGCAGCCACATCCAGAGCAGAAGGTATTACAAAGGTAGCACTTATGTCTACAGAGAAAGCTGTGAAAGATACTGCAGCCCCGATAACAGAAATACTGATGACATCTGCTGGAAGAAACACACCAGAAGAGACTCTAAGCTCTGCAACAACAACCATAAAAGAAGTGGTCACACAACCTTCAGAAGTAACCCAGCCATTGCTTACCACAAATCCTGTAGCTACTATAGTATCAGAGGTGAGCAGAACATCTGCAGGCACAACTACATCACAGGTGGTCACAGGAACTTCAGCCAGATTTACTCCAGATGTGACAACACTTTCTTCACTCATGACCACACCTGAAGAGACTACAAGTACTACAGTCACGAACACACCAGAGGTTACCAGAGGCTCTACTTCTACAACCTCTCTAGACCTGACACCTAGTTCTGAAATCAAAACAGAAGTGTCAACAAGACTTGCAACATCATCGTCAGAGGAAACTATAGGCACTACAACAATAACCAAATTCGGACTGTTAACTAGCCCTTCTGCTAAAACATCATCAGAAGTGGCAAGTAATACAATTTCAATACCAGATATGAGCACTGATAAATCATTCACAACCACAGCTGAGAAGCCTTCAAGTGTTAAAGCAACCATCACAGCAGAAGGGAGCACAAGTACATTCTCTTCAGAGACAACAGAAGTGCCCACGATTGCTGCAGCTGAAACTAGCCCACAAAATGTCACAATAACTCCAGAAATCACTAGCAGAATTCCATCCACACCCAACGCAGATCTGACTGCAACAAAAGAAGACACAAAAGAAGTGACAACAATTATTGCAACAAGAAGATCATCAGAACAAACCACAGCTGCTGCAGGAACAACAACGCAAGAAAGCGGGATAACTACAGTTGCAATTACAACATCAGAAGTGCCCGATAACAATGCATCTACACCACAGGAGACAGCAAGTATTGCAGTCGAATCCACACCTGAAGAAGGCACAAGTGCTGCAGCTACTATCCGAGCAGAAGGTACATCACGTTCAGCAGTTCCAACAACATTCAAAACTATAACAATTACTTCAGCCCCAGTCACAAAAATAATGTTCCCGTCTGCTGCAGCAACATCTGTATCAGAAGGCACCATGCATTCTGAAAGCACAACCATAAAAGGAGCGAGCTTAGGTAGTGCTGAAACATCCACTCCACAGGTAACCAAAAGTACTGAAGCAACAAAACCATTAACTCTGACCAGAACAACTTCAGAATCAACCACATCACTGCAGATCACAGCACTTTCATCTCAATCTACAGCAGAGATAAAAATTCCTGCTTCAGCCACATCTATAGCACAAGAGACTGCAAGTGCTACTCTCACAATCACACCAGAAATTACAAAACGCACAACATTGACAAACTCACCTGGTGTGACAACAATTACTGAAAACGAAATAGAAATGACCACAAATATTGCAACAAAATCATCAGACATTTCTACAGTCACTGAAGCAACAACAAAGATGGAAAGCATAACAAATTCTACAGTGGCAGCAACATCGGAAATTGCCTACATCACTGCATCTGTGACAGATACCACCTCAGGAACAACAAGCAGAACCTCAACAAAAGTGGACTCAAGTGATGCAGCAACCACATCAGCAGGAAGCAGCACAACTACCTTATTTCCTAAAACACCAGTGGAAACCACAAATGGCGAAGCAGAAACCACCCCTGAGAATTCTAAAGTCACACAAGACATTACAAGCGCTATGGCACCCACAAAATACCTAGATATGACTCTAAGTTCTGAAGCCACAATTGAAATGACAAGAGGTATTGCAACAAGAACACCCTCAGAAGTGACTACTGGTGCTGCCTCAAAGCCCACAGTAGCGAGAGGGACAAATACAGTAGCCTCATCAACATCAGAGGTGCCGATTAGTAATGCACCTACACAACAAGTGACATCAGGTATGACAGTTAAAACCACCCCGGAAGAGATCACCGGTATTGCAGCCACATCCAGAGCAGAAGGTATTACAAAGGTAGCACTTATGTCTACAGAGAAAGCTGTGAAAGATACTGCAGCCCGGATAACAGAAATACTGATGACATCTGCTGGAAGAAAAACATCAGAAGAGACTCTAAGCTCTGCAACAACAACCATAAAAGAAGTGGTCACACAACCTTCAGAAGTAACCCAGCCATTGCTTACCACAAACCCAGTAGCTACTATAGTATCAGAGGTGAGCAGAACATCTGCAGGCACAACTACATCACAGGTGGTCACAGGAACTTCAGCCAGAATTACTCCAGATGTGACAACACTTTCTTCACTCATGACCACACCTGAAGAGACTACAAGTACTACAGTCATGAACACACCAGAGGTTACCAGAGGCTCTACTTCTACAACCTCTCTAGACCTGACACCTAGTTCTGAAATCAAAACAGAAGTGTCAACAAGACTTGCAACATCATCGTCAGAGGAAACTATAGGCACTACAACAATAACCAAATTGGGACTGTTAACTAGCCCTTCTGCTAAAAC
The DNA here is from genome assembly GCF_031143425.1 of Pleurodeles waltl. Taxonomy (NCBI): domain Eukaryota; kingdom Metazoa; phylum Chordata; class Amphibia; order Caudata; family Salamandridae; genus Pleurodeles; species Pleurodeles waltl. Next base: position 83,107,899 of record NC_090451.1, read on the forward strand.
ATCATCAGAAGTGGCAAGTAATACAATATCAATACCAGATGTGAGCACTGATAAATCATTCAAAACCACAGCTGAGAAGCCTTCAAGTGTTGCAGCAACCATCACAGCAGAAGGGAGCACAAGTACGTTCTCTTCAGAGACAACAGAAGTGCCCACGATTGCTGCAGCTGAAACTAGCCCACAAAATGTCACAATAACTCCAGAAATCACTAGCAGAATTCCATCCACACCCAACGCAGATCTGACTGCAACAAATGAAGACACAAAAGAAGGGACAACAATTATTGCAACAAGAAGATCATCAGAACAAACCACAGCTGCTGCAGGAACAACAAAGCAAGAAAGCGGGATAACTACAGTTGCAATAACAACATCAGAAGTGCCCGATACCAATGCATCTACACCACAGGAGACAGCAAGTATTGCAGTCGAATCCACACCTGAAGAAGGCACAAGTGCTGCAGCTACTATCCGAGCAGAAGGTACATCACGTTTAGCAGTTCCAACCACATTCGAAACTATAACAATTACTTCAGCCCCAGTCACAAAAATAATGTTCCCGTCTGCTGCAGCAACATCTGTATCAGAAGGCACCATGCATTCTGAAAGCACAATCATAAAAGGAGCGAGCTTAGGTAGTGCTGAAACATCCACTCCACAGGTAACCAAAAGTACTGAAGCAACAAAACCATTAACTCTGACCAGAACAACTTCAGAATCAACCACATCACTGCAGATCACAGCAGCAGTTTCATCTCAGTCTACAGCAGAGATAACAATTCCTGCTTCAGCCACATCTATAGCAGAAGAGACTGCAAGTGCTACTCTCACAATCACACCAGAAATTACAAAACGCACAACACTGACAAACTCACCTGGTGTGACAACAATTACTGAAAACGAAATAGAAATGACCACAAATATTGCAACAAAATCATCAGACATGTCTACAGTCACTGAAGCAACTACAAAGATGGAAAGCATAACAAATTCTACAGTGGCAGCAACATCGGAAATTGCCTACATCACTGCATCTGTGACAGATACCACCTCAGGAACAACAAGCAGAACCTTAACAAAAGTGGACTCAAGTGATGCAGCAACCACCTCAGCAGGAAGCAGCACAACTACCTTATTTCCTAAAACACCAGTGGAAACCACAAATGGTGAATCAGAAACCACCCCTCAGAATTCTAAAGTCACACAAGACATTACAAGCGCTATGGCACCCACAAAATACCTAGATATGACTCTAAGTTCTGAAGCCACAATTGAAATGACAAGAGGTATTGCAACAAGAACACCCTCAGAAGTGACTACTGGTGCTGCCTCAAAGCCCACAGTAGCAAGAGGGACAAATACAGTAGCCTCATCAACATCAGAGGTGCCGATTAGTAGTGCACCTACACCACAAGTGACATCAGGTATGACAGTTAAAACCACCCCGGAAGAGATCACCGGTATTGCAGCCACATCCAGAGCAGAAGGTATTACAAAGGTAGCACTTATGTCTACAGAGAAAGCTGTGAAAGATACTGCAGCCCCGATAACAGAAATACTGATGACATCTGCTGGAAGAAACACATCAGAAGAGACTCTAAGCTCTGCAACAAAATCCATAAAAGAAGTGGTCACACAACCTTCAGAAGTAACCCAGCCATTGCTTACCACAAATCCTGTAGCTACTATAGTATCAGAGGTGAGCAGAACATCTGCAGGCACAACTACATCACAGGTGGTCACAGGAACTTCAGCCAGAATTACTCCAGATGTGACAACACTTTCTTCACTCATGACCACACCTGAAGAGACTACAAGTACTACAGTCATGAACACACCAGAGGTTACCAAAGGCTCTACTTCTACAACCTCTCTAGACCTGACCCTTAGTTCTGAAATAAAAACAGAAGTGTCAACAAGACTTGCAACATCATTGTCAGAGGAAAATACAGGCACTACAACAATAACCAAATTGGGACTGTTAACTAGCCCTTCTGCTAAAACATCATCAGAAGTGGCAAGTAATACAATTTCAATACCAGATGTGAGCACTGATAAATCATTCACAACCACAGCTGAGAAGCCTTCAAGTGTTGCAGCAACCATCACAGCAGAAGGGAGCACAAGTACGTTCTCTTCAGAGACAACAGAAGTGCCCACGATTGCTACAGCTGAAACTAGCCCACAAAATGTCACAATAACTCCAGAAATCACTAGCAGAATTCCATCCACACCCAACGCAGATCTGACTGCAACAAATGAAGACACAAAAGAAGTGACAACCATTATTGCAACAAGAAGCTCATCAGAACAAACCACAGCTGCTGCAGGAACAACAAAGCAAGAAAGCGGGATAACTACAGTTGCAATTACAACATCAGAAGTGCCTGATAACAATGCATCTACACCACAGGAGACAGCAAGTATTGCAGTCGAATCCACACCTGAAGAAGGCACAAGTGCTGCAGCTACTATCCGAGCAGAAGGTACATCACGTTTAGCCGTTCCAACCACATTCGAAACTATAACAATTACTTCAGCCCCAGTCACAAAAATAATGTTCCCGTCTGCTGCAGCAACATCTGTATCAGAAGGCACCATGCATTCTGAAAGCACAACCATAAAAGGAGCGAACTTAGGTAGTGCTGGAACATCCACTCCACAGGTAACCAAAAGTACTGAAGCAACAAAACCATTAACTCTGACCAGAACAACTTCAGAATCAACCACATCACTGCAGATCACAGCACTTTCATCTCAATCTACAGCAGAGATCAAAATGCCTGCTTCAGCAACATTTATAGCAGAAGAGACTGCAAGTGCTACTCTCACAATCACACCAGAAATTACAAAACGCACATTGACAAACTCACCTGGTGTGACAACAATTACTGAAAACGAAATAGAAATGACCACAAATGTTGCAACAAAATCATCAGACATGTCTACAGTCACTGAAGCAACTACAAAGATGGAAAGCATAACAAATTCTACAGTGGCAGCAACATCGGAAATTGCCTATATCGCTGCATCTGTGACAGATACCACCTCAGGTACAACAAGCAGAACCTCAACAAAAGTGGACTCAAGTGATGCAGCAACCACCTCAGCAGGAAGCAGCACAACTACCTTATTTCCTAAAACACCAGTGGAAACCACAAATGGTGAATCAGAAACCACCCCTGAGAATTCTAAAGTCACACAAGACATTACAAGCGCTATGGCACCCACAAAATACCTAGATATGACTCTAAGTTCTGAAGCCACAATTGAAATGACAAGAGGTATTGCAACAAGAACACCCTCAGAAGTGACTACTGGTGCTGCCTCAAAGCCCACAGTAGCAAGAGGGACAAATACAGTAGCCTCATCAACATCAGAGGTGCCGATTAGTAGTGCACCTACACCACAAGTGACATCAGGTATGACAGTTAAAACCACCCCGGAAGAGATCACCGGTATTGCAGCCACATCCAGAGCAGAAGGTATTACAAAGGTAGCACTTATGTCTACAGAGAAAGCTGTGAAAGATACTGCAGCCCCGATAACAGAAATACTGATGACATCTGCTGGAAGAAACACATCAGAAGAGACTCTAAGCTCTGCAACAAAAACCATAAAAGAAGTTGTCACACAACCTTCAGAAGTAACCCAGCCATTGCTTACCACAAATCCTGTAGCTACTATAGTATCAGAGGTGAGCAGAACATCTGCAGGCACAACTACATCACAGGTGGTCACAGGAACTTCAGCCAGAATTACTCCAGATGTGACAACACTTTCTTCACTCATGACCACACCTGAAGAGACTACAAGTACTACAGTGATGAACACACCAGAGGTTACCAAAGGCTCTATTTCTACAACCTCTCTAGACCTGACCCTTAGTTCTGAAATCAAAACAGAAGTGTCGACAAGACTTGCAACATCATTGTCAGAGGAAAATACAGGCACTACAACAATAACCAAATTGGGACTGTTAACTAGCCCTTCTGCTAAAACATCATCAGAAGTGGCAAGTAATACAATTTCAATACCAGATGTGAGCACTGATAAATCATTCACAACCACAGCTGAGAAGCCTTCAAGTGTTGCAGCAACCATCACAGCAGAAGGGAGCACAAGTACGTTCTCTTCAGAGACAACAGAAGTGCCCACGATTGCTACAGCTGAAACTAGCCCACAAAATGTCACAATAACTCCAGAAATCACTAGCAGAATTCCATCCACACCCAACGCAGATCTGACTGCAACAAATGAAGACACAAAAGAAGTGACAACGATTATTGCAACAAGAAGCTCATCAGAACAAACCACAGCTGCTGCAGGAACAACAAAGCAAGAAAGCGGGATAACTACAGTTGCAATTACAACATCAGAAGTGCCTGATAACAATGCATCTACACCACAGGAGACAGCAAGTATTGCAGTCGAATCCACACCTGAAGAAGGCACAAGTGCTGCAGCTACTATCCGAGCAGAAGGTACATCACGTTTAGCAGTTCCAACCACATTCGAAACTATAACAATTACTTCAGCCCCAGTCACAAAAATAATGTTCCCGTCTGCTGCAGCAACATCTGTATCAGAAGGCACCATGCATTCTGAAAGCACAACCATAAAAGGAGCGAACTTAGGTAGTGCTGAAACATCCGCTCCACAGGTAACCAAAAGTACTGAAGCAACAAAACCATTAACTCTGACCAGAACAACTTCAGAATCAACCACATCGTTGCAGATCACAGCACTTTCATCTCAATCTACAGCAGAGATCAAAATGCCTGCTTCAGCCACATCTATAGCAGAAGAGACTGCAAGTGCTACTCTCACAATCACACCAGAAATTACAAAACGCACATTGACAAACTCACCTGGTGTGACAACAATTACTGAAAACGAAATAGAAATGACCACAAATGTTGCAACAAAATCATCAGACATGTCTACAGTCACTGAAGCAACTACAAAGATGGAAAGCATAACAAATTCTACAGTGGCAGCAACATCGGAAATTGCCTACATCGCTGCATCTGTGACAGATACCACCTCAGGTACAACAAGCAGAACCTCAACAAAAGTGGACTCAAGTGATGCAGCAACCACCTCAGCAGGAAGCAGCACAACTACCTTATTTCCTAAAACACCAGTGGAAACCACAAATGGCGAATCAGAAACCACCCCTGAGAATTCTAAAGTCACACAAGACATTACAAGCGCTATGGCACCCACAAAATACCCAGATATGACTCTAAGTTCTGAAGCCACAATTGAAATGACAAGAGGTATTGCAACAAGAACACCCTCAGAAGTGACTACTGGTGCTGCCTCAAAGCCCACAGTAGCAAGAGGGACAAATACAGTAGCCTCATCAACATCAGAGGTGCCGATTAGTAGTGCACCTATACCACAAGTGACATCAGGTATGACAGTTAAAACCACCCCGGAAGAGATCACCGGTATTGCAGCCACATCCAGAGCAGAAGGTATTACAAAGGTAGCACTTATGTTTACAGAGAAAGCTGTGAAAGATACTGCAGCCCCGATAACAGAAATACTGATGACATCTGCTGGAAGAAACACATCAGAAGAGACTCTAAGCTCTGCAACAACAACCATAAAAGAAGTGGTCACACAACCTTCAGAAGTAACCCAGCCATTGCTTACCACAACTCCTGTAGCTACTATAGTATCAGAGGTGAGCAGAACATCTGCAGGCACAACCACATCACAGGTGGTCACAGGAACTTCAGCCAGAATTACTCCAGATATGACAACACTTTCTTCACTCATGACCACACCTGAAGAGACTACAAGTATTACAGTCATGAACACACCAGAGGGTACCAGAGGCTCTACTTCTACAACCTCTCTAGACCTGACACCTAGTTCTGAAATCAAAACAGAAGTGTCAACAAGACTTGCAACATCATCGTCAGAGGAAACTACAGGCACTACAACAATAACCAAACTGGGACTGTTAACTAGCCCTTCTGCTAAAACATCATCAGAAGTGGCAAGTAATACAATTTCAATACCAGATGTGAGCACTGATAAATCCTTCACAACCACAGCTGAGAAGCCTTCAAGTGTTGCAGCAACCATCACAGCAGAAGGGGGCACAATTACTTTCTCTTCAGAGACAACAGAACTGCCCACGATTGCTGCAGCTAAAACTAGCCCACAAAATGTCACAATAACTCCAGAAATCACTAGCAGAATTCCATCCACACCCAACGTAGATCTAACTGCAACAAATGAAGACACAAAAGAAGTGACAACAATTATTGCAACAAGAAGATCATCAGAACAAACCACAGCTGCTGCAGGAACAACAAAACAAGAAAGCGGGATAAGTACAGTTGCAATTACAACATCAGAAGTGCCCGATAACAATGCATCTACACCACAGGAGACAGCAAGTATTGCAGTTGAATCCACACCTGAAGAAGGCACAAGTGCTGCAGCTACTATCCGAGCAGAAGGTACATCACGTTTAGCAGTTCCAACCACATTCGAAACTATAACAATTACTTCAGCCCCAGTCACAAACATAATGTTCCCGTCTGCTGCAGCAACATCTGTATCAGAAGGCACCATGCATTCTGAAAGCACAATCATAAAAGGATTGAGCTTGGGTAGTGCTGAAACATCCACTCCACAGGTAACCAAAAGTACTGAAGCAACAAAACCATTAACTATGACCAGAACAACTTCAGAATCAACCACATCACTGCAGATCACAGCACTTTCATCTCAATCTACAGCAGAGATCAAAATGCCTGCTTCAGCCACATCTATAGCAGAAGAGACTGCAAGTGCTACTCTCACAATCACACCAGAAATTACAAAACGCACAACATTGACAAACTCACCTGGTGTGACAACAATTACTGAAAACGAAATAGAAAGGACCACAAATGTTGCAACAAAATCATCAGATATGTCTACAGTCACTGAAGCAACTACAAAGATGGAAAGCATAACAAATTCTACAGTGGCAGCAACATCGGAAATTGCCTACATCGCTGCATCTGTGACAGATACCACCTCAGGTACAACAAGCAGAACCTCAACAAAAGTGGACTCAAGTGATGCAGCAACCACCTCAGCAGGAAGCAGCACAACTACCTTATTTCCTAAAACACCAGTGGAAACCACAAATGGCGAAGCAGAAACCACCCCTGAGAATTCTAAAGTCACACAAGACATTACAAGCGCTATGGCACCCACAAAATACCTAGATATGACTCTAAGTTCTGAAGCCACAATTGAAATGACAAGAGGTATTGCAACAAGAACACCCTCAGAAGTGACTACTGGTGCTGCCTCAAAGCCCACAGTAGCAAGAGGGACAAATACAGTAGCCTCATCAACATCAGAGGTGCCGATTAGTAGTGCACCTATACCACAAGTGACATCAGGTATGACAGTTAAAACCACCCCGGAAGAGATCACCGGTATTGCAGCCACATCCAGAGCAGAAGGTATTACAAAGGTAGCACTTATGTCTACAGAGAAAGCTGTGAAAGATACTGCAGCCCCGATAACAGAAATACTGATGACATCTGCTGGAAGAAACACATCAGAAGAGACTCTAAGCTCTGCAACAACAACCATAAAAGAAGTGGTCACACAACCTTCAGAAGTAACCCAGCCATTGCTTACCACAAATCCTGTAGCTACTATAGTATCAGAGGTGAGCAGAACATCTGCAGGCACAACTACATCACAGGTGGTCACAGGAACTTCAGCCATAATTACTCCAGATGTGACAACACTTTCTTCACTCATGACCACACCTGAAGAGACTACAAGTACTACAGTCACGAACACACCAGAGGTTACCAGAGGCTCTACTTCTACAACCTCTCTAGACCTGACACCTAGTTCTGAAATCAAAACAGAAGTGTCAACAAGACTTGCAACATCATCGTCAGAGGAAACTATAGGCACTACAACAATAACCAAATTCGGACTGTTAACTAGCCCTTCTGCTAAAACATCATCAGAAGTTGCAAGTAATACAATTTCAATACCAGATGTGAGCACAGATAAATCATTCACAACCACAGCTGAGAAGCCTTCAAGTGTTGTAGCAACCATCACAGCAGAAGGGAGCACAAGTACGTTCTCTTCAGAGACAACAGAAGTGCCCACGATTGCTGCAGCTAAAACTAGCCCACAAAATGTCACAATAACTCCAGAAATCACTAGCAGAATTCCATCCACACCCAACGCAGATCTAACTGCAACAAATGAAGACACAAAAGAAGTGACAACAATTATTGCAACAAGAAGATCATCAGAACAAACCACAGCTGCTGCAGGAACAACAAAACAAGAAAGCGGGATAACTACAGTTGCAATAACAACATCAGAAGTGCCCGATAACAATGCATCTACACCACAGGAGACAGCAAGTATTGCAGTCGAATCCACACCTGAAGAAGGTGCAAGTGCTGCAGCTACTATCCGAGCAGAAGGTACATCACGTTTAGCAGTTCCAACCACATTCGAAACTATAACAATTACTTCAGCCCCAGTCACAAAAATAATGTTCCCGTCTGCTGCAGCAACATCTGTATCAGAAGGCACCATGCATTCTGAAAGCACAACCATAAAAGGAGCGAGCTTAGGTAGTGCGGAAACATCCACTCCACAGGTAACCAAAAGTACTGAAGCAACAAAACCATTAACTCTGACCAGAACAACTTCAGAATCAACCACATCACTGCAGATCACAGCAGCAGTTTCATCTCAATCTACAGCAGAGATAACAATTCCTGCTTCAGCCACATCTATAGCAGAAGAGACTGCAAGTGCTACTCTCACAATCACACCAGAAATTACAAAACGCACAACATTGACAAACTCACCTGGTGTGACAACAATTACTGAAAACGAAATAGAAATGACCACAAATATTGCAACAAAATCATCAGACATGTCTACAGTCACTGAAGCAACTACAAAGATGGAAAGCATAACAAATTCTACAGTGGCAGCAACATCGGAAATTGCCTACATCACTGCATCTGTGACAGATACCACCTCAGGAACAACAAGCAGAACCTCAACAAAAGTGGACTCAAGTGATGCAGCAACCACATCAGCAGGAAGCAGCACAACTACCTTATTTCCTAAAACACCAGTGGAAACCACAAATGGCGAATCAGAAACCACCCCTGAGAATTCTAAAGTCACACAAGACATTACAAGCGCTATGGCACCCACAAAATACCTAGATATGACTCTAAGTTCTGAAGCCACAATTGAAATGACAAGAGGTATTGCAACAAGAACACCCTCAGAAGTGACTACTGGTGCTGCCTCAAAGCCCACAGTAGCAAGAGGGACAAATACAGTAGCCTCATCAACATCAGAGGTGCCGATTAGTAGTGCACCTACACCACAAGTGACATCAGGTATGACAGTTAAAACCACCCCGGAAGAGATCACCGGTATTGCAGCCACATCCAGAGCAGAAGGTATTACAAAGGTAGCACTTATGTCTACAGAGAAAGCTGTGAAAGATACTGCAGCCCCGATAACAGAAATACTGATGACATCTGCTGAAAGAAACACATCAGAAGAGACTCTAAGCTCTGCAACAAAAACCATAAAAGAAGTGGTCACACAACCTTCAGAGGTAACCCAGCCATTGCTTACCACAAATCCTGTAGCTACTATAGTATCAGAGTTGAGCAGAACATCTGCAGGCACAACTACATCACAGGTGGTCACAGGAACTTCAGCCAGAATTACTCCAGATGTGGCAACATTTTCTTCACTCATGACCACACCTGAAGAGACTACAAGTACTACAGTCATGAACACACCAGAGGTTAACAAAGGCTCTATTTCTACAACCTCTCTAGACCTGACCCTTAGTTCTGAAATCAAAACAGAAGTGTCAACAAGACTTGCAACATCATTGTCAGAGGAAAATACAGGCACTACAACAATAACCAAATTGGGACTGTTAACTAGCCCTTCTGCTAAAACATCATCAGAAGTGGCAAGTAATACAATTTCAATACCAGATGTGAGCACTGATAAATCATTCACAACCACAGCTGAGAAGCCTTCAAGTGTTGCAGCAACCATCACAGCAGAAGGGAGCACAAGTACGTTCTCTTCAGAGACAACAGAAGTGCCCACGATTGCTACAGCTGAAACTAGCCCACAAAATGTCACAATAACTCCAGAAATCACTAGCAGAATTCCATCCACACCCAACGCAGATCTGACTGCAACAAATGAAGACACAAAAGAAGTGACAACAATTATTGCAACAAGAAGCTCATCAGAACAAACCACAGCTGCTGCAGGAACAACAAAGCAAGAAAGCGGGAAAACTACAGTTGCAATTACAACATCAGAAGTGCCCGATACCAATGCATCTACACCACAGGAGACAGCAAGTATTGCAGTCGAATCCACACCTGAAGAAGGCGCAAGTGCTGCAGCTACTATCCGAGCAGAAGGTACATCACGTTTAGCAGTTCCAACCACATTCGAAACTATAACAATTACTTCAGCCCCAGTCACAAAAATAATGTTCCCGTCTGCTGCAGCAACATCTGTATCAGAAGGCACCATGCATTCTGAAAGCACAATCATAAAAGGAGCGAACTTAGGTAGTGCTGGAACATCCACTCCACAGGTAACCAAAAGTACTGAAGCAACAAAACCATTAACTCTGACCAGAACAACTTCAGAATCAACCACATCACTGCAGATCACAGCACTTTCATCTCAATCTACAGCAGAGATCAAAATGCCTGCTTCAGCAACATCTATAGCAGAAGAGACTGCAAGTGCTACTCTCACAATCACACCAGAAATTACAAAACGCACATTGACAAACTCACCTGGTGTGACAACAATTACTGAAAACGAAATAGAAATGACCACAAATGTTGCAACAAAATCATCAGACATGTCTACAGTCACTGAAGCAACTACAAAGATGGAAAGCATAACAAATTCTACAGTGGCAGCAACATCGGAAATTGCCTACATCGCTGCATCTGTGACAGATACCACCTCAGGTACAACAAGCAGAACCTCAACAAAAGTGGACTCAAGTGATGCAGCAACCACCTCAGCAGGAAGCAGCACAACTACCTTATTTCCTAAAACACCAGTGGAAACCACAAATGGCGAAGCAGAAACCACCCCTGAGAATTCTAAAGTCACACAAGACATTACAAGCGCTATGGCACCCACAAAATACCCAGATATGACTCTAAGTTCTGAAGCCACAATTGAAATGACAAGAGGTATTGCAACAAGAACACCCTCAGAAGTGACTACTGGTGCTGCCTCAAAGCCCACAGTAGCAAGAGGGACAGATACAGTAGCCTCATCAACATCAGAGGTGCCGATTAGTACTGCACCTACACCACAAGTGACATCAGGTATGACAGTTAAAACCACCCCGGAAGAGATCACCGGTATTGCAGCCACATCCAGAGCAGAAGGTATTACAATGGTAGCACTTATGTCTACAGAGAAAGCTGTGAAAGATACTGTAGCCCCGATAACAGAAATACTGATGACATCTGCTGGAAGAAACACATCAGAAGAGACTCTAAGCTCTGCAACAACAACCATAAAAGAAGTGGTCACACAACCTTCAGAAGTAACGCAGCCATTGCTTACCACAAATCCTGTAGCTACTATAGTATCAGAGGTGAGCAGAACATCTGCAGGCACAACTACATCACAGGTGGTCACAGGAACTTCAGCCAGAATTACTCCAGATGTGACAACACTTTCTTCACTCATGACCACACCTGAAGAGAGTACAAGTACTACAGTCACGAACACACCAGAGGTTACCAGAGGCTCTACTTCTACAACATCTCTAGACCTGACCCCTAGTTCTGAAATCAAAAGAGAAGTGTCAACAAGACTTGCAACATCATCATCAGAGGAAACTACAGGCACTACAACAATAACCAAATTGGGACTGTTAACTAGCCCTCCTGGTAAAACATCATCAGAAGTGGCAAGTACTACAATATCAATACCAGATGTGATCACTGATAAATCATTCAAAACCACAGCTGAGAAGCCTTCAAGTGTTGCAGCAACCATCACAGCAGAAGGGAGCACAAGTACTTTCTCTTCAGAGACAACAGAAGTGCCCACGATTGCTGCAGCTGAAACTAGCCCACAAAATGTCACAATAACTCCAGAAATCACTAGCAGAATTCCATCCACACCCAACCCAGATCTGACTGCAACTAATGAAGACACAAAAGAAGTGACAACAATTATTGCAACAAGAAGATCATCAGAACAAACCACAGCTGCTGCAGGAACAACAAAGCAAGAAAGCGGGATAACTACAGTTGCAATAACAACATCAGAAGTGCCCGATAACAATGCATCTACACCACAGGAGACAGCAAGTATTGCAGTCGAATCCACACCTGAAGAAGGCTCAAGTGCTACAGGTACTATCCGAGCAGAAGGTACATCACGCTTAGCAGTTCCAACCACTTTGGAAACTATAACAATTACTTCTGCCCCAGTCACAAAAATAATGTTCCCGTCTGCTGCAGCAACATCTCTATTAGAAAGCACAATGCATTCTGAAAGCACAACCATAAAAGGAGTGAGCTTAGGTAGTGCTGAAACATCCACTCCACAGGTAACCAAAAGTACTGAAGCAACAAAACCATTAACTCTGACCAGAACAACTTCAGAATCTACCACTTCACTGCAGATCACAGCACATTTAACTCGATCTACAACAGAGATAAAAATGCCTGCTTCGGCCACATCTATAGCACAAGAGACTGCAAGTGCTACTCTCACAATCACACCAGAAATTACAAAACGCACAACTTTGACCAACTCACCAGGTCTGACAACAATCACTGAAAATGAAATAGAAATGACTATAGATTTTGCAACAAAATCATCAGAAATGTCTACAGTCACAGAAGCAACAACAAAGATGGAAAGCTTAACGAATTCTACAGTGGCAGCAACATCGGAAATGACCATTATCACTGCATCTGTGACAGATAGCACCTCAGGTACAACAAGCAGAACCTCAACAACATTGGGCTCAAGTGATGCAGCAACCACCTCAGCAGGAAGCAGCACAACTACCTTATTTCCTAAAACACCAGTGGAAACCACAAATGGTGAAGCAGAAACCACCCCTGAGAATTCTAAAGTCACACAAGACATTACTAGCGGTATGACACCCACAACATACCCAGATATGACTCTAAGTTCTGAAGCCACAATTGAAATGACAAGAAGTATTGCAACAATAACACCCTCAGAAGTGACTACTGGTGCTGCCTCAAAGCCCACAGTAGCAAGAGGGACAAATACAGTAGCCTCATCAACATCAGAGGAGGCGATTAGTACTGCACCTACACCACACGTGACATCAAGTATGGCAGTTAAAACCACCCCACAAGAGGTCACAGGTGATGCAGCTACATCCATAGCAGAAGGTATCACAAACGTTGCACTTACATCTACAAAGGAAGCTGTGAAAAGTACTTTAGGCCCGGTCACAGAAATACTGATGACATCTGCTACCACAAACACATCAGAAGAGACTCTGAGCTCTACAACAACAATCATAAAACAAATGATCACAAAACCTTCAGAAGTAACCCAGCCATTGCTTACCACAAATCCTGCGACTACTACAGTATCAGATGTGAACAAAACATCTTCAGGCACAACTACATCACAGGTGATCACAGGAACTTCAACAAGAACTACTCCAGAGGTGACAACACCTTCTTCACTCATGACCATACATGAAGAGACTAGAAGTACTACACTCACAAAGATAGCAGAGGGTACCAGAGGCACTACTTCCACAACCTCTCTAGACCTGAGCCCTACTTCTGAAATCACAATGGAAGTGTCAACAAGACTTGGAACATCATTGTCAGAAAACACTACAGGCACCACTAAAATAACCAACCTGGAAGAGTTAACTAGCGCTGCTGGTAAAACATCATCAGAAGTGGCAACTAATGCAATATCAATACCAGACAGGATCACTGATAAATCATTCAAAACCACAGCTGAGAAGCCTTCAAGTGTTGCAGCAACCATCACAGCAGAAGGGGGCACAAGTACTTTCTCTCCAGTGGCAACAGAAGTGCCCACGATTGCTGCAGCTGAAACAAGCCCCCCAAAAGTCACAATCACCCCAGAAATTACTAGCAGCATTCCATCCACACCCAACCCAGATCTGACTACAACTAAAGAAGGCACAAAAGAAGTGACAACAATTATTTCAACAAGAAGATCATCAGAACAAGCCACAGCTGCTGCAGGAACAACAAAGCTAGAAAGCGGGATAACTACAGTTGCAATAACAACATCAGAAGTGCCCGATACCAATGCATCTACACCACAGGAGACAGCAAGTATTGCAGTCGAATCCACACCTGAAGAAGGCACAAGTGCTGCAGCTACTATCCGAGTAGAAGGTACATCACGTTTAGCAGTTCCAACCACATTCGAAACTATAACAATTACTTCAGCCCCAGTCACAAAAATAATGTTCCCGTCTGCTGCAGCAACATCTGTATCAGAAGGCACCATGCATTCTGAAAGCACAACCATAAAAGGAGCGAACTTAGGTAGTGCTGAAACCTCCGCTCCACAGGTAACCAAAAGTACTGAAGCAACAAACCCATTAACTCTGACCAGAACAACTTCAGAATCAACCACATCACTGCAGATCACAGCACTTTCATCTCAATCTACAGCAGAGATCAAAATGCCTGCTTCAGCAACATCTATAGCAGAAGAGACTGCAAGTGCTACTCTCACAATCACACCAGAAATTACAAAACGCACAACATTGACAAACTCACCTGGTGTGACAACAATTACTGAAAACGAAATAGAAATGACCACAAATGTTGCAACAAAATCATCAGATATGTCTACAGTCACTGAAGCAACTACAAAGATGGAAAGCATAACAAATTCTACAGTGGCAGCAACATCGGAAATTGCCTATATCGCTGCATCTGTGACAGATACCACCTCAGGTACAACAAGCAGAACCTCAACAAAAGTGGACTCAAGTGATGCAGCAACCACCTCAGCAGGAAGCAGCACAACTACCTTATTTCCTAAAACACCAGTGGAAACCACAAATGGCGAAGCAGAAACCACCCCTGAGAATTCTAAAGTCACACAAGACATTACAAGCACTATGGCACCCACTAAATACCCAGATATGACTCTAAGTTCTGAAGCCACAATTGAAATGACAAGAGGTATTGCAACAAGAACACCCTCAGAAGTGACTACTGGTGCTGCCTCAAAGCCCACAGTAGCAAGAGGGACAAATACACTAGCCTCATCAACATCAGAGGTGCCGATTAGTAGTGCACCTACACCACAAGTGACATCAGGTATGACAGTTAAAACCACCCCGGAAGAGATCACCGGTATTGCAGCCACATCCAGAGCAGAAGGTATTACAAAGGTAGCACTTATGTCTACAGAGAAAGCTGTGAAAGATACTGCAGCCCCGATAACAGAAATACTGATGACATCTGCTGGAAGAAACACATCAGAAGAGACTCTAAGCTCTGCAACAACAACCATAAAAGAAGTGGTCACACAACCTTCAGAAGTAACCCAGCCATTGCTTACCACAAATCCTGTAGCTACTATAGTATCAGAGGTGAGCAGAACATCTGCAGGCACAACTACATCACAGGTGGTCACAGGAACTTCAGCCAGAATTACTCCAGATGTGACAACACTTTCTTCACTCATGACCACACCTGAAGAGACTACAAGTACTACAGTCACAAACACACCAGAGGTTACCAGAGGCTCTACTTCTACAACCTCTCTAGACCTGACACCTAGTTCTGAAATCAAAACAGAAGTGTCAACAAGACTTGCAACATCATCGTCAGAGGAAACTATAGGCACTACAACAATAACCAAATTCGGACTGTTAACTAGCCCTTCTGCTAAAACATCATCAGAAGTGGCAAGTAATACAATTTCAATACCAGATATGAGCACTGATAAATCATTCACAACCACAGCTGAGAAGCCTTCAAGTGTTAAAGCAACCATCACAGCAGAAGGGAGCACAAGTACATTCTCTTCAGAGACAACAGAAGTGCCCACGATTGCTGCAGCTGAAACTAGCCCACAAAATGTCACAATAACTCCAGAAATCACTAGCAGAATTCCATCCACACCCAACGCAGATCTGACTGCAACAAAAGAAGACACAAAAGAAGTGACAACAATTATTGCAACAAGAAGATCATCAGAACAAACCACAGCTGCTGCAGGAACAACAACGCAAGAAAGCGGGATAACTACAGTTGCAATTACAACATCAGAAGTGCCCGATAACAATGCATCTACACCACAGGAGACAGCAAGTATTGCAGTCGAATCCACACCTGAAGAAGGCACAAGTGCTGCAGCTACTATCCGAGCAGAAGGTACATCACGTTCAGCAGTTCCAACAACATTCAAAACTATAACAATTACTTCAGCCCCAGTCACAAAAATAATGTTCCCGTCTGCTGCAGCAACATCTGTATCAGAAGGCACCATGCATTCTGAAAGCACAACCATAAAAGGAGCGAGCTTAGGTAGTGCTGAAACATCCACTCCACAGGTAACCAAAAGTACTGAAGCAACAAAACCATTAACTCTGACCAGAACAACTTCAGAATCAACCACATCACTGCAGATCACAGCACTTTCATCTCAATCTACAGCAGAGATAAAAATTCCTGCTTCAGCCACATCTATAGCACAAGAGACTGCAAGTGCTACTCTCACAATCACACCAGAAATTACAAAACGCACAACATTGACAAACTCACCTGGTGTGACAACAATTACTGAAAACGAAATAGAAATGACCACAAATATTGCAACAAAATCATCAGACATTTCTACAGTCACTGAAGCAACAACAAAGATGGAAAGCATAACAAATTCTACAGTGGCAGCAACATCGGAAATTGCCTACATCACTGCATCTGTGACAGATACCACCTCAGGAACAACAAGCAGAACCTCAACAAAAGTGGACTCAAGTGATGCAGCAACCACATCAGCAGGAAGCAGCACAACTACCTTATTTCCTAAAACACCAGTGGAAACCACAAATGGCGAAGCAGAAACCACCCCTGAGAATTCTAAAGTCACACAAGACATTACAAGCGCTATGGCACCCACAAAATACCTAGATATGACTCTAAGTTCTGAAGCCACAATTGAAATGACAAGAGGTATTGCAACAAGAACACCCTCAGAAGTGACTACTGGTGCTGCCTCAAAGCCCACAGTAGCGAGAGGGACAAATACAGTAGCCTCATCAACATCAGAGGTGCCGATTAGTAATGCACCTACACAACAAGTGACATCAGGTATGACAGTTAAAACCACCCCGGAAGAGATCACCAGTATTGCAGCCACATCCAGAGCAGAAGGTATTACAAAGGTAGCACTTATGTCTACAGAGAAAGCTGTGAAAGATACTGCAGCCCGGATAACAGAAATACTGATGACATCTGCTGGAAGAAAAACATCAGAAGAGACTCTAAGCTCTGCAACAACAACCATAAAAGAAGTGGTCACACAACCTTCAGAAGTAACCCAGCCATTGCTTACCACAAACCCAGTAGCTACTATAGTATCAGAGGTGAGCAGAACATCTGCAGGCACAACTACATCACAGGTGGTCACAGGAACTTCAGCCAGAATTACTCCAGATGTGACAACACTTTCTTCACTCATGACCACACCTGAAGAGACTACAAGTACTACAGTCATGAACACACCAGAGGTTACCAGAGGCTCTACTTCTACAACCTCTCTAGACCTGACACCTAGTTCTGAAATCAAAACAGAAGTGTCAACAAGACTTGCAACATCATCGTCAGAGGAAACTATAGGCACTACAACAATAACCAAATTGGGACTGTTAACTAGCCCTTCTGCTAAAACATCATCAGAAGTGGCAAGTAATACAATATCAATACCAGATGTGAGCACTGATAAATCATTCAAAACCACAGCTGAGAAGCCTTCAAGTGTTGCAGCAACCATCACAGCAGAAGGGAGCACAAGTACGTTCTCTTCAGAGACAACAGAAGTGCCCACGATTGCTGCAGCTGAAACTAGCCCACAAAATGTCACAATAACTCCAGAAATCACTAGCAGAATTCCATCCACACCCAACGCAGATCTGACTGCAACAAATGAAGACACAAAAGAAGGGACAACAATTATTGCAACAAGAAGATCATCAGAACAAACCACAGCTGCTGCAGGAACAACAAAGCAAGAAAGCGGGATAACTACAGTTGCAATAACAACATCAGAAGTGCCCGATACCAATGCATCTACACCACAGGAGACAGCAAGTATTGCAGTCGAATCCACACCTGAAGAAGGCACAAGTGCTGCAGCTACTATCCGAGCAGAAGGTACATCACGTTTAGCAGTTCCAACCACATTCGAAACTATAACAATTACTTCAGCCCCAGTCACAAAAATAATGTTCCCGTCTGCTGCAGCAACATCTGTATCAGAAGGCACCATGCATTCTGAAAGCACAATCATAAAAGGAGCGAACTTAGGTAGTGCTGAAACATCCACTCCACAGGTAACCAAAAGTACTGAAGCAACAAAACCATTAACTCTGACCAGAACAACTTCAGAATCAACCACATCACTGCAGATCACAGCACTTTCATCTCAATCTACAGCAGAGATAGAAATGCCTGCTTCAGCCACATCTATAGCAGAAGAGACTGCAAGTGCTACTCTCACAATCACACCAGAAATTACAAAACGCACAACATTGACAAACTCACCTGGTGTGACAACAATTACTGAAAACGAAATAGAAATGACCACAAATATTGCAACAAAATCATCAGACATGTCTACAGTCACTGAAGCAACTACAAAGATGGAAAGCATAACAAATTCTACAGTGGCAGCAACATCGGAAATTGCCTACATCACTGCATCTGTGACAGATACCACCTCAGGAACAACAAGCAGAACCTTAACAAAAGTGGACTCAAGTGATGCAGCAACCACCTCAGCAGGAAGCAGCACAACTACCTTATTTCCTAAAACACCAGTGGAAACCACAAATGGTGAATCAGAAACCACCCCTCAGAATTCTAAAGTCACACAAGACATTACAAGCGCTATGGCACCCACAAAATACCTAGATATGACTCTAAGTTCTGAAGCCACAATTGAAATGACAAGAGGTATTGCAACAAGAACACCCTCAGAAGTGACTACTGGTGCTGCCTCAAAGCCCACAGTAGCAAGAGGGACAAATACAGTAGCCTCATCAACATCAGAGGTGCCGATTAGTAGTGCACCTACACCACAAGTGACATCAGGTATGACAGTTAAAACCACCCCGGAAGAGATCACCGGTATTGCAGCCACATCCAGAGCAGAAGGTATTACAAAGGTAGCACTTATGTCTACAGAGAAAGCTGTGAAAGATACTGCAGCCCCGATAACAGAAATACTGATGACATCTGCTGGAAGAAACACATCAGAAGAGACTCTAAGCTCTGCAACAAAAACCATAAAAGAAGTGGTCACACAACCTTCAGAAGTAACCCAGCCATTGCTTACCACAAATCCTGTAGCTACTATAGTATCAGAGGTGAGCAGAACATCTGCAGGCACAACTACATCACAGGTGGTCACAGGAACTTCAGCCAGAATTACTCCAGATGTGACAACACTTTCTTCACTCATGACCACACCTGAAGAGACTACAAGTACTACAGTCATGAACACACCAGAGGTTACCAAAGGCTCTACTTCTACAACCTCTCTAGACCTGACCCTTAGTTCTGAAATAAAAACAGAAGTGTCAACAAGACTTGCAACATCATTGTCAGAGGAAAATACAGGCACTACAACAATAACCAAATTGGGACTGTTAACTAGCCCTTCTGCTAAAACATCATCAGAAGTGGCAAGTAATACAATTTCAATACCAGATGTGAGCACTGATAAATCATTCACAACCACAGCTGAGAAGCCTTCAAGTGTTGCAGCAACCATCACAGCAGAAGGGAGCACAAGTACGTTCTCTTCAGAGACAACAGAAGTGCCCACGATTGCTACAGCTGAAACTAGCCCACAAAATGTCACAATAACTCCAGAAATCACTAGCAGAATTCCATCCACACCCAACGCAGATCTGACTGCAACAAATGAAGACACAAAAGAAGTGACAACCATTATTGCAACAAGAAGCTCATCAGAACAAACCACAGCTGCTGCAGGAACAACAAAGCAAGAAAGCGGGATAACTACAGTTGCAATTACAACATCAGAAGTGCCTGATAACAATGCATCTACACCACAGGAGACAGCAAGTATTGCAGTCGAATCCACACCTGAAGAAGGCACAAGTGCTGCAGCTACTATCCGAGCAGAAGGTACATCACGTTTAGCCGTTCCAACCACATTCGAAACTATAACAATTACTTCAGCCCCAGTCACAAAAATAATGTTCCCGTCTGCTGCAGCAACATCTGTATCAGAAGGCACCATGCATTCTGAAAGCACAACCATAAAAGGAGCGAACTTAGGTAGTGCTGGAACATCCACTCCACAGGTAACCAAAAGTACTGAAGCAACAAAACCATTAACTCTGACCAGAACAACTTCAGAATCAACCACATCACTGCAGATCACAGCACTTTCATCTCAATCTACAGCAGAGATCAAAATGCCTGCTTCAGCAACATTTATAGCAGAAGAGACTGCAAGTGCTACTCTCACAATCACACCAGAAATTACAAAACGCACATTGACAAACTCACCTGGTGTGACAACAATTACTGAAAACGAAATAGAAATGACCACAAATGTTGCAACAAAATCATCAGACATGTCTACAGTCACTGAAGCAACTACAAAGATGGAAAGCATAACAAATTCTACAGTGGCAGCAACATCGGAAATTGCCTATATCGCTGCATCTGTGACAGATACCACCTCAGGTACAACAAGCAGAACCTCAACAAAAGTGGACTCAAGTGATGCAGCAACCACCTCAGCAGGAAGCAGCACAACTACCTTATTTCCTAAAACACCAGTGGAAACCACAAATGGTGAATCAGAAACCACCCCTGAGAATTCTAAAGTCACACAAGACATTACAAGCGCTATGGCACCCACAAAATACCTAGATATGACTCTAAGTTCTGAAGCCACAATTGAAATGACAAGAGGTATTGCAACAAGAACACCCTCAGAAGTGACTACTGGTGCTGCCTCAAAGCCCACAGTAGCAAGAGGGACAAATACAGTAGCCTCATCAACATCAGAGGTGCCGATTAGTAGTGCACCTACACCACAAGTGACATCAGGTATGACAGTTAAAACCACCCCGGAAGAGATCACCGGTATTGCAGCCACATCCAGAGCAGAAGGTATTACAAAGGTAGCACTTATGTCTACAGAGAAAGCTGTGAAAGATACTGCAGCCCCGATAACAGAAATACTGATGACATCTGCTGGAAGAAACACATCAGAAGAGACTCTAAGCTCTGCAACAAAAACCATAAAAGAAGTTGTCACACAACCTTCAGAAGTAACCCAGCCATTGCTTACCACAAATCCTGTAGCTACTATAGTATCAGAGGTGAGCAGAACATCTGCAGGCACAACTACATCACAGGTGGTCACAGGAACTTCAGCCAGAATTACTCCAGATGTGACAACACTTTCTTCACTCATGACCACACCTGAAGAGACTACAAGTACTACAGTGATGAACACACCAGAGGTTACCAAAGGCTCTATTTCTACAACCTCTCTAGACCTGACCCTTAGTTCTGAAATCAAAACAGAAGTGTCGACAAGACTTGCAACATCATTGTCAGAGGAAAATACAGGCACTACAACAATAACCAAATTGGGACTGTTAACTAGCCCTTCTGCTAAAACATCATCAGAAGTGGCAAGTAATACAATTTCAATACCAGATGTGAGCACTGATAAATCATTCACAACCACAGCTGAGAAGCCTTCAAGTGTTGCAGCAACCATCACAGCAGAAGGGAGCACAAGTACGTTCTCTTCAGAGACAACAGAAGTGCCCACGATTGCTACAGCTGAAACTAGCCCACAAAATGTCACAATAACTCCAGAAATCACTAGCAGAATTCCATCCACACCCAACGCAGATCTGACTGCAACAAATGAAGACACAAAAGAAGTGACAACGATTATTGCAACAAGAAGCTCATCAGAACAAACCACAGCTGCTGCAGGAACAACAAAGCAAGAAAGCGGGATAACTACAGTTGCAATTACAACATCAGAAGTGCCTGATAACAATGCATCTACACCACAGGAGACAGCAAGTATTGCAGTCGAATCCACACCTGAAGAAGGCGCAAGTGCTGCAGCTACTATCCGAGCAGAAGGTACATCACGTTTAGCAGTTCCAACCACATTTGAAACTATAACAATTACTTCAGCCCCAGTCACAAAAATAATGTTCCCGTCTGCTGCAGCAACATCTGTATCAGAAGGCACCATGCATTCTGAAAGCACAACCATAAAAGGAGCGAACTTAGGTAGTGCTGAAACATCCGCTCCACAGGTAACCAAAAGTACTGAAGCAACAAAACCATTAACTCTGACCAGAACAACTTCAGAATCAACCACATCGTTGCAGATCACAGCACTTTCATCTCAATCTACAGCAGAGATCAAAATGCCTGCTTCAGCCACATCTATAGCAGAAGAGACTGCAAGTGCTACTCTCACAATCACACCAGAAATTACAAAACGCACATTGACAAACTCACCTGGTGTGACAACAATTACTGAAAACGAAATAGAAATGACCACAAATGTTGCAACAAAATCATCAGACATGTCTACAGTCACTGAAGCAACTACAAAGATGGAAAGCATAACAAATTCTACAGTGGCAGCAACATCGGAAATTGCCTACATCGCTGCATCTGTGACAGATACCACCTCAGGTACAACAAGCAGAACCTCAACAAAAGTGGACTCAAGTGATGCAGCAACCACCTCAGCAGGAAGCAGCACAACTACCTTATTTCCTAAAACACCAGTGGAAACCACAAATGGCGAATCAGAAACCACCCCTGAGAATTCTAAAGTCACACAAGACATTACAAGCGCTATGGCACCCACAAAATACCCAGATATGACTCTAAGTTCTGAAGCCACAATTGAAATGACAAGAGGTATTGCAACAAGAACACCCTCAGAAGTGACTACTGGTGCTGCCTCAAAGCCCACAGTAGCAAGAGGGACAAATACAGTAGCCTCATCAACATCAGAGGTGCCGATTAGTAGTGCACCTATACCACAAGTGACATCAGGTATGACAGTTAAAACCACCCCGGAAGAGATCACCGGTATTGCAGCCACATCCAGAGCAGAAGGTATTACAAAGGTAGCACTTATGTTTACAGAGAAAGCTGTGAAAGATACTGCAGCCCCGATAACAGAAATACTGATGACATCTGCTGGAAGAAACACATCAGAAGAGACTCTAAGCTCTGCAACAACAACCATAAAAGAAGTGGTCACACAACCTTCAGAAGTAACCCAGCCATTGCTTACCACAACTCCTGTAGCTACTATAGTATCAGAGGTGAGCAGAACATCTGCAGGCACAACCACATCACAGGTGGTCACAGGAACTTCAGCCAGAATTACTCCAGATATGACAACACTTTCTTCACTCATGACCACACCTGAAGAGACTACAAGTATTACAGTCATGAACACACCAGAGGGTACCAGAGGCTCTACTTCTACAACCTCTCTAGACCTGACACCTAGTTCTGAAATCAAAACAGAAGTGTCAACAAGACTTGCAACATCATCGTCAGAGGAAACTACAGGCACTACAACAATAACCAAACTGGGACTGTTAACTAGCCCTTCTGCTAAAACATCATCAGAAGTGGCAAGTAATACAATTTCAATACCAGATGTGAGCACTGATAAATCCTTCACAACCACAGCTGAGAAGCCTTCAAGTGTTGCAGCAACCATCACAGCAGAAGGGGGCACAATTACTTTCTCTTCAGAGACAACAGAACTGCCCACGATTGCTGCAGCTAAAACTAGCCCACAAAATGTCACAATAACTCCAGAAATCACTAGCAGAATTCCATCCACACCCAACGTAGATCTAACTGCAACAAATGAAGACACAAAAGAAGTGACAACAATTATTGCAACAAGAAGATCATCAGAACAAACCACAGCTGCTGCAGGAACAACAAAACAAGAAAGCGGGATAAGTACAGTTGCAATTACAACATCAGAAGTGCCCGATAACAATGCATCTACACCACAGGAGACAGCAAGTATTGCAGTCGAATCCACACCTGAAGAAGGCACAAGTGCTGCAGCTACTATCCGAGCAGAAGGTACATCACGTTTAGCAGTTCCAACCACATTCGAAACTATAACAATTACTTCAGCCCCAGTCACAAACATAATGTTCCCGTCTGCTGCAGCAACATCTGTATCAGAAGGCACCATGCATTCTGAAAGCACAATCATAAAAGGATTGAGCTTGGGTAGTGCTGAAACATCCACTCCACAGGTAACCAAAAGTACTGAAGCAACAAAACCATTAACTATGACCAGAACAACTTCAGAATCAACCACATCACTGCAGATCACAGCACTTTCATCTCAATCTACAGCAGAGATCAAAATGCCTGCTTCAGCCACATCTATAGCAGAAGAGACTGCAAGTGCTACTCTCACAATCACACCAGAAATTACAAAACGCACAACATTGACAAACTCACCTGGTGTGACAACAATTACTGAAAACGAAATAGAAAGGACCACAAATGTTGCAACAAAATCATCAGATATGTCTACAGTCACTGAAGCAACTACAAAGATGGAAAGCATAACAAATTCTACAGTGGCAGCAACATCGGAAATTGCCTACATCGCTGCATCTGTGACAGATACCACCTCAGGTACAACAAGCAGAACCTCAACAAAAGTGGACTCAAGTGATGCAGCAACCACCTCAGCAGGAAGCAGCACAACTACCTTATTTCCTAAAACACCAGTGGAAACCACAAATGGCGAAGCAGAAACCACCCCTGAGAATTCTAAAGTCACACAAGACATTACAAGCGCTATGGCACCCACAAAATACCTAGATATGACTCTAAGTTCTGAAGCCACAATTGAAATGACAAGAGGTATTGCAACAAGAACACCCTCAGAAGTGACTACTGGTGCTGCCTCAAAGCCCACAGTAGCAAGAGGGACAAATACAGTAGCCTCATCAACATCAGAGGTGCCGATTAGTAGTGCACCTATACCACAAGTGACATCAGGTATGACAGTTAAAACCACCCCGGAAGAGATCACCGGTATTGCAGCCACATCCAGAGCAGAAGGTATTACAAAGGTAGCACTTATGTCTACAGAGAAAGCTGTGAAAGATACTGCAGCCCCGATAACAGAAATACTGATGACATCTGCTGGAAGAAACACATCAGAAGAGACTCTAAGCTCTGCAACAACAACCATAAAAGAAGTGGTCACACAACCTTCAGAAGTAACCCAGCCATTGCTTACCACAAATCCTGTAGCTACTATAGTATCAGAGGTGAGCAGAACATCTGCAGGCACAACTACATCACAGGTGGTCACAGGAACTTCAGCCATAATTACTCCAGATGTGACAACACTTTCTTCACTCATGACCACACCTGAAGAGACTACAAGTACTACAGTCACGAACACACCAGAGGTTACCAGAGGCTCTACTTCTACAACCTCTCTAGACCTGACACCTAGTTCTGAAATCAAAACAGAAGTGTCAACAAGACTTGCAACATCATCGTCAGAGGAAACTATAGGCACTACAACAATAACCAAATTCGGACTGTTAACTAGCCCTTCTGCTAAAACATCATCAGAAGTTGCAAGTAATACAATTTCAATACCAGATGTGAGCACAGATAAATCATTCACAACCACAGCTGAGAAGCCTTCAAGTGTTGTAGCAACCATCACAGCAGAAGGGAGCACAAGTACGTTCTCTTCAGAGACAACAGAAGTGCCCACGATTGCTGCAGCTAAAACTAGCCCACAAAAGGTCACAATAACTCCAGAAATCACTAGCAGAATTCCATCCACACCCAACGCAGATCTAACTGCAACAAATGAAGACACAAAAGAAGTGACAACAATTATTGCAACAAGAAGATCATCAGAACAAACCACAGCTGCTGCAGGAACAACAAAACAAGAAAGCGGGATAACTACAGTTGCAATAACAACATCAGAAGTGCCCGATAACAATGCATCTACACCACAGGAGACAGCAAGTATTGCAGTCGAATCCACACCTGAAGAAGGTGCAAGTGCTGCAGCTACTATCCGAGCAGAAGGTACATCACGTTTAGCAGTTCCAACCACATTCGAAACTATAACAATTACTTCAGCCCCAGTCACAAAAATAATGTTCCCGTCTGCTGCAGCAACATCTGTATCAGAAGGCACCATGCATTCTGAAAGCACAACCATAAAAGGAGCGAACTTAGGTAGTGCTGAAACATCTGCTCCACAGGTAACCAAAAGTACTGAAGCAACAAAACCATTAACTCTGACCAGAACAACTTCAGAATCAACCACATCACTGCAGATCACAGCAGCAGTTTCATCTCAATCTACAGCAGAGATAACAATTCCTGGTTCAGCCACATCTATAGCAGAAGAGACTGCAAGTGCTACTCTCACAATCACACCAGAAATTACAAAACGCACAACATTGACAAACTCACCTGGTGTGACAACAATTACTGAAAACGAAATAGAAATGACCACAAATATTGCAACAAAATCATCAGACATGTCTACAGTCACTGAAGCAACTACAAAGATGGAAAGCATAACAAATTCTACAGTGGCAGCAACATCGGAAATTGCCTACATCACTGCATCTGTGACAGATACCACCTCAGGAACAACAAGCAGAACCTCAACAAAAGTGGACTCAAGTGATGCAGCAACCACATCAGCAGGAAGCAGCACAACTACCTTATTTCCTAAAACACCAGTGGAAACCACAAATGGCGAATCAGAAACCACCCCTGAGAATTCTAAAGTCACACAAGACATTACAAGCGCTATGGCACCCACAAAATACCTAGATATGACTCTAAGTTCTGAAGCCACAATTGAAATGACAAGAGGTATTGCAACAAGGACACCCTCAGAAGTGACTACTGGTGCTGCCTCAAAGCCCACAGTAGCAAGAGGGACAAATACAGTAGCCTCATCAACATCAGAGGTGCCGATTAGTAGTGCACCTACACCACAAGTGACATCAGGTATGACAGTTAAAACCACCCCGGAAGAGATCACCGGTATTGCAGCCACATCCAGAGCAGAAGGTATTACAAAGGTAGCACTTATGTCTACAGAGAAAGCTGTGAAAGATACTGCAGCCCCGATAACAGAAATACTGATGACATCTGCTGGAAGAAACACATCAGAAGAGACTCTAAGCTCTGCAACAAAAACCATAAAAGAAGTGGTCACACAACCTTCAGAGGTAACCCAGCCATTGCTTACCACAAATCCTGTAGCTACTATAGTATCAGAGTTGAGCAGAACATCTGCAGGCACAACTACATCACAGGTGGTCACAGGAACTTCAGCCAGAATTACTCCAGATGTGGCAACACTTTCTTCACTCATGACCACACCTGAAGAGACTACAAGTACTACAGTCATGAACACACCAGAGGTTAACAAAGGCTCTATTTCTACAACCTCTCTAGACCTGACCCTTAGTTCTGAAATCAAAACAGAAGTGTCAACAAGACTTGCAACATCATTGTCAGAGGAAAATACAGGCACTACAACAATAACCAAATTGGGACTGTTAACTAGCCCTTCTGCTAAAACATCATCAGAAGTGGCAAGTAATACAATTTCAATACCAGATGTGAGCACTGATAAATCATTCACAACCACAGCTGAGAAGCCTTCAAGTGTTGCAGCAACCATCACAGCAGAAGGGAGCACAAGTACGTTCTCTTCAGAGACAACAGAAGTGCCCACGATTGCTACAGCTGAAACTAGCCCACAAAATGTCACAATAACTCCAGAAATCACTAGCAGAATTCCATCCACACCCAACGCAGATCTGACTGCAACAAATGAAGACACAAAAGAAGTGACAACAATTATTGCAACAAGAAGCTCATCAGAACAAACCACAGCTGCTGCAGGAACAACAAAGCAAGAAAGCGGGATAACTACAGTTGCAATTACAACATCAGAAGTGCCCGATAACAATGCATCTACACCACAGGAGACAGCAAGTATTGCAGTCGAATCCACACCTGAAGAAGGCGCAAGTGCTGCAGCTACTATCCGAGCAGAAGGTACATCACGTTTAGCAGTTCCAACCACATTCGAAACTATAACAATTACTTCAGCCCCAGTCACAAAAATAATGTTCCCGTCTGCTGCAGCAACATCTGTATCAGAAGGCACCATGCATTCTGAAAGCACAACCATAAAAGGAGCAAGCTTAGGTAGTGCTGAAACATCCACTCCACAGGTAACCAAAAGTACTGAAGCAACAAAACCATTAACTCTGACCAGAACAACTTCAGAATCAACCACATCACTGCAGATCACAGCACTTTCATCTCAATCTACAGCAGAGATCAAAACGCCTGCTTCAGCAACATCTATAGCAGAAGAGACTGCAAGTGCTACTCTCACAATCACACCAGAAATTACAAAACGCACATTGACAAACTCACCTGGTGTGACAACAATTACTGAAAACGAAATAGAAATGACCACAAATGTTGCAACAAAATCATCAGACATGTCTACAGTCACTGAAGCAACTACAAAGATGGAAAGCATAACAAATTCTACAGTGGCAGCAACATCGGAAATTGCCTATATCGCTGCATCTGTGACAGATACCACCTCAGGTACAACAAGCAGAACCTCAACAAAAGTGGACTCAAGTGATGCAGCAACCACCTCAGCAGGAAGCAGCACAACTACCTTATTTCCTAAAACACCAGTGGAAACCACAAATGGCGAAGCAGAAACCACCCCTGAGAATTCTAAAGTCACACAAGACATTACAAGCGCTATGGCACCCACAAAATACCCAGATATGACTCTAAGTTCTGAAGCCACAATTGAAATGACAAGAGGTATTGCAACAAGAACACCCTCAGAAGTGACTACTGGTGCTGCCTCAAAGCCCACAGTAGCAAGAGGGACAGATACAGTAGCCTCATCAACATCAGAGGTGCCGATTAGTACTGCACCTACACCACAAGTGACATCAGGTATGACAGTTAAAACCACCCCGGAAGAGATCACCGGTATTGCAGCCACATCCAGAGCAGAAGGTATTACAATGGTAGCACTTATGTCTACAGAGAAAGCTGTGAAAGATACTGCAGCCCCGATAACAGAAATACTGATGACATCTGCTGGAAGAAACACATCAGAAGAGACTCTAAGCTCTGCAACAACAACCATAAAAGAAGTGGTCACACAACCTTCAGAAGTAACGCAGCCATTGCTTACCACAAATCCTGTAGCTACTATAGTATCAGAGGTGAGCAGAACATCTGCAGGCACAACTACATCACAGGTGGTCACAGGAACTTCAGCCAGAATTACTCCAGATGTGACAACACTTTCTTCACTCATGACCACACCTGAAGAGAGTACAAGTACTACAGTCACGAACACACCAGAGGTTACCAGAGGCTCTACTTCTACAACCTCTCTAGACCTGACCCCTAGTTCTGAAATCAAAAGAGAAGTGTCAACAAGACTTGCAACATCATCATCAGAGGAAACTACAGGCACTACAACAATAACCAAATTGGGACTGTTAACTAGCCCTCCTGGTAAAACATCATCAGAAGTGGCAAGTAATACAATATCAATACCAGATGTGATCACTGATAAATCATTCAAAACCACAGCTGAGAAGCCTTCAAGTGTTGCAGCAACCATCACAGCAGAAGGGAGCACAAGTACTTTCTCTTCAGAGACAACAGAAGTGCCCACGATTGCTGCAGCTGAAACTAGCCCACAAAATGTCACAATAACTCCAGAAATCACTAGCAGAATTCCATCCACACCCAACCCAGATCTGACTGCAACTAATGAAGACACAAAAGAAGTGACAACAATTATTGCAACAAGAAGATCATCAGAACAAACCACAGCTGCTGCAGGAACAACAAAGCAAGAAAGCGGGATAACTACAGTTGCAATAACAACATCAGAAGTGCCCGATAACAATGCATCTACACCACAGGAGACAGCAAGTATTGCAGTCGAATCCACACCTGAAGAAGGCTCAAGTGCTACAGGTACTATCCGAGCAGAAGGTACATCACGCTTAGCAGTTCCAACCACTTTGGAAACTATAACAATTACTTCTGCCCCAGTCACAAAAATAATGTTCCCGTCTGCTGCAGCAACATCTGTATTAGAAAGCACAATGCATTCTGAAAGCACAACCATAAAAGGAGTGAGCTTAGGTAGTGCTGAAACATCCACTCCACAGGTAACCAAAAGTACTGAAGCAACAAAACCATTAACTCTGACCAGAACAACTTCAGAATCTACCACTTCACTGCAGATCACAGCACATTTAACTCGATCTACAACAGAGATAAAAATGCCTGCTTCGGCCACATCTATAGCACAAGAGACTGCAAGTGCTACTCTCACAATCACACCAGAAATTACAAAACGCACAACTTTGACCAACTCACCAGGTCTGACAACAATCACTGAAAATGAAATAGAAATGACTATAGATTTTGCAACAAAATCATCAGAAATGTCTACAGTCACAGAAGCAACAACAAAGATGGAAAGCTTAACGAATTCTACAGTGGCAGCAACATCGGAAATGACCATTATCACTGCATCTGTGACAGATAGCACCTCAGGTACAACAAGCAGAACCTCAACAACATTGGGCTCAAGTGATGCAGCAACCACCTCAGCAGGAAGCAGCACAACTACCTTATTTCCTAAAACACCAGTGGAAACCACAAATGGTGAAGCAGAAACCACCCCTGAGAATTCTAAAGTCACACAAGACATTACTAGCGGTATGACACCCACAACATACCCAGATATGACTCTAAGTTCTGAAGCCACAATTGAAATGACAAGAAGTATTGCAACAATAACACCCTCAGAAGTGACTACTGGTGCTGCCTCAAAGCCCACAGTAGCAAGAGGGACAAATACAGTAGCCTCATCAACATCAGAGGAGGCGATTAGTACTGCACCTACACCACACGTGACATCAAGTATGGCAGTTAAAACCACCCCACAAGAGGTCACAGGTGATGCAGCTACATCCATAGCAGAAGGTATCACAAACGTTGCACTTACATCTACAAAGGAAGCTGTGAAAAGTACTTTAGGCCCGGTCACAGAAATACTGATGACATCTGCTACCACAAACACATCAGAAGAGACTCTGAGCTCTACAACAACAATCATAAAACAAATGATCACAAAACCTTCAGAAGTAACCCAGCCATTGCTTACCACAAATCCTGCGACTACTACAGTATCAGATGTGAACAAAACATCTTCAGGCACAACTACATCACAGGTGATCACAGGAACTTCAACAAGAACTACTCCAGAGGTGACAACACCTTCTTCACTCATGACCATACATGAAGAGACTAGAAGTACTACACTCACAAAGATAGCAGAGGGTACCAGAGGCACTACTTCCACAACCTCTCTAGACCTGAGCCCTACTTCTGAAATCACAATGGAAGTGTCAACAAGACTTGGAACATCATTGTCAGAAAACACTACAGGCACCACTAAAATAACCAACCTGGAAGAGTTAACTAGCGCTGCTGGTAAAACATCATCAGAAGTGGCAACTAATGCAATATCAATACCAGACAGGATCACTGATAAATCATTCAAAACCACAGCTGAGAAGCCTTCAAGTGTTGCAGCAACCATCACAGCAGAAGGGGGCACAAGTACTTTCTCTCCAGTGGCAACAGAAGTGCCCACGATTGCTGCAGCTGAAACAAGCCCCCCAAAAGTCACAATCACCCCAGAAATTACTAGCAGCATTCCATCCACACCCAACCCAGATCTGACTACAACTAAAGAAGGCACAAAAGAAGTGACAACAATTATTTCAACAAGAAGATCATCAGAACAAGCCACAGCTGCTGCAGGAACAACAAAGCTAGAAAGCGGGATAACTACAGTTGCAATAACAACATCAGAAGTGCCCGATACCAATGCATCTATACCACAGGAGACAGCAAGTATTGCAGTCGAATCCACACCTGAAGAAGGCACAAGTGCTGCAGCTACTATCCGAGCAGAAGGTACATCACGTTTAGCAGTTCCAACCACATTCGAAACTATAACAATTACTTCAGCCCCAGTCACAAAAATAATGTTCCCGTCTGCTGCAGCAACATCTGTATCAGAAGGCACCATGCATTCTGAAAGCACAACCATAAAAGGAGCGAACTTAGGTAGTGCTGAAACCTCCGCTCCACAGGTAACCAAAAGTACTGAAGCAACAAAACCATTAACTCTGACCAGAACAACTTCAGAATCAACCACATCACTGCAGATCACAGCACTTTCATCTCAATCTACAGCAGAGATCAAAATGCCTGCTTCAGCAACATCTATAGCAGAAGAGACTGCAAGTGCTACTCTCACAATCACACCAGAAATTACAAAACGCACAACATTGACAAACTCACCTGGTGTGACAACAATTACTGAAAACGAAATAGAAATGACCACAAATGTTGCAACAAAATCATCAGACATGTCTACAGTCACTGAAGCAACTACAAAGATGGAAAGCATAACAAATTCTACAGTGGCAGCAACATCGGAAATTGCCTATATCGCTGCATCTGTGACAGATACCACCTCAGGTACAACAAGCAGAACCTCAACAAAAGTGGACTCAAGTGATGCAGCAACCACCTCAGCAGGAAGCAGCACAACTACCTTATTTCCTAAAACACCAGTGGAAACCACAAATGGCGAAGCAGAAACCACCCCTGAGAATTCTAAAGTCACACAAGACATTACAAGCACTATGGCACCCACTAAATACCCAGATATGACTCTAAGTTCTGAAGCCACAATTGAAATGACAAGAGGTATTGCAACAAGAACACCCTCAGAAGTGACTACTGGTGCTGCCTCAAAGCCCACAGTAGCAAGAGGGACAAATACACTAGCCTCATCAACATCAGAGGTGCCGATTAGTAGTGCACCTACACCACAAGTGACATCAGGTATGACAGTTAAAACCACCCCGGAAGAGATCACCGGTATTGCAGCCACATCCAGAGCAGAAGGTATTACAAAGGTAGCACTTATGTCTACAGAGAAAGCTGTGAAAGATACTGCAGCCCCGATAACAGAAATACTGATGACATCTGCTGGAAGAAACACATCAGAAGAGACTCTAAGCTCTGCAACAACAACCATAAAAGAAGTGGTCACACAACCTTCAGAAGTAACCCAGCCATTGCTTACCACAAATCCTGTAGCTACTATAGTATCAGAGGTGAGCAGAACATCTGCAGGCACAACTACATCACAGGTGGTCACAGGAACTTCAGCCAGAATTACTCCAGATGTGACAACACTTTCTTCACTCATGACCACACCTGAAGAGACTACAAGTACTACAGTCACAAACACACCAGAGGTTACCAGAGGCTCTACTTCTACAACATCTCTAGACCTGACCCCTAGTTCTGAAATCAAAACAGAAGTGTCAACAAGACTTGCAACATCATCATCAGAGGAAACTACAGGCACTACAACAATAACCAAATTGGGACTGTTAACTAGACCTCCTGGTAAAACATCATCAGAAGTGGCAAGTAATACAATATCAATACCAGATGTGAGCACTGATAAATCATTCAAAACCACAGCTGAGAAGCCTTCAAGTGTTGCAGCAACCATCACAGCAGAAGGGAGCACAAGTACTTTCTCTTCAGAGACAACAGAAGTGCCCACGATTGCTGCAGCTGAAACTAGCCCACAAAATGTCACAATAACTCCAGAAATCACTAGCAGAATTCCATCCACACCCAACCCAGATCTGACTGCAACTAATGAAGACACAAAAGAAGTGACAACAATTATTGCAACAAGAAGATCATCAGAACAAACCACAGCTGCTGCAGGAACAACAAAGCAAGAAAGCGGGATAACTACAGTTGCAATAACAACATCAGAAGTGCCCGATAACAATGCATCTACACCACAGGAGACAGCAAGTTTTGCAGTCGAATCCACACCTGAAGAAGGCTCAAGTGCTACAGCTACTATCCGAGCAGAAAGTACATCACGCTTAGCAGTTCCAACCACTTTGGCAACTATAACAATTACTTCTGCCCCAGTCACAAAAATAATGTTCCTGTCTGCTGCAGCAACATCTGTATTAGAAAGCACAATGCATTCTGAAAGCACAACCATAAAAGGAGTGAGCTTAGGTAGTGCTGAAACATCCACTCCACAGGTAACCAAAAGTACTGAAGCAACAAAACCATTAACTCTGACCAGAACAACTTCAGAATCAACCACATCACTGCAGATCACAGCACTTTCAACTCGATCTACAACAGAGATAAAAATGCCTGCTTCGGCCACATCTATAGCACAAGAGACTGCAAGTGCTACTCTCACAATCACACCAGAAATTACAAAACGCACAACTTTGATAAACTCACCAGGTCTGACAACAACCACTGAAAATGAAATAGAAATGACTAAAGATTTTGCAACAAAATCATCAGAAATGTCTACAGTCACTGAAGCAACAGCAAAGGTGGAAAGCTTAACGAATTCTACAGTGGCAGCAACATCGGAAATGACCAATATCACTGCATCTGTGACAGATACCACCTCAGGTACAACAAGCAGAACCTCAACAACATTGGGCTCAAGTGATGCAGCAACCACCTCAGCAGGAAGCAGCACAACTACCTTATTTCCTAAAACACCAGTGGAAACCACAAATGGTCAAGCAGAAACCACCCCTGAGAATTCTAAAGTCACACAAGACATTACTAGCGGTATGACACCCACAACATACCCAGATATGACTCTAAGTTCTGAAGCCACAATTGAAATGACAAGAGGTATTGCAACAAGAACACCCTCAGAAGTGACTACTGGTGCTGCCTCAAAGCCCACAGTAGCAAGAGGGACAAATACAGTAGCCTCATCAACATCAGAGGAGGCGATTAGTACTGCACCTACAACACAAGTGACATCAAGTATGGCAGTTAAAACCACCCCACAAGAGGTCACAAACGATGCAGCTACATCCATAGCAGAAGGTATCACAAACGTTGCACTTACATCTACAAAGGAAGCTGTGAAAAGTACTTTAGGCCTGGTCACAGAAATACTGATGACAGCTGCTACCACAAACACATCAGAAGAGACTCTGAGCTCTACAACAACAATCATAAAACAAATGAACACAAAACCTTCAGAAGTAACTCAGCCATTGCTTACCACAAATCCTGCGACTACTACAGTATCAGATGTGAAAAAAACATCTTCAGGCACAACTACATCACAGGTGATCACAGTAACTTCAACAAGAACTAATCCTGAGGTGACAACACCTTCTTCACTCATGACCATACACGAAGAGACTAGAAGTACAACACTCACAAAGATAGCGGAGGGTACCAGAGGCGCTACTTCCACAACCTCTCTAGACCTGAACCCTACTTCTGAAATCACAACGGAAGTGTCAACAAGACTTGGAACATCATTGTCAGAAGACACTACAGGCACCACTAAAATAACCAACCTGGAAGAGTTAACTAGCGCTGCTGGTAAAACATCATCAGAAGTGGCAACTAATGCAATATCAATACCAGACAGGATCACTGATAAATCTTTCAAAACCACAGCTGAGAAGCGTTCAAGTGTTGCAGCAACCATCACAGCAGAAGGGGGCACAAGTACTTTCTCTCCAGTGGCAACAGAACTGCCCACGATTGCTGCAGCTGAAACAAGCCCACCAAAAGTCACAATCACCCCAGAAATCACTAGCAGAATTCCATCCACACCCAACCCAGATCTGACTACAACTAAAGAAGGCAGAAAAGAAGTGACAACAATTATTTCAACAAGAAGATCATCAGAACAAGCCACAGCTGCTGCAGGAACAACAAAGCTTGAAAGCGGGATAACTACAGTTGCAATAACAACATCAGAAGTGCCCGATACCAATGCATCTACACCACAGGAGACAGCAAGTGTTGCAGTCGAATCCACACCTGAAGAAGGCACAAGTGCTGCAGCTACTATCCGAGCAGAAGGTACATCACGTTTAGCAGTTCCAACCACATTCGAAACAATAACAATTACTTCAGCCCCAGTCACAAAAATAATGTTCCCGTCTGCTGCAGCAACATCTGTATCAGAAGGCACCATGCATTCTGAAAGCACAACCATAAAAGGAGCGAGCTTAGGTAGCGCTGAAACATCCACTCCACAGGTAACCAAAAGTACTGAAGCAACAAAACCATTAACTCTGACCAGAACAATTTCAGAATCAACCACATCACTGCAGATCACAGCACTTTCATCTCAATCTACAGCAGAGATAAAAACGCCTGCTTCAGCCACATCTATAGCAGAAGAGACTGCAAGTGCTACTCTCACAATCACACCAGAAATTACAAAACGCACAACATTGACAAACTCACCTGGTGTGACAACAATTACTGAAAACGAAATAGAAATGACCACAAATGTTGCAACAAAATCATCAGATATGTCTACAGTCACTGAAGCAACTACAAAGATGGAAAGCATAACAAATTCTACAGTGGCAGCAACATCGGAAATTGCCTACATCACTGCACCTGTGACAGATACCACCTCAGGAACAACAAGCAGAACCTCAACAAAAGTGGACTCAAGTGATGCAGCAACCACATCAGCAGGAAGCAGCACAACTACCTTATTTCCTAAAACACCAGTGGAAACCACAAATGGCGAAGCAGAAACCACCCCTGAGAATTCTAAAGTCACACAAGACATTACAAGCGCTATGGCACCCACTAAATACCCAGATATGACTCTAAGTTCTGAAGCCACAATTGAAATGACAAGAGGTATTGCAACAAGAACACCCTCAGAAGTGACTACTGGTGCTGCCTCAAAGCCCACAGTAGCAAGAGGGACAAATACAGTAGCCTCATCAACATCAGAGGTGCCGATTAGTAGTGCACCTACACCACAAGTGACATCAGGTATGACAGTTAAAACCACCCCGGAAGAGATCACCGGTATTGCAGCCACATCCAGAGCAGAAGGTATTACAAAGGTAGCACTTATGTCTACAGAGAAAGCTGTGAAAGATACTGCAGCCCGGATAACAGAAATACTGATGACATCTGCTGGAAGAAACACATCAGAAGAGACTCTAAGCTCTGCAACAACAACCATAAAAGAAGTGGTCACACAACCTTCAGAAGTAACCCAGCCATTGCTTACCACAAATCCTGTAGCTACTATAGTATCAGAGGTGAGCAGAACATCTGCAGGCACAACTACATCACAGGTGGTCACAGGAACTTCAGCCAGAATTACTCCAGATGTGACAACGCTTTCTTCACTCATGACCATACCTGAAGAGACTACAAGTACTACAGTCACGAACACACCAGAGGTTACCAGAGGCTCTACTTCTACAACCTCTCTAGACCTGACCCCTAGTTCTGAAATCAAAACAGAAGTGTCAACAAGACTTGCAACATCATCGTCAGAGGAAAATACAGGCACTACAACAATAACCAAATTGGGACTGTTAACTAGCCCTCCTGGTAAAGCATCATCAGAAGTGGCAAGTAATACAATATCAATACCAGACGTGAGCACTGATAAATCATTCAAAACCACAGCTGAGAAGCCTTCAAGTGTTGCAGCAACCATCACAGCAGAAGGGGGCACAAGTACTTTCTCTTCAGAGACAACAGAAGTGCCCACGATTGCTGCAGATGAAACTAGCCCACAAAATGTCACAATAACTCCAGAAATCACTAGCAGAATTCCATCCACACCCAACCCAGATCTGACTGCAACTAATGAAGACACAAAAGAACTGACAACAATTATTGCAACAAGAAGATCAACAGAACAAACCACAGCTGCTGCAGGAAAAACAAAGCAAGAAAGCGGGATAACTACAGTTGCAATAACATCATCAAAAGTGCCCGATAACAATGCATCTACACCACAGGAGACAACAAGTATTGCAGTCAAATCCACACCTGAAGAAGGCACAAGTGCTGCAGCTACTATCCGAGCAGAAGGTACATCACGCTTAGCAGTTCCAACCACTTTGGAAACTATAACAATTACTTCTGCCCCAGTCACAAAAATAATGTTCCCGTCTGTTGCAGCAACATCTGTATCAGAAGGCAACATGCATTCTGAAAGCACAACCATAAAAGGAGCGAGCTTAGGTAGTGCTGAAACATCCACTCCACAGGTAACCAAAAGTACTGAAGCAACAAAACCATTAACTCTGACCAGAACAACTTCAGAATCATCCACATCACTGCAGATCACAGCACTTTCATCTCAATCTACAGCAGAGATAAAAATTCCTGCTTCAGCCACATCTATAGCACAAGAGACTGCAAGTGCTACTCTCACAATCACACCAGAAATTACAAAACGCACAACATTGACAAACTCACCTGGTGTGACAACAATTACTGAAAACGAAATAGAAATGACCACAAATGTTGCAACAAAATCATCAGATATGTCTACAGTCACTGAAGCAACTACAAAGATGGAAAGCATAACAAATTCTACAGTGGCAGCAACATCGGAAATTGCCTATATCGCTGCATCTGTGACAGATACCACCTCAGGAACAACAAGCAGAACCTCAACAAAAGTGGACTCAAGTGATGCAGCAACCACATCAGCAGGAAGCAGCAGAACTACCTTATTTCCTAAAACACCAGTGGAAACCACAAATGGTGAAGCAGAAACCACCCCTGAGAATTCTAAAGTCACACAAGACATTACAAGCGCTATGGCACCCACTAAATACCCAGATATGACTCTAAGTTCTGAAGCCACAATTGAAATGACAAGAGGTATTGCAACAAGAACACCCTCAGAAGTGACTACTGGTTCTGCCTCAAAGCCCACAGTAGCAAGAGGGACAAATACAGTAGCCTCATCAACATCAGGGGTGCTGATTAGTAGTGCACCTACACCACAAGTGACATCAGGTATGACAGTTAAAACCACCCCGGAAGAGATCACCGGTATTGCAGCCACATCCAGAGCAGAAGGTATTACAAAGGTAGCACTTATGTCTACAGAGAAAGCTGTGAAAGATACTGCAGACCCGATAACAGAAATACTGATGACATCTGCTGGAAGAAACACATCAGAAGAGACTCTAAGCTCTGCAACAACAACCATAAAAGAAGTGGTCACACAACCTTCAGAAGTAACCCAGCCATTGCTTACCACAAATCCTGTAGCTACTATAGTATCAGAGGTGAGCAGAACATCTGCAGGCACAACTACATCACAGGTGGTCACAGGAACTTCAGCCAGAATTACTCCAGATGTGACAACACTTTATTCACTCATGACCACACCTGAAGAGACTACAAGTACTACAGTCATGAACACACCAGAGGTTACCAGAGGCTCTACTTCAACAACCTCTCTAGACCTGACCCCTAGTTCTGAAATCAAAACAGAAGTGTCAACAAGACTTGCAATATCATCGTCAGAGGAAACTACAGGCACTACAACAATAACCAAATTGGGACTGTTAACTAGCCCTCCTGGTAAAACATCATCAGAAGTGGCAAGTAATACAATATCAATACCAGATGTGATCACTGATAAATCATTCAAAACCACAGCTGAGAAGCCTTCAAGTGTTGCAGCAACCATAACAGCAGAAGGGAGCACAATTACTTTCTCTTCAGAGACAACAGAAGTGCCCACGATTGCTGCAGCTGAAACTAGCCCACAAAATGTCACAATAACTCCAGAAATCACTAGCAAAATTCCATCCACACCCAACCCAGATCTGACTGCAACTAATGAAGACACAAAAGAAGTGACAACAATTATTGCAACAAGAAGATCAACAGAACAAACCACAGCTGCTGCAGGAAAAACAAAGCAAGAAAGCGGGATAACTACAGTTGCAATAACATCATCAAAAGTGCCCGATAACAGTGCATCTACACCAGAGGAGACAGCAAGTATTGCAGTCGAATCCACACCTGAAGAAGGCTCAAGTGCTACAGCTACTATCCGAGCAGAAGGTACATCACGCTTAGCAGTTCCAACCACTTTGGAAACTATAACAATTACTTCTGCCCCAGTGACAAAAATAATGTTCCCGTCTGCTGCAGCAACATCTGTATTAGAAAGCACAATGCATTCTGAAAGCACAACCATAAAAGGAGTGAGCTTAGGTAGTGCTGAAACATCCACTCCACAGGTAACCAAAAGTACTGAAGCAACAAAACCATTAACTCTGACCAGAACAACTTCAGAATCAACCACATCACTGCAGATCACAGCACTTTCAACTCGATCTACAACAGAGATAAAAATGCCTGCTTCGGCCACATCTATAGCACAAGAGACTGCAAGTGCTACTCTCACAATCACACCAGAAATTACAAAACACACAACTTTGATAAACTCACCAGGTCTGACAACAATCACTGAAAATGAAATAGAAATGACTAAAGATTTTGCAACAAAATCATCAGAAATGTCTACAGTCACTGAAGCAACAACAAAGGTGGAAAGCTTAACGAATTCTACAGTGGCAGCAACATCGGAAATTACCAATATCACTGCATCTGTGACAGATACCACCTCAGGTACAACAAGCAGAACCTCAACAACATTGGGCTCAAGTGATACAGCAACCACCTCAGCAGGAAGCAGCACAACTACCTTATTTCCTAAAACACCAGTGGAAACCACAAATGGTGAAGCAGAAACCACCCCTGAGAATTCTAAAGTCACACAAGACATTACTAGCGG
Organism: Pleurodeles waltl; assembly: GCF_031143425.1. Lineage (NCBI taxonomy): Eukaryota > Metazoa > Chordata > Amphibia > Caudata > Salamandridae > Pleurodeles > Pleurodeles waltl. The sequence continues at coordinate 83,149,128 of NC_090451.1, forward strand.
TATGACACCCACAACATACCCAGATATGACTCTAAGTTCTGAAGCCACAATTGAAATGACAAGAAGTATTGCAACAATAACACCCTCAGAAGTGACTACTGGTGCTGCCTCAAAGCCCACAGTAGCAAGAGGGACAAATACAGTAGCCTCATCAACATCAGAGGAGGCGATTAGTACTGCACCTACACCACAAGTGACATCAAGTATGGCAGTTAAAACCACCCCACAAGAGGTCACAAGCGATGCAGCTACATCCATAGCAGAAGGTATCACAAACGTTGCACTTACATCTACAAAGGAAGCTGTGAAAAGTACTTTAGGCCCGGTCACAGAAATACTGATGACAGCTGCTACCACAAACACATCAGAAGAGACTCTGAGCTCTACAACAACAATCATAAAACAAATGAACACAAAACCTTCAGAAGTAACTCAGCCATTGCTTACCACAAATCCTGCGACTACTACAGTATCAGATGTGAAAAAAACACCTTCAGGCACAACTACATCACAGGTGATCACAGGAACTTCAACAAGAACTACTCCTGAGGTGACAACACCTTCTTCACTCATGACCATACATGAAGAGACTAGAAGTACAACACTCACAAAGATAGCAGAGGGTACCAGAGGTGCTACTTCCACAACCTCTCTAGACCTGAGCCCTACTTCTGAAATCACAACGGAAGTGTCAACAAGACTTGGAACATCATTGTCAGAAGACACTACAGGCACCACTAAAATAACCAACCTGGAAGAGTTAACTAGCGCTGCTGGTAAAACATCATCAGAAGTGGCAACTAATGCAATATCAATCCCAGACAGGATCACTGATAAATCTTTCAAAACCACAGCTGAGAAGCCTTCAAGTGTTGCAGCAACCATCACAGCAGAAGGGGGCACAAGTACTTTCTCTCCAGTGGCAACAGAAGTGCCCACGATTGCTGCAGCTGAAACAAGCCCACCAAAGGTCACAATCACTCCAGAAATTACTAGCAGCATTCCATCCACACCCAACGCAGATCTGATTACAACTAAAGAAGGCACAAAAGAAGTGACAACAATTATTTCAACAAGAAGATCATCAGAACAAGCCACAGCTGCTGCAGGAACAACAAAGCTAGAAAGCGGGATAACTACAGTTGCAATAACATCATTTGAAGTGCCCGATACCAATGCATCTATACCACAGGAGACAGCAAGTATTGCAGTCAAATCCACACCTGAAGAAGGCACAAGTGCTGCAGCTACTATCCGAGCAGAACTTACATCACGTTTAGCAGTTCCAACCACATTCGAAACTATAACAATTACTTCAGCCCCAGTCACAAAAATAATGTTCCCGTCTGTTGCAGCAACATCTGTATCAGAAGGCACCATGCATTCTGAAAGCACAACCATAAAAGGAGCGAGCTTAGGTAGTGCTGAAACATCCACTCCACAGGTAACCAAAAGTACTGAAGCAACAAAACCATTAACTCAGACCAGAACAATTTCAGAATCATCCACATCACTGCAGATCACAGCACTTTCATCTCAATCTACAGCAGAGATAAAAACGCCTGCTTCAGCCACATCTATAGCAGAAGAGACTGCAAGTGCTACTCTCACAATCACACCAGAAATTACAAAACGCACAACATTGACAAACTCACCTGGTGTGACAACAATTACTGAAAACGAAATAGAAATGACCACAAATGTTGCAACAAAATCATCAGATATGTCTACAGTCACTGAAGCAACTACAAAGATGGAAAGCATAACAAATTCTACAGTGGCAGCAACATCGGAAATTGCCTATATCGCTGCATCTGTGACAGATACCACCTCAGGAACAACAAGCAGAACCTCAACAAAAGTGGACTCAAGTGATGCAGCAACCACATCAGCAGGAAGCAGCAGAACTACCTTATTTCCTAAAACATCAGTGGAAACCACAAATGGTGAAGCAGAAACCACCCCTGAGAATTCTAAAGTCACACAAGACATTACAAGCGCTATGGCACCCACTAAATACCCAGATATGACTCTAAGTTCTGAAGCCACAATTGAAATGACAAGAGGTATTGCAACAAGAACACCCTCAGAAGTGACTACTGGTGCTGCCTCAAAGCCCACAGTAGCAAGAGGGACAAATACAGTAGCCTCATCAACATCAGAGGAGGCGATTAGTACTGCACCTACACCACAAGTGACATCAAGTATGGCAGTTAAAACCACCCCACAAGAGGTCACAAGCGATGCAGCTACATCCATAGCAGAAGGTATCACAAACGTTGCACTTACATCTACAAAGGAAGCTGTGAAAAGTACTTTAGGCCCGGTCACAGAAATACTGATGACAGCTGCTACCACAAACACATCAGAAGAGACTCTGAGCTCTACAACAACAATCATAAAACAAATGAACACAAAACCTTCAGAAGTAACTCAGCCATTGCTTACCACAAATCCTGCGACTACTACAGTATCAGATGTGAAAAAAACATCTTCAGGCACAACTACATCACAGGTGATCACAGGAACTTCAACAAGAACTACTCCTGAGGTGACAACACCTTCTTCACTCATGACCATACATGAAGAGACTAGAAGTACAACACTCACAAAGATAGCAGAGGGTACCAGAGGTGCTACTTCCACAACCTCTCTAGACCTGAGCCCTACTTCTGAAATCACAACGGAAGTGTCAACAAGACTTGGAACATCATTGTCAGAAGACACTACAGGCACCACTAAAATAACCAACCTGGAAGAGTTAACTAGCGCTGCTGGTAAAACATCATCAGAAGTGGCAACTAATGCAATATCAATACCAGACAGGATCACTGATAAATCATTCAAAACCACAGCTGAGAAGCCTTCAAGTGTTGCAGCAACCATCACAGCAGAAGGGGGCACAAGTACTTTCTCTCCAGTGGCAACAGAAGTGCCCACGATTGCTGCAGCTGAAACAAGCCCACCAAAAGTCACAATCACTCCAGAAATTACTAGCAGCATTCCATCCACACCCAACCCAGATCTGACTACAACTAAACAAGGCACAAAAGAAGTGACAACAATTATTTCAACAAGAAGATCATCAGAACAAGCCACAGCTGCTGCAGGAACAACAAAGCTAGAAAGCGGGATAACTAAAGTTGCAATAACAACATCAGAAGTGCCCGATACCAATGCATCTACACCACAGGAGACAGCAAGTATTGCAGTCGAATCCACACCTGAAGAAGGCACAAGTGCTGCAGCTACTATCCGAGCAGAAGGTACATCACGTTTAGCAGTTCCAACCACATTCGAAACTATAACAATTACTTCAGCCCCAGTCACAAAAATAATGTTCCCGTCTGCTGCAGCAACATCTGTATCAGAAGGCACCATGCATTCTGAAAGCACAACCATAAAAGGAGCGAGCTTAGGTAGTGCTGAAACATCCACTCCACAGGTAACCAAAAGTACTGAAGCAACAAAACCATTAACTCTGACCAGAACAACTTCAGAATCAACCACATCACTGCAGATCACAGCACTTTCATCTCGATCTACAGCAGAGATAGAAATGCCTGCTTCAGCCACATCTATAGCACAAGAGACTGCAAGTGCTACTCTCACAATCACACCAGAAATTACAAAACGCACAACTTTGACAAACTCACCAGGTCTGACAACAATCACTGAAAATGAAATAGAAATGACCACAAATGTTGCAACAAAATCATCAGAAATGTCTACAGTCACTGAAGCAACAACAAAGATGGAACGCTTAACGAATTCTACAGTGGCAGCAACATCGGAAATGACCAATATCACTGCATCTGTGACAGATACCACCTCAGGTACAACAAGCAGAACCTCAACAACATTGGGCTCAAGTGATGCAGCAACCACCTCAGCAGAAAGCAGCACAACTACCTTATTTCCTAAAACACCAGTGGAAACCACAAATGGCGAAGCAGAAACCCCCCCTGAGAATTCTAAAGTCACACAAGATATTACTAGCGGTATGACACCCACAACATACCCAGATATGACTCTAAGTTCTGAAGCCACAATTGAAATGACAAGAAGTATTGCAACAAGAACACCCTCAGAAGTGACTACTGGCGCTGCCTCAAAGCCCACAGTAGCAAGAGGGACAAAGACAATAGCATCATCAACATCAGAGGTGCCGATTAGTACTGCACCTACACCACAAGTGACATCAAGCATGACAGTTAAAACCACCCCAAAAGAGATCACCGGTGTTGCAGCCACGTCCAGAGAAGAAGGAATTACAAAGGTAGCACTTATGTCTACAGAGAAAACTGTGAAAAATACTGCAGCCCCGATAACAGAAATACTGATGACATCTGCTGCCAGAAACACATCAGAAGAGACTCTAAGCTCTGCAACAACAACCATAAAAGAAGTGGTCACACAACCTTCAGAAGTAACCCAGCCATTGCTTACCACAAATCCTATAGCTACTATAGTATCAGAGGTGAGCAGAACATCTGCAGGCACAACTACATCACAGGTGATCACAGGAACTTCAGCCAGAATTACTCCAGATGTGACAACACTTTCTTCACTCATGACCACACCTGAAGAGACTACAAGTACTACAGTCATGAACACACCAGAGGTTACCAGAGGCTCTACTTCAACAACCTCTCTAGACCTGACCCCTAGTTCTGAAATCAAAACAGAAGTGTCAACAAGACTTGCAACATCATCATCAGAGGAAACTACAGGCACTACAACAATAACCAAATTGGGACTGTTAACTAGCCCTCCTGGTAAAACATCATCAGAAGTGGCAAGTAATGCAATATCAATACCAGATGTGAGCACTGATAAATCTTTCAAAACCACAGCTGAGAAGCCTTCAAGTGTTGCAGCAACCATCACAGCAGAAGGGAGCACAAGTAGTTTGTCTCCCAAGACAACGGAAATGCCCACGATTATTGCAGCTGAAACTACCCCACAAAAAGTCACACCCAACACACAGGTTAACACAAGGACTTTAGCTTTAAATACACCAGAAGCAATAACAAGTGCTCCTTCCAGAAACATAAAAGTGACAACAAATACTGCAGCACCATACACATCAGAAGTGACAAGGATTGCTGAAGCCACAACCATACCAGATGTGACCACATTGGCTCCTGTAACTACCCATGCAGTCTTCGGTAAGATTTAGAATTTATTTCTAAATTCCAACTAACTAAGCAAATTTCTATTTAAAATGAGGAATTCCGTTGAATGTGCTGTTGTGTCATTTCTTTGTCCCTTTTGGTAATATTCACTGATCTATTAACCATACTAAAACCATTTGATGAACAACATTTCTTGAAAACAAACTGTGAACAGAAAAGACTACAACCATCTGTTGCTAACAAAGTTTAATTCACCAGAAATAGTGCTCAGTGCTTAAGTGATCACATGGTACATAAATAAAAACATTCACAAGAAATAAGTATTATGTAAAATGGCAATGCTCCATACAATAAATTGCCAATGTTGCTATAAATATATCTAAAAAAAATCCAAATTAAAGTAGGAATACATTTCAGTAATCAAACTAGTGCTTCAATCTATGATTTCAATCTATCATCATCAGGGCAGCCAGTAGGTTAGTTATAGTTAGGAGCTAGTTTCCATAGAAAAGCATTTTTGTTTTGCCAATAACTTTGGCAGCTTTGATAAATATTCACAAAAGTTTCGAAATTGGTATGCCACTCACTTCAGTTTTTGTTCTGAAAGTTTCAAGGTGATTTGTCAAGCGGGGGCCGAGGAAAAAGGGTGGGGGTCCACAATGCATTTTCCCATAGAGACTTTAGACAGAACTAAGCATGAACCGCTGAATGGAATTACACCAAATTTGGCAGGAAGCTAGGTATTTTGTGCACAGATCGTGCTTTTTGTTTTTTTGTTTGTCTGTTTAGTAGTTTTACAGTTATTAAAGGTTAGAAAATATAGATATCTAGGGAAAGCATTTTAAAAAATATTTCAGGGAAATTTGTGAAGGATCCTTGAACCCGGTAAAAATTAAAAAAAATAAAAAAGAAACCAAGCATGGTCCCACATGCTTGTTCAAAGTTTAGCCCCCTGGTAGACCAGGTCCCGGGGGCTACATTTTACATGCTACTTTTCTTCTTACACAGAGATCTTGCCTTTTGGGCGCTATAGTGACTGCCTAGACCGGTGGAACTGCCACAGTTGGGCTGGTGCCTGCAGACCTCGGCACTGCTGATGCTAACAAGAATTGCCAGTTTACAGCCCCAGGGGAGGGTTTGCAACCTGGCATGTCAGCCCCCACCCCTGAGACCTTTGTTATACTGTTCAAAGTGATCCTTGCTATTCTGTCATCTACAAGTAGCTGTGTGCAGAAGTATGTAAGGCACCGTTTAGTAATGTTTCCACTTTCCTTCTAATTGTAAATGTCAGATATATCTCTGATTATTTAAAATCTAACTATGGGAATATCTAACCAACTTTACAACTCTGATATTTTTCAAACACAAAGCTCTTGTAAATACAAATATGAAGTCTGTCACTCTGTTATTAGTAGTGGGTGGAGTTTATAAATAGTGCTTGCCGGCACAATGTCTACTTTTGTAGCACTTTAAATGATAGGCCTTGTTATTCAGCTCTTGCCTCTGAGATTTAATTCAGGTGGACTCTGAAAAGCGGAGTCAGGAGGACCGTGTCTCTGAAGTAGGTGTGTTAACCCATGGGTCTACACTCACCAGTTTGGATCCTGTGAAATGTGAATGTGTCTTGGATTTGGGGCAGGCACTGCTCTCCCTTTAACTTAATGTTTCCAGCCATCAGCTCTCCTTGCAGAGATGGTAAGGATGATCAAGAGCTAGAGCACATGAGAGCAGAGCAGACTGGGGAACTCCACATTGGTGTGGCAGGAAGCTTTGGTGGGAGGAGTACCACTTGCCGTCTATCGACAGTGTCATTCAGTCTGTTATATGTTTGTCCACCAAACGCAGAGGGCAAGAGGCATGCAAGGACCTTCTGGGAGGTGGACTGCGAGAAGTCAGAACTCAGCGGCCCCCGACTGTGTCACATGTGTGTCCCTGCTGTGATGCGCATGTCCAGCCCTACCAAGCTGAGCGTGAGAGCAGGTTTGAGCCAGATGAGCTCAGTGGACTGCTGCACTGCCCGCTGCATGCATATGGCCTTCAGGAGTACCTGTGTGACATCACACCATTGTGGCCACCGCCTTGATTCCAATCAGCAGCAGCTCCTTATCAGGGGCTTCTGGGTACAGCCCTGCCCCCATCTCTTGTGATGCCCCGGCACAGTTTTTTCAATTAAGCAGTGTTCATGAAAACTCAAGTTTTGTGTTTTGGTGAACACTGCCGGTGCACACCTCAGCCCTCTCTTCCGTCTCTCCAGGATCCTGATGCCAGAAAGAAGTGGAGGGGCTTGAGGAAGCCGAGGTGTGATCCAGCTACTGAGGGCTGTTCTAAAATAAAACACTCTGTAGATGGATGTGGTGACTGCACATATGAGGGGCATAGTTCAACTACAGCCCCCTCACACAGGCACAATCCATTTGTATCATGGAGACATAATGTGCATGCCGCATGCAGTGTGTGTGCTAAGATGGGGCTGTCAGGGTGGGCATTAGTGCATCCATGAGGCCAATGAAAAGACCCACAGTGTAGCAGGGGCATGAGCCCCATCCCTACCCCAGCTTCTTTTGGGCCTGTGCTTCCAGTGCTATCAGGAGGCTGGGAGAGCTGCTGAAGTGGGCATTCCCGATGGCAATCCTGTCCTTACTGGCTCCTCGCTGGGAATCATGGCTTGCTGGTTCCAGTGCCAAGCACCAGATTCCTGCTTTCCTGCTGTCATGGAGCCTCCAAGTTGCCAGCTTAGTACACAATCTAAGTAAAACAAAAATGTTAATTCGCTATGCATGTGTGTACGTGTTTCTGAGTGACTGAACGCGAATGGGATTGAGTGAAAGTGTGTTTGTGTGTTTCTTTGAGAGTGCCAATGAGAGTGAAATTGAGAATCAGAGTTTGGGAGTGTGTACGAATTGGTGAAAGTGAGTATGATAAAGTAAGTGAAGGAGTATAAGCGTGCGAGTGATTGATTAGAAGTTGTGAGAGGGAGTGACAGTCGTGGCTGTAGCTGTCGATGGTGCAGCAGGTGCGGTTGCACCAGGGCCCAGAGTTAGTGAGTCTGTGTAATTGTGTTAGTAAGTGAGGATGGGAACCAGTGAGTATGAGTATGTTTGCATGTGAGTAACAGTGAGTGATAGTCAGTATGAGTGGGAATGAGCAAGTGAGAGAATGTGAATAAGAGTGACTGGGGGAGGAGAGAATAATGCTAACTTATCAAAACTTTCACACAATGCAGTGCAGCTCCCACAATTACTGTGTCGGGTGAGAGGAAGAGAGCAGGGAGGTGCCATATCTATAGATACAGCACTATGCTGCTCTCTCTCTAGTACAGGCTCACAATTAGGCTGCTGAACACCACACACACACCTTTGCACCTCAGGGCAGGTGTACTGTGTGATTCTAGCAAAATACTATGTTTTAACTAACTTCCAAACTTTGCCTACTTCAGATGTGTTCTATACAGTGCAGTACACATGAAAAAGGAGAAAAGTTAGGAGAAATAAAAGCCTTTCTCCTTCTAGTTCCTGCTTTCAAGTGGACTTTTTTTTATTTTTTGGCACAAAACACTGTCTGCAATTGTTGATAGGTAGAGTTTTGTGTTAAACACCATGGGTCGTTGCATGGGAACACCCTTGTATACCCCATGTAATGCCCCCTTGACACAGAGTAACCCACAGCAGATGTGTTACTTTCGAGCAAATTTCCAGTGCAAAACGGGTTTTGCACTGGAAAGTAACTTAAAAAAAGCATTTAGCGCAGGTTTGTGTCACCTTTGTGAGGCATACTCAGCGCAAAATATGTGTTAATCTGGGTCTAAATGTAAGATAGAATGAGTATGAGTGCAGCAAATTCTGAAACAAAAGGGGTGAACTTCTGGGCGGTACTATGCCCCACCAGTTTCAAAGATCACCACCCTCTACTGATGTCAATACTAGCTGACGGGATGTGGCCTAGCGGCCTGAGCTGCCAACTTTAGGACTGGGGAACAAAGTTTGAGTGCCAGCCATCAACTCAACATCCTGTAATCCTGTGCAAACCACTTAATCCTCATGCGCCTAAACAAAATCTGATTTTGTGTAATGTAATCTGGTGCTCATGTAAAGGACCCTGATGCCTTTGGGGTGGGTTTGCTCTATATTAAACTGCACAAATAAGCAAGAACAAGTTAATTGTCATCTTTTGACGACAGCACCCACCATCAAAAACAAAAGAAAGCATGCATGGAAATTGAAAAAAGACGACTTGGCAAAATAAAAGAGTTAGCTTTAAAAATAAAACTTTGCAATGTTGTTTGTCCTCCTGGACACATTTTTGCCAGTCACAACCCTTCTGTTTGCAGGGCAATTAAAGTTAAAAAGAACAAATAGTACCTCGATCACGTCAGGAGCAGTGCCCAGGCACTAATTATGTTGAATCAATTAGTGCCTGATCCCTGCTCCACACAGAGAAACAGAAATGATGCCAGACATGCCTTGACGAATTACGAGGCTGTAAGAAGAGTGTAACGCAAACAACAAATGGTGAGCGACAGGCAGGCTCCAAGCCCTTTACTGAACACAACCGAGTCTCACAAGCAAGACGCATGCACTAGCACATACACTCGCAAGCTCGACCCTAAAAACGACAGGCAGCCAGGAACTTTTTATCCAGAGGTTTGGGAGTTGTACCCACTGACCAACTTTGCAATCCACCCACCCCACCCCTGTTGTGCCTACATCATTTTGCATGTTCTTATGTTTTAATCAGTACTTAGCATTTTTAGAAAATCAGCCCATTCCCCACCCTCCTCCCCAATGAAAGATGTTTTTGTCAGGAACATCTGAACTGTTCAATAGTCACTGCTTTTAAAAAACAAATCTCTTTTTCGCATTTATTTGGAGCTCATTACTCCTCAGGAGTAGTAAGCCCTATCAAATACAATTTTTAAATCAAGACAATTTGCAATTTCTGTCTTATTTGATTCGATGCAGAGGAAGGTGCCAGAGATTACCTTTGAAGTGCATATGCAACACCATATTCAGCACTATCAGCCTAATGGACATTGCCCAAATGGCCTCACCCGCCCATCAGCCTCTGTGGGACCAGACTCAGCTCTTGGTACTAGACTCCGTTCGTGGCTTCCTGCGTTCTGAAAGGGGGGGTGGCGCTTGGGCGGGGGAAGGATGGGGTGGGTGAACATTTCATTTAATATAAATAATAATGTACCTGCTCCGTTGCCGCTGCCGCGCTCCTCTTTCCGCGGAGCTTCACAAAGTGCTGAAAAAACTCCACCGCGCCATGCAGAGTTCTGCGAGCACCGGAGTTTGGGTAAGTTGCACTGTTCACGCTGATTTCAAGCACCAGCGGTTTCTCCAACGCTGTAAAGTCAGTGTGCACGGCATCATTTAGAGCGCCAGAGGGCGCTTACGTCTTTCTGCCGCTCAGGTTGATTTTCTACTCGAGCGGAAGCTTCCTCAACATCAGCAAAAGCTTTCTCAATGCGAGCAGTAACACACTGCCACAACCACCTGCGTTCAGAAATCTCGCTTAAGTTTGCGAACTTAGTGATATTTCTCGCTCGCCAACTTAACAACGGTGAGACACGCAAGAGAAAAAACTCTGCTGCACGTCACTTCGCTGAGTTTTTCGGAACTCCGCGTGGAGGGTGGAGCGCGGAGTGGGGAAAACTCTGTAGACTCCACAGACGGAGCGGAATTCGTCACCCACCCCTAGTTCTAAGGTGATTTTACCTTGTGAAAAAGCCTTCTGCTAGGATTTCATGAATCATGTTTGAGAGAAAACTATTTTCTCATGATTTTCCCATAGAGGTTATGGAAGGTGCTCCAGAAGCTAAAATGGGAGCATATTTTCTGTAAATTCACACTATCTTTCAGCCGAATGAGTATGAAGTCTGACATTCTCAGTAAAACATGTACTTCCAACAGGAGCAGCCTGTCAGTTGATGCCCTTATGTTCTACTGCAGCCTCCCAAGTGTTCTAAAGAACAACTAGTGCGCTAACAGTCTTACTTATGACAAAAGTGTGGCACACCTAAAGCCAACTTGATTGGATCAAACTGTTAAAACGTAAACCATTTAATTTAGAAAGGAACAAAATGAGAAGGTTAATTTTGTCATAGAAATTACGGTTAGGGCTGTAGAAATTACAATGTTTTTTAACTGAGTTCTCAAACATCTTTCTCTTCTATTTCATTAAAGCATTCTGACATGCGCAATGAAACATGCACTTTCAACACCAGTAGCAGACTGCCGGATAACTTCCTGGTGATCAGCAGCTTACAGTGTTGCAATGAGCAACTAGAGTGCAAACATTCTGAATTTATGCCAAAAGTGTGGCACATCTGAGCGCAATCTTGATGGAATCCAAGTGGAAAACTGAAATCATTTTCTACTGAGGATACTGCAATAAAGAAGGAAATTAGAGAGCTTCATAACAAATAAGTCTTCCAAGATGGACACGAGAGAAAAAAAGAGTGCAAATGCAGCACAAATCACCCAAATGTAGCCCAATAACAGAAGTGTCACTTAATTAAAAACACTTAGGCCCTCATTCTGACCCTGGCGGATTGAATCCGCCAGGGCCGAGGGCAGCGAATGCACCGCCAACAGGCTGGCGGTGCATTCATGGGCATTCTGACCGCGGCGGTAACACCGCGGTCAGAAACGGGAAACCAGCGGTCTCCCGCCGGTTTCCCGCTGCCCATGGGAATCCTCCATGGCGGCGCAGCAAGCTGCGCCGCCATGGGGATTCCGACCCCCTTCCCGCCAGCCTGGTTCTGGCGGTTTACACCGCCAGAACCTGGCTGGCGGGAACGGGTGTCGTGGGGCCCCTGGGGGCCCCTGCAGTGCCCATGCCAATGGCATGGGCACTGCAGGGGCCCCCTAACAGGGCCCCACATTGCTTTTCAGTGTCTGCTTAGCAGACACTGAAAAGCGCGACGGGTGCCACAGCACCCGTCGCACACCTTCCACTCCGCCGGCTCCATTCGGAGCCGGCATCCTCGTGGAAGGCGCTTTCCCGCTGGGCCGGCGGGCGATCTTTTGCAGATCGCCCGCCGGCCCAGCGGGAAAGTTGAAATGCCCCCCGCGGTCTTCTGACCGCGGGGCGGTGTTTGGGCGGTTTCCGCCCGGCGGGCGGCGTCCGCCGCCCGTCCGGGTCGGAATGAGGCCCTTAGTTGTTTAGTTTTTTTTTTTATATTGCAGTTTTATACAGCACAGACTTGACCCGAAGGTATTGGAGTGCTTTATATGAACATCAATTACATTACACAAGAAAACATTAATTTTGGTTTTAGGCACCCATCAGAGACCCACCCACACTCTTAGACCCACTCATACACCCATTCAGAGACTCACACACTCACTTACAGACCCACTCAGAGATGCACACACCCACTCACAGGTCCACTCATAGACTGACACTCATGTGATGCCTCACAGACCCACATAGAGACTTACACACCCACTCAGAGACTCACTCAAACATGTTATAGGGGCGTTATAGTTAGGTTCTGAATTTACACACACAGAACTATAGAAATTCAGTAGATATAGTTATAGTTATTTCAAGTAACTATAACTTGTGCCCTAAGGTAACTATAACTCACGCCCTCTCCATGCACTGCTAATTACCCCAGATATTACATCATCCATGACATCTTCTTTGACATCATTGATAATATCACTGTAATATTTGCAGTAAAATTATTGATGAGAAAACTGTGCATGGCGAGGGCACAGGCCGGCTCCTCCTATGTCCCAGGGTGCCCACCCCTGGGACATAGCTGTTTGCTCTGACTTGGCAGGAGCTTTGACAGCTCCCGTCAAACAGCTCCCACCAATTCAGAGCTAACACTCTGGCTCCAGCAAGTGAGAGCTGGCAAACAGCTCTTGCTTGCTGGGAGCAGAGATTTCCTCTGTTTCCCTGTCTGCAGACATTGGGGCAGGGTAACAGAGGAAACTACTGCTCTCACAGAGAGGGAGTTGCATCTTCAGCAAGAGGTGGGGAGCCAGCTTGGACTGCGGGGGCCTTCAGGCTCCCCCTGTGGTCCCCAACCCTGGGGGGCAGCCAGGTGATATGGCCGGGCCCAGGGGGATGGGGTTTCTGGGCCGAGATCAGCCTTGGGAGAGGTGCCACAAGGCCTCCCTTGCCCCCCTAAAAATCAAATGTTTTGGCCAGACTCCAGGGCATTGGGGTCCCTGTGGCCGAAATCGCTGGGGTGGGGGGCACACGGACTTGCAGCAATCTGGACCTGTGACCAACTCCTGGTGCGCATGGCCAAAAGTCCTGCACAGCGCAAGGTGAGTGGTTATAGGTAGTTGGGAGTTGGCCGAAGGCCTGAGCGGCAGTGGTTGGATTAAGGTATAGTAATGAAAATATCTTTACGCTAAAAAAAACATAGAAATTCACTGAAAAAAACAAAGGTTAGGGGGACGTTATAGTTAGGCTCACATTTTAAATGTACAAAACCATAGAAATGTACCTGTTATAGTTAGAGTTATCTTAAGTAACTATAGCTCATGGCCTAAGGTAACTATAACTTACGTCCTCGCCATGCACGGCAGCCAATGCAGACCTACTGACTTTGTCAATACTTGCTTATTTAGTATAACTTTTTAGAGACATTTTCGTAGTGTTGAGCAAGATTTACAGTCAACATTACCTGTTCTCAAAGTCATTATCGTAATAGGAAATGAATATAGTCATCAGTGAAAATCTTTGTGAGCGATATTGTGCAAAAGTCCTAAAAATATGCAACTTCGCATCCCGCTAACTAGCACTTGGAGATGTCACTTTGCAGTAATTTCTGGCATGCAAATGCATATTCTTTGGCAAAATGTGTCTGCATTGAAGGACAAATACCCACAAAGATCTGTTTGATCTCTGAACTAGGTAGGTCGATGTCAAAAGGTAGATTTTCTGGTAGTGCACACGCTTTATGCCCCTGGTTCCTACAAAAAAAAACACAGGAACATATTAATGTATTAAAACACGCACATAAGATAGAAATGGTAGGAGATTAGAGGCTCTCTACTAGAAAGCCCATTAGCCATGCAATTATATTTGTCCGAGAGAGGGTTGTTGTTCCCAGAAGACTAAACTTTGACTGGAGGAGGAACATCAGAAAATATCTCGTTCAGTGGGATGGGAGTGGGAGGACCGAAGCCATAAATTACAGCCTTTTCCAAGCCACGCTTTGCACCCTCAAGTGCTTGGGAAGAAGGACATGTTCCTTTTGCAGAACACTGAGATCAGATTGCTTTCATACTTCTTCAGAAAAGCAAATCAGTTCTCCATAAAGTCAATTTTCTAATGGAGTGTATATGTGTTGTGGTTCTGTTCTTTATTATAAGGGTCTTAGTCAGGAGCTCCTCAGCTTTATGTTCCATAAAATTATAATAATCCGTAGCATCGCTGAGGAGCAAACTGGGTCTCAGATTATTAAGGATGACCGTGAGATAAAGATGCCCACATCTATTGCACCTTCTTTGGATTCTCCGTATGGCAGTCGAAGATGGATTGACAAGAGATGGTAATTCAGTTTTGTCCTACCAGGGCCAGAACCATTGCTGGATTTCCGGACAGTCACATGATGTAAATTTACATGCAATGAATGTAAATGAAAAGTATCTACATAGTCAGTAGTAATTCAGAAAACTACAATGGATTAAGCCCTCCTGGTCCTTCGCTGGTCGCCGCTATGGTCAAAGATCTTTGTTGATCATCCATTGCACTATCATTCATTTAAAAAGAAATATATATATATTCTTTCGAGGGTGAAATGCTAATTAGGCAATGTTTTAGCCTAAGAGCCTGATTCATAAATTAAAACTTACACTTTCGGATGAGTTTATGATGTTTGCTATTCACAAAGGTATTTTACTTGTAGTATCTTTACGACTGGGAGAGCTCCCGCATAAAAAGATAGGACTGTCCTATATTTTTATGTGCAAAGACTCTGCAGTTGTGAAGATGCTACTTCTAAAATACCTTTGTAATAGCAAACAATCTTAAACTTATGAAAAAATGTAAGTTTACCTTTGTAAATCAGGCCCTAAATGTTTCCTGAGTGTTCTCGATTCTTGAGGTTACCATGCAGCAAACGTTTTCGATTCCCTAAAAAAAGAAAACCTGCCAAAGTTGGAGGTTCTTTTGAAAGACAAAAACCCAATGACCCCTACACCCTGGGAGTTTTCTTCCAGGGTATGGGGGAAAACTTTCTTATTTTCTATTAGGGATTGATAGGATTTTTCTGGTGGTCCTGAAAAAGAAAATTAATAGTACATCAAACCGTTTACTCTAAATAGGTCGGCTGGTCTGATGTACCAATGCCGACGGCCCCAATTCCATCAAGCCGTCGGCAGCAGAGTCCACGCGGAACAAAGCCATTTGGAAACATGTTGGTCCGCGTGACTCTCAAGAGAGCGGGCAAGCCGTCAGTTTGGCAGACAAGTTACTCCGCCTTGTAGTGGAGTATCCTGTCCGCTAAACTCTAATTCAGGCCCAAAGTCTCTTATTAACCGCTGCTGTTCTCTGAGTCTTTTCAGGTTGTGTTATTGATCATCTGTTGCACATCTTCAGATGTTTGCATGTTCTTCACATCAGTAACCGAATTATATGTATCTTTTAGTCTCTACAGTCGCAGAGGAGGTCATTGCTCCAGTCAGTAGCAAAGTGGTTGAGCAGGGACCATCTTCTAACAATGTAACAACAGCGCGAGCAACAGTTCCCTCCACAGGGATTGCTCTTGCTACGGATACAGCGCGAGCTATGGCCAGTCAAACACCAACCGGTTCCGCAATACCCACCCCTGTAGCACAAGTAACAGCCGCAGCCGTAGCCATGGGTTCCAGTATGCCACCTACTGCCCCAGGTAAGTGCTAAACCTTGTTTTCAAGCATTACTTTTATACTGTTTGTGTAATTTAGTTGCCCTGTGCACTGAAAAACAATGCCTAAAATATGTAAAATAAAACATGGTAAAATGGGTGAACCACTTATGTATTTCCTGATATTTCTTATGAGTTGTTTTGTTACCTCTTTGTCACTTTCTTGATACCTTGGTTGTAGTTAAAGGTTCACTTGTTTCAGTTTATCTTTTATTTGGATACAATTAAATAAATTAGGCTTTCTTCTGGTTTGCAGGAAAGCTGAAGAAAGAGAGGAAAAAATGTTCTGTGACAATGCAATCATTTTTTTCATTTCTTCGATCAAAGGCGCTTCATGAAAGATAAACAATATTTGCTAAAGAGTGTCCCTCTGCTGACGTCTAGGACCAGGATATGGTTGTCGCATTACATTCTGGCATAACTACTCTGGCCTATTTGTGGTTTCCAAACAGATCAGCCCATTGGAGTTAATAATATAAAATTGAATCCTATTGGATAAAAGATTTTAAATCTCTATTTAGGAGATGATATGTGTGTCAGGCAATACTCTTGTCGATGACGTTCTAAGGTACAATCAATTCACTGCGGAAACTGAAATTTGCCAGCGGTGCAAGTTTCCAAGCGATGAGTAACCTGGAGAAAGTAGTGATTCTGAAAAGTTGGAAATGGTTACCGGTATCAGATAACAAACCTGATGGTGCACATTTATGAGTTTGTGAATCAGCCCTATCTATGGAGATTTAACCTATATCGTGAAATAAAAGTTCAGAGTGAGGATAAAGCTATAATGATTAATCGTACAGTGCCTCATCTCAAAGAGGTCCAGAGAGGTCTCATGTCTCATCCACTCTCCTGTAAGCGCCTCTGCCTTCTTCGCAGTATGGCGGATGTGTTTCTCCCAAGGGAGGACCCAGCACAGTCTGTGCTGCCCTGAAAAACTCTTAAGACAACCTCCTCGTGCAGGGATGGCTTCTGAGGGCTCTGGGTGGCGCCAATGTATTTACCTGGCTAGTGTAATGTAGTGAATCCGTGGTGGATTCCGAACAGTTGCGAAGCGGCGCAGTACAAATAATGACACGCACTCGACCAGTGTCATTTCAACTGTCGCGTGGTCAGGTGCGGCCTAGGCAGGTGCGAACGCGGCTTCCCCCGTCCTCACTCCGCTATTCACGCTGCTCCCTCTGTCGGCCCTGACCACGCCTTCTTTATTTATACATTATAGCCCCTGACCTCGAGGCAGACCAACGCACATGCAGGCAGAGGTAAACTTTACCTTTTACATCCGGGAATGTCTAAGATGAACATGCTTGGACTCACCCCTCTCTGATTGATGGTGTCGAGTGGCCGGTTGCATCACCGACCTGCGACACCACATTCCTCCAAAAATGTATAACAAACAAATAACATTAACAAAACAATGACACGTCATCCATCACACAAATGGTCACGTAAGCGCGTGGAGGGACAGGGGTTATTGCGCAGGTTATACTTGGTAGCTTCTGATCGGCCTTGTATGGGACCCAGTTCATAGGGGAAACTCGACAGTTCAGTTGGGGGTCGAACTTGGTAGCTCTTCTCGTTGCTCGGCGGGACAGGGGCTGTTGCCACCCTCCTCAATGGGTGATGACGAGGAGTCTTCATTATCATGGTCACAAAGCTCCGTCATGGGGCCCTCGCCTGACAGGTGGAACCTTTTGAACAGGGGTATATTGCGGGTGATAATTTCGTCTCCGTGCTGAGCCACAACAGCAGACCCACACCGGTGAATGATCGTCCATGGGGAGGTGCTGAAGGGTGTGCAGAATTTGCTTCCCGACAAAATATTTTTTAGCAATAGTTGGTCCCCAATGGCGAGGTCATACGGGGTCGCCCGTCTGCTCAAGCTGGCGCTGGTTAGAGGCGAGCCGTTTCTCTTTAGCTTGATCTCGGATTAGGGCTGGAGGATTCCACGAGGGGTGATACGGGATGGAGTCCGTAGAAGCTCTCCCAAATACAATGTGGCTCGGTGTCCTGTTTGTTGTTGAGTGAGGCGCATGGGGGTAATTGCTCAGGAACGAGTAGATGGCATAGTCAACCACCTGGTCGCTAGCATGGGCAATGCAAATTACTGTGTTTAGTGTCCTCATGAATCTCTCGACCTCACTGTTGGCCTGAGGCCACCTTGGTGTGATCTGTCGATGCCGAGTACCAGTGGTGCTCAGGTATTCCGATAATTCACGGCTTTGGAATGGTGGCCCATTTCCTGTCTTTATTTCGGAGATCAGGCCATGGGTGGCCATAGCTTTCTCCAGACCAGGGATCACAACGTCTGCCGTAAGGGTAGGGATGATCTCCACCTCTGGGTACTTGGAAAAATCACTGATGAGGACCATGGTGTGGCGACCATGGGGTAGACTTCCAAAATCTAGGCTCGCGGACATCCAGGGCCATTCAGGGGCAGGTTCAGTTTCTATGGGGGCGGGCCTATTTGACTCTCCGGTGGCTTGGCACCATACACAGGACCTCACCAGGTTCTCAACTTGTTCGTCCATGAGGGGAAACCGCACTTTCGACCGTAGGCAGCTTTTAGTTTTGACCATGCCTTGATGGCCGTTGTGGGCTAACTCGACTGCTCTGGCGGTGAGGGATGACGGAATAACCAACCTATTCCCTCTCAGCATACATCCTTCTGCGTCTGTTGTGAGCTCGTCTCATACGTTATACAAACTCCCTATGATGCGTTGGGAATCTGAGGTCAACGAAGGTAGTTGTCTCTTTAATACGTGCCACTGGTTATTCCGCACCGCCGCCAGAACTTTCTGTAGACACTCATCCTCTTTGGTGGCTTGCACAATTTCGTTCATCGACATGGGTAGTGGTCGGGACCGGTCTGTAACGTATCTAATGTACTCTTCTGTTTCTTGCGCTTCGCACACCTCCAGGTCCGAGGCTGCTCGCGGATGCCTCAATAAGTAGTCCGCGGGATTCTCAGACCCCGGGCGGTACTCTAGTTGGCATCTGTAGTCTTGCAACTGCAGCATCCACTTCTCTATCCTCGGCGGAGGCTTTGAGGCCGTGCCATTGAATAGGGGAAGTAGGGGCTTATGGTCTGTAGTCACTACGAATGGGCGACCATAAACGTAGATGTGATAGTGTTTGCAGCCCCAATGCACGGCTATGGCCTCTTTCTCTATCTGAGAATACGTTTGCTCAGTTTCTGTGAGTGACCTGCTGGCATAGGCGACTGGGGACTATATCCCTTCTGCTTGTTCCTGTAGTAGTACGGCACCCAAACCTTTTGGTCCGGCGTCGACGGCGATCTTCGTGTTTCTCTTTGGGTCAAAGTATCTTAGTGTGGTTTTGCTGGATAGCGCCTCTTTGATGGCTTTAAAGGCAGTTTGTTCCGCTGATCTCCAAGTCCATGGCTCCGAAGTTTTGGTCAACTTCCGAAGGGTCTGGGTGAGGTTGGATAGATCCTTGATTAAATGGCTGCAGTAATTGACCATGCCTAAGAAGCTCCGGGCTTCCGTGGCGCTTGTGGGAGGAGGTACACTCTTGATGTCACTCACTTTGGCCGGATCTGGAGTGACACCGCTCGCTGAGAATGTGTATCCTGTCCTTCAGGAATTCACATTTTCTGCAGTGTAATGTGAGTCCGGAATCCTGGATTCGTTGTAGGACATTCTGAAAGCGAGAGTGATGCTCTGCAATGGTGGGCGCGTGGACGAGGATGTCATCACTGACGTTGATTGTCCCGGGTAAGTCAGCCAGTAGTTCCTGTATGACATTTTGGAATACTTCCGCAGCACTGGAGATTTCGAAATGTAATTGCTTGTACCTCCTTAGCCCGACGTGTGGAAAACGTTGTGATGTATCGTGAGTCTTTTGCTAGCACCAATTGGTGGTATCCGGACCGGAGGTCTAGTTTGGAAAACCAGCAGGATTCACTGAGTTCACCCAGGATGTCATCAATTGTGGGGGTCAGGTGCCTCTCCCGCTTGATGGCGGCATTGGGGAGGCGCATGTCCACGCATATGTGGACTTCTCCTGGTTGTTTGGGTTTGCGCGCTACCACGATGGGTGAAACCCATGGTGTGGGTCCGAATACCTTCTCGATGATGCCTGCTTTCTCGAGATGATCTAGTCCTCTTTCCACTTGTGGCCAGAGGTGGAGTGCGACTCGCCGGTGGCGGAGGGTTACCGGCTGTACCGTTTCATCAATGTGGAGTTTGATCTCGCGGTCTTGGAGGCACCCGATCCCTTCAAACACCCCCACATACCTGGCTAGCAGGTCCGTTACGGACTCTTGGTGAATGCTGAACGCGAATGTAACGATTCCTAGTTCTTCAGCAGCTTTACAGCCAAGAAGCATTCCTTGTCCTTCCTCAGTCACCTAGACCTTCGCTGGGATGGATTGTGATCCATGGGTGAGATCAGTCCAAAACACACCTTTCAGGGCCAATGGCGTGCTCTGCCCATATGCATAGACCTTCACGTTTGGCTTTGTGAGTGTCGGGACTGGCACCATTCGACTGTGTTCTTCCGCTGCTAGGAGGTTGATTGATGCTCCTGTGTCCACTACTGCAACTGTCTCGTGTGTGCCTATGTGGATCTGCCACTTTGCCAGCTTTGCTTGTCGAGGATTAGTGTGTCTGACAGTGAACAGGGAGTGAACCACGTGCACCATGGTTTCATCATGGTCCATGTCACTCCCATGCTCTGACTTGTTTGATGCAGTATTAACCGATGCATTTCCTGTTCTGGTTCTTTTCGATCTGCAGACCTTTGCGAAATGGTTTATCTTCCCGCAGCTGGAGCATGTTTTGCCTCTCGCCGGGCACTCGATTGACTTGTGTGGGAGCCCCCCACAGTATCCAGATTGCCTTGTTTGAATTTTGTTTGCCCGTTGTTTGGGTTGGTTCGCGGGTACCGTGATCGCATTGGCCGCTTCTTCCTTTATGGGCCGCTGCAGGGCTGACTCCATGTGGGATGCGCGGGCCCTTGACAGTTCTTTTGTGCACCCCATTTGGAGGATGTCTGGTAGAGACCTCCCGGATTCTTCTAAAATGCCCTCTCTGAGCTTCAGGGAGGCACATCCCTGGATGATTTGTCATCTTATTTCCTCTGTTTCGTTATTGAACCGGCAGGTACTAGCTAGATCTCTCAGCCTCATGTGGAAGGCGTCCAGCGACTCCTCAGCTTGTTGTCTGGCTTGCCTGAATATGAACCTCTCGTAATCGGTGTTGGCCATTGGTTCGAAGTGCATGTTCAACGCAGCTATGAGTGTTGTGTGTGTTTTAGGAGCATCTTCAACAAGGTTTTTTGATATTTTATATATGTCTTTCCCCCCTAAATGGAGGAGCATGGCGCGCTTCTGGTCGTTCTCAACCTTCGTGGCCTCAAAGAAAAGAAGGACTCTCTCCACCCATTCCTTCCGTTTTGGGGCCTGTGCGGAAAGGGCTCCTTCGACAAGGAATGGCTCTACCGGGGGTATGGCAGACATGGTGGCCAGTTAGGCTGGAGGCGAGACAGAGGTGTCAGACTAGTGTATTCCTCGAAGATACCGGAAGTGCCGTGGGGCGGTATGGTTAGGCACATCGAGATTGAAAAGGGGAATGCGAGGGGTGTCTGGTACTCACTGTGGGACCAATGGCTGAAAGGGCTCCAGTCTGAGAAATACAGGCGTGCTGCCGAGGGTTGTGGGCTAGTTGGGCGTCGGCTTCATGAGAGCCTGCTGTGCTGTAGGGATCCTGCAGTCCCGTGTACCCAGGATCTGTGATGCTGGTGTGTGATGGCGCTCCAAGGCTTGTAGGACGCTGGTGGCAGGGCTCGACAGCGTTGTTGCTTAATGCACGCTCGCGCGGCACGAGCACCGCGTGATTGGCGGCCGCCGCTTTATGCCGAGCATGGGCAGCCGAGGTTGCGCGCCCGCAGCACGAGCACCGCGGGATTTGCGACAGCTGCGGGGCGGCACCCGCAGCACGAGCACCGCAGGACTTGCGGCCGCTGCGGGGCGGAGAGCACAGTGTGAGGTCGCCCTCCATCGTCACCAATGTAATGTAGTGAATCCCTGGTGGATTACGAACAGTTGCGAAGCGGCGCAGTACAATTAATGACACGCACTCGACCAGTGTAATTTCAACTGTTGCGTGGTCAGGTGCGGCCTAGGCAGGTGCTAGCGCGGCTTCCCCTGTCCTCACTCCGCTATTCACGCCGCTCCCTCTCCGGCCCTGACCACGCCTTCTTTATTTATACATTATAGCCCCTGACCTCGGGCAGACCAACGCACATGCAGGCAGAGGTAAACTTTTCCTTTTACATCCGGGGCTGTCCAAGATAAACACGCTTGGACTCACCCCTCTCTGATTGATGGTGTTGAGAGGCCGGTTGCATCACCGACCTGCGACACCACAGCTAGCTCTAAGTGTTCTTTCTGGCCTAGTCTGACACGTAAACCATGGTAGTCATTGGGAGGGGTGTGAAAATGTGCTTAATTTGCTTTTGCGTGACAACCTTGAAATTATGGCAAACGCAGTGCTTAATTTGTGCTTGTTGTTTCCGGTGCTGAGCACCAGCACTTATTTTTGAGGGCCGGGGCTTATTCTTCTGGCTAAAGCATGTGCTGCGAGCAAAAGACACATTTGGGAAAGACGGATGATGGGAAAAACGAAATGTTAACACACATTTAATTACAGCCGCCGTGTGTTTAAGAGGAGGGCTTTGGGCACCGGCACGTTTTTATTTACATATTAAGCACTGGGCAAACGTATGCATAATTTCATGAAATGTAAATCCGCCATTTGCACTATATTTACATAAATGCATCCTGGCGTTGATTTTTTGCACGAGGACGCATTTTAACCAAAGCAGCACAGACAACATTAGATTCTGTTGTGCCGGGCGTTTGCAGAAAATGTTTACTACCGTAACTTTTTACTGCAAACGGTATCATTAGGGCGCATTCTCGGGAAAATTTCCGTAGTAAGCGTAATTAAATTTCGCCGAGGCCTAGTCTTGACAGAAAAATCCTTAAAAGTCCCCGGGCATGAAAAAAAAAAATCCCAGTACATAACGAGCATTATTTTTGTTATATACATTAATGGTTCCCTTCTTTGAGGGTCTGTCTACAAGTATAACGTAAGTAACGATGCGAGGTAGACATACCCCCATTCTCACTGACGTCACACCAACAGCCTCCTATGTTAGAGAATATATTTCGCTTGAGGGTGCCACGCCTGTTCAAGACAATATTGATATAAATTGCATAGACTCATCTACACCTCGATGTAAGTCTCTGGGGTCATATCACTGAAATTTGCAGATGTGTAAAATACATTTGCATCGTTTTTGCTGCAGATGTAATTGCACTATTAACCGCATACATCTGACAAGGATGTATTGATAAAATTTTCCACGATTCACGTAATTGGATTTTTAAGCCGTAAAAAGTTATATATGCTCACCTCCCCCGTCTAGTTTCTCTACTTTTTGTCCATGAACTAAAATCCTTCTGTAATTTGGACTGGAACAAAGTAGGTTTTACCCATTCCGTATTCCTCATGACAAAACCAGCAAAAAGAATGGAGTCCGTCTTTGTATTTATTTGCACAAGTACCAAATTTCTGTGATATGACTCTCCCTTTGCTTACAGATTTATGAATTGTTTCGTAATTCGAGGTCTATAATTCTTCAAGCAGTCTGTGGCGCCACCTGCTGTCCGTTGTGACATGTAACATTTCTCATCGCTACTTTTCCCAGCAGTAATCTGACACAAAGAGTACGTCAATGTACGTGCACCGTAACACCACGAGGCGGAGCAGTAGGATATGTCTGTCTGATTGTCTGTTGGTTTTGTCAAGGGCAGTCCCGGTTGCTCCTAATATATGGTAGTTTTATATAGCGCAAACTCGACCCTAAAGTTTTTTTTGCAGCGCGTTGCACGAGTAGCAGTTACATCGCAGAAGGCCTCATTCATTTTTAGGCATGAGGACACCGACTGAGTGATTTGCCCAGTGTCACAGGGTGGTGAACTGGCGCCGAGACTCGAATCTGATTTCCATCCTCGCCATGCACTCAGAGTAACACGTTGGCGCCGGTTCAAGGGGGTCTATTATGGGGATGCTTTTACCTGAGATGGAGCAACTTTAGGTCTCTTCCTTTACTAAATTCCTTCACCTTGAATAAATACTTGCTATAGAACTGTGTTTGTATCATATGTGATGTTTTGGGGTTGCTCGCGTGTCCTTGATTAGAATGCTCGTTTGTGTTTGAAAACTCAAAAACACAATTATTTTTTTTTGGTCTGACCATCGACCCAGTGCATATTGATCTGCTGGGCTGTCATTCGACGTAATGTAAAAGGGCAGAGAAGCCTTGAGACACCTCTCTTGGCTTTCGGTCTTTCATCTAGTTACACACCACACACTAAATTAATTCCTCCAATTTAAGTATGGATTTTGACAGCTCAGACGAAAAAACAGATCTATTAGATGCAGTATATATTGAGTGGGTTTTGGGTTTGCCCCATTCAAACATCTGCTCTTGTCACCTGACCTCTTTCATTCATTGGCTTGCGCCCTTGTCGATCATGCCTTGAGTAAGCTCAATGGACCATTTATCTCTCACTTAAGGCTATGTGCTCTTTGTGTGTATCCTTCCGCCTCAAGCTGAGTGCTTGCCTTGCACAGAAGTTCATGGGAGGCTACAAGTATAGTCCGCTCCTGCTGGCTCCTTCCCTCATATCTACCTCCGATCTAAGAATGCTGCATGCTCTAACACATTTTAAACCCAGGACCATTGGCCTTGCCAATGCTCTTAACATTGTGTGTCATTTAGGTGTGTGTGTGATGTTGCAAAGTTTTGTGTCTAAACATCCATGTTGCTTTAGAAAACATCTGCAGACTTCAAGAAGTTGCAGAGTTTTACTCCTTCCCCCATTTGCATGGAAAATGTGAATTTTACAAAAAAATGTGTTTGCAGAAGTTGTATAGGCAGAGAAAAATCTGTATTGCCATAGAAAAAGAAATGCCAAAAATTAAATCGTACAGAAAAAAAACCTTCTGTACACTTCCCCCAGTGGCCGACTTCATTAGAGTGAAAATTACCTTCCAATGTAGTGAATATTTTCTCACAATGAGAAAGAACTTTGCATTCGATGAAGGGGAACTTAAACCAGGAAACTATACAACTCCAAAAAAGTACAGAGTTAGGAGATTTGCAAAGCTTTCATGGAGTAAAACATTACTCACACTTTTATTATTGATAGCCCTTGGGTGCAACCTGAGGTTAGTGTAAGCCGGTTACAACAATTATTAAATAAATGCGATACTAAATCACCCAACTCGTTTTTACCTGCATCAGAAGGATGAAAGCAGGCGATCCACCCACTGAGCAGTTTTACTAGCAGCAGCCCTACAAACAACATTAACCATAATCACACTTTGTGAAATGAAGGCAACACATTCGGAGCTGGAAGTTTTGAAAATGTTACATGAAAAGCAGTGTCAGAAACTTGACAGATTCAGCCCCTCCCAGAGCACTTGCACCCTCGCCCCAGGTCCTGCAGGTCCCTACTGCAGACTTCAAAGTTGTTTTACTGTCATTGTTGCAAAGCCCAGGCCCAGGCCCAGACACATATTTAACAAAGCTGAGTTGGCTGGGGCAGCCCCTGAAACTTGCCCTCCAGTGACCTTTTAGGTTTACACTCATTTCCGTGTGACGGTGCACGTCAAAAAGCTGAGGCAATAGGCAGGAAATGTAATACTTCTTTGAAGAGCTTGTGCTGCTGAAAAAGCTGAGGGTCTGCGGCACAGATCTCAAGCTGGCCCAAGTCAGTTGCAGGTACAGCATTTAGATTTGCTTTGCTGTTTGCATTCTGGTACTTGTAGTTCTGCTTTTTCCATTGTTATAATGTTTTAATTTGAAGGCAGCAGGAGCCTAGCGTGTTGCTCCTTCAATATTATATGAGGCAACAACAATATAAGAAGGGCTTCAAATTTTAGCATGCAAAAGGGAAAACCAAACTGTGTGCAGAGTTCACACCTCAAATGGAAGACACCGAGAGCCCCTCGGTGGCTCTTTAGTCCCTTGTCCTCTCACTTCTGGATGGCAGAAACACCCTGCTCGAAGGGTCAGCACAGTGCTTAATTTGAGCCGGTGGGGGACACAGGAACTCAGTTTTGGCACTCATTTTTGGGGACAGGCACTTATTTTTCCACATCAGAGGTTTGAGGAAACAAGAGAGGGAAAAACACACAAAAAGACAAAAGATGGAGGACGAGGGAGAGAGCAGGAAGCTGCAAGAGCAAGCCAAAGGGGCAGGGAGTGCCTGGTAGTGAATTAAAAGGCATGAAGTGGATCTCAGACTGCGCAGCTTGGTATTCGGCACAGCAACATGTAATTGCAGTGGCCTCAGGCTTCTGAGCAGAGTTTGGGCACCAGCACTTACTCTTGTACAAATTAAGCACTGGGTCAGCAGACCCCATACTGGCCCCTCCTTAACAGTGTACTACACCCCTCTGCATATCTCATCATGTTCAACCTGATGGAACCCCCTTGGCTCCCTGTGCTGGCCTGCACCATTTTTTTCAAAACCAGCCACCTCATCTACAAAGCCATCACAAGCTGCACACCTGCCTCTCTGGCTGACAAACTCACTACCTCTGGTGACTCTCGTCAAATCATCAGCCAGGGTGCCATCCCACTAGAGCCAAAGAAGAGTAAAAAAAAAAAAGGAGGGCAATAGACCTTTTCCATCTATGCATCCCGGATCTGGAACAACATCCCTGTATCAATCAGGACCTCTATAATCCCGTCTGAATTCAGGAAAGGTTGGAAGCCCGTCCTCTTTGAAGAACACTTACATTAAGATGCAGAAACAGTCTACAATCCAGCTACTTCGTAAATCATGGCCTGTATCCTTCCCTTCGATGCTGTTTGGCTAGGCTCACTCTACACAAATACCACACACATACATAAATAACGCCATGAAGCTGTTTTTCAACCAGGCCTAGGTTTGCAGCTAGCAGCATCAGGCTTTTTAAAGCTTCCAGTGCCCCCCCACCCCCCTTTTTTGTTAATATCACAAGGGTCTGCCTTTGAAAGGATCTTAATCAGTTTGATGAAAAGTAGGTCTGGCTGAAAGGTGCCCTCATTGGACCCCTTGGGGTGCATGATTTAAATGGTTAACTGATAGCCATATCCATGTTGTTTGATAAAACTCTCTGGCATTCTGGCTTTTAAGCCAACAGTAGTTTTAGTAGGTGTTTGTTCATTCACACGTCTCCTGTTGCCTTAAAACTAGGCCCAGCTGAAAGGGTTACAGGTATCATGTAGCCACAAAGAAGCATTGCATTTTATGAAACCAACCACTCCAATATTTTGTATTGTTTTTAGAATATGCTGCAGGGCGTCTCAATGTAGCCAACTTGCGGGCTTCATGAAACAGCAACGTTTGTTTAACTTTAACTGGGGCTGAAGTTTCCAACACTGAAATCGTTGGCAGAGAAACACATTGCAAGACATTTTGCCTGGCTGAATATCCCAGCAGAAAACGTTTTTGCTAGAAAATGTAAATTATTTTGTGTGGGGGGGTTTTCCTATTAAAAACTTTCTGGGTGGAAAAAACTTCTGCTAACAATAAGTGTGATGGGGGGTTTCTTCTGATAAAACTCTCTTGCTGAAAAAATCCCTTTGTTTTTGCAGATTTTTTACACTTATTTATTGAAAAACGTTTAAAAGGTGTGTACGGTTTATAAAGTTTCTGAATGGTAAAAATAAGATTTATAAAATTGCAGCAGGTGAAGTTTCGTAACTTTGCCCTTCCTTCACAGCACTCTCCAGTTTTCAAAGTCCAGGCGTGAGAAGCTTACGTTTCACTGGTCCATGAGTAGTTCCTCCAGTAAAGATTTTTGCTTTGCATTGTGGACTTATGTTTATCCAATGATAAAAGCAGAACTACAAGTACCAGAATGCAAAGTAAAAATGACATGGCTAAGCCCCATACTCATAGACCTGGGAACCTTTAGAGCTCTCCCTTCACAGTCGTGTTAATGAGTAAAAACCAACAGTGTAATTAAAGTTTAAGTGAGATTTTGCCCTCTGGTTTGGGATTTTTCTGGAGTGAAAATAAAGCATGCAACCTGATAACATTATCACATGATTTGTATCTATGCATTCTGAAGGTGGTAACGAGGCAGAGGTTGTGCTTCTCAGCATATGGTTTTACTGTGTCACTGCTAAGCTCACATATTTGCAAACCCCAAGTCTGTAGAAATCAAGCTTCCTCACTTATTTACTTTTTGTACTAATCTCTAAATTGACAATCAGGGGCAGAAGTTCGAGGAACCAACTGTACCCCGACTTTGACTGTTTTCTACAGAAACTAGGTAAAGTTGGCCTGTTTCCTTTCTTTGCGTTAGAACCCAAGGCACACTTGCCAACCGATGGTCAGCACCAGCACCGAACCTATGCCTGCAGCTCACTCGATGTCACTATTACTTCACGGAATACCGTGATCGTTGTGTTTGCAGTGGTGTCAATTTAAGATTAAAAAGGGACTTATTTAAAAACTGAAAGTAAAAAAAAAGCACTTCAATTCTGTATCCGTCATAGGAAAAATAAAATGTTTGCATGTTTGTTATTACCCAACTTAAATCTTCATATCCATCCCATTTCAGGATTAAGAAACAAAGCAGCTCATTTGGTCACCCAAGCGGCTGATATATTTTTAAATAATTGTAGCTTACTTTGTTAAGCAAGTACATTTCTTCATTTACATGTATGCTATAAAACATGTAATATATCCTTTACACTCTCCTGTCCAGCGCTAGAATGCCACTAGACTCATGTTATAAGACACTTTGGGCCATATGTACTAAGGCTTACTGCAATGGCAAAGAGTTCGATTCACGAAATCAGACCATTTGCGCCCCCAGTATGGCCTGTGGGTGCGCATCCAATCCAAAGTGTGATTTGGTAACACATTGCCGACTTGCAATTTGGGTCTGGGACTACATATCTAATCAGTATTTAGAAGGGGCGAGTTTAGGGCGCCCCTTCCAAATAGCGATTGGGAATGGGATGTTAATGTTTTGCAATCAAAATGAATAGTTTCCCAACTATTGAAAGGTAGAGGTAAACCAGTTGCCAATGGAAAGGGCTTCCCAAGGGACCTCTTCCTGTTTGTGAATGTTGAGAAAAACAGAAATAGCACTTTGGTCCAATATGTAGTGTAAAGCACTTCAGTCCTAAGCTTCAGGCAGGGCAGGTCAGTTCGATGTCCTGATCGTGCACTTCAGTCCTATGCCCCACGTAGAGCACTTCTGGCCTAAACGCTGGCAAACTACTAGAAATAGTTTTTTGGATGATCCAAGGTGTAGGCCTTGCACACTCAGCCACAAAGTCAGTTATCCATCCGACATACACATTAAATAAATATTAGGGGGGGGGGGGGCGTAGGGAGTCGATACAATGTATCCGTCCCAGGTCATGAGGACTTCTTCCGCTACTTCTCAATTAAAGCACCCGCTTGCCTGCTCGCTCAATTCGGTTTGTCGACATATAGAGCAGAAACGCTGGCGGTCATACGTTATCTCAGAATTGAGCGGGCAGGCAGAAGCTTTGATTGAGATGTAGCGGAAGAATTCCGTATGAGATGGGATGGATACATTGTATCTGTTTGTTGCAAAATTACCGGGCGAGAATGTACTGCGATTACTTCTGGTATGCACAGATCTCTACAGGAAATTGATTTCTACAAAGATTTGGGGAAGAAGTAAGATAGATTTTTTTTGTTGTAATGGTAAATAAGAGCTTTGAGAGGAGCTTCATCTTTGAATAGTTTATGCATACAACATGGGAGTGGTGTGAAGATGAAGGAAATTGCTCTTCCCATTATATATTTTTCTCCACTGAAGATTTATATGGGTTCTCCTCAACTTTTTATGCCCTGAGGAAGTGGAATGTGACCATGAAACACATGTTGGCATGTCAGCATTTGTGATATTACAATTTTGTATAACAGATGTTTAGCATTTTCAGTATTTGTGGCATGGCAAATCCACACTATGTATGTTCTATGATTTGAGATGTTTTACTTTTGAGATATGTCATACTGAATATACTTATGTATCGCATTTTTGGTATCTGTTGGAAATGAGTCATTGTTTCAATGAAGATAATACAAGTTTACAACAGAGAAGAAAAAGTGTGTAGTACGGGTGAATTATGCTTTTGATTGTAGTCTTCTGCTCCCTACAACCCCCCTAGTATTTATCCACTGGTAAAGTACTTCAGCCCAATGCTTAAGCTCTACGTCTAAAGCACTTCAGTCCTTTAGCTTCACACTGAGCACTTCAGTCCTGTACCATGTACAGCACTTGAGTCCTAGTGCTCAATTTGTAAATAAAAATGTGCCGGTGCTCAAAGCTCTCCTCTTAAACACGCGGCTGCTGCAATTAAAAGTGCGAGCACATAATACTGAGGCAGCGTAATCCTAAAGTCATCTCGGGCCTCATTAATCCATTTACAGCAACTCCCTGCCCCTTCAGCTCACTCTTGCAGCTTCCCGCTTTTCTCCTTTCTGATGCTTTTCAGTTTTTCTTTTCCTCCGTCTTTCCCACATGTCTTTTGCTCACAGTAAATGCTTGAGACAGAAAACTAAGCGCCAGCCCAGAGAAATAAGTGCCGGTGCTCTGCACCGGAAACAACAAGCACAAGTTAAGCACTGAGTCCTATACTTCAGGTTGAGCACTTCAGTTGTGTGCCCTGAAAAGCACTTCAGTTCTGTACCCCGGTAGAGTACTTCAGTTCTGTACCCTGTAAAGCACTTCAGTACTATACCTCAGACAGAGCACTTCAGTTCTGTACCCTATACAGCACTTGAGTCCTATACTTCAGGTCAAGCACTTCAGTTGTGTGCCCTGAAAAGCACTTCAGTACTATGCTTCAGACAGAGAACTTCAGTTCTGTACCCTGGTAGAGAACTTCAGTTCTGTACCCTGTAAAGCACTTCAGTCCTATACTGCAAACAGAGCACTTCAGTTCTGTACCCTGGTAGAGTACTTCTGTTCTGTACCCTGTAAAGCACTTCAGTACTATACTTCAGACAGAGCACCTCAGTTAGGTACCCTTGTAGAGCACTTCAGTTCTGTACACTGGTAGAGCACTTCAGTCTTCAGCTTCACACTGAGCACTTCCTTCCTGTACCCTGTACAGCACTTCAGTACTACACTTCAGACAGAGCACTTCAGTTCTGTACCCTGTACAGCACTTGAGTCCTATACTTCAGGTAGTGCACTTCAGTTGTGTGCCCTGAAAAGCACTTCAGTACTATGCTTCAGACAGAGTGCTTCAGTTCTGTACCCGGTAAAGCACTTCAGTCCTATGCTTTAGATAGAGAACTTTAGTTCTGTACCATGGTAGAGAACTTCAGTTCTGTAGCCTGTAAAGCACTTCAGTCCTATACTTCAGACAGAGCACTTAAGTTCTGTACCCTTGCAGAGCGCTTCAGTTCTGTACACTGGTATAGCACTTCAGTCTTCAGCTTTAGACAGATAACTACAGTACTGTACCCTATAGAGCACTTCAGTACTATGCTTCAGTCAGGGCACTTCAGTTCTGTATCTTGTACAGCACTTTAGTCCTACACTTGAGGTTGAGCACTTCAGTTCTGTTCCCTGGTAGAGCTCTTCAGCCCCGTGCTTCAGGCAGAGTAGTTCAGTTGAGTACCATTTCAAGCACTTCAGTCCTGTACTTCAGGCAGAGCAATTCAGTTGAGTACCCTGTCAAGTACTTCAGTCCTGTGCTTCAGGCAGAGCAATTCAGTTGAATACCCTGTCAAGCATGTCAGTCCTGTACTTCAGACCGAGCACTTGAATTCTGTACCCTGGTAAAGCACTTCAGTCCTATGCCCCAAGTACAGCACCTCAGTTCTATGCACTGGTAATGTACGTCAGCTCACTGCTTCGGGTATAGCGCTCCAGTTCTGTGTCTAAAATATATCACTTCAGTCGTAAGTGCCAAGTAGGGCACTTCAGTTCTATGCCCTGATACGGCACTTCAGTTCCATACCCTGGTACGGCACTTCAGTTCCATACCCTGGTACGGCACTTCAGTTCTAGACCCTCAGAGAGCACTTCAGTTCTATACCCTAGTGGGTCTCTTCAGATTGGACCTCCTCTCTGTTTATGATTCGCTGAGGACATTCGGTGCAGCTCCGCCCTCTCGGCTTTGAGGAAAGCTATTTAAAAGCTATTGTTCTGTTCATATTTGCTGGGGCGTATAAAATGTGAATGTACTTGTGCTCACCCTTCCCTTTCTCAGCACCTGCAGGTGGTTCCATTCATAGTGTACATTTCCCTGGTCAAACAAATGTGTATGTCCCGGCCAACTGGCCAAGGCCGGACTGGCCATACCGGGCATCGGGCCTTTCCCCGGGAGGCTGGGAGGGTGGATGGGGGCACTTTTGTTACTGGGGTGCTAGTTTTGTAGCAGTGCAGCAGTTTTAATAGCACCGCAGGGTGCCGTGAATATTCAACAGTTTTCAGGCAACAATAAACGTGCCAAGATAACTCTAGTCATTAATGTACCTGGAGAGAGATCGGGGTTTTGTCTAGTGGCAGTTCTGACTCATCTAAGGTAGCACAGAGGGTTAATATACCTGCTGCAAAGAACACGTACCATGCAGATCACAGAACCTTATTTAATGTGCAATGCTCAGTGGGTTACTGCCTTTGTCACAAAGATCCTTTTGTTACTGAGGACTTCATTAGTTACAATAATAATCCAGCATAGTGTGGTATGAGCTGCCATCAAAGAGCTGCATGCAAACAGCATGGGACAGGTTAGAAAGTTGTTTTTTCCCCTTGCCTTTGATTATCCTTATTTTGCTAAACAGGTTTGTTTGCGTAGAAATAAATTGTTATTGGTAAAGTCAACCCTAACCACTGTGTTACGTTCTGAATTCAGAGTTTATGCTTCCCCATACTAAGCACTCTTAAAAAATGCCTACAGGTATGGATGATGAGAATCCTACAACTTGTGGTCCACTTTGTCAACTCTTTTGATACACTGACTTACACATGTATGGTTCATTGTATCTGCATGTGTGATCTAAAGTGCTCTAACACCCTACGCTGGCAAGAGAGGCGCTAGAAAACAAATTAAATATATCTGAGAGAGGGGCTTTGGAGAGGTGAGATGGCACTATTAGGGGGTGATGGTGAGGAAATCACTGAAGATTGCTGCATCATTTACTATGCTTTAAAAACGAATACAATTGAATATACAATGAAAAATGTGTTGCAGAATGCACAGTTTTTGCCATTTTCGCCCAAATTGTCTGGGAGGGAGGGGGAGGAGACCCCAAGCTCCTTTGGAGCGGTCCAACTTGCTCGCTATGTACCCTGTGGGGGCTGATCTGACAAAATGTGCCAGGGCTGCTTTGGGCTCTCAATCATTGATACAAGACCCACATCACACCTTATGTGAGAGGAGCAGATGAAATTCCTGTGTGCATGATGTAAAATAATAGTGTTTGTTGATTTGTTAGTACCCAACTTAAATCTTCCTATCCATCACATTTCAGGATTAAGAAACACAGTGATTCATTTGGGCTACCTATGCTGCTGATATATTTTTAAATATTTGTTGTTTAGATTGTAAAGCAGGTGCATTTCTTAATTTCCATGTTTACTACAAATCATCTAATATATCTTTTACACTCCACTGTCCAAAGCAAGAATGCCACTAGACTCATATTATGAAACACTTTGGGGCAGGCACACTCTGTTTTTTTGTGGTTGCAAAGGGTTCGATTCGCAAAATCAGACCATTTTCAACCACTAAATGGTATCTTTGTATGTACCGAATGTAAATAGCGATTTGGTAACAAGTTATTGAATTGCAAATTGGATTTGTGACTACATAGCGAATCGGTATTTGGAAGGGGGTTTTATGGTGTCCCTTCCAAATAGCGATTAGGAATGAGATACACTAATGATTTTCAACCAAAATTACTATTTTACCGACTACTGAAAAGTAATGGCAAAGCATTCGCAAATGGGAAGGGTTCCCTAGGGACCTCTTCCTCTTTGTAAATATTGACAAAACTTATTTTTAAGAGCTGACAGTATCCCATGGACCATTTTTCATCAGTAACTATTGCGTTATTTAAACGCAATCACAGACATGGTGGTCTGCTGACCCCAAGAGGTCACCATCCCTGTGATGTCAGCGAATCATAGTTGGTGGCGATTTAGCCTTATGTACTGGTAAAATATTTCAGCCCAATGCTTCAGATTTAGCGCTTCGATTCTACATCTAATGTAAAGCACTTCAGTCCTATGCTTCAGGCAGGGCACTTCAGTTCTGTAGGCTGATAAAGCGCTTCAGTCCTTAAGCTTCAGATAGAGCACTTCAGTTCTGTGCCCTGTAGAGAACTTCAGTTCTATGCTTCAGACAGAGCACTTCAGTTGTGTGCCCTGTAAAGCACCTCAGTCCTATGCTTCAGACTGAGCACTTCAGACCTGTACCCTGTAGAGCACTTCAGTCCTGTACCCTGTAGAGCACTTCAGTTCTGTACCCTAGTAGAGTACTTCAGTTCTGTACCCTGGTAGAGCACTTCAGTTCTGTACCCTGGTAGGGTACTTCAGTTCTGTGCCCTGTAAAGCACTTCAGTCCTATGCTTCAGACAGAGCACTTCAGTCCTGTACCCTGTAGAGCACTCAAGTCCTGTGCTTCAGACAGAGCACGTTCTGTACCCTGTAGAGCACTTCAGTTCTGTACCCTGGTAGGGTACTTCAGTTCTGTGCCCTGTAAAGCACTTCAGCCCTGTGCTTCAGACAGAGCACGTTCTGTACCCTGTAGAGCACTTCAGTCCTATACTTCAGGTTGAGCACTTCAGTTCTGTACCCTGTAGAGCACTTCAGTTCTGTACCCTGGTAGAGTACTTCAGTTCTGTACCCTGTGGAGAACTTCAGTTCTATGCTTCAGACAGAGCACTTCAGTCCTGTACCCTGTAGAGCACTTCAGTCCTGTACCCTGTAGAGCACTCAAGTCCTGTGCTTCAGACAGAGCACGTTCTGTACCCTGTAGAGCACTTCAGTCCTATACTTCAGGTTGAGCACTTCATTTCTGTACCCTGTAGAGCACTTCAGTTCTGTACCCTGGTAGAGTACTTCAGTTCTGTACCCTGGTAGAGTACTTCAGTTCTGTGCCCTGTAGAGCACTTCAGTCCTATGCTTCAGACAGAGCACGTTCTATACCCTGTAGAGCACTTCAGTTCTGTGCCCTGGTAGAGCACTTCAGTTCTGTACCCTGGTAGAGCACTTCAGTTCTGTACCCTGGTAGAGCACTTCAGTTCTGTACCCTGGTAGGGTACTTCAGTTCTGTACCCTGGTAGAGTACTTCAGTTCTGTACCCTGTGGAGAACTTCAGTTCTATGCTTCAGACAGAGCACTTCGGTCCTGTACCCTGTAAAGCCCTTCAGTCCTACCCCTTCCCAGCACCTGTTGGTGATTCCATTCACTAAGTACCTTTCCTTGGTCAAACACATGTGTGTGTGTGTGTGTGTGCCGGCCAACTGGCCACTTCTACGGGATCACATCACACGTTATGCGGGAGGCGCAGATGAAATGTTTGCATTTGTGTAGCGCTGCAAATAAGATGTGTAGTCCCTTCCTAAAATGTGTAACCAACAACTGCTGTGGGTTATATGGAAATCAGAATCAAAATGGCATGGATTTGTGTCTTCATTCAGCACAGGAACATTGCGAATGAGCCGAACGCAAGCCGCTGTTTTTACACAATTTTGCACAATAGCTTTGGAACAATGCGTTGTTGCACCAAAAATTTAATTGCAGGACTTGGTTTGTGATTTAAAAAAAATTGCAAAATGCCAAAGCTGGCATTTCATGTAACAATGCGTAATTGTTTTGACAATATGTGTAATGTTTGCAAAATGACTCAGATTTTGCCCCAGTCTAAGAAAATCAATGCTTATGCACCTTAGTATCTGTAACTACATTTGAGCACATACCATTATGGTATCATTGGGAAGGGATAGTTTACCGACACCTTTAGCAACTGAGGATGTTTTGAAACACTTGGGAGTTCCCTCCAGTACCAGTGCTCATGGTGGTCTGTGGTGCATCATTTAGAATGGGTTGTAATTATGCCAGGGGAAATTCCTATTTTGCTAGCATAACCTTGCGTAATTCTTGCAAATTTCACATTATGCCTGGGTACAATATTCCCATAATTCAGCCATTGTGGAATGTGGTTAATTATGTCACGTTTACAGCAAACTTTTAGTGAGGCAGCACAGCAACAACCCAAATGAGCATAACAAGAATTGATATTTTTCGCAGTACTGTTATTTTGTGCCCAAAAAGCATCACCTCCAAAATCAACATGAAAGCACATTTTACACAAACAATATAGCGCTAAATGCAACTTTTGCTAACTTTGTGTATTTTTTTGCAGAATTTTGCATACATACGCAAAATTACATTATATAAATTTCACCATAAACCTATTTATAATTAAGGCTCCCAGTTTTCCATTTTTACTGATTTGTTCTGTCTGCAGAAAAATACAGAAAATTGTAATTCTTGCAACTCCCTATGCTGTCCTTCATGACTTGGAGGCCAACAGCTGAGCAGGTACAAGCATGATAAGTAAAACAAAATAGGATGAGGTTTCCTTAAATGCAGGCATATGTTAGTACATATTTGTATATAATGCTAAGAGTTATTTGTGGGTGTAGTATTTTGTTATATTTGACTCCTTAATTTGCTAAAATGCGACAGGCATCAAAGTGTGAGTAAATTCTTGTCAGCTGAATAAATATGGAAATATACCATTTTACAATGCCACAAAATAAAAATGGATAAATACAGATGGAAATGCCCAAAAAAATAAATACCATAAATCCGGGAGCCCTATTTATAATGCTTGAGTGTTTAAGGATGGCCTTGTATTTATTTTGCATATGGGCTCTAAAAGATCCAACATTCCTCCTCTTGCACAAGTACTTACTGAAGCTCATTCTAACTCACACCCGCCTTTGTAGGACAATAGTGTACATCTTGGAATACGCACTCACACAAATACTAGGGGGTATATTTAATATTATTTTATGCAATGCAGTGTGGGAAGGGAACTTGAGAGGGAAAGACCTGAAATGCTTCATATTTTAAAAGATATCAACTGTTCCTGCTCTCTCACTGCGCTGGCGTCCTTTGTGCTGCCCACCGCCAACGCAGGCATCATTGCAGCATGGTGCAATGGTGCCCATGTCACGGGCAGGATTGTTTTTGTGCAGGAATGGACACCTCCTGGACCAAACCAATCCAAAGATACATATTTCCCTTATATTTGTGTTGTAGAATGAAGCACACATGGAAAGAGGGAAGAAGAAGGAATAAAGATACGCCCATGGTCCTCGCATGTTACGCCCGCCGGAAGGGAAGTAACGTAAAGGAAGCGCTATATGCTGCTTCACGTTACTTTGTATTTACTAAACCATGTAAAGCCAAAAAGGTGGCTTTGTGTGCCTTCGTAAATGCCAAAAATGATTTTGTCATAGGCCTGTGCCACAAAAGTGATGCAAACCGGACACATAATCATAGTAAACATGGGCCTCGGTATTCAAGCTGACACGTGTGAACACTATGGTATCTGTGTGGGCACACCGGTAGTTCACAAGTTTTGTGCTCTCTGCTGCTGCATGGCAAGGGGTCTTCCTGGGTTCACGTATGGCTCTTGGCATTAGTTTGAGGTTGAGCTTACTCCAGATGTGTGATTGTTTGGTAGGTGTAATTCCTTGACCCTCGCCCCACATGATCTTTCCGGGGTGGTCGTCTCTGTAGATATGAGCAGGCTCACACCATCATGGCAGCAGCTAAGCCTTCACTTTCCCATCAGGTCTGTCCTGCTTTAGGAATTCATAAACTGTCTTAGAACTTTTGGTGATAGCACCTGACGCCAGAGGTCTGTTCCCTCTAAATTTAGTTTGTTTACTCACGGTTCCTCTTCATGCTCCAGTCTAGCGTTTCTTTCTGTGAGACAAGTCTAGGGCTAACAAGCTTCTAGATATTTACACTAGAGCTTGTCCAACCCAGAGGACATGCTCCCAGAATGATTTTTCAGGTGCTTCTTGGCACTGCTTTCCAGGGAGAGAACTTCTGTAGCAACGTTTCTGTGAGAGAAGACAGACTGGTCCCAGGAAGAGGTTGCCCGAACTTTAAGGAGATTAAAGGTCAACCCACAAATAGACTCCTTGACCCTGGCCCCATAGGGCACCGGCAGGCAAACGGTTCTGCCTCATATGTTCTTTCAAAAGGTACATCCAAAAGGTGGCTAACAGAGGAGCTTTCTATTAGATCGACATAACAAATTATTGAACCACGAGGAAGAGGGCACTCATCTTCTCACGCCATATTCCCTCTCTGATTATGATTAGAGATTTACTCCAGTCAAAGGCAAAAGTGATTTCCGATGTAGGGTCTGAAAAGGAAAGGAAACACCACAAACGTAGTAGAAAAAAAGCCTTTGTCCATGGAAAATTATTTTCCCAATGGACAAAAAAAAAAAAAAAGTTTGCAGGGGAACAAAAAACATTTTAAAAATGGCATCTGCTTAAACGACCAGAAAAACATATGCAGGTGTAATCCTTCGGGAAACCGGCGGCAGTCAACATTTCCCCGGAACAAACCTGGTATTTATTAAAAACCCGAGAAATGGCATATTTTCTCTAAATATAGGCTCAATTCTAATCGTAAATTTACAACATTTTATGAATCAGGTCCCTGGTCTATATGTCCCTCACTGTCCCCTTTCGTTTACCTGTAGTTACATTTCATGGACCAAGTCCTCACTTCAGATACATAAATTTCAGTCTGCAGTCCAGGTTGGCATTGGCAGTGCCCCTCCTGAACAGTGTAATGGGCAGTGCCACTTCCGCCCCAGAAGACTCACTCAGCAGCGTGCAGCCCCCGGTGCCTCCTCCCCACGGAAGGGTCACGCGCCTCGTTGCCATGAAGTGCTTAGAGACCTCATGAAGTTCGTGACATTTGTTAAAACCAGTGGCGTAGCGTGGGTTGTCAGCACCCGGGGCAAGGCAAGTAATTTGCGCCCCCTAACCGGGGCAAGGCAAGTAATTTGCGCCCCCTAACCCGTGGATTTAGGGCCATATGTACGAAAGCTTTTTCCCATAGACACAGAATGGGCAAAATCCTTTGGTACATCTGGCACTTAGTCTCTTCCAAGATGTTGCACCCGGTGCGGCCGGCCACCCCTGCACCCCCCACGCTACGCCACTGGTTAAAACGCACACGTTTTTAGACAATTGGAGCAGAAAAGCAAAACCAGTAAAACAGATTTTAAAGGTGAAAAGAAACTGCAAATTGACAGTTCGCTGATGTATTCAACTAAGTGCAATATTGCCAACGTTTTTTTCTTAGCGTTTTGCTGAAAAATATATGGTAAATTCGCTTTTCTGGTCTGAAAATGTACCCTCGCAGACAGAGGAATATATATCATCAGATGCTTGCTAGGAAAAAATACAATTCCATATAAAATATATAATTATGAGTGGTACCAAGTATACAATGGAATTGTAATCCCTTCATGCACATTCTGATGAACTGCACCGCTCGTGCACTAAGGAGTGAGTGTATTTACTAACATTTTGTGCTGGGTTTGCATCACAAAACTTGTTTGCGCTGCAAAGTAAATTTCCAATAAACATTTTGTGCTGATTTGCATTGTTGTGCGCTGGAAAGTCACCCAGACCAGCGCCTAGCGCTGCTTTACATTGCTTAGCGTCTACGGAGCGTTCCGTGGATGGTACATTGGCGTTCCCATGCAAACACTCATAGTTTCTGATGCATAACCCTACCTGCTAAAAAAAGAAGACGTGGTTTTGCATCCAAAAATAATGCTGTTTTGACATTGGCGTTATCGAGGAAAAATGCTTTTATTTCTCAAATCGTTTCTGGCTTTGCCTTAGTGCTGCACTGTACTGCACACTGCAAAGTAAAAAAAAGTTTAAAAGATACTGTATTATGTGGTGGAAGGCTATTCTGCAGTACAAAACCTGTGCTAGACATCACACGCACACATCTGCACTACGGTGCAAAGCAGTGCTTAATTTGTAAATAAAAAGGTGCCAGTGCCCAAAGCCCTCCTCTTAAACACGCGGTTGCTGCAATTAAATGTGCGAATACAGAATACTGCGGTTGCGTAATCCTAAAGCCATCTCGTGCCTCTTCAATCCAGTTACAGCCACTCCCTGCCCCTTCAGCTCACTCTTGCAGCTTTCTGCTTTCTCCCATTGTGACGCTTTTTCATTTTTCTCTTCCTCCGTCTTTCCCATGTGTGTCTTTTGCTTGCAGCAAATGCTTGAGCCAGCAGAATAAGCCCCGGCCCTGAAAAATAAGTGCTGGTGCTCAGCACCGGAAACAACAAGCACAAATTAAGCACTGGTGCAAAGGTGTGTGTGTAGCGCTAACAAGAGGGCAGGACTGTGTCATATCTCTGTAGCTATAGCTCTGTCTTACTCACTCACGCAACACAACGACTTTGGTTGCTGCTTTGCAATACGTTTTAGTAAACACACTCCTAACCGTGTCACACACATGCAAATGCACAGTTCTATAATAAGCTCCATCTGAAAGGCGCGGCAAAGCCTTTCAAGGAATTGTAAAAATGTCCTGTGGCGTATAAGTTGCCATTAAAGAACAATATGACACTTCCGTGCCACGCATCTTCCCCTCCCTCCTCTGCCACAATGTGACGTCAGTGTGATCTTTTAGTTTTCCTTGTTGTTACTCCCTCAGCACATACGTCACTCCTCTGTTGTTCTCCCCTCCGATCGCATACCTTTCAACACATAGTTGTCTACTCTGACGTGGGTAGAACTCCCTGGGTAGCTCAGTCTGGAAGTTAGAGTAACTGTCACCAAACAAACTCTGCGAGTCATGTCCTGCCAGGGTGCAAAGGTTTTATAAGGAGCCCACCACATCTGCTGGTGAATGCCAGGGCTGCTTGTTCTTGATGCCACCTCATGCCTCTTTCTGCCACCAGTTTACACTTCCTGTTTTTGTCAAACCCTTGCAGGTTCTCTTCCGTCATTGCTTTCTCCCTTTGTTGCTGTTTTTCTATCTTTCCAGTCTTTCTTTATCGTGATCTGTGTCACAGTTTGTTGTAGTAAAATAAGTCCCCTAAAATAAGTATCAGTGGCCCACCCCACAGATAGGCCTCTAGGGACTCATGATGACAAAAGGTGAAGAAGATCTGGCCCCTGTGGGGGCCAAAGGCTGATTTTCAGCAATTAGCACTCCAGGCAAACCATGTAAGCAGGTCCTAAATTTGCTTTCTATTTTGTTTATTTTAAACTGAAAATTAAACTTTATCCCTCCAATTTGGCATCCCATTTAATGTCCTAGGCTCAAATAAGAGTGGTCCTCAACAGTGGATGTGATGGCAGCCATATGACCAATCAGACGCAACCACTAACATTTGCTGCTTCTTGCACTGATCCCCCCCCCCACCCCCGGTGATTCAGCTTCATCTCCATTCTGCTTCACAGGGTCCAGCCTCGTCATTAGGAGCTGCATGCCTGCAAAGTTGTCCAACCAGTCTCTGCCACAGGCCGCTGCTCGAGATTAACACTGCACTTACCATAGAGGAACACAACACAGCAACGCTGTAGGCCAAAAATGTGAGAATCGCCATTAATAACTGGGCAACAGTGATTTCTGAGAATCTTCTACCCAATCTAAGCATATGAAACCCAGCAGGATTGGAACGCATCCCGTTGCATCAGGTTAGCACGAACCCTACCCTGCGTCCCTACCATTTCCTCGAGGGATTCTGCCCGTTCCTCACGAGGAAGGTCACCTCTTCCTGTGACATTAGCTACTGCAGGCGAAGGAGTCTGTGAGTTTGGGAGATGGATGTCATTGACTCCCACACGGGATGTTCTCTTTTGGAAACAGGTGCCAGGCGGGATTGACGGGGCCTGGGCATCACTTATGCCACTGTTCTGACTGCTTCGTGTCACCCCACGCACTTCGGATACACGAGTGTGCAGCATCATTTGGTGGGACGAACCAAGTAGACTTCCGGCTGATAAGGGCAAGGTTGTAAGGTGGGGAGTGTTCGAAACGACTGTCCATGGACCTTTCCATACGGTTAGAAGGATCAGCCTGGACTGCGATTTCAAAACCTCTCCTTGCAATGTACACCTTCAAGGTCACAGTAGCAGAGAAGTGAAGAATGTGTCTTTGCATCCCGACCCTGACAAATAGCGAAGGAGAATGTGCACTTCAGAGGGACATCTGGTAAGGTGACTTTTCGGTACGTGCCTGTGAGCAAAAGATGTCTACTGAGAAGCAGAGCTCGACTCTCAGGCGGATGTCTCTTCTGAGACCTCCTCATGTCCTTCGGTAGCAGCGAGAGAACTGCACGAGGTAGGGTGGCCAGAACTGGACAATGACCAGTCGGTCTGGTGCATCACAGCATCTGGGCCTCGGCCTCTGCTGACCACGTGCATCACTGCACATGGCCATTGAATTGGGGCTCACGAAGTCTTTTCTATTGTCAACTCAGCAAATTTCAATGACATTCTTTTCAGACTTTAAGCAGTTGCGCAGTTTTATACTTTGTGAGGTTTGTATGAAAATTGTGACCTTTGAAACTACTTATTGTACTAAAA
Organism: Pleurodeles waltl; assembly: GCF_031143425.1. Classification (NCBI taxonomy): domain Eukaryota; kingdom Metazoa; phylum Chordata; class Amphibia; order Caudata; family Salamandridae; genus Pleurodeles; species Pleurodeles waltl. Next base: position 83,191,843 of record NC_090451.1, read on the forward strand.
GTAAACCTGGAGAGAAAAACACAGCAAAGATGTTGACTAGGAAAACACCATAACAGGAAAAGTTGAGAGAAAAAGTCTGACTATAATGAATATCTTGACTGCGTGTGTTTAAATGAAAATTGTCCCTCAGTGCTTTAAAAATGATCTAGCAAGGCGGCTAAAAAGCTTTGCCCAGGAGTTTACGGAATAAAAGCTGCCCCACTTAGCTTCCTTTCAACCCCTGAATCTTAAGAGCCATTCGAACCCAAGGATAGATTTTTGTTCTAGGCGGATGAACACATCACCCACCCATTGACGATCCTCAGGGTTTCAACCAATCAGCGGCTCCTGTTTAGCTCTATTTCTAACTATTTGTACAGGTCAGAGCTAGCTGGAACAGACCAGTGATGGTTTCTCCAGTTCGGCATGTTCTGGGTACCACTGATGACGATCTCAGGCTGAGCCTGGGCATGCTCCGATGCCCTTGGACACCGCAAGTGACAGAGTGCCAGTTCTGTTTAACCCTCTCACGACCAATGCCCGGTTTCCAGCCCGCCGGTTTGTTTCTGTGTAGCTGGACTAGTTACTCTGACCTCTGCTCGGGGTCACCAGGGAGCTGCCCCAGCCGCAGGGATCCTGTCTGTTTCAGGTTTGGTGATGCTGCACCTGTCAGATTCCGACCCCAGAGTCAAGTTCGTGCCGAAGTTTTTCACGCAGGGTGCGGCGCACCAGTGGCATTTCCTCGCAGCGATGGGACAAAGTTCTTTCACAAACAGTCCCACCGTGAAGGCTCTCGATTTAATGTTCAAGGTTATTCATGTCTCTCCATTTTGTTCTGTGAGTTTAACATTCCATATGCTTACACAGCATCATATATATGTTTAAAATGATGTCCCCCTGTACAAACATGGGGCACAGTGAGAGACTCAAAAATCAGGCCAGGTGGGTCCTTGGATCAATCTACCTGTTGCAGAGGTATCTCTGAAATCCAAAGGGTAGGTGCGTGGTCCTAGCAGGGCCAACTAAACCGTTCGTCCTTCTAAGGTTATTATTATTAAGTGCTCAATAACACCTCTGGCTTGTCCTGTTAGGAGTTAAGTGGCATATAACATATGCTCTAGAATAAACCTCACAGCAGCGGTGACAGAGACAAACCGGTCCAGACGTCTCCAGAAGGCACGTGGACTGACTTACCACAACCACACCACCGGGGCCATAATGTTACCTATATAAGCTTTGGGTGTCATTTACTTCAAAAGCAAATGGCACTTCAAGTAAAAGACACATGTCAAAGAGCGACACATTTTTGAAGGTTTATGTACACAAGTGAGCTATCATCACAAGAAAATGGCAAAGCCAAGTTTTCACTAGTGGCACACAAGATAACAATATACTTTACGCAGCAAATTGCATTAATTCAGTTGAAACATTTGAATACTTAACGAAGTTGCACATTTTTTAATTTGGGCCATATTTGCACGCCAATTCTAGTTTTCACAAAAATTTATGTTGGAAAAGGTATACTTTAGGACACAAATTCTCCACACATATTTGATATTGGCTGCACTGAAGTACAGTGAGAATTATCTCATAGATCCATTGAAATTTCCTAGCAAACCACAGGAAACTAACAAAGTCAAAGGAGAACTTAAACCATGAAATGTAACAATACATAATGAAGTGTGGAATTAGGTCACTTCGCAAAACTTTTATAATGTAAAAAAATAAAAATAAAAACTTAGCACACTCCTGATATTTCTCACTGCACCATATTGTGTATACTAAAAGAGTGGCATTAAAGCTTGCCCCGGGGGTAATGATACTTGAACCCCCCCCCCTGCAAAATGCATGAAGGGGGCCCCCACGCAGGGTTCACTTTAGCGCTGCTGGCTCCTGGTTTAACAGTCTTTTTTTTTTAGCCCTCTCACCCTGCATGACCTCCTTCTCCACAAATTCCCTCCATACAACTCTCCAGCAGTGCCCCCCACGTCTCCATAGCCCCTCTCTGACATACATTTATTTTCCTTGTTTAAAGCGCTACTCATAGTTGACTCACAGTTTTATGATCTGCATAATACATGTTCTTTGCAGCAGGCACATTATCCCTCTGTGCTACTTTATGATGTGTAAAAACTGACAAAATTCAGATCTCTCACCTGCATTTACATTATTCACCAGAGTTATCTGGACATTATTATTGTTGCCTGCAAACTGCTGGATGCACAAGTAAGTTCAGTGCTTCTAAACCACTGTTATTTTTATTAGGTCGAGTGCGCAAGAGCTTTTCGACCTGTTGTAAGTATTCAGTGAGCTTTTAACCACGTCCCTCACTTTCACTCGTTCGTGGGCTTGCCTTTCAAAAATCCCTTGATGTCATTGGTAAATGCTTTCCGTTTGTCCCGCCTTGGGGCTGTTTTGTTACCTACTTGCAGAATAGCCCTGTTGCATGGATTATTGCATGATTGCTGATAGTTTTACTAAGAGTGAGCTACTTTTTTTCTTTTGTGTCTCTCCTTCGCGCTCATGCTCATGGCGGCCACGGTGCTTTGAATCGACTTGCACTGTCACCCCCAGCACCTCCCGCCCGTCCCTGAGTTTCCTGCTCGTGTCTTCCCATCCTCACCAACCCTCCCAGGTTGTTGCTTGTTTCTTTTGCGTCTCTCCTTTGCGCTCATGCTTATGGCAGCCATGGCACTTTGAATCGGCTCGTCCTTGGTCTCTGCCGGGCTCACCGGTACATAACAGGGATTTCATGCGGCTTGAACTGTATTTACATCCTTCCACCCAGCCTTGTGAACTTTTACAGCGGCTCGTGAATTGCTGCTCAGCCGGCCTATTTGTAAGACGCTATTTCTAACATTGTTTGAAGCTCGCCATCTTCCTGGAGTACCTAACAAACGGATTGTACGTCTTCTGCATTGTGCGGTTACGTCTGCTCACAACAGTGTACGTTTGGGCATAAAGTATTCCAGCAATGCGTTCTCCTTTTTGCACCACACTGCACCGCACACAGTGGCATACCCAGTTCTAACGCGCCCCTGTTGTGTGTTGTTGCGAAGTGTGTCTACAAAACACAGATAACAAAAAAGGCTTCAGGTATACAACAAAGACCATTTACTGCAAGCAATGTTTTTGATTGGTATTCAAAATTCTCAGTAACAAACATTCCCTAAGTGCCTTCATGTTCTGTCGTGTGACTTCTAAAAGGAAACAAAATGTGCACTAGGACACACGTCATTAGGCTGAAAAACTCACACCGTTCACAGAGACAAATGGAATAAACTATGTTAAATGCTAAATTTTTCCAGCCCTGCCTGCGTCACGTTGCTTCCTTCCACTGCCTGGTCCCTTTTTTTCTTATGTGTTTTTGAAGGGCCAGGCAGCAAATTGCTACCGGCTCCTCCACCTTATAATATGCTTTCAAGGTACTTCAATTTCATATTATTTTTATATATCGATTTACCTTGGATCAGTACATTTAATAAAGCACCATTTTGTAGCTACCCATGTGAGGTGACAAATGCACACTCTTTAAAATGATGTGGCCAGCAAGCTGCTATTTGTGCTATAAAAAAGGCTCTTTTCTAGCTCAAAAAACACTTTTGCAGTGGAAAGTAAATACCTTATCAAAACTGCACGCCCCTTTGTGTCACTTTGCATGATTTTAAGGTGGTGAAAAGTGCCTTGTTTAAAAAAAATCCAGTAGGCCTACTAGCCCTTTAGATATATGCAGGGTCACTGGAATTATGTGGCAGAGAAGACTAAAATATGTGGCAGGGTTGACCAATTAATGTGGCAAAAGAAGTCCAGTTATAAATTTACAATGCCAATAGCTCCAACTCAAGTTAACGCGAGACTTATTGCATTGAAAATGCTTGTTAAATGCACAAAAGTCAGAGCACACACTGCCCTAAAACCACCCCTGCCCCCACCCTCCAGACCCACTCAGGAGCTCTCAGGCTAAGGGCCAGTGCACAGGGCCTGAGAGGGCCCCTGAAGCTCGCCCCACCTCCTCTCCCACCATGGGGGCTATTGTTATGCCACTGCTTAGACCTCTCACTCTCTGTTCTCACTGATGTTAAATTATTTGCATATACAACAAGCTGCTTTTTTAGCTTCTGTCTTATGCTGCAACATGTAAATGTTATCTTGCTCATCAGTGCCAAAATGGAAAAAAGTAGACTTTTAGCCTTTAATATCATAGGCCCCAAGCTTTTGGCTCAAAGGACATATTTTGCTTTTTGGAGTAATATTTAATCATTTTATAGATAGATTTTTAAATGTATTTAGTACCATTCTAAAGTCTAACATTTTTATCAAGCACTGTATTTTTAGAAGAATCAAAATGTAAATATTGCAAAAATCCATAGGTACTGCCTTTCCTGTGAAACTCACAGACTCCACCACAATGTTCAGCACAGGTCTGTGCTTTAGATGTTCTGTGAATAATGAAAAGTGAAATCTGGGCAAACAAACCTCTAACTCTTATGATAAATATCCAGACTGTGCAGAAGCTCGCAAACAGCTGCACCTTGCAAATATAAAAGGAAACATTTGGAAAGAATACAACATTGTCAACTTTATTGCACCTTTTGACAGTCTGAAAAACAAAATACCATTGCTAGTTGGCATTGTAATAGAATAATTTATCCTCATCAAGTACATCTGAAACATATCAGTAATAATTTAATGAGTAATCCAGGAGTTTTTTTTTCTTCTAAACTCCTTTCAACATGTTTTGGTCCCAGTGCTTAATTTGTAAATAAAAATGTGCAGCAGCCCAAAGCTCTCCTTGAAACACGCGGCTGCTGCAATTAAATGTGCGAGCACTGAATACTGAGGCAGTGTAATCTTGAAGCCATCTCGGGCCTCTTTAATTCATTTACAGCCACTCCCCGCCCCTTCAGCTCATTCTTACAGCTTTCTGCTTTCTCTCTTTGTGGCGCTTTTTTGTTTTTCTCTTCCTCTATCTTTCCCTTGTGTCTTTTGCTTGCAGTAAATGCTTGAGGGTAGAAAAATAAGTGCTGATGCCCTGCACCGGAAACCACAGGCTCAAATTAAGCACTGATTGGGCCCGATTCACAAACGTAATCGGGCCCAGTAAAGTAAAGTTACAAGTGTGGAGTCTCTTCAAGTGTGGCATAGTGTCTGCACTGGGGACCGAATCTCCACACTGAGAACTGCAGTGCAGAGATTCCATCTCGAGTGTGGAGATTCCATATAGAGTCTGGAGACTCCATCCCGAGTGCCGAGACTCCATCCCGAGTGTGGGGATTCCATCCAGAGTCTGGAGACTCCATCCCGAGGGCCGAGATTCCATCCCGAGTGTGGAGATTCCATCCAGAGTCTGGAGGCTCCATCCCAGTGCCGAGACTCCATCCCGAGTGTGGGGATTCCACCACCAGTGCAGAGACTCCACAGTGGTAACTTTACTACACATAAGTACCTTTGTGAATCAGGCCACAATCTTTATAATCTAGAGATAAGGCATTTGGCTCAATAGAGAAATATGTGTGTGTATGTCTTAGAAACAGATTTATTTACCAGACCTTTTATTAAGAAAAACAATTAGCATACAGAAGAAATAATCTCAAACCTACTACTAACTACTTAAGTGAGTGGTGGTGTTTACATTTTGTTTTCTATAAATTGACACAAAGTATATTTAGGATGCTGCTCTGTTCTTTATATCTAGCCTTCTTGCATTCTGCAGGTTTCCTATTACATTTGTCCTGAAGGGTTAACTTTTCAGACAGGCATGTTTCAGCAAAATATGACAGTGTGGTCACTACACGCAAGACAGAAAACATGACACAAAGGATGTCAAATTATAGTGCAAATTAAATAGAAGGTTAGGCAGTTATGGGTGAATTATTATTATTATTATTATTATGTGGCATGAATATCTAGCTATTTTGATAAAATTATTATTTAAAAGAGATCTCATTAACTTAGGAAATATGTAGTTTGTATAACAATAACTAAAAACATTGAGTGGGATCAACTCAATATGCTATTTGTCAAGAATGAATGATGTTTTTCTTTCAGAGTGCAAGGGCATGATTTTATGATCATGGTCTTTGCTATCTAAAAGAATTTGTGCACATAGTTTGTGCAAAACATATTCAATGTTGCTCTCAGCTAAAAAAGCGAGTCTTCAGATGCACACGTCTGCTTATTTTACTATGCATAAATCTGTATTTTTTCGGAGTGATCTTCAGTTTTGTGCTTCACATTGGGAGCATTTGCCCCCGAGTAGAAGCAGTCCTGTGTGAGAGTCATATCCTGAAGTTCATATGTACAAGTCTGACTTGGAGGCACCAGAAAGACTAAAAAGTTGTGCAACCCGTTCGGATTCTTCTAGAGTCCGATTGCCCCTTTGAAGTGCCTGCCCTGTCAATACTGATTTACATGAATAACAGAAAGAAAATTTAACGACAAAGAATAAATCCTCATTTTTGGTTCTTGTGAATTAAATTTAAGGTGAGTTTTTGCTTTCTGCTGAAGGCAAAAGCAATTTCCTTAAACTTATTTTTACCTGGATTGAAACTGTCCTATCCACAACAACCCTTCTTGACCAAGTTGTGTGTTTCTTGGGCAATTCACTTTTATAACAGTATCAAATTTAATAGCGCCTAGAAACAAGAGTATCATGAAATTCCCAAAATTACACAAATTATGCCGGCGTAATTTTAATTTCACCAGGCTCAGTCAGTATGGAGAGAGTGTCATAGCACAGTAGCAGCTCCTGCAAAAGAGTGATGCTCTGTGAGAGGTTTTGAACCTAGGGCAGTGGTTCCCAACCTTTTGGCTTCTGTGGACCCCCACTTTATCATTACTGGAACCCGGGGACCCCCACTGAATCATTGTTGGATTCTTGGGATCCCCCACTAAGTCATTACTGAAAGCTTGGGAACTAATCTATTAATATTATTTAATCTTCTAAGCAGCCACGAACCCCCTGAGGAGGCTTCCCGGACCCCCAGGGGTCCCCTTATCACAGGTTGGGGAGCACTGACCGCGGGGACTCTAGAAGAAGGCTGCTTTTGCTTTTAAGACCTCTTCTGTCTAGGAGTTTGAAGATGTTAGAGAGGTAGGCTGGAGAGCTGGTGCAGCCAGCTTTGTAGGCTAGGTATTGGAATGTATATTTTATCCTCGCCCTTATAGGAATCCAATGTAACTTGATGAGGGAAGCGTTCAAATTTATCAAGTGAAGATAGAAGTCTGGATGTGGCATGTAGGACAGCTTTCAGTGGCAAGGGTGGTACTGCCAAAGTCCTGTTCTGACGGTATTAAGGCAGGACTACCGTAATTAGCAGAAAAGCTGAAAAGTACAGATGAATTTTTTTTCATGACCTGGAGGTGATAGTTTGTCAATTTAAAGATGTTTTTATGTGAAGGGGGCGTGAATTCGACTGAGTCAGTTGTGACCCAGAGTGAGGAAACAGTGAATTGAGAGTAAGTTAGTTCTCGGACATCCAGGATTGAATATTTACAAGTAAAAAAACACAAAGTGTAAAGATGTTAAGCAATGGGGGCGTTAAAGGTGAATTTGGTTGTATATTGAGGAATAGAGACACCCAAAGCCACACATTAAAATGTGTATAATAATAATTCACATATTTTCCAGAGTGTTATGGAAGACATGTTTGCAGTTCTTGAAGATATCCCCTAATAAAGTACCCATTATTTGATGTAATCCGTTTACCCAGCCACTACCAGGCCCCACTGCTTCCAACTAGTTCAGTCCTGTCTTGAGGTGCTCCTCGAGTGGCTGTTCATTGGATTTGTTTGAGTTGGTAGCAGCTTGTGACCTCTTTCGTTCCTTGGGGTTGATGGTACTGGTGTGGCAGAAGTGTGTCTGTTGCATTTTTACCAGAACTTTTTAATAAGAGCTGGTCTCTCATGATCCTTTCTTGTGGCCTCAGCTAGGAAAGAGCCAGGCCTTCATAATCCAGGTGGCTGTCAATGGCCTCATCCCTGATGGAAATGAGCTCCAGGGCTTTGCAATTTATAAGGAGAAGGTAGTACCACCTACGACTTCTTCCACTTGAGTGGTATGAGCCGTGGTGCCAGCCTAGATAACAGTGTCCTCTGCTTAGAATAGCATTGCTGGTCCTTTGAGGACCTTGAAAGAAGATCTTCTGGTGATGATGACGTTTTGAGGGGATTTTAAGGCTGGAGATGGGGGCCCCATGGATTTATGTGTGGGAGTTTTCTCACTATGTTTTTATGAAGTTTTTGTATAGAGGCATAAGGATCACAACAGATACATAAATTAAGCAGCTCATCAGACTCTGTAATAACTTTGTTGAAGAGAAATGTTGCTTGAGGAGAGGATGGAATGAATCTCAGGCTGGGTTGATCGTCACCACAGACAAAGACGTTCCCTGTCAAAATGTCCATTCTTCCAGTCATCTGCAGTAGCAGCAATGAAAAAAAGTCTGATGTTCTCTGGAAAACCACAAATTGTAAGTGCAGGGAGTGGGGCAACTGAAGTGGAAAGTAATGAGAAAACATCTGAAAAAGAACAGTCACTGACGGTCAGCCTGCCAGTACTTTTGCATTATTCTTACAAAGTTTGCCCATAAAGAAATTGACCAGTAAAATGTGGTAGTATAGCTGTTCTTACTCACTTTAATATTCACAAACAGACACAGTTCAGATATCTAGACATCCTATTGTATCCACAAATCCCCAGTGTTCAGTACTGGTAACTTATGTACTTCTTGCAGAAATCATATTTGTCTATATGAGTCTGTCTATTTAGTGTGTCTTTCTGTCTGTAGGCCTCTCTCTCTCTCCACAGGTTTGACTCATATTCAGTCCCTCAATAGCCTTTATTTCGACTAAAAACCATTAAAAGCATATATACAGTTCTACATCATATTGGCCAAAATCAGTGCATACATACACGTTATTATTATTCAAATCTTTTTCCGATTATTAAAAAATCATAAAAGAGCAGATCACAGAATACATTTAGTGAAACAATAACATTTAATAAATTAAAGTTCTACAATTTCACGCAATTGCAACGAATTTTGTATAAAGGCCCCTACAGCAGACCCCACAACAGGCTCAGCAACGATGCAGAAATAATGAAAAGCAGGCGTACACTGTCGGATTCCAAGAATTCTAAGCAAGGGTAACAAATGTCTACGTCTAAAAGGTGCATAATATTTACAGAAAAGGGAAAAATGCATCAGAGTTTGTAAGGAAGAATTATCACAAGAACATTCCACAATTTCGTTCAGGTCGAACTGTCATAAGGGAAAGCAAAGGTTACACCTAGTAGAGCCCAACCTGAACCTAGTCAAAAGTGTTCTCTCCCAGACATTGTCAATCTGGTAAAGATAAGGTTCAATACTTTGGCAGGTCTTGTACATTATATAAGCTCTCACATAGGGCTTACTAAGTTCCAGTGCCTCCCTATGAACGCATGCTAATCTCAAGAATTTTTTCTTAACCCAACTGGACTTTCCCTTGTGCAGCAAATGAGGAGATATAAACACCTCCGGCCTGCATAGCCAGCTTGCGGTGACCTTAATATAGCTTAGCCATGACATTTTATGGCCCGATCACACGACTGGCAGTCAGAGATCACCTCCCTTTTAAATCTTGTATGTGTGTGCATGTAGAAAGCACTGTGGGCTGCCTGGTTCTACCCCAAGCAGGCGCATACAGAACCTATTTTCCTCCAGCTGGAAATAATGACAGGTTAGACTTACTGTATGACAATCTCCAAACTCCCTTATGGAAGCCCCAAAGATTAGAATAGGGTTTGAAGCTTAAACACCTACAGTAAAGGCTGAATTGGTTTATTTCCCACTGCAGAGGCCAGTTCAAAAACAGGCCCCACCAAGGCATTAAAGTGGGCACATCCCTTTGAAATGCAAGGTAACCAACACCCCTAGAGCAGGGGGTCTTCTAACTGGGAGGCGGGCCCCACTAGGAGGGCCTTCAAGTGATCTCAGGGGCAGTGCCCAGCTCTGGCCGAAAGAGGCATTATGAAGATAACACTGCTTTTTTTAAGCAGAAAAACATTTATTGCATGTTTTAAAGGGTAACAGAAGTTGACAGCAAGTCTAGACATATTTAAACATTGTCAACTTAATAGAATAATTGTGAAAAATTCTGAGGGTGAGCCAGAGGATTTTTTTTTCCCCCACCGGAGGGCGCAGCATTAAAGCGCTTGAAAGCCACTGCCCTAAAGTCAAAGGTTGCCCCCAAATATGAGAACTCCTTAACCTGAGTAATCGGCTGCCCCTTTATGTTCATTGGCCCAACATTCCGTATTGGCTTCCTAAACACCATGTAATTGTTTTTGATATATTAACATCCAAGTTTAGGTCATCTATAAACATGACATAGGTGCTGATAAGGCGCCCTAAACCACTGGGGGTCCGAGAGAGCAGGACCGTGTCATTGGCATATAAAAGACACGAAACCTGCTTACCTTTAACTTACGGAGAATCAATGCCCTGCTGTATACCAAGAAGGAGTGCATACCATTGATATATCAAATAAACAAAATTGGGGCAAATACACATCCTTGTCTCACACCCCTTTGAAGATAAAAGGAGTCCGTGCATTCACCCTCTAATCCATACCTTACTGATGCATTAACCTAATCATGCAGAATAGTTAAAAAATCAATGATCGAGTAGGGCAGATCCAATCCTGCCAATATCTGCCAGAGCTTAGAGCGATTCACCCGATCAAAGGCACTACTGAGATCCATGAATGCCAAGTATAAGGTTCCACGTTTAATAATTGTATATTTCCCGATGATTAAATTTAAATATTGCTTTTGGGTTCCTAGGCCCTCCCGAAACACACATTGTGTGAAACTAAGTACGTCATTATCCTGAGCCCATATTTCAATTCTTGGAGTATAACTCAACATAGAATCTTCACGACTGAGTCTAATAAAAATATTGGTCTATAGCATTTAGGAAACTTTTTATTGTCGTTTTAAAAACGGGAACAATACAGGCTGATTTCCAAGAGGCAGGTATTCCCACCAGCACTGCAGCATTAAGAGGATTGGTAATGATGGAGGGCCACAGACTGGTATTTTCTGTATACAAATCCATTGGTATCCCCACCAGGACCTGGAGCTTTCCTTGAAGGGCTTACCGCAATTGCCCCCTCCACCTCTTCTAAGAAAAATCTGATATCCAGTGGCAAACTGGGAACACAGTCACTCCTAACCTCACTTTGATTATTCTCTTAAGAGTAAGTGCTACTAAAGTGATTGTACCAACAACCAGGAGGGATATTAGATCCTCGACCCTCAGAGGGTACTACAGATGGATTTCTTTTGTTCACGATATTCTAAAAACCGAGGCATTTTTATATTTACAAGCCTGTATCAGGTTCTCCCAGGTCTCCTTCTTAATCTCCTGCTTCCTTTCTTCAATACTTAATTTACAGTCACGCCCAGCAGCTGTCACTAACAGATTATCTCTTGGTTCCTGCCTAAGGGCCATGTGCAGTTTCTTATTCATGGTCCTGCAGGTACTATCAAAACACCCTGAGTATGAATTATTTGCGGGCTTTCTGGAGCAGCTGATCAAGTCTTTTACTTAACTATTCAGATGAATATCAGGCCCCAAAAAACTGTCTGCCAATAAAATATCCACAATGGGACTTTGATTAGATTTTATCAAAGAGGATAAGAGAGAGGGAATATGTGCCTTGCACCAACTAATCCTAATCCCTTTATCTTTAATAACTAGGACCTTAATCCCAGCCAGCCTTCTTGGATGAATATAATCCTAGATTCCTCTGGCCATCCATAAGGGGTTATGGTAACTGTACTTCTCTTTTACACCCCCAGACGTGACAAGCTGACTCAAATCCCTGGTGATAAAAATATAATTGATCACTGTCCCTTGTCCCCATCCTACAAACGTAGGCTTCTGTGTACGTAAGTCACCAACCTTTTCAATTATGTTTAATAAACCCAGGCTGGTAACACATCCATGCATTTCCCCCCTACTGTCCCTCATATCACCAATAAAAGTTATCCTTCAGCATAAAAAGGTCTACCAAAGTTGAACAGCCACCTAATTTTGCATTAAAATACCCACGTTCTATGACTTGGAAATCATTAAACATAAAGCAGGATTTCTTCCTAAGGTTACTTTTGACAAGGAGAGGTACATCAATCTGACATCCGAACTGACAGATCGCGTTATAAAAATTAATTACACTAAAATTGCGTTTATCAGGGAGGACTACCCACACAGCCAAGATTCCAGAATATCTATAATCCAGTCGTACAGCCTTGGCAATCTTAGCAATTCTTATTTGGGTCACAAAACCTCGCTTAGCTCTCCACCCGGCATATTCAGTAGCAGAAACAGAAAAGCTAACAAAACCATCCCAGATTATATCCCCTGATGTCCACGTTTCCTGTAGCATAGCTATATCAAAGCTCAAAACGAAGCCGAACCAGCCCTTATCAGCAAGTTTGGATCGATGTTCCAGGACATGAGACGGAGGACAGGAGCAGCAGTGATTGTTATATTTGGAGACTCTGCCCTGAATAAAGAATTATTAAATTCTCAGTCACTCAAATACAGAGGATTATCCTCATCTGATTTTAAGCAAATGCCCGTGGACACAAGATTAGCAGAAACCAGGCTTCCAAAAGCAGAGGACCTGTCTTCTGCAGGGGTGCTGCTTATATTACTGAGTCAATTGCTATCCTCCAAGCCTGATGGAGCAGAAAACCTAATGCTAACCGCAAATGGGGACCTATGTCTAAACCTCAGGTATGGCCTCCTAGCTTCGGGTCTCATTAGGGCCAAGGGGGACAACACACCTGATACTCCCCTAGGTTGCAAATGCCTGTAGAAAAACTCTAGCGGGACCACATTAATTCTGTTACACAGCTGGGTAAAGAAAGAAAGCAAACGTCGGGCTAGCCCAGGATAACAACAATTTATAACCACACAGTCCCCTTTAAGCTCTTTAGCCAGGGGGCCAATCCAGCCAACGCTTCTGACAAATAGAATGTCATTATATTGTCTTAAATTAACATTTGAGTTCTGGGTTGGCCAATGGCAGACCTTGTTCCTAAGCAGGACTGTAAACTACTCTACCAAGGATGGCAGAGGTGGCACGTTAGTAAGCAGAGCAACATATTTACAACACTCAGGAGATAAATTTAGATAGATGGAGCTCTCCTTCATCTCACTGAGACCAGGTCATACTTTCGTTGTTGTGCGACAAGGGCGACAAGAATGTTGCAGGGGGTTGGTCATACTCCTACTCCGAGCCTGTTTCTGGATTGAATTACATACACATACAGTGACTTTTGTACAAAGAACAATAAAAAAAGATTTCACTCGTATAAATATAACATAGTTATTAAAGCAATTGCCTAACAAATTCATAACAAGTTAAAATTTCAAGCCCATCTTTTCCTGTACGAATCCAACTGTGAGTAAGTATTTGCTCAAGCCAAAAACTACATAGGGAGTTGTATCAAATTTAAAGACTCTTAGAACTTCTTGGTGTTTCCTGAACCCCATGTTGTTGTAGATCGGGCAAATCCATTTTTTCTAAACTTATTGTAAGCGGTTCAGAGGAATAGCACATCTGCAATAGTTTCAGGACTACCCATGGTACATAAGGTGGAAATTGAATCTTCAGCAGTGTTTCAAGCGGCTTCCACTTTGCAGTGAAGGCTTTAATTTGACTCATATTATAAGTTCAATGGTTAACATATCTGCTGTAGCCTACAGATAACGTTTGTACTCCATTGTATGATAGCTTATGGGGTTATTGCAAACGCCGCAAAGTTCCTTGTGTGATGGTCACTTCCCAAATGCTGAACCTTGCAGCATAGCTCTGAGAATCATGCACCAAGGTAAAGAGGTACATGTATCCAGCAAGGCATCAGGTTGATTCCTAACACTTTTTAGTTATCAATTTGTAGTTCCACTGACACTGATAAAAATATGTTTAGTCGGGTTGGTTAACAATAAACACTCATTGAATTTAAAATTTCAGTTTATATTGTGTGTTATATAAATGGCCGTTATTCATGTAATTACACTCATACACCAACATGCCTTGCATACTTGCCAAGGACTGGACACTACAAAGGTCTCCACGTGTACCCTACTTGATTGTCTGAGGAAAGGGTGGCAGCTCCCAGTAGCCACAGTGTAACCCGACATTGATTTGGGATAGAACTGGGGAGAGGAAATTAATGTGAGGACACATTTTGAGCTAAAATATGTTTCAAAATGACTGATTTTAATTTCACGCAATTAAGCTTAATTCATGTAATTTTGCCATAATTTTGCATAATTACATGAAATTAAATTATGTGAATTTCACACACTAGAAAGTACCAAAGTCTATCTGATGTCAGGAAGATGAAAAGAAGTAAGCAATAGTTACAGGTGTATAATCCAGGAGAAGAACCAACTGCTATAAGTAAACTTCTGAAACAAAAACAGTAGCAGATGAAGAACACAGTGACAAATATGAGAATAAATGTTTTGGCACTCATCTTACACTTGTGCCTTTTGATGTAGGATTCAAACAGAAGGTGACATCACAGGAAAAAGCCCTACTTCATCTTGGACTGGGAGGCTCGATTAACATCTCATGGACAAACCACCATAAAGTGCAGGGCTTGTTTCATGGATTGTGCCCACTCCATTCGTGAAGTCTTGGTAGTTGAAGAAGAAGCCCAAGTTAAACATCTTTAGTTTCTTGCAGGACTACAGAATCTCATCTCACCACAGCCATTTATGCGTGGAGCTCCGGGCAGCTTGCAAAACACTCCTCCTGGTCGCCATGTGCGTTGGGAAATGAGAGTAGGTTGGGTGGCGTGAGCACTCATACACACCCTGAGAATGCCAACCTTGAATATGCTTGTGGATAGGAAGAGGAATACTTTTTCTATTCTTGAACACAAATTCTCTTTGCTGAGTTCTTGACAAATCTCTCTTCACAGATATAACATACATAGGAGCAATCTGCTCTCTTCATAAATCTCCTTTCCACTTTCCGCTCATGATGTTATATGTGGTGTGCTTCTTGTGATAGGCTGCTAGTCTAGCCACCTGATGAGTTCCAGCTATGCTGCCTTTGACTTTTGACACCTAATCACAACAACAGAAAACCTAGGAAGATAAGCAGCCTGTTGAATGAAGAATTTTTGCCTAGCATTCTGGTCAGGGTGTGGCAGTGCTTAATTTGTGCCAGTGTTTGGCACAGCACAAATTTTTAAACACCAGTACGTATTTATGAGAGTACACCACATTGTGTTGCTCTCAGACATTCTTTGGAGCTCAGCACAAGTGTTTAGCAATAAAATATAAAAAAATCATATTAAAATGTGTACTTTCAGGCCATCCCTAATGCTTAAAAGAGTAAGATGATTAGTTGGTAATTCTAGGCTAGTTGTGGTCTTAAATCCAATCTGAGCCCTGTGTCACTATTGTTGGAGAAGTTCTACCGAGTGGCCCAATGTGGCAGGCATAAGTGTTTAAGTGGAGATTTCAAAGTATTGGTTGCTAAATGCTATTGGTCTTGATACTTGATACTAACCACCATTTTGCAAAGCCTAGCCAGAGACTCCTTCGTAGGAAGGCAGCAACACATTACCTATCATGAAAAACATTTTATAATATATCCAAATTGGGGGGGAATAAAAGCAGAAATAAAACATAAATAGCTATGGTTTTCTCAGGACTATACAGATGTTAAACCATAGTTATCTGACCCTTAATATGGAATTAATGAACATTACATGGAGCAATATTATCTGTTAATAGCCCAACGCTGACATTATACTTTCCCACACTGAATGTAGTGTTATATACAAATGGGTTAGGCACATAGCTCAGACATGCCTTTTAGAATGTTAAATAATGCTTTAGAATACTGTCTGGTAGGTTAGAAAGATTCTTCTGAGATTTTAGTTTGAAAAAAGCTTACATGAAAGACGTGCTTTGACCTAATGTACTTTCTAAATTGACAGACGTTGCATGATATTATAATGAGTACCTAGAGAACAGCTAAGCAGAAGAACAAGAAAGCTGTGAAACTCGCATATTAGTTCACCAGTGAAATATGACTACTTCACAAGCTCCAGAGTTGTGTAAAGCAGGCCTTTTTGCTGGTTATTGACCTCAGTGTAAATATCCTGCTTAGCTGTACCTTGAAGCACATGTTCGAATAAATATTGAAGCAAAATCTAGATCAATTATTAATAATAAAGCTTAGATAGCAATGTGAAGGAGTACATTGAAAGTGAAAAAGAAAAAGTCAAGCCATAGTTGTTATTCATAAATCTTCCAACAGTTTTTCACACTCAGAGGCTGGTCTAAACATGCAAATTGTGTGAGAAAACCTAGAGGACCCTTTTTGAGGAGGGAAAACATTTAAGGTGTATTTTCTTTGCACAGGTTGGACATCTAACAGTTTTGTGCTCTGGAAATGTAAAATAATGGTAGATTTGCATGGGTCACCTACTGAGGATTTTTGTTGTCCCCATGAATAGAGTAACACTTTAGGATTCATAGGCATGAATCTGTGAATCAATAAGTTAGTCCAGAGAGACCCTCACTTTATCATTACTGGCACCCAGGGACCACCATTGAATCCTCATTGGAATCCGGGGACTCCCAATGAGTCATTACTGAGAGCTGCGGACCAAAGCTGGTAATATTATTTCATTTTCTAAGCAGTCACTGTCCCCCTGGGGAGTCTTTTTAACGGTTTAAATAAAGCTGCAGTTTGCCACCAGAAATTTTGTCACAGAAAACAAGCACTGGAAAAGTCAGCAGGTCTGACATTCGCTGCAAACATTTTGGCTTTGGTAAGTCGTGGTTTGATTCACCAGTTTTTGTAAAACGTAATTAAGTGAGCTGCTGGTGCCTCATCAAGTATGAAGCAAAATTGGATAAAACAAAAATGTAGTTTTGTTTTAGACAGTTTCCATTAGCCTGTTTTTTAACTGCACTCATAGTATTTGACCTTGTGGTTGTGCTTAGGAGGAATGTGGCCTCTGAATGCAATTTTCACACCGTTTCTGGAGGTTTACTTGGGCCTGCTGTCAAATATTCCCCCAGGCCATTCTACCTCTGTAAAGGTTCATAAATCTAATACAGCAGACAGGCTGTACATCTTGTGGCTTCTTCATGGGGATTGTAGTAAACATGGTGGCTTTTTTACATCGGCCTCTGAGTCTGCTACTTTTCCTACATTTCCCTTGGTGGAGATCAGGAGCTGTCAAACCCCGTTCCATATATAGTGGTTTTCTGTCCATGTAGCATTTTGATTTATTTACAATGTTTTTCTATAGCGCTACTTCACCAATTGGTTTTCGAGTGCTTAACAGTGAAACAACATTAACACATTATTGGAACATAACATGCACAATTTGATTTTATGGATACAGTACATATTAAAGCAGAGGAAAGCGGTGTGGAGAGAGCGAGTATTAGAGATCAGAGGAACATCAGGGTCGGGCACACTTTCCACAATTAGAAAAAAGTGTTAAGGTGGTATTATAGCGAGAGCCCTTCGGAACATGGGTTTAGGATTCGATCACTTTTAGCTGCTGGCACGTTTTCTCATTAAAGTATTCCTTATTAGCCCACACATTCTTTGTTAAACACAGGTTTGTGGCACAGGTCCCTCCAGTGCACGGGAATTCAGGGGCGCCTCACACACCCCACGACCTTTAAGCATGCGTGCGTGCGTACGTCAGACGCCTTGTATTCTGTGGCAGGAGGCGCGTGATGGGCGGGGCATCGTTAGACGTTACGCCATTATTTAAATACAGGTGGCGTCATACGTGACTGCGTCGACCCTCGGTCTGCAGCAGAGGAGGAGCTGTTTTGGTTGCGGGCTCCTGCGTGGTGTGTTTGAGAGGCCGCAACTACCACATGAAGCGTGTCGCTGGGCCCTCAGCCCTGCTCTTCCCTCAGCTGGCAGGCAACGTGTTCTTGTAGCACTGCGCCCGTGTGCCAATACCACACAATTAATTAAAAAACAGAGGCACCGTGTTTTTAGATTGATACCGCTGACTCGAGGAGGAAACAAAACATCCTGTGATTACAATACAGGCGCGCCAAAATCTGTACTTTAAACCTTTACTGGTAGTCTCTTGGCCCGGGGAGGCTAGGGCACGTGGGGGGAGGATGTATGTGTCTTTACTGCCAGAGTTAATGACTGCGGAGCCAGGCTGTCTCACATCTCCCATTGCCTAAGAAACATTAATGTGACCTTGTGTACTCGTGCACTGAGCGTAGATGGTATGGAACACATCGAGAGTAGTAATACACCTGTCAATGTATTAATACAGCACCTTTAGTGGTGCTTGTCAGTCTAGCTAGGAAAGAGGCAAACGGGTATTTATGCTGTACCAAGAGAAACATCACGAATATTAATACCGTGTCTGAAAGAGGCCAAAGAGATATATCCAGAGTATTATTGCTGCAGTGAAATTGAGTCTCGGAGAAACGTGGAATATTAATACAACAGCCAGAATATTAACACTTCACCAAAATGAAAGGTCTCTGGTTCAGCTGAGTATTAACTCGACTGAAAGAGGTTCTTCATACACACATAGAACTAGGTCTTCGTGCTGCATTCAGACAAGTCAGAAACATTCACAGAGTATAAATACTGTAGCTTGAGAGATGTCAAGGTGGCACATCCAGAACATTGATGCTGCCCAGAGACTCGAGATTGAGAAACCCATCTAGAATACTAACTGTGCAGCCAGATTACTATTACTACAGTAGAGAGGCCCGGACACAGCACTTGTATCAAAGCTAGTGGTGTAGGAACCTTGGTAACGCAAAGTTAAAGTTACAGATATATCCACAGAATTAGTACTATATCTAAAGAAACACCTAAAACATTAATAATGCAAATGGAAATTTGGACATTTCTAGAATAATGGCCAGAGTATTAATACTAAAACAAGAGGAGTAGCTCACAGACACGTCCTTTGTATTAATCCTGCAGATGGGCATCAGGACTCCCAGTGAATAACACAGCCGAAGTGGGACACGGAGACCACCCAAAGCATTGCCCAGGAGAAGATTCAGAGAAAGGTCTAGAGTATTAAAAAAAACACCTGCAGGCAAGACTCTCCGACACGGACTATTAATACTGATCCACGGGAGGAGGCTCAGAGACGCATAGAAAACTATTAGTACTGCATTCTGTAGTGAACCTCAGACAAATTCATGGCATAATACAGCACCTCTGTAGCGGCTTCAGTAACGCCTGGGGTCCAATGTAAGCACAAGCAGGTTCTTTATTCTGGTTCCGAATTGCTCACAACTCTTTGCTAATCACCTGTCATTTTGTGAAACAGCCTGTATGTTACTCGGCAGCATCGCAAAATATTCATAGAACAACCTGCCCAATGAGGACATCAGTAGCAATTTTTCCCCAGACTTTTTTACACCCCGGGACATCAAAACGGGTCTTTTGTGCGGTAAAGAATTACATTGCCTCTCTGACAGACCGAATACCTCTAACTTGGAGAAAGGGTTTTAGATAAAATATCCCAGGGCGGTGTATCACCCTATCAGCTTCTTTGTGCAGGATCCCACTAGTCTCCAAAGATAAATGTAGTCAAATTTGCTGGAGCAAGGCATTGTTATTTCCTACAACCAGCACCGAAATTGCGGAAGAAGTTCTGCTCATTATAAACCAAGCTTTGAATGTTATTTACTCTCTGCCTCTCCAGTGGATGAAGTCTCTGGGATTTATATTGATCCATAATCTTTTGTTGATCCTGGACGAAGTTCCTCACTTAGCAATGAGATGGCTTACTAACAACTTTAAAAGGGGTATCTTGTAACACTGGTAGCCTACGTTAGTACACTCCTCCCAGTCATATACTCTTTGACATAGCAGGTTTGTAAAAATCACCAGTTATATTTCATAACACTTCACCCTAAAAAGCAAGAGCTTTATGGTAAGCCCTCAACAATGAGAGACACCTTGACATCTCCCATAACAAAGACAGGGTAGATTGTGTGACACCTGACAGCTAAATAACTTATTTTTGACAATATAGTGCTAAAAGCACTGCTTGCCACATGGCCTTTCTTTACAATGCTGCCACCCCTCCCTCACAAGGGGATCCTGAGAAGGTCTCATAAGCTAGTAAAGAAGCAACACATTTACAGTTAAAATTGGCCATGCTCTGGGCCACTTGGTTGAAAGCCACCAGGGCTTTTCATTATTTAAATTATGCCCCTCTTTCATAGAATCTGACCCGCAGATAACCCAATGTCTGAACTCTTTCCAGTAAGCTACATCTCAGGAAAAAACATTGCTCAGTTTTTTTAAGACTTGGCTATACTTGCTGTTTTTAATACAATAGTAAGCTCCCAAAGCATCCATTAGCAATGTAATGGGCCTGTGCATCCTTACAAACAAGACCCCATCATCCGCATATAACATGACAGGGAGACCTCTTCCAAAGAGGGTTTAAGTCCAAGGCGGTGCCCACCGGGGACTCCTTAGTGATCAGTTAGGAACAAATTGAAGAGGTGCATTGTTGACACACAACCATGGTGGGCTCAGCAATGGACAGGAAAAGAAGTTGTGGAGATACCCAAGAGAACTAATACAACACCTGAAAATGGGCTGGGAGACCAATGAAGAGTAATAATTCAGTAGTGGAGCATGCCCAAAGAGAGACACCTAATTAATTCCAGCTGGAGTGATACAAAGGATGACTTAGAAAGTCTGTCTCTCTCATTCGTGTAGACATAATAATAAGGATTGCGTTCATCAGTCCAAAAATGTAAATCTAAGTTTACCGGTGTATGGTCTGGCACTAACCGCTGCTATATTTGCTCATCCTATTCAACTATTGTAATTTGGTGGGTGCTAGGACTATCCTTTATTCGAAATATGATAAAAATATTGATTCTGCAATATTGGTTAGATAATGGGTTTCTTAGTTAAAATATATATATATATATATATATATATATATATATATATATATATATATATATATATATATATATATATATATAAAAACTAAAATATCTACATTATTTCCAAAAGCCTTTTTACTGAGTAGCTTTGCCAAAAAAATACATGTAGTGCATGAGAATTTCTTACTCTGGTATTAAACCATGAAACCTCCCTTACTTTGGGAAATTTGGAAAAGGTTAAAGTAGTGAGGCACAAAGATAGGAAGGGTTGAGTTTCTTTCAAGAACAATTGATGCTGTTTTATTTCAGAAACACTGTAAGATGGTTGAGTGATTGAGCTGACATCTAAAGACTAACAGAACAATAGCACATAGATATTTGACATTTATTTGAAGACAGGCGTGGTTCCGCATACCACACATCACATAGCCAGTGAGTTGTTAAATGTCATCAATGATGCGCATGCCCTCATGGGTAGAACACAGAGGAAATAGTACCTGCAGAACTTTACCTAAAATATCTCCAGGAGATAGAAACATTCAGAAAGTTTCAAATTACACAAATGTGATGAAAAACATCAACGAATTCCTTATCACTAAATAAAACAATGGCCAGATAGTATAGACCGCAGATTCTGTAAATATTCGGCAACAGTTCACTCTCAGTTCTGATTTGTCACCTCAATTCAGGTCTCTTACATTAATGATTAATTGTGGCCAAACCAGGTTGCCTTCAAAATGTATGTAGTTGTTCACAGCATCTAATAACTGTCTGGAAGGAAGATAAGAGTTATTGTCTTGGGATTAAGAAAAATAATTGACAACTATCTGAATAAAGTATAGTGAAACATGGTCTGTTGATGGAAAATGACTAGTGCGCCTTTTAAGAAGGCTGCTGGGCGTTCTTCACTCTCAACATTGGGGTGATGGACTGAAGGTGATATTTTGTTGATACATTCATGTTCTTTCTAAAATGTCCAGCTATTAGCGCAAACAGTGGTGTTTGATGTTGTGTCACCATGACACTTGGATTCTGCTCAACACTTGAAATTTCGTATGGATCCAAAAAAGCCCCAAGAACATTTTTTTTTCAAGTACAACCCATGGCAGTGGCAATGGTTGGCCCATAATGCACACATTCACTATAGTCCTAGACTGATGCCAAGTATCCCATAATGGTAGGAAGGGATGTGTGTCGCTCCCAGACAACCTGCTGGGGAATCAGTGGCTGTGATTGGGCATCATTTCTCATCTTCTAGAGTTGACCATAAAATGGGCAGTCAGAGCATCTCTTTTGCTCAGGTGTTAGAGGCAGTCATTACCTTTGGCACAGACTTAACTCATGACAACTGATATCTTTATGAACTGCTTGGATTCAGTCTGGCGAAAAAAAAAAACATCTTCCTCCAAACTGGGGAGCAGGTAGAAAGGCCTGTACCCAAAATCTATGAAGCAGCCACCAATAATAAGGCAATAGCAGGTGGGGGCAATAGCAATTAATTTTAAAGGGTGATTCGCCTTTGAGGACCCCCATCTACAGTACAACTGGTTACATATATGTAAAATACCTGTCTAGTAAACATGACCGATCAGAGAGAAATGGTGAAATGTGGAGCAGGGTGACACAGAGCAGCTGGTGCAAGAGAGATTTTTAATTTTCGAACCAGAGTTAATGTAACACCATTTGAAATTTTAGAATAGAATACGTTAAGGAAGTTTGAAGATCCTAGGGAGAAAGAGATGAATTCTAAAGCACACACTTGGTAGGATTCGGAAATGTTTATGTGTTGTCTAAGTTGTGCTTATGTGCACAAAATCACTTTGAATAATGTAAATTTGCCACTGTGTTTCACAAAATCAAGATTGGTAGAATGGAATGCCCTCTTTTTGTTGGTTCACATACCCCGCTGCTTACCCAGGAGCATGCCCATACCCATGTTTACGGCTCCCAGTGAGATGCATGTCTCACACACACACCTGCCATCT
Organism: Pleurodeles waltl; assembly: GCF_031143425.1. Lineage (NCBI taxonomy): Eukaryota > Metazoa > Chordata > Amphibia > Caudata > Salamandridae > Pleurodeles > Pleurodeles waltl. Next base: position 83,214,761 of record NC_090451.1, read on the forward strand.
TGTTACAACCCATTTAGAGGAAATGGGAATGGAGCTGGCAGGGCATCAAAGTCCATTGGCACTTGCAACAGTGCCTATTGGGATACAGGGTACAAGGTCGGGTTTTTGATGATGATGGAAATTGCCATCATTTTTGGATACCTGGACTTATTTTCCATTGTAAGTCTTTGACCCAGAGCAAGAGAGACAAAGGAGAAAATGAGGGAAAGAATGAACAGAAAAAAATGGGAAACATGACAAGAGGAGAAAGCAGGTATGAAAAAGAACTGGGAGAGTGAGAGAGACAGGAAATGCAGGCTGGTGGAGAAAGAGCCATAAAAAGAAATCAAGACAAAGCTGCCTTAGTATTTGGCAATGCCGACAGAATTGTCATAAGAGGAGTGAGACATTTTACTAAATTACATTTTAAAAATTAACAACATTTTAAGGAAAATTAAATGAAATAAAGAGTAATTATGCTAAATGCAAAACCAACATTTGATGCTCAAGTTTAATGCAAAATGAGTCCTCACATCCGTTTTGGATGTGAGTACACAATTGGAATTTAAAATTGGGCGCAAAAAACACAAGTGCCACAAACACCAGCTGCTCGCATCTAGGGGCAGTAGCCTTGTTCCCATGCGCTCACACTAATGTTCGCCATAAACAGCATAATTATGTGATGTGACATAATAGTGTAATTTGGGGAATTTCACGTAACAAGCATAATTGGAAATTAGGCCAAGTATACTGGTATGTCATATTTCTTCTGAGCCTAGTTTTCAGTCACACACATCCCACCTATGAAAAGATCCATATCCTGGATAGATATTTCCTCTAGATATTTGAATTCAGAGTGTAAAGTTCTTATCTGAAAGGAACCGAGGATCACAGTTACACAAGAGGAAGAGAACTCCCTTCCCAACCATTCTTGGAGAATGAGTGGCAGCTGAGCCCGGAGTGATTCCTGGCATACTGGGGTTAGGCTAGGGCCATGTGCAATCATGTCTAAGACTCATGATAAAAGAATCTAACGAATATAAAGAAAGATATATTATGTATACACCGCTCACTCCTACACTTCAAGGCCCGGAGGAGAGACCTGCAGAGACTTTAAGCGGAAGTGAGGGATGGAGTTCCCAGGAGCGGGCCGGATTCCTGGTATTTGGTAGCTGAATTTGCTGCTAATCACTTTTGAGGCACACCTTAGGCCTGGGGAAATGTTTATTACGCAAGTGTAACCTCAGATAAATACTGATTATAAAGTGTTACACATTTCAAGTATTATTTTTAGCAATTAGGCCGTTGTGCAGAATTTTCCTTTGTGATATACTGGTTCCAGCAGAAAATGTTTTGCGAGAATTGTAAAACAGATGTGCGCCATGGCTCTGACATTTTCTGCTCGAGCAAGTCTCCAATCGGTACACCTGGTGATTTATTTGTACCCGAGGCATGCCATTATGTGCAATTGTCAAGGAAGACACGGGCTAAGTGTATTTCACTTCATTTTATTTAAAATTACACGAATTAAAATTGTTGGCAATTTGCTCACTCCTTCACTTTAAACGTTCAGAGCTTCAAAAAATCGTGTATCCGAGTTGGATCTCAGCAGGGATTTTGTGGTGATTAACAGATTTCAAAATCCATGCCTCAGTTACTGGCTCAACTTTCGTGGCTCTGTTTTTTCTTACACGATCTTGTACATGGCAGCCCAATTCTGCTATTTTACAAGGTGGGCACGTCTGGCAGCTGTTGTGAAGTGCTGTCGCCTCATATCAGTTGGCAATCACGTTAGATGTCAACTGTAGTGACATTGAAAGACCTGTAGATGCTGCTCACATGTGCGCACAGCTGCTTTATGGCCACCCATTTGGGGATTTTGAGTGACATCAGAGGCATCTCAAGCTTCAGTTCGAATGACTGATGTCACTCGGAACTTCTCAATAGACAACAGCCTTGCTGTACCGTTCTGCGTGTTTGCCTTCTGCATGGTTGTATAGAGCAGCGTTTTTCTTTTTTGTTGGGTGTCTTTGTGTGAAACTAGTTGTTGTCTCGTTCTTATTTTTTCTCAATGTGTGCCTTAGTTTTCTTGATATTTTATTATGTTGACATTTGTATAGCGCTTTCCATACATTACAAAGGGTTAAAGTGCTTTAAGCGCTTCATAACAGATGAATATTTATATCACCTTTATGGAAAGATAATACTTGCCTCTGTGTCTTTAATAAAATTAGGATTTTCCATCATTAACACAGGGCATAGATTCATGCCACATCAGATCTCATGGGTGGACAAAGTTGTGATACTTTGCCTGCTCCATTTCTGCGAACATTGTTAATTTAAAAAAAAGCGAAATCCATAAAAAGCACAGATATCAACATATTAAAACAGGTAGATTAAATAAATCAGCTAGAAGAGTTTTTTCAAGCTTGAATATATTTATGCAAAACACATTTTTGCAGGACAGTTGCGTAGCAAACAATTTTTGCTGTAATCTTTGCTAGCAAAATCATTTTGGAGAATGGGAAATTCACACGTGCACGTTTGAAAGAAGGACAGAACATTGGCTAAGTGCAAAACTTGTATGCCTCGTGCATACATGCTTTTGAAGTGATAATTTCACTCACCCCCTAAAATGATGCCATGCTGATAAACAACAAGATGGTACCTTCCAAGCACTATTTCTCATTAAAATGGCTGCCAAGCTTCAGGGAAGGAGGAAATACATCTGAATGAATGTTTTTGACTAACATGGATCTAAGGTCTCAACAGAAGATTATTCACACATCATGCACCCACCAAGCTCTAGTTGTATGCTTTAGGCACCAGCGCTGATCCATGGTCCTCTTTCCTATACAATTATTGGCTTCCTTTGCTAGATTGTGTTCGTGCTGCAGCCATTGTCAGTCTAGTCACGTGACAGAACACAGGCTGTACTATTGTGTGAACAGGACCTCACAGTTTCCAAATACCCAACCTATCAGATTTTGACATAATTTGCTGAATGACCCATTAGCTAGGTCAATAATATCCACATGCTAAAGGGTGTGTGAAATTCATGCAATTTTCATTGGTGTAATTATGTGTAATTACACAGAAATTCTGCAAAATTGCATGAAATGCAAAACTATCATTTAGTGCTCTATTTTAGTGTAAAATGTGTCCTTGCATCCATACTGGACGTTCATGGTGAAAATTTTGCTACGAACAACAGCCACCTGCGTTTTCTGCATTCCCATTTTTCCCAGGCTTCCACCATAAAATGTTGCATTAATTTTAGAATAAATATGCCATGTGGCATAATGACATACCTTGGGGAATTTTGCATATCAGTCATAACACAAAAATTGCAAAATTAGGTGAAGTTACGCCGTTGTAGCTGAAATTTTCCTCAGTGAGTGGAGTTGTACCACTACTGACGTGTTCCTGTGTCCTAGTTACTAGCCTGGATGTCTTGCACTGGACCAGCTACAGAATGTATAACACTTGGGTTCAATATGCCTTTGAAAAGTCAGCTGGCATTGGACAGGGCGGCCATTTTGGAAAGGATGGCAGAGAGAAGGGTCTTTTGTTTGGTCTGCGGTTTCAGGAGGCTGCAGCAAAGAGCCGTGGTGTTTCTCTATGCAGTTCAAAGTTCAGAGTAATACATGATTTTGATGGATTCCGAGGGGCTTAGAGTGAAAACTGCATCTGTTAAATGTTTTATACAGAGGATGTTGGCAGCATGGGTTGGGGGTGGTTTTTAGGTCGAGCGCGCAAGCACTCTGGCCTGTTGTAATCTATCTGTGGGCTTTTAACCACTCCCACCGCAAGCCAATCACTATCACTCTTTCGTGGGCTTGCCTTTCAAAAATCCTTTGTTATCATTGGTAAATGCTTTACGTCCCTCCTTGGAGCAGTTTTGTTACTGCCTTGGCCGTCGACTCTGTTAAATGGATAGTTGCACGTTTGCCCATACATTTGACTGCGAGCGAACTTCTTTTTGTGTCTCTCCTTCATTCTCATGCTCATGGCAGCCGTTGTGCTGTGAATTGGCTTGCTTTTGTCAACTTTTTTACTTTTCATTTTCAATTTATGTGGCAAGAAAAGTCCAGTTAGGAATTTACAACGCTAATAGCTCTAACTCGAGCAAATGCAAGACCTATTGCATTGCATATGCTTGTTGTGTTTGCCGCCTACCAGACAGAGCATCTTGGGTCATTTAGAAAGTTGACCTAGGAATGTATTCTGTCTGTTGCTTGCCCTTGGCTTTAAGGTTTGTAACTCACATTTTCTTTCACTTGTTTTAGGCTGTCCAACTTGAGTTTGTAGCTTTCCTTGCCCATACCTTATTTACAGTATCCTTCTGAGTGTTACCTTTCTTTAAACAGGCCTGTAAATCTTGTTCTTATCTTGTCACATTTGCTGTGCATTCAAAGACTGAGGTCAAATGGCAGGCTGACTTCCGAGGGCGTTTGTTTTCTCTCACTTAAGTATTTCAGAATATATTAGAATTAGGAACACAAATGAACCACATTTTTGTTATTACTGAAGTGTGTTGGAAACAGATACTTTGATATGATTAAAACAAATCATTACACTAGGGGATGCAATTTCCACACATTTTCGACTGTGCACTGTATAGTTTTATTAGTAAAACTGTATGTTTGTGCAAATTGAATGGTCATTTCAATTAAACATATGTTGTCTGTAATGGCAGTGTGCTACCACACCATGAATACTCGACACTACGTAACTCCACTCTACTCTGCACCACTCCACACCTCTGCACTCGACTCTGCGCCACTCGACTCTGCAGCACTCTACACCACTGCACTCTGCACCACTACACTCTATGCCACTGCAATCAATGCCACTGCACTTTACACCACTCCACTCTAGGCCACACCAATCTACTCTGCACATCTCCACTCCACACCACTGTACTCTGTATTGCTCTGCAACACTGCACTCTGTGCCACTACACTCTATGGCAATACACTCTACGCCAATGCACTTTACTCGACTCTGTGCCCCTGCACTCTATGCCAATCCACTGTACACCACTCTAATCTACTTTGCGCCGCTGCACTCTGTAAAACTTTACCCTACGCCATTATACTCTATGCCACACTACACAACTGCACTCTACCCTGTACCACCACTCCACTCTACTCTATGCCACTGCACTCTATGCCACTCTACTCCACTGTGTGCCACTCCACGCCACTGCACTCTATGCCAGTCCACTCTTAACTGCTGCACTCTACGCCAAAGCACTATGCACAGCTTCACTCTATGCCACTGCCCTGTACTTTGCATCACTGTACTCTACGCTGCTGCTCTCTACTCCATGCTACTCCACTCTACACCATTGCAGTTTAACATTCTACTCTTCATCACTGCATTCTCCGCCACTGAACTCTACGCCAATCTACTCTGCACTACTCCACTGCACTATATGCTACCTCACTCTAAGGCACTATTCTCTGCACCACTCTGTCAGTGCACTCTATGCCACTCGACTCTACACTGCACCACTGCACTCTACATCACTCAACTCTGCGCCACTGCCCTCCACGCCACTCTATTCTACTCTGGCCCACTGCACTGAATGCCACTCTACTCTGTGCTACTCCATTTTGTGCGACTCCACTCTGCACCACTGCACTCTACCATGCACCACTCTACTCTAAGCAACTGCTTTCTACGATGCTGCACTGTACGCTGCTGAAGTCAATGCCACTGCACTCTACGCCACTGTAGTCTGTAGCAGTCTACGCCAGTGCGTTCTACAACAATCCTCTCTACTATGTCACTCCAGTGTATAGCACTCTGTGTGACTTCTCACTATGCCACTCCAATACACGACACTCACCGCCACTCCACAACACTCTCACTCTACTCTTTGCCATTCTACTCCACTCTCCTCTATGCCACTAGCTTTTAGCCATGCTGAGCAGCAGTCACGCTGGTGAACATGTCTAAAACACACTGGCAAGGCCAGTAGCTCTTGCATAGGCGAGATCTATCGACTTTGCCAATGCTTGTTTATGCACTTCTTAGAATATACTCTCTGTTGGTGTCTGCAGGTGGCAATAGCTGTGCAGTTTCCAGGTTTGGGAGGGTCGGACAACAGCTGCACACACCCACGTGAGCCCACTCTATGGGTGAAGTGAATTCCTCTTGTGCAAATCACACCTGCATTCTTTCAAGCGGTCCATTCAAACACCATTTGGCTGGGAGCTATGCCTTCAATTACTCACTCACGCCCTTGGCACCACCTCCTTCAGGCAGTGGCCTCCTCACCTCATTGAGGGGAGGGCAGGGTGTGTCCGTCTTTGCACCGATCTACCGAGGTGCCTGGCTGACGCAGGAGGCTTCACTTTTCATCCTCACTTTAAAGCTCGTCTGCAGAGGCTGCGCCTCTCAGAGGAGCGCGCGGAGTCCAGGCCTGAGGTGCGGCAGGGAAGAGGCGCTACACGCAGGAAGCGCTACAGGCGAAGAGGCCAACATGGACTGGCCAATCCACCTCACGCGCAAACCGGCCTGGATAATACTGCTGATGCTGACGGTGTGCGGGTGCACAGGTAGGATTATCTGGCGCCCCACTCACCAGGGCGTGACATCAAAGCGTGACCCCTCATTCGACTTACTTCTTGGAGACTGATATATTGTGACCAGGCAGATATACGCTCTAGTGAACTCGCATTCTATTATTTTTGGGGCCCATCTCCCCAAAATATGAAGGCAACGGTGAAGTGAAATGATGGGGGTGCAAGCAAAAATATTTTGCACCCGTGAACTTGAGGGTTTCTGTTTTTTGTTGTCGCTTCGATTTTTTTTGTTTGGTTTTGTAGTGCAAAGTTGATTGGCTGTTGGTTAATTTTTTGCCCTCTTTTCTGATTTTTAATTTGCTTATATTTTATATACATCTGTGTCCCGAGACCTTGTTCTAGATGGACTGGTCCGTAGCTCGCGACCTTTGGGTTACTGTATTGCCCTGAGGTGGCTGACACCGCTCCCCCCACACGCAAACACGATGCTGTCCTCCCTTCATACGAATTATGAAATCAGAATGTTGCCTCGCGCTACTTCGGACTATTCCCGGATGACGGGGGAGTTCACGAGCCAAGTTTAGATAAGATTTGTAAGTTTATACTAGCGTCTCAAGCCTGGCTACCGCCCGCCCCGGCGACCCCTTCCGACTGCACCCCTCTCTAATGTGTATTCCACCAGTCAAAGCAAGAATCATAAATCCCTGCAACCCTTGAAACGATTTTCATCTACAGATACCTTAGTTCGCTCACTTTACCCGGTGTTTCTAGGCGCTCTAGATGTTGTCAGATAAGGGCAATTACGAATATGGAGAAAAACGGATGTGCACAGGACCACGAGTGTGGTGAACTTGGGGAGCTTGGGTTAGACGTGTTGTAATGTGCTGAAGCGTGGCTTTCACTGGCGCAGCAGGCGCAGTGGCACCAGGGCCCAGAAACCTGAGAAACCCACTGAACCCTGATTATTGCTGTATTTTATAATAAACACAGCAGCGGGGGGTGCATGTTTTTCCTCGCGCTATTGTCCTTGGCGCGATAGCTATGCTATTACAAGGGCCACATTTACAATCTCTTGATTCTAAAACATAGATGATACTTCTAGGCGCTCATTGCTGTGTCAAGTGGTGCCTCGGTAGCCACCTCTAACTGTGTATCTAAGATGTAAGCACAATCTATACCGACTCAGACATAACTGCCTACCACTGGTATCTCTCGTGAACCTGAGTGGATGCTTAAATGAACACACTGCATGGCCATCTGTACGGCAGAACCACCCATCTCTAGGCGCTACCATCAAGGGACACGTTCCAGCGGCAGTTCTGTACCTCGCAGATTTTTATCCTCTGAGAAGGATGAGTCTGGATAGTGTTATCACAGTTACGTATAGCGCCTTGAAGCTGCGCTTGTGCCATCGGGTGCCATGCTACCGAAAAGAGTTCCGCTCCTGTGTTTTACGGTGGCTCCCAAAAGTCTCTTGGGATTTTACGAACAGCACAGCAACTCCTTGTTTCATGTCTGAACGGGAGGATGGCCCGGCCAGAGAAGGCTAGCAGAAACTCGCCCGTGGCTAGCGTCTCCTCAGCAGCACGGCATAAACAGGGAGGGTCGGGTTGCGCAAAATCTCCCGGCTGTCTTGGTGCTTGAAAAAGATTCGGCATAGCCCTGAACTTCGACAGATCCTCGCTAAGGGTTATAAATATTTACTTTTAAAATATGTGGCACTTCGTGGCAGGAATCGATGGAAGTGACTTGCGGCAATGCCTTTTGGGGGCCTTCTGTGGCAACAACTCGTGGCAGCAATTCACAGCAGTGAAGCAAACAGTGGGAGTATTCTTTGACGGGTATTTTGACATTAACACGGGATGCTGATCTGTGGGAACAATCTGTGGCCGTAACCAGAGGCCGTGTCAGTTACCTGTGGCAGTGATATGTGGATGTACTCCGTGGCAGCTCTGTGTGGCACGACTATGTGGCGTGGTTCCTTGATACTTATTTGTGGCAGATATCTGCGCCAGCCACCTGTTTCAGTAACATGCGCCTGAAATTTGTGTAAGCTAAGTGTAAAAGTAATCTGTTTCAGTAACCAGTAATCCATGGAAGGAATCTCTGCCAGGAATCCCTGTTATTATAGGAATCTCTGACTCCACTGTGTGGTAGGAATCAACAATATGCATTCCAGAATGCTGCTTTGTTTGATGACGTCAGTTGGGGTTATAAAACCTATGGTTACGTCTTCCACTGGGTGGACCCTTGAGGGAACTTGTTCCTTGACTTTGGTAACCTATAAAATGGAGCCGGGAGGGGTCGGCGGCGTGGTTGGGTCATGGCAGCCCTTCCAGCTCTGAAAGAGCCCGCTAGCCTGATGCCCGCCTGGAAGATGCCAGGGAGGCCTACTAGCCAGTCTGCCCCAAGTGCAGCCACCCCATGGGGTGTACACTAATCTCGCTATTATTTTTAATTCCTTTCATACAATAATATTCTTTATATATAGTGCTTCGTTTCACCGTTGCTGCTTCACAGCACTGCGAAATGCGGATTTCACTATTACCCAAACACGAGGTTGACCGGTTAAGCGGTGCAAACTATAAACAGTACGGTATCTATGCACCTGGACAGGAGGTGTTATGATCACCACACACAATCCCACCGATTTATTGACGTAGGAAAGATGAACGTCTGAGTCAGTGGCTGTGGTTTGATTCTGAGGCCCGAGTTACACCCTCAGACCTCTGAGGCAGTCAGCAAACCCACTCTGCTGGTTCCCCGTGCGTGGGCCCTGTGTCGTGACAAGTTCGCTTGCGCACAGTAGGAGGTGGGACCCGTGTTTTCTCCTAGTGACAGCTGGAACAAACAAGGAGACACTCCCAAGATGAGATGTAACAGAAAAAGGGACGGTATTTATAGTCACTCCCTTCCACGAGATCAGACGGAGCGTCAGTCAAAATGGCGGGGTTTCTCGTCTCTTTAAGTCACAGTCTCACTGAACCCACCCAAACAGTCAGTCAGTGTTGCAGCCCCGGGGAGAGTTAAGGAAAGTGGCGGCTTTACCACATCAAATGAATTGCAGTTAAATCTGCATAATCTTGCATCATTTTTTGTAATTGTGCATTACTCTTGTTAGCTGAAATCCCAACCATTAATGGAGCCCCAGGGCGAACCGTTTAGCGCGGGAGAGTGGCCACACCGGCGATGGGCAGAATGCAAGGCGCTTCTTCATGGCACTAGTGATTTTTTAGCTTTGTGGCACGAAATGCACTGTGAGGCCACCCTTTGGGCTAAAACATAGCTCCAAATGCTAGTTTCATATCGTGCTTAATTTCACATAATGTTTTAAATTTTTTGCATATTAGCACAAAAGCAAATTACACAAACTTTGCAGATTCTTGAAAGTGTCAACGACAAAGCAAGGGCTTAGGGTGTACATACACTGGGTAGGTTGTGAAGTGTGATTAATTTAAGGCTGCACATCTTGGCAGGGGGTGACGTGCTAATTACAATACATCATCCACTTATCCACAGAGCCCTAGAGCGACCAGGTTCCCTATTATAGCTGTCGACACCGTGACAACACAACTGTTCTTAGAGCTCTACACAAATGCAAGCCAAACCCTATTGGCTTTTCCAATGCTTTGACTCTGACTAATTCAGACTAAAAAGTGGAAGCAAATTCGAAAAAAAATCTTTCTGTATAATACATCACCTAGTGGCGGTCGCCAGCAGGTAGTTATAGGTAGGACCATGTTTCAATAGAAACTGTGACTTGCCTATATCTTTGGCACCATTTGATGAATCCTCACCAAATTTTCTCAAAAAAGTGCGCTGGTGATTCTTGTTGCGTTTGGAAAGTTTCAGCGTGATCCTTCAAGCGGGACACGAGAAAAAGTGGGGGTCAAAAAAGTTGTGTTTCCCACGTGAATTCCCATAGGACCTTTGAAAAAGGCTACAACCCCAACCACTGGATGGAATTACACCAATTTTAGCAGAAAGCTAGCTTTCGGTACGGAGATTGTGCTTTCGCTTATTTGGTGTAAATTCATTCAGTAGTTTTTGAGATATCAAAGGGAAAACATCTGTATATCTGAGGTCGCGACGACTTGGCGAAGATTAAGAACACATGCATGGCAAATGCACAGCTTTGATTGGCTGCCAACACTTCAAACCAGGAAGTGTTTGCAGCCATCTTGGGACCCGGCTTGAGCGGGGTCCCACAAAAAAGTGTAAAAAAAAAAAAGACAAGGGGCCAGGGTAGAGTCACCTTGACCCCGTAGCTCTGGTGCTGAGGTTCCATGGGGACCCTGCAGAGCAAGAAATAATTTTTTTTAAACAATTTTACTGCAAATTTGCGACATTGTTGTGAATCCATGAGAAAAAAAAAACAAGTGCATGCTCCCGCGCTTGTTTTTTAATAATCACTCGGGGCATTGCTTTTTTGAAAATAGGGCTACTGGACCCCCTCAGCACCAGGGACCACCACCTCCCTGGGGCTATTGTTAAAAGTAATGCGGGGGCCTCGCAGCCCCAGGGACCACCACCTCCCCATGGCTGTAGTGTAATTCTATGCCGGTGGCTACGTGCCCCCCCACAGCCCCGTGGATCACCACCTCCTTGAGACATAACAGAAATATGGTGTGGGGGGCTGCTTTTTTGATGTGGGGGAGGCCCGACAGCCTTCCCCACAGTCCCAGGGGCCGCCACCTCCCCAGGCCAAACTGTAAAAAAACATAGAAAGGGGATCCGTTTCGGATCCACTACAGCCCCGGGGACCACTACTTCCCCTTGGCTATTCTATCTTGGAGGGAGGCTGTGCGGCCCCCACTTGAGAAGCCACACTCCAGGGCTGGCTCCTGCTATGTCCCAGGGTGTCCACCCCTGAGAAATAGCTGTTTGCTGTGGCATGGTGGCAGCTTTGACAGCTGCCACCAAGTCACAGCAAACACTCTGCTCTGATGAAGAGAGAGCTGTCAAACACTCCCCGTCATTGGAGCAGAGCTTTCCTCTGTCTGCCTGCCTGCAGAGATGCAAGTGCATTTCTGGGTTTTTCTAAAATTCTATTTCCTAAATATAATGTCCCTGTAACCTTTGTTTTTTCAGTGGACATATATCGCAATACCCATAAATTACGAAATCGCACTCCAGGGAATCATTCCCTGGAGTGCGATTTCGTAATTTATGGGTATTGCAATTAGAGACAGAGCATGGTCGGGCTCTGGAAATCGACACCGGTGTAAAGCGTGATGAAAGTGAAAAAATAAATAAAATATATATATATATATATTTAGAGAGAGAGAGAGAGACAATAATGTATATTGTATTATGAAATTTGTAGCTAAAAGGGCCTGGTTGACAAATAGTCATTCGTAAAACATGGGGCACATTCATATTGTTGTAATTTAATAGTTAATTTGAATAGCTTGACTGGTGTGTTCTTGAGTGTTGGCTCAACTTTTATATTTCAAGTGTGTTCAATATTATTTCTTTAAATAGCAAGAAGGTCAGTGGGAGAAAATGTGGAAATTGCTGAAAGACGTGTGCTGTGTTACATTATGTTCTGCTACAGCCCTCATTTTTTACACAGGGGTGCTGTCTTCGTGCAAGATGGTTCTCAAGGGGTACCCTGTTGTTATGGTGTTTACAATTTCTCTTTGTTTTTTTCTGATTCTACCTTCAACATTTGATGAAACTGTGTGATTCTGGGTAGATCATTTTACGTCCGTTTGCCACAGTTTCCATATTTACCAAAACGGAGGGCTCTTAGACATGTCTTAATTACTTTATAAGTTTTTAACATTTGGAGTGAGCGAAAGTAATCCTAACTTGGAAGAACCTCAAGTCAGAGACACAGCTCTCTGTGTATGTACAATAAACATAGGAACGAGCCACAGGGTGGGGCAGGTGAGGTTTCTAAGTATCTGCACATCACTGGTCAGGTATGTGGGCTTGTAATCTACAAACACTGCTAGGTAGAAGAAGAGGGTCTTGCCTCCATTGTTTGACAAGTAATGTGTCTTGGTGACCAAAGACGCAGCCTGGCAGAGATTGTGGGCTCTGTGCCATGCTGTTTCACTAACCGAGTAACCAGGTGTATAGGCAGGAGCTGACATGGGACACTGGAGTATGTATTAAATGGACATTATGTGCCTGATTACGAGTTTCCCGACTGCCAGACCTTTGGTGAGGAGACCGTAGTCGAGGTGGCTGTCTCTCCACCAGCCCTATTACGACTTTACCACTGGGCTGACGGGTGGGAACCAAGGTTCCTGCCCGTCAGCCCAGTGGGAAAGGTGTGGCAGCATTTCCGCCGGCTCATGAAACCGCACACAGGGGTCACCAGCACCCTCGAAATGCACACTGTCTGCAGGGCAGACATTGATCATTCCGAGGGTGCTGGACTGAGGGGCCCCTGCACTGCACATGCCATCAGCATTGCTGGGGTCCTGTCCTTCTGCACTTGCTTTCCACCAGCCTTTTCATGGCGGTTGAACCTCCATGAAAATGCTGGTGGAGAATAAGGTTGTAATCAGCCGGGTGGCACTGACTTCAGTGCCGCGCTGGCTGATTACAACCTGCACTGCCGTCATCCCATCGGGATCGGAGATCCTGGCGCGGACGGTAGGTTGGCGTGTCTGCCCACCAACCTCGTAATGTAGCAGTTGAATCGCCACAACCCCAGCGGTCCAACCGTCACCGCAAGTCTGGCGGTCTGTTGACCACCAGACTCGTAATAAGGCCCTTTGTCCCTCAACGACCAAATCCGACAGGTCAGCGTTGGTCAATGTGACAAAGTTCCCCTGATGTCAGTTTGTATTACAAGATGCCTGGGAGGCTACTGGGTAGAACTGTTTTTAAGTGGCATTTTCTTCTTGTAGGGTGGACATTTTGACACTTGAGCTGTTACTTTATATTGAAATTGGAATGGGAGTGGATGGAGATCCTACAAAGAGCTCTTAGATGAGCCCATAAAACTTGTTTTTTATGGGTGCATCCTAGAACATTTTAAAGAGACTTCTGTACCTCTAATCCCATTTCCATTTCAATATACAGTAACAGTCCTAGAAAGTATCCCCTCTAAAAAGGAAATGTGGATAATAAAGATTCTACCCCATAAACTTCCCGGGTCCCATGTGACACAGCATGACATCGCAGTATGTATGTACGATGCTCAAGGCATGGCTTGTTCTCCATGTACATTGACACTAGAAATATGCAGACATGGAGGACCAATTATAAAGCACAGTTGGGCAACTTATGTTGCAAACAAATGGTAAATTTGTTCTAACATTGACATAACTAGACAAGAAATACAAACTTCAAGGCGTATTAACTAATTAATGGCCAATTAAATGCCACAGTCTGTGGTACTATTTATCTAGATTTCTCTTGGCACTTTACCACATATACATACACAAGAGATGGCCTTGATGTGGTAAATGCATATATTACTTATGAGTAATGCGCACACATTTAGCAGATCCTACCAGAAGTGTTACACATAAAAAATAATAATTTACTCCTGTTTGAAAGCCCAGAATGCCTTTGACTCCCCCCAAACCCCTCCTGCTTCTATGATCTCCCTAACCCCTTTCCACAGACTCTTCCCTCCTCATCTCACCTTTACTCATCCCAAGCCTCATCCTATTACTATAAACTCCAAATTAACACTTCTGGAATCTTCCCTCCTCTATGCCTCCATTGCTCTAGTCAATCCAACTAACAAACTCACATATCCTCTGCTCAAATTAACTCATAATAATACTAATACTGTACTCATATTTCCCTATACTAATCCACCACCAATTCCTCTTGGGTTCCGGAGTAGGGTGCTACTCGCCGAAATCACTTTGACGCCTCGTCAGGGGTAGAAAGCGCTATATAAATACACTTAAAATTAACATTTCTACCTAACATAGTAATATGTGGGCAAAATGTGTCCAATGGCTTACTCAATAGAAGGCAAGCCTACATGCTCCCATATCTTGTATTGTGTATGTGGGTGTGTATATGTTTTTTCTATACTATATGTATATGTGTATATGGTATTTCCATAGTATATGTATATGTGTGTATATGGTATTTCTATAGAACAAACTAGCCAGAAGACAGTGGAACGCTGTGCCTGGTCACTGATCACTGATCATGTACTCTGAAACTAAAATAGAATCTCATTTACATCCAAGTTCTACAGTAAAATCTTTAAGTTTAGGGTTTCCCATGCCTTCACACTACAAGGCTTCTAGAAACACATCTTCCCATCAGGAAACAGCACTGAAAAACTGTATTATTTTAGCCTTACAGGCCGCAGACAACGGCTATAACAGTTGTTAAAGGTCCTGAGCCTGAGTTATAGGCCTGGGCTGCAGCTGAGGGTGTCTGATGAGGGAGAGGGGATTTAATAACAGGTATAGCCCGAGGCAGAAGGGCTACAGAATTGTTAGAACATTCCACCCACTGAGGATAAAATCTTCTAAATAAAAATGGAGAAACAGAAAGGCAAACGTTGGAATGTTGGTGCAGAAGGCCTGTACCAGCCATTATGAGCCCTGCACCACTTAATTGTCTTTAACTGAGCTCTCAAATTACCAATACTCTAATATGTGTATCTCCGAGTTAGCTGCATTTAAGGATTCTATACATCAGGCTGTAAAAACACTGGGGCCCTCATTAGGAGCTTCGGGGGTGGAAAAGTCCACCTGCCAAAATCCCGCAGGTCAGGAGACCGCCAGTGCCGTCTCTTCCCGCTGGCCCAATTATGAGTTTCCCGCTGGGCCAGCTGGAGGAATCACAGTTTCCGCCCTCTGGCCCATCGGGAAACGCACAACAACATTGACTCCAGCTCGTTATACTGCCAGCGGCAATGCTGTTATGCATTGGTGCAGACAGTGATTTGCGCAACGGGGCCCCCGTAGGGCCCTCAGCACCCCATCTCTGCCAGAATTTACATGACGGTGAACCTGACATGTAAACGCCGGCGGAGAGAGGGGTCGTAAACCCCAGGACAGCGTTGCTTTCAGTGCTGCGCTGGCGGATTGGGACCGCTGGCCCTGCCATGGTCATAATGTTGCGGTCAGACTGCCGCTTCGGCAGCGGTCCGACCGTGACCCTGGCGATCTGGTGATCGCCCAGGTCAGAATGAGGCCCTGGGTGCTGTCTCAATTACCACTGCACTGAGAACAGTTACAGGATGTAAACATGAATTTGTTAAACAAACCATTTTGGTAAAAAAAAAAGAAAGAATCCTATTTATCTTCAGCTGTTGATTTACTTTTAAGTATACAAATTGTTTGTCCCTGGAAGCAGACAACAGTGGTTTCCACAGCTCATCAATTTGGAATATTAACACTATGTGGGTAACAGTGTCACATTTTTAAATACTTCTATTACCCAAAAATTGAATGATCACCAGATAGCTCTTTCTACAGACAAATTAACTCAAGAAAAATTAGATTTTCATTTTTATGCATATGTCTAAGTATATTTAGATAAGGAAATAGTTTTTCTGTCTGTATTTCTCTGTAGACGCCAGTAAAAACAAAAAATAGACTCTTGTAGCCACAGATCTATTGTATAAAAAAGCTGTGTAAGTGGCAACCGCCGCCCGCCAAGCGGGAACCGCCAGAAGACCGTACCGCGGTCAAAAGACCGCGGCGGTCATTCTGGGTTTCCCACTGGGCTGGCGGGCGACCGCCGAAAGTCCGCCCGCCAGCCCAGCGGGAAACACCCTTCCCACGAGGACGCCGGCTCAGAATGGAGCCGGCGGAGTGGGAAGGTGCGACGGGTGCAGTTGCACCCGTCGCGAATTTCAGTGTCTGCAAAGCAGACACTGAAATTCTTCGTGGGGCCCTCTTACGGGGGCCCCTGCAGTGCCCATGCCATTGGCATGGGCACTGCAGGGGCCCCCAGGGGCCCCGCGGCACCCCCTACCGCAACAGGATGGCGGTAGGGGGTGTCAGAATCCCCATGGCTGGAGGATTCTCAAGGGCAGCGGGAAGTCGGCGGTACACCGCCGACTTTCCGTTTCAGGCCGCGGCTGAACCGCCGCGGTCAGAATGCCCAGCGGTGCACCGCCAGCCTGTTGGCGGTGCTACCGCCGACCTCCGCCATGGCGGTAATTACCGCCAGGGTCAGAATGACCCCCATAATCTTGCATCACTTAAACTGTGTCAGATAAATGTTAAAATGAACATGTGTTAGAAAGTGGGTTATTGGAAGTGGTAGGTATGCACCTACCACTGGCTATAACGCCACTGACACAATACAGGGTCAGTAAAGGTCTCAGTAAATTAGCCCCTTGATAAACCCTTGGTAGCTGTAACCAGGCAGGCCTAACTTACAAGACAAGAGTTTAAAGCATTCAAAAACACCAAAAAAGCGAATAGATGAGACACAACACACAATAAAAATCCCACACCAATTTATAAAAATAGGTTATATTTTTATGAGTAAATAGACATAAAAACGACAAAAATCCAATGTAGGGAACCAGAGATATGAATTTTTTTAAAATAAACACTTTCTAGTGTTTAGGAACACAAAGTGCCAAATCGGGATATCTGGTTGCAGTAGTCTGGGTCAAAGTCAAAGTCTGAGGCCAAACCTGAAGAAGCCCTGGTCGGATACACTAAGCAAGAGGCCTCGGTCAAAACTTTACCTTTACAGGTTGAAATTGTTTTGGAGCTTTTTTTTCCGAAGTGCCCTCCATGCTTTTCACCAGGCTGGATTCAGGGAGTATTCGCCTGCTTGATTTTCATGGAGCTCCTGTCAAATCCTGGAAGTCAGGTCTCCGGAGATTTTCAGTGGGAGGAACTTGAAATCCTGGCCGGATTCAGGGAGGGTTCACTTACTTGGCTTTCCAGGTTGAGTCGGTCACCTCCTGGAGCTGTTTCACAAAAGTTCTCCAGACTTCTCCAGACTTCAAGAGATGTTTCCTAAAGTCCTCCCTGCATGTTCAAGGGGTCCAAAACACAACTCCAAGGGTCTGGAATCTCCTGGGTGGTCCATGGAAGGGTGGGACCACAATTCCCTCAGTGCACTTGGCCAAATCCTTAAAAGACCACTGGATGCACTCCAGGCTGGGAACTTTTGCTGGAGATGATGGAGGTGAAGCTCAGTTAACCTGTAGCTGCAGGGAGTCCACTCCTTAGTCCTTCTTAAAGCAAGGCACAATCGCCAGGGCTGCAGTACCAGATTGTGCAGCAGGCACAGTTCACTCAGAAGCGCAGGCCAAGGGTGCAGATTCAGATTCCAGCAGGACAGTCCTTCTTTCTCACGTACCTTAAGCTAGCAGAACTGAGAGGCTATGCACCTCTCACATATTTATTCACAACTCCTGGGCATCAGGAAGGGAGGCACCCCTGACCAACAGAATGCGGGGTGACAGCTAGGGGCAGGACCACTTCCTCTAAAGTGTGGCATTTTCCTGACCCAAAAAAGCCCAATTTTTCCAAAATCATGATGGTTGAAGTTTCAGCAGAACAGTCAGAGCTAACTAAACCAACTCCCAGTGTTGCTAGTATATATAGCTCTCCTCCTCCTGACATCTGTAAATTCCTTCCTTAAGCCTGGTATCCGGCTGAGGGGCACAGGGTGTGGGGGTAGATTGTCTGGTATACCCTGTCTGTCCTTCTCTACTTATAGGCTTGATGGTTTATTGTCCACTCCCCCTGCTCTGGCATCCCTGTGCAGTTGCAGAGCTCCCTTCAGCAGATAGCCTCTCCCCTGGACAGCCACTTATCACCTAATCAAAGCAGCCTTGCTAATTCTGTTAGCACCCCCCAATCAGGGAGAGGGGCTCCAGAAGTCTGGATATTGGCTTTCAGAAAGGAAAGACTCAACTTCTTTTCTGTACAAGTTATGATAAATTCACCAATGGTAAATTGCTGGATTTATCAAAACAAATATTTTAAGTCCTGGAATGATATTTCAACGCTTTTCCTAACAATATTTACAATCACATACAATATTGCAATGTTAGCCTATGGAGCCCAGTATCTACAATGGGGGGAAATAAAATGAGCAGTTTTCCCTCATCAAGGTTTATAAAACATCTTTTATAAGGATCCTGCTTATTGTTAAATGACCCCCCCACCCCGGGACACCTAGGGGAGACCCTGGGGGTACCTAATATGTACAAAAAATGTAGATTATCACTTTTAAAGTGCCCATAGCACCAAAGTCGATTTGGGGCACCATTTCCATTTAAATGCAGTCTGCATAGTCAGGCTTCATTCATTTAAAAATGACAGAAAACCTTCAGCAGTGCCCACATGCAAAGGGCAGCAAATCTGCTGGGCCTCTACCTTCCATGCCCTATTATCTACTAGGGTCTTATAGGTAGTTGGCACCCTCTTGCCCTATTATATACTAGAGTCTTACAGGGGTTGTCATGCAAATGGTAAGGTTTTGACTTTCAAAGTCAGGCTGCAAGGCCGGCCTACCTTTAAAAGACAGAAAGCCAACAGCAGTGCACAATAGCAAGTGCAGAAATTCTGCCGGGTGTCTAATCTCCATGCCCTATTATATACTAGGGACTTATAGGCAGATTGTACCCAATTGCCCTATTAGCTACTAGGGACTTACAGGGTCTGTCAGGCAAATTGTAAGGGTACCCTAATACCTATCGTACTCTACTACATGTGTGTGTTTTAACATGGCACTGGCCTGGGCCTGGCTAGCAGGGCCCAGGGCACAGTCAGAGTCAGTTACCATCAGTACCCGTCAGCAAAAAAATTGGGGTGAACAGGGCAAAAGAATGACTTTGGAACAACATGTTAATGTATTTTGGTTGTTAACCACTGTCTGTATGTGCATGAATTTATTTTGTGCCCTTATTTTGGGTTCTTATGTGCTATTTGTATATTTATGTTTGCGTGTGTTTATGTCAACTGATCTGTGAGTATGAGATGACATGAGTTTTGGTATGATGTATATAAGCATAGGTTTTGGCTGTATATTGTATTTGCTTACGTGTGTGTGTGTGTGTGTGTGTGTGTGTGTCTTGGGTCTAAAAATGCATGCGTACAGATTTTATTTATGTGTCAAATTTACATAGCATTTTCCACCCCATGTAAGGTGCCAAAGTGATTGACTATGTGGGTAGCATGCTACACACCATAGGGTTTGTGGTTGGAAGCCTGTTATCTTTGTTTTGATCCTATGTGAGAAGTGTTTCCATGTCATGCCTTATGACCACTGTAGCACCGTTATCATATTAGGGGATGCAGCTTATGACTCCCGGCAGCAGGCAGCTTTGATCAAGCTCCGTAGGTCCCTTTAAGGTATTTCTTATGAACAAAGTGCACTAAGCTGGTTATTTCAGAGGGTTGTCCTCTTTCAGATTTTGGTTTATGTTTATACCCTGTTGGAGAGAAAGAGGGCCAAGAGACATGCTGGGATGGATTTCATTACAATTTACAAACATAGTATTTAGTCATGTAGGCTTGCAGTGCAGGACTGAATTAGAGTCCTCCGGTGCCAGCTGTATGTGGCAGACCTCTTCAGTTATTCCATGACTGTTCATTTGATGTTGGTGGTTTGTTGCTGTGGACTGCTTCAGCAGGGGTGACAGGCATGACCTGTACCAGTTCTGTCTAGTCTGAGTGCCAGAGGGTCAACGAGTATGAGGGAACCATTATGAAGCATGTTTCAACTACTAGTGACTGCACAACCGTAGAGTAAAACGGGATGAGCATTAGTGAGCACCTGGAAGGTCATGCATAAATGTACATTAGTTTATAATACTCAGGCTAGGCACAGGTCAGCCCCTCATACCTTACTGGAACATAGAAATGTTGTACCAGTCAGTCTGTTTCACATCTAGACTGTAGATTGCACTTGAAGACGCAATTACTGTTCTGGGTTGTTTCTTAGGGCAATTGATGGTGTAGCCATATTGGAAACCGCCATGTGCTCACCTCTCTTCTGAACTAAGCAGAGGTCTACAGAGCCTCCCCTCTGCAGGGGTCTACAGAACCTCCCCTCAGCAGGGCTCCAAAGAGCCTCCCCATAGCAGGCTTCGAAAGAGCCTCCCCTAAGCAGACTTCTACAGTCTACCATACGCAGGGGTCTACAGAACCCCCCCCCTTAGCAGGGGTCTACAGAGCCTCCCCTCAGCAGGGGTCTACAGAGCTTTACCTAAGCAGGGGTCTACAGAGCCTCACCTGAGCAGGGGTCTACAGAGCCTACCCTCAGCAGGGGTCTACAGAACCTCCCCTCAGCAGGGCTCTACAGAGCCTCCCCTAAGCAGGGGTCTACAGAGCCTCCCCTAAGCAGGCTTCTAAAGAGCCTCCCCTAAGCAGACTTCTACAGTCTTCCATATGCAGGAGTCTACAGAACCCCCCCCCCCCTTCAGCGGGGGTCTACAGAGCCTCCCCTCAGCAGGGGTCTACAGAGCTTTACCTAAGCAGGGGTCTACAGAGCCTCACCTGAGCAGGGGTCTACAGAGCCTCCCCACAGCAGGAGTCTACAGAGCCTCCCCTAGGCAGGCTTCTAAAGAGCCTCCCCTAAGCAGGGGTCTGCAGAGCCTCCCCATAGCAGGAGTCTACAGAGCCTCCCCTAAGCAGGCTTCTAAAGAGCCTCCCCTAAGCAGACTTCTACAGAGTTTTCAATAAGCAGGGGTCTACAGATCCTCCCTTAGCAGGGCTTTACGGGGCTTTCCATAAATAGGGTCCTACAGAGCCTACCATAAGCAGGGATCTACAGAGCCTCCCATAAGCAGGAGTTTACAGAGCCTTTGCTCCAGGGGTCTACAGAGTCTCCTCTCAGCTGGGGTCTACAGAGCCTCACCTAAGCAGACCTCTACAGAGTTTTCCACAAGGAGGGGTCTACAGAGCCTCCCCTAAGCAGGGGTCTACAGAGCCTCCCCTAAGCAGACTTCTACAGAGTCGTCCATAAGCAGGGGTCTACAGAGCCTCCCCTAAGCAGGGGTCTACAGAGCTTCCAATAAGCAGGGTTTTACAGGACTTTCCATAAACAGGGTCCTACAGAGCCTACCATAAGAAGGGGTCTACAGAGCCTTTCCTCAGCAGGGGTCTACAGAGCCTCCCCTTTGCAGGGGTCTACAGAGCCTCACCTAAGCAGACTTCTACAGAGTCGTCCATAAGCAGGGGTCTACATAGCATCCCCTAAGCAGGGGTCTACAGAGCTTCTTATAAGCAGAGTTTTACAGGGCTTTCCATAAACGGCGTCCTACAGCGCCTACCAAAAGCAGGAATCTACAGATTCTCCCATAAGCAGGGGTCTACAGACCCTTTCCTCAACAGGGGTCGAAAGAGCCTCCCCTCAGCAGGGGTCGAAAGAGCCTCCCCTCAGCAGGGGCCTACAGAGCCTCACATAAACAGGGGTCTTAAAGGCCTCTATAAGCAGATGTCTACGGATTCTTCCATAAGCAGGGGTCACAGAGTTTCTTATAAGCAGGTGCCCTAGAGTTCCACCTAAGCATTGTTGCTGCAGTGTCCCTTAAGCTTGGGCACTTTACGATTTCCCATAAGCAAGGTTCTATAGAGCCTCTCATAGCAGGGTTCTATAGTCTCTGTTAAGCAGGGTTCACAGAGCATAAGCAGGGACCATAGACTCAAGCACATGCATGGGTGCTGCAGTGTCCCTAAAGCATGGGTGCCCCAAAGTCTGCCATAAACAGAGTTCTACAGACCATCTCATAAGCAGGGTTCTATAGTCTCCCCCATGGCAGGGTCCTATAGCTTTCCATAAGAAGGGTCCTACAGAGCCTTCCATAAGCGGGCCACAGAATCAAGCACATGCATGGGTGCTGCAGTGTCCTAAAGCATGGGTGCCCCAGAGTCTACCATAAACAGAGTTCTGCAGAACCTCTCATAAGCAGGGTTCTATAGTCTCCCATGTCCACTTGTGCTGCAGCCCCCCATAAGCAGTGTTCTACAGAGCCTTCCATAACCGGGGGCCACAGAGTCGAGCACATGCATGGGTGCTGCAGTGTCCCTAAAGCATGGGTGCCCCAGAGTATGCCATAAACAGAGTTCTGAAGAACCTCTCATAAGCAGGGTTCTATAGTCTCCCATGCGCACTTGTGCTGCAGCCCCCCATAAGCAGGGTCTTACTGAGTCTTCCATAAGCGGGGCCACAGAGTCAAGCACATGCATGGGTGCTGCAGTGTCCCTAAAGTATGGGTGCCCCAGAGTCTGCCATAAGCAGAGTTCTGCAGAACCTCTCATAAGCAGGGTTCTATAGTCTCCCCCATGGCAGGGTCCTATAGCTTTCCATAAGAAGGGTCCTACAGAGCCTTCCATAAGCGGGGCCACAGAGTCAAGCACATGCATGGGTGCTGCAGTGTCCCTAAAGCATGGGTGCCCCAGAGTCTGCCATAAACAGAGTTCTGCAGAACCTCTCATAAGCAGGGTTCTATAGTCTCCCATGCGCACTTGTGCTGCAGCCCCCCATAAGCAGGGTTCTACAGAGCCTTCCATAACCGGGGGCCACAGAGTCGAGCACATGCATGGGTGCTGCAGTGTCCCTAAAGCATGGGTGCCCCAGAGTCTGCCATAAACAGAGTTCTGCAGAACCCCTCATAAGCAGGGTTCTATAGTCTCCCCCATGGCAGGGTCCTATAGCTTTCCATAAGAAGGGTCCTACAGAGCCTTCCATAAGCGGGGCACAGAGTCAAGCACATGCATGGGTGCTGCAGTGTCCCTAAAGCATGGGTGCCCCAGAGTCTGCCATAAGCAGAGTTCTGCAGAACCTCTCATAAGCAGGGTTCTATAGTCTCCCATGCGCACTTGTGCTGCAGCCCCCCATAAGCAGGGTCCTACAGAGCCTTCCATAAGCGGGGCCACAGAGTCAAGCACATGCATGGGTGCTGCAGTGTCCCTAAAGCATGGGTGCCCCAGAGTATGCCATAAACAGAGTTCTGAAGAACCCCTCATAAGCAGGGTTCTATAGTCTCCCCCGTGGCAGGGTCCTATATCTTTCCATAAGAAGGGTCCTACAGAGCCTTCTATAAGCAGTGTCCACGGAGTCAAGCACATGCATGGGTGCTGCAGTGTCCTAAAGCATGGGTGCCCCAGAGTCTGCCGTAAACAGAGTTCTGCAGAACCTCTCATAAGCAGGATTCTATAGTCTCCCATGTGCACGTGTGCTGCAGCCCCCCATAAGCAGGGTTCTACAGAGCCTTCCATAACCGGGGGCCACAGAGTCGAGCACATGCATGGGTGCTGCAGTGTCCCTAAAGCATGGGTGCCCCAGAGTATGCCATAAACAGAGTTCTGAAGAACCCCTCATAAGCAGGGTTCTATAGTCTCCCCCATGGCAGGGTCCGATAGCTTTCCATAAGAAGGGTCCTACAGAGCCTTCTATAAGCAGTGTCCACGGAGTCAAGCACATGCATGGGTGCTGCAGTGTCCTAAAGCATGGGTGCCCCAGAGTCTGCCGTAAACAGAGTTCTGCAGAACCTCTCATAAGCAGGGTTCTATAGTCTCCCATGTGCACTTGTGCTGCAGCCCCCCATAAGCAGGGTTCTACAGAGCCTTCCATAACCGGGGGCCACAGAGTCGAGCACATGCATGGGTGCTGCAGTGTCCCTAAAGCATGGGTGCCCCAGAGTATGCTATAAACAGAGTTCTGCAGAACCTCTCATAAGCAGGGTTCTATAGTCTCCCCCATGGCAGGGTCCTATAGATTTCCATAACCAGGGTCCTACAGAGCCTTCTATAAGCAGTGTCCACGGAGTCAAGCACATGCATGGGTGCTGCAATGTCCTAAAGCATTGGTGCTCCAGGGTCTACCATAAACAGAGTTCTGCAGAACCTCTCATAAGCAGGGTTCTATAGTCTCCCATGTGCACTTGTGCTGCAGCCCCCCATAAGCAGGGTTCTACAGAGCCTTCCATAACCGGGGGCTACAGAGTCGAGCACATGCATGGGTGCTGCAGTGTCCCTAAAGCATGGGTGCCCCAGAGTCTGCCATAAACAGAATTCTGCAGAACCCCTCATAAGCAGGGTTCTATAGTCTCCCCCATGGCAGGGTCCTATAGCTTTCCATAAGAAGGGTCCTACAGAGCCTTCCATAAGCGGGCACAGAGTCAAGCACATGCATGGGTGCTGCAGTGTCCCTAAAGCATGGGTGCCCCAGAGTCTGCCATAAGCAGAGTTCTGCAGAACCTCTCATAAGCAGGGTTCTATAGTCTCCCATGCGCACTTGTGCTGCAGCCCCCCATAAGCAGGGTCCTACAGAGCCTTCCATACGCGGGGCCACAGAGTCAAGCACATGCATGGGTGCTGCAGTGTCCCTAAAGCATGGGTGCCCCAGAGTATGCCATAAACAGAGTTCTGAAGAACCCCTTATAAGCAGGGTTCTATAGTCTCCCCCATGGCAGGGTCCTATAGCTTTCCATAAGAAGGGTCCTACAGAG
The DNA here is from genome assembly GCF_031143425.1 of Pleurodeles waltl. NCBI lineage: Eukaryota > Metazoa > Chordata > Amphibia > Caudata > Salamandridae > Pleurodeles > Pleurodeles waltl. The sequence continues at coordinate 83,239,649 of NC_090451.1, forward strand.
CCTTCTATAAGCAGTGTCCACGGAGTCAAGCACATGCATGGGTGCTGCAGTGTCCTAAAGCATGGGTGCCCCAGAGTCTGCGTAAACAGAGTTCTGCAGAACCTCTCATAAGCAGGGTTCTATAGTCTCCCATGTGCACTTGTGCTGCAGCCCCCCATAAGCAGGGTTCTACAGAGCCTTCCATAACCGGGGGCCACAGAGTCGAGCACATGCATGGGTGCTGCAGTGTCCCTAAAGCATGGGTGCCCCAGAGTATGCCATAAACAGAGTTCTGCAGAACCTCTCATAAGCAGGGTTCTATAGTCTCCCCCATGGCAGGGTCCTATAGATTTCCATAACCAGGGTCCTACAGAGCCTTCTATAAGCAGTGTCCACGGAGTCAAGCACATGCATGGGTGCTGCAGTGTCCTAAAGCATGGGTGCTCCAGAGTCTACCATAAACAGAGTTCTGCAGAACCTCTCATAAGCAGGGTTCTATAGTCTCCCATGTGCACTTGTGCTGCAGCCCCCCATAAGCAGGGTTCTACAGAGCCTTCCATAACCGGGGGCCACAGAGTCAAGCACATGCATGGGTGCTGCAGTGTCCCTAAAGCATGGGTGCCCCAGAGTCTGCCATAAGCAGAGTTCTGCAGAACCTCTCATAAGCAGGGTTCTATAGTCTCCCATGCGCACTTGTGCTGCAGCCCCCCATAAGCAGGGTTCTACAGAGCCTTCCATAACCGGGGGCCACAGAGTCGAGCACATGCATGGGTGCTGCAGTGTCCCTAAAGCATGGGTGCTCCAGAGCCTTCCATAGGCAGAGTTCTGCAGGACCTCTCATAAGCAGGGTTCTATAGAGTCTATAGAATTTGTGGTAACTGTGTCTGAGCTCCTGGCAGTAGGAGCTCAGACACAGTTACCACAAATTATTGCATACACGATGAAACATTGCAAAAATACCTACGCAATGACTGTTACTAAACCGACTGCAATCTGCACGTACTGCACCGTGTCTGACCACAGATGGTGAATGGTCTTGGTAAGATTCCAGCAGTACGCCTTTGACATCACACAGACATCACAACGGCAATTCAACACTATCCAAGGCCAGTCTCAGCAGAGAGGCCACTGCTTGCATGGGCATGGAGTCCGACGTGTCTCCTGACGCGCCGGAAGTGGTTTGTGGTGCACAGGTTGGCAGTGTCGGTCCCCACGTGCATCTTCAGGAGCACCACGGCCCTCTATACACTCCCACGAGCCCTCCGAAGAGGCCTGGGGTCCATACACAGCAATACAAATCAGCTGGGTTAGGTTGGGAATAGCAGCCTTAGAGTTTGCTGGTTTCCAAAGAGGACTCAAAGAAAATCTGCTCATTCCCACTGCTTGGGTGAAGGCAAGCTAGCCTGGCTGAAGAGGGGTGATACCCCGAAACCGGTCCCAGGAGGCTTGTTTCTGGTCCAGGGAGGACCTGGCCTGGCAATTCGGGCTGGACTGTTCCCATGGGGAACAGGGTCAAGACTGATTTGCATATGGCTGAGTCCAAACTGGAATGGCATGGGCAGCAAAAAAAACTGATGGATTAAACCCAGATCTGTGACTGGGGGTGAATGTTTGATTTGTTCTACATTCCGTCCATCAACTGTTCTTATTGCAATCATCGGGTCACTGCTACAGGTGTAACTTGCTCTAATACTATAGTTGGGTGCTGAGGTGCACTCCAGACAACACACTCCAATTACACTCCAGGTGTACCTGAAATCCAACCAGACCGGTTTACTCCATAGCGAGCTAGCTAGTTGTCTACAATGTAAAAATCGATGCATTTACTATTACACCTTCAAACATAGCTTTGTTTCATGTTAGTATTAGTGGAAGCCTAGGAACTTAACACACAGGCCTCGGGACCACCCAGCATCTACTGTGTAATTACTGTCGCTGCCATCTTTCTCCTTAGTGCATTATGCTGTTCCAGCATCTTCGAAGGGGGTCATTTTACTACTCCAAAGCCTGTTATTCTTTTCTTTGAAATTTGCTTGCTATGGAGTGTTTTCCATAAAAAAGGCTGCACGGTCAAGTCTGTCCTTTTCCATCTGTGGCGCTATGTGATGGGGAACACCTTTAGCCAATCACAGCTTTGCCACTAATAGCAGTCTGCATGCTGGGAATTCAGAGATACTTCATTTCCTGTGTCAGGTTTGCATTTGCCACAAAGTGCATTCTGGGACTTGTAGTCTTAGTATAGTATAGTTCACTGGACGGTACTGATTTGCATAAGGCAGACCACCTCTGCCCAGAGTGAGCAAAAAGCAGTGGATTCGCCAGTGGTTTGGACTATTAGCAACCCTTCCCGCCGCTCCCCATTGATGGGTTTGGTGATAAGCGGCCTTGGGATGCCCAGACGTGTGTCATCGATCCCTGCGCCTCAGCGTCCAAGCCACGCCCGGGGGTTGATTGTGTTTCAATGAGGGAGTGGCCTCGCCTGGCACTTCACGATGGACTAGTACCACGAGGAGCACGGTCACTACGTATTTGCGTAATCCAGGACTCTGTCTAGAGTGGCACAGTGGATGTATAACGGTGGATTGGAATGCCACCCAAACCATTTGTCAGTGGTTTAGCCATCCCTCTCGCCATATTTTGTGCACGAGAACCCATTTTGTACAACTGAACCACTGGAATAACACGCCTGAAAACATTGATTCAGAAAAGAAAAGATAATGACGGTGCAAGTTATCTTCTCGCGAGATGGAGTCATCTGATGACGCCAATAATGTAACAACAAGAAAACGTGAGCTTGAAATAGCGCCCACTGCAGAGTAGCCAGCTAACTGAATTGCCCACCACTGAGGTGTGCAATATTTTACTCAGTCCATCTAGTCACCTGGCAATGTCTTATGTATCACGTTAGCAAGGTGTCTAGTTTCATTGCACAGTTATTGCATTTTCCTGCTGCTCAGCATTGCATACTTTAAAAAAAATTGTCAATCTGACTGGAATGAAAATATTCTTGACCAGCATGGAGCAGGCTCCCCTTTTCCAAAAATCACCTTAATACAAATGCACAAAACAGAAAGACCACCAAGAAAGGGCGTGAGGCAAGCAGACCGCAGAAGAGAGGGATATGCGCGCTTCTTTTGGGCGTATTTTCCATTAACTCGAAATATGTGAGTTCTTGTGTTTTTTGCTGTCAGCAAAGCTCAGAAACACAAGGCACTGATTACGTCTTTCAGTATCCGGGCCTATTGTCAGTCAAATATGTACTAGCTGCGAGATCGTTTGAGTTAATGTATGCGCTCAAGGCGCCAGAAAGACAGTGCAAGCGCATAAAAACTGGCGCTCAGCTCTCCTTCAAGCCAGCACTCAGTGCTTAATTTGTAAAATAGCACGTGCCGGGGCCCAAGGTGTTGCTCCGAAGCCCATGCGCAGTGCTGTTTAAAGTCAGCGTGGCAAACACCGAGGCCGCTTCCCTTGATTCTCGCATGTGCTTCTCTCATCTCCCGCCAGCCACTCTCTACCGCTTTCACTTACTCTCTTTACCGTTTCAGCCCTGCTTTCTTTGTCATTTGTTTTGTTTCTATTCCTCATTCTCCCCCCTTTTGTATTTTTCTCTCTCTTGCTTTGAGTTTAGGTCTCATGAGGAAATATAAGTGCCAGTCCACAAAAATGAGTGCCCGATGGGCCCCACCTGCAAGCACCAGCTCAAATAAAGGACACCCTGTTTTTAGCCCAAAGCAGTCCTTTTAAATAGGCCTGAGCGAAATTTCAATTACTCCACTGTAATTCGTGTAATTTTGGGATTTTCACGTTACACGTATGCGCAATTTCCCGAAATGATGCTATTAGGCCATTTCATATAAGTACCTGGCATCCAAGATAAAAAAAATTATAGTGGACATGCAATTCACAGTAAAAATGTACTGCGAACTCACGGGAACAACAGAGCGTGAGTGGCTGTGGTTTGTAGTGCTTTTTTTTAAATGTGTGCTCATGCCAAACACCAATGCAAGGATGCATGCCGTGCTAAAGTGTAGTGTGAAATGACAGATTTGCATTAACCAGCACCTTTTAACTGTGGATTGGGGGTTGGTCGGTTTGTTTCAGGGTGTCAAGCGTGGTACCGGTTTGTTAGATCCACATTGATTTTCACCTTATTTATATAATATTGTCCATGGCTGTCATATAGTCTTGGGTATACTCCTAGCTAGTGGAATGATGTGAGTCTATGGCTGCAGCGCTTGACGCATAATCATGGATTTGCCACATAATCCATCACCTACTGCATAATTTGCAGAAATAAATTGTTTCTGTATCAAAAGTTACTAAAACATGGCACGTTTTCCAGTGCAGTGGAAGGCCCTTCGCAAAGGTTGATTGGCCATCTTCCAGCTGCTTATTGCTGCATTCGGTTGTTAAACTGGCACCAAGTGAGGTCGAATCTTTGCCCAGACAGCGTTACCATCTGTTAAAATTTCAAAATAATGAAGTAATACCATCACAAAACGTGCCACGTTAAGCCACATAATTTGCCTTTTCTTGCCACACAATTTGCCTTTTCTTGCCACACAATTTAGTCAGCCCTTCCGCGTAATTTGGTCCTCTACTGCCGCATAACTCTATTGGCCCTGGTTATCACCCATTCTGAAGTTTAGAACTAGTGAAGATGAGAAACAATGCAGATATTATCCTTCATGTAGTTAGCGGTGGTTACACATTTTCCTTAAATCTGTGCTGGTGCATAGTTTTTCTCAGGTGAGTGCTGAAATGTGAGGTCCCTTTTCTCACGAGTACCGCGTAAGTGTCACGCAAGTAACCCTTGAGCACTTGGTCTGCCAGCGCACAACTTGCATGGCTTTTCTTTGCTTACTCAACACTCGCCAGCGAATGGTCAAATTGTACGCGTTCAGAATGTGGAAAATGAAAGACAAACTTTGCCAATGTACGGCGAAAGTCCAGATTTTCATGCCAAGGCGGCGTAGAACGTGTAAACTTTCTATAGGAATTTCGCGAGAAAAAAAATATTTTTACAACTTCGATGACCGAATAGAGAAAATGTGGAATTTGCCAAACTTTGCTAGGAGAGTCAGGGTGGGGGGAAGTACCCCAGAACAGAGGTAGGAGTCAGGACGCCTAGGTTACGGCCAGAGCTGCCAAACTTTAGATCTGGGAAACCAGTTCGAGTCTCGGCGCCGGCTCAACATCCTGCGATTCAGGAAAACCATTTAATCTCCGCGTGCCTAAAAACAAATGAATGTGTCCTTGTGTAATGTAACTGGTGCTAACGTAAAGCGCTTCAATATGTTCGGGTCGGTTTTTATTTTCAGTTGTATGTTTTTGGCAGTTTTATGTAGCGCACTGGACCCGAAGGTATTGGAGCGCCTTATATGAGCATCAGTTACACTGCACAAGACTACATTCATTTTTTTTTTTATATAAACACATTTGCTTAATAAAATGCCTACCGTGGCTCGCCGTCTGCGGCCTGGGAAGCCGGACGTGGTTCTGGTGAATCAGAACAGAGCCTGGATACCCGGCGGCGCCGCCTAAACCCTGGATCACCACACGCGCCTCACGCCCCTTGGTTTGGTTTGAGAAGCCTGGGCCGCATTCCTCAACACGCTCGGGCCTGCGTGCTACCGCGAGTGGGGCTGGGGCAGGCAGGGCGAGCCCTCCCCTGGCATCCAGCCTGTGTGTACTGACGCCCAGGGGGCACTGCGCCCTCCCGCTGCGCGCCCATCACGCGGGGCTTCTTGGCTGGCAGCGGCCGCCGTTCACCTCCCGGGCTGGCAGCTGTAGCGCCTTTGACTGCGGGGCGCATCCTTGGTCCATAGAGCTGGTTTCACAATATCTACCCCCAACTCCCGCCCCAGGCCTGGTTTGGTAGCAGGTGCCACACAAACTTCCATTGAGCTGACCCAACCATGGGTTCTCTTAAATCTTCCACAGAGCTGGCCAGAGGGCACCCTCATACCGGCCTACATGTAGGCGCTTGCTCACTCGTCTCATGACTCCTGTGACATTGGATATAGTCAGACGGTGGGTGACCTCACATTTTCCACATCGCTAGTCTGACAGCTAGTGCCCTTAAACATTTCAAAAGGTTTGCGTCACAAAGGTGCCCTCAAAACTTGTATCGGACTCTTTAATAGCGCTACTCACATTCTCTTGACACTCTCTTCTGGGATGGTCTGACAGTGGGTACTCACACTCTCTTCTGGGCTGCCTGACAATGGGTACCCTCACACTCTCTTCTGGGCTGGTCTGACAGTGGGTATCCTCACACTCTCTTCTGGGCTGGTCTGACAGTGGGTACCCTCACACTCTCTTCTGGGCTGGTCTGACAGTGGGTACCCTCACACTCTCTTCTGGGATGGTCTGACAGTGGGTACCCTCACACTTCTATTGGGGTGGTCTGACAGTGGGTACCCCCATTCTCTCTTCTGGGCTGTCTGACAGTGGGTACCCTCACACTCTTCTGGGCTGGTCGACAGTGGGTACCCTCACACTCTCTTCTGGGCTGGTCTGACAGTGGGGTACCCTCACACTTCTATTGGGCTGGTCTGACAGTGGGTACCCTCATTCTCTCTTCTGGGATGGTCTGACAGTGGGTACTCACACTCTTCTGGGCTGCCTGACAATGGGTACCCTCACACTCTCTTCTGGGCTGGTCTGACAGTGGGTATCCTCACACTCTCTTCTGGGCTGGTCTGACAGTGGGTACCCTCACACTCTCTTCTGGGCTGGTCTGACAGTGGGCACCCTCACACTCTCTTCTGGGCTGGTCTGACAGTGGGGTACCCTCACACTTCTATTGGGCTGGTCTGACAGTGGGTACCCTCATTCTCTCTTCTGGGCTGTCTGACAGTGGGTACCCTCACACTCTTCTGGGCTGGTCGACAGTGGGTACCCTCACACTCTCTTCTGGGCTGGTCTGACAGTGGGGTACCCTCACACTTCTATTGGGCTGGTCTGACAGTGGGTACCCTCATTCTCTCTTCTGGGATGGTCTGACAGTGGGTACTCACACTCTTCTGGGCTGCCTGACAATGGGTACCCTCACACTCTCTTCTGGGCTGGTCTGACAGTGGGTATCCTCACACTCTCTTCTGGGCTGTCTGACAGTGGGTACCCTCACACTCTTCTGGGCTGGTCTGACAGTGGGCACCCTCACACTCTCTTCTGGGCTGGTCTGACAGTGGGGTACCCTCACACTTCTATTGGGCTGGTCTGACAGTGGGTACCCTCATTCTCTCTTCTGGGCTGTCTGACAGTGGGTACCCTCACACTTCTATTGGGGTGGTCTGACAGTAGGTACCCCCACACATTCTACTGGGATTGTTACACAGTGAGTACTGACTGTCATTAGGTACCCTCACACCTTGTTTGACAGTGAGTACCATCACGCCTACCGAGTTTGTTTGACAATGGGTACCCTCACACTCTTCTCTGGGCTGCTCTGACAGTGGGTACCCTCAGACCTTCTACTGGGCTTCTTTGACAGTGGGCATCCTCACACCTACCCGTTTGTTTAACTACGGGTACCCTTACACTCTCCGCTGGGCTTGTCTGACAGTGGGTACCCCGGGACCTTTTACTGGGTTTGACTGACAGTGGGGACCCTCACGTCTACCGGGTTTGTTTGGCGATGGGTATCAAACCAAGAATGGGAAAAGAGGTCTGCCTGTAATTTTATCAATGGTGCGGTGGTGGAGGATTTCATTCAGTGCCATATGAGTGAATGTGTCCTTCCTATTATTCTGAAAAAGGATACACCACAAAGCTCATTCAGATACTATAAACACACTGCTTTCCCTAATGTTATTGCTAAGGGCTTGGGTCTGGCCAAAGTTGTCCTAAACAAACCCCATGACATTACATTTCTTTTTTTTTTCCAGATGCTCAGTCAGCTACTGCAGACACCTCCACAGCACGTTCCCCAACAAATGCAGAAACTACCACAACCTCTGCAACAACTGCAACAGTGGCTGTATTCACCACAACAACGACATCACTATCAAGTACAGAAACTACCACATCAACAGCAACAACAAAGTCCACGTCAGACACAACCATGAAAGGCTCAACAACTGGTGCAGAGATTACCACAACGACCGCAACTGCCACAAACCCAGCTGCACAGACTACAGCTACCACATCAACATCATCACTGACTAGTGCAGAAACTACTGCTCCGTCCACTGCAGAAACCACAGCTGAACCGCCAACAACAGCAGTAGGTTCAAAAACAAATGCAGAGACTACTGTAACAATTGCAGGAGCCACAACAGACCCAACCACCACAACAATTGGACCAACAAGTGCAGAGACAACTTCAACAACTGCAGATAACACAACACCTGTACAAACCACAACTACATCAACAACAAGAGCAGTGAGTACCACAACAGCTCCTCCTTTCACAACAGCAGCTCAACAGACAACAACACTGCCTTCACCCAGTGCAGAGACTACGACAACCACTACAGCAACATCAGCTGCCCCAACCACAACAACATCATCACTAACTGGTGCAGAGATTACTACCACATCCACTACAGTAACCTCAGCTCCACCAACAACAACAGAAAAAGGATCAACTAGTGCAGAGACTACTGTAACAACTGCAGGACCCACAACTGCACCAAGCACCACAACAAGTGGATCAACAACAAGCGCAGAGACTACTATAAAGACTGCAGAAGTCACATCAACACCTGTGCAGACCACAGCGATATCAACAAGTGCAGTGAGTACCACAACAGTTCCTCCTGTCACAACAGCAGCTCAACAGACAACAACACTGCCTTCCTCAAGTGCAGAGACTACAGCAACCACTGCAGCAACATCAGCTGCTCCAACCACGACAACATCATCACTAACTAATGCAGAGGCTACTACCACATCCACTGCAGGAACCACTGCTCCACCGACAACAACAGCAAAAGGATCAACTAGTGCAGAGACTACTGTAACAACTGCAGGAGCCACAACTGCACCAAGCACCACAACAAGTGGATCAACAACAAGCGCAGAGACTACTATAAAGACTGCAGAAGCCACATCAACACCTGTGCAGACCACAGCGATATCAACAACAAGTGCAGTGAGTACCACAGCAGTTCCTCCTGTCACAACAGCAGCTCAACAGACAACAGTGCCTTCATCAAGTGCAGAAACTACACCAACCACTGCAGCAACATCAACTGCTCCAACCACGACAACATCATCACTAACTAATGCAGAGGCTACTTCCACATCCACTGCAGGAACCACAGCTCCACCGACAACAACAGCACAAGGATCAACTAGTGCAGAGACTACTGTAACAACTGCAGGAGCCACAACTGCACCAAGCACCACAACAAGTGGATCAACAACAAGCTCAGAGACTACTTTAACAACTGCAGAAGCCACATCAACACCTGGGCAGACCACAGCGATATCAACAAGTGCAGTGAGCACCACAACAGTTCCTCCTATCACAACAGAAGCTCAACAGACAACAACACTGCATTCATCAAGTGCAGAGACTACAGCAACCACTGCAGCAACATCAGCTGCTCCAACCACGACAACATCATCACTAACTAATGCAGAGGCTACTACCACATCCACTGCAGGAACCACAGCTCCACCGACAACAACAGCAAAAGGATCAACTAGTGCAGAGACTACTGTAACTACTGCAGGAAGCACATCTGCACAGAGCACCACAACAAGTGAATCAACAACAAGCGCAGAGACTACTATAACAACTGCAGAAGTCACATCAACACCTGAGCAGACCACAGCGATATCAAAAAGTGCAGTGAGTACCACAACAGTTCCTCCTATCACAACAGAAGCTCAACAGACAACAACACTGCCTTCATCAAGTGCAGAGACTACAGCAACCACTGCAGCAACATCAGCTGCTCCAACCACGACAACATCATCACTAACTAATGCAGAGGCTACTACCACATCCACTGCAGGAACCACAGCTCCACCGACAACAACAGCAAAAGGATCAACTAGTGCAGAGACTACTGTAACTACTGCAGGAAGCACAACTGCACAGAGCACCACAACAAGTGGATCAACAACAGGCGCAGAGACTACTATAACAACTGCAGAAGCCACATCAACACCTGTGCAGACCACAGCGATATCAACAAGTGCAGTGAGTATCACAACAGTTCCTCCTATCACAACAGCAGCTCAACAGACAACAACACTGCTTTCATCAAGTGCAGAGACTACAGCCACCACTGCAACAACATCAGCTGCTCCAACCACGACAACATCATCACTAACTAATGCAGAGGCTACTACCACATCCACTGCAGGAACCACAGCTCCACCGACAACAACAGCAAAAGGATCAACTAGTGCAGAGACTCCTGTAACAACTGCAGAAGCCACAACTGCACCGAGCACCACAACAAGTGGATCAACAACAAGGGCAGAGACTACTATATTGACTGCAGAAGCCACATCAACACCTGTGCAGACCACAGCGATATCAACAAGTGCAGTGAGTACCACAACAGTTCCTCCTATCACAACAGCAGCTCCACAGACAACAACACTGCCTTCATCAAGTGGAGAGACTACAGCAACCACTGCAGCAACATCAGCTGCTCCAACCACAACAACATCATCATTAACTAGTGCAGAGGCTACTACCACATCCACTGCAGGAACCACAGCTCCACCGACAACAACAGCAAAAGGATCAACTAGTGCAGAGACTTCTGTAACTACTGCAGGAAGCACAACTGCACAGAGCACCACAACAAGTGGATCAACAACAAGCACAGAGACTACTATAACAACTGCAGAATCCACCTCAACACCTGTGCAGACCACAGCGATTTCAACAAGTGCAGTGAGTACCACAACAGTTCCTCCTATCTCAACAGCAGCTCAACAGACAACAACACTGCCTTCGTCAAGTGCAGAGACTACAGCAACCACTGCAGCAACATCAGCTGCTCTAACCACGACAACATCATCATTAACTAGTGCAGAGGCTACTACCACATCCACTGCAGGAACCACAGCTCCACCGACAACAACAGCAAAAGGATCAACTAATGCAGAGACTACTGTAACAACTGCAGGAGCCACAACTGCACCGAGCACCACAACAAGTGGATCAACAACAAGCACAGAGACTACTATAAAGACTGCAGAAGCCACATCAACACCTGTGCAGACCACAGCGATATCAACAAGTGCAGTGAGTACCACAACAGTTCCTCCTGTCACAACAGCAGCTCAACAGACAACACTGCCTTCATCAAGTGCAGAAACTACAGCAACCACTGCAGCAACATCAGCTTCTCCAACCACGACAACATCATCACTAACTAATGCAGAGGCTACTACCACATCCACTGCAGGAACCACAGCTCCACCGACAACAACAGCAAAAGGATCAACTAGTGCAGAGACTACTGTAACTACTGCAGGAAGCACAACTGCACAGAGCACCACAACAAGTGAATCAACAACAAGCACAGAGACTACTATAACAACTGCAGAAGCCACATCAACACCTGTGCAGACCACAGCGATTTCAACAACAAGTGCAGTGAGTACCACAACAGTTCCTCCTATCACAACAGCAGCTCAACAGACAACAACACTGCTTTCATCAAGTGCAGAGACTACAGCAACCACTGCAGCAACATCAGCTGCTCCAACCATCACAACATCATCATTAACTAGTGCAGAGGCTACTACCACTTCCACTGCAGGAACCACAGCTCCACCGACAACAACAGCAAAAGGTTCAACTAGTGCAGAGACTACTGTAACAACTGCAGGAGCCACAACTGCACCAAGCACCACAACAAGTGGATCAACAACAAGCTCAGAGACTACTATAAAGACTGCAGAATCCACATCAACACCTGTGCAGACCACAGCGATAGAAACAAGTACAGTGAGTACCACAACAGTTCCTCCTATCACAACAGCAGCTCAACAGACAACAACGCCGCTTTCATCAAGTGGAGAGACTACAGCAACCACTGCAGCAACATCAGCTGCTTCAACCACGACAACATCATCACTAACTAATGCAGAGGCTACTACCACATCCACTGCAGGAACCACAGCTCCACCGACAACAACAGCAAAAGGATCAACTAGTGCAGAGACTACTGTAACTACTGCAGGAAGCACAACTGCACAGAGCACCACAACAAGTGAATCAACAACAAGCGCAGAGACTACTATAACAACTGCAGAAGCCACATCAACACCTGAGCAGACCACAGCGATATCAACAAGTGCAGTGAGTACCACAACAGTTCCTCCTATCACAACAGAAGCTCAACAGACAACAACACTGCCTTCATCAAGTGCAGAGACTACAGCAACCAGTGCAGCAACATCAGCTGCTTCAACCACGACAACATCATCACTAACTAGTGCAGAGGCTACTACCACATCCACTGCAGGAACCACAGCACCACCAACAACAACAGCAAAAGGATCAACTAGTGCAGAGACTACTGTAACATCTGCAGGAACCACAACTGCACCAAGCACCACAACAAGTGGATCAACAACAAGCGCAGAGACTACTATAAAGACTGCAGAATCCACATCAACACCTGTGCAGACCACAGCGATATCAACAAGTGCAGTGAGTACCACAACAGTTCCTCCTGTCACAACAGCAGCTCAACAGACAACAACACTGCCTTCATCAAGTGCAGAGACTACAGCAACCACTGCAGCAACATCAGCTGCTCCAACCACGACAACTTCATCACTAACTAATGCAGAGGCTACTACTACATCCACTGCAGGAACCACAGCTCCACCAACAACAACAGCAAAAGGATCAACTAGTGCAGAGACTACTGTAACTACTGCAGGAAGCACAACTGCACAGAGCACCACAACAAGTGAATCAACAACAAGCTCAGAGACTACTATAAAGACTGCAGAATCCACATCAACACCTGTGCAGACCACAGCGATAGAAACAAGTGCAGTGAGTACCACAACAGTTCCTCCTATCACAACAGCAGCTCAACAGACAACAACGCCGCTTTCATCAAGTGGAGAGACTACAGCAACCACTGCAGCAACATCAGCTGCTTCAACCACGACAACATCATCACTAACTAATGCAGAGGCTACTACCACATCCACTGCAGGAACCACAGCTCCACCGACAACAACAGCAAAAGGATCAACTAGTGCAGAGACTACTGTAACTACTGCAGGAAGCACAACTGCACAGAGCACCACAACAAGTGAATCAACAACAAGCGCAGAGACTACTATAACAACTGCAGAAGCCACATCAACACCTGAGCAGACCACAGCGATATCAACAAGTGCAGTGAGTACCACAACAGTTCCTCCTATCACAACAGAAGCTCAACAGACAACAACACTGCCTTCATCAAGTGCAGAGACTACAGCAACCAGTGCAGCAACATCAGCTGCTTCAACCACGACAACATCATCACTAACTAGTGCAGAGGCTACTACCACATCCACTGCAGGAACCACAGCACCACCAACAACAACAGCAAAAGGATCAACTAGTGCAGAGACTACTGTAACATCTGCAGGAACCACAACTGCACCAAGCACCACAACAAGTGGATCAACAACAAGCGCAGAGACTACTATAAAGACTGCAGAATCCACATCAACACCTGTGCAGACCACAGCGATATCAACAAGTGCAGTGAGTACCACAACAGTTCCTCCTGTCACAACAGCAGCTCAACAGACAACAACACTGCCTTCATCAAGTGCAGAGACTACAGCAACCACTGCAGCAACATCAGCTGCTCCAACCACGACAACTTCATCACTAACTAATGCAGAGGCTACTACTACATCCACTGCAGGAACCACAGCTCCACCAACAACAACAGCAAAAGGATCAACTAGTGCAGAGTCTGCTGTAACAACTGCAGGAGCTACAACTGCACAGAGCACCACAACAAGTGTATCAACAACAAGCGCAGAGACTACTATAAAGACTGCAGAAGCCACATCAACACCTGTGCAGACCACAGCGATATCAACAAGTGCAGTGAGTACCACAACAGTTCCTCCTATCACAACAGCAGCTCAACAGACAACAACACTGCCTTCGTCAAGTGCAGAGACTACAGCAACCACTGCAGCAACATCAGCTGCTCCAACCACGACAACATCATCACTAACTAATGCAGAGGCTACTGCCACATCCACTGCAGGAACCACAGCTCCACCAACAACAACAGCAAAAGGATCAACTAGTGCAGAGACTACTGTAACTACTGCAGGAAGCACAACTGCACAGAGCACCACAACAAGTGAATCAGCAACAAGCGCAGAGACTACTATAACAACTGCAGAATCCACATCAACACCTGTGCAGACCACAGCGATATCAACAAGTGCAGTGAGTACCACAACAGTTCCTCCTATCACAACAGCAGCTCAACAGACAACAACGCTGCTTTCATCAAGTGGAGAGACTACAGCAACCACTGCAGCAACATCAGCTGCTTCAACCACGACAACATCATCACTAACTAGTGCAGAGGCTACTACCACATCCACTGCAGGAACCACAGCTCCACCGACAACTACAGCAAAAGGATCAACTAGTGCAGAGACTACTGTAGCATCTGCAGGAGCCACAACTGCACCAAGCACCACAACAAGTGGATCAACAACAAGCGCAGAGACTACTATAAAGACTGCAGAAGCCACATCAACACCTGTGCAGACCACAGCGATATCAACAAGTGCAGTGAGTAGCACAACAGTTCCTCCTGTCACGACAGCAGCTCAACAGACAACAACACTGCCTTCATCAAGTGCAGAGACTACAGCAACCACTGCAGCAACATCAGCTGCTCCAACCACGACAACATCATCACTAACTAATGCAGAGGATACTACCACATCCACTGCAGGAACCACTGCTTCACCGACAACAACAGCAAAAGGATCAACTAGTACAGAAACTACTGTAACAACTGCAGGAGCCACAACTGCACCAAGCATCACAACAAGTGGATCAACAACAAGCGCAGAGACTACTATAACAACTGCAGAAGCCACATCAACACCTGTGCAGACCACAGCGATATCAACAAGTGCAGTGAGTATCACAACAGTTCCTCCTGTCACAACAGCAGCTCAACAGACAACACTGCTTTCATCAAGTGCAGAGACTACAGCAACCACTGCAGCAGCATCAGCTGCTCCAACCATCACAACATCATCATTAACTAGTGCAGAGGCTACTACCACATCCACTGCAGGAACCACAGCTCCACCGACAACAACAGCAAAAGGATCAACTAGTGCAGAGACTACTGTAACAACTGCAGGAGCCACAACTGCACCGAGCACCACAAGTGGATCAACAACAAGCGCAGAGACACCTATAAAGACTGCAGAAGCCACATCAACACCTGTGCAGACCACAGCGATATCAACAACAAGTGCAGTGAGTACCACAACAGTTCCTCCTATCACAACAGCAGCTCAACAGACAACAACACTGCCTTCATCAAGTGGCGAGACTACAGCAACCACTGCAGCAACATCAGCTGCTCCCACCACAACAACATCATCACTAATTAGTTCAGAGGCTACTACCGCATCCACTGCAGGAACCACAGCTCCACCGACAACAACAGCAAAAGGATCAACTAGTGCAGAGACTACTGTAAGTACTGCAGGAAGCACAACTGCACAGAGCACCACAACAAGTGGATCAACAACAAGCGCAGAGAGTACTATAACAACTGCAGAAGCCACATCAACACCTGTGCAGACCACAGCGATTTCAACAAGTGCAGTGAGTACCATAACAGTTCCTCCTATCACAACAGCAGCTCAACAGACAACAACACTGCCTTCATCAAGTGCAGAGACTACAGCAACCACTGCAGCAACATCAGCTGCTCCAACCACGACAACATCATCACTAACTAGTGCAGAGGCTGCTACCACATCCACTGCAGGAACCACAGCTCCACCGACAACAACAGCAAAAGGATCAAATAGTGCAGAGACTACTGTAACAACTGCAGGAGCCACAACTGCACCAAGCACCACAACAAGTGGATCAACAACAAGCGCAGAGACTACTATAATGACTGCAGAAGCCACATCAACACCTGCGCAGACCACAGCGATTTCAACAGCAAGTGCAGTGAGTACCACAACAGTTCCTCCTATCACAACAGCAGCTCAAGAGACAACAACACTGCCTTCATCAAGTGCAGAGACTACAGCAACCACTGCAGCAACATCAGCTGCTCCAACCACGACAACATCATCACTAACTAATGCAGAGGCTACTACCACATCCACTGCAGGAACCACAGCTCCACTGACAACAACAGCAAAACGATCAACTAGTGCAGAGACTACTGTAACAACTGCAGGAGCCACAACTGCACCAAGCACCACAACAAGTGGATCAACAACAAGCGCAGAGACTACTATAATGACTGCAGAATCCACATCAACACCTGTGCAGACCACAGCGATATCAACAAGTGCAGTGAGTACCACAACAGGTCCTCCTATCACAACAGCAGCTCAACAGACAACAACACTGCTTTCATCAAGTGCAGAGACTACAGCAACCACTGCAGCAACATCAGCTGCTCCAACCACAACAACATCATCACTAATTAGTTCAGAGGCTACTACCACATCCACTGCAGGAACCACAGCTCCACCGACAACAACAGCAAAAGGATCAACTAGTGCAGAGACTACTGTAACTACTGCAGGAAGCACAATTGCACAGAGCACCACAACAAGTGAATCAACAACAGGCGCAGAGACTACTATAACAACTGCAGAAGCCACATCAACACCTGTGCATACCACAGCGATATCAACAAGTGCAGTGAGTACCACAACAGTTCCTCCTATCACAACAGCAGCTCAACAGACAACAACACTGCCTTCATCAAGTGCAGAGACTACAGCAACCACTGCAGCAACATCAGCTGCTCCAACCATCACAACATCATCATTAACTAGTGCAGAGGCTACTACCACATCCACTGCAGGAACCACAGCTCCACCGACAACAACAGCAAAAGGATCAACTAGTGCAGAGTCTACTGTAACAACTGCAGGAGCCACAACTGCACCAAGCACCACAACAAGTGGATCAATAACAAGCGCAGAGACTACTATAAAGACTGCCGAAGCCACATCAACACTTGTGCAGTCCACAGCGATATCAACAAGTGCAGTGAGTACCACAACAGTTCCTCCTGTCACAACAGCAGCTCAACAGACAACAACACTGCCTTCATCAAGTGCTGAAACTACAGCAACCACTGCAGCAACATCAGCTGCTCCAACCACGACAACATCATCACTAACTAGTGCAGAGGCTACTACCACATCCACTGCAGGAACCACAGCTCCACCAACAACAACAGCAAAAGGATCAACTAGTGCAGAGACTACTGTAACTACTGCAGGAAGCACAACTGCACAGAGCACCACAACAAGTGGATCAACAACAAGCGTAGAGACTACTATAAAGAGTGCAGAAGCCACATCAACACCTGTGCAGACCACAGCGATATCAACAAGTGCATTGAGTACCACACCAGTTCCTCCTATCACAAAAGCAGCTCAACAGACAACAACACTGCCTTCATCAAGTGCAGAGACTACAGCAACCACTGCAGCAACATCAGCTGCTCCAACCATGACAACGTCATTACTAACTAGTGCAGAGGCTACTACCACATCCACTGCAGGAACCACAGCTCCACCAACAACAACAGCAAAACGATCAACTAGTGCAGAGACTCCTGTAACAACTGCAGGAGCCACAACTGCACCAAGCACCACAGCAAGTGGATCAACAACAAGCGCAGAGACTACTATATTGACTGCAGAAGCCACATCAATACCTGTACAGACCACAACGATATCAACAACAAGTGCAGTGAGTACCACAACAGTTCCTCCTATCACAACAGCAGCTCCACAGACAACAACACTGCCTTCATCAAGTGGAGAGACTACAGCAACCAGTGCAGCAACATCAGCTGCTCCAACCACGACAACTTCATCACTAACTAATGCAGAGGCTACTACCACATCCACTGCAGGAACCACAGCTCCACCAACAACAACAGCAAAAGGATCAACTAGTGCAGAGACTACTGTAACAGCTGCAGGTGAGAAAAACTGTTTTATGCCATTCATCGCAGGGATTATAACATTCAGGGCAATTTTCTTTTTGGAAATAATTATGGTACTTGGGATTGAAGTCAGAATGTGTCATATGGGTTTAACAAGAATATTTATTCCATCCCTGAAAATAAATTATTGTTTCTTTCTAGTACTTGCATATCACACAGCAGCATCTTGTGACATTCTTCAGTAGTAGAGACTGATAAGATTTTACTGAATTTTAAAAAACATGTGCCTATTTTTATTTTTTATAAAGTTTAATTACAGTTTACTTCTCGGTTTAGTTAGGCACTGCTGAAGTTTGTAAAGAAGTAAATAATGTGATTTAGGCACAAGTTGAGAAGGTCATATGTCTAAAATTATAAAGTTTGATAAAGGGACAAAGCTAGGATTGAAACAGAGGATAAATGAAGCAATTCACCACGTTACCAACAGTTGGTATGTCCGGGCTGTACATATGCACTACTTTCAGAGGTCTGAGTTTTGTCCCTTGATACAACTAGTGGTTTTCAAACTTTTGACTTCTGTGGACCCCCACATTATTATTACTGGAACCTAGGGACCCCCAATGAATAATTGTTGGAATCTGGGGACCAGCCACACCACACTGAGTCATCACTGAAAGCGAGGGACCCCGGCCTAAACACTTGATTATTTGAAACGCAAAACAAAACACAAAGAATATGGAAACAAGCTTTCATCAAACACATAAACAAATGATAACATATTTTATTTAATTTTCACACAAATGTATAAAAAATAATTTTAATGGAAAGGTTGGTGCTTTTCTAAATTCAATTTTAGCCATACATCATCCATACTATGGCCCTCATTACAACTTTGGTGGGCGGCAGTGTAACCGCTGTGCGCCGCCAATGCGGCCGCAGTCCCGCGGTGGCCATTATGACATCCCCGCCAGCCCAGTGGGGATGTCGGCCGCAACATGGGAGCCGACTCCAAATGGAGCCGGCGGTGTTGTGGCCGTGCGATGGGTGCAGTTGCACCTGTCGCGCTTTTCACTGTCTGCTGTGCAGACAGTGAAAAGCTGTGTGGGGCTGTGCCAGGGGGCCCCTGCACTGCCCATGCCAAAGGCCCGCGACTCCCCTACTGCCATGAAATGGCTGGTGGGAAGGGGACTTGTAATCCCCTGGGTAGCGCTGCAAGCAGCGCTGACCTGGCGGATTAAAACCGCCAGGACCAACGTGGCGGAAAACCGCTGGTCCCGGCGGTGCGACCGCAGCGCTTCCGCCGCGGTCGTAATCCCCGAGTTTGCACCGCCAGCCTGTTGGCGGTGCAACCTCCAAAACAGCCCTGCCGGTCTTTGACTGCCAGGGTTGTAATGAGGCCCTATATTCTGTTTGATGCACCTGCAATGTTCCCACAAATCAATCTGAGGATACGAATGTAATTTTAAGTCTCCAATTTCAAATTCCTTAACATTTACAATATGTTTTCAATTTTTCAATTGAACATTTAGCCACATTATTTATCAACACTTTATTAATCTGTTAATATTTAATTTACTAAACAGTTGCGGACCCTCTGAAGAGGCTTTGCGCACCCCCAGGGTCCCTGGACCACAGGTTGGGAACCACTGAACTAGTGTAGGAGCTAGGAGACACGATCTATGACTGATTTGTATGATAACCAGTGTCTATATAAATGATTTTCCATTCAGTGTTACTGGGGCCTATTCACAAATGGCATTTCAGAATACGTTTAGTAGTGCTCCAGTAGTACTACTCAAGTACTAATCACAGCCCTACATGCCAAGACCTCGCCTCTCTTGTCTTTTTCTATGCAGAGATCTCCCTAACCTGACTGCAAGATCTCTGCACATGTAACCCTATGCTTTAGTGGTGAATGTAGGAGAGACGGGGAGAGTGGCTGGAAATTGGGAAAACTTACTAGTATATGGGAGGGGCTTAGGGAGGCGTACCAGCTGTTTACAGAAGGTAACGAGGGATTAAGGAGGGACAAACTCCAACCCACAATAGAGTAAGGATATTGCTATTCGCAAACTACTACAGGCAAAGATATCCCAAAAATGTAATAACTGTTCTCCAGCTCAGACCTCAAGTAAGTTGTGTACGTACACCACACATGGCCAACCACTGGAATTGCAATATAAATTAATTTATTTCAGCCTTTTAAAATGTAGATGCACATTAAATGAAAATGAACATTTTACTGTAGGTGAGTTTTTAAAAGTCTTTAAACGAATAAATATACAGTAATGCAATATATCTAAATGTATTAATTCTAATAAACCTATAAGATGATAGTGGTCTAAAATGTTTTATTTGACCTAGATATAAAAAAATTATAAAACATCATTTAACTTTAATATTTAAGAAAAAGGAAATTTTTACTATTTGTATAAGATGTTTGATAAACTTCTTTAAATACCCCTAGACTTTCCCTATTCTTTATCCTAGGGAGATCTACGCCCCAGTGGCGGAGATCTATGCTAACTTTACACTCATAAATTATTCACCACTCCAGCCATCAGCGGTGGATCCAGGCAACTCTGTTCTTTAACTTTATACCCGCAAAGAGTAAAGAGACAAAGTAATACATTTGTTTCAGAGTGTGGGAGTAAATGTACATGTGAGTACATCTACACCTGTAAGTTTACCTTTGTGAACAGAGTTCTACACATGTAAATCCCAGTTATGTGGACAGTTAAAAAATCTGGCATAGATCCATCTTTCCCTGGCCTACTTTGGACAACAGTGAAGTAGTGAAAAAAACATGCCCACCTCTTAGTGCTGGCATTACCTGTTTGCTGCTCCAAAATGAGCATCACCTTTTTGAGGAGTTATAGGATGTAAGCCATGTAAATGGGAAACAAACACCATAATGGTAACAAACAGATACTTTAGATTTGTCTTTTCTGGATTTTTAGTGCGAAAACACTTCCAAAAATAGGATGCAGAAAATCAACTACTTCTATAAATGATGGTATGTTTGAAATATGCCGAGCTTCAAACATGTTCTTAATAATGTAACTGATGGCTACATTATTTTCGTATCTCATTGGCTGGTCATTTTTGATTCTACACTTGAAAAACAAGAAGACACATCTGGCATGTCCTCTATTGGCTTCTAATTTAGGGCCAGATGTACCAAAGGGTTTTACCCATTCTATGTCTATGGGAAAAAGCTTTCGTACATATGGCCCTTAGCTCCTTATCCCTTTTGTCACAAAAATTGAGGCGTGCTTGTATGTGAAACTGACCCCAAGAAAATAGCAATGCGTAAATAAATTTTCAAACATAAATTTGTAGACTTTTGTTCATTCAAATACCTTTAATTCAAAGAAGCTGACTTGTACCTACGGATTTTATAGAGTAAATATATTTCATTGAAGCTAGCAGTAAAGAGAGATCTGTTGTGTGCACCCATGACATCATATTTATCTGAACTAATAAGTCGCAATGCTAAATAAACTTTTTCAGCAGTGAGGTTTATAATCCTCCATGAAGATATAACCTTTTTCCTTCAGTTTGAAATGTTCACTCTTATTAGCTACTTGGATAATCATTTTAATGTTTATATTATGCTTCATTGATAATATATTAGTATTGAACAAAATTTTGCCACGCTTACGTTTTACTCCACCCAATATTTTGTAAGTGTAAGGATTGTTTTTAGTTTAGTTAGTTCATAGGTTTAACTATTAATTTTGTTGAATATAATTATTATATTGGAATGAGTAGCTGGAAATGAATTGTCATCTTTTGCTACTTACATTTTGAATAAACCTTTTTAAACATAAAAAATTAACCTTTCATAAAAGTAAAACATTATAGGATTTGAACCTTTTTTGTTCTGAAACATAAATTGAAATTCTGTACTCTTTCTTGATTAAAGGCCTTATTTAGATTTTAGTGGGTAACGTATGCCATCACAAATGTGGCAGATGCCTCATCCACCATATTACAAGTGCATTACAGTCTATAGTACTTGTAATGTAGCAGATAGGATACCCGGCACGTTTTGATGATTATCCTGTGCACCAAACTCTAAATTAGGCCCTTCATTTATTTCGCTGGTAGGTACTGATTAGAAGGCTTCCACCCTTTGTAAACAGTTGTCCCATGATAGGGATTTGGAGATTCTGTTAGAGTTTTGGATAATCTGCGGTACAGAAAGTAGAGTCTTAGCTCGAGTTAACACTAGTGCTGCAAAAAAAAACCTTTAGAAGTTTTATTTTCCGCTTATGAAACTGATGGTGTTTAGCCAGTTGAATTTAAATTACACGCTGGCTAGAAGAGGTTCTGAGAAATGTACTTAATTTAGTGATGTGCTACCAATGATGAGGTAACTAACGGATGTAATGTTCGCTAGAATGAATGAGGTATGTGGGTGCGGTGTACAGGTTAGCAGCAAGCTGGTTATTTTCTAGTACATATTTTATGTGAAGGACTTGCTTTGCTATTAAGATAATTTGGGGTGTGAGGTTCTGTTGATAGTGAAGATGCTTCTTTGTCACAAAACTAGTGAATGACTCTAAAGGCAAGTAACTAATTTTGCTGCAAAATCTGGCTTACTTTTGACACGTTTGACATGTTATGCTTTTCAGCAAAACCTATTTTGCTGGATTTTTCTTCTATTGCGTTTATGAAATTTGTAACGGCTCTGACACATTTACTTAAAGTACACACAGTCTGTCGCTGGGTGATGTTTGCAGTTCAGTGTTAGTAGATATGCCAGTAGTGTTGGCCCCTTTGTAGACACTAATTGAAATGTATTTAATCCAGTGCCTATAACAGAAGAGATTATTAATCCGGTTACTGAAAAGCCGGTCGAACAGCTTCCGGTGAGAAACACAACACAGAGCCCAACCACAACTTCACCGAGCACCACAACAAGCGGATCAACAAGTGCAGAGTCAACTATAACGACTGCAGAATCCACATCAACACCTCTACAGACCACAATCATATCAACAAGTGAAGTGAGCACCACAACAGCTCCTCCTAGCGCAACAGCAGCTCAACAGACAACAACACTGCCTTCATCAAGTGCAGAGACTACAGCAACCACTGCTGCAACATCAGCTACTCAAACCACGACAACATCATCACTAACTAGTGCAGATACGACTACCACATCCACTGCACGGACCACAGGTCCACCGACAACAACAGCAATAGTTTCAACAAGTGCAGAGACTACTGTAACAATTGCAGAAGCCACAACTGCAGCAAGCACCACAACAATTGGATCAACAAGTGCAGAGACTACTTCAACAACTGCAGAAACCACAACAACACCTGCACAGACCACAACTATATCAACGACAAGTGCAAGTAGTACCACAACAGCTCCTCCTGTCACAACAGCAGCTCAACAGACAACAACACTGCCTTCATCAAGTGCAGAGACTACAGCAACCACTGCAGCAACATCAGCTGCTCCAACCACGACAACATCATCACTAACTAATGCAGAGGCTACTACCACATCCACTGTAGGAACTACTGCTCCACTGACAACAACAGCAAAACGATCAACTAGTGCAGAGACTACTGTAACAACTGCAGGAGCCACAACTGCACCAAGCACCACAACAAGTGGAACAACAACAAGCGCAGAGACTAAAATAAAGACTGCAGAAGCCACATCAACACCTGTGCAGACCACAGCTATATCAACAAGTGCAGTGAGTACCACAACAGTTTCTCCTGTCACAACAGCAGCTCAACAGACAACACTGCTTTCATCAAGTGCAGATACTACAGCAACCACTGCAGCAACATCAGCTGCTCCAACCACGACAACATCATCACTAACTAATGCAGGGGCTACTACCACATCCCCTGCAGGAACCACAGCTCCACCGACAACAACAGCAAAAGGATCAACTAGTGCAGAGACTACTGTAACTACTGCAGGAAGCACAACTGCACAGAGCACCACAACAAGTGGATCAACAACAAGCGCAGAGACTACTATAACAACTGCAGAAGCCACATCAACACCTGTGCATACCACAGCGATTTCAACAGCAAGTGCAGTGAGTACCACAACAGTTCCTCCTATCACAACAGCAGCTCAACAGACAACAACGCTGCTTTCATCAAGTGCAGAGACTACAGCAACCACTGCAGCAACGTCAGCTGCTCCAACCATCACAACATCATCATTAACTAGTGCAGAGGCTACTACCACATCCACTGCAGGAACCACAGCTCTATCGACAACAACAGCAAAAGGATCAACTAGTGCAGAGACTACTGTAACAACTGCAGGAGCCACAACTGCACCAAGCACCACAACAAGTGGATCAACAACAAGCGCAGAGACTACTATAAAGACTGCAGAAGCCACATCAACACCTCTGCAGACCACAGCGATATCAACAAGTGCAGTGAGTACCACAACAGTTCCTCCTATCACAACAGCAGCTCAACAGACAACAACACTGCCTTCATCAAGTGCAGAGACTACAGCAACCAGTGCAGCAACATCAGCTGCTCCAACCACAACAACATCATCACTAACTAATGCAGAGGCTACTACCACATCCACTGCAGGAACCACAGCTCCACCGACAACAACAGCAAAAGGATCAACTAGTGCAGAGACTACTGTAACAACTGCAGAAGCCACATCAACACCTGTGCAGACCACAGCGATATTAAGAACAAGTGCAGTGAGCATCACGACAGTTCCTCCTATCACAACAGCAGCTCAACAGACAACAACACTGCCTTCATCAAGTGCAGAGACTACAGCAACCACTGCAGCAACATCAGCTGCTCCAACCATCACAACATCATCATTAACTAGTGCAGAGGCTACTACCACATCCACTACAGGAACCACAGCTCCACCGACAACAACAGCAAAAGGATCAACTAGTGCAGAGTCTACAGTAACAACTGCAGGAGCTACAACTGCTCCAAGCACCTCAACAAGTGGATCAATAACAAGCGCAGAGACTACTATAAAGACTGCAGAAGCCACATCAACACCTGTGCAGACCACAGCGATATCAACAAGTGCAGTGAGTACCACAACAGTTTCTCCTGTCACAACAGCAGCTCAACAGACAACAACACTGCCTTCATCAAGTGCAGAAACTACAGCAACCACTGCAGCAACATCAGCTGCTCCAACCACGACAACATCATCACTAACTAATGCAGAGGCTACTACCACATCCACTGCAGGAACCACAGCTCCACCGACAACAACAGCAAAAGGATCAACTAGTGCAGAGACTACTGTAACAACTGCAGGAGCCACAACTGCACCGAGCACCACAACAAGTGGACCAACAGCAAGCGCAGAGACTACTATAAAGACTGCAGAAGCCACATCAACACCTGTGCAGACCACAGCGATATCAACAAGTGCAGTGAGTACTACAACAGTTCCTCCTATCACAACAGCAGCTCAACAGACAACAACACTGCCTTCAATAAGTGGAGAGACTACAGCAACCACTGCAGCAACATCAGCTGCTCCAACCACGACAACGTCATCACTAACTAGTGCAGAGGCTACTACCACATCCACTGCAGGAACCACAGCTCCACCAACAACAACAGCAAAAGGATCAACTAGTGCAGAGACTACTGTAACTACTGCAGGAAGCACAACTGCACAGAGCACCACAACAAGTGGATCAACAACAAACGTAGAGACTACTATAAAGAGTGCAGAAGCCACATCAACACCTGTGCAGACCACAGCGATATCAACAAGTGCATTGAGTACCACACCAGTTCCTCCTATCACAAAAGCAGCTCAACAGACAACAACACTGCCTTCATCAAGTGCAGAGACTACAGCAACCACTGCAGCAACATCAGCTGCTCCAACCATGACAACGTCATCACTAACTAGTGCAGAGGCTACTACCACATCCACTGCAGGAACCACAGCTCCACCAACAACAACAGCAAAAGGATCAACTATTGCAGAGACTCCTGTAACAACTGCAGGAGCCATAACTGCACCGAGCACCACAAGTGGATCAACAACAAGCGCAGAGACTACTATATTGACTGCAGAAGCCACATCAATACCTGTACAGACCACAACAATATCAACAAGTGCAGTGAGTACCACAACAGTTCCTCCTATCACAACAGCAGCTCCACAGACAACAACACTGCCTTCATCAAGTGCAGAGACTACAGCAACCACTGCAGCAACATCAGCTGCTCCAACCACGACAACATCATCAGTAATTAGTTCAGAGGCTACTACCACATCCACTGCAGGAACCACAGCTCAACCATCAACAACAGCAAAAGGATCAACTAGTGCAGAGACTACTGTAACAACTGCAGGAGCAACAACTGCACTGAGCACCACAACAAGTGGATCAACAACAAGCGCAGAGACTACTATAACAACTGCAGAAGCCACATCAACACCTGTGCATACCACAGCGATTTCAACAACAAGTTCAGTGAGTACCACTACAGTTCCTCCTATCACAACAGCAGCTCAACAGACAACAACGCTGCTTTCATCAAGTGCAGAGACTACAGCAACCAGTGCAGCAACATCAGCTGCTCCAACCATCACAACATCATCATTAACTAGTGCAGAGGCTACTACTACATCCACTGCAGGAACCAAAGCTCCACCGACAACAACAGCAAAAGGATCAACTAGTGCAGAGACTACTGTAACAACTGCAGGAGCCACAACTGCACCAAGCACCACAACAAGTGGATCAACAACAAGCGCAGAGACTACTATAAAGACTGCAGAGGCCACATCAACACCTGTGCAGACCACAGCGATATCAACAAGTGCAGTGAGTACCACAACAGTTCCTCCCATCTCAACAGCAGCTCAACAGACAACAACACTGTCTTCATCAAGTGCAGAGACTACAGCAACCACTGCAGCAACATCAGCTGCTCCAACCACGACAACATCATCACTAACTAATGCAGAGGCTACTACCACATCCACTGCAGGAACCACAGCTCCACCGACAACAACAGCGAAAGGATCAACTAGTGCAGAGACTACTGTAACTAGTGCAGGAAGCACAACTGCACAGAGCACCACAACAAGTGGATCAACAACAAGCGCAGAGACTACTATAAAGACTGCAGAATCCACATCAACACCTGTGCAGACCACAGCGATATCAACAAGTGCAGTGAGTACCACAACAGTTCCTCCTGTCACAACAGCAGCTCAACAGACAACAACACTGCCTTCATCAAGTGCAGAGACTACAGCAACCACTGCAGCAACATCAGCTGCTCCAACCACGACAACTTCATCACTAACTAATGCAGAGGCTACTACCACATCCACTGCAGGAACCACTGCTCCACCGACAACAACAGCAAAAGGATCAACTAGTGCAGAGACTACTGTAACAACTGCAGGAGCCACAACTGCACCAAGCAGCACAACAAGTGGATCAACAACAAGCGCAGAGACTACTATAACAACTGCAGAAGCCACATCAACACCTGTGCAGACCACAGCGATATCAACAAGTGCAGTGAGTACCACAACAGTTCCTCCTGTCACAACAGCAGCTCAACAGACAACACTGCCTTCATCAAGTGCAGAGACTACAGCAACCACTGCTGCAACATCAGCTGCTCCAACCACGACAACATCCTCACTAACTAATGCAGAGGCTACTGCCACATCCACTGCAGGAACCACAGCTCCACCGACAACAACAGCAAAAGGATCAACTAGTGCAGAGACTACTGTAACTACTGCAGGAAGCACAACTGCACAGAGCACCACAACAAGTGAATCAACAACAAGCGCAGAGACTACTATAACAACTGCAGAATCCACATCAACACCTGTGCAGACCACAGCGATATCAACAAGTGCAGTGAGTACCACAACAGTTCCTCCTATCACAACAGCAGCTCAACAGACAACAACGCTGCTTTCATCAAGTGGAGAGACTACAGCAACCACTGCAGCAACATCAGCTGCTCCAACCATCACAACATCATCATTAACTAGTGCAGAGGCTACTACCACATCCACTGCAGGAACCACAGCTCCACCGACAACAACAGCAAAAGGATCAACTAGTGCAGAGACTACTGTAACTACTGCAGGAAGCACAACTGCACAGAGCACCACAACAAGTGAATCAACAACAAGAGCAGAGACTACTATAACAACTTCAGAATCCACATCAACACCTGTGCAGACCACAGCGATATCAACAAGTGCAGTGAGTACCACAACAGTTCCTCCTGTCACAACAGCAGCTCAACAGACAACAACACTGCCTTCATCAAGTGCAGAGACTACAGCAACCACTGCAGCAACATCAACTGCTCCAACCACGACAACATCATCACTAACTAATGCAGAGGCTACTACCACATCCACTGCAGGAACCACAGCTCCACCGACAACAGCAGCAAAAGGATCAACTAGTGCAGAGACTACTGTAACAACTGCAGGAGCCACAACTGCACCAAGCACCACAACAAGTGGATCAACAACAAGCGCAGAGACTACTATAACAACTGCAGAAGCCACATCAACACCTGTGCAGACCACAGCGATATCAACAAGTGCAGTGAGTATCACAACAGCTCCTCCTGTCACAACAGCAGCTCAACAGACAACACTGCCTTCATCAAGTGCAGAGACTACAGCAACCACTGCTGCAACATCAGCTGCTCCAACCACGACAACATCATCACTAACTAATGCAGAGGCTACTACCACATCCACTGCAGGAACCACAGCTCCACCGACAACAACAGCAAAAGGATCAACTAGTGCAGAGACTACTGTAACAACTGCAGGAGCCACAACTGCACCGAGCACCACAAGTGGATCAACAACAAGCGCAGAGACTACTATAAAGACTGCAGAAGCCACATCAACACCTGTGCAGACCACAGCGATATCAACAACAAGTGTAGTGAGTACCACAACAGTTCCTCCTATCACAACAGCAGCTCAACAGACAACAACACTGCCTTCATCAAGTGGCGAGACTACAGCAACCACTGCAGCAACATCAGCTGCTCCAACCACGACAACATCATCACTAATTAGTTCAGAGGCTACTACCGCATCCACTGCAGGAACCACAGCTCCACCAACAACAAGAGCAAAAGGATCCACTAGCGCAGAGAGTACTGTAACTACTGCAGGAAGCACAACTGCACAGAGCACCACAACAAGTGGATCAACAACAAGCGCAGAGACTACTATAACAACTGCAGAAGCCACATCAACACCTGTGCAGACCACAGCGATTTCAACAAGTGCAGTGGGTACCACAACAGTTCCCCCTATCACAACAGCAGCTCAAGAGACAACAACACTGCTTTCATCAAGTGCAGATACTACAGCAACCACTGCAGCAACATCAGCTGCTCCAACCACAACAACATCATCACTAACTAATGCAGAGGCTACTGCCACATCCACTGCAGGAACCACAGCTCTACCGACAACAGCAAAAGGATCAACTAGTGCAGAGACTACTGTAACTACTGCAGGAAGCACAACTGCACAGAGCACCACAACAAGTGAATCAACAACAAGCGCAGAGACTACTATAACAACTGCAGAATCCACATCAACACCTGTGCAGACCACAGCGATATCAACAAGTGCAGTGAGTACCACAACAGTTCCTCCTATCACAACAGCAGCTCAACAGACAACAACGCTGCTTTCATCAAGTGGAGA
Source organism: Pleurodeles waltl (assembly GCF_031143425.1). NCBI lineage: Eukaryota > Metazoa > Chordata > Amphibia > Caudata > Salamandridae > Pleurodeles > Pleurodeles waltl. The sequence continues at coordinate 83,269,514 of NC_090451.1, forward strand.
GACTACAGCAACCACTGCAGCAACATCAGCTGCTCCAACCATCACAACATCATCATTAACTAGTGCAGAGGCTACTACCACATCCACTGCAGGAACCACAGCTCCACCGACAACAACAGCAAAAGGATCAACTAGTGTAGAGACTACTGTAACATCTGCAGGAGCCACAACTGCACCAAGCACCACAACCAGTGGATCAACAAGTGCAGAGACTACTATAACAACTGCAGAATCCACATCAACACCTGTGCAGACCACAGCAATATCAACAAGTGCAGTGAGTACCACAACAGTTCCTCCTGTCACAACAGCAGCTCAACAGACAACAACACTGCCTTCATCAAGTGCAGAGACTACAGCAACCACTGCAGCAACATCAGCTGCTCCAACCACGACAACATCATCACTAACTAATGCAGAGGCTACTACCACATCCACTGCAGGAACCACAGCTCCACCGACAACAGCAGCAAAAGGATCAACTAGTGCAGAGACTACTGTAACAACTGCAGGAGCCACAACTGCACCAAGCACCACAACAAGTGGATCAACAACAAGCGCAGAGACTAGTATAACAACTGCAGAAGCCACATCAACACCTGTGCAGACCACAGCGATATCAACAAGTGCAGTGAGTATCACAACAGTTCCTCCTGTCACAACAGCAGCTCAACAGACAACACTGCCTTCATTAAGTGCAGAGACTACAGCAACTACTGCTGCAACATCAGCTGCTCCAACCACGACAACATCATCACTAACTAATGCAGAGGCTACTACCACATCCACTGCAGGAACCACAGCTCCACCGACAACAACAGCAAAAGGATTAACTAGTGCAGAGACTACTGTAACTACTGCAGGAAGCACAACTGCACAGAGCACCACAACAAGTGAATCAACAAATAGCGCAGAGACTACTATAACAACTGCAGAAGCTACATCAACACCTGTGCAGACCACAGCAATATCAACAAGTGCAGTGAGTACCACAACAGTTCCTCCTGTCACAACAGCAGCTCAACAGACAACAACACTGCCTTCATCAAGTGCAGAGACTACAGCAACTACTGCTGCAACATCAGCTGCTCCAACCACGACAACATCATCACTAACTAATGCAGAGGCTACTACCACATCCACTGCAGGAACCACAGCTCCACCGACAACAACAGCAAAAGGATTAACTAGTGCAGAGACTACTGTAACTACTGCAGGAAGCACAACTGCACCGAGCACCACAAGTGGATCAACAACAAGTGCAGAGACTACTATAAAGACTGCAGAAGCCACATCAACACCTGTGCAGACCACAGCGATATCAACAAGTGCAGTGAGTACCACAACAGTTCCTCCTATCACAACAGCAGCTCAACAGACAACAACACTGCCTTCATCAAGTGGCGAGACTACCGCAACCACTGCAGCAACATCAGCTGCTCCAACCACGACAACATCATCACTAATTAGTTCAAAGGCTACTACCGCATCCACTGCAGGAACCACAGCTCCACCGACAACAACAGCAAAAGGATCAACTAGTGCAGAGACTACTGTAACAACTGCAGGAGCCACAACTGCACCAAGCACCGCAACAAGTGGATCAACAACAAGCACAGAGACTACTATAAAGACTGCAGAAGCCACATCAACACCTGTGCAGACCACAGCGATATCAACAAGTGCAGTGAGTACCACAACAGTTCCTCCTGTCACAACAGCAGCTCAACAGACAACAACACTGCCTTCATCAAGTGCAGAGACTACAGCAATCACTGCAGCAACATCAGCTGCTCCAACCACGACAACATCATCACTAACTAATGCAGAGGCTACTACCACATCCACTGCAGGAACCACTGCTCCACTGACAACAACAGCAAAACGATCAACTAGTGCAGAGACTACTGTAACAACTGCAGGAGCCACAACTGCACCAAGCACCACAACAAGTGGATCAACAACAAGCGCAGAGACTACTATAAAGACTGCAGAAGCCACATCAACACCTGTGCAGACCACAGCGATATCAACAAGTGCAGTGAGTACCACAACAGTTCCTCCTGTCACAACAGCAGCTCAAGAGACAACACCACTGCTTTCATCAAGTGCAGAGACTACAGCAACCACTGCAGCAACATCAGCTGCTCCAACCACGACAACATCATCACTAACTAGTACAGAGGCTACTACCACATCCACTGCAGGAACCACAGCTCCACCGACAACAACAGCAAAAGGATCAATTAGTGCAGAGACTACTGTAACAACTGCAGGAGCCACAACTGCACCAAGCACCGCAACAAGTGGATCAACAACAAGCACAGAGACTACTATAAAGACTGCAGAAGCCACATCAACACCTGTGCAGACCACAGCGATATCAACAAGTGCAGTGAGTACCACAACAGTTCCTCCTGTCACAACAGCAGCTCAACAGACAACAACACTGCCTTCATCAACTGCAGAGACTACAGCAACAACTGCAGCAACATCAGCTGCTCCAACCACGACAACATCATCACTAACTAATGCAGAGGCTACTACCACATCCACTGCAGGAACCACTGCTCCACTGACAACAACAGTAAAACGATCAACTAGTGCAGAGACTACTGTAACAACTGCAGGAGCCACAACTGCACCGAGCACCACAACAAGTGGATCAACAACAAGCGCAGAGACTACTATAAAGACTGCAGAAGGCACATCAACACCTGTGCAGACCACAGCGATATCAACAAGTGCAGTGAGTACCACAACAGTTCCTCCTGTCACAACAGCAGCTACACAGACAACACTGCCTTCATCAAGTGCAGAGACTACAGCAACCACTGCTGCAACATCAGCTGCTCCAACCACAACAACATCATCACCAACTAATGCAGAGGCTACTACCACATCCAGTGCAGGAACCACAGCTCCACCGACAACAACAGCAAAAGGATCAACTAGTGCAGAGACTACTGTAACTACTGCAGGAAGCACAACTGCACAGAGCACCGCAACAAGTGGATCAACAACAAGCGCAGAGACTACTATAACAACTGCAGAAGCCACATCAACACCTGTGCATACCACAGCGATTTCAACAGCAAGTGCAATGAGTACCACAACAGTTCCTCCTATCACAACAGCAGCTCAACAGACAATAACGCTGCTTTCATCAAGTGCAGAGACAACAGCAACCACTGCAGCAACATCAGCTGCTCCAACCATCACAACATCATCATTAACTAGTGCAGAGGCTACTACCACATCCACTGCTGGAACCAAAGCTCCACCGACAACAACAGCAAAAGGATCAACTAGTGCAGAGTCTACTGTAACAACTGCAGAAGCCACAACTGCACCAAGCACCACAACAAGTGGATCAACAACAAGCGCGGAGACTACTATAAAGATTGCAGAAGCCACATCAACACCTGTGCAGACCACAGCGATATCAACAAGTGCAGTGAGTACCACAACAGTTCCTCCTATCACAACAGCAGCTCAACAGACAAGAACACTGCCTTCATCAAGTGCAGAGACTACAGCAACCAGTGCAGCAACATCAGCTGCTCCAACCACGACAACATCATCACTAACTAGTACAGAGGCTACTACCACATCCACTGCAGGAACCACAGCTCCACCGACAACAACAGCAAAAGGATCAATTAGTGCAGAGACTACTGTAACAACTGCAGGAGCCACAACTGCACCAAGCACCGCAACAAGTGGATCAACAACAAGCACAGAGACTACTATAAAGACTGCAGAAGCCACATCAACACCTGTGCAGACCACAGCGATATCAACAAGTGCAGTGAGTACCACAACAGTTCCTCCTGTCACAACAGCAGCTCAACAGACAACAACACTGCCTTCATCAACTGCAGAGACTACAGCAACAACTGCAGCAACATCAGCTGCTCCAACCACGACAACATCATCACTAACTAATGCAGAGGCTACTACCACATCCACTGCAGGAACCACTGCTCCACTGACAACAACAGTAAAACGATCAACTAGTGCAGAGACTACTGTAACAACTGCAGGAGCCACAACTGCACCGAGCACCACAACAAGTGGATCAACAACAAGCGCAGAGACTACTATAAAGACTGCAGAAGGCACATCAACACCTGTGCAGACCACAGCGATATCAACAAGTGCAGTGAGTACCACAACAGTTCCTCCTGTCACAACAGCAGCTACACAGACAACACTGCCTTCATCAAGTGCAGAGACTACAGCAACCACTGCTGCAACATCAGCTGCTCCAACCACAACAACATCATCACCAACTAATGCAGAGGCTACTACCACATCCAGTGCAGGAACCACAGCTCCACCGACAACAACAGCAAAAGGATCAACTAGTGCAGAGACTACTGTAACTACTGCAGGAAGCACAACTGCACAGAGCACCGCAACAAGTGGATCAACAACAAGCGCAGAGACTACTATAACAACTGCAGAAGCCACATCAACACCTGTGCATACCACAGCGATTTCAACAGCAAGTGCAATGAGTACCACAACAGTTCCTCCTATCACAACAGCAGCTCAACAGACAATAACGCTGCTTTCATCAAGTGCAGAGACAACAGCAACCACTGCAGCAACATCAGCTGCTCCAACCATCACAACATCATCATTAACTAGTGCAGAGGCTACTACCACATCCACTGCTGGAACCAAAGCTCCACCGACAACAACAGCAAAAGGATCAACTAGTGCAGAGTCTACTGTAACAACTGCAGAAGCCACAACTGCACCAAGCACCACAACAAGTGGATCAACAACAAGCGCGGAGACTACTATAAAGATTGCAGAAGCCACATCAACACCTGTGCAGACCACAGCGATATCAACAAGTGCAGTGAGTACCACAACAGTTCCTCCTATCACAACAGCAGCTCAACAGACAAGAACACTGCCTTCATCAAGTGCAGAGACTACAGCAACCAGTGCAGCAACATCAGCTGCTCCAACCACGACAACATCATCACTAACTAATGCAGAGCCTACTACCACATCCACTGCAGGGACCACAGCTCCACCGACAACAACAGCAAAAGGATCAACTATTGCAGAGACTACTGTAACAACTGCAGGAGGCACAACTGCACCAAGCACCACAGCAAGTGGATCAACAACAAGCGCAGAGACTACTATAATGACTGCAGAAGCCACATCAACACCTATGCAGACCACAGCGATATCAAGCACAAGTGCAGTGAGTACCACAACAGTTCCTCCTATCACAACAGCAGCTCAACAGACAACAACACTGCCTTCATCAAGTGCAGAAACTACAGCAACCACTGCAGCAACATCAGCTGCTCCAACCACGACAACATCATCACTAACTAATGCAGAGGCTACTACCACATCCACTGCAGGAACCACAGCTCCACCGACAACAACAGCAAAAGGATCAACTAGTGCAGAGACTACTGTAACAACTGCAGGAGCCACAACTGCACCGAGCACCACAACAAGTGGACCAACAGCAAGCGCAGAGACTACTATAAAGTATGCAGAAGTCACATCAACACCTGTGCAGACCACAGCGATATCAACAAGTGCAGTGAGTACTACACCAGTTCCTCCTATCACAACAGCGGCTCAACAGACAACAACACTGCCTTCATCAAGTGGAGAGACTACAGCAACCACTGCAGCAACATCAGCTGCTCCAACCACGACAACGTCATCACTAACTAGTGCAGAGGCTACCACCACATCCACTGCAGGAACCACAGCTCCACCAACAACAACAGCAAAAGGATCAACTAGTGCAGAGACTACTGTAACTACTGCAGGAAGCACAACTGCACAGAGCACCACAACAAGTGGATCAACAACAAGCGTAGAGACTACTATGAAGAGTGCAGAAGCCACATCAACACCTGTGCAGACCACAGCAATATCAACAAGTGGATTGAGTACCACACCAGTTCCTCCTATCACAACAGCGGCTCAACAAACAACAACACTGCCTTCATCAAGTGCAGAGACTACAGCAACCACTGCAGCAACATCAGCTGCTCCAACCATGACAATGTCATCACTAACTAGTGCAGAGGCTACCACCACATCCACTGCAGGAACCACAGCTCCACCAACAACAACAGCAAAAGGATCAACTAGTGCAGAGACTCCTGTAACAACTGCAGGAGCCATAACTGCACCGAGCACCACAACAAGTGGATCAACAACAAGCGCAAAGACTACTATATTGACTGCAGAAGCCACATCAATACCTGTACAGACCACAACGATATCAACAACAAGTGCAGTGAGTACCACAACAGTTCCTCCTATCACAACAGCAGCTCCACAGACAACAACACTGCCTTCATCAAGTGGAGAGACTACAGCAACCACTGCAGCAACATCAGCTGCTCCAACCACGACAACATCATCACTAATTAGTTCAGAGGCTACTACCACATCCACTGCAGGAACCACAGCTCCACCAACAACAACAGCAAAAGGATCAACTAGTGCAGAGACTACTGTAACTACTGCAGGAAGCACAACTGCACAGAGCACCACAACAAGTGGATCAACAACAAGCGCAGAGACTACTATAACAACTGCAGAAGCCACATCAACACCTGTGCAGACCACAGCGATATCAAGAACAAGTGCAGTGAGTAGCACAACAGTTCCTCCGATCACAACAGGAGCTCAACAGACAACAACACTGCCTTCATCAAGTGCAGAGTCTACAGCAACCACTGCAGCAACATCAGCTGCTTCAACCACAACAACATCACCACTAAATAGTGCAGAGACTACTACTACACCGACAACAACAGCAATAGTTTCAACAAGTGCAGAGACTACTGTAACAATTGTAGAAGCCACAACTGCAGGAAGCACCGCAACAATTAGATCAACAACAAGTGCAGAGACTGCTTCAATAAATGCAGAAACCAAAACAACAACACCCACAGAAACCACAACTATATTAATTACAAATCCAGGGAGTACCACAGCAGCTCCTCCTACCACAACAGCAGCTCAACAAACAACAACCACAATGCCATCATCAACTGCAGAGACTAGGATAACCAATTCAGCAACAACATCAGCTGCCACAAGCACCACAACAGCATCACTAACTAGTGCGCAAACTACCTCATCAATTGCCACAACCACAGCTCGACTGACAACAACACTAGGTTCAACAACAAGTGCAGAGACTACTCTAACAGCTGCAGGTGAGAAAAACTGTTTTATGCCATTCATCGCAGGGATTATAACATTCAGGGCAATTTTATTTTTGGAAATAATTATGGTACTTGGGATTGAAGTCAGAATGTGTCATATGGGTTTAACAATAATATTTATTCCATCCCTGAAAATAAATTATTGTTTCTTTCTTGTACTTGCATATCACACTGCAGCATCTTGTGACATTCTTCAGTAGTAGAGACTGATAAGATTTCACTGAATTTTAAAAAACATGTGCCTATTTTTATTTTTTATAAAGTTTAATTACAGTTTAGTTCTCGGTTTAGTTAGGCACTGCTGAAGTTTGTAAAGAATTAAATAATGTGATTTAGGCACAAGTTGAGAAGGTGATATGTCTAAAATTATACAGTTTGATAAAGGGACAAAGCTAGGATTGAAACAGAGGATAAATAAAGCAATTCACCACATTACCAACAGTTGGTATGTCTGGGCTGTACATATGCACTACTTTCAGAGGTCTGAGTTTTGTCCCTTGATACAACTAGTGGTTTTCAAACTTTTGACTTCTGTGGACCCCCACATTATTATTACTGGAACCTAGGGACCCCCAATGAATAATTGTTGGAATCTGGGGACCAGCCACACCACACTGAGTCATCACTGAAAGCGAGGGACCCCGGCCTAAACACTTGATTATTTGAAACGCAAAACAAAACACAAAGAATATGGAAACAAGCTTTCATCAAACACATAAACAAATGATAACATATTTTATTTAATTTGCACACAAATGTATAAAAAATAATTTTAATGGAAAGGTTGGTGCTTTTCTAAATTAAATTTTAGCCATACATCATCCATACTATGGCCCTCATTACAACTTTGGTGACCGGCAGTGTAACAGCCGTGCGACGCCAATGCGGCCGCAGTCCCGAGGTGGCCATTATGACATCCCCGCCGGCCCAGTGGGGATGTCGGCCGCAACATGGGAGCCGACTCCAAATGGAGCCGGCGGTGTTGTGGCCGTGCGATGGGTGCAGTTGCACCTGTCGCGCTTTTCACTGTCTGCTGTGCAGACAGTGAAAAGCTGTGTGGGGCTGTGCCAGGGGGCCCCTGCACTGCCCATGCCAAAGGCCCGCGACTCCCCTACCGCCATGAAAAGGCTGGTGGGAAGGGGACTTGTAATCCCCTCGGCAGCGCTGCAAGCAGCGCTGACCTGGCGGATTAAAACCGCCAGGACCAATGTGACGGAAAACCGCTGGTCCCAGCGGTGCGACCGCAGCGCTACCGCCGCGGTCGTAATCCCCGAGTTTGCACCGCCAGCCTGTTGGCGGTGCAACCTCCAAAACAGCCCTGCCGGTCTTTGACTGCCAGGGTTGTAATGAGGCCCTATATTCTGTTTGATGCACCTTCAATGTTCCCACAAATCAATCTGAGGATACGAATTTAATTTTAAGTCTCCAATTTCAAATTCCTTAACATTTACAATATGTTTTCAAGTTTTCAATTGAACATTTAGCCACATTATTTATAAACACTTTATTAATCTGTTAATATTTAATTTACTAAACAGTTGCGGACCCTCTGAAGAGGCTTTGCGCACCCCCAGGGTCCCTGGACCACAGGTTGGGAACCACTGAACTAGTGTAGGAGCTAGGAGACACGATCTATGACTGATTTTTATGATAACCAGTGTCTATATAAATGATTTTCCATTCAGAGTTACTGGGGCCTATTCACAAATGGCATTTCAGAATACGTTTAGTAGTGCTCCAGTAGTACTACTCAAGTACTAATCACAGCCCTACATGCCAAGACCTCGCCTCGCTTGTCTTTTTCTATGCAGAGATCTCCCTAACCTGACTGCAAGATCTCTGCACATGTAACCCTATGCTTTAGTGGTGAATGTAGGAGAGACGGGGAGAGTGGCTGGAAAATTGGGAAAACTTACTAGCATATGGGAGGGGCTTAGGGAGGCGTACCAGCTGTTTACAGAGGGTAACGAGGGATTAAGGAGGGACAAACTCCAACCCACAATAAGGAGGGACAAACTCCAACCCACAATAGAGTAAGGATATTGCTATTCGCAAACTACTACAGGCAAAGATATCCCAAAAATGTAATAACTGTACTCCAGCTCAGACCTCAAGTAAGTTGTGTACGTACACCACACATGGCCAACCACTGGAATTGCAATATAAATTAATTTATTTCAGCCTTTTAAAATGTAGATGCACATTAAATGAAAATGAACATTTTACTGTAGGTGAGTTTTTAAAAGTCTTTAAACGAATAAATATACAGTAATGCAATATATCTAAATGTATTAATTCTAATAAACTTATAAGATGATATTGGTCTAAAATGTTTTATTTGACCTAGATATAAAAAAATTATAAAACATCCTTTAACTTTAATATTTAAGAAAAAGGAATTTTTTACTATTTGTATAAGATGTTTGATAAACTTCTTTAAATACCCCTAGACTTTCCCTATTCTTTATCATAGGGAGATCTACGCCCCAGTGGCGGAGATCTATGCTTACTTTACACTCATAAATTATTCACCACTCCAGCCATCAGCGGTGGATTCAGGCAACTCTGTTCTTTAACTTTATACCCGCAAATAGTAAAGAGACAAAGTAATAAATTTGTTTCAGAGTGTGGGAGTAAATGTACATGTGAGTACATCTACACCTGTAAGTTTACCTTTGTGAACAGAGTTCTACACATGTAAATCCCAGTTATGTGGACAGTTAAAAAATCTGGCATAGATCCATCTTTCCCTGGCCTACTTTGGACAACAGTGAAGTAGTGAAAAAAATATGCCCACCTCTTAGTGCTGGCATTACCTGTTTGCTGCTCCAAAATGAGCATCACCTTTTTGAGGAGTTATAGGATGTAAGCCATGTAAATGGGAAACAAACGCCATAATGGTAACATACAGATACTTTAGATTTGTCTTTTCTGGATTTTTAGTGCAAAAACACTTCCAAAAATAGGATGCAGAAAATCAACTACTTCTATAAATGATGGTATGTTTGAAATATGCCGAGCTTCAAACATGTTCTTAATAATGTAACTGATGGCTACATTATTTTGGTATCTCATTGGCTGCTCATTTTTGATTCTACACTTGAAAAACAAGAAGACACATCTGGCATGTCCTCTATTGGCTTCTAATTTAGGGCCAGATGTACCAAAGGGTTTTACCCATTCTATGTCTATGGGAAAAAGCTTTCGTACATATGGCCCTTAGCTCCTTATCCCTTTTGTCACAAAAATTGAGGCGTGCTTGTATGTGAAACTGACCCCAAGAAAATAGCAATGCGTAAATACATTTTCAAACATAAATTTGTAGACTTTTGTTCATTCAAATACCTTTAATTCAAAGAAGCTGACTTGTACCTACAGATTTTATAGAGTAAATATATTTTCATTGAAGCTAGCAGTAAAGAGAGATCTGTTGTGTGCACCCATGACATCATATTTATCTGAACTAATAAGTCGCAATGCTAAATAAACTTTTTCAGCAGTGAGGTTTATAAGCCTCCATGAAGATATAACCTTTTTCCTTCAGTTTGAAATGTTCACTCTTATTAGCTACTTGGATAATCATTTTAATTTTTATATTATGCTTCATTGATAATATATTAGTATTGAACAAAACTTTGCCACGCTTACGTTTTACTCCACCCAATATTTTGTAAGTGTAAGGATTGTTTTGAGTTTAGTTAGTTCATAGGTTTAACTATTAATTTTGTTGAATATAATTATTATATTGGAATGAGTAGCTGGAAATGAATTGTCATCTTTTGCTACTTACATTTTGAATAAAGCTTTTTAAACATAAAAAATTAACCTTTCATAAAAGTAAAACATTATAGGATTTGAACCTTTTTTGTTCTGAAACATAAATTGAAATTCTCTACTCTTTCTTGATTAAAGGCCTTATTTAGATTTTAGTGGGTAACGTATGCCATCACAAATGTGGCAGATGCCTCATCCACCATATTACAAGTGCATTACAGTCTATAGTACTTGTAATGTAGCAGATAGGATACCCGGCACGTTTTGATGATTATCCTGTGCACCAAACTCTAAATTAAGCTCTTCATTTTTTTCGCTGGTAGGTACTGCTTAGAAGGCTTCCACCCTTTGTAAACAGTTGTCCCATGATAGGGATTTGGAGATTCTTTTAGAGTTTTGGATGATCTGCGGTACAGAAAGTAGAGTCTTAGCTCGAGTTAACACTAGTGCTGCAAAAAAAAACCTTTAGAAGTTTTATTTTCCGCTTATGAAGCTGATGGTGTTTAGCCAGTTGAATTTAAATTACACACTGGCTAAAAGAGGTTCTGAGAAATGTACTTAATTTAGTGATGTGCTACCAATGATGAGGTAACTAACGGATGTAATGTTCGCTAGAATGAATGAGGTATGTGGGTGCAGTGTTCAGGTTAGCAGCAAGCTGGTTATTTTCTAGTACATATTTTATGTGAAGGACTTGCTTTGCTATTAAGATAATTTGGGGTGTGAGGTTCTGTTGATAGTGAAGATGCTTCTTTGTCACAAAACTAGTGAATGACTCTAAAGGCAAGTAACTAATTTTGCTGCAAAATCTGGCTTACTTTTGACACGTTTGACATGTTACGCTTTTCAGCAAAACCTATTTTGCTGGATTTTTCTTCTATTACGTTTATGAAATTTGTAACGCTCTGACACATTTACTTAAAGTACACACAGTCTGTCGCTGGGTGATGTTTGCAGTTCAGTGTTAGTAGATATGCCAGTAGTGTTGGCCCCTTTGTAGACACTAATTGAAATGTATTTAATCCAGTGCCTATAACAGAAGAGATTATTAATCCGGTTACTGAAAAGCCGGTCGAACAGCTTCCGGTGAGAAACACAACACAGAGCCCAACCACAACTTCACCGAGCACCACAACAAGCGGATCAACAAGTGCAGAGTCAACTATAACGACTGCAGAATCCACATCAACACCTCTACAGACCACAATCATATCAACAAGTGAAGTGAGCACCACAACAGCTCCTCCTAGCGCAACAGCAGCTCAACAGACAACAACACTGCCTTCATCAAGTGCAGAGACTACAGCAACCAGTGCTGCAACATCAGCTACTCAAACCACGACAACATCATCACTAAGTAGTGCTGAGACGACTACCACATCCACTGCACGAACCACAGGTCCACCGACAACAGCAAAAGGATTAACTAGTGCAGAGACTACTGTAACAACTGCAGGAGCCACAACTGCACCAAGCACCACAACAAGTGGATCAACAACAAGCATAGAGACTACTATAAAGACTGCAGAAGCCACATCAACACCTATGCAGACCACAGCGATATCAAGAACAAGTGCAGTGAGTAGCACAACAGTTCCTCCTGTCACAACAGCAGCTCAACAGACAACAACACTGCCTTCATCAAGTGAAGAGACTACAGCAACCACTGCAGCAACATCAGCTGCTCCAACCACGACAACATCATCACTAACTAATGCAGAGGCTACTACCACATCCACTGCAGGAACCACAGCTCCACCGACAACAACAGCAAAAGGATCAACTAGTGCAGAGACTACTGTAACTACTGCAGGAAGCACAACTGCACAGAGCACCACAACAAGTGGATCAACAACAAGCGCAGAGACTACTATAACAACTGCAGAAGCCACATCAACACCTGTGCATACCACAGCGATTTCAACAGCAAGTGCAGTGAGTACCACAACAGTTCCTCCTATCACACCAGCAGCTCAACAGACAACAACGCTGCTTTCATCAAGTGCAGAGACTACAGCAACCACTGCAGCAACGTCAGCTGCTCCAACCATCACAACATCATCATTAACTAGTGCAGAGGCTACTACCACATCCACTGCAGGAACCACAGCTCCACCGACAACAACAGCAAAAGGATCAACTAGTGGAGAGACTACTGTAACAACTGCAGGAGCCACAACTGCACCAAGCACCACAACAAGTGGATCAACAACAAGCGCAGAGACTACTATAAAGTCTGCAGAACCCACATCAACACCTGTGCAGACCACAGCGATATCAATAAGTGCAGTGACTACCACAACAGTTCCTCCTATCACAACAGCAGCTCAACAGACAACAACACTGCCTTCATCAAGTGCAGAGACTACAGCAACCAGTGCAACAACATCAGCTGCTCCAACCATCACAACATCATCATTAACTAGTGCAGAGGCTACTACCACATCCACTGCAGGAACCACAGCTCCACCGACAACAACAGCAAAAGGATCAACTAGTGCGGAGACCACTGTAACAACTGCAGGAGCCACAACTGCACCTAGCACCACAACAAGTGGACCAACAGCAAGCGCAGAGACTACTATAAAGACTGCAGAAGCCATATCAACACCTGTGCAGACCACAGCGATATCAACAAGTGCAGTGAGTACTACACCAGTTCCTCCTATCACAACAGCAGCTCAACAGACAACAACACTGCCTTCATCAAGTGCAGAGACTACAGCAACCACTGCAGCAACATCAGCTGCTCCAACCACGACAACGTCATCACTAACTAGTGCAGAGGCTACTACCACATCCACTGCACGAACCACAGCTCCACCGACAACAACAGCAAAAGGATCAACTAGTGTAGAGACTACTGTAACTAATGCAGGAAGCACAACTGCACAGAGCACCACAACAAGTGGATCAACAACAAGCGCAGAGACTACTATAACAACTGCAGAAGCCACATCAACACCTGTGCATACCACAGCAATTTCAACAGCAAGTGCAGTGAGTACCACAACAGTTCCTCCTATTACAACAGCAGCTCAACAGACAACAACGCTGCTTTCATCAAGTGCAGAGAGTACAGCAACCACTGCAGCAACATCAGCTGCTCCAACCATCACAACATCATCATTAACTAGTGCAGAGGCTACTACCACATCTACTGCAGGAACCACAGCTCCACCGACAACAACAGCAAAAGGATCAACTAGTGGAGAGACTACTGTAACAACTGCAGGAGCCACAACTGCACCAAGCAACACAACAAGTGGATCAACAACAAGCGCAGAGACTACTATAAAGACTGCCGAAGCTACATCAACACCTGTGCAGACCACAGCGATATCAACAAGTGCAGTGACTACCACAACAGTTCCTCCTATCACAACAGCAGCTCAACAGACAACAACACTGCCTTCATCAAGTGCAGAGACTACAGCAACCAGTGCAGCAACATCAGCTGCTCCAACCACGACAACATCATCACTAACTAATGCAGAGGCTACTACCACATCCACTGCAGGAACCACAGCTCCACCGACAACAACAGCAAAAGGATCAACTAGTGCAGAGTCTACTGTAACAACTGCAGGAGCTACAACTGCACCAAGCACCACAACAAGTGGATCAATAACAAGCGCAGAGACTACTATAAAGACTGCAGAAGCCACATCAACACCTGTGCAGACCACAGCGATATCAATAAGTGCAGTGAGTACCACAACAGTTCCTCCTGTCACAACAGCAGCTCAACAGACAACAACACTGCCTTCATCAAGTGCAGAAACTACAGCAACCACTGCAGCAGCATCAGCTGCTCCAACCACAACAACATCATCACTAACTAATGCAGAGGCTACTACCACATCCACTGCAGGAACCACAGCTCCACCGACAACAACAGCAAAAGGATCAACTAGTGCAGAGACTACTGTAACAACTGCAGGAGCCACAACTGCACCGAGCACCACAACAAGTGGACCAACAGCAAGCGCAGAGACTACTATAAAGACTGCAGAAGCCATATCAACACCTGTGCAGACCACAGCGATATCAACAAGTGCAGTGAGTACTACACCAGTTCCTCCTATCACAACAGCAGCTCAACAGACAACAACACTGCCTTCATCAAGTGCAGAGACTACAGCAACCAGTGCAGCAACATCAGCTGCTCCAACCACGACAACATCATCACTAACTAATGCAGAGGCTACTACCACATCCACTGCAGGAACCACAGCTCCACCGACAACAACAGCAAAAGGATCAACTGGTGCAGAGACTACTGTAACAACTGCAGGAGCCACAACTGCACCAAGCACCACAACAAGTGGATCAACAACAAGCGTAGAGACTACTATAATGACTGCAGAAGCCACATCAACACCTATGCAGACCACAGCGATATCAAGAACAAGTGCAGTGAGTAGCACAACAGTTCCTCCTATCACAACAGCAGCTCAACAGACAACAACACTGCCTTCATCAAGTGCAGAGACTACAGTAACCACTGCAGCAACATCAGCTGCTCCAACCATCACAACATCATCATTAACTAGTGCAGAGGCTACTACCACATCCACTGCAGGAACCACAGCTCCACCGACAACGACAGCAAAAGGATCAACTAGTGCGGAGACCACTGTAACAACTGCAGGAGCCACAACTGCACCTAGCACCACAACAAGTGGACCAACAGCAAGCGCAGAGACTACTATAAAGACTGCAGAAGCCATATCAACACCTGTGCAGACCACAGCGATATCAACAAGTGCAGTGAGTACTACACCAGTTCCTCCTATCACAACAGCAGCTCAACAGACAACAACACTGCCTTCATCAAGTGCAGAGACTACAGCAACCACTGCAGCAACATCAGCTGCTCCAACCACGACAACGTCATCACTAACTAGTGCAGAGGCTACTACCACATCCACTGCAGGAACCACAGCTCCACCGACAACAACAGCAAAAGGATCAACTAGTGTAGAGACTACTGTAACTAATGCAGGAAGCACAACTGCACAGAGCACCACAACAAGTGGATCAACAACAAGCGCAGAGACTACTATAACAACTGCAGAAGCCACATCAACACCTGTGCATACCACAGCGATTTCAACAGCAAGTGCAGTGAGTACCACAACAGTTCCTCCTATTACAACAGCAGCTCAACAGACAACAACGCTGCTTTCATCAAGTGCAGAGAGTACAGCAACCACTGCAGCAATGTCAGCTGCTCCAACCATCACAACATCATCATTAACTAGTGCAGAGGCTACTACCACATCTACTGCAGGAACCACAGCTCCACCGACAACAACAGCAAAAGGATCAACTAGTGGAGAGACTACTGTAACAACTGCAGGAGCCACAACTGCACCAAGCACCACAACAAGTGGATCAACAACAAGCGCAGAGACTATTATAAAGACTGCCGAAGCTACATCAACACCTGTGCAGACCACAGCGATATCAACAAGTGCAGTGACTACCACAACAGTTCCTCCTATCACAACAGCAGCTCAACAGACAACAACACTGCCTTCATCAAGTGCAGAGACTACAGCAACCAGTGCAGCAACATCAGCTGCTCCAACCACGACAACATCATCACTAACTAATGCAGAGGCTACTACCACATCCACTGCAGGAACCACAGCTCCACCGACAACAACAGCAAAAGGATCAACTAGTGCAGAGTCTACTGTAACAACTGCAGGAGCTACAACTGCACCAAGCACCACAACAAGTGGATCAATAACAAGCGCAGAGACTACTATAAAGACTGCAGAAGCCACATCAACACCTGTGCAGACCACAGCGATATCAATAAGTGCAGTGAGTACCACAACAGTTCCTCCTGTCACAACAGCAGCTCAACAGACAACAACACTGCCTTCATCAAGTGCAGAAACTACAGCAACCACTGCAGCAGCATCAGCTGCTCCAACCACAACAACATCATCACTAACTAATGCAGAGGCTACTACCACATCCACTGCAGGAACCACAGCTCCACCGACAACAACAGCAAAAGGATCAACTAGTGCAGAGACTACTGTAACAACTGCAGGAGCCACAACTGCACCGAGCACCACAACAAGTGGACCAACAGCAAGCGCAGAGACTACTATAAAGACTGCAGAAGCCATATCAACACCTGTGCAGACCACAGCGATATCAACAAGTGCAGTGAGTACTACACCAGTTCCTCCTATCACAACAGCAGCTCAACAGACAACAACACTGCCTTCATCAAGTGCAGAGACTACAGCAACCACTGCAGCAACATCAGCTGCTCCAACCACAACAACGTCATCACTAACTAGTGCAGAGGCTACTACCACATCCACTGCAGGAACCACAGCTCCACCAACAACAACAGCAAAAGGATCAACTAGTGCAGAGACTACTGTAACTACTGCAGGAAGCACAACTGCACAGAGCACCACAACAAGTGGACCAACAACAAGCGTAGAGACTACTATAAAGAGTGGAGAAGCCACATCATCACCTGTGCAGACCACAGCGATATCAACAAGTGCATTGAGTACCACACCAGTTCCTCCTATCACAACAGCAGCTCAACAGACAACAACACTGCCTTCATCAAGTGCAGAGACTACAGCAACCACTGCAGCAACATCAGCTGCTCCAACCACGACAACATCATCACTAACTAATGCAGAGGCTACTACCACATCCACTGCAGGAACCACAGCTCCACTGACAACAACAGCAAAAGGATCAACTAGTGCAGAGACTACTGTAACAACTGCAGGAGCCACAACTGCACCAAGCACCACAACAAGTGGATCAACAACAAGCACAGAGACTACTATAATGACTGCAGAAGCCACATCAACACCTGTGCAGACCACAGCGATATCAAGAACAAGTGCAGTGAGTAGCACAACAGTTCCTCCTATCACAACAGGAGCTCAACAGACAACAACACTTCCTTCATCAAGTGCAGAGTCTACAGCAACCACTGCAGCAACATCAGCTGCTTCAACCACGACAACATCACCACTAAATAGTGCAGAGACTACTACTACACCGACAACAACAGCAATAGTTTCAACAACAAGTGCAGAGACTACTGTAACAATTGTAGAAGCCACAACTGCAGGAAGCACCGCAACAATTAGATCAACACCAAGTGCAGAGACTGCTTCAATAAATGCAGAAACCAAAATAACAACACCCACAGAAACCACAACTATATTAATTACAAATCCAGGGAGTACCACAGCAGCTCCTCCTACCACAACAGCAGCTCAACAAACAACAACCACAATGCCATCATCAACTGCAGAGACTAGGATAACCAATTCAGCAACAACATCAGCTGCCACAAGCACCACAACAGCATCAGTAACTAGTGCGCAAACTACCTCATCAATTGCCACAACCACAGCTCGACTGACAACAACACTAGGGTCAACAACAAGTGCAGAGACTACTCTAACAGCTGCAGGTGAGAAAAACTGTTTTATGCCATTCATCGCAGGGATTATAACATTCAGGGCAATTTTCTTTTTGGAAATAATTATGGTACTTGGGATTGAAGTCAGAATGTGTCATATGGGTTTAACAATAATATTTATTCCATCCCTGAAAATAAATTATTGTTTCTTTCTAGTACTTGCATATCACACAGCAGCATCTTGTGACATTTTTCAGTAGTAGAGACTGATAAGATTTTACTGAATTTTAAAAAACATGTGCCTATTTTTATTTTTTATAAAGTTTAATTACAGTTTAGTTCTCGGTTTAGTTAGGCACTGCTGAAGTTTGTAAAGAAGTAAATAATTTGATTTAGGCACAAGTTTAGAAGGTGATATGTCTAAAATTATAAAGTTTGATAAAGGGACAAAGCTAGGATTGAAACAGAGGATAAATAAAGCAATTCACCACATTACCAACAGTTGGTATGTCCGGGCTGTATATATGCTCTACTTTCAGAGGTCTGAGTTTTGTCCCTTGATACAACTAGTGGTTTTCAAACTTTTGACTTCTGTGGACCCCCACATTATTATTACTGGAACCTAGGGACCCCCAATGAATAATTGTTGGAATCTGGGGACCAGCCACACCACACTGAGTCATCACTGAAAGCGAGGGACCCCGGCCTAAACACTTGATTATTTGAAACGCAAAACAAAACACAAAGAATATGGAAACAAGCTTTCATCAAACAGATAAACAAATGATAACATATTTTATTTAATTTGCACACAAATGTATAAAAAATAATTTTAATGGAAAGGTTGGTGCTTTTGTAAATTCAATTTTAGCCATACATCATCCATACTATGGCCCTCATTACAACTTTGGTGGGCGGCAGTGTAACCGCTGTGCACCGCCAATGCGGCCGCAGTCCCGCGGTGGCCATTATGACATCCCCGCCGGCCCAGTGGGGATGTCGGCCGCAACATGGGAGCCGACTCCAAATGGAGCCGGCGTTGTTGTGGCCGTGCGATGGGTGCAGTTGCACCTGTTGCGCTTTTCACTGTCTGCTGTGCAGACAGTGAAAAGCTGTGTGGGGCTGTGCCAGGGGGCCCCTGCACTGCCCATGCCAAAGGCCCGCAACTCCCCTACCGCCATGAAAAGGCTGGTGGGAAGGGGACTTGTAATCCCCTGGGCAGCGCTGCAAGCAGCGCTGACCTGGCGGATTAAAACCGCCAGGACCAACGTGGCGGAAAACCGCTGGTCCCGGCGGTGCGACCGCAGCGCTTCCGCCGCGGTCGTAATCCCCAAGTTTGCACCGCCAGCCTGTTGGCGGTGCAACCTCCAAAACAGCCCTGCCGGTCTTCGACTGCCAGGGTTGTAATGAGGCCCTATATTCTGTTTGATGCACCTGCAATGTTCCCACAAATCAATCTGAGGATACGAATTTAATTTTAAGTCTCCAATTTCAAATTCCTTAACATTTACAATATGTTTTCAAGTTTTCAATTGAACATTTAGCCACATTATTTATAAATATTTATTAATCTGTTAATATTTAATTTACTAAACAGTTGCGGACCCTCTGAAGAGGCTTTGCGCACCCCCAGGGTCCCTGGACCACAGGTTGGGAACCACTGAACTAGTGTAGGAGCTAGGAGACACGATCTATGACTGATTTTTATGATAACCAGTGTCTATATAAATGATTTTCCATTCAGAGTTACTAGGGCCTATTCACAAATGGCATTTCAGAATATGTTTAGCAGTGCTCCAGTAGTACTACTCAAGTACTAATCACAGCCCTACATGCCAAGACCTCGCCTCTCTTGTCTTTTTCTATGCAGAGATCTCCCTAACCTGACTGCAAGATCTCTGCACATGTAACCCTATGCTTTAGTGGTGAATGTAGGAGAGACGGGGAGAGTGGCTGGAAAATTGGGAAAACTTACTAGTATATGAGAGGGGCTTAGGGAGGCGTACCAGCTGTTTACAGAGGGTAACGAGGGATTAAGGAGGGACAAACTCCAACCCACAATAGAGTAAGGATATTGCTATTCGCAAACTACTACAGGCAAAGATACCCCAAAAATGTAATAACTGTACTCCAGCTCAGACCTCAAGTAAGTTGTGTACGTACACCACACATGGCCAACCACTGGAATTGCAATACAAATTAATTTATTTCAGCCTTTTAAAATGTAGATGCACATTAAATGAAAATGAACATTTTACTGTAGGTGAGTTTTTAAAAGTCTTTAAACGAATAAATATACAGTAATGCAATATATCTAAATGTATTAATTCTAATAAACTTATAAGATTATAGTGGTCTAAAATGTTTTATTTGACCTAGATATAATTTTTTTTATAAAACATCCTTTAACTTTAATATTTAAGAAAAAGGACATTTTTACTATTTGTATAAGATGTTTGATAAACTTCTTTAAATACCCCTAGACTTTCCCTATTCTTTATCCTAGGGAGATCTACGCCCCAGTGGCGGAGATCTATGCTAACTTTACACTCATAAATTATTCACCACTCCAGCCATCAGTGGTGGATCCAGGCAACTCTGTTCTTTAACTTTATACCCGCAAATAGTAAAGAGACAAAGTAATACATTTGTTTCAGAGTGTGGGAGTAAATGTACATGTGAGTACATCTACACCTGTAAGTTTACCTTTGTGAACAGAGTCCTACACATGCAAATCCCAGTTATGTGGACAGTTAAAAAATCTGGCATAGATCCATCTTTCCCTGGCCTACTTTGGACAACAGTGAAGTAGTGAAAAAAACATGCCCACCTCTTAGTGCTGGCATTACCTGTTTGCTGCTCCAAAACGAGCATCACCTTTTTGAGGAGTTATAGGATGTAAGCCATGTAAATGGGAAACAAACGCCATAATGGTAACATACAGATACTTTAGATTTGTTTTTTCTGTATTTTTAGTGCGAAAACACTTCCAAAAATAGGATGCAGAAAATCAACTACTTCTATAATTGATGGTATGTTTGAAATATGCAGAGCTTCAAACATATTCTTAATAATGTAACTGATGGCTACATTATTTTGGTATCTCATTGGCTGGTCATTTTTGATTCTAGACTTGAAAAACAAGAAGACACATCTGGCATGTCCTCTATTGGCTTCTAATTAAGCTCCTTATCCCTTTTGTCACAAAAATTGACGCATGCTTGTATGTGAAACTGACCCCAAGAAAATAGCAATGCGTAAATACATTTTCAAACATAAATTTGTAGACTTTTGTTCATTCAAATACCTTTAATTCAAAGAAGCTGACTTGTACCTACAGATTTTATAGAGTAAATATATTTTCATTGAAGCTAGCAGTAAAGAGAGATCTGTTGTGTGCACCCATGACATTATATTTATCTGAACTAATAAGTCACAATGCTAAATAAACGTTTTCAGCAGTGAGGTTTATAAGCCTCCATGAAGATAGAACCTTTTTCCTTCAGTTTGAAATGTTCACTCTTATTAGCTACTTGGATAATCATTTTAATGTTTATATTATGCTTCACTGATAATATATTAGTATTGAACAAAATTTTGCCACGCTTACGTTTTACTCCACCCAATATTTTTCCTTAACTTTTCATAAATAGTTACATTTAAAAATGCTTCTTTTTCCTTGAAAGAGTAAGGATTGTTTTGAGTTTAGTTAGTTCATAGGTTTAACTATTAATTTTGTTGAATATAATTATTATATTGGAATGAGTAGCTGGAAATGAATTGTCATCTTTTGCTCCTTACATTTTGAATAAAGCTTTTTAAACATAAAAAATGAACCTTTCATAAAAGTAAAACATTATAGGATTTGAACCTTTTTTGTTCTGAAACATAAATTGAAATTCTCTACTCTTTCTTGATTAAAGGCCTTATTTAGATTTTAGTGGGTAACGTATGCCATCACAAATGTGGCAGATGCCTCATCCAACATATTACAAGTGCATTACAGTCTATATTACTTGTAATGTAGCAGATAGGATACCCGGCACGTTTTGATGATTATCCTGTGCACCAAACTCTAAATTAGGCCCTTCATTTTTTTCGCTGGTAGGTACTGATTAGAAGGCTTCCACCCTTTGTAAACAGTTGTCCCATGATAGGGATTTGGAGATTCTTTTAGAGTTTTGGATAATCTGCGGTACAGAAAGTAGAGTCTTAGGTCAAGTTAACACTAGTACTGCAAAAAAAAACCTTTAGAAGTTTTATTTTCTGCTTATGAAGCTGATGGTGTTTAGCCAGTTGAATTTAAATTACACGCTGGCTAGAAGAGGTTCTGAGAAATGTACTTAATTTAGTGATGTGCTACCAATGATGAGGTAACTAACGGATGTAATGTTCGCTAGAATGAATGAGGTATGTGGGTGCGGTGTTCAGGTTAGCAGCAAGCTGGTTATTTTCTAGTACATATTTTATGTGAAGGACTTGCTTTGCTATTAAGATAATTTGGGGTGTGAGGTTCTGTTGATAGTGAAGATGCTTCTTTGTCACAAAACTAGTGAATGACTCTAAAGGCAAGTAACTAATTTTGCTGCAAAATCTGGCTTACTTTTGACACGTTTGACATGTTATGCTTTTCAGCAAAACCTATTTTGCTGGATTTTTCTTCTATTGCGTTTATGAAATTTGTAACGGCTCTGACACATTTACTTAAAGTACACACAGTCTGTCGCTGGGTGATGTTTGCAGTTCAGTGTTAGTAGATATGCCAGTAGTGTTGGCCCCTTTGTAGACACTAATTGAAATGTATTTAATCCAGTGCCTATAACAGAAGAGATTATTAATCCGGTTACTGAAAAGCCGGTCGAACAGCTTCCGGTGAGAAACACAACACAGAGCCCAACCACAACTTCACCGAGCACCACAACAAGCGGATCAACAAGTGCAGAGTCAACTATAACGACTGCAGAATCCACATCAACACCTCTACAGACCACAATCATATCAACAAGTGAAGTGAGCACCACAACAGCTCCTCCTACCGCAACAGCAGCTCAACAGACAACAACACTGCCTTCACCAAGTGCAGAGACTACAGGAACCACTGCTGCAACATCAGCTACTCAAACCACGACAACATCATCACTAACTAGTGCAGAGACGACTACCACATCCACTGCACGAACCACAGGTCCACCGACAACAACAGCAAAAGGATCAACTAGTGCAGAGACTACTGTAATAACTGCAGGAGCCACAACTGCACCAAGCACCGCAACAAGTGGATCAACAACAAGCACAGAGACTACTATAAAGACTGCAGAAGCCACATCAACACCTGTGCAGACCACAGCGATATCAACAAGTGCAGTGAGTACCACAACAGTTTCTCCTGTCACAACAGCAGCTCAACAGACAACACTGCTTTCATCAAGTGCAGATACTACAGCAACCACTGCAGCAACATCAGCTGCTCCAACCACGACAACATCATCACTAACTAATGCATGGGCTACTACCACATCCCCTGCAGGAACCACAGCTCCACCGACAACAACAGCAAAAGGATCAACTAGTGCAGAGACTACTGTAACTACTGCAGGAAGCACAACTGCACAGAGCACCACAACAAGTGGATCAACAACAAGCGCAGAGACTACTATAACAACTGCAGAAGCCACATCAACACCTGTGCATACCACAGCGATTTCAACAACAAGTTCAGTGAGTACCACTGCAGTTCCTCCTATCACAACAGCAGCTCAACAGACAACAACACTGCTTTCATCAAGTGCAGAGACTACAGCAACCAGTGCAGCAAAATCAGCTGCTCCAACCATCACAACATCATCATTAACTAGTGCAGAGGCTACTACCACATCCACTGCAGGAACCAAAGCTCCACCGACAACAACAGCAAAAGGATCAACTAGTGCAGAGACTACTGTAACAACTGCAGGAGCCACAACTGCACCAAGCACCACAACAAGTGGATCAACAGCAAGCGCAGAGACTACTATAAAGACTGCAGAAGCCACATCAACACCTGTGCAGACCACAGCGATATCAACAAGTGCAGTGAGTACCACAATAGTTCCTCCCATCACAACAGCAGCTCAACAGACAACAACACTGCCTTCATCAAGTGCAGAGACTACAGCAACCACTGCAGCAACATCAGCTGCTCCAACCACGACAACATCATCACTAACTAATGCAGAGGCTACTACCACATCCACTGCAGGAACCACAGCTCCACCGACAACAACAGCAAAAGGATCAACTAGTGCAGAGACTACTGTAACAACTGCAGGAGCCACAACTGCACCAAGCATCACAACAAGTGGATCAACAACAAGCACAGAGACTACTATAATGACTGCAGAAGCCACATCAACACCTTTGCAGACCACAGCGATATCAAGAACAAGTGCAGTGAGTAGCACAACAGTTCCTCCTATCACAACAGGAGCTCAACAGACAACAACACTGCCTTCATCAAGTGCAGAGTCTACAGCAACCACTGCAGCAACATCAGCTGCTTCAACCACGGCAACATCACCACTAAATAGTGCAGAGACTACTACTACACCGACAACAACAGCAATAGTTTCAACCACAAGTGCAGAGACTACTGTAACAATTGTAGAAGCCACAACCTCAGGAAGCACCTCAACAATTAGATCAACAACAAGTGCAGAGACTGCTTCAATAAATGCAGAAACCAAAACAACAACACCCACCGAAACCACAACTATATTAATTACAAATCCAGGGAGTACCACAGCAGCTCCTCCTACCACAACAGCAGCTCAACAAACAACAACCACAATGCCATCATCAACTGCAGAGACTAGGATAACCAATTCAGCAACAACAACAGCTGCCACAAGCACCACAACAGCATCACTAACTAGTGCGCAAACTACCTCATCAATTGCCACAACCACAGCTCGACTGACAACAACACTATGGTCAACAACAAGTGCAGAGACTACTCTAACAGCTGCAGGTGAGAAAAACTGTTTTATGCCATTCATCGCAGGGATTATAACATTCAGGGCAATTTTCTTTTTGGAAATAATTATGGTACTTGGGATTGAAGTCAGAATGTATCATATGGGTTTAACAATAATATTTATTCCATCCCTGAAAATAAATTAATGTTTCTTTCTAGTACTTGCATATCACACAGCAGCATCTTGTGACATTCTTCAGTAGTAGAGACTGATAAGATTTTACTGAATTTTAAAAAACATGTGCCTATTTTTATTTTTTATAAAGTTTAATTACAGTTTAGTTCTCGGTTTAGTTAGGCACTGCTGAAGTTTGTAAAGAAGTAAATAATGTGATTTAGGCACAAGTTGAGAAGGTGATATGTCTAAAATTATACAGTTTGATAAAGGGACAAAGCTAGGATTGAAACAGAGGATAAATAAAGCAATTCACCACGTTACCAACAGTTGGTATGTCTGGGCTGTACACATGCACTACTTTCAGAGGTCTGAGTTTTGTCCCTTGATACAACTAGTGGTTTTCAAACTTTTGACTTCTGTGGACCCCCACATTATTATTACTGGAACCTAGGGACCCCCAATGAATAATTGTTGGAATCTGGGGACCAGCCACACCACACTGAGTCATCACTGAAAGCGAGGGACCCCGGCCTAAACACTTGATTATTTGAAACGCAAAACAAAACACAAAGAATATGGAAACAAGCTTTCATCAAACACATAAACAAATGATAACATATTTTATTTCATTTGCACACAAATGTATAAAAAATAATTTTAATGGAAAGGTTGGTGCTTTTGTAAATTCAATTTTAGCCATACATCATCCATACTATGGCCCTCATTACAACTTTGGTGGGCGGCAGTGTAACCGCTGTGCACCGCCAACGCGGCCGCAGTCCCGCGGTGGCCATTATGACATCCCCGCCGGCCCAGTGGGGATGTCGGCCGCAACATGGGAGCCGACTCCAAATGGAGCCGGCGTTGTTGTGGCCGTGCGATGGGTGCAGTTGCACCTGTTGCGCTTTTCACTGTCTGCTGTGCAGACAGTGAAAAGCTGTGTGGGGCTGTGCCAGGGGGCCCCTGCACTGCCCATGCCAAAGGCTGCAACTCCCCTACCGCCATGAAAAGGCTGGTGGGAAGGGGACTTGTAATCCCCTGGGCAGCGCTGCAAGCAGCGCTGACCTGGCGGATTAAAACCGCCAGGACCAACGTGGCGGAAAACCGCTGGTCCCGGCGGTGCGACCGCAGCGCTTCCGCCGCGGTCGTAATCCCCAAGTTTGCACCGCCAGCCTGTTGGCGGTGCAACCTCCAAAACAGCCCTGCCGGTCTTCGACTGCCAGGGTTGTAATGAGGCCCTATATTCTGTTTGATGCACCTGCAATGTTCCCACAAATCAATCTGAGGATACGAATTTAATTTTAAGTCTCCAATTTCAAATTCCTTAACATTTACAATATGTTTTCAAGTTTTCAATTGAACATTTAGCCACATTATTTATAAATATTTATTAATCTGTTAATATTTAATTTACTAAACAGTTGCGGACCCTCTGAAGAGGCTTTGCGCACCCCCAGGGTCCCTGGACCACAGGTTGGGAACCACTGAACTAGTGTAGGAGCTAGGAGACACGATCTATGACTGATTTTTATGATAACCAGTGTCTATATAAATGATTTTCCATTCAGAGTTACTGGGGCCTATTCACAAATGGCATTTCAGAATATGTTTAGCAGTGCTCCAGTAGTACTACTCAAGTACTAATCACAGCCCTACATGCCAAGACCTCGCCTCTCTTGTCTTTTTCTATGCAGAGATCTCCCTAACCTGACTGCAAGATCTCTGCACATGTAACCCTATGCTTTAGTGGTGAATGTAGGAGAGACGGGGAGAGTGGCTGGAAAATTGGGAAAACTTACTAGTATATGAGAGGGGCTTAGGGAGGCGTACCAGCTGTTTACAGAGGGTAACGAGGGATTAAGGAGGGACAAACTCCAACCCACAATAGAGTAAGGATATTGCTATTCGCAAACTACTACAGGCAAAGATACCCCAAAAATGTAATAACTGTACTCCAGCTCAGACCTCAAGTAAGTTGTGTACGTACACCACACATGGCCAACCACTGGAATTGCAATACAAATTAATTTCTTTCAGCCTTTTAAAATGTAGATGCACATTAAATGAAAATGAACATTTTACTGTAGGTGAGTTTTTAAAAGTCTTTAAACGAATAAATATACAGTAATGCAATATATCTAAATGTATTAATTCTAATAAACTTATAAGATTATAGTGGTCTAAAATGTTTTATTTGACCTAGATATAAATTTTTTTATAAAACATCCTTTAACTTTAATATTTAAGAAAAAGGACATTTTTACTATTTGTATAAGATGTTTGATAAACTTCTTTAAATACCCCTAGACTTTCCCTATTCTTTATCCTAGGAAGATCTACGCCCCAGTGGCGGAGATCTATGCTAACTTTACACTCATAAATTATTCACCACTCCAGCCATCAGCGGTGGATCCAGGCAACTCTGTTCTTTAACTTTATACCCGCAAATAGTAAAGAGACAAAGTAATACATTTGTTTCAGAGTGTGGGAGTAAATGTACATGTGAGTACATCTACACCTGTAAGTTTACCTTTGTGAACAGAGTCCTACACATGCAAATCCCAGTTATGTGGACAGTTAAAAAATCTGGCATAGATACATCTTTCCCTGGCCTACTTTGGACAACAGTGAAGTAGTGAAAAAAACATGCCCACCTCTTAGTGCTGGCATTACCTGTTTGCTGCTCCAAAACGAGCATCACCTTTTTGAGGAGTTATAGGATGTAAGCCATGTAAATGGGAAACAAACGCCATAATGGTAACATACAGATACTTTAGATTTGTTTTTTCTGTATTTTTAGTGCGAAAACACTTCCAAAAATAGGATGCAGAAAATCAACTACTTCTATAATTGATGGTATGTTTGAAATATGCAGAGCTTCAAACATATTCTTAATAATGTAACTGATGGCTACATTATTTTGGTATCTCATTGGCTGGTCATTTTTGATTCTAGACTTGAAAAACAAGAAGACACATCTGGCATGTCCTCTATTGGCTTCTAATTAAGCTCCTTATCCCTTTTGTCACAAAAATTGACGCATGCTTGTATGTGAAACTGACCCCAAGAAAATAGCAATGCGTAAATACATTTTCAAACATAAATTTGTAGACTTTTGTTCATTCAAATACCTTTAATTCAAAGAAGCTGACTTGTACCTACAGATTTTATAGAGTAAATATATTTTCATTGAAGCTAGCAGTAAAGAGAGATCTGTTGTGTGCACCCATGACATTATATTTATCTGAACTAATAAGTCACAATGCTAAATAAACGTTTTCAGCAGTGAGGTTTATAAGCCTCCATGAAGATAGAACCTTTTTCCTTCAGTTTGAAATGTTCACTCTTATTAGCTACTTGGATAATCATTTTAATGTTTATATTATGCTTCACTGATAATATATTAGTATTGAACAAAATGTTGCCACGCTTACGTTTTACTCCACCCAATATTTTTCCTTAACTTTTCATAAATAGTTACATTTAAAAATGCTTCTTTTTCCTTGAAAGAGTAAGGATTGTTTTGAGTTTAGTTAGTTCATAGGTTTAACTATTAATTTTGTTGAATATAATTATTATATTGGAATGAGTAGCTGGAAATGAATTGTCATCTTTTGCTCCTTACATTTTGAATAAAGCTTTTTAAACATAAAAAATGAACCTTTCATAAAAGTAAAACATTATAGGATTTGAACCTTTTTTGTTCTGAAACATAAATTGAAATTCTCTACTCTTTCTTGATTAAAGGCCTTATTTAGATTTTAGTGGGTAACGTATGCCATCACAAATGTGGCAGATGCCTCATCCAACATATTACAAGTGCATTACAGTCTATATTACTTGTAATGTAGCAGATAGGATACCCGGCACGTTTTGATGATTATCCTGTGCACCAAACTCTAAATTAGGCCCTTCATTTTTTTCGCTGGTAGGTACTGATTAGAAGGCTTCCACCCTTTGTAAACAGTTGTCCCATGATAGGGATTTGGAGATTCTTTTAGAGTTTTGGATAATCTGCGGTACAGAAAGTAGAGTCTTAGGTCAAGTTAACACTAGTACTGCAAAAAAAAACCTTTAGAAGTTTTATTTTCTGCTTATGAAGCTGATGGTGTTTAGCCAGTTGAATTTAAATTACACGCTGGCTAGAAGAGGTTCTGAGAAATGTACTTAATTTAGTGATGTGCTACCAATGATGAGGTAACTAACGGATGTAATGTTCGCTAGAATGAATGAGGTATGTGGGTGCGGTGTTCAGGTTAGCAGGAAGCTGGTTATTTTCTAGTACATATTTTATGTGAAGGACTTGCTTTGCTATTAAGATAATTTGGGGTGTGAGGTTCTGTTGATAGTGAAGATGCTTCTTTGTCACAAAACTAGTGAATGACTCTAAAGGCAAGTAACTAATTTTGCTGCAAAATCTGGCTTACTTTTGACACGTTTGACATGTTATGCTTTTCAGCAAAACCTATTTTGCTGGATTTTTCTTCTATTGCGTTTATGAAATTTGTAACGGCTCTGACACATTTACTTAAAGTACACACAGTCTGTCGCTGGGTGATGTTTGCAGTTCAGTGTTAGTAGATATGCCAGTAGTGTTGGCCCCTTTGTAGACACTAATTGAAATGTATTTAATCCAGTGCCTATAACAGAAGAGATTATTAATCCGGTTACTGAAAAGCCGGTCGAACAGCTTCCGGTGAGAAACACAACACAGAGCCCAACCACAACTTCACCGAGCACCACAACAAGCGGATCAACAAGTGCAGAGTCAACTATAACGACTGCAGAATCCACATCAACACCTCTACAGACCACAATCATATCAACAAGTGAAGTGAGCACCACAACAGCTCCTCCTACCGCAACAGCAGCTCAACAGACAACAACACTGCCTTCACCAAGTGCAGAGACTACAGGAACCACTGCTGCAACATCAGCTACTCAAACCACGACAACATCATCACTAACTAGTGCAGAGACGACTACCACATCCACTGCACGAACCACAGGTCCACCGACAACAACAGCAAAAGGATCAACTAGTGCAGAGACTACTGTAATAACTGCAGGAGCCACAACTGCACCAAGCACCGCAACAAGTGGATCAACAACAAGCACAGAGACTACTATAAAGACTGAAGAAGCCACATCAACACCTGTGCAGACCACAGCGATATCAACAAGTGCAGTGAGTACCACAACAGTTTCTCCTGTCACAACAGCAGCTCAACAGACAACACTGCTTTCATCAAGTGCAGATACTACAGCAACCACTGCAGCAACATCAGCTGCTCCAACCACGACAACATCATCACTAACTAATGCAGGGGCTACTACCACATCCCCTGCAGGAACCACAGCTCCACCGACAACAACAGCAAAAGGATCAACTAGTGCAGAGACTACTGTAACTACTGCAGGAAGCACAACTGCACAGAGCACCACAACAAGTGGATCAACAACAAGCGCAGAGACTACTATAACAACTGCAGAAGCCACATCAACACCTGTGCATACCACAGCGATTTCAACAACAAGTTCAGTGAGTACCACTGCAGTTCCTCCTATCACAACAGCAGCTCAACAGACAACAACACTGCTTTCATCAAGTGCAGAGACTACAGCAACCAGTGCAGCAAAATCAGCTGCTCCAACCATCACAACATCATCATTAACTAGTGCAGAGGCTACTACCACATCCACTGCAGGAACCAAAGCTCCACCGACAACAACAGCAAAAGGATCAACTAGTGCAGAGACTACTGTAACAACTGCAGGAGCCACAACTGCACCAAGCACCACAACAAGTGGATCAACAGCAAGCGCAGAGACTACTATAAAGACTGCAGAAGCCACATCAACACCTGTGCAGACCACAGCGATATCAACAAGTGCAGTGAGTACCACAATAGTTCCTCCCATCACAACAGCAGCTCAACAGACAACAACACTGCCTTCATCAAGTGCAGAGACTACAGCAACCACTGCAGCAACATCAGCTGCTCCAACCACGACAACATCATCACTAACTAATGCAGAGGCTACTACCACATCCACTGCAGGAACCACAGCTCCACCGACAACAACAGCAAAAGGATCAACTAGTGCAGAGACTACTGTAACAACTGCAGGAGCCACAACTGCACCAAGCATCACAACAAGTGGATCAACAACAAGCACAGAGACTACTATAATGACTGCAGAAGCCACATCAACACCTTTGCAGACCACAGCGATATCAAGAACAAGTGCAGTGAGTAGCACAACAGTTCCTCCTATCACAACAGGAGCTCAACAGACAACAACACTGCCTTCATCAAGTGCAGAGTCTACAGCAACCACTGCAGCAACATCAGCTGCTTCAACCACGGCAACATCACCACTAAATAGTGCAGAGACTACTACTACACCGACAACAACAGCAATAGTTTCAACCACAAGTGCAGAGACTACTGTAACAATTGTAGAAGCCACAACTGCAGGAAGCACCTCAACAATTAGATCAACAACAAGTGCAGAGACTGCTTCAATAAATGCAGAAACCAAAACAACAACACCCACCGAAACCACAACTATATTAATTACAAATCCAGGGAGTACCACAGCAGCTCCTCCTACCACAACAGCAGCTCAACAAACAACAACCACAATGCCATCATCAACTGCAGAGACTAGGATAACCAATTCAGCAACAACATCAGCTGCCACAAGCACCACAACAGCATCACTAACTAGTGCGCAAACTACCTCATCAATTGCCACAACCACAGCTCGACTGACAACAACACTATGGTCAACAACAAGTGCAGAGACTACTCTAACAGCTGCAGGTGAGAAAAACTGTTTTATGCCATTCATCGCAGGGATTATAACATTCAGGGCAATTTTCTTTTTGGAAATAATTATGGTACTTGGGATTGAAGTCAGAATGTATCATATGGGTTTAACAATAATATTTATTCCATCCCTGAAAATAAATTAATGTTTCTTTCTAGTACTTGCATATCACACAGCAGCATCTTGTGACATTCTTCAGTAGTAGAGACTGATAAGATTTTACTGAATTTTAAAAAACATGTGCCTATTTTTATTTTTTATAAAGTTTAATTACAGTTTAGTTCTCGGTTTAGTTAGGCACTGCTGAAGTTTGTAAAGAAGTAAATAATGTGATTTAGGCACAAGTTGAGAAGGTGATATGTCTAAAATTATACAGTTTGATAAAGGGACAAAGCTAGGATTGAAACAGAGGATAAATAAAGCAATTCACCACGTTACCAACAGTTGGTATGTCTGGGCTGTACACATGCACTACTTTCAGAGGTCTGAGTTTTGTCCCTTGATACAACTAGTGGTTTTCAAACTTTTGACTTCTGTGGACCCCCACATTATTATTACTGGAACCTAGGGACCCCCAATGAATAATTGTTGGAATCTGGGGACCAGCCACACCACACTGAGTCATCACTGAAAGCGAGGGACCCCGGCCTAAACACTTGATTATTTGAAACGCAAAACAAAACACAAAGAATATGGAAACAAGCTTTCATCAAACACATAAACAAATGATAACATATTTTATTTCATTTGCACACAAATGTATAAAAAATAATTTTAATGGAAAGGTTGGTGCTTTTGTAAATTCAATTTTAGCCATACATCATCCATACTATGGCCCTCATTACAACTTTGGTGGGCGGCAGTGTAACCGCTGTGCACCGCCAATGCGGCCGCAGTCCCGCGGTGGCCATTATGACATCCCCGCCGGCCCAGTGGGGATGTCGGCCGCAACATGGGAGCCGACTCCAAATGGAGCCGGCGGTGTTGTGGCCGTGCGATGGGTGCAGTTGCACCTGTTGCGCTTTTCACTGTCTGCTGTGCAGACAGTGAAAAGCTGTGTGGGGCTGTGCCAGGGGGGCCCTGCACTGCCCATGCCAAAGGCCCGCAACTCCCCTACCGCCATGAAAAGGCTGGTGGGAAGGGGACTTGTAATCCCCTGGGCAGCGCTGCAAGCAGCGCTGACCTGGCGGATTAAAACCGCCAGGACCAACGTGGCGGAAAACCGCTGGTCCCGGCGGTGCGACCGCAGCGCTTCCGCCGCGGTCGTAATCCCCAAGTTTGCACCGCCAGCCTGTTGGCGGTGCAACCTCCAAAACAGCCCTGCCGGTCTTCGACTGCCAGGGTTGTAATGAGGCCCTATATTCTGTTTGATGCACCTGCAATGTTCCCACAAATCAATCTGAGGATACGAATTTAATTTTAAGTCTCCAATTTCAAATTCCTTAACATTTACAATATGTTTTCAAGTTTTCAATTGAACATTTAGCCACATTATTTATAAATATTTATTAATCTGTTAATATTTAATTTACTAAACAGTTGCGGACCCTCTGAAGAGGCTTTGCGCACCCCCAGGGTCCCTGGACCACAGGTTGGGAACCACTGAACTAGTGTAGGAGCTAGGAGACACGATCTATGACTGATTTTTATGATAACCAGTGTCTATATAAATGATTTTCCATTCAGAGTTACTGGGGCCTATTCACAAATGGCATTTCAGAATATGTTTAGCAGTGCTCCAGTAGTACTACTCAAGTACTAATCACAGCCCTACATGCCAAGACCTCGCCTCTCTTGTCTTTTTCTATGCAGAGATCTCCCTAACCTGACTGCAAGATCTCTGCACATGTAACCCTATGCTTTAGTGGTGAATGTAGGAGAGACGGGGAGAGTGGCTGGAAAATTGGGAAAACTTACTAGTATATGAGAGGGGCTTAGGGAGGCGTACCAGCTGTTTACAGAGGGTAACGAGGGATTAAGGAGGGACAAACTCCAACCCACAATAGAGTAAGGATATTGCTATTCGCAAACTACTACAGGCAAAGATACCCCAAAAATGTAATAACTGTACTCCAGCTCAGACCTCAAGTAAGTTGTGTACGTACACCACACATGGCCAACCACTGGAATTGCAATACAAATTAATTTATTTCAGCCTTTTAAAATGTAGATGCACATTAAATGAAAATGAACATTTTACTGTAGGTGAGTTTTTAAACGTCTTTAAACGAATAAATATACAGTAATGCAATATATCTAAATGTATTAATTCTAATAAACTTATAAGATTATAGTGGTCTAAAATGTTTTATTTGACCTAGATATAAATTTTTTTATAAAACATCCTTTAACTTTAATATTTAAGAAAAAGGACATTTTTACTATTTGTATAAGATGTTTGATAAACTTCTTTAAATACCCCTAGACTTTCCCTATTCTTTATCCTAGGGAGATCTACGCCCCAGTGGCGGAGATCTATGCTAACTTTACACTCATAAATTATTCACCACTCCAGCCATCAGCGGTGGATCCAGGCAACTCTGTTCTTTAACTTTATACCCGCAAATAGTAAAGAGATAAAGTAATACATTTGTTTCAGAGTGTGGGAGTAAATGTACATGTGAGTACATCTACACCTGTAAGTTTACCTTTGTGAACAGAGTCCTACACATGCAAATCCCAGTTATGTGGACAGTTAAAAAATCTGGCATAGATCCATCTTTCCTTGGCCTACTTTGGACAACAGTGAAGTAGTGAAAAAAACATGCCCACCTCTTAGTGCTGGCATTACCTGTTTGCTGCTCCAAAACGAGCATCACCTTTTTGAGGAGTTATAGGATGTAAGCCATGTAAATGGGAAACAAACGCCATAATGGTAACATACAGATACTTTAGATTTGTTTTTTCTGTATTTGTAGTGCGAAAACACTTCCAAAAATAGGATGCAGAAAATCAACTACTTCTATAATTGATGGTATGTTTGAAATATGCAGAGCTTCAAACATATTCTTAATAATGTAACTGATGGCTACATTATTTTGGTATCTCATTGGCTGGTCATTTTTGATTCTAGACTTGAAAAACAAGAAGACACATCTGGCATGTCCTCTATTGGCTTCTAATTAAGCTCCTTATCCCTTTTGTCACAAAAATTGACGCATGCTTGTATGTGAAACTGACCCCAAGAAAATAGCAATGCGTAAATACATTTTCAAACATAAATTTGTAGACTTTTGTTCATTCAAATACCTTTAATTCAAAGAAGCTGACTTGTACCTACAGATTTTATAGAGTAAATATATTTTCATTGAAGCTAGCAGTAAAGAGAGATCTGTTGTGTGCACCCATGACATTATATTTATCTGAACTAATAAGTCACAATGCTAAATAAACGTTTTCAGCAGTGAGGTTTATAAGCCTCCATGAAGATAGAACCTTTTTCCTTCAGTTTGAAATGTTCACTCTTATTAGCTACTTGGATAATCATTTTAATGTTTATATTATGCTTCACTGATAATATATTAGTATTGAACAAAATTTTGCCACGCTTACGTTTTACTCCACCCAATATTTTTCCTTAACTTTTCATAAATAGTTACATTTAAAAATGCTTCTTTTTCCTTGAAAGAGTAAGGATTGTTTTGAGTTTAGTTAGTTCATAGGTTTAACTATTAATTTTGTTGAATATAATTATTATATTGGAATGAGTAGCTGGAAATGAATTGTCATCTTTTGCTCCTTACATTTTGAATAAAGCTTTTTAAACATAAAAAATGAACCTTTCATAAAAGTAAAACATTATAGGATTTGAACCTTTTTTGTTCTGAAACATAAATTGAAATTCTCTACTCTTTCTTGATTAAAGGCCTTATTTAGATTTTAGTGGGTAACGTATGCCATCACAAATGTGGCAGATGCCTCATCCAACATATTACAAGTGCATTACAGTCTATATTACTTGTAATGTAGCAGATAGGATACCCGGCACGTTTTGATGATTATCCTGTGCACCAAACTCTAAATTAGGCCCTTCATTTTTTTCGCTGGTAGGTACTGATTAGAAGGCTTCCACCCTTTGTAAACAGTTGTCCCATGATAGGGATTTGGAGATTCTTTTAGAGTTTTGGATAATCTGCGGTACAGAAAGTAGAGTCTTAGGTCAAGTTAACACTAGTACTGCAAAAAAAAACCTTTAGAAGTTTTATTTTCTGCTTATGAAGCTGATGGTGTTTAGCCAGTTGAATTTAAATTACACGCTGGCTAGAAGAGGTTCTGAGAAATGTACTTAATTTAGTGATGTGCTACCAATGATGAGGTAACTAACGGATGTAATGTTCGCTAGAATGAATGAGGTATGTGGGTGCGGTGTTCAGGTTAGCAGCAAGCTGGTTATTTTCTAGTACATATTTTATGTGAAGGACTTGCTTTGCTATTAAGATAATTTGGGGTGTGAGGTTCTGTTGATAGTGAAGATGCTTCTTTGTCACAAAACTAGTGAATGACTCTAAAGGCAAGTAACTAATTTTGCTGCAAAATCTGGCTTACTTTTGACACGTTTGACATGTTATGCTTTTCAGCAAAACCTATTTTGCTGGATTTTTCTTCTATTGCGTTTATGAAATTTGTAACGGCTCTGACACATTTACTTAAAGTACACACAGTCTGTCGCTGGGTGATGTTTGCAGTTCAGTGTTAGTAGATATGCCAGTAGTGTTGGCCCCTTTGTAGACACTAATTGAAATGTATTTAATCCAGTGCCTATAACAGAAGAGATTATTAATCCGGTTACTGAAAAGCCGGTCGAACAGCTTCCGGTGAGAAACACAACACAGAGCCCAACCACAACTTCACCGAGCACCACAACAAGCGGATCAACAAGTGCAGAGTCAACTATAACGACTGCAGAATCCACATCAACACCTCTACAGACCACAATCATATCAACAAGTGAAGTGAGCACCACAACAGCTCCTCCTACCGCAACAGCAGCTCAACAGACAACAACACTGCCTTCACCAAGTGCAGAGACTACAGGAACCACTGCTGCAACATCAGCTACTCAAACCACGACAACATCATCACTAACTAGTGCAGAGACGACTACCACATCCACTGCACGAACCACAGGTCCACCGACAACAACAGCAAAAGGATCAACTAGTGCAGAGACTACTGTAATAACTGCAGGAGCCACAACTGCACCAAGCACCGCAACAAGTGGATCAACAACAAGCACAGAGACTACTATAAAGACTGCAGAAGCCACATCAACACCTGTGCAGACCACAGCGATATCAACAAGTGCAGTGAGTACCACAACAGTTTCTCCTGTCACAACAGCAGCTCAACAGACAACACTGCTTTCATCAAGTGCAGATACTACAGCAACCACTGCAGCAACATCAGCTGCTCCAACCACGACAACATCATCACTAACTAATGCATGGGCTACTACCACATCCCCTGCAGGAACCACAGCTCCACCGACAACAACAGCAAAAGGATCAACTAGTGCAGAGACTACTGTAACTACTGCAGGAAGCACAACTGCACAGAGCACCACAACAAGTGGATCAACAACAAGCGCAGAGACTACTATAACAACTGCAGAAGCCACATCAACACCTGTGCATACCACAGCGATTTCAACAACAAGTTCAGTGAGTACCACTGCAGTTCCTCCTATCACAACAGCAGCTCAACAGACAACAACACTGCTTTCATCAAGTGCAGAGACTACAGCAACCAGTGCAGCAAAATCAGCTGCTCCAACCATCACAACATCATCATTAACTAGTGCAGAGGCTACTACCACATCCACTGCAGGAACCAAAGCTCCACCGACAACAACAGCAAAAGGATCAACTAGTGCAGAGACTACTGTAACAACTGCAGGAGCCACAACTGCACCAAGCACCACAACAAGTGGATCAACAGCAAGCGCAGAGACTACTATAAAGACTGCAGAAGCCACATCAACACCTGTGCAGACCACAGCGATATCAACAAGTGCAGTGAGTACCACAATAGTTCCTCCCATCACAACAGCAGCTCAACAGACAACAACACTGCCTTCATCAAGTGCAGAGACTACAGCAACCACTGCAGCAACATCAGCTGCTCCAACCACGACAACATCATCACTAACTAATGCAGAGGCTACTACCACATCCACTGCAGGAACCACAGCTCCACCGACAACAACAGCAAAAGGATCAACTAGTGCAGAGACTACTGTAACAACTGCAGGAGCCACAACTGCACCAAGCATCACAACAAGTGGATCAACAACAAGCACAGAGACTACTATAATGACTGCAGAAGCCACATCAACACCTTTGCAGACCACAGCGATATCAAGAACAAGTGCAGTGAGTAGCACAACAGTTCCTCCTATCACAACAGGAGCTCAACAGACAACAACACTGCCTTCATCAAGTGCAGAGTCTACAGCAACCACTGCAGCAACATCAGCTGCTTCAACCACGGCAACATCACCACTAAATAGTGCAGAGACTACTACTACACCGACAACAACAGCAATAGTTTCAACCACAAGTGCAGAGACTACTGTAACAATTGTAGAAGCCACAACCTCAGGAAGCACCTCAACAATTAGATCAACAACAAGTGCAGAGACTGCTTCAATAAATGCAGAAACCAAAACAACAACACCCACCGAAACCACAACTATATTAATTACAAATCCAGGGAGTACCACAGCAGCTCCTCCTACCACAACAGCAGCTCAACAAACAACAACCACAATGCCATCATCAACTGCAGAGACTAGGATAACCAATTCAGCAACAACAACAGCTGCCACAAGCACCACAACAGCATCACTAACTAGTGCGCAAACTACCTCATCAATTGCCACAACCACAGCTCGACTGACAACAACACTATGGTCAACAACAAGTGCAGAGACTACTCTAACAGCTGCAGGTGAGAAAAACTGTTTTATGCCATTCATCGCAGGGATTATAACATTCAGGGCAATTTTCTTTTTGGAAATAATTATGGTACTTGGGATTGAAGTCAGAATGTATCATATGGGTTTAACAATAATATTTATTCCATCCCTGAAAATAAATTAATGTTTCTTTCTAGTACTTGCATATCACACAGCAGCATCTTGTGACATTCTTCAGTAGTAGAGACTGATAAGATTTTACTGAATTTTAAAAAACATGTGCCTATTTTTATTTTTTATAAAGTTTAATTACAGTTTAGTTCTCGGTTTAGTTAGGCACTGCTGAAGTTTGTAAAGAAGTAAATAATGTGATTTAGGCACAAGTTGAGAAGGTGATATGTCTAAAATTATACAGTTTGATAAAGGGACAAAGCTAGGATTGAAACAGAGGATAAATAAAGCAATTCACCACGTTACCAACAGTTGGTATGTCTGGGCTGTACACATGCACTACTTTCAGAGGTCTGAGTTTTGTCCCTTGATACAACTAGTGGTTTTCAAACTTTTGACTTCTGTGGACCCCCACATTATTATTACTGGAACCTAGGGACCCCCAATGAATAATTGTTGGAATCTGGGGACCAGCCACACCACACTGAGTCATCACTGAAAGCGAGGGACCCCGGCCTAAACACTTGATTATTTGAAACGCAAAACAAAACACAAAGAATATGGAAACAAGCTTTCATCAAACACATAAACAAATGATAACATATTTTATTTCATTTGCACACAAATGTATAAAAAATAATTTTAATGGAAAGGTTGGTGCTTTTGTAAATTCAATTTTAGCCATACATCATCCATACTATGGCCCTCATTACAACTTTGGTGGGCGGCAGTGTAACCGCTGTGCACCGCCAACGCGGCCGCAGTCCCGCGGTGGCCATTATGACATCCCCGCCGGCCCAGTGGGGATGTCGGCCGCAACATGGGAGCCGACTCCAAATGGAGCCGGCGTTGTTGTGGCCGTGCGATGGGTGCAGTTGCACCTGTTGCGCTTTTCACTGTCTGCTGTGCAGACAGTGAAAAGCTGTGTGGGGCTGTGCCAGGGGGCCCCTGCACTGCCCATGCCAAAGGCTGCAACTCCCCTACCGCCATGAAAAGGCTGGTGGGAAGGGGACTTGTAATCCCCTGGGCAGCGCTGCAAGCAGCGCTGACCTGGCGGATTAAAACCGCCAGGACCAACGTGGCGGAAAACCGCTGGTCCCGGCGGTGCGACCGCAGCGCTTCCGCCGCGGTCGTAATCCCCAAGTTTGCACCGCCAGCCTGTTGGCGGTGCAACCTCCAAAACAGCCCTGCCGGTCTTCGACTGCCAGGGTTGTAATGAGGCCCTATATTCTGTTTGATGCACCTGCAATGTTCCCACAAATCAATCTGAGGATACGAATTTAATTTTAAGTCTCCAATTTCAAATTCCTTAACATTTACAATATGTTTTCAAGTTTTCAATTGAACATTTAGCCACATTATTTATAAATATTTATTAATCTGTTAATATTTAATTTACTAAACAGTTGCGGACCCTCTGAAGAGGCTTTGCGCACCCCCAGGGTCCCTGGACCACAGGTTGGGAACCACTGAACTAGTGTAGGAGCTAGGAGACACGATCTATGACTGATTTTTATGATAACCAGTGTCTATATAAATGATTTTCCATTCAGAGTTACTGGGGCCTATTCACAAATGGCATTTCAGAATATGTTTAGCAGTGCTCCAGTAGTACTACTCAAGTACTAATCACAGCCCTACATGCCAAGACCTCGCCTCTCTTGTCTTTTTCTATGCAGAGATCTCCCTAACCTGACTGCAAGATCTCTGCACATGTAACCCTATGCTTTAGTGGTGAATGTAGGAGAGACGGGGAGAGTGGCTGGAAAATTGGGAAAACTTACTAGTATATGAGAGGGGCTTAGGGAGGCGTACCAGCTGTTTACAGAGGGTAACGAGGGATTAAGGAGGGACAAACTCCAACCCACAATAGAGTAAGGATATTGCTATTCGCAAACTACTACAGGCAAAGATACCCCAAAAATGTAATAACTGTACTCCAGCTCAGACCTCAAGTAAGTTGTGTACGTACACCACACATGGCCAACCACTGGAATTGCAATACAAATTAATTTCTTTCAGCCTTTTAAAATGTAGATGCACATTAAATGAAAATGAACATTTTACTGTAGGTGAGTTTTTAAAAGTCTTTAAACGAATAAATATACAGTAATGCAATATATCTAAATGTATTAATTCTAATAAACTTATAAGATTATAGTGGTCTAAAATGTTTTATTTGACCTAGATATAAATTTTTTTATAAAACATCCTTTAACTTTAATATTTAAGAAAAAGGACATTTTTACTATTTGTATAAGATGTTTGATAAACTTCTTTAAATACCCCTAGACTTTCCCTATTCTTTATCCTAGGAAGATCTACGCCCCAGTGGCGGAGATCTATGCTAACTTTACACTCATAAATTATTCACCACTCCAGCCATCAGCGGTGGATCCAGGCAACTCTGTTCTTTAACTTTATACCCGCAAATAGTAA
The DNA here is from genome assembly GCF_031143425.1 of Pleurodeles waltl. Taxonomy (NCBI): domain Eukaryota; kingdom Metazoa; phylum Chordata; class Amphibia; order Caudata; family Salamandridae; genus Pleurodeles; species Pleurodeles waltl. The sequence goes on from NC_090451.1 coordinate 83,311,445, forward strand.
AGAGACAAAGTAATACATTTGTTTCAGAGTGTGGGAGTAAATGTACATGTGAGTACATCTACACCTGTAAGTTTACCTTTGTGAACAGAGTCCTACACATGCAAATCCCAGTTATGTGGACAGTTAAAAAATCTGGCATAGATACATCTTTCCCTGGCCTACTTTGGACAACAGTGAAGTAGTGAAAAAAACATGCCCACCTCTTAGTGCTGGCATTACCTGTTTGCTGCTCCAAAACGAGCATCACCTTTTTGAGGAGTTATAGGATGTAAGCCATGTAAATGGGAAACAAACGCCATAATGGTAACATACAGATACTTTAGATTTGTTTTTTCTGTATTTTTAGTGCGAAAACACTTCCAAAAATAGGATGCAGAAAATCAACTACTTCTATAATTGATGGTATGTTTGAAATATGCAGAGCTTCAAACATATTCTTAATAATGTAACTGATGGCTACATTATTTTGGTATCTCATTGGCTGGTCATTTTTGATTCTAGACTTGAAAAACAAGAAGACACATCTGGCATGTCCTCTATTGGCTTCTAATTAAGCTCCTTATCCCTTTTGTCACAAAAATTGACGCATGCTTGTATGTGAAACTGACCCCAAGAAAATAGCAATGCGTAAATACATTTTCAAACATAAATTTGTAGACTTTTGTTCATTCAAATACCTTTAATTCAAAGAAGCTGACTTGTACCTACAGATTTTATAGAGTAAATATATTTTCATTGAAGCTAGCAGTAAAGAGAGATCTGTTGTGTGCACCCATGACATTATATTTATCTGAACTAATAAGTCACAATGCTAAATAAACGTTTTCAGCAGTGAGGTTTATAAGCCTCCATGAAGATAGAACCTTTTTCCTTCAGTTTGAAATGTTCACTCTTATTAGCTACTTGGATAATCATTTTAATGTTTATATTATGCTTCACTGATAATATATTAGTATTGAACAAAATGTTGCCACGCTTACGTTTTACTCCACCCAATATTTTTCCTTAACTTTTCATAAATAGTTACATTTAAAAATGCTTCTTTTTCCTTGAAAGAGTAAGGATTGTTTTGAGTTTAGTTAGTTCATAGGTTTAACTATTAATTTTGTTGAATATAATTATTATATTGGAATGAGTAGCTGGAAATGAATTGTCATCTTTTGCTCCTTACATTTTGAATAAAGCTTTTTAAACATAAAAAATGAACCTTTCATAAAAGTAAAACATTATAGGATTTGAACCTTTTTTGTTCTGAAACATAAATTGAAATTCTCTACTCTTTCTTGATTAAAGGCCTTATTTAGATTTTAGTGGGTAACGTATGCCATCACAAATGTGGCAGATGCCTCATCCAACATATTACAAGTGCATTACAGTCTATATTACTTGTAATGTAGCAGATAGGATACCCGGCACGTTTTGATGATTATCCTGTGCACCAAACTCTAAATTAGGCCCTTCATTTTTTTCGCTGGTAGGTACTGATTAGAAGGCTTCCACCCTTTGTAAACAGTTGTCCCATGATAGGGATTTGGAGATTCTTTTAGAGTTTTGGATAATCTGCGGTACAGAAAGTAGAGTCTTAGGTCAAGTTAACACTAGTACTGCAAAAAAAAACCTTTAGAAGTTTTATTTTCTGCTTATGAAGCTGATGGTGTTTAGCCAGTTGAATTTAAATTACACGCTGGCTAGAAGAGGTTCTGAGAAATGTACTTAATTTAGTGATGTGCTACCAATGATGAGGTAACTAACGGATGTAATGTTCGCTAGAATGAATGAGGTATGTGGGTGCGGTGTTCAGGTTAGCAGGAAGCTGGTTATTTTCTAGTACATATTTTATGTGAAGGACTTGCTTTGCTATTAAGATAATTTGGGGTGTGAGGTTCTGTTGATAGTGAAGATGCTTCTTTGTCACAAAACTAGTGAATGACTCTAAAGGCAAGTAACTAATTTTGCTGCAAAATCTGGCTTACTTTTGACACGTTTGACATGTTATGCTTTTCAGCAAAACCTATTTTGCTGGATTTTTCTTCTATTGCGTTTATGAAATTTGTAACGGCTCTGACACATTTACTTAAAGTACACACAGTCTGTCGCTGGGTGATGTTTGCAGTTCAGTGTTAGTAGATATGCCAGTAGTGTTGGCCCCTTTGTAGACACTAATTGAAATGTATTTAATCCAGTGCCTATAACAGAAGAGATTATTAATCCGGTTACTGAAAAGCCGGTCGAACAGCTTCCGGTGAGAAACACAACACAGAGCCCAACCACAACTTCACCGAGCACCACAACAAGCGGATCAACAAGTGCAGAGTCAACTATAACGACTGCAGAATCCACATCAACACCTCTACAGACCACAATCATATCAACAAGTGAAGTGAGCACCACAACAGCTCCTCCTACCGCAACAGCAGCTCAACAGACAACAACACTGCCTTCACCAAGTGCAGAGACTACAGGAACCACTGCTGCAACATCAGCTACTCAAACCACGACAACATCATCACTAACTAGTGCAGAGACGACTACCACATCCACTGCACGAACCACAGGTCCACCGACAACAACAGCAAAAGGATCAACTAGTGCAGAGACTACTGTAATAACTGCAGGAGCCACAACTGCACCAAGCACCGCAACAAGTGGATCAACAACAAGCACAGAGACTACTATAAAGACTGCAGAAGCCACATCAACACCTGTGCAGACCACAGCGATATCAACAAGTGCAGTGAGTACCACAACAGTTTCTCCTGTCACAACAGCAGCTCAACAGACAACACTGCTTTCATCAAGTGCAGATACTACAGCAACCACTGCAGCAACATCAGCTGCTCCAACCACGACAACATCATCACTAACTAATGCAGGGGCTACTACCACATCCCCTGCAGGAACCACAGCTCCACCGACAACAACAGCAAAAGGATCAACTAGTGCAGAGACTACTGTAACTACTGCAGGAAGCACAACTGCACAGAGCACCACAACAAGTGGATCAACAACAAGCGCAGAGACTACTATAACAACTGCAGAAGCCACATCAACACCTGTGCATACCACAGCGATTTCAACAACAAGTTCAGTGAGTACCACTGCAGTTCCTCCTATCACAACAGCAGCTCAACAGACAACAACACTGCTTTCATCAAGTGCAGAGACTACAGCAACCAGTGCAGCAAAATCAGCTGCTCCAACCATCACAACATCATCATTAACTAGTGCAGAGGCTACTACCACATCCACTGCAGGAACCAAAGCTCCACCGACAACAACAGCAAAAGGATCAACTAGTGCAGAGACTACTGTAACAACTGCAGGAGCCACAACTGCACCAAGCACCACAACAAGTGGATCAACAGCAAGCGCAGAGACTACTATAAAGACTGCAGAAGCCACATCAACACCTGTGCAGACCACAGCGATATCAACAAGTGCAGTGAGTACCACAATAGTTCCTCCCATCACAACAGCAGCTCAACAGACAACAACACTGCCTTCATCAAGTGCAGAGACTACAGCAACCACTGCAGCAACATCAGCTGCTCCAACCACGACAACATCATCACTAACTAATGCAGAGGCTACTACCACATCCACTGCAGGAACCACAGCTCCACCGACAACAACAGCAAAAGGATCAACTAGTGCAGAGACTACTGTAACAACTGCAGGAGCCACAACTGCACCAAGCATCACAACAAGTGGATCAACAACAAGCACAGAGACTACTATAATGACTGCAGAAGCCACATCAACACCTTTGCAGACCACAGCGATATCAAGAACAAGTGCAGTGAGTAGCACAACAGTTCCTCCTATCACAACAGGAGCTCAACAGACAACAACACTGCCTTCATCAAGTGCAGAGTCTACAGCAACCACTGCAGCAACATCAGCTGCTTCAACCACGGCAACATCACCACTAAATAGTGCAGAGACTACTACTACACCGACAACAACAGCAATAGTTTCAACCACAAGTGCAGAGACTACTGTAACAATTGTAGAAGCCACAACTGCAGGAAGCACCTCAACAATTAGATCAACAACAAGTGCAGAGACTGCTTCAATAAATGCAGAAACCAAAACAACAACACCCACCGAAACCACAACTATATTAATTACAAATCCAGGGAGTACCACAGCAGCTCCTCCTACCACAACAGCAGCTCAACAAACAACAACCACAATGCCATCATCAACTGCAGAGACTAGGATAACCAATTCAGCAACAACATCAGCTGCCACAAGCACCACAACAGCATCACTAACTAGTGCGCAAACTACCTCATCAATTGCCACAACCACAGCTCGACTGACAACAACACTATGGTCAACAACAAGTGCAGAGACTACTCTAACAGCTGCAGGTGAGAAAAACTGTTTTATGCCATTCATCGCAGGGATTATAACATTCAGGGCAATTTTCTTTTTGGAAATAATTATGGTACTTGGGATTGAAGTCAGAATGTATCATATGGGTTTAACAATAATATTTATTCCATCCCTGAAAATAAATTAATGTTTCTTTCTAGTACTTGCATATCACACAGCAGCATCTTGTGACATTCTTCAGTAGTAGAGACTGATAAGATTTTACTGAATTTTAAAAAACATGTGCCTATTTTTATTTTTTATAAAGTTTAATTACAGTTTAGTTCTCGGTTTAGTTAGGCACTGCTGAAGTTTGTAAAGAAGTAAATAATGTGATTTAGGCACAAGTTGAGAAGGTGATATGTCTAAAATTATACAGTTTGATAAAGGGACAAAGCTAGGATTGAAACAGAGGATAAATAAAGCAATTCACCACGTTACCAACAGTTGGTATGTCTGGGCTGTACACATGCACTACTTTCAGAGGTCTGAGTTTTGTCCCTTGATACAACTAGTGGTTTTCAAACTTTTGACTTCTGTGGACCCCCACATTATTATTACTGGAACCTAGGGACCCCCAATGAATAATTGTTGGAATCTGGGGACCAGCCACACCACACTGAGTCATCACTGAAAGCGAGGGACCCCGGCCTAAACACTTGATTATTTGAAACGCAAAACAAAACACAAAGAATATGGAAACAAGCTTTCATCAAACACATAAACAAATGATAACATATTTTATTTCATTTGCACACAAATGTATAAAAAATAATTTTAATGGAAAGGTTGGTGCTTTTGTAAATTCAATTTTAGCCATACATCATCCATACTATGGCCCTCATTACAACTTTGGTGGGCGGCAGTGTAACCGCTGTGCACCGCCAATGCGGCCGCAGTCCCGCGGTGGCCATTATGACATCCCCGCCGGCCCAGTGGGGATGTCGGCCGCAACATGGGAGCCGACTCCAAATGGAGCCGGCGGTGTTGTGGCCGTGCGATGGGTGCAGTTGCACCTGTTGCGCTTTTCACTGTCTGCTGTGCAGACAGTGAAAAGCTGTGTGGGGCTGTGCCAGGGGGGCCCTGCACTGCCCATGCCAAAGGCCCGCAACTCCCCTACCGCCATGAAAAGGCTGGTGGGAAGGGGACTTGTAATCCCCTGGGCAGCGCTGCAAGCAGCGCTGACCTGGCGGATTAAAACCGCCAGGACCAACGTGGCGGAAAACCGCTGGTCCCGGCGGTGCGACCGCAGCGCTTCCGCCGCGGTCGTAATCCCCAAGTTTGCACCGCCAGCCTGTTGGCGGTGCAACCTCCAAAACAGCCCTGCCGGTCTTCGACTGCCAGGGTTGTAATGAGGCCCTATATTCTGTTTGATGCACCTGCAATGTTCCCACAAATCAATCTGAGGATACGAATTTAATTTTAAGTCTCCAATTTCAAATTCCTTAACATTTACAATATGTTTTCAAGTTTTCAATTGAACATTTAGCCACATTATTTATAAATATTTATTAATCTGTTAATATTTAATTTACTAAACAGTTGCGGACCCTCTGAAGAGGCTTTGCGCACCCCCAGGGTCCCTGGACCACAGGTTGGGAACCACTGAACTAGTGTAGGAGCTAGGAGACACGATCTATGACTGATTTTTATGATAACCAGTGTCTATATAAATGATTTTCCATTCAGAGTTACTGGGGCCTATTCACAAATGGCATTTCAGAATATGTTTAGCAGTGCTCCAGTAGTACTACTCAAGTACTAATCACAGCCCTACATGCCAAGACCTCGCCTCTCTTGTCTTTTTCTATGCAGAGATCTCCCTAACCTGACTGCAAGATCTCTGCACATGTAACCCTATGCTTTAGTGGTGAATGTAGGAGAGACGGGGAGAGTGGCTGGAAAATTGGGAAAACTTACTAGTATATGAGAGGGGCTTAGGGAGGCGTACCAGCTGTTTACAGAGGGTAACGAGGGATTAAGGAGGGACAAACTCCAACCCACAATAGAGTAAGGATATTGCTATTCGCAAACTACTACAGGCAAAGATACCCCAAAAATGTAATAACTGTACTCCAGCTCAGACCTCAAGTAAGTTGTGTACGTACACCACACATGGCCAACCACTGGAATTGCAATACAAATTAATTTATTTCAGCCTTTTAAAATGTAGATGCACATTAAATGAAAATGAACATTTTACTGTAGGTGAGTTTTTAAACGTCTTTAAACGAATAAATATACAGTAATGCAATATATCTAAATGTATTAATTCTAATAAACTTATAAGATTATAGTGGTCTAAAATGTTTTATTTGACCTAGATATAAAATTTTTTATAAAACATCCTTTAACTTTAATATTTAAGAAAAAGGACATTTTTACTATTTGTATAAGATGTTTGATAAACTTCTTTAAATACCCCTAGACTTTCCCTATTCTTTATCCTAGGGAGATCTACGCCCCAGTGGCGGAGATCTATGCTAACTTTACACTCATAAATTATTCACCACTCCAGCCATCAGCGGTGGATCCAGGCAACTCTGTTCTTTAACTTTATACCCGCAAATAGTAAAGAGATAAAGTAATACATTTGTTTCAGAGTGTGGGAGTAAATGTACATGTGAGTACATCTACACCTGTAAGTTTACCTTTGTGAACAGAGTCCTACACATGCAAATCCCAGTTATGTGGACAGTTAAAAAATCTGGCATAGATCCATCTTTCCTTGGCCTACTTTGGACAACAGTGAAGTAGTGAAAAAAACATGCCCACCTCTTAGTGCTGGCATTACCTGTTTGCTGCTCCAAAACGAGCATCACCTTTTTGAGGAGTTATAGGATGTAAGCCATGTAAATGGGAAACAAACGCCATAATGGTAACATACAGATACTTTAGATTTGTTTTTTCTGTATTTGTAGTGCGAAAACACTTCCAAAAATAGGATGCAGAAAATCAACTACTTCTATAATTGATGGTATGTTTGAAATATGCAGAGCTTCAAACATATTCTTAATAATGTAACTGATGGCTACATTATTTTGGTATCTCATTGGCTGGTCATTTTTGATTCTAGACTTGAAAAACAAGAAGACACATCTGGCATGTCCTCTATTGGCTTCTAATTAAGCTCCTTATCCCTTTTGTCACAAAAATTGACGCATGCTTGTATGTGAAACTGACCCCAAGAAAATAGCAATGCGTAAATACATTTTCAAACATAAATTTGTAGACTTTTGTTCATTCAAATACCTTTAATTCAAAGAAGCTGACTTGTACCTACAGATTTTATAGAGTAAATATATTTTCATTGAAGCTAGCAGTAAAGAGAGATCTGTTGTGTGCACCCATGACATTATATTTATCTGAACTAATAAGTCACAATGCTAAATAAACGTTTTCAGCAGTGAGGTTTATAAGCCTCCATGAAGATAGAACCTTTTTCCTTCAGTTTGAAATGTTCACTCTTATTAGCTACTTGGATAATCATTTTAATGTTTATATTATGCTTCACTGATAATATATTAGTATTGAACAAAATTTTGCCACGCTTACGTTTTACTCCACCCAATATTTTTCCTTAACTTTTCATAAATAGTTACATTTAAAAATGCTTCTTTTTCCTTGAAAGAGTAAGGATTGTTTTGAGTTTAGTTAGTTCATAGGTTTAACTATTAATTTTGTTGAATATAATTATTATATTGGAATGAGTAGCTGGAAATGAATTGTCATCTTTTGCTCCTTACATTTTGAATAAAGCTTTTTAAACATAAAAAATGAACCTTTCATAAAAGTAAAACATTATAGGATTTGAACCTTTTTTGTTCTGAAACATAAATTGAAATTCTCTACTCTTTCTTGATTAAAGGCCTTATTTAGATTTTAGTGGGTAACGTATGCCATCACAAATGTGGCAGATGCCTCATCCAACATATTACAAGTGCATTACAGTCTATATTACTTGTAATGTAGCAGATAGGATACCCGGCACGTTTTGATGATTATCCTGTGCACCAAACTCTAAATTAGGCCCTTCATTTTTTTCGCTGGTAGGTACTGATTAGAAGGCTTCCACCCTTTGTAAACAGTTGTCCCATGATAGGGATTTGGAGATTCTTTTAGAGTTTTGGATAATCTGCGGTACAGAAAGTAGAGTCTTAGGTCAAGTTAACACTAGTACTGCAAAAAAAAACCTTTAGAAGTTTTATTTTCTGCTTATGAAGCTGATGGTGTTTAGCCAGTTGAATTTAAATTACACGCTGGCTAGAAGAGGTTCTGAGAAATGTACTTAATTTAGTGATGTGCTACCAATGATGAGGTAACTAACGGATGTAATGTTCGCTAGAATGAATGAGGTATGTGGGTGCGGTGTTCAGGTTAGCAGCAAGCTGGTTATTTTCTAGTACATATTTTATGTGAAGGACTTGCTTTGCTATTAAGATAATTTGGGGTGTGAGGTTCTGTTGATAGTGAAGATGCTTCTTTGTCACAAAACTAGTGAATGACTCTAAAGGCAAGTAACTAATTTTGCTGCAAAATCTGGCTTACTTTTGACACGTTTGACATGTTATGCTTTTCAGCAAAACCTATTTTGCTGGATTTTTCTTCTATTGCGTTTATGAAATTTGTAACGGCTCTGACACATTTACTTAAAGTACACACAGTCTGTCGCTGGGTGATGTTTGCAGTTCAGTGTTAGTAGATATGCCAGTAGTGTTGGCCCCTTTGTAGACACTAATTGAAATGTATTTAATCCAGTGCCTATAACAGAAGAGATTATTAATCCGGTTACTGAAAAGCCGGTCGAACAGCTTCCGGTGAGAAACACAACACAGAGCCCAACCACAACTTCACCGAGCACCACAACAAGCGGATCAACAAGTGCAGAGTCAACTATAACGACTGCAGAATCCACATCAACACCTCTACAGACCACAATCATATCAACAAGTGAAGTGAGCACCACAACAGCTCCTCCTACCGCAACAGCAGCTCAACAGACAACAACACTGCCTTCACCAAGTGCAGAGACTACAGGAACCACTGCTGCAACATCAGCTACTCAAACCACGACAACATCATCACTAACTAGTGCAGAGACGACTACCACATCCACTGCACGAACCACAGGTCCACCGACAACAACAGCAAAAGGATCAACTAGTGCAGAGACTACTGTAATAACTGCAGGAGCCACAACTGCACCAAGCACCGCAACAAGTGGATCAACAACAAGCACAGAGACTACTATAAAGACTGCAGAAGCCACATCAACACCTGTGCAGACCACAGCGATATCAACAAGTGCAGTGAGTACCACAACAGTTTCTCCTGTCACAACAGCAGCTCAACAGACAACACTGCTTTCATCAAGTGCAGATACTACAGCAACCACTGCAGCAACATCAGCTGCTCCAACCACGACAACATCATCACTAACTAATGCAGGGGCTACTACCACATCCCCTGCAGGAACCACAGCTCCACCGACAACAACAGCAAAAGGATCAACTAGTGCAGAGACTACTGTAACTACTGCAGGAAGCACAACTGCACAGAGCACCACAACAAGTGGATCAACAACAAGCGCAGAGACTACTATAACAACTGCAGAAGCCACATCAACACCTGTGCATACCACAGCGATTTCAACAACAAGTTCAGTGAGTACCACTGCAGTTCCTCCTATCACAACAGCAGCTCAACAGACAACAACGCTGCTTTCATCAAGTGCAGATACTACAGCAACCAGTGCAGCAAAATCAGCTGCTCCAACCATCACAACATCATCATTAACTAGTGCAGAGGCTACTACCACATCCACTGCAGGAACCAAAGCTCCACCGACAACAACAGCAAAAGGATCAACTAGTGCAGAGACTACTGTAACAACTGCAGGAGCCACAACTGCACCAAGCACCACAACAAGTGGATCAACAGCAAGCGCAGAGACTACTATAAAGACTGCAGAAGCCACATCAACACCTGTGCAGACCACAGCGATATCAACAAGTGCAGTGAGTACCACAATAGTTCCTCCCATCACAACAGCAGCTCAACAGACAACAACACTGCCTTCATCAAGTGCAGAGACTACAGCAACCACTGCAGCAACATCAGCTGCTCCAACCACGACAACATCATCACTAACTAATGCAGAGGCTACTACCACATCCACTGCAGGAACCACAGCTCCACCGACAACAACAGCAAAAGGATCAACTAGTGCAGAGACTACTGTAACAACTGCAGGAGCCACAACTGCACCAAGCATCACAACAAGTGGATCAACAACAAGCACAGAGACTACTATAATGACTGCAGAAGCCACATCAACACCTTTGCAGACCACAGCGATATCAAGAACAAGTGCAGTGAGTAGCACAACAGTTCCTCCTATCACAACAGGAGCTCAACAGACAACAACACTGCCTTCATCAAGTGCAGAGTCTACAGCAACCACTGCAGCAACATCAGCTGCTTCAACCACGGCAACATCACCACTAAATAGTGCAGAGACTACTACTACACCGACAACAACAGCAATAGTTTCAACCACAAGTGCAGAGACTACTGTAACAATTGTAGAAGCCACAACTGCAGGAAGCACCTCAACAATTAGATCAACAACAAGTGCAGAGACTGCTTCAATAAATGCAGAAACCAAAACAACAACACCCACCGAAACCACAACTATATTAATTACAAATCCAGGGAGTACCACAGCAGCTCCTCCTACCACAACAGCAGCTCAACAAACAACAACCACAATGCCATCATCAACTGCAGAGACTAGGATAACCAATTCAGCAACAACATCAGCTGCCACAAGCACCACAACAGCATCACTAACTAGTGCGCAAACTACCTCATCAATTGCCACAACCACAGCTCGACTGACAACAACACTATGGTCAACAACAAGTGCAGAGACTACTCTAACAGCTGCAGGTGAGAAAAACTGTTTTATGCCATTCATCGCAGGGATTATAACATTCAGGGCAATTTTCTTTTTGGAAATAATTATGGTACTTGGGATTGAAGTCAGAATGTATCATATGGGTTTAATAATAATATTTATTCCATCCCTGAAAATAAATTAATGTTTCTTTCTAGTACTTGCATATCACACAGCAGCATCTTGTGACATTCTTCAGTAGTAGAGACTGATAAGATTTTACTGAATTTTAAAAAACATGTGCCTATTTTTATTTTTTATAAAGTTTAATTTCAGTTTAGTTCTCGGTTTAGTTAGGCACTGCTGAAGTTTGTAAAGAAGTAAATAATGTGATTTAGGCACAAGTTGAGAAGGTGATATGTCTAAAATTATACAGTTTGATAAAGGGACAAAGCTAGGATTGAAACAGAGGATAAATAAAGCAATTCACCACGTTACCAACAGTTGGTATGTCTGGGCTGTACACATGCACTACTTTCAGAGGTCTGAGTTTTGTCCCTTGATACAACTAGTGGTTTTCAAACTTTTGACTTCTGTGGACCCCCACATTATTATTACTGGAACCTAGGGACCCCCAATGAATAATTGTTGGAATCTGGGGACCAGCCACACCACACTGAGTCATCACTGAAAGCGAGGGACCCCGGCCTAAACACTTGATTATTTGAAACGCAAAACAAAACACAAAGAATATGGAAACAAGCTTTCATCAAACACATAAACAAATGATAACATATTTTATTTCATTTGCACACAAATGTATAAAAAATAATTTTAATGGAAAGGTTGGTGCTTTTGTAAATTCAATTTTAGCCATACATCATCCATACTATGGCCCTCATTACAACTTTGGTGGGCGGCAGTGTAACCGCTGTGCGCCGCCAATGCGGCCGCAGTCCCGCGGTGGCCATTATGACATCCCCGCCAGCCCAGTGGGGATGTCGGCCGCAACATGGGAGCCGACTCCAAATGGAGCCGGCGGTGTTGTGGCCGTGCGATGGGTGCAGTTGCACCTGTTGCGCTTTTCACTGTCTGCTGTGCAGACAGTGAAAAGCTGTGTGGGGCTGTGCCAGGGGGCCCCTGCACTGCCCATGCCAAAGGCCCGCGACTCCCATACCGCCATGAAAAGGCTGGTGGGCAGCGCTGACCTGGCGGATTAAAACCGCCAGGTCCAACGTGGCGGAAAACCGCTGGTCCCGGCGGTGCGACCACAGCGCTTCAGCCGCGGTCGTAATCCCCGAGTATGCACTGCCAGCCTGTTGGCGGTGCAACCTCCAAAACAGCCCTGCCGGTCTTTGACTGCCAGGGTTGTAATGAGGCCCTATATTCTGTTTGATGCACCTGCAATGTTCCCACAAATCAATCTGAGGATACGAATTTAATTTTAAGTCTCCAATTTCAAATTCCTTAACATTTACAATATGTTTTCAAGTTTTCAATTGAACATTTAGCCACATTATTTAAAAACACTTTAATAATCTGTTAATATTTAATTTACTAAACAGTTGCGGACCCTCTGAAGAGGCTTTGCCCACCCCCAGGGTCCCTGGACCACAGGTTGGGAACCACCAAACTAGTGTAGGAGCTAGGAGACACGATCTATGACTGATTTTTATGATAACCAGTGTCTATATAAATGATTTTCCATTCAGAGTTACTGGCGCCTATTCACAAATGGCATTTCAGAATACGTTTAGTAGTGCTCCAGTAGTACTACTCAAGTACTAATCACAGCCCTACATGCCAAGACCTCGCCTCTCTTGTCTTTTTCTATGCAGAGATCTCCCTAACCTGACTGCAAGATCTCTGCACATGTAACCCTATGCTTTAGTGGTGAATGTAGGAGAGACGGGGAGAGTGGCTGGAAAATTGGGAAAACTTACTAGTATATGGGAGGGGCTTAGGGAGGCATACCAGCTGTTTACAGAGGGTAACAAGGGATTAAGGAGGGACAAACTCCAACCCACAATAGAGTAAGGATATTGCTATTCGCAAACTACTACAGGCAAAGATATCCCAAAAATGTAATAACTGTACTCCAGCTCAGACCTCAAGTAAGTTGTGTACGTACACCACACATGGCCAACCACTGGAATTGCAATATAAATTAATTTATTTCAGCCTTTTAAAATGTAGATGCACATTAAATGAAAATGAACATTTTACTGTAGGTGAGTTTTTAAAAGTCTTTAAACGAATAAATATACAGTAATGCAATATATCTAAATGTATTAATTCTAATAAACTTATAAGATGATAGTGGTCTAAAATGTTTTATTTGACCTAGATATAAAAAAATTATTGTATAAGATGTTTGATAAACTTCTTTAAATACCCGTAGACTTTCCCTATTCTTTATCCTAGAGAGATCTACGCCCCAGTGGCGGAGATCTATGCTAACTTTACACTCATAAATTATTCACCACTCCAGCCATCAGCGGTGGATCCAGGCAACTCTGTTCTTTAACTTTATACCCGCAAAGAGTAAAGAGACAAAGTAAAAAATTTGTTTCAGAGTGTGGGAGTAAATGTACATGTGAGTACATCTACACCTGTAAGTTACCTTTGTGAACAGAGTTCTACACATGTAAATCCCAGTTATGTGGACAGTTAAAAAATCTGGCATAGATCCATCTTTCCCTGGCCTACTTTGGACAACAGTGAAGTAGTGAAAAAAACATGCCCACCTCTTAGTGCTGGCATTACCTGTTTGCTGCTCCAAAACGAGCATCACCTTTTTGAGGAGTTATAGGATGTAAGCCATGTAAATGGGAAACAAACGCCATAATGGTAACATACAGATACTTTAGATTTGTCTTTTCTGGATTTTTAGTGCGAAAACACTTCCAAAAATAGGATGCAGAAAATCAACTACTTCTATAAATGATGGTATGTTTGAAATATGCGGAGCTTCAAACATGTTCTTAATAATGTAACTGATGGCTACATTATTTTGGTATCTCATTGGCTGGTCATTTTTGATTCTACACTTGAAAAACAAGAAGACACATCTGGCATGTCCTCTATTGGCTTCTAATTTAGGGCCAGATGTACCAAAGGGTTTTACCCATTCTATGTCTATGGGAAAAAGCTTTCATACATATGGTCCTTAGCTCCTTATCCCTTTTGTCACAAAAATTGAGGCGTGCTTGTATGTGAAACTGACCCCAAGAAAATAGCAATGCGTAAATACATTTTCAAACATAAATTTGTCGACTTTTGTTCATTCAAATACCTTTAATTCAAAGAAGCTGACTTGTACCTACAGATTTTATAGAGTAAATATATTTTCATTGAAGCTAGCAGTAAAGAGAGATCTGTTGTGTGCACCCATGACATCATATTTATCTGAACTAATAAGTCGCAATGCTAAATAAACTTTTTCAGCAGTGAGGTTTATAAGCCTCCATGAAGATATAACCTTTTTCCTTCAGTTTGAAATGTTCACTCTTATTAGCTACTTGGATAATCATTTTAATGTTTATATTATGCTTCATTGATAATATATTAGTATTGAACAAAATTTTGCCACGCTTACGTTTTAAAATAAAAACTATAATAAATTGTTACATTTAAAAATGCTTCTTTTTCCTTGAAAGTGTGAGGATTGTTTTGAGTTTAGTTAGTTCATAGGTTTATCTTGTAATTTTGTTGAATATAATTATTATATTGGAATGAGTAGCTGGAAATTAATTGTCATCTTTTGCTACTTAAATTTTGAATAAAGCTTTTTAAACATAAAAAATGAATCTTTCATAAGAGTAAAACATTATAGGATTTGAACCTTTTTTGTTCTGAAACATAAATTGAAATTCTCTACTCTTTCATGATTAAAGGCCTTATTTAGATTTTAGTGGGTAACGTATGCCATCACAAATGTGGCATATGCCTCATCCACCATATTACAAGTGCATTACAGTCTATAGTACTTGTAATATAGCAGATAGGATACCCAGCACGTTTTGATGATTATCCTGTGCACCAAACTCTAAATTAGGCCCTTCATTTTTTTCGCTGGTAGGTACTGATTAGAAGCCTTCCACCCTTTGTAAACATTTGTCCCATGATAGGGATTTGGAGATTCTTTTAGAGTTTTGGATAATCTGCAGTACAGAAAGTAGAGTCTTAGCTCGAGTTAACACTAGTGCTGCAAAAAAAAACCTTTAGAAGTTTTATTTTCCGCTTATGAAGCTGATGGTGTTTAGCCAGTTGAATTTAAATTACGGCAGGCTAGAAGAGGTTATGAGAAATGTACTTAATTTAGTGATGTGCTACCAATGATGAGGTAAATAACGGATGGAATGTTCGCTAGAATGAATGAGGTATGTGAGTGCGGTGTTCAGGTTAGCAGCAAGCTGGTTATTTTCTAGTACATATTTTATGTGAAGGACTTGATTTGTTATTAAGATAATTTGGGCTGTGAGGTTCTGTTGATAGTGAAGACGCTTCTTTGTCACAAAACAAAACTAGTGAGTGACTCTAAAGGCAAGTAACTCATTTTGCTGCAAAATCTGGCTTACTTTTGACACGTTTGACATGTTATGCTTTTCAGCAAAACCTATTTTGCTGGATTTTTCTTCTATTGCGTTTATGAAATTTGTAGCTCCTCTGACACATTTACTTAAAGTACACACAGTCTGTCGCTGGGTGATGTTTGCAGTTCAGTGTTAGTAAATATGCCAGTAGTGTTGGCCCCTTTGTAGACACTAATTGAAATGTATTTAATCCAGTGCCTATAACAGAAGAGATTATTAATCCGGTTACTGAAAAGCCAGTCGAACAGCTTCCGGTGAGAAACACGACACAGAGCCCAACCACAACTGCACCGAGCACAGCAACAAGTGGATCAACAACAAGTACAGAGTCTACTATAACGACTGCAGAATCCACATCAACACCTCTACAGAACACAATCATATCAACAAGTGAAGAGAGCACCACAACAGCTCCTCCTAGCGCAACAGCAGCTCAACAGACAGCAACATTGCCTTCATCAAGTGCAGAGACTACAGCAACCACTGCAGCAACATCAGCTACTCAAACCACGACAACATCATCACTAACTAGTGCAGAGACGACTACCACATCCACTGCAGTAACCACAGGTCCACCGACAACAACAGCAATACTTTCAATAAGTGCAGAGACTACTGTAACAATTGCAGAAGCCACAACTGCAGCAAGCACCACAACAATTGGATCAACAAGTGCAGAGACTACTTCAACAACTGCAGAAACCACAACAACACCTGCACAGACCACAACTATATCAACGACAAGTGCAATTAGTACCACAACAGCTCCTCCTGTCACAACAGCAGCTCAACAGATGACAACCACAATGCCATCATCAAGTGCAGAAACTACGATAACCACTGCAGCAACAACATCTGCTGGCACAACAACAGTATCCATGACTAGTGCAGAGACTGCTACCACGTCCACTATAGGAACCAGTACTGCACCATCCACAACAATACCAGGACCAACAACAAGTTCAGAAACTACTATAACAGCAGGATCTGCCACTTCAACAGCAGCTCCGACAACATCTGTACCTACAAGTGCAGTGAGTACCACCTCATCTCCACCAATCACAACAGTAGGTCAGCAAATGATAACAACAATGCCATTATCAAGTGCAGAGCACGTAGTAACTACTGCAGCAACATCAGCTGCCACAACCAACATAACAGCACCACAAACAAGTGCACAAGCTACCACATCCATTAAAGGAACCACAGCACCACAGTCAACAACAACAATAGGATCAACTAGTGCAGAGAGTACTGTAACAACTG
Organism: Pleurodeles waltl; assembly: GCF_031143425.1. Lineage (NCBI taxonomy): Eukaryota > Metazoa > Chordata > Amphibia > Caudata > Salamandridae > Pleurodeles > Pleurodeles waltl. Next base: position 83,328,584 of record NC_090451.1, read on the forward strand.
CAGGAGTCACAACTGCACTGAGCGCCACACAAATTGGATCAACAACAAGTGCAGAGACTACTATAACGACTGCAGAAACCACAACAACACCTGCACAGACCACAACTATATCATCGACAAGTGCAATTAGTATCACAACACCTTCTGCTGTCACAACAACAGCTCAACAAATGACAACCACAATGCCATCATCAAGTGCAGAAACTATGATAACCACTGCAGCAACAACATCAACTGTGCCAACAACCATATCACTGATTAGTGCAGAGACTACTACCACATCCACCATAGGAACCACTTCTGCATCATCCACAGCAATACCAGTACCAACAACAAGTTCAGAAACTACTTTAACAACAGGATCTGCCACTACAACAGAAGCTCAGACAACATCTGTAACTACGACAAGTGCAGTGAGTACCACCAAATCTCCACCAATCACAACAGTAGGTCAGCGAATGACAACAACAATGGCATCATCAAGTGCAGAGACTGCAATAACCACTGCAGCAACATCAGCTGTCACAACCACCAGAACAGCACCCCAAGCTAGTACACAAGTTACCACATCAATTTCAGGAACCACAGCACCACCAACAACAACAACAATAGGATCAACTAGTGCAGAGGCTACTGTAACAACTGCAGGAGTCACAACTGCACTGAGCACCACAATTGGATCAACAAAAAGTGCAGGGACTACTATAATGACTGCAGAAGCCACATCAACACCTGTACAGACCACCACAATATCAACAACAAGTGCAGTGAGTACCACAACAGTTCCTCCTATCACAACAGCAGCTCAACAGACAACAACACTGCCTTCATCAAGTGCAGAGACTACAGCAACCATTGCAGCAACATCAGCTGCTCTAACCACGACAACATCATCACTAACTAGTGCAGAGGCTACTACCACATCCACTGCAGGAACCACAGCTCCACCGACAACAACAGCAAAAGGATCAACTAGTGCAGAGACTACTGTAACAAACGCAGGAGCCACAACTGCACTGAGCACCACAACAAGTAGACCCACAAGTGCAGAGACTACTATAATGACTGCAGAAGCCACATCAACACCTGTGCAGACCACAGCGATATCAATAACAAGTCCAGTGAGCACCACAACAGTTCCTCCTATCACAACAGAAGCTCAACAGATAACAACACTGACTTCGTCAAGTGCAGAGTCTACAGCAACCACTGCAGCAACATCAGCGTCTCCAACCACAACATCTGCTCAAACAACAACCACAATGGCAACATCAGCAAGTGCAGAGACTACCACAGCAACTGCAATATCACTAATTAGCGGAGAGACGACCACACCCATTACAGCAACCACACCAGGAGCCCTAACATTTGTGAAGATGACGACCCCAGCAACACCATCTTCAGGGACCACTTCAGCATCTCTCATGACTGCCAAATTGCCAACATCTGCTGCAGGTGAGAAAAACTGTTTTATGCCATCCATCGCAGGGATTATGACATGTGCTTCAGGGAAATTTTCTTTTCGGAAATAATTATGGTACTTGGGATTGAAGTCAGAATGTGTCATATGGGTTTAACAATAATATTTATTCCATCCCTGCAAATAAATTATTGTTTCTTTCTAGTACTTGCATATCACACAGCAGCATCTAGTGACATTCTTCAGTAGTAGAGACTGATAAGATTTTACTGAATTTTAAAAAACATGCGCCTATTTTTATTTTTTATAAAGTTTAATCACAGTTTAGTTCTCGGTTTAGTTAGGCTCTGCTGAAGTTTGCAAAGAAGTAAAGAATGTGATTTGTCTAAAATTATGCAGTTTGATAAAGGGACAAAGCCAGGATTGAAACAGAGGATAAATAAAGCAATTCACCACGTTACCAACAGTTGGTATGTCCGGGCTGTACATATGCACTACTTTCAGAGGTCTGAGTTTTGTCCCTTGATACAACTAGTGGTTCTCAAACTTTTAACTTCTGTGGACCCCCACATTATTATTACAGGAACCTAGGGATCCCCAATGAATAATTATTAGAATCCGGTGACCAGCCACACCCCACTGAGTCATTACTGAAAGCGAGGGACCCCGGCCTAAACACTTAGGGGGTCATTCTGACCCCGGCGGGCGGCGGTCGCCGCCCGCCTGGAGGGAACCGCCGAATGACCGCACCGCGGTCAAAAGACCGCGGCGGCCATTCTGGCTTTCCTGCTGGGCCGGCGGGCGACCGCCAGAAGGCCGCCCGCCGGCCCAGCGGGAAACCCCCTTCAACAATGAAGCCGGCTCCGAATGGAGCTAGCGGAGTTGTGGGGGTGCGACGGGTGCAGTGGCACCCGTCGCGATTTTCAGTGTCTGCTTTGCAGACACTGAAAATCTTAATGGGGCCCTGTTAGGGGGCCCCTGCAGTGCCCAGTGGCATGGGCACTGCAGGGGCCCCCAGGGGCCCCACAACACCCGTTCCTGCCAGCCTCTTACACCGCCAGGAACAGGCTGGCGGGAAGGGGGTCGGAATCCCCATGGCGGCGCTGCATGCAGCGCCGCCGTGGAGGATTCCCTGGGGCAGGGGAAAACCGGCGGGAAAACGCTGGTTCCCCTTTTCTGACCGCCGCTGTCAGAATTGCCCCGGAAGCACCGCCAGCCTGTTGGCGGTGCTTCCTCTGCCCTGGCGGTTTCAAACCGCCAGGGTCAGAATGAGGGCCTTAATTATTTGCAACGCAAAACAATACACTAAAAATATGGAAACAAGCATTCATCAAACACATAAACAAATGATAACATATTTTATTTAATGTGCACACAAATATATGGAAAATAGTTTTAATAGAAAGGTTGGAGCTTTTCTAAATTCAATTTTAGCCATACATAGTCCATACTATATTGTGTTTGATGCACCTGAAATGCTCCCACAAATCAATCTGAGGATACTAATTTAATTTTAAGTCTCCAATTTCAAATTCCTTAACATTTACAGTATGTTTTCAAGTTTTTAATTGCACATTTAGCCACATTATTTATAAACACTTTATTAATCTGTTAATATTTAATTTAGTAAACAGTCGTGGACCCCCCGAAGAGGCTTTGCGCACCCCCAGGGTCCCTGGACCACAGGTTGGGAACCACTGAACTAGTGTAGGATTGTGCAGTATTGAAGCTAGGAGACACGATCTATGACTGATTTTTATGATAACCAGTGTCTATATAAATGATTTTCCATTCAGAGTTACTGGGGCCTATTCACAAATGGCATTTCAGAATACGTTTAGTAGTGCTCCAGTAGTACTACTCAAGTACTAATCACAGGCCTACATGCCAAGACCTTGCCTCTCTTGTCTTTTTCCACGCAGAGATCTCCCTAACCTGACTGCAAGATCTCTGCACATGTAACCATATGCTTTTCTAGTGAATGTAGGAGAGACGGGGAGAGTGGCTGGAAAATTGGGAAAACTTACTAGTATATAGGAGGGGCTTAGGGAGGAGTACCAGCTGTTTACAGAGGGTGAGGAGGGTTTAAGGAGGGACAAACTCCAAACCACAATAGAGTAAGGATACTGCTGCTCGCAAACTACTACTGGCAAAGATATCCCAAAAATTTAATAACTGTACTCCAGCTCAGACCTCAAGTAAGTTGTGTACGTACACCACACATGGCCAACCACTGGAATTGCAATATAAATTAATTTATTTCAGCCTTTTAAAATGTAGATGCACATTAAATGAAAATGAACATTTTACTCTAGGTGAGTTTCAAAAAATCTTTAAACTAATAAATATACAGTAATGAAATATATCTAAATGTATTAATTCTAATACATTTATAGTATGATAGTGGTCTAAAATGTTTTATTAGACCTAGATATAAAAAAATTATAAAACATCCCTTAACTTTAATATTTAAGAAAAAGGAAATTTTTACTATTTGTATAAGATGTTTGATAAACTTCTTTAAATACCCCTAGACTTTCCCTATTCTTTATCATAGGGAGATTTATGCCCCAGTGGCAGAGATCTATGTTAATTTTACACTCAGAAATTATTCACCACTCCAGCCATCAGCGGTGGATCCAGGCAACTCTGTTCCTTAACTTTATGCCCACAAATAGTAAAGAGACAAAAGTAGTAAATTTGTTTTAAAGTGTGGGAGTAAATGTACATGTGAGTACATCTTTGTGGACAGTTGAAAAATCTGGCATAGATCCATCTTTCCCTGGCCTACTTTGAACAACAGTGAAGTATTGAAAAAACATGCCCACCTCTTAGTGTTGGCATTACCTGTTTGCTGCTCCAAAATGAGCATCACCTTTTTGAGGAGTTATAGGATGTAAGCTATGTAAATGGGAAACAAACACCATAATGGTAACATACAGATACTTTAGATTTGTCTTTTCTGGATTTTTAGTGCGAAAACACTTCCAAAGATAGGATGCAGAAAATCAACTACTTCTATAAATGATGGTATGCTTGAAATATGTGGAGCTTCAAACATGTTCTTAATAATGTAACTGATGGCTACATTATTTTGATATCTCATTGGCTGGTCATTTTTGATTCTAGACTTGAAAAACAAGAAGACTCATCTGGCATGTCCTCTATTGGCTTGTAATTTATCTCCTTATCCCTTTTGTCACACAAATTGAGGCATGCTTGTATGTGAACCTGACCCCAAGAAAATAGCAATGCGTAAATATATTTTCAAACATAAATTGGTAGACTTTTGTTCATTCAAATACCTTTAATTCAAAGAAGTACCTACAGATTTTATAGAGTAAATATATTTTCATTGAAGCTAGCAGTAAAGAGAGATCTGTTGTGTGTACCCATGACATCATATTTATCTGAACTAATAAGTCGCAATGCTAAAGACTCTTTTTCAGCAGTGAGGTTTATAAGCCTCCATGAAGATATAACCTTTTTCCTTCAGTTTGAAATGTTCACTGTTATCAGTTACTTGGATAATCATTTTAATGTTTATATTATGCTTCATTGATAATATATTAGTATTGAACAACATTTTGCCATGCTTACGTTTTACTCCACCCGATATTTTTCCTTAACTTTTCATAAATAGTTCAATTTAAAAATGCTTCTTTTTCCTTGAAAGTGTAAGGATTGTTTTGAGTTTAGTTAGTTCAGAGGTTTATCTATTAATTTTGTTGAATATAATTATAATATTGGAATGAGTAGCTGGTAATGAATTGTCATCTTCTGCTACTTACATTTTGAATAACGTTTTTTAAACATAAAAAATAAACCTTTCATAAGAGTAAAACATTACAGGATTTGAACCTATTTTGTTCTGAAACATAAATTGAAATTCTCTACTCTTTCATGATTAAAGGCCTTATTTAGATTTTAGTGGGTAAGGTATGCCATCACAGATGTGGATGATGCCTCATCTACCATATTACAAGTGCATTACAGTCTATAGTACTTGTAATATACCAGATAGGATACCCGGCACGTTTTGATGATTATCCTGTGCACCAAACTCTAAATTAGGCCCTTCATTGTTTTCGCTGGTAGGTCCTGACTAGAAGGCTTCCACCCTTTGTAAACAGTTGTCACATGATAGGGATTTGGAGATTCTTTTAGAGTTTTGGATAATCTGCGGTACAGAAAGTAGAGTCTTAGCTCGAGTTAACACTAGTGCTACAAAAAAAAAACCTTTAGAAGTTTTATTTTCTGCTTATGAAGCTGATGGTGTTTAGCCAGTTGAATTTAAATGACTGCCGTCTATAAGAAGAGGTTCTGGGAAATGTACTTAATTTAGTGATGTGCTACCAATGATGAGGTAATCAACAGATGTGATGTTTGCTAGAATGAATGAGGTAGGTGGGTGCAGTCTTCAGGTTAGCATCAAGCTGGTCTTTTTCTAGTACATATTTTATGTGATGTATTTGCCTTCCTATTAAGATAATTTGGACAGTGAGGTTCTATTGCTAGGGAAGACACTTCTTTGTCACAAAACAAAACTAGTGAATGACTCTAAAGGCAAGTAACTCATTTTGCTGCAACATCCAGCTTACATTTTACACGTTTGACACGTTATTCTTTTCAGAAAAACCTATTTTGCAGGATTTTTCTTCTATTGCGTTTATGAAATTTGTATCAGCTCTGACACATTTACTTAAAGTACACACAGTCTGTTGCTTGGTGATTTTTGCAGTTCAGTATTAGTAGATATGCCAGTAGTGTTGGCCCCTTTGTAGACACTAATTGTAATTTATTTATTCCAGTGCCTATAACAGAAGAGATTATTAATCCGGTTACTGAGAAGCCGTCCGAACAGCTTCCGGTGAGAAACACGACACAGAGCCCAACCACAACCACAAGAAGCACCACACTGATGACAAGTAAGAACTTTTACCTATTCTTCATTATTAAGTGATGTGTTGTATTGGTTTGGAGCTTGTATATTCCAGTATGAAGACAATTGGGATGGCTGCTTTCCTTCTATGCTTAGCACGCATGAGCTGTATACATTTGTGTGTAATTTGGATACTTTTGTTTTCTGCTTCAAACTGGTGTAGGTGTGCACCACTTAAAGCACTTGCTATCTATAATCAATTTGGTGCCTTGTATTGTAAGACCTGACCAAGAAAAGAGGGAACCTGTGTTAGTGGTGTGTGATCCAATATATTTTGTGTTTTGCCACAGTAGCAGAGGCCACCACCACAAGTACCACATCACCTTCAATGTCACCAGAAATCACTACAAGCACTGCAACACGTACAACAGAATCCCAGACAAGCACCACCACAGCAGCACTCACTACAATAAAATAGACAGACCATTATAAGTATTGCAACATCAGCACCAGCACTTAGGGCAATCACAAGCATTCCTGTATAAATCACAGCATCAGAGGCCACCACAAACATTTCTATGCCTACCACAGCAACAGAGACCACTGCAAGCAATGCAACACCAACCCCAGTAGAAGAGACCACTACAAGCACTGCACCATTGACCACAGCAGCAGAGACCAAACCTACTACAGAAGTAACAGAACCTTCCACAGCATTAAGCACCTCCATAGGTAATGTAGCATATTGTAGCATATTCAACAGCAAGTGAGACCAGCCCAAGCAATGCAACATCGGCACATGGGATGACCATGACTATGATCACTGCACTGAACCATCAGTAGCATTAGAGACAACAACTAGCACTGCCGTACACCTAACAACCGAAGAAATAGCTTCAGCTGTATCTGACTGATCGAATCTTGAGGAGCCAGCATGAGCACTGCCACCTATACAGCAGTGGCAATCACCTCCACAATCACTGCAGCACCTAAAACAGAAGTTGAGAACCTTGCAAGCACTGCAGTGTCTGCAACAGGGTCAAGTGACTACCTTAGGACATTAAGTACCTGCCACAGAAGTAGAAGTTACACCAAACTCTACTGTGCCAGCCACAGTAGCAGTAATCACTACAAACCCAGAAGTTGTGTCAACAGTAGCAAAGATCACAAAAAGCACTGCAGCAACAATCACAGAGAAACTACAGCAGGCCCTACAAGCTGTTTGCCGCTCCAAATGCTGTGGAATCCACCACTTTCGCTGCATAGCGGTAGAGATTACAGAGAGCACTGGAGCTGCTATTACTGTTGCAGGGAGCAAGTAGCATGAGATCACCTACCGCACCATCAGGAGCCATTACACCTGCTATAGCAACCAAGACCGACACAGGCCCTGCACCTGTAGTAATGCCAGCAAACACTTCAGCACAGAAGTGGTTGCACTATTACAACAGGAGAAAGCATTCTGGAAACCACAGCAGCTGCAAGGAGGATCTCAAACAAGGCATCACAATCCACAACAGTACATTATCACACCTGCCGTAGCAGCAATGACCATAACACGCACTCCTGTACCTCTTTCACAACAATTAAGAAATCTACTACTGGGGAAGAACCCATCAGAAGTACAGGAAGCCCTACCAGAAAAACAGAAACAAAATGTCTATAGCATCAGCAAAGGTCATGTCCACTTTACCACTTACCACAGCACAGGGGAACACCATGAGTACTATAGGATATAACACAGACAAAGAACCTACCAAAAGTGCAGCCAGGCATTACTCAGCAGCCCAGACCACAACAGGCACTGTAACTTTTACAAAAGAGGATACGAAAGGCACTGCAAGAAATATTGTTGTAGGGGAGGCTATCACTAATGCTGCATATACAGCAGCAGACATGACCCCAAAAACGCCAGCTCCTGCTCAAGCCTCAGAGACGACAACACCTATTACAGAAGCAGCAGCAACAATCACAAGTACTGCAGCACCGAGTTCCTCATCAGAGCACCCAACAAGCCCAGCAGCGTCTGCATCAGCACCAGAGACAGCTATTGCACCACACAGCACAGCAGTAGAGACAGAAACAACCACTGCAACACCAACCACATACTAGGGAAACGCACAAGTACTGCAGCACTTAATCCAGAGTCAGAGACCACAACATGCAGAGTACCTCTTATTACAGGATCAGGGATGGCTACAACCACTAAATCAAGCAACATAGTCGTGGAAACTGCAAGCACTGCTGCATCACCTACAGTAGCGAAGATGATTTTGAGCACTGAATGACCTACTAAATCTGAAATAATCAGCAAATACACAGCAGCACCTGCCACAAGAGAATTTGCCACATCAAGCCCTGAGGCACCACATACAGCAGCAAGGACTACCACAAGTACGACAGCCTCTACCAAAAGAGAATGGACCCGCACATGCACTTCAAGATTTACAACACTGGTGAGGACCAGAAGCACAGCAACTACTGTTAGTATATCGGAGACCACCACAAGTATAGCTGCAAGTAACACTGCATCAGTGAATACCACAAGAATTGCAGCTCATATTCTTGGATCGAAGACAAGCACAGCAACATCTACCACAGCATCATTGTCACCCAAAAGAAGTATTACTTACTTGCAAGAATCAGAGACCACATGTCAGAGAGCACTTACCAGAGCACAACAAGAAATAGAGCAGCAGTTTCTATTCCAGCATCAGATACCGCAACAAACGTGGCTGCACTTACAACAGCAGCTAGAACTGCATCCTCAGCAGCTACAGCTGCTCCGCAGGCCCTCACATACCATTTACAACACCAGTTGTAGACCACAAGCAATGCTGTATCTATTGTAAGATCTGAGACCACCACAGATATGACACCACCCACAAAAGAAGCAGCTAGTACTGCACAATATACCCCTGCATGCACTGTTACATCGACAGTATCAGAGAAGACTACGAGCACTGCAAGAGCGGTTAGGATAGCGATAGCAACAACAAATACTAACACACTGTCTGCAACAACTGCAAGGACTCCAGCTAATACCCATGCATTAGAGACAATCACAGAAATAACACCCACAGCAATGGGGACAGCCACTGCAGCACTTTTTCCAGAATCAGAGACCACAACATGCCAGGTAGTACTAAGCAAAGCAACAGAGAAAACCACAGGTACCGATGCCCATGCCGTAGCCTCAGAGACCACAGTAAGAACAGCACCAGCTACCATGGAATTAGGAAAGACCACAAGCAGTGCACCACATACTGCAATAATAGAGACAGACACAACATAAGAGACTGCATAAGAGACCACAATAAGAATGGCAGTTCCTAGCACAGCAACAGGGGCAATCAAAAGCAGTGTAGTTCCTACTCCAGCATTAGAGACCAGCATTAGATCACCTCTAACACAACAAGCAGTGCAGTACTTTCCACTCATGTAGAGACCCCTACCCCTGCATCACTGACAACAGTAGCAGAGGTTTCCGAAGACACTGCAATGTCAACCACAATTCCAAGGAATGCCAAAAGCACTACAATACGTACTATAGTTACAGAGACCGGAACAAATGCTGCAACACCTACTGTTGGGCATGATGGGGTATGATGGGTGTACAGGCTAACCCATCACCTCCAGACACTCAGATGACAAATCATTGATGCCAGTGGGTGTATGATGGCATCACCAGCCAATCACCAGACGAGTCCCCTTCCCACTCCCCAAGAGCTTGTACTTGCCAGACGTTAGTTTTCCTCTGCTTTGTCAAAGGCTATTTAAATTAAATGAATCCTTCACCTGACTGGTGCAAAAACACCCTCACCACCTCATCCGGCTGTGTGAAGAGAAAAATGGTTGCAAACAAACCTTTACAAAGCCTATTATCAACAGAACAAGCTGTATACATCTAGCACATTTTTCAACATTGTCTCCCTCATCACATTCTTTAAGAAGTAATAGACACCCAGAAAGTTGAATCCAACTTAACATAACCTCTGTAAAGAAACATGGACTGTAAACCAAGGAATGACTTAACGAAGTACCACCATTAGACCCTAGGAGCAGGAGCTAGTAATTACTCATTTAGAAATGTTTCTTTATGTCTTACTGCTTTAGCCTTAGCCCTTCACTGCGCTCAGTCTCCACTTAAAGCAAATGCAGAAAAATCACCCATTTAATAGTTTCAATAATCCAAGGGAATTTGTTCAGTGGGATAAAACCAAGACGTTATAACCAATCATTGTGTTTTATACACCTGAATCAAGTCCAATTCGTGCTGAATTAAAAGGTTGCCTCCAATGGAATTAGAACTAGTAAAAAGGGACTTTGTAGTGTTTCTGAGAACTCTATGTAGTTTATGTATGTTTGGAACATACTTAAATGATATTACACCACTTCCGTTGTCTAATTCAGTGAACTTTAACACTATTCTCCAATGCAATGCCTACTGTTCTAGGCCCCTGAAGTGCTGTGTGTTCTGCCTGGTACTATATACCTTAAATCGCAGTTTAAGGTTATACGTGTGCATGGTTATAGAATGTTGATGGGAAAATATTTTTACATTTTGAAATCAACTTTATTTTGTATATTTACTGAAGACCCATTTACATTTGTATGATCCCCTTCGTTAGGCTTGTTGATTTATCTGAACAAAGTCAAAATTGAATTTACCAGAAGTTAAAATTAGCAAGGTCTGAAAATACTGAGTTTTAAATATCGACCTGCACATATATTTACTTAAAAATATGGGCTTGGACTATATTAAGGTAGGTAAATCAGCAGTTGGAATGGAAATTCTATATTTCCCCTGTGTATGCCAACCATGACAAAATATGACCCGGTTGATACTTCTTTGGTCAATATTTTGACTTGCAACTCGTGAACTACTCGTTTGGGCTGAGTAAAAAAAAATGTAAGAAAATATGGACATTATTATTTCAATTATAAGTGCTCCACTGATCTCCAAAAGGACTGAAGACATTGACAGTCGCTTGATTTCGAGAGGGCAGAATCTGGGCAATCTGAGCTTTTCTACCCAAACACTTTATCTGGAGTCATGCAATTCAGATAAAAAAGCAGCCAACTCTTACTGGACTCCTTAATACTGAGATGGTCAGAACATTTCCCTGGAGGAGAAAGGCAGATGGACAGGTCAACCTGCATGTCTGTTTCTCTGTTGTGTACCTCATTTGGGTGGAACTCCATAAGGGCCTTGCACTATTTATGTCTAGTGTCTCGCATAATATGGTATGTTAAACCAGAACAGCAAATATGTATATCTGCTCATTCTCATCAATACCTCCATTTTCCCCTCTTACTTGTGTGCAACCTGTGATTATACACTTTTGGCACGCACATCTTCCTTTCCAAACCAAGCGCTTGTCTTTGGTATTAGCTTGTAATTGCAATGTGTTCTTCTCTGTCACTATTGTAGGTCCCTCTACAAGCACTGCAGCACCTACCACAGCTCCGCAGACCTCCACAAGCACTGCAGCTCCACAAACCACCTCAAGGACTGCAGCTCTCACCACAGTTCCTCAAAGCTCATCAAGCACTGCAGCTCTTACCACAGTTCAACAGACCCCCACCAATGTCTCTACCAAAGGTCCTGATAGCACACACATCTCTGCAGCTCCTACAACAGGTCTGCAAAGCACCCAAACCACTTCAACTCTTACCACGGCTCTGCGAATTACTGTGAATGCAGCCACTGCAACCACAGCTCCAAATACCACTGTGAATATTGCTGCTCCTATGACAACTCAAGAGATTACCACAAGCACTGAAGGACTAATAGAAACATTGGAGTCCACCAACACCTCTCCTACTGCACCAGTGACAGCTGTTGAGGGCACCACAACCCCTGCAAACCCTAACACAGTAACAGAAAGCACCACAATTGCTGATGCAATTACCACAACAACAGGTACCATACCAACAACTGCTGCAACAACACCATTAGGCAATATCATCACAAGCATTTCAGGTGTTAGTACAGGAGCAGAAAGCACCACTACCACTGCAGCAGTGACAACAGAAGGAGAAAATACCAGGACCACTGTGGCATCTACCACAGGAGCTGGCACCACAGAGGGAACTGCAACAGCTGGCACAGAATCAGACACCACTAAAAACATTGCATTGCCTACCACAGAAAGAGATGTTACAAAAATGACTACAGCACTTACTAGTGGAACTAAAATGACTGCAAGTACTCCTTCAACCACAGTAGGAGTCACCACCACAGTCACAGAAGTACTTGCTACAGAACTAGATATCATAAAAAGTACTACAGCAACTACAAAGGGAGCAGAAACTGCTACAAGCACTATTCCAACAACTACAGTAGCAAAGGTTACCACAAATACTGCAGTGCCCTCTACACAGGCTGAGGGCATCACAAGCACTGCAGCACTTCCAACAGTGGTTGAGGTCATCACAACCTCTCCAGGCCATACCACAGGAGCAAAGAGCACCACAGTGGCTGTAGCATCTGCCACAATAGTAGATACTGCAATAACAATAGCAGCAACAACAACAGTAGGCCAGATCTTCACGTCTCTAGGTCTCATTATTAACACAGAAAGCACCACAACCACTGAAGCTGCTACCACAGTGGGAGGAATAAACAGAACTTCTGCAGCAACAGAGACCTTTTCAAGCACCTTAGCGTCTGCCATACCACTGGAAACCACAGGAAGCGCTACAGGAGTAGAGGCCACCAAAAGCATGGCAGCACCCACCACGGGTACAGAAACTATAACAAATACCGTTTCACTTACTACAGAAGAAGGGACTCCCACCAGAGGAGTAGAACCCACCAAGAGCACAGCCATTCCTATTACTGGAGAGGAAACTTCCAGAGGCGATATAGGTCCTATCATAACAGCAGAAACAACTACAAGCAGTTCAACCCCTACAACACCGCCAACCACAAGAGCAGGGGCCACTGTAGCAACTACAGCAAGTACAACAGCAGGAGGGAGCATCACGGCCTCTACAAGCGCTAGCATGGGAACAGAAAGAAGCACAACCACAGCAGCACCTTCCCCCACAGAAGAAATCATCAGAACCACTATATCACCTACTAAAGCAATGGGGACCTTAACAGGAATTTCTGAAGCTTTTACGACACAAGTGGCCACAGCAAGTGCTGCAATACCTATTACAGTAATAGTGACCACAAAAAACACTGCAGCACTTACCACAGGAGCAGAATTCAACACAAGTGGAGTGGAGACCACCATGGGCACTGCCATTCCTATCACTGCTGCAGAAGCCATCAGAAGCAGTGCAACATCTACCACATTACCCAAGACTACTACAGGTACTTCAATACCTACCACAGCACTAGATGCCACAAGAAGCACTGCAACACCTATTACAGGAATCAAGGTCACTGTAAGTAAAGCAACTCCAACTACTGAAACCTCCCCAAGTGGAGCAGAGACCACCACAAGCACTGCCACTGCTATCATTGGGATGGAATCCACTATGGGCACTACAACAGCTACCAGAGCAACAACGACCACTACAAGCACTTCAGCTCCTACCAAAGGAGTAGAGGCCACAGGAAGCACTGAAGCACCTATTACAGGAATGGAGACCACAAAAAGCCCTGCAGCACTTACTATAGGAGTTAAAACTACAAAAGTCACAGCAGAGACCACTAAGAGCACTGCAACTCCTAGTAGTGCTTCAGAAACCACCAAGCTTAGTGCGGCTCCTATCACTGTAGCTGAGACCACTGCAAATACCTCAGCACCTATCCCAGCATTGGAGGCCACAAGAAGCCCCACAGCACCTATTACAGAATTAAGGGCTACCAAAAGCACTGCAGAACGTACACCTACTACAGCACTAGAGGCCGCCGCCAAAAGCACTGCTGCTCCTATAAGTAGTTCAGAAACCACCAGAGGCAGCTTAGTATCTGTCACATCAGCTGAGACCACCAAAAGCACTTTATTACCTGAGGTCACAAAAAGCAGTGTAGCACCTACTACAGATAGAAAGGCAACTGATAGCACTACATCACCTACTATAGTAGCAGAAACCACCACAACTGGAGCAGAGACCACCACAAGCACTGCCACTCCTATCGTTGGTGCAGAAACCAGCAGGGGTGGTGCAGCACTTACCACAGCAACCACAACAACTACAAGCACTTCAACACCTACCACAGAACTAGAGGTCACTAAAAGCTCTGTAGCAACTACTGCAAGAATAGACAGCACCATAACTGAAGCAGAGATAACCACTGGCACTCCTATTACTGGAGCAGAAACCACTACTACCAGTTCTGCACCTACCACAGCAGTGAACAGCACTCCAAGCACTTTAGTACCTACCACAGCAGCAGGAGGCACAAGAAAAATTACAACAGCTAATACAGGAATAACTGCCACCAAAAGCCCTGCATCACTTACTACAGGAGTTGATACCACAACAATCATAGCGGATACCACCAAGAGCACTTCTGCTCCTATTGGTGATTCGGAAACCACCAAGGGTAGTGCACCACCTATCACTGTAGCTGAGACCACTGCAAACACCTCAGCACCTATCACAGCTTTAGAGGCCACACGTAGCCCCACAGCATCTCTTACAGAAATAGTGGCATCTAAAAGCAATGTAGAACCCACACCTACCACAGGACTAGAGGTCACCAAAAGCAATGCTGCTTCTATAACTGGTGCAGAAACCACAACAAGTGGAACAAGCACCACCACAAACACTGCCACTCCTATCATTGTTACAGAAACCAACAGGGGGAGTGCAGCACTTACCAGAGCAACCATGACCCCTACAGGCACTTCAGCACCTACTACAGACGTTGAGGCCAATAAAAGCTCTCTATCACCTCCTACAGGAGCAGAAACCACCATAACTGGAGCAGAAACAACCACTATCACTCCTGTTACTGGTACGGAAAACACCATGACCAATTCTGCACCTACCACAGCAGCCAAGACCACTGCAACTATCACAACATTAGGGGCCACAAGAAGCTCTGCAGCACCTCTTACAGAAATAGTAGCCGCCAAAAGCACTGCAGAACTTACACCTACCGCAGCACCAAGGGCAACTGAAAGCACTGCTAGTCCCATAACAGTTGCAGAAACCCACAGAGGCAGCATAGTATCTGTTACATCATCTAAGACTACCACAAGCACTTTATTACCTAGCACAGCACAAGAGGTCACAAGAAGCACTATAGCAACTATTACAGGTACAAAGGCTACTGAAAGTGCAGCACCACCCACTACAGTAGTAAAACCCACCACAACTGGAGCAGAGACCACCACAAGCACGACTTCTCCTATAACTGGTGCAGGAACCACCAGAGGAAGTGTAGCATCTGTTACATCAGCTGAGACCACCATAAACATTGTATTACCTACCACAGAACAAGAGGTCACAAGAAGCACTGTAACGCCTATTACAGATACAAAGGGCACCAAAAGCACTTCATCACCTACTGCAGTAGCAGAAACCACACCAAATAGAGGTGAGACTACCACAATCACTTCCCCTCCTATCATTGGTGCAGAAACCAGCAGGAGAAGTGACGCACTTTCCACAGCAGCCACAGCCACAACAAGCACTTCAGCACCTACCACAGAACAAGAGGCCACTAAAAGCTCTGTAGCACCTACAACAGGAGCAGAAACCACCATGACAGGAGCAGAGAAAACCTCTGTTACTGAAGCAGAAGCCGCCACCAGAGCCGGTGCTGCTCCTACCACAGCACCCAAGACCACTCCAAGTACTTCAGCACAAGAGGTCTCAAGAAGCACTGTAGCATCTATTACAGGTACAAAGGCCACTGAAGGTCAGACATCGCTCACTACAGTAGCAGAAACCAACAGAACTGGAGTGGAGACTACCACAAGCACAACCACTCCTATCATTGGTGCACAAACCAGCTGGGACAGTGAGGCACTTTCCACAGCAACCATGACCACTACAAGCACTTCACCACCTGCCACAGAAGAGGAGGCCACTAAAAGCTCTGTAGCACCTAGTACAGGAGCAGAAACAACCATAATTGGAGCAGACACAACCATTACCACTCCTATTCCTGTCCCGGAAACTACTAGGAGTAGCTCTGCACTTACCACAGCAGCCAAGATCACTTCAGGGCCTACCACAGCAGCAGAGGCCACAGGAAGCACTGTAACAACTATTACAGGCATGGTGGCCAGAAAAAGCCCTGCATCACTGACTACAGGAGTTGAAACCACAACTGTCACAGCGGAGACCACCAAGACCACTGCCGCTCCTATTAGTGTTTCAGAAACCACTGAAGGTAGTGCAGCACCTATCACTGTAGCTGAGACCACTGCAACCACCACAACACCTATCCCATCATTACAGGCCACCAGAAGCTCTGCAGCACCTCTTACAGAAATAATAGCCGCCAAAAGCACTGCAGAACTTACACATACCACAGCACCAAGGGCCACTGAAAGCACTGCTGCTCCCATAATTGGTGCAGAAACCCCTGGAGACAGCATAGCATCTGTCATATCAGCTAAGACCACCACAAGCACTTTATTACCTACCAAAGCACAGGAGGTCACAAGAAGCACTCTAGCGCCTATTACAAGTACAAAGGCTACTGAAAGTGCTGCATCACCCACTACAGTAACAGAAACCAGCAGAAGTGGAGCAGAGACCACCACAAGCACAACCACTCCTATCATTGGTGCAGAAACCACCAGGGGCAGTGAGGCACTTTCCACTGCAACCACAACCACTACAAGCACTTCAGCACCTACCACAGAACATGAGAACACTAAAAGCTCTGTAGCAACTACTCCAGGAGCAGAAGAAACCATAACTGGAGCGGAGACAACCTCTGAAACTCCTATTAGTGGAGCAGAAACCACCAGAGCCAGTCCTGCACCTACTACAGCAGAAGAGGCCACAAGAAGCACATCGGCAGCTATTACAGAATTAGTGGCCACCATAAGCACTGTACTACTCACACGTAATACAAAACTAGAGGCGTCCCAAAGCTCTGCTGCTCCTATAAATGGTGCAGGAACCACCAGAGGCAGTGTAGCATCTGTCACATCAGCTGAGACCACCACAAACATTTTATTACCTACCACAGCACAAGAGGTCATAAGAAGTACTGTACCACCTATTACAGATACAAAGCCCACCAAAAGCACTGCATCACCCACTTCAGGAGCAGAAGCCACACCAAGTGGAGCTGAGACTACCACAATCACTGCCCCTCCTATAATTGTTGCAGAAACCAGCAGAGGAAACGCAACACATATCACAGCAGCCAGGACTGCTACAAGCACTTCATTACCTACCACAGAACTAGAGGCCACTAAAAGCTCTGTAGCACCTACTAAGGTAGCAGAAACCACCATAACTGGAGCAGAGACAACTACTGACACTTCTATTCCGGGAGTGGAAACCACCAGAACCAGTTCTGTACCTACCACAGGAGCCAAGACCACTTCAAGCACTTCAGCACTTACCACAGTAGCAGGGGCCACAAGAAGCACTGCATCAGCTATTACAGAATTACTGGCTACTAAAAGCATTGTAGAACTTACAGACACCACAGCACTAGAGGCATCCCTAAGCACTGCTACTTCTATAGCTGGTGCAGAAACCACCAGACGCAGTGTAACATTTGTCTCCTCGGCAGAGGCCACCACAAGCATTATTTTACCTACCACAGCACAAGAGGTCACAAGAAGCACTGTAGCACTTATCACAGGTACAAAGACCACCAAAAGCACTGCATCACCCACTACAATTGCAGAAACCACACCAAGTGGAGTGGAGACCACCACAATCACTGCTACTCCTATCATTGGTTCAGAAACCAGTAAGGGCAGTGCAGCACTTAACACAGCAACCACGGCCGCTATAAGCACTTCAGCACATACCACAGAACTAGAGGCCACTATAAGCTCTGCAGCACCTACTACAGGAGCAGAAACCAGTATAATTGGAGTGGAGACAACTCCTGTCCCTTCTATTCCTGGAGAGGACTCCACCACCATCATTTCTGCACCTACCACAGCAGCCAAGATGACTTCAATCAGTTCAAGAACTACCACAGCAGCAGAAGCCACAAGAAGCGCTGCAGCAGCTGCTACAGGAATGGTGGACGCCAGAAGCCCTGTAGCACTTACTACAGGAGCTGAAACCACAACAATCATAACGGAGACTACCAAGAGCATTGCTGCTTCTATTAGTGCTTCAGAAACCACTAAAGGTAGTGCAGGACCTATCACTGTAGCTGAGACCACTGCAAACACCTCAGCACCTTTCACAGCATTAATGCCCACAGGAAGCCTCACATCACCTATTACAGAAATAGTAGCCACCAAAAGCACTGCAGAACTTACACCTACCACATCATTGGAGGCTGTCAAAAGCACTGCTGCCCCTATAACTGATGCAGAAAGCACTAGAGGCAGTGTAGCATCTGTCACATCAACTGAGATCACCACAAGCACTTTATTACCTACCACAGAACAAGTAGTCTCAAGAAGCACTGTAGCATCTATTACAGATAAAAGGGCCACTGAATGTTCTGCATCACCCACTACACTAGCAGAAACCACCACAACTGTAGTGGAGACCACCACAAGCATGACCACTCCTATCATTGGTGCACAAACCAGCAGGGACAGTGAGGCACTTTCCACAGCAACCATGACCACTACAAGCACTTCACCACCTGCCACAGAAGAGGAGGCCACTAAAAGCTCTGTAGCACCTAGTACAGGAGCAGAAACAACCATAATTGGAGCAGACACAACCATTACCACTCCTATTCCTGTCCCGGAAACTACTAGGAGTAGCTCTGCACTTACCACAGCAGCCAAGATCACTTCAGGGCCTACCACAGCAGCAGAGGCCACAGGAAGCACTGTAACAACTATTACAGGCATGGTGGCCAGAAAAAGCCCTGCATCACTGACTACAGGAGTTGAAACCACAACTGTCACAGCGGAGACCACCAAGACCACTGCCGCTCCTATTAGTGTTTCAGAAACCACTGAAGGTAGTGCAGCACCTATCACTGTAGCTGAGACCACTGCAACCACCACAACACCTATCCCATCATTACAGGCCACCAGAAGCTCTGCAGCACCTCTTACAGAAATAATAGCCGCCAAAAGCACTGCAGAACTTACACATACCACAGCACCAAGGGCCACTGAAAGCACTGCTGCTCCCATAATTGGTGCAGAAACCCCTGGAGACAGCATAGCATCTGTCATATCAGCTAAGACCACCACAAGCACTTTATTACCTACCAAAGCACAGGAGGTCACAAGAAGCACTCTAGCGCCTATTACAAGTACAAAGGCTACTGAAAGTGCTGCATCACCCACTACAGTAACAGAAACCAGCAGAAGTGGAGCAGAGACCACCACAAGCACAACCACTCCTATCATTGGTGCAGAAACCACCAGGGGCAGTGAGGCACTTTCCACTGCAACCACAACCACTACAAGCACTTCAGCACCTACCACAGAACATGAGAACACTAAAAGCTCTGTAGCAACTACTCCAGGAGCAGAAGAAACCATAACTGGAGCGGAGACAACCTCTGAAACTCCTATTAGTGGAGCAGAAACCACCAGAGCCAGTCCTGCACCTACTACAGCAGAAGAGGCCACAAGAAGCACATCGGCAGCTATTACAGAATTAGTGGCCACCATAAGCACTGTACTACTCACACGTAATACAAAACTAGAGGCGTCCCAAAGCTCTGCTGCTCCTATAAATGGTGCAGGAACCACCAGAGGCAGTGTAGCATCTGTCACATCAGCTGAGACCACCACAAACATTTTATTACCTACCACAGCACAAGAGGTCATAAGAAGTACTGTACCACCTATTACAGATACAAAGCCCACCAAAAGCACTGCATCACCCACTTCAGGAGCAGAAGCCACACCAAGTGGAGCTGAGACTACCACAATCACTGCCCCTCCTATAATTGTTGCAGAAACCAGCAGAGGAAGCGCAACACATATCACAGCAGCCAGGACTGCTACAAGCACTTCATTACCTACCACAGAACTAGAGGCCACTAAAAGCTCTGTAGCACCTACTAAGGTAGCAGAAACCACCATAACTGGAGCAGAGACAACTACTGACACTTCTATTCCGGGAGTGGAAACCACCAGAACCAGTTCTGTACCTACCACAGGAGCCAAGACCACTTCAAGCACTTCAGCACTTACCACAGTAGCAGGGGCCACAAGAAGCACTGCATCAGCTATTACAGAATTACTGGCTACTAAAAGCATTGTAGAACTTACAGACACCACAGCACTAGAGGCATCCCTAAGCACTGCTACTTCTATAGCTGGTGCAGAAACCACCAGACGCAGTGTAACATTTGTCTCCTCGGCAGAGGCCACCACAAGCATTATTTTACCTACCACAGCACAAGAGGTCACAAGAAGCACTGTAGCACTTATCACAGGTACAAAGACCACCAAAAGCACTGCATCACCCACTACAATTGCAGAAACCACACCAAGTGGAGTGGAGACCACCACAATCACTGCTACTCCTATCATTGGTTCAGAAACCAGTAAGGGCAGTGCAGCACTTAACACAGCAACCACGGCCGCTATAAGCACTTCAGCACATACCACAGAACTAGAGGCCACTATAAGCTCTGCAGCACCTACTACAGGAGCAGAAACCAGTATAATTGGAGTGGAGACAACTCCTGTCCCTTCTATTCCTGGAGAGGACTCCACCACCATCCTTTCTGCACCTACCACAGCAGCCAAGATGACTTCAATCAGTTCAAGAACTACCACAGCAGCAGAAGCCACAAGAAGCGCTGCAGCAGCTGCTACAGGAATGGTGGACGCCAGAAGCCCTGTAGCACTTACTACAGGAGCTGAAACCACAACAATCATAACGGAGACTACCAAGAGCATTGCTGCTTCTATTAGTGCTTCAGAAACCACTAAAGGTAGTGCAGGACCTATCACTGTAGCTGAGACCACTGCAAACACCTCAGCACCTTTCACAGCATTAATGCCCACAGGAAGCCTCACATCACCTATTACAGAAATAGTAGCCACCAAAAGCACTGCAGAACTTACACCTACCACATCATTGGAGGCTGTCAAAAGCACTGCTGCCCCTATAACTGATGCAGAAAGCACTAGAGGCAGTGTAGCATCTGTCACATCAACTGAGATCACCACAAGCACTTTATTACCTACCACAGAACAAGTAGTCTCAAGAAGCACTGTAGCATCTATTACAGATAAAAGGGCCACTGAATGTTCTGCATCACCCACTACACTAGCAGAAACCACCACAACTGTAGTGGAGACCACCACAAGCATGACCACTCCTATCATTGGTGCACAAACCAGCAGGGACAGTGAGGCACTTTCCACAGCAACCACTACAAGCACTTCACCACCTGCCACAGAAAAGAAGGCCACTAAAAGCTCTGTAGCACCTAGTACAGGAGCAAAAACAACCATAATTGGAGCAGACACAACCATTGCCACTCCTATTCCTGTACCGGAAACTACTAGGAGTAGCTCTGCACTTACCACAGCAGCCAAGATCACTTCAATCACTTCAGGGCCTACCACAGTAGCAGAGGCCACAGGAAGCACTGTAACAACTATTACAGGGATGATGGCCAGCAAAAGCCCTGCATCACTGACTACAGGAGTTGAAACCACAACTGTCACAGCAGAGACCACCAAGACCACTGCTGCTCCTATTAGTGTTTCAGAAACCACCCAGGGTGGTGCAGCACCTACCACTGTAGCTGAGACCACTGCAACCACCACAACACCTATCCCATCATTAGAAGCTACCAGAAGCTCTGCAGCACCTCTTACAGAAATAGTAGCCACCAAAAGCACTGCAGAACTTACACATACCACAGCACCAAGGGCCACTAAAAGCACTGCTGCTCCCATAATTGGTGCAGAATCCCCTGGAGACAGCATAGCATCTGTCACATCAGCTAAGACCACCACAAGCACTTTATTACCTACCAAAGCACAGGAGGTCACAAGAAGCACTCTAGCGCCTATTACAAGTACAAAGGCTACTGAAAGTGCTGCATCACCCACTACAGTAACAGAAACCACCACAAGTGGAGCAGAGACCACCACAAGCACAACCACTCCTATCATTGGTGCAGAAACCACCAGGGGCAGTGAGGCACTTTCCACTGCAACCACAACCACTACAAGCACTTCAGCACCTACCACAGAACATGAGAACACTAAAAGCTCTGTAGCACCTACTACAGGAGCAGAAGAAACCATAACTGGAGCGGAGACAACCTCTGAAATTCCTATTAGTGGAGCAGAAACCACCAGAGCCAGTCCTGCACCTACTACAGCAGCAGAGGACACAAGAAACACATCAGCAGCTATTACAGAATTAGTGACCACCATAACCACTGTACTACTTACACATACTACAAAACTAGAGGCATCCCAAAGCTCTGCTGCTCCTATAACTGGTGCAGGAACCACCAGAGGCAGTGTAGCATCTGTCACATCAGCTGAGACCACCACAAACATATTATTACCTACCTCACCACAAGAGGTCATAAGAAGTACTGTACCACCTATTATAGATACAAAGGCCACCAAAAGTACTGAATCACCCACTTCAGGAGCAGAGGCCACACCAAGTGGAGCTGAGACGACCACAATCACTGCCCCTCCTATCATTGTTGCAGAAACCAGCAGAGGCAGTGCAGCACTTATCACAGCAGCCAGGACTGCTACAAGCACTTCATTACCTACCACAGAACTAGAGGCCACTAAAAACTCTGTACCACCTACTGCGGTAGCAGAAACCACCATAACTGGAGCAGAGACAACTACTGACACTTCTATTCCTGGCGTGGAAACCACCAGAACCAGTTCTGTACCTACCACAGGAGCCAAGACCACTTCAAGCACTTCAGCACTTACCACAGTAGCAGGGGCCACAAGAAGCACTGCATCAGTGATTACAGAATTAGTGGCTACCAAAAGCATTGTAGAACTTACAGATACCACAGCACTAGAGGCATCCCTAAGCACTGCTACTTCTATAGCTGGTGCAGAAACCACCAGAGGCAGTGTAACATTTGTCTCATCGGCAGAGGCCATCACAAGCATTATTTTACCTACCACAGCACAAGAGGTCACAAGAAGCACTGTAGCACTTATCACAGGTACAAAGACCACCAAAAGCACTGCATCACCCACTACAATTGCAGAAACCACACCAAGTGGAGTGGAGACCACCACAATCACTGCTACTCCTATCATTGGTTCAGAAACCAGTAAGGGCAGTGCAGCACTTAACACAGCAAACACGGTCGCTATAAGCACTTCAGCAACTACCACAGAACTAGAGGCCACTAGAAGCTCTGCAGCACCTACTACAGGAGCAGAAACCAGTATAATTGGAGTGGAGACAACTCCTGTCACTTCTATTTCTGGAGAGCACTCCACCACCATCCGTTCTGCACCTACCACAGCAGCGAAGACCACTTCAATCAGTTCAGGAACTACCACAGCAGCAGAAGCCACAAGAAGCGCTGCAGCAGCTGTTACAGGACTGGTGGACGCCAAGAGCCCTGTAGCACTTACTACAGGAGCTGAAACCACAACAATCACAGCGGAGACTACCAAGAACATTGCTGCTTCTATTAGTGCTTCAGAAACCACTAAAGGTAGTGCAGGGCCTATCACTGTAGCTGAGACCACTGCAAACACCTCAGCACCTTTCACAGCATTAACGCCCACAGGAAGCCTCACATCACCTATTACAGAAATAGTAGCCACCAAAAGTACTGCAGAACTTACACCTACCACATCACTGGAGGCCGTCAAAAGCACTGCTGCCCCTATAACTGATGCAGAAGGCACCAGAGGTAGTGTAGCATCTGTCACATCAACTGAGATCACCACAAGCACTTTATTACCTACCACAGAACAAGCAGTCTCAAGAAGCACTGTAGCATCTATTACAGATACAAAGGCCACTGAAAGTCCTGCATCACCCACTACACTAGCAGAAACCACCACAAATGTAGTGGAGACCACCACAAGCATGAACACTCCTATCATTGGTGCACAAACCAGAAGGGACAGTGAGGCACTTTCCACAGCAACCACTACAAGTTCTTCACCACCTGCCACAGAAGAGGAAGCCACTGAAAGCTCTGTAGCACCTAGTACAGCAGCAAAAACAACCATAATTGGAGCAGACACAACGATTACCACTCCTATTCCTGTACCGGAAACTACTAGGAGTAGCTCTGCACTTACCACAGCAGCCAAGATCACTTCAATCACTTCAGGGCCTACCACAGCAGCAGAGGCCACAGGAAGCACTGTAACAACTATTACAGGCATGGTGGCCAGCCAAAACCCTGCATCACTGACAACAGGAGTTGAAACCACAACTGCCACAGCGGAGACCACCATGACCACTGCTGCTCCTATTAGTGTTTCAGAAACTACTGAGGGTAGTGCAGCACCTACCACTGTAGCTGAGACCACTGCAACCACCACAATACCTATCCCATCATTACAGGCCACCAGAAGCTCTGCAGCACCTCTTACAGAAATAGTAGCCACCAAAAGCACTGCAGAACTTACACATACCACAGCACTAAGGGCCACTGAAAGCACTGCTGCTCCCATAATTGGTGCAGAAACCCCTGGAGACAGCATAGCATCTTTCACATCAGCTAAGACCACCACAAGCACTTTATTACCTACCAAAGCACAAGAGGTCACAAGAAGCAAGGCCACTGAAAGTGCTGCATCACCCACTACAGTAACAGAAACCACCACGAGTGGAGCAGAGACCACCACAAGCACAACCACTCCTATCATTGGTGCAGAAACCACCAGGGGCAGTGAGGCACTTTCCACTGCAACCACAACCACTGCCAGCACTTCAGCACCTACCACAGAACATGAGAACACTAAAACCTCTGTAGCACCTACTACAGGAGCAGAAACCATAACTGGAGCGGAGACAACCTCTGAAACTCCTATTAGTGGAGCAGAAACCACCAGAGCCAGTCCTGCTTCTACTACAGCAGCAGAGGCCACAAGAAGCACATCAGGAGCTATTACAGAATTAGTGGCCACCATAAGCACTGTACTATTCACACGTAATAAAAAACTAGAGGCGTCCCAAAGTTCTGCTGCTCCTATAACTGGTGCAGGAACAACCAGAGGCAGTGTAGCATCTGTCACATCAGCTGAGACCACTACAAACATTTTATTACCTACCTCAGCACGAGAGGTCATAAGAAGTACTGTACCACCTATTACAGATACAAAGGCCACCAAAAGTACTGAATCACCCACTTCAGGAGCAGAGGCCACACCAAGTGGAGCTGAGATGACCACAATCACTGCCCCTCCTATCATTGTTGCAGAAACCAGCAGAGGCAGTGCAGCACTTATCACAGCAGCCAGGACTGCTACAAGCACTCCATTACCTACCACAGAACTAGAGGCCACTAAAAACTCTGTACCACCTACTGCGGTAGCAGAAACCACCATAACTGGAGCAGAGACAACTACTGACACTTCTATTCCTGGAGTGGAAACCACCAGAACCAGTTCTGTACCTACCACAGGAGCCAAGACCACTTCAAGCACTTCAGCACTTACCACAGTAGCAGGGGCCACAAGAAGCACTGCATCAGTGATTACAGAATTAGTGGCTACCAAAAGCATTGTAGAACTTACAGATACCACAGCACTAGAGGCATCCCTAAGCACTGCTACTTCTATAGCTGGTGCAGAAACCACCAGACGCAGTGTAACATTTGTCTCATCGGCAGAGGCCACCACAAGCATTATTTTACCTACCACAGCACAAGAGGTCACAAGAAGCACTGTAGCACTTATCACAGGTACAAAGACCACCAAAAGCACTGCATCACCCACTACAATTGCAGAAACCACACCAAGTGGAGTGGAGACCACCACAATCACTGCTACTCCTATCATTGGTTCAGAAACCAGTAAGGGCAGTGCAGCACTTAACACAGCAACCACGGCCGCTATAAGCACTTCAGCACCTACCACAGAACTAGAGGCCACTAGAAGCTCTGCAGCACCTACTACAGGAGCAGAAACCAGTATAATTGGAGTGGAGACAACTACTGTCACTTCTATTCCTGGAGAGCACTCCACCACCATCCGTTCTGCACCTACCACAGCAGCCAAGACCACTTCAATCAGTTCAGGAACTACCACAGCAGCAGAAGCCACAAGAAGCGCTGCAGCAGCTGTTACAGGACTGGTGGACGCCAAGAGCCCTGTAGCACTTACTACAGGAGCTGAAACCACAACAATCACAGCGGAGACTACCAAGAGCATTGCTGCTTCTATTAGTGCTTCAGAAACCACTAAAGGTAGTGCAGGGCCTATCACTGTAGCTGAGACCACTGCAAACACCTCAGCACCTTTCACAGCATTAACGCCCACAGAAAGCCTCACATCACCTATTACAGAAATAGTAGCCACCAAAAGCACTGCAGAACTTACACCTACCACATCACTGGAGGCCGTCAAAAGCACTGCTGCCCCTATAACTGATGCAGAAGGCACCAAAGGTAGTGTAGCATCTGTCACATCAACTGAGATCACCACAAGCACTTTATTACCTACCACAGAACAAGCAGTCTCAAGAAGCACTGTAGCATCTATTACAGATACAAAGGCCACTGAAAGTCCTGCATCACCCACTACACTAGCAGAAACCACCACAAATGTAGTGGAGACCACCACAAGCACGAACACTCCTATCATTGGTGCACAAACCAGAAGGGACAGTGAGGCACTTTCCACAGCAACCACTACAAGCACTTCACCACCTGCCACAGAAGAGGAGGCCACTGAGAGCTCTGTAGCACCTAGTACAGCAGCAAAAACAACCATAATTGGAGCAGACACAACGATTACCACTCCTATTCCTGTACCGGAAACTACTAGGAGTAGCTCTGCACTTACCACAGCAGCCAAGATCACTTCAATCACTTCCGGGCCTACCACAGCAGCAAAGGCCACAGGAAGCACTGTAACAACTATTACAGGCATGGTGCCCAGCCAAAACCCTGCATCACTGACAACAGGAGTTGAAACCACAACTGTCACAGCGGAGACCACCATGACCACTGCCGCTCCTATTAGTGTTTCAGAAACCACTGAGGGTAGTGCAGCACCTACCACTGTAGCTGAGACCACTGCAACCACCACAATACCTATCCCATCATTACAGGCCACCAGAAGCTCTGCAGCACCTCTTACAGAAATAGTAGCCGCCAAAAGCACTGCAGAACTTACACATACCACAGCACTAAGGGCCACTGAAAGCACTGCTGCTCCCATAATTGGTGCAGAAACCCCTGGATACAGCATAGCATCTTTCACATCAGCTAAGACCACCACAAGCACTTTATTACCTACCAAAGCACAGGATGTCACAAGAAGCACTGTAGCGCCTATTACAAGTTCAAAGGCCACTGAAAGTGCTGCATCACCAACTACAGTAACAGAAACCACCACGAGTGGAGCAGAGACCACCACAAGCACAACCACTCCTATCATTGGTGCAGAAACCACCAGGGGCAGTGAGGCACTTTCCACTGCAACCACAACCACTGCCAGCACTTCAGCACCTACCACAGAACATGAGAACACTAAAACCTCTGTAGCACCTACTACAGGAGCAGAGACCATAACTGGAGCGGAGACACCCTCTGAAACTCCTATTAGTGGAGCAGAAACCACCAGAGCCAGTCCTGCTTCTACTACAGCAGCAGAGGCCACAAGAAGCACATCAGGAGCTATTACAGAATTAGTGGCTACCATAAGCACTGTACTACTCACACGTAATACAAAACTAGAGGCGTCCCAAAGTTCTGCTGCTCCTATAACTGGTGCAAGAACCACCAGAGGCAGTGTAGCATCTGTCACATCAGCTGAGACCACTACAAACATTTTATTACCTACCTCAGCACGAGAGGTCATAAGAAGTACTGTACCACCTATTACAGACAAAAAGGCCACCAAAAGCACTGCATCACCCACTTCAGGAGCAGAAGCCACACCAAGTGGAGCTGAGACTACCACAATCACTGCCCTTCCTATCATTGTTGCAGAAACCAGCAGAGGCAGTGCAGCACTTATCACAGCAGCCAGGACTGCTACAAGCAGTTCATTACCTACCACGGAACTAGAGGCCACTAAAAGCTCTGTAGCACCTACTACGGTAGCAGAAACCACCATAACTAGAGCAGAGACAACTACGAATACCTCTATTCCTGGAGTGGAAACCACCAGAACCAGTTCTGTACCTACCACAGGAGCCAATACCACTTCTAGCACTTCAGCACTTACCACAGTAGCAGGAGCCACAAGAAGCACTGCATCAGCTATTACAGAATTAGTGGCTACCAAAAGCATTGTAGAACTTACAAATACCACAGCACTAGAGGCATCCCTAAGCACTGCTACTTTTACAGCTGGTGCAGAAACCACCAGAGGCAGTGTAACATTTGTCTCATCGGCAGAGGCCACCACAAGCATTATGTTACCTACCACAGCACAAGAGGTCACAAGAAGCACTGTAGCACTTATCACAGGTACAAAGACCATCAAAAGCACTGCATCACCCACTACAATTGCAGAAACCACACCAAGTGGAGAGGAGACCACCACAATCACTGCTACTCCTATCATTGGTGCAGAAACCAGTAGGGGCAGTGCAGCACTTAACACAGCAACCACGGCCACTATAAGCACTTCAGCACCTGCCACCAAACTAGAGGCCACTAGAAGCTCTGCAGCACCTACTACAGAGGCAGAAACCAGTATAATTGGAGTGGAGACAACTACTGTCACTTCTGTTCCTGGAGAGGACTCCACCACCTTCCGTTCTGCACCTACCACAGCAGCCAAGACCACTTCAATCAGTTCAGGAACTACCACAGCAGCAGAAGCCACAAGAAGCGCTGCAGCAACTGTTACAGGAACGATGGACGCCAAAAGCCCTGTAGCACTTACTACAGGAGCTGAAACCACAACAATCACAGCGGAGACTACCAAGACCATTGCTGCTTCTATTAGTGCTTCAGAAACCACCAAAGGTAGTGCAGGACCTATCGCTGTAGCTGAGACCACTGCAAACACCTCAGCACCTTTCACAGCATTAACGTCCACAGGAAGCCTCACATTACCTATTACAGAAATGGTGGCCACCAAAAGCACTGCAGAACTTACACCTACCACATCACTGGAGGCCGTCAAAAGCACTGCTGCCCCTATAACTGATGCAGAAGGCACCAGAGGTAGTGTAGCATCTGTCACATCAACTGAGATCACCACAAGCATTTTATTACCTACCACAGAACAAGCAGTCTCAAGAAGCACTGTAGCATCTATTACAGATACAAAGGCCACTGAAAGTCCTGCATCACCCACTACACTAGCAGAAACCACCTCAACTGTAGTGGAGACCACCACAAGCACGACCACTCCTATCATTGGTGCACAAACCAGCAAGGACAGTGAAGCACTTTCCACAGCAACCACTACAAGCACTTCAGCACCTGCTACAGAAGAGGAGCCCACTAAAAGCTCTGTAGCAACTACTACAGGAGCAGAAACAACCATAACTGGAGCAGCGACAACCATTACCACTCCTATTCCAGGAGCAGAAACCACTAGAAGCAGTTCTGCACTTACCACAGCAGCGAAGATCACTTCAATCACTTCAGGACCTACCACAGAAGTAGAGGCCACAGGAAGCACTGGAACAACTAATACAGGCATGGTGGCCAGCAAAAACCCTGCATCACTTACTACAGGAGTTGAAACTACAACTGTCACAGCGGAGACCATTAAGACCACTGTTGCTCCTATTAGTGTTTCAGAAACCACTGAGGGTACTGCAGCACCTATCACAGCAACCACAAACCCCACAGGCACTTCAGTGCCTACTACAGAGGTAGAGGTCACGAAAAGCTCTGAAGCACCTATTACAGGAGTAGAAACCACCATAACTGGAGCAGAGACATCCACTATCACTCCTATTACTGCAGTGGAAAACACCATAACCAAATTCCTACCTACCACAGCAGGCAAGACCACTGCAGACACATCAGCACCTATCACAGCATTAGAGGCCACAAAAAGCTCCACAGTACCAATTACAGAAATAGTGGCCACGAAAAGCACTGCAGAACATACACCTACTGCAGCACCAAGGAGAGGCACTGAAACCACTGTTGCTCCTATAAATGGGGCAGAAACCCCCAGAGGCAGCATAGCATCTGTCACATCAGCTCAGACCACCACAAACACGTTATTACCTATCACAGCTGAAGAGGTCACAAGAATCACTGTAGCACCTGCTACAGGAGTAGAAAAAAACTTAACTGGAGCGGAGACAACTACTGCCACTTCTATTCCTCTAGTGGAAACCACCAAAACCAGCTCTGCACCTACTACAGCATCCAAGACCACTCCAAGCACTTCAGTGCCAACCAAAGCAGCAGGGACGATAAGAAGCACTGTAGCATTTATTACAGGTACAAAGGCCACTGAAAGCCAGACATCACCCTCTACAGTAGCAGAAACCACCTCAACTGGTGCAGAGACCACCTCAAGCATAACCACTCCTATCATTGGTGCAGAAACCAGCGGGGACATTGAGTCACTTTCCACAGCAACCACAACTACTACAAGCACTTCAGCATCTACCACAGAACTAGAGACCACTAGAAGCTCTGCAGCACCTACTACAGGAGCAGAAACCAGTATAATTGGAATGGAGGCAACTACTGTCACTTCTATTCCTGGAGAGGACTCCACCACCATCCGTTCTGCACCTACCACAGCAGCCAAGACCACTTCAATCAGTTTAGGAACTACCACAGCAGCAGAAGCCACAAGAAGCGCTGCAGCAGCTGTTACAGGAATGGTGGACACCAAAAGCCCTGTAGCACTTACTACAGGAGCTGAAACCACAACAATCACAGCGGAAACTACCAAGAGCACTGCTGCTTCTATTAGTGCTTCAGAAACCACCAAAGGTAGTGCCGGACCTATCACTGTAGCTGAGACCACTGCAAACCCCTCAGCACCTTTCTCAGCATTAACGTCCACAGAAAGCCGCACATCACCTGTTACAGAAATGGTGGCCAACAAAAGCACTGCAGAACTTACACCTACCACATCACTGGAGGCCGTCAAAAGCACTGCTGCTCGTATAACTGATGCAGAAAGCACTAGAGGCAGTGTAGCATCTGTCACATTAACTGAGATCACCACAAGCACTTTATTACCTACCACAGAACAAGCAGTCTCAAGAAGCACTGTAGCATCTATTACAGATACAAAGGCCACTGAAAGTCCTGCATCACCCACTACAGTAGCAGAAACCACCACAACTGGAGCGGAGACCACCACAAGCATAACCACTCCTATCATTGGTGCAGAAACCAGCAGGGACAGTGAGGCACTTTTCACAGGAACCACAACGACTACAAGCACTTTAGCACCTGCTACAGGAGCAAAAACAACCATAACTGGAGCAGAGACAACCATTACCACTCCTATTCCAGGAGCAGAAACCACTAGAAGCAGTTCTGCACTTACCACAGCAGCCAAGATCACTTCAATCACTTCAGCACCTACCACAGCAGTAGAGGCCACAGGAAGCACTGGAACAACTAATACAGGCATGGTGGCCAACAAAAACCCTGCATCACTTACTACAGGAGTTGAAACCACAACTGTCACAGAGGAGACCACCAAGAGCACTGCCGCTCCTATTGGTGTTTCAGAAACCAACAAGGGTATTGCAGCACCTATCACTGTAGCTGAGACCACTGCAAACACCGCAACATCTATTCCATCATTAGAGGCCACAAGAAGCTCTGCAGCACCTCTTACAGAAACAGTAGCCGCCAAAAGCACTGCAGAGCTTACACCTACTGCAGCATCAAGGGCCACTGAAAGCACTGCTGCTCCCATAACTGGTGCAGAAACCCCCAGAGGCAGCATAGCATCTGTAACATCAGCTAAGACCACCACAAGCACTTTATTACCTACCAAAGCACAAGAGGTCACAAGAAGCACTGAAGTGCCTATTAGAAGTTCAAAGGCCACTGAAAGTGCTGCATCACCCACTACAGTAACAGAATCAATCACAAGTGGGGCAGAGACCACCACAAGCACGACCACTCCTATCATTCGTCCAGAAACCAGCAGGTTCAGTGAGGCACTTTCCACTGCCACCATGGCCACTACAAGCACTTCAACACCTACCACAGAACATGAGAACACTAAAAGCTCTGTAGCACCTACTACAGGAGCAGCAACAATCATAACTGGAGCAGAGACAACCTCTGAAACTCCTATTACTGGAGCAGAAACCACCAGAGCTAATCCTGCACCTACTACAGCAGCAGAGGCCACAAGAAGCACTTCAGCAGCTCGTACAGAATTAGTGACCACCATAAGCACTGTACAACTTACACGCACCACAGAACTAGAGGCGTCCCAACGCTCTGCTGCTCCTATAACTGGTGCAGGAACCACCAGAGGCAGTGTAGCATCTGTCACATCAGCTGAGACCACCGCAAACATTTTCTTACCTACCGCAGCACAAAAGGTCATAAGAAGTACTGTACCACCTATTACAGATACAAAGGCCACCAAAAGCACTGCATCACCCACTTCAGTAGCAGAAACCACACCAAGTGGAGCTGAGACTACCACAATCACTGCCCCTCCTATCATTGTTGCAGAAACCAGCAGAGGCAGTGCAGCACTTATCACAGCAGCCAGGACTGCTACAAGCACTTCATCACCTACCACAGAATTAGAGGCTGCTAAAAGCTCTGTAGCACCTACTACGGCAGCAGAAACCACCATAACTGGAGCAGAGACAACTACTGACACTTCTATTCCTGGAGTGGAAACCACCAGAACCAGTTATGTACCTACCACAGGAGCCAAGGCCACTCTAAGCACTTCAGCTTCTTCCACAGTAGCAGGGGCCACAAAAAGCACTACATCAGCTATTATAGAATTAGTGGCCACCAAAAGCATTGTAGAACTTACAGATACAACAGCACTAGAGGAGTCCCTAAGCACTGCTACTTCTATAGCTGGTGCAGAAACCACCAGAGGCAGTGTAACATTTGTCTCATTGGCAGGGGCCACCACAAACATTGTGTTATCTACCAAAGCACAAGAGGTCACAAGAAGCACTGTAGCACCTATCACAGGTACAATGACCATCAAAAGCACTGCGTCACCCACTACAGTTGCAGAAACCACACCAAGTGGAGTGGATACCACTACAATCACTGCTATTCCTATCATTGGTGCAGATACCAGTAGGGGGAGTGCAGCACTTAACACAGCAACCACGATCGCTATAAAAACTTCAGCACCTACCACAGAACTAGAGGCCATTAGAAGCTCTGCAGCACCTACTACAGGAGCAGAAACCAGCATAATTGGAGCGGAGACAACTACTGCCACTTCTGTTCCTGGAGGGGAATCCACCAGAACCAGTTCTGCACCTACCACTGCAGCCAAGACCACTTCAATCAGTACAGGAACTACCACAGCAACAGAATCCACAAGAAGCGCTGCAGCAGCTATTACAGGAGTGGTGGACACCAAAAGCCCTCTAGCGCTTACTACAGGAGCTGAAACCACAACAATCACAACGGAGAACACCAAGAGCACTGATGCTTCTATTAGTGCTTCAGAAAACACCAAGAGTAGTGCAACACCTATCACTGTAGCTGAGACCACTGCAACCACCACAACACCTTTCCCATCATTAGAGGCCACAAGAAGCTCTGCAGCACCTCTTACAGAAATAGTAGCCACCAAAAGCACTGCAGAGCTTACACCTACCACAGCACCAAGGGCCACTGAAAGCATTGCTGCTCCCATAACTGGTGGAGAGACCCCCGGAGGCAGCATAGCATCTGTAACATCAGCTAAGACCACCACAAGCACTTCATTACCTACCAAAGCACAAGAGGTCACAAGAAGCACTGTAGCGCCTATTACAAGTTCAAAGGCCATTGAAAGTGCTGCAACAGAAACCACCACAAGTGGAGCAGCGACCACCACAAACAAGACCACTCCTATCATTGGTGCAGAAACCACCAGGGGCAGTGAGGCACTTTCCACTGAAACCACAGCCACTACAAGCACTTCAGCACCTACAACAGAACATGAGAACACTAAAAGCTTTGTAGCATCTACTACAGTAGCAGAAACCACCATAACTGGAGCAGAGACAACTACTGACACTTCTATTCCTGGAGTGGAAACCACCAGAACCAGTTCTGTACCTACCACAGGAGCCAAGACCACTTCAAGCACTTCAGCACTTACCACAGCAGCAGGGGCCACAAGAAGCACTGCATCGGCTATTACAGAATTAGTGGCCACAAAAAGCATTGTAGAACTTACAGATACCACAGCACTAGTGGTGTCCCTAATCACTGCTACTTCTATAGCTGGTGCAGAAACCACCAGAGGCAGTGTAACATTAGTCTCATCGGCAGAGGCCACCACAAGCATTATGGTACCTACCTCAGCCCAAAAGGTCACAACAAGCACTGTTGCACCTAATACAGGTACAAAGACCACCAAAAGCAATTTATCACCCACTACAGGTGCAGAAACCACACCAAGTGGAGTTGAGACCACCACAATTACTGCTACTCCTATCATTGGTGCAGAAACCACTAGGGGCAGTGCAGCACTTAACACAGCAACCACAACTGCTATAAGCACTTCAGCACCTACCACAGAACTAGAGGCCACTAGAAGCTCTCCAGTACCTACTACAGGAGCAGGAACCACCATAATTGGAGCGGAGACAACTACTGCCACTTCTGTTCCTGGAGGGGAATCTACCAGGACCAGTTCTGCACCTACCATAGCAGCGAAGACCAGTTCAATCAGTTCAGGAACTTCCACAGCAGCAGAAGCCACAAGATGCACTGCAGCAGCTATTACAGGAATGGTGGCCACCAAAAGTTCTGTAGCACTTACTACAGGAGCTAAAACCACAACAATCATAGCGGAGACTATCAAGCACACTGATGCATCTATTAGTGCTTCAGAAACCACCAAGAGTAGTGCAGGACCTATCACTGTAGCTGAGACCACTGCAAACACCTCAGCACCTTTCACAGCATTAAGGGCCCCCGAAAGCCCCACATCACCTATTACAGAAATGGTGTCTAACAAAAGCACTGCAGAACTTACACCTACCACATCACTGGAGGCCGTCAAAAGCACTGCTGCTCCTATAACTGATGCAGAAAGCACTAGAGGCAGTGTAGCATCTGTCACATTAACTGAGATCACCACAAGCACTTTATTACATACCACAGAACAAGCAGTCTCAAGAAGTACTGTAGCATCTATTACAGATAAAAATGCCACTGAAAGTCCTGCATCACCCACTACAGTAGCAGAAACCACCACAACTGTAGTGGAGACCACCACAGGCACGACCACTCCTATCATTGGTGCACAAACCAGCGGGGACAGTGAGGCACTTTCCACAGCAACCACAATCACTACAATCACTTCAGTACCTGCAACAGAAGAGGGGGCCACTAAAGGCGATGTATCACCTACTACAGGAGCAAAAACAACCATAACTGGAGCAGAGACAACCAATATCACTCCTACTCCAGGAGCAGAAACCACTAGAAGCAGTTCTGCACTTACCACAGCAGCAAAGACCACTTCAGTCAGTTCAGGAACCACCACAGCAGCAGAGGCCACAGGAAGCACTGGAACAAGTCTTACAGGTATGGGGGCCACCAGAAGTCCTGCAGCACTTACTACAGGAGTTGAAACCACAACAACTACAGCAGAGATCACCAAGAGCACTGCCTCTCCTATTAGTGCTTTAGAAACCACCAAGGGCACTGTAGCACCTATCATAGTAACCACGAACCCCACAGGCACTTCAGCACCTACTACTGAGGTAGAGGTCATGAAAATCTCTAAAGCACCTACTACAGTAGTAGAAACCACCATAACTAGAGCAGAGACAACCACTACCACTCCTGCTACTGCAGCGGAAAACACCATAACCAATTCTGCACCTACCACATCAGCCAAGACCACTGCAAACACATCAGCACCTATCACAGCATTAAAGGCCACAAGAAGTCCCACAGCATCAATTACAGAAATAGTATCCACCAAAAGCACTGCAGAACATACACCTACCACAGCACCACGGGCCACTGAAGGCACTGTTGCTCCTATAAATGGGGCAGAAACCCCCAAAGGCAGCATAGCATCTGTCACATCAGCTAAGACCGCCACAAACACTTTATTACCTATCACAGCTGAAGAGGTCACAAGAAGCACTGTAGCATCTGCTATGGGAGCAGAAAAAAACCTAACTGGAGCGGAGACAACTACTGCCACTTCTATTCCTCTAGTGGAAACCACCAGAACTAGTTCTGCACTTACCACAGCATACAAGATCACTCCAAGCACTTCAGTGCCAACAACAGCGTCAGGGACCACAAAAACCACTGCAGAATATATTACAGAATTAGTGGCCATCAAAAGCACTGTAGAACTTGCACATACCACAGCACTAGAGGCCTCCCAAAGCACTGCTGCTCCTGTAACTGGTGCAGAAACCACCAGAGGCAATGTACCTTCTATCACATTAGCCAAGACAGCCACAAGCACTTTAGTACCCACCACTGCACAAAAGTTCACAAGGAGCACTGCATCACCTATTATAGGTACAGAGGCCACCAAAAGCACTGCATCACCTACTACAGTGGCAGAAACAACCGCAAGTGGAGTGAAGACCACCATACGCACTGTCACTGCTGTTACTGGTACGGAAACCACTGTGAACAGTGCAGCACCGACAACAGCAGCCAAAACCACTACCAATTCATTAGCACCTACTAAAGCACTAGAGGCCACAAAGAGCTCTGCAGCACCTACTACAGGAGCAGAAATCACCACAATTGGAGCAGAGACAACTACGAGTATGGCAGCTCCTATTTCTGTGGCTGAAACTTCCAGAGCCAGTCCTGCACCTACCTCAGCAGCCAAGACCACTCTAAGCACTTCACCGACCACAGCACTAGAGGTCACAAACAGCACTGCAGCACCTATTACAGAAGCACAAACCACCAGAAGTGGAGAGGAGACCACCACAAGCACTGCTGCTTCTATTGTTGGGGTGGAAACCACCAGAGACAGTGCAACACCTACCATTGAAGACAAGTTTACTAGAAGCACTTCAGCACATACCACAGCACCGGGGACTACAAAAAATACTTCAGTGACTACCACAGATGCACACACTACAACAAGCGCTTTAGGATCAAGCAAAGCATCAGAGACCATAAAAATCACATCTACTACAGAACAAGGGGTCACAAAAAGCACTGCTGGACATACAACAGGAGCAGAGACCACTGCAAGCTCAGCATCACCCTTCACAGCAGCACAGTTCACCACAGGCACTCCAGCACCATTCACAGCAACAGAGACAAGCACAAGCAGCACAGCACGCACGAAAGACACAAAGTCCACAAGTGCAATAGCAGGTACAATTCTCTTCTTTGAACCTGGCATTTCACTGTCACTGTTCTCCTCTGTGTGCTCTGTTACACCTCTCCCTCTCTACTTCGATTTTCCTCAGTGCTTTAAATGGGCAGGTACTACATGGTACTGAGTGCCTGCACTTCATCATTTGATAGGCGGAGTACCTGCACTTCTCAGTACTGCTGTAATATGGTTAATAGCAGAGAGTACCTGCACTTTCAGTGGGAAACAGACACTCTAAATAGTAAATACCTGCTCTTTTATGTTTCAGTTTAAAGCACTGGTTTTCTTTCTTTGGAATGGGCCTTTAAAAGCTAAAAGCCCGAACTAAACATCAGCCGCTGAGCAAACATGCTCTTGTTTTTGCATTGTCTGAGTATCTCTAGCACACATGTTACTCCATGTTAAACTATATAGTATACCATGGTATTATCAAAGACAAACACTGAATATGAAAACCTAGAATTCAGTAGAATGTGTAATGTATTTCACACAGGGCCAGTAACAGAAGAGGTTATTTATCCTGTAACTGAGAAGCCAGCAGAGCAACTTCCGGTGGTGAACACTACAACAACTCAACAAACCACACTGACATCAACAACCATTGGAAGAACAGCGACGAGCAAAGGTAAGACCAGGGTTATAGTGGACATGAGCTGTCAATCCTGGTAGATACCACAAATCATGGGAGCGCACATTGCACATAAGGGAGTTTCCTTGGGACTTTTTGGGAATGATGGGGTATGATGGGTGTACAGATTAGCCCATGACCTTCCTACACTCAGACGAAAAATCACTGATGTTGGTGGGTGTGTGATGACATCACCATCCAGTCACCAGAAGGCCACCTCCACCTCCAAGAGCTTGTATTTGCCAGAAATTAGTTTTCCTTTACTTTGTTAAGGGCTACTTCAATTAAAATGTTGCTTTACCTGATGGATGCAAAAACACGCTCACAGCCTCCTCTGACTGTGTGACAGGAAGGAAGGATGCTAAGCAAACTTTTAGGATAGAGTACCATGAACAGAACAATGTACGTAAATTAAATACATTTTTTAACAAAGACATCTTTGTCACATTCTTTAAGAAATAAGACACCCGGAGCTGACGAACCCTCTGCAAAAAAACACTCAAAGAACAGATAACCAATAAATGACTTAACGAAGTACCAGCATTGGACCATTAGAGTAGTTGCAAGTAGTTAGTTGCCTTTAAAAATCTACCATTTGTTCTGATATTTCGAACCAGGATGAGAATATACTACATGTGCTGATTTCTGCACCTGTTAATATGGCCATGCAAAGTACTTTCCCCCACATTTGCTAAGGGTTTGTGCCCTTGCATATGCACGACTCAACTATAGATTATAAAGAACAGCTCTAAAATATGCTGCGTTGCAGGAGGCCCCCACAAACCTTTGTCAATTTACATCAATCCTTCCTTCAATTGGAAGTAGAACTAGTAAAGAGGGTCATTAGTATTTGTTTCTGAGCATCCCACATAGTCTATGCATGCTTGGAACATACTTAAATATGGTCTTTTATACCAGAAACACTAAATGACAGCACTCCAGTAGTGTAAGTCAGTTAAACTTACCACAAGTATCCACCTGAATTCCTACTATTGTAGGCTCTGAAGTGCTGGTGTGTTCTGCCTGGCATGATGTACATTATATGTCAGTTTCATGTTGCAAACTGGAAGGGTTAGGGAATGTTCATTATAAAATATATTTAAATATTGAAATAAACTTTCTTGTACCTATTTACTAACAATCCTTTGTAAATGTAAACATACATGAATTTTGGATGATCACTTTTGTGAGACTTCTTGGTTATTCTGAATGAAGTCGAAAATGAATTTACCATAAGGCAAAATAGGTGTGGTTACAAAATATTCAGTTTTAAGTAATTGACCTCCACATATAGGGACTGCACAATCTGTTGACTTGTAGTATTTTACTAAGGTAATTAGATGTACAGTTATCATCACAAATCCCCATGTGCCTTGTGTATGTGCAGCTTGACAATATGTTTCCAGGTATATATTTCTTTGGTCAGTATTTCAACTTAAAACCTTTAAAATGTGTCTTTCAACTGAATGGAGAAGGCTTTAAAATAAAAGCAATTTCATGGCCTCCTACGGGCTAGGTAAAGTAAACTGAAATAAAGTGGACGCGTTATTGGGGCAAGTACAAGTGCTCTGCTAATCCCAAATGAGCAGATAACTGGAGAATGAAATTCAATCCAGTACTGAAGCACTGGTACATCTTGTAGGTAATGTAGGCCCTGAACGTTTACCTAAAAGGAAAGGGCAGCTTGGCACAGCACCCTGCATGTGTCTTTCTCTGTTGTACCTCTCTATTGAGTGAATCTCCTCAAGGACCCTGCACCGCGTGTGCCTTGTGCCTCACACATTCATTATTGTGCCCTCAAACAGGACAGTAAATGTGTATTTATGCACTTCATCTCCATTCTTGCTTGTGTGCAAAAGTATTTGTACACTTGTAGCACCCCGCATCTCCCTTTCCAATTCAAGCTGTCAAGCTTGTCTTTGAAATTAGCTTGTAATTGCAATGTGTTCTTTTCTACCACTGTTGTAGGTCCCACTACAAGCACTCCTGCACCTACCACAGCTCCACAGTACTTCACAAGCACTGCAGCTCCACAAACCACCTCAAGCACTGCATCTCTTACCAGAGCTCCACAGACCCACACCACAGCTCCTACCAAAGGTCCAGAGACCAGCAGCACCTCTGCAGGTCCTCAAACCATCCAAACCACTTCAATTCCTGCCACAGCTCTGAGGACTACCAAAGATGCAGCCACTGCCAACACAGCTCAACCAACAACTATGATTACTGTTGTTCCTACGACAGCTCAAGAGGTTACCACAAGCACAGACGTACCTACCAAAAGATCAGAGTCCACCAAAACCACCCCTACTGCAACAGTGATAGGTGGTGATGGCACCATAATCCCTACAAACCCTACCACATCAGTAGAGAGCACCACAATTGCTGCAACAACGACCACAACAACAACCACCATCCCAACAACTGCTGCAACAACACCATTAGGCAAGATCATTACCAGCACTTCAAGTTTTAGTGCAAGAGCAGAAGGCACCACAACCACTGCAGCAATGATGACGGAAGGAGAAACCATCACGACCACTGTGGCATCTGCCACAAGAGCTGGCACCACAGAGGCAGCTGCAGCATTTGCCACAGGATCAGAGACCACTAAAACATTTGCTTTGCCTTTCACGGAAGTACAGATCACCAAAATCACCACAGCACATGCTACAGGAGCAAACACCCAAGCAAGTAGTGCCTCAACTACCACAGTAGCCATGACAACCTCAGTCACAGAAGTACGTGCTACAGGAGCAGAGAGCCCTAAAAGTACCACAGCACCTACAAAGAGAGCAGAAACTGCTGCAAGCACTGTTTCATTGAATACAGTAGCAAAGGCTACAACAAGTACCACAGTGCGTACTACAACCTCTGAGGTCATCACAGTCTCTCCACCTCATATGACAGGAGCAGAGAGCACCACAGTCTCAGTACCATCTACCACAACATCTAGTAACATCATAACAACAGCAGCAGTGACAACTCTAGGCCAGATATCCACAACTCTAGGTGTCATTACTGGAGAAGAAAGTACTGCAACTACTGCAGCAACTACAGAAGCGAGTAGAATAATCGGGACCACTGCATCATCTACCACAGGAACAGAGACCACTTCAATCACTTCAGCCCCTAACATAGCATTCAAAACCGCAATAAGCACTACAGAAGTAGAGGCCACCAAAAGTATGGCAGCACCTACCTCGGAAGCAGAAACTACAACAAGAACTCTTTCACCTGCAACAGAAGCAGGGGGCCCCACAAGAGAAATACAGACTACCTGGGGCACTGCCACTACTATTGCTGCAGAAGGAACTACCAGGGGCAGTTCAGGAAGTACCACAGCAGCTGAGACAGCTACAAGCACTTCATTGCCTTCCACAGCACCAGGGACCACAAGCAGCACTGGTGCACCTACAACACCAGCCAATGTCTCTAAAAGCATTGCAGCACCTTCCACAACAGCAAAAACCTCTTTAACAACTGTACCAAGTACACCAGCAAGCGGTTTCATTGCAAGCTCTGCAAGTCCTGCGGGAGCGCAAAGCACTATAATCACAGCAACAGCTTCCACTACAGGTGGAATAACTAGAAGTACTGCAGCATTTACTACAGAAACACAGGCCACCTCAAGCACGTCAGGATCTACCACATCACCGGCAACCACAAGAAGTAGTACAGGGGCCGAGAGTACCAAAAGCATGGCAGAACCTACAAGGGGATCAG
This sequence comes from Pleurodeles waltl, assembly GCF_031143425.1. Taxonomy (NCBI): domain Eukaryota; kingdom Metazoa; phylum Chordata; class Amphibia; order Caudata; family Salamandridae; genus Pleurodeles; species Pleurodeles waltl. The sequence goes on from NC_090451.1 coordinate 83,370,913, forward strand.
AAGCCATCACAAATACTGTTTCACCTACCACAGAAGCAGGGACTCCCATAAGTGAAGCAGAGCCCACCAAGAGCACTGCTGTTCGTATTACTGATTCAGAAAGCACTAGAGGCAGTGTAGCATCTGTCACATTAACTGAGATCACCACAAGCACTTTATTACCTACCACAGAACAAGCAGTCTCAAGAAGCTCTGTAGCATCTATTACAGATACAAAGGCCACTGAAAGTCCTGCATCACCCACTACAGTACCAGAAACCACCACAACTGGAGCGGAGACCACCACAAGCATAACCACTCCTATCATTGGTGCAGAAACCAGCAGGGACAGTGAGGCACTTTTCACAGGAACCACAACGACTACAAGCACTTCAGCACCTGCTACAGGAGCAAAAACAACCATAACTGGAGCAGAGACAACCATTACCACTCCTATTCCAGGAGCAGAAACCACTAGAAGCAGTTCTGCACTTACCACAGCAGCCAAGACCACTTCAATCACTTCAGCACCTACCACAGCAGTAGAGGCCACAGGAAGCACTGGAACAACTAATACAGGCATGGTGGCCACCAAAAACCCTGTATCACTTACTACAGGAGTTGAAACCACAACTGTCACAGCGGAGACCACCAAGAGCACTGCCGCTCCTATTGGTGTTTCAGAAACCAACAAGGGTAGTGCAGCACCTATCACTGTAGCTGAGACCACTGCAAACACCGCAACACCTATTCCATCATTAGAGGCCACAAAAAGCTCTGCAGCACCTCTTACAGAAACAGTAGCCGCCAAAAGCACTGCAGAGCTTACACCTACCACAGCATCAAGGGCCACTGAAAGCACTGCTGCTCCCATAACTGGTGCAGAAACTCCCAGAGGCAGCATAGCATCTGTAACATCAGCTATGACCACCACAAGCACTTTATTACCTACCAAAGCACAAGAGGTCACAAGAAGCACTGAAGTGCCTATTAGAAGTTCAAAGGCCACTGAAAGTGCTGCATCACCCACTACAGTAATAGAATCCACCACAAGTGGAGCAGAGACCACCACAAGCACAACCACGCCTATCATTCGTCCAGAAACCAGCAGGTTCAGTGAGGCACTTTCCACTGCCACCATGGCCACTACAAGAACTTCATCACCTACCACAGAACATGAGAAGACTAAAAGCTCTGTAGCACCTACTACAGGAGCAGCAACAATCATAACTGGAGCAGAGACAACCTCTGAAACTCCTATTACTGGAGCAGAAACCACCAGAGCTAGTCCTGCACCTACTACACCAGCAGAGACCACAAGAAGCACTTCAGCAGCTCTTACAGAATTAGTGACCACCATAAGCACTGTACAACTTACACGCAGCACAGAACTAGAGGCGTCCCAAAGCTCTGCTGCTCCGATAACTGGTGCAGGAACCACCAGAGGCAGTGTAGCATCTGTCACATCAGCTGCGACCACTGCAAACATTTTCTTACCTACCGCAGCACAAGAGGTCATAAGAAGTACTGTACCACCTATTACAGATACAAAGGCCACCAAAAGCACTGCATCACCCACTTCAGTAGCAGAAACCACACCAAGTGGAGCTGAGACTACCACAATCACTGCCCCTCCTATCATTGTTGCAGAAACCAGCAGAGGCAGTGGAGCACTTATCACAGCAGCCAGGACTGCTACAAGCACTTCATCACCTACCACAGAATTAGAGGCTACTAAAAGCTCTGTAGCACCTACTACGGCAGCAGAAACCACCATAACTGGAGCAGAGACAACTACTGACACTTCTATTCCTGGAGTAGAAACCACCAGAACCAGTTATGTACCTACCACAGGAGCCAAGGCCACTCTAAGCACTTCAGCTTCTTCCACAGTAGCAGGGGCCACAAAAAGCACTACATCAGCTATTACAGAATTAGTGGCCACCAAAAGCATTGTAGAACTTACAGATACCACAGCACTAGAGGAGTCCCTAAGCACTGCTACTTCTATAGCTGGTGCAGAAACCACCAGAGGCAGTGTAATATTTGTCTCATTGGCAGTGGCCACCACAAGCATTATGTTATCTACCAAAGCACAAGAGGTCACAAGAAGCACTGTAGCACCTATCACAGGTACAAAGACCACCAAAAGCCCTGCATCACCCACTACAATTGCAGAAACCACACCAAGTGGAGTGGATACCACTACAATCACTGCTATTCCTATCATTGGTGCAGAAACCAGTAGGGGCAGTGCAGCACTTAACACAGCAACCACGGCCGCTATAAAAACTTCAGCACCTACCACAGAACTAAAGGCCATTAGAAGCTCTGCAGCACCTACTACAGGAGCAGAAACCAGCATAATTGGAGCGGAGACAACTACTGCCACTTCTGTTCCTGGAGGGGAATCCACCAGAACCAGTTCTGCACCTACCACTGCAGCCAAGACCACTTCAATCAGTTCAGGAACTACCACAGCAACAGAAGCCACAAGAAGCGCTGCAGCAGCTATTACAGGAATGGTGGACACCAAAAGCCCTCTAGCGCTTACTACAGGAGCTGAAACCACAACAATCATAGCGGAGAACACCAAGAGCACTGAAGCTTCTATTAGTGCTTCAGAAAACACCAAGAGTAGTGCAACACCTATCGCTGTAGCTGAGACCACTGCAACCACCACAACACCTTTCCCATCATTAGAGGCCACAAGAAGCTCTGCAGCACCTCTTACAGAAATAGTAGCCACCAAAAGCACTGCAGAGCTTACACCTACCACAGCACCAAGGGCCACTGAAAGCATTGCTGCTCCCATAACTGGTGGAGAGACCCCCGGAGGCAGCATAGCATCTGTAACATCAGCTAAGACCACCACAAGCACTTTATTACCTACCAAAGCACAAGAGGTCACAAGAAGCACTGTAGCGCCTATTACAAGTTCAAAGGCCATTGAAAGTGCTGCAACAGAAACCACCACAAGTGGAGCAGAGACCACCACAAGCAGGACCACTCCTATCATTGGTGCAGAAACCACCTGGGGCAGTGAGGCACTTTCCACTCAAACCACAGCCACTACAAGCACTTCAGCACCTACCACAGAACATGAGAACACTAAAAGTTTTGTAGCACCTACTACGGTAGCAGAAACCACCATAACTGGAACAGAGACAACTACTGACACTTCTATTCCTGGAGTGGAAACCACCAGAACCAGTTCTGTACCTATCACAGGAGCCAAGACCACTTCAAGCACTTCAGCACTTACCACAGCAGCAGGGGCCACAAGAAGCACTGCATCGGCTATTACAGAATTAGTGGCCACAAAAAGCATTGTAGAACTTACAGATACCACAGCACTAGAGGTGTCCCTAATCACTGCTACTTCTATAGCTGGTGCAGAAACCACCAGAGGCAGTGTAACATTAGTCTCATCGGCAGAGGCCACCACAAGCATTATGGTACCTACCTCAGCACAAAAGGTCACAACAAGCACTGTTGCACCTAATACAGGTACAAAGACCACCAAAAGCACTTTATCACCCACTACAGGTGCAGAAACCACACCAAGTGGAGTTGAGACCACCACAATTACTGCTACTCCTATCATTGATGCAGAAACCACTAGGGGCAGTGCAGCACTTAACACAGCAACCACAACTGCTATAACCACTTCAGCACCTACCACAGAACTAGAGGCCACTAGAAGCTCTGCAGTACCTACTACAGGAGCAGGAACCACCATAATTGGAGCGGAGACAACTACTGCCACTTCTGTTTTTGGAGGGGAATCTACCAGGACCAGTTCTGCACCTACCATAGCAGCGAAGACCAGTTCAATCAGTTCAGGAACTTCCACAGCAGCAGAAGCCACAAGAAGCACTGCAGCAGCTATTACAGGAATGGTGGCCACCAAAAGTTCTGTAGCACTTACTACAGGAGCTAAAACCACAACAATCACAGCGGAGACTATCAAGCACACTGATGCATCTATTAGTGCTTCAGAAACCACCAAGAGTAGTGCAGGACCTATCACTGTAGCTGAGACCACTGCAAACACCTCAGCACCTTTCACAGCATTAAGGGCCCCCGGAAACCCCACATCACCTATTACAAAAATGGTGTCTAACAAAAGCACTGCAGAACTTACACCTACCACATCATTGGAGGCCGTCCAAAGCACTGCTGCTCCTATAACTGATGCAGAAAGCACTAGAGGCAGTGTAGCATCTGTCACATTAACTGAGATCATCACAAGCACTTTATTACCTACCACAGAACAAGCAGTCTCAAGAAGCACTGTAGCATCTGTTACAGATAAAAAGGCCACTGAAAGTCCTGCATCACCCACTACAGTAGCAGAAACCACCACAACTGTAGTGGAGACCACCACAAGCACGACCACTCTTATCATTGGTGCACAAACCAGCTGGGACAGTGAGGCACTTTCCACAGCAACCACAATCACTACAATCACTTCAGTACCTGCAACAGAAGAGGGGGCCACTAAAGGCGATGTATCACCTACTACAGGAGCAAAAACAACCATAACTGGAGCAGAGACAACCAATATCACTCCTATTCCAGGAGCAGAAACCACTAGAAGCAGTTCTGCACTTACCACAGCAGCCAAGACCACTTCAATCAGTTCAGGAACCACCACAGCAGCAGAGGCCACAGGAAGCACTGGAAGAAGTATTACAGGTATGGGGGCCACCAGAAGTCCTGCAGCACTTACTACAGGAGTTGAAACCACAACAACTACAGCAGAGATCACCAAGAGCACTGCCTCTCCTATTAGTGCTTTAGAAACCACCAAGGGCACTGTAGCACCTATCATAGTAACCACAAACCCCACAGGCACTTCAGCACCTACTACTGAGGTAGAGGTCATGAAAATCTCTAAAGCACCTACTACAGTAGTAGAAACCACCATAACTAGAGCAGAGACAACCACTACCACTCCTACTACTGCAGCGGAAAACACCATAACCAATTCTGCACCTACCACAGCAGCCAAGACCACTGCAAACACATCAGCACCTATCACAGCATTAGAGGCCACAAGAAGTCCCACAGCATCAATTACAGAAATAGTATCCACCAAAAGCACTGCAGAACATACACCTACCACAGCACCAAGGGCCACTGAAGGCACTGTTGCTCCTATAAATAGAGCAGAAACTCCCAAAGGCAGCATAGCATCTGTCACATCAGCTAAGACCGCCACAAACACTTTATTACCTATCACAGCTGAAGAGGTCACAAGAAGCACTGTAGCATCTGCTATGGGAGCAGAAAAAAACCTAACTGGAGCGGAGACAACTACTGCCACTTCTATTCCTCTAGTGGAAACCACCAGAACTAGTTCTGCACTTACCACAGCATACAAGACCACTCCAAGCACTTCAGTGCCAACAACAGCGGCAGGGACCACAAAAAGCACTGCAGCAGATATTACAGAATTAGTGGCCATCAAAAGCACTGTAGAACTTGCACATACCACAGCACTAGAGGCCTCCCAAAGCACTGCTGCTCCTGTAACTGGTGCAGAAACCACAAGAGGCAATGTACCTTCTATCACATTAGCCAAGACAGCCACAAGCACTTTAGTACCCACCACAGCACAAAAGTTCACAAGGAGCACTGCATCACCTATTACAGGTACAGAGGCCACCAAAAGCACTGCATCACCTACTACAGTGGCAGAAACAACCACAAGTGGAGTGAAGACCACCATACGCACTGTCACTGCTGTTACTGGTACGGAAACCACTGTGAACAGTGCAGCACTGACAACAGCAGCCAAAACCGCTACCAATTCATCAGCACCTACTAAAGCACTAGAGGCCACAAAGAACTCTACAGGAGCAGAAATCACCACAATTGGAGCAGAGACAACTACGAGTATGGCAGCTCCCATTTCTGTGGCTGAAACTTCCAGAGCCAGTCCTGCACCTGCCTCAGCAGCCAAGACCACTCTAAGCACTTCACCGACCACAGCACTAGAGGTCACAAACAGCACTGCAGCACCTATTACAGAAGCACAAACCACCAGAAGTGGAGAGGAGACCACCACAAGCACTGCTGCTTCTATTGTTGGAGTGGAAACCACCAGAGACAGTGCAACACCTACCATTGAAGACAAGTTTACTAGAAGCACTTCAGCACATACCACAGCACCAGGGACTACAAAAATTACTTCAGTGACTACCACAGATGCACACACTACAACAAGCGCTTTAGGATCAAGCAAAGCATCAGAGACCATAAAAATCACATCTACTACAGAACAAGGGGTCACAAAAAGCACTGCTGGACATACAACAGGAGCAGAGACCACTGCAAGCTCAGCATCACCCTTCACAGCAGCACAGTTCACCACAGGCATTCCAGCACCATTCACAGCAACAGAGACAAGCACAAGCAGCGCAGCACGCACGAAAGACACAAAGTCCACAAGTGCAATAGCAGGTACAATTCTCTTCTTTGAACCTGGCATTTCACTGTCACTGTTCTCCTCTGTGTGCTCTGTTACACCTCTCCCTCTCTACTTCGATTTTCCTCAGTGCTTTAAATGGGCAGGTACTACATGGTACTGAGTGCCTGCACTTCATCATTTGATAGGCGGAGTACCTGCACTTCTCAGTACTGCTGTAATATGGTTAATAGCAGAGAGTACCTGCACTTTTAGTGGGAAACAGACACTCTAAATAGTAAATACCTGCTCTTTTATGTTTCAGTTTAAAGCACTGGTTTTCTTTCTTTGGAATGCGCCTTTAAAAGCTAAAAGCCGGAACTGAACATCAGCTGCTGAGCAAACATGCTCTTGTTTTTGCATTGTCTGAGTATCTCTAGCACACATGTTACTCCATGTTAAACTATATATTATACCATGGTATTATCAAAGACAGACACTGAATATGAAAACCTAGAATTCAGTAGAATGTGTAATGTATTTCACACAGGGCCAGTAACAGAAGAGGTTATTTATCCTGTAACTGAGAAGCCAGCAGAGCAACTTCCGGGGGTGAACACTACAACAACTCAACAAACCACACTGACATCAACAACCATTGGAAGAACATCGACGAGCAAAGGTAAGACCAGGGTTATAGTGGACATGAGCTGTCAATCCTGGTAGATACCACAAATCATGGGAGCGCACATTGCACATAAGGGAGTTTCCTTGGGACTTTTTGGGAATGATGGGGTATGATGGGTGTACAGATTAGCCCATGACCTTCCTACACTCAGACGAAAAATCACTGATGTTGGTGGGTGTGTGATGACATCACCATCCAGTCACCAGATGGCCACCTCCACCTCCAAGAGCTTGTATTTGCCAGAAATTAGTTTTCCTTTACTTTGTTAAGGGCTACTTCAATTAAAATGTTGCTTTACCTGATGGATGCAAAAACACGCTCACAGCCTCCTCTGACTGTGTGACAGGAAGGAAGGATGCTAAGCAAACCTTTAGGATAGAGTATCATGAACAGAACAATGTACGTAAATTAAATAAATTTTTTAACAATGCCATCTTTGTCACATTCTTTAAGAAATAAGACACCCGGAGCTGACGAACCCTCTGCAAAAAAACACTCAAAGAACAGATAACCAATAAATGACTTAACGAAGTACCAGCATTGGACCATTGGAGTAGTTGCAAGTAGTTAGTTGCCTTTAGAAATCTACCATTTGTTCTGATATTTCGAACCAGGATGAGAATATACTACATGTGCTGATTTCTGCACCTGTTAATATGGCCATGCAAAGTACTTTCCCCCACATTTGCTAAGGGTTTGTGCCCTTGCATATACACGACTCAAAGCGGCGCAACCATCAACTATAGATTATAAAGAACAGCTCTAAAATGTGCTGCGTTGCAGAAGGGCCCCCACAAACCTTTGTCAATTTACATCAATCCTTCCTTCAATTGGAAGTAGAACTAGTAAAGAGGGTCATTAGTATTTGTTTCTGAGCATTCCACATAGTCTATGCATGCTTGGAACATACTTAAATATGGTCTTTTATACCAGAAACTCTAAATGACAGCACTCCAGTAGTGTAAGTCAGTTAAACTTACCACAAGTATCCACCTGAATTCCTACTCTTGTAGGCTCTGAAGTGCTGGTGTGTTCTGCCTGGCATGACGTACATTATATGTCAGTTTCATGTTGCAAACTGGAAGGGTTATGGAATGTTCATTATAAAATATATTTAAATATTGAAATAAACTTTCTTGTACCTATTTACTAACAATCCTTTGTAAATGTAAACATACATGAATTTTGGATGATCACTTTTTTGAGACTTCTTGGCTATTCTGAATGAAGTCGAAAATGAATTTACCAGAAGGTAAAATAGGTGTGGTTACAAAATATTCAGTTTTAAGTAATTGACCTCCACATATAGGGACTGCACAATCTATTGACTTGTAGTATATTACTAAGGTAATTAGATGTACAGTAATCATCACCAATCCCCATTTGCCTTGTGTATGTGCAGCTTGACAACATGTTTCCAGGTATATATTTCTTTGGTCAGTATTTCAACTTAAAACCTTTAAAATGTGTCTTTCAACTGAATGGAGAAGGCTTTGTATTAAAAGCAATTTCATGGCCTCCTACGGGCTAGGTAAAGTAAACTGAAATAAAGTGGACGCGTTATTGGGGCAAGTACAAGTGCTCTGCTAATCCCAAATGAGCAGATAAATGGAGAATGAAATTCAACCCAAAAGCATCCAACTTCCCATGGACTCCTTTGTACTGAAGCACTGGTACATCTTGTAGATAATGTAGGCCCTGAACGTTTACCTAAAAGGAAAGGGCAGCTTGGCACAGCACCCTGCATGTGTCTTTCTCTCTTGTACCTCTCTATTGAGTTAATCTCCTCAAGGACACTGCACCGCGTGTGCCTTGTGCCTCACACATTCATTATTGTGCCCTCAAACAGGACAGTAAATGTGTAACTATGCACTTCATCTCCATTCTTGCTTCTTGCTTGTGTGCAAAAGTATTTGTACGCTTGTAGCACCCCGCATCTCCCTTTCCAACTCAAGCTTTCAAACTTGTCTTTGAAATTAGCTTGTAATTGCAATGTGTTCTTTTCTACCACTGTTGTAGGTCCCACTACAAGCACTCAAGCACCTACCACAGCTCCACAGTACTTCACAAGCACTGCAGCTCCACAAACCACCTCAAGCACTGCATCTCTTACCAGAGCTCCACAGACCCACACCACAGCTCCTACCAAAGGTCCAGAGACCAGCAGCACCTCTGCAGGTCCTCAAACTATCCAAACCACTTCAATTCCTGCCACAGCTCTGAGGACTACCAAAGATGCAGCCACTGCCAACACAGCTCAACCAACAACTATGATTACTGTTGTTCCTACGACAGCTCAAGAGGTTACCACAAGCACAGACGTACCGACCAAAAGATCAGAGTCCACCAAAACCACCCCTACTGCAACAGTGATAGGTGGTGATGGCACCATAATCCCTACAAACCCTACCACAACAGCAGAGAGCACCACAATTGCTGCAACAACAACCACAACAACAACCACTATCGCAACAACTGCTGCAACAACACCATTAGACAAGATCATCACAAGCACTTCAAGTCTTAGTGCAAGAGCAGCAGGCACCACAACTACTGCAGCAATGATGACGGAAGAAGAAACCATCACGACCACTGTGGCATCTGCCACAGGAGCTGGCACCACAGAGGCAACTGCAGCATATGCCACAGGATCAGACACCACTAAAACTTTTGCATTGCCTATCACGGAAGTAGAGATTACCAAAATCACCACAGCACATGCTACAGGAGCAAAAGCCCAAGCAAGTAGTGCCTCAACTGCCACAGTAGCTGTTTCCACCTCAGTTACAGAGGTACGTGCTCCAGGAGCAGATATCCCAAAAAGTACCACAGCACCTACAAAGGGAGCAGAAACTGCTGCAAGCACTGTTTCACTGAACACAGTAGCAAAGGCTACAACAAGTACCACAGTGCCTACTACAACCTCTGAGGTCATCACAGTCTCTCCACCTCATATGACAGGAGCAGAGAGCACCACAGTCTCAGTACCATCTCCCACAACAGCTAGTAACATCATAACAACAGCCGCAGCAACAACTCTAGGCCAGATATCCACAACTCTAGGTGTCATTACTGGAGAAGAAAGCACTGCAACTACTGCAGCAACTACAGAAGCGAGTAGAATAACCGGGACTACTGCATCATCTACCACAGGAACAGAGAACACTTCAATCACTTCAGCCCCTAACATAGCACTCAAAACCACTTTAAGCACTACAGAAGTAGAGGCCACCAAAAGCATGGCAGCACCTACCTCAGAGGCAGAAACTATAACAAGAACTCTTGCACCTGCAACAGAAGCTGGGGGCCCCACAAGAGAAATACTGACTACCCAGGGCACTGCCACTACTATTACTGCAGAAGAGACTACAAGGGACAGTTCAGGAACTACCACAGCAGCTGAGACAGCTACAAGCACTTCATTGCCTTCCACAGCACCGGGGACCACAAGCAGCACTGCTGCACCTACAACACCAGCCAATGCCTCTAAAAGTATTGCAGCACCTTCCACAACAGCAAAGACCTCTTTAACAACTGTACCAAGTACACCAGCAAGCGGTTTCATTGCAAGCTCTGCAAGTCCTGCAGGAGCACAAAGCACTATAATCACAGCAACAGCTTCCACTACAGGTGGAATAACTATAAATACTGCAGCATTTACCACAGAAACACAGGCCACCTCAAGCACGTCAGCATCTACCACACCACCGGCAACCACAAGAAGCACTACAGGGGCCGAGAGTACAAAAAGCATGGCAGAACCTACAAGGGGAGCAGAAGCCATCACAAATACTGTTTCATCTACCACAGAAGCAGGGACTCCCATAAGTGAAGCAGAGCCCACCAAGAGCACTGCTGTTCGTATTACTAGAGCGGAAACTACCAGGGGCAGTGCAGGGCTTACCACAGCAGCCGAGACAACTACAACCACTCTAGCACCTATAACAGGATCAGAGACTACAAGAAGCAATGCAGCACCTAACACAACAGCAAGCGTCTCTATAACAGCTGCAGCAAGCTCAACAGCAGACAGGGTCATCACAGGCTCTACGAGTCCTACCGTGGGAGCAGGAAGCAACACAGCAGCACCCCTCACCATAGGAGTAATAATCAGAACTACTGCAGCATCTACTACAGCAGCTGAGACCTTAACATACAGTTCAGAACTGACCACATCAGAAGATGAAACATCTACTACAGGAATTTTGGCAAACAAAAGCACTGCAACACTCACAACAGAAGCAGAAACAAAAACAAGCACAGTGGGGAGCACACAAATCACAGTCGCTCCTATAACTGGTGAAGAGACCACCAGAGGCAATGCAGCACCTTTCACATCAGTGAAAACCACTACCAGTACTTCAGTACCTAACGCAACACTGGAGGCCACAAGAACCACTGCAGCACCTGTTATGGGAACAGATGCCACCAATAGCATTATGGCACTTACAACTGGAGCAGAAACCACCACAAGTGGAGTGGGGAGCACCACAAGCACTGCCACTGCTATTACCAGTGTGGAAACCAGTAGAGGCACTGCAGAGCCTAACACAGCAGCCAAGACCACTAGGAGCGATTCCGTAGCTACCACAGCACTAGAGGCCACAAGAAGCACTGCAGCACATGTTACAGGAGCAGAGGCCACCAAAGGCACTGAAGTACCTAGCACAGCTGCAGAAACTACCATAAGTGGAGCAGAGACGATCACTGTCTCCCCTGTTACTGCAGTGGAAAGCACCAGAGTCATTTCTGCACCTACCACAGCAGCAAAGGCCACTCCTAGCACTTCAGCACAGACCACATCACTAGAGGCCACCGAACGCACCCTAGTGCCTATAACTGGTACACAAATCACCACTGGCAGTGCTGCACCTATCACATCAGCTGAGACGACTGCAAGCACTCCACTACCTATGACAACCGTGGAGACCACACAAAACACTGCAGCACCAATTACAGGAAACAAGGCCACCAAAAGTTCTGTAACACCTACGGCAGGAGAAGAAACCACCATAAATGGAGCAGAAACAACCACTGCCACTCCGTTTACTGGAGCAATAACAGCCAGAGCCAGTGCTCCACCTACCACAGCAGCCAAGACCACTCCAAGCACTCCACTACCTACCACACCACTACAGACCACAAGAAGAACTACTGTACCTATTACAGGAATTGCAGCCACTAATATTACTGCAGCACTTACTACAGGCGCAGAACCTCCATCAGTCACAGCTGCAACCACCAAGAGCACTACTGCTACTAACACTGGTGAGGAAATCACCAAAGGCAGTGCTGCAGCTATCACTGCAGTAGAGACCATAGCAATCACCTCAGCACCTATCACAGTCATAGAGCCCACAACAGACACTGCAGCACCAATTACAGGAATAATAGCCACCAGAAGCACTGTGGCACTTCATAACGGAGCGGAAACCACAACAGGCACAGAGGAGGCGATCAAGAGCACTGCCACTGCTATTACTGGTGAGGAAACCACAAAAAGCAGTGCAGCACCTTTTACTGCAACTCAGGCCAGTATAAGCAATTCAGCACCTATCACAGTACTAGAGCCCACAAGAAGCACTGCAGTTCTTACTTCAGGAATAGAGGTCACTAAAAGCACTGTAGCACCTTCTACAGTAGCAGAGAGCACCACAAGTGGAGTAGAAACCACCATAAACAATGCCACTCCTATTACTGGGGTGGAAGCCACCAGAAGCAGTGCAAAACCTATCACAGAATCCAAGAATAGCACTAATCCTTCAGAACATACCACAACATCAGGGACCACAGCCAGCAGTGCAGTGATTACCTCAGTAGCAGACACTACAAAAATCACTTTCACCTCAAGCAAAGCACTAGAAACCATCAAGATCGCAAGTACCCCTACTACAGAACAAGATGTCACTAAAAGCACTGCTGCACTTACTACAGGATCAGAGACCACTGAACAATCATTGTCACCCGCCACAGCAGCACGGTTCACCACAGGCATTCCAGCACCTTTCACAGCAACAGAAAGAACCACAGGCAGTGCAGGACGCTCAACAGACACTAAGACCACAAGTGCAACTGCAGGTACAATACTTGATACTGCAGTATGTATTCTCTTGTTTGAACTTGGCTTTTTACTGTCTGTATTCTCCTATATATGCTTTGTTACAACTCTGCCTGTTTGCTTCTGTTTTTCTTCTTTGGAATGAGCATTTAAGAGACAGAAGCTGGGATCGTACATCACCCGCTGAGCAAACATGCTCTAATTTTTGCATTTTCTTATTGAGCATCCCTAGCAAATGTTACTACATCTTGCACTATAAAGAATAACATGTTATTAACATAGACAGGCACTGAGTATTAAGATATACAAATCAGTAGCATGTTTAATTCTTTTTTAGTTGCATTAGTTGGGAATCATGGCTTTGTTGCAAGCCAGTGATAATGTTGCCTTTATGCTTGGGGGACCTATGGAATGCTCAGCTATGGAATGTATGTCACGGAAGCATTGCTAGTGCCTCAGTGAGGATGGCCAGCTCAGCACAGTGCCAGTCACCACCATTTATAAATCTGGAACTCGTGAGAAAATGAATGTTGTTTACCTTTCCACTCACTTAGACAGTATCAGCACTAAGTGTAATGTATTTCACACAGGGCCAGTAACAGAAGAGGTTATTTATCCTGTAACTGAGAAGCCAGCAGAGCAACTTCCGGGGGTGAACACTACAACAACTCAACAAACCACACTGACATCAACAACCATTGGAAGAACAGTGACGAGCAAAGGTAAGACCAAGTTTATAGTGGACATGATCTGTCAATCCTGGTAGATACCACAAATCATAGGGGTGCACATTCCACATAAGGGAGGTTCCTTGGGACTTATTGGGAATGATGGGGTATGATGGGTGTACAGATTAACCCATGACCTTCCTAAACTCAAGCGAAAAATCACTGATCTTGGTGGGTGTGTGATGACATCACCATCCAGTCACCAGATGGCCACCTCCACCCCCAAGATCTTGTATTTGCCAGTAATTAGTTTTCCTTTACTTTGTTAATGGCTACTTCAATTAAAATGTTACTTCATCTGATGGATGCAAAAACACCCTCACAGCCTCCTCTGACTGTGTGACAGGAAGGAGGGATCCTAATCAAACCTTTAGGATAGAGTACTATGAACAGAACAATGTACGTAAATTAAATACATTTTTAACAATGACATCTTTGTCACATTAAGAGATAAGACACTCAGAGTTGACGAACCCTCTGCAAAAAAACACACAAGGAACAGATAACCAATGAGTGACTTAACGAAGTACCAGCATTGGACCATTGGATTAGTTGCCGGTAGTTAGTTTCCTTTAAAAATCTACCATTTGTTTTGATATTTTGAAACAGGATAAGAATATTGTACATGTGCTGATTTCTGCACCTGGTAATATGGCCATACAAAGTACTTTCCCCACATTTGCTAAGGTTCTTGCCCTTGCATATACACGACTCAAAGATAAGTTGAAACAAATCGGTGCAACCATCAACCATAGATTATAAAGAACAGCTCTAAAATGTTCTGCCTTGCACAAGGGTCCCCACAAACCTTTGTCAATTCACTCTAATCCCTGCTTGAACGGGAAGTAGAACTAGTGAGAGGGTCATTTGTATTTGTTTCTGAGCATTCCACATAGTCTATGCATGCTTGGAATACAGTTAAATGTGGCCTTTTATACGAGAAATAATAAATTACAGCACTCCAATGGTGGAATTCAGTGAAACTTGACATAAGTATCCAGCTGAATTCCTACTGTTGTAGGCTCTGAAGTGCTGGTGTGTTCTGCCTGGCACGATGTACATTATATATCAGTTTCATGTTATAAACTAGCAGGGTTATGGAATCTTCATGGTTAAATATTTTTAAATATTTAAATCAACTTTCTTGTACCTATTTACTAACAAACCTTTTTAAATATAAAACATACATGAATTTTGTATGATCACTTTTGTGAGAGTTCTTGGTTATTCTGAATAAAGTCGAAAATGAATTTACCAGAAGGTAAAATAGGTGTGGTTAAAAAATATTCAATTTTAAGTAATTGACCTCCACATATAGCGACTCCACAATCTATTGACTTGTAGTATATTACTAAGGTAATTAGATGTGCAGTTATCATCACAAATCTCCATTTGCCCTGTGTGTGTGCACCTTAATAATATGTTTCTAGGCATATATTTCTTTGGTCAGTATTTCAACTTAAACCCTTTAAAATGCGCCTTTCAACTGAATGGAGAAGGCTTTAGAATAAAAGCAATTTATGGCCTCCTACGGGCTATGTAAAGTGAACTGAAATAAACTGGACGCATTATTGGGGCAAGTACAAGTGATCTGCTAATCCCAAATGGGCGGATAACTGGAGAATGAAACTCAAGCTAAAAGCATCCAACTTCCCATGGACTCCTTTGTACTCAATGACTCGTACATCTTGCCGATAATGTAGGCCCTGAACATTTACCTGACAGAAAAGGGCAGCTTGGCACAGCACCCTGCATGTGTCTTTCTCTGTTGTACCTCTCTATTGAGTGAATCTCCTCAAGGACCCTGCACCGCGTGTGCCTTGTGCCTCACACATTCATTATTATGCCCTCAAACAGGACAGTAGATGTGTAAATATGCACTTCATCTCCATTCTTGCTTCTTGCTTGTGTGCAAAAGTATTTGTACACTTGTAGCACCCCGCATCTCCCTTTCCAACTCAAGCTGACAAGCGTGTCTTTGAAATTAGCGTGTAATTGCAATGTGTTCTTTTCTACCACTGTTGTAGGTCCCACTACAAGCACTGCAGCACCTACCACAGCTCCACATTACTTCACAAGCACTGCAGCTCCACAAACCACCTCAATCACTGCATCTCTTACCAGAGCTCCACAGACCCACACCACAGCTCCTACCAAAGGTCCAGAGACCAGCAGCACCTCTGCAGGTCCTCAAACCATCCAAACCACTTCAATTCCTGCCACAGCTCTGAGTACTATCAAAGATGCAGCCACTGCCAACACAGCTCATCCAACAACTATGATTAATGTTGTTCCTACAACAGCTCAAGAGGTTACCACAAGCACAGACGTACCGACCAAAAGATCAGAGTCTACCAAAACCACCCCTACTGCAACAGTGATAGCGGGTGATGGCACCATAATCCCTACAAACCCTACCACAACAGGAGAGAGCACCATAAGTGCTGCAACAACTACCACAACAATAATCACGATCCCAACAACTGCTGCAACAACAACATTAGGCAAGATCATCACCAGCACGTCAAGTCTTAGTGCAAGAGCAGAAGGCACCACAACCACTGCAGCAATGATGACGGAAGGAGAAACCATCATAACCACTGTGGCATCTGCCACAGGATCAGACACCACTAAAACTTTTGCATTGCCTATCACGGAAGTAGAGATCACCAAAATGACCACAGCACATGCTACAGGGGCAAAAGCCCAAGCAACTAGTGCCTCAACTGCCATAGTAGCTGTTTCCACCTCAGTCACAGAAGTACATATTCCGGGAGCAGATAGCCCAAAAAGTACCAGAGCACCTACAAAGGGAGCAGAAACTGCTGGAAGCACTGTTTCACTGACTACAGTAGCAACGGCTACAACAAGGACCGCAGTGCCTACTACAACAGCTGAGGCCATCACAAGCACTGCAACAGTTGCAACAGTGCCTGAGGTCATCACTGTCTCCCCGCCGCATATCACAGGAGCAGGGAGCACCACAGTCGCAGTACCATCTACCACAACAGCTAGTACCACCATAGCACCAGCAGCAGAGACAACTGTTGGCCAGATATCCACAACTCTAGGTGTCATTACTGGAGAAGAAAGCACTGCAACTACTGCAGCAACTATAGAAGCGAGTAGAATAATCAGGACTACTGCATCATCTACCACAGGAACAGAGACCAATTCAATCACTTCAGGCCCCAACATAGCACTCAAAACCACAATAAGCACTACAGAAGTAGAGGCCACCAGAAGCATGGCAGCACCTACCTCAGAGGCAGAAACTACAAGAAGAACTCGTTCACCTGCAATAGAAGCCGGGGGCCCCACAAGAGAAATACTGACTACCCAGGGCACTGCCACTACTATTACTGCAGAAGAAACTACCAGGGGCAGTTCAGGAACTACCACAGTAGCTGAGACAGCTACAAGCACTACATCGCCTTCCACAGCACCAGGGACCACAAGCAGCACTGGTGCACCTACAACACCAGCCAATGGCTCTAAAAGCATTGCAGCACCTACCACAACAGCAAAGACCTCTTTAACAACTGTCGCAAGTACATCAGCAAGTGGTTTCATCACAAGCTACGCAAGTCCTACGGGAGCACAAAGCACCATAACCACTGCAACAGCTTCCACTACAAGTGGAATACCTAGAAATACTGCAGCATTTACCACAAAAACACAGGCCACCTCAAGCACGTCAGCATCTACCACACCACCGGCAACCACAAGAAGCACTACAGGGGCCGAGAGTACCAAAAGCTTGGCAGAACCTACAAGGGGATCAGAAGCCATCACACATACTGTTTCACCTACCACAGAAGCAGAGACTCCCACAAGTGAAGCAGAGCCCACCAAGAGCACTGCTGTTCGTATTACTAGAGCGGAAACTACCAGAGGCAGTGCTGGGCTTACCACAGCAGACGAAACAACTACAAGCACTCTAGCACCTATAACAGTATCAGAGACTACAAGAAGCAATGCAGCAGCTAACACAACAGCAAGCGTCACTATAACAGCTGCAGCAAGCTCAACAGCAGACAGGGTCATCACAGGCTCTACAAGTCCTACCATGGGAGCAGAAAGCAACACAGCAGCACCCCTGACCATAGGAGGAATAATCAGAACTACTACAACATCTACTACAGCAGCTGAGAACTTAACATACAGTTCAGAACCGACCACATCAGAAGAGAACAGAGGAAGTACTGTAACAACTACTAAAGGAATGTTGGCAAACAAAAGCACTGCAACACTCACAACAGAGGCAGAAACAACAACAAGCACAGTGGGGAACATAAAAAACACAGTCAGTCATTTAAATGGTGCAGAAACCACTAGAGGCAATGGAGCTCCTTTCACTTCAGTGAAAACCGCTACAAGTACTTCAGTACCTAACTCAGCACTAGAGGCCACACAACCCACTGGAAAACCTATTACGAGTACAGATGTCACCAAAAGCATTATGACACTTACAACTGGAGCAGAAACCACCACAAGTGGAGTGGGGAGCACCACAACCACTGCCACTGCTTTTACCAGTGTGGAAACCACAAGAGGTACTGCAGAGCCTAACACAGCAGCCAAGACCATTAGAAGCATTTCAGTATCTACCACAGCACTGGAGGCCACAAGAAGCACTGCAGCAACTTTTACAGGAAAAGAGACCACCAAAAGTGCTGCAGTAACTACTGCAGGTGCAGAAACTATCATAAATGGAGCAGAGACGATCACTGGCACTGGAGAGGAAAGCACCAGAGCCAGTACTGCAGCTACCACAGCAGCCAATACCAACACTGGCAGTGAGGCACCTATCACAGGCCTGACAACTACAAGCACTTCAGTACCTACCCCAGCCCTGGAAAACACAAAAAGCACTGCAGCACCTAGTACAGGCACAGAGGCTACCAAAAGGTCTTCAGCGCCTACTGTAGGGGCAGAAACTACCATAAGTGGAGCAGAGACAACCACTGCCACTCCTGTTACAGGAGTGGAAACTAGCAGAGTCAGTGCTACACCTGCTACAGAAGCCAACACCACTCCAAGCACTTCAGCATATACCACATATTCAACAGCACAAGAGACCACAAGAAGCACTGCAGCACCTATTACATGTATAGTGACCACCAAAAGCACTGTAGCACTTACTAGAGGAGCAGAAACGACATCAATCACAGCAGAAAACACCAAGAGCACTGCTGCTACTAATACTGTTGAGGAAATTACCAAAGGCAGTGCAGCACCTATTACAGGAGGAGTCACCACCAAAAGCACTGCAGTACTTACTACAGGAGCAGAAACCACAAGCACTGCAGATAAAATCAAGAGTACTACCCCATCTATAATTGGTGCAGAAACCTCCAGAGGCAGTGCAGTAGCTACCACAGAAGCCACGAACACTACAAGCACTTCACCACCTACCACAACCACAGCACTAGCAGCTACCAATAGCACTACTGCTCCTACAGCTGGTACAGAAACCACCAGTGGCAGTACAGTAACTATCACACCAGTCAAGAGCAGTACAAGCAGTTTAGTTCCTGCCACAGCACTAGAGGTCACAAGAAGCACTGCAGCACCCATGAAAGGAACAGAGGCCACTGCAAGCACTGAAGCACGTACTACAGCAGCTGAAACCAGCAGAAGTGGAGTAGAGACCACCACACACATTGCCACTGCTATTACTGGGGCACCTGTCACAGATTTTAAGACTACTAGAAGCACTTCAACACATACCACAGCACCGGGGACTACAAGAAGTATTCTAGTGACTACCACAGAGGCACACACTACAACAAGCGCTTTGGGATCAAGCAAAGCCTCAGAAACCATCAAAATCACGTCTGCTCCTACTACAGAACAAGAGGTCACAAAAAGCACTGCTTCACTTACCATAGGAGCAGAGACCGCTGCAAGCTCAGCATCACTTGTCACAGCAACACAGTTCACCACAGGCATTCCAGCACCATTCACAGCAACAGAGACAACCACAAGCAGCACAGCACGCACGAAAGACACAAAGTCCACAAGTGCAACTGCAGGTAAAATTCTCTTCTTTGAACCTGGCATTTCACTGTCTCTGTTCTCTTCTGTGTTCTCTGTCAGAACTCTGCTCTTTGCTTCTGTTTTCCTTCTTTGGAATGTGCCTTTAAGAGACAGAAGCCAGGATGGAACATCAGCCGCTGAGCAAACATGCTCTCTTTGTTGCAGTTTCTTAATAAGTGTATCACTTCATGTAAAACTATACAGTATAGCAGTCTAACAACAAACCCAGACACTAAGGGGGTCATTCCGCCACCAAAGTTCCCCGTCGGAAGACCGCTCTGCGGTCACAAGACCGCGAGGGTCATTCTGACTTTCCCGCTGGGCCGGCGGGCGACCGCCAAAAGGCCGCCCGCCGGCCCAGCGGGAAAGACCCAGCAACGATGAAGCCGGCTCCCAATGGAGCCGGCGGAGTTGCTGGGGTGCGACGGGTGCAGTGGCACCCGTCGCGATTTTCAGTGTCTGCAAAGCAGACACTGAAAATCTTTATGTGGCCCTGTTAGGGGGCCCCACGACACCCGTTCCCGCCAGCCTCTTCCTGGCGGTGTAAACCGCCAGGAACAGGCTGGCGGGAAGGGGGTCGGAATCCCCATGGCGGCGCTGCATGCAGCGCCGCCATGGAGGATTCCCTGGGCCAGGGGAAAACCGGCGGGAAACCGCTGGTTCCCCTTTTCTGACCGCGGCTTTACCGCCGCTGTCAGAATTGCCCCGGATGCACCGCCAGCCTGTTGGCGGTGCTTCCGCTGCCCTCTGCCCTGGCGGTTTCAAACCGCCAGGGTCAGAATGAGGGCCTAAATATTAAAACATACAAATTAATATAATGGTTATTTTGCTTTATTTGCCTCAGCCGGGCATTCACGCAATTATTTTAAGCCTAGCGTCAAGTGGCCCTTATGCGTCGGTGACCTATGGATTCTCAACAATGGGATGTGTGTCACTGAGCTGTCCAATGAGGCCTCAGTGAGGGCTTCCTACCTCAGTGCTACCCTAGTCACCACCACTGTTAAATCTGGAACTCATGAGCAAATGAAATGTAGTTGTCCAGTTTACTCATTTAGTGAGTGTCAGCACTAAGTGAAATTTGTCACAGGGCCAATAACAGAAGAGATTATTTTACCTATAACTGAGAAGCCAGCAGAGCAACTTCCAGGGGTGAACACCACGACAACACAACAAACCACACTAACCTCTACAACCACTGTAACAACTCTGACAAGCAAAGGTAAGACTAGGGCTATAGTGGGACATGAGCTCTCAATTCTGGTAGACACCACTAATCATGGGAGTGGACAATGCACAAAAGGGCGCACTTTGGGGGATATTTGGAATGATGGGGTCTGGTGATTGTACTGACTGACCCATGATCTGCCAGCACTCAGACTAAGAATCATTGATCTCGGTGGGCGTGTGATGGCATCATCAGCCGATCCCCATATGAGCTCAACCACCCCACAGGAGCTTGTACTTTCCAGACATTCATTTTCCTCTGCTTTTTTAGAGGCCATTTAAGTTAAAATGTTCCTGCACCTGAAAGGTGGACAAACAACCTCAACGCCTCCTCTGGTTGCGTGAAGCAACGGATAGATGCTAACCAAACTTTTAGCAAAGCATATGAATAGACAGGTTACGTAAATTTTTCAGTAATGTCACCCTCACCATATTCTCTAAGAAATAATTTACACCCAGAAAAATGAATCCTACCAGAACATAATCTCTGTAAGAAAAAACCTAGGAGATCACATTACCAGGGTATGATTTAACAATCTGCCAGGGTAGACCCTCAGGGCCAGTCGCAGTTGTTAGCTGCCTTTAAGAAAACTAACGTTTTTCCTTATGGTTTGGGCCAGTCCGAGGATGTGTTACATGTGATGGTTTCTGCCCATGGGGTTATGGCACCACATAATACAAATTCTTAAGGGTTCTAAGGTTTTGTACGTGCTCCTATTATATCGCAAAGCAACATAAACAGGTACAGCGATCTACTGTGGATTATAAAGCCCCCCAGTAACTACTCAAAATTGTGCTGCATTGCACAAGTGCAGATTCAAACTTTAGTAAATTTGGTCTAATCCTTACTTCCTATGGAATTTGAACTAGCAAAGAAGCAGTTTTCTAGTTCTTTCTGAGAACCGCACATGGATAATGTATACTTTGAACATACTTAATGTGACCTTTTCTACTTGAAATAACAAATTACTGCACTTCAGGTGCCTAACTCATTGAAACTTGACATTGGGATCTAATTAACTTCTAACTTGTAGGCCCTTGAAGTTCAGTGATGTTCTGCACTGGCACCTAATGCTAACTATACCCTTTACTGTTAAGCTAGTGAGGTCATGGAGTGATCATGAAAAAATGTTTTTATCTTACTTGTATATCTTTATTGACAACTCTTTTAAAATGTTTATGAATTGTATTTGATCACTAAATTGAACTAACCAGTAGTTGAAATCGGTGTGGTATCAAAATATTGAGAGTTAACCACCTGCTCATATATTGCCTCCGGAATGTGGACTTGCACTGTATTATTAAGGTAAGTAGATGGGCAGTTGAAACTGTAAATCTATATTTCCCCTGTCAGTAGGTGACTATAGGTGTCCAGTTCTATATTTCCTTGGTCAATATTCTGACATACAACTCTTAAAATACCTCTTTAAACCGAGTGGCGAAACAAACTTATGACCTCCTACAAGCTGTGTAAAGCAAATTGAAGGAAAACAGAGACATTATTTGGCATTTACAAGTGCCACGCTAATCCCGAAGGGGCTGATAACTGGAGCTATTGACCCACTGGGGTTACAAGTAGGATGGAAATGCTTTGCAATTTGAGTTTCTTAGCCAGACATGCTTCGGGGAATGAAATTCAGGCCATAAACAAACAAACTCATAATAGACACCTTAGTGCGGAGATGACTGGTGAACCATGGTAGATCCTGTTTGCCCAGAACATTTTCCTCAAAGATTAGGGCAGTTGGACACAACAACCTCCATTTGTCTTTCTTTGTTGTGTATCTGTTGTGTAAACCCCTGAGAGGCCCTGGGCTGTGTGTGTCTGGAGCCTCACTCACTATTGTGTATTGAAACAGAACAGCAAATGTATAAATGTGCATGTACACGTCATCAATCCTGCCTCTTGCTTATGAGCAAGCAGTAAACGTACACTTGTATCACCCTACATCCCCATTTCCTGCCCAAGCATTCAAGCTTGTCTGTGATACTAGCCTGTAATTGAAATGTGTTCTTCTCTACCACAATTGTAGGTCCCCTTACAAGCACTGCAGCACCCACCATGGCTCCACAGACCTCAACAAGCACTGCAATTCTCACCACAACCCCACAGACCACTTCAAGCACTGCACCTCCTACCACAACTCCACAGACCCCCACCAAAGCTCCTACCAAAGGTCAAGAGACCGCCCGTACCTCTGTACCTCCCACAGCAAGTCTGCAAACCACTCAAACCACTTCAGCTCTTACCACAACTCTAAGTACTACCATTATTTCAGCCATTGCTACAACATCTCCACACACCACTGCAAGTCCTGGTGCTCCTATGACAGCCCAAGAGGCCACCAAAAGCAGTGAAACACCGACAAGAAGACTAGAGTCTACCAAAACCACCTCTACTGGACCTATGACAGCCAGTGAGGGCACCATAATCCCTACAAACCCTACCACAAGAGCAGTGAGCACCACAAATACTGCAGCAGCTATCACAACAACAGGTACCAACCCAACAACTTCTGCAACAACATCATTAGGCAAGATCGCCATAAGGACCCCAAGTCTTAGCACTGGAGCAGGAAGTGCCACAAGCCCAACAGAAGGAGAAAACACAGGGACTGCTGTGGCATCTAACACAGGAGCTGAGACCACAGTTGGAACTGCAACACCTACCACAGGATCATTCTTCAAAAGCTTTGCATTGTCTACCACAGAAGAGGATGTCACTAAATTAACCACACCACTTATTACAGGAGCAACAACGACAGCAACTGCTGCTTCAACTAGAGCAGGAGTGACCACCATAGTAAAAGAAATGTTTGCTACAGGAGCAGAGAATACAAAAAGTACTAATGTACCTACAAAGGGAGCAGAACTTGTTGAAGGCACTGCAGCATCCCCCATTACAGTTGGAGTGACCAGAAATACAGCAGCATCTACCACAGGAACAGAGATCACCTCAAGCACTTCAGCATCTACTACAACACCAGAAACCACAAGAACCACTTCAGGAGTGGGGGCTACCAGAAGCACAACAGCACCTACCACAGGAGCAGAAACAACAACAAATACTGTTTCACCTACGACAGAAGGAGGGACTCCCACAAGTGGAGAAAAGCCCACCATGAGCACTGCCAATCTAATTACTGGAGCAGAAACCATCAGAGGTGACGCACAACCTAACAGAGGCGGCGAAACAACTACAAGCTTTACAGCACCAGAGACCACAAGAAGCATTTCAGCACCCATCACAACAGCAAGGGCAACTATAACAACTACAGCAAGTACCACAACAGACAGGATCATCAAAGGCTTTGCAAGCTCCAGCATGGGAGCAGAAAACACCACAACCACAGCAGCACCGCTCACCACAGAAAGAATAATCAGAACTACTACAACACGTACCACTGCAGCTGAGACCTCAACAAGCAATTCAGCACCTACCACAGCACAAGAGGCCACAAGGCCCATTGTAGCACTTATTTCAGGAATATTGGCCACCACAAACACTGCAGCACCGATTGCCGGAGCAGGAATAACAAGAAGCACAGCAGAGACCACCAAGAGCAATGCCTTTCCTATAACTGGGGAGGAAACTAACAAAGGCAGTGTAGCACCTATCACTACAGCTGAGCCCACTACAGGCACTTCAGCACCTACCACAACAGTAGAGGCCACAAAAAGCACTGGAAAACCTATTACAGGAATAGTGGCCACCAAAAGCACTACAGCACTTATCACAGGAGCAGATACCAAAACAAACACAGCAGAGACCACCAAGAGAACTGCCACTCCTGTAACTGGTGTAGAAACCACGAGAGACAGCTCAATACCTACCACAGCAGCCAACGCCACTGCAAGCACTTTGACACCTATCGTAGCACTAGAACCCACCGAAAGCATTGCTGCTCCGATGACTGGCACAGAAGCCACCAAAAGTAGTGCAGCACCTATCACATCGTCCAAGACCACAACATGCACTTCCCTACCCACCACAGCACTAGAGCCCACAAGAAGCACTGCAGCTCCTATTACTGGAACCAGAAACACCTCTGCACGTACTGCAGGATCAGACACCTTCACAAGTGCAGCTGAGACTAAAAAAATAACTGCCACTCCTATTTCTGGTGCAGAAGGCACCAGAGGCAGCGCAGAAGGTACCAGAGGCAGTGCAGTACTTTCCACAGCTGCCAAGACCACTGCAAGCACTTTAGCACCTACCACAGCAATAGAGGCCACTGAAAGCAATGGTACTCTGATAACTGGTGCAGGCACCACCAGCGCAACAACTGTCACACCATCCTTGGCCACTACAAGCACTCCACCATCTATCACAGCACTGGATGCCACAAGAATCAGTGCAGCACGCATTACAGGAACAGAGACCACCAAAAACACTTCACCACCTACTGGAGGAACATCAATCCCGAAAAGTAGACCAGAGACAACCACAAGCACTGCCACTACTATCGCTGATATAGAAATCACCAGAGTCAAGTCAGCACCTACCCCAACCTCCATGACCGCTACTAGGACAACAGCCAGGACCACTGCTAGAACATCAGCATCTACCACAAAAGGCTCTGGAGCACCAACTACAGGGGCAGAAACTGCCACAACTGAAGCAGAGACGACCACTAGCATTGCCACTCTTATTACTGGGGCAGAAATGTCTAGAGCCAGTGCACGTACCACAGCAGGCGAGACCAGTACAAGCACTTCAGCACGCACCACAGCACCAGAGATCACAAGAAGCATAGCTGCACTTAATACAGGAATAGTGGCTACCAAAAGAACTGCAGGACTTACTATAGGAACAAGAACTGCTAGAGCAACAGCAAATATCACCAGGAGCACCACTGCTCCTATTACTGGTGCCAAAACCATGAAAGACAGTGCAGCACTCATCACTGAAGCTGGGACCCTTACAAGCACTTCAGCACCTATCAAAGCACTAGAGACCACAAGAAGCACTGCAGTGCGCATTACAGAAGTAGTGAACACCAAAGTCACTGCAGAACTTACTATAGGAGCCGGAAACACAATAATCACAGCACAGACCACCAAGAGCACTGCTGGTACTAATATTAGTGCAGAAACCACCAGAGACAGCACAGCACCTATCAAATCTACCACCAATACAAGCACTTCACAACCTAGGGCAACACTAGAGGCCACAAGAAGCACTGCCCCACCTATTACTGGAGCAGATGCCACCAAAAGCACTGCAGCACCTACAATACAAGTAGAAACCATCACAAGTGGAGCAGAGACCACAACAAGCCCTGCCACTCCTATTACTAGAAGAGCACCCACCAGAGGCAGTGCAGCACCTGCCACAGCTACCAAGAACACTACACGCATGTCAGCACCTACAGCAGCACCAAAGGCCACCAAAAGCACTGCTGCTCCTATAAATGGAAGAAAAACCACCAGCGGCAATGCAGCACGTAAAACATCAGCCAAGACCACTACAAACACCTCACTACCTCCCACTGCACTAGAGGTCACAAGAAGCACTGCAGCACCTTTTACAGGAACATATGCCGCAAAAGGCATTGCTGCACTTACTACAGGAGCAGAAACTGTCACAAGTGGAGCAGAGACCGGCACAGCCACATCCACTCCTAATATTGATGTGAAAACCGCTAGACACAGTGCAGCACTTGCCACACTGGCCAAGACCACCACACACACTGTTGCTCCTATAAACAGTGGGGAAACCACTAGAGCCAGTAAAGCTCCTATCACATCAGCCAAGACCACTGCAAGCACTGTCCCAGCAGTAGCGGCCACAAGAAGCACTGCCGCACTTACTAATGAAGTACATTCCACCACAAGTCGCATGGAGCCCACCATGAGCTCTGCAGCGCTTCCTACTACAGGAACAGAAAACATTTCAAGTGGAGCAGAGATAGCCACAAGAACTGATGCTTCTGTTATTGGAGTGGAAACCACAAGAGACAAAGCAAGACCTAGCACAGAAGCAGACACTACTACAAGCACTTCACCACCGACCACAGCATCAGAGACCACAAGAAGCACAGTAACAGAAATTACATCAATCACTTTGGGATCAACCAAAGCATCCTCAACAATCAAAAGCAAAGCCACCCCTACCACAGAACAAAAAGTCCCTAAAATCACTGCCACAGCTAAAATAGGAGCCAAGACTACTGCACGCTTAGCATCACCTGTCACAGCAGCATGGTTCACCACAGGCATTCCAGCACTCTCCACAGCAACAGAGACAACCACAAACAGCGCAGCACGCACAGCAGACACAAAGTCCACAACTGCAGGTACAGTGTTTGATACTGTGGTACATTCTCTCTTTTTTTAACCTGGCCTTTCATTGTCGCTGTTTTCTTCTGTACACACCTTTACAACTCTACCTCTTTGCTTCTGGAATTAATCTTTAAAAGGTGGAGGACTGGACTGAACATCACCTGCTGAACAAACATGCTCTCATTGTTGCATTTTCTTATTCAGCATTGTTAATACATGTTACTTCATGTTAAATTATACTGTATAACAGTCTAGTAACAAAGGTAAATTGAATTTGAAAACAGAGACTTAAGTAGAAAGATTATTTATGGTTTATTTGCCCCAACTGGGTAATCCTCGATTGTCTGGGTTTATGTGGCCTTTATGCTTGGGTGACCAATGTATTGCTCATCTACAGGGGAAATATCACTTAGACATGGATAAGTCCTTAGTGAGGGTTTGTCAGCTCAACACTACATGAGTGACCTCCATTTTTAAATCTGGAACTCATGAGTAAATGAAATGCCAGTGTCCTATTCACTCATTTAGTCAGTGTCAGCACTAAGTGTAACATGTTTCACACAGGGCCAATAACAGAAGAGATTATTTTTCCTATAACTGAGAAACCAGCAGAGCAACTGCCTGGGATGAACACCACAACAACACAACAAACAACACTGACCTCGACAACTACAAGAACAACACTGACGAGCAAAGGTAAGACTGGCTGTACATCTGAACAAGAGTTGTCAATCATGAAATAACACACCATCAGATTGATGTCATTACCTGGCAGATAACTAAGGGGGTCATTCCGACCCTGGCGGTAAAATCCGCCAGGGCCGGGGACCGCGGATGCACCGCCAACAGGCTGGCGGTGCATCCCTGGGCATTCTGACCGCGGCGGTACAGGCCGCTGCCCTGGGGAATCCTCCACGGCGGCACAGCTTGCTGCGCCGCCATGGGGATTCCGACCCCCTTACCGCCATCCTGTTCCTGGCGGTTTTGGCCGCCAGGAACAGGATGGCGGTAAGGGGTGTCGTGGGGCCCCTGGGGGCCCCTGTAGTGCCCATGCCCCCGTAACAGGGCCCCACCAAGATTTTCAGTGTCTGCCATGCAGACACTGAAAATCGCGACGGGTGCAACTGCACCCGTCGCACCCTTTCCACTCCGCCGGCTCCATTCGGAGCCGGCATCCTCGTGGAAGGGGGTTTCCCGCTGGGCTGGCGGGCGGCCTTCTGGCGGTCGCCCGCCAGCCCAGTGGGAAACTCAGAATAACCGCGGCGGTCTTCTGACCGCGCAGCGGTATTCTGATGGCGGAACTTTGGCAGGCGGCCTCCGCCGCCCGCCAAAGTCCGAATGACCCCCTAAGTTGGGAATCACTCTGTTCTTTCTGTTCATTGTGCCAACATAAATATTCATGCACACGTTCTTTAAACATAGGATCAATTACAGAAGAGATTATTCATCCTATTACTGAGAAGCCAGCCGAAAAACTGCCTGGCCCAAACACCACCATGACACAACTGATCAGGACAACTATGGCTCCGTCCACAAGCACCCCTCTGACACCCAAAGATAAGACACTGAGAACATTTAGGACCATGATAAGCCAACAATACAATATTACCTCCACCTGTATTTTCTGAAATGCCCTCACGCTGGTTATCTTCTTACATCAGTCTGCAATGTGCCACCCATAAAATCGTCATTCTCAATGTTCTTCTAAATCTATGAGTGCCCAATGGTGACCTTTTAAGTTAGATTCGTCATTCAACGTCTTCCTCTACTCATGTTACCTGTTGACCCAGTGTTGTAAGTGGATCCGAGTTGTAGGCCCAATCTGCAAGTGAGGGCCTATAACTAAGGTGCAGCTTTTAAAAACTGGTATAGACTGATACAAAAGGGCTTTCATGGTATTAGAACATTCCACACACTGAATTGTTTTAAATAAAAATGAAGAAACAGAAAGGCCAGTATTGGAATGTTGGACCAGAAGGCCTATACCAGCCATCATTAGCCCTGAGCCACTCCATTGTCTTTAAGGGAATTTAGAACTTTTTAGGTTCTATACTGATATGGCCCAATTGTCAAAAGCCTTCTTCCCAAGTTATAGGCTGGAGCCGTAGGGCATCCGCTGTTGTACCCTGAGGTAGAATGGCTATAATGCTCTTAGAATCTTCCGCCCACTGAAGGTAGAAAGTTCCAAATTAAACTGGTTGAAACAGAAAGACAAACATTGCAGTGTTGAAGCAGATTGTCTATGCCAGCCATTATTGGCCCTAAGCCACATAAGGGTCTTCAGTGGATCTCCAATAGCTAAGTGTTATAACTGGATTTCAGATATGGCCAGTGGAGATGCTTATATGTATAAGAGGGTGAAAGGTTTTACGTCCTCCTAATCCCTCAAAAAATGTACCATCCTTGCAAGAATATTTAGCTGGTATGTATTGGAGAGTCAAACCCTGCTCTTGAATTGACAAGAGATTATATTGCAGCGGGGGTTGATACGTTGTAAGCCAGTGGAAGGCTGATGGTTCAGGTCTACTTATAAGATGTTTGCTGGTCAGAGTACTTTCTGTTGTCTTTTTTCATGTTCCTGAAAAATGTGGCTCATGGGGTTCATAGAAACAGCATTGCAGATTATAGGAAGGAAAAGTTGAACAGCTCTAGGAATGTTTGAAATGCTGCTGATTTCCCATTCCCCTTTCCTAGCAACACCACACAGTCACTTCTCCCTTCCTAATTCTTAGGAGTTTTTTTTTTTTTTTTAAACTGAGTGAGGAGGCTGGTTCCAAATTTCCCTAAATGTTTGAAGGCATTTTATACATTGTACAAATCTATAGCTTTGTAACTGTTATTCCAGGAGAAGTGGACAAGCTCACAAGAGGAATGCATAATTCACACACTTTTGTTAAACACTAATGCAAGCTTTTAACAACCTTCCTTTACAATGTATATATTTCTCTGCCACAATTACAGAAACCACCACAAGCACAACAGCTCGTCCGACAACTACAAGCACTGCACAACTTACCTCACGAGGAGGCTCGCCCACAAGCACTGCAGCATCAACCACCACTCACGAGACAAGCACTACACTGTCTACTCCGCAAGCGGGGTCACCTACAAGCACTACTGCAACAACCACTGCTCAAGAGACAAGCACTGCTCCATCTACCCCAAGAGCAGGGTTGTTGACAAGCACTTCTGCAGCAACCACTGTTCAAGAAACAATCACAAGCATTGTGCCACCTACCTCACAAACAGAGGCACCCACAAGCCCCACAGAAATACCCACCTCTCAAGAGATAACCACAAGCACCGCACCATCCACACCACGAGCAGGGGCATCCACAAGCACTGCTGCAATAACCACAGCTCAAGAGACAACAACTATCATTGCACCATCTACCTCAAGAGTAGGAGAAACAACAAGCACTTCAGCAAAAACCACTTCAGAAAGGACAGCCACACTATCTACCATTACAGTAGAATTGCCCACAAGCATTGAAGTAAGAACCACCACTCACGAGACAACCAAAAGCACTGCTTCATCTACCTCAATAGCAGGGTTCCCCACAAGCAATGGAGCAACAACCGCTGCTGAAGAGACAACTTCAAGAACTGCACTAACCACTTCACTAGCAGGGTTGCCCACAAGCGCTACAGCAACAACTACCACTCAAGAGACAATCAAGAGCACTGCACCGTCTACCCCAGAACCAGGGTCACCCACAAGCACTGCAGCAGCAACCACAGCTCACGAAACAACCATAAGCACTGCACCATTTACCTTACATGGAGGGTCACACACAAGCACTGCAGCAACAACCACCACTCAAGAAACAGCAGCAAGCACTGCATCATCTACCCCAAGAGCAGGGTTGTCTACAAGCACTAAAGTGCCAACTGCAGCAGCGGAGAATAGTTCTAGCATTGCAGCTCACATTACAAATTCAGAGGCCACAACAAGTACTGCAGCAGTTTCTACAGCACGATATACCACCATGAGTCCTGTGACGTTTGCTACAGGAGCAGAAAGCAGCACCATTTCCACTACTGTTTCTACATCAAAGAGGACCACAGCAAAAAATGTGTCATCAACCACAGGAGCAGAGACAACCACAAGCACCACAATTACAACGGCAGTTGCAGAGGCTTCTACAAGCACCGATACAACTATGACTGCAGAAAAGACGGCCCCAACTTCTACAGCACGTACATCTGCAGCAGAGATCACAACAAGCGCTGAGTCAATCACAACAGCAATGGGTGTCATAGTAAATACTGCAACTTCTACCACAGCAAAAGAGGTAATGACAAGTTCTGTAGCACCAACTACTGCAGCAGGGACATCTACAAGTACTACAATACCTCCCATAGGAGCCGAAACCACCGTAAGCACAGCTGCAACGTCCGCAGCTCCACAGACCACCACAAGCACTGCAATACCCTCTGTA
Organism: Pleurodeles waltl; assembly: GCF_031143425.1. NCBI lineage: Eukaryota > Metazoa > Chordata > Amphibia > Caudata > Salamandridae > Pleurodeles > Pleurodeles waltl. Next base: position 83,402,774 of record NC_090451.1, read on the forward strand.
GCAGGCGACAGCACCGCAAGTACTTCACCATATTCAACCACTCACCTTATCACAGAAACAACTTCAGCAGCTTCCACAGTGGCACAGTCCCACATAGGTACTTCAGTTTCTTCCACAGAAACAGCAGTCACCACAGGCACTTCAACAACTCACAGTGAAGCTGAGTCCACCAAAAGCACCACTGTTGCCACAACACCAGTAGAGACTGCCACAAGCACTGCAGAAAGCACTACAGCAGTGGGTAGTATTGTAAACACTGGTGCACCATCCACAGCACAAGAGACCACCACAAGCACTGCAGCAACTTCCACAGGAGCAGTTACCGGAGGTATCACAGGTGCAGTGTCCACCAGAGCAAGTAGCAAACCCACTACTTCTCACACTACAACTCCTGAATCAAGTACTCATGGAATGGTCACTACAGCTCTACAGACCTCCACTGTCAATACATCACGATCAACTCTGGCGCCTGTCAGTCTCACAACTACAACAGGTCCATGGATTTCCAGCACATCAACAACCATCACCACAGCCGCATCTAATGTGTCACTTGTGGTCCCCCCTAAGGTTGATCAAACCACTGTAGCAACCACACCAGCCACAACTAAGGCCCCAACAACAGCAGCCTCTACTGCAACTACTAAGAGTACGTCTGTGCCACAAACAAGCCTTACTAATGGTAAGAACCTCTTCTGCAGCTAGGTTTATGACTTCTACGAGCCTGGATCAGCAAAGAAGGGAAAATAATCTGGCAGCTCTGCATGGGGACCAATAGACAGACAGATAGATAGATAGATAGATAGATAGATAGATAGATAGATAGATAGATAGATAGATAGATAGATAGATAGATAGATAGATAGATAGATAGATCGTTAAACAGACATGCAGACAGTCTGCCTTATGGATGGAATAGATAGGAAAAACACAGACACAGGTGAGAGGAAGAATATTTATGATTCTGCATCAGATTTGCAAGGTAAACAAATTAACCTAGCAAAGATTCCAGTGCCCTGGTATAGTCAAAGTAAGAATGTATTAGTATGACTAGATTTACTATTGAGAACTTCACAACTATTCACCATTACCAGCTATATAGATGTTCAAGATAATATCATTAGGAAAGTAGATGTGGGGTTAAGAATAAGCAATCTTCACTTACCTTTATATATATATTTACCTTTACAATACAATGGCAATCAATATTATGGAGACAATAATGTTGCAAGTAAATAGTAAAACCTTGATAACGTGGTGGAACATCAGAGGGGGGCTCAGTAAATGAGTGCGAGCATGACAGTGTAAGAGTGTGGCGTGTATGACTGTAGGATAATGGAATCTGCCTGATCGTATTATCTTAAAGGGAACCATTTCTACTTTGTTTGAAAGGCTTTTTACCATTGGAATTTAATGTAGTGGGTTTAACATGGTAGAAAAGAGCTGCACTAGACCTGTTGTCCTGGCTATTCACATCAATATTGTGTATAATTTGCACTAGTGAGAACTCAGTGTGGTACAGTACATATAGAACAAATGTTCATGATTCATGTATTAAAACATGTGGGTCAGAGTCTGAGGGCTCATTCCAAGGTTAACTATTCAGAGATTATGAGGAAGGGGGAAGTGTGGGCAGCTGACTGTATTTTCAGGTTTTATGAACTTATTATGAGATATGCAGGGACTAATCATTGGTAATTCTGCATCTCAAATTAACATTACAACTAGGTTTAGTAATTCCATGATGCAAGGTTTCTGGACCATTAGAATGGGGGGTTACTACACTTATTGCTGTTTCCGCATATTTCTGCACCTAATTCAAACATTTTGCCACGTTACTATGCACATATTTGTTTGACATTACTTCATACCTCAGAATCCCAATTCAGCAGGTACCTCTTGTTACTGGTGGAATTAGATTGTCCAATTGGTTTCTAGAATGCCCCTCAGCTCTTAAAAAACAGCCAAAAAAGGAAGATGTTTCAGCACCTTTCCATTGTAGATTAAAATGGTGGGCATGACATTAATATAGGAAGAGTCTCACCCATATTCCCGATAAAGGCCACACAAATACATGATCCTCCTAGGTGACCAACCTTCTGCATCAAATTCGAATTCTTTCACTTGGCAATGGAGGCAGCTTAGTTCCTTTTGTGGGCATACTCAGGTGTACCTTTGAGCACTAACACAGATCATGTTCCTCAACAGGAATCTTGCCAACGGAAGAAGTTATAGTACCAGTCACAGAAAAGCCAGTTGAGCAACCCAATGTTGGAAACACTACTACTCGACCAACGACTGCAACCACAAGTAGAACATCGACACTCACCACCAGTACCCCAACTACAGCAGCAGCCACCAGCACTACACCTGCACTGATAGGTATGTTCTTCTTCACTGGACCGGAAAGCTGGCATTGTTAGCTGGTCTTTTAAAAGATTTATTTAGTCAAAGGGTTGTCAATTGCAGCTACTAGCGTTTGGTTAAAGTTCAAATAGAAGTTATCTCAATCATTGAATTGCAGCCGAAAATAGCCACATTCCAGGAAGGCTTATCCACAGTAACTACTTAGGGGACGTTTACTACTGCCTTCTAAGAAGGTATCACCTCATGTATGACATTGGACCTGATCACTACCACACGCCAAGATGGTGTCACTTGGCTCATCACATTGGACACAATAACCACCACATCCCAAGAAGCTACATCCTCACTCACTGCACTGGAGATGATCACTATCACTCTCCAAGACGGTATCTTCTTAGTCATGACATTGACATGATTGCTACCACATTTCATATGAGCATCACCTCACTCAAGACTCTGGGCATGAGGCCTGCCACATTCGATAAAGCAATAAACCCTCCCAACCTGCGTTGTGGATGATCACTATCACATTCTAAGAAGATGTTAAATAGTTTAGTGCATTAACAATAGCGAATAACACTTTCAAAGAAGGTGTCGCCTTATTTACTTGAGCGAAAAGATTCAGTCCTATGTTTCAAAAGAGAGCCACTTCACCCACTAAATTACAATTTGTCATCACCATTTTTGAAAAGCTGTTGCCTATCTCTCTGAAGTGGACATGGTCACCACTGCATTCAGAAAAGCTGTGACCTTACACTCAACGTTTGAGATGGCAACTACCACATTCAAGTGTTTATCTCCTCAATCACTGATGGAAATAATTTACTGCTGCATTCCAAGAAGGTGTCACCTCCTCTTCCAGCATTAGCGATTGTTAATCCCACATTTCAAGATGTCTCAGTGCTCACTGCTTTATGGGAGAGTACTACCAGAATATCACGTTTTTAATACTGACCTTTTAGAATGTCAACTTTAGAATATCACCTACCACTATCCCGTAAAGAAAATTATATATAGCTAAATATAGATTTATTGTTCTCAACTCCACATATAATTACTTTGACAATATATTTGTTTTCAAGGTATATAGATGTGGAGCCTATAATAGACTGATTGTTTAATTACTAAGCTTCTAAATTAGCAAGCTACTCTTACCTGTCCTGGGGTGTAGTAATATTAGTAATAGAATAGTAAATGTATCATTTATTATTTTATTTGTATCGTTTTTTTTAATAGCACATAGATCACTAAAAGAGGTTGGCTTCCGCAAAGCTTCATAGGATGTTAGTTCTCTGATTCCTCTGTTGTGTTGTGGTCTGAAACCTATTGGTGCTCAAAACATCAGCATACCTTTCTTACCACTAGGCAATAATTGCAGGGTGGTTAAGGGTGGTAATAAACCTACAATAAATGTCCTAGGTTGGAGAGCACTGTCACCTTCTTTTTGACTATTAACACTCAAGATACCCAGACAAAGCCAATATGTGTCCAAGTTCATGTGAAGTATTTTACTTTTTTCTACATCTTTATGCACAGGTTATTTTTGATGACACACATGTAATGAGATGTGACTCCTAGAGCAGGGAAAGCACACTGACATTATTTTATAAAGGTTCCCAAACTGATTGTTTTCCTAGAAGTAAGCTGAACCTTGGAGTTTGGGCAAGCACTATTTAGCGTAGAACATGTTTTTGTTCCTACCTATGTGAAAAGTTGTAGATTTCATGACAGGTGGAACTTTGAAAGACTACAAAGACTGGTGCATAGTTCATCCTGACAACTATGGACTCCTCTCTGAAAGATAGCCCTTGTGCAGCAAGGACACGTGGGCCTACCCCCTTCCAGAGGCCAGTCCATCACTCACTGCTGGTGCTTGTAATCAGAGATGGTACTGACATCCTGGCGTCCTTGTCTTCACTGACGATGAAGTAGGTAGTTACATCACTACCTCGAAAGCCCTGTTAGCTTGTGGTTCTTATCTCAGTGGTTCGTTTCTGATCACTTGTTTTTTTTGGTACGAGGTCTCTATTAAAGATGAGTCATTCTTATTTTTAAAATGTAGGTTGTTTGCAATATCCTCATATTTGCTCAAAATGCAATGCTGTGGTAGCTGATGTGAAAGGCTAACTCTATTTTCTTCTCCTTTGATGGCTAAAGGGAAGGAGACAGTGCCCTCTTTGAGCAGCACAGCGACTAGCACCACAACATCAACAACTGCTACAACCCCTATTGGATTGTCAGGGACTACGTCAGCAGCCACCAGGAGCTCAACCACATTAGAGAACACAACAGTGGGAGTCACCCAGTCGGCCATATCAGGAAATGTTCCAACAACTCCAGCTGCCACTGGCAGCCCCACCACATCTGGAGGCACGTTCACAACTGTGGCCTTCACCAGTGCAGTGGATATGACAGCAAGCACTTCTACGGTCACAACTACAACTACAGGAAACACCACTGAAGTCAGTGCTGCTGGTGTAAATACTGCTGCTTCTATCACAGGGAGTGCCACAACAGCCACAAGTGCGAGTACCACTAGGAATGCCACATCAGCATTTGGCATCATCCCTACCGCAGCAACCACTGGGAGCACCACAATAGCCACAGTTAATATAGCTACTGGGAATAGCACTGCGGCCATAGGTGTCACCAGTGACGCTGCTACAATGGGGAGCACCATGATAACCACAGCTTTGGGAACTTCTGGCAATACTACCACAGGTGGGACTACAGAAACAACACCCAGTGTCATCACTGCTGGCATCAATGAAAGCACAACTCCATGGGCAAACACAAGCATTACATCTCAGGTCTTTGAACCAACCACAACAGTCTCCGCAATGTTGGACTTCACTGTCAATTTCACAATAGTGAACACTAGTTACAACAATGACTTTACCAATCCCAACTCTCCAATATACCTTTACTTGTCACCAATCCTACTTTCTATGGTAAGTGCCACAAATTAAAATACATCTGGTTAATCTTCCACTGCAAGAATGTTGGGGATTTTTGTTCAACAAAAAGGATTGGTGTGGAATTATGGTTTCTTAGCAGTAGGGTGTTGCACCAAGACCCAGTGTCCATATGCCGTTTGTTCTGTTTCACAGTGAGCCTTGTAAAAACACTTTTTTTAAACTCATCCTTGGGGGATAATTCACAACAGGTTGGGCAAGGGTGTTGGAAGGCATTAGCAGGATTGTGAAGGAAATTCTGAAGTGTTTATCACACACAGGCCCTTCATTTACCTCATTAGACTTAGAATTAATAAAACTGAGACTTACCTAGAGTATTATATAGTTATTCTGTTTATACACCGCCAATTCCCAAAGTAGCTGTTAATTTACTTGGTAAACTGGACATCATCTTATATGCTGTTTTAGCCTGTAACTACACCTCTCATCTCTAACCAGTAAGAAAATTGGTGCACATTTGCTACACTTAATGAGATCTCCTGGAGCTCTTTGGCATCTACACAAGTCCACTCGTTTACTGATCCTGGTGTTAACCATAGCAGGCAGTAGTGGTCGGATGTGTGGTACATTAGAAATGACAGAAAGTTTTAATCACGAGTATCAGAGATGATTATGGGTTTCTTTTCAAATTTTGACTTGTCTGGAGGCAATATAAAAGCATCAGTTACATAAATTAATGATTATACATGCTCCCTTGAAATCATTTGCTGATCTTTGGGGCTGCTGAGAACGTCTCTATTGTCATCATCAGGACTCCTGTTCCGTGAGCACACCACCAAAAAAAGATGACTAACAGTCTGAGAGATTATGATGTTGCATGAATGGCTCTTCTTAAGAACTCCCCAGGCTTATATCTCAACACATGCAGCAATCTGTCACTGTCCCCTGTCTAAAATGGATCCATTGATCTTACAACTATGTTCCAGTGCTGACTGTCTACGATGAATGCATTGCTTTGTACAACCACGTCCCAGTGTTTATTGTATATGATGAATCCTTTGGTTTGTACAACTATTTACTGCCAGTGGTCTAAGCATTCATTGCTTTATACAACCAAATCGTAACACTGATTGTCAAAGGTGGATTTGTAAATTGATCCCCAGAGCTTATTGTTTAAGATGGATTTATTGTTCCCAGTGGAATTATACTAGATTGCTCCGTTGGCTTGTACAACTATGTTGCGGTGCTGATTGCCTATGGTGCACGCATTGCTTTGTACAACCATGGTCCCAGATGGATTGTTTTGTTTCTAGAACCATGTCCCAGTGCTGATAGCCTAAGATGGATTAATTACTTCATACAACCATGTCCTAGTGCCAGTTGCATACGATTGGTTTGTACAACCATGTTCCAGTGCTGATTGTCTATACTTCTGTAGGAGTAGTTCACTGCCTTACCCATACAATGCGTCTGGAGATACATGATGATTTTCCACTATATAAATGTTTGAGATAAAGATGGATCTATTGTTATATTCAACTATTTGCTATTGCCAGTTGTCCGAGATGAACACATTAGTTTGTGAAACCCTGGCCCAGGTGCAAGATTTCTTCTATCTTCTAAATTGCTATGTAGCCTACATATCATTCAGAGCATAATGCAAATGTTGTACATGTCATAATGTAGACACTGAATTCAGATGGTAAAGCATTAAGGGTGAAGTTCTTTGTCAGGTGCCTATAGCAAAGTAGGGTCTGATTAGACTTAAAACTAATACAACATCATTTTTGTATTGAAAAACCAGTAAATATCATGGATAGTCGTTGGGGGTAGCACTAACAATGTATGCTCAATTAACTTTCTAAGGCAAGCAAGATGTTATGCCGGCAGTTCAAAAACATTTACTCTAAGTTTCGGACTGGAACCTATTTGGGTCATTTCAACACCAACTCTCTCTGTTGTAGATTTCCACACCTCTCTCTGTTGTAGATTTCCACAAGTTGACTTGTGCCATCCTTAACCCTCCCATGTGTTACCAACAGACCTTCTAGTTCTGTTGACTTGATTAGGATGGGTCTGTGGGGCAATGCACTTGGACCTACTACACCTGGGCTAATCCAACTCTCTGTGGCAAACAATTGTCCTAACAGGCAGAGGCCAGAAGGACTTAATAAAAACCTGACATTGCATTGTTGTTTAAAAACAGATTTTGTGACAAAATTTAAATCACAGCATTTTCGTCATTAATTCTAGGTGGAGCCTATTTTCAGAAATAGCAGCATTGGTGCGTCATTCAGTGGTTGCAAAGAGCTGACCTTCTTGTAAGTTGTACGACGGACCCACCCTTCACAATCCATCACTTCTTCCATAAAAGCTTTCCTCCTGCATGCTTTTAATCAGAAATGGAGTATCATTATCCCTTAACTCAAACAAGACCTGTGTAGGAGTCTACATAGTGGTCCTCTCTACTCTTCACATGGACATGTTCTAAAGTTCCCTCAAAAAATCATGTTTCACTTATATTTGACACATGTACCCAACTCTTCCTTTTCCCCAAGGTACCTCAACATTTCACTTCATTTCCTACAAATTTTCCTCCATCAAGCTATTTTGAAGGTAGTTTAGCATGTCCATAGCTCAAGACGTTTTCATTGGGTATGAAAATCAAAACAATTATAGCCACCATCAGAGCACATCGTCCTGGGACTCCTCAGCAGAATTTAACTGAATCTCACCATTTTGTCTTTGCTGGATTTCCAGGCCTGGAAACACAGACAACTCTGTCCATGTGGATACTGTCTGCTCCTACAAGAATGATGTGGTTGGTCAAAGGTTTAACCGAGTTGACATCTACAGAGAGTTCAGTCAGAGCACCAACAACATTACAACTCTGGGAAAATACCCATTGGACAGCAGCAGCCTCTACATAAATGGTAGGTATTGTTGTCTGTGTGGTTTGGGAGTGAGCCAAAAATAGAGGGCCTTATTCTAAATGAGGTCCCTCTTATAGGCTAGAGACTCTAAAAAGTAGAAAAGTAGAAAGGAAGCATTCATGGGGTCTGACAACATTTAAAAATGTTTCTTTAAATCTCTCAATTGTGGACACTGATCTTGAGTCCTAGAATATTGATCCAGGATTTAGAGCAATTTTCCCAAGGTTCTTGAGCACTGATCCTAATGTGTAAGGCAGTGACCCAGACTTCGATCTGATCTTTCAAAACAATAGCTGTGGTGCTGGTTAATTGTTCTCTCATAGGACATTTCAGCAGGATTTTAGAATATCACTCTTGGGTTCTCGAACAGTATTATGGGTTCTTGAGTACTAATCTGATGTTCTGCAGTGTGAGATGCTGATCTGTTACAGGGACACTAATCAGAGGTGTAGGAATGTGATCCAAGGATTTAAAATATTATTTAGGTACTTGAATACTGATAGGAAGTTCAGGAATACTTAACTGGTGTCTTTTAATACTGATCCACACCTCTACCATTCACTCTACCATATGTCAAAGTTCTGTAACTGAGTACCCAAGAGTTCACCCATAGCCTTCGGCTGCCATGTTAGTTTTCTTTGGCCATAAAAATGCATCTGTGCTTTTATCTCTCCTCCACTAAATTGTATGGGTTACCAAAGTTTTCAGTTGTTATTTGTTTCATTTCCAGGCTACAACGAAGCACCTGCAACAGTGACCAAAACCTCCAGTAAGTTTTCATGCTGATAACTAGTATGCTATTTTTTAGAACTTTAGTCCTAATTCCTGACCTTATATGTATATGAATAAATAAAGTGACCTAGGTAGCTACTGACATCATCATGCAAGCAACTTTCCACTGTTGATGGATGTCCATCTTTCAGCCAACATGTAAGCTCTGGTGGCGATACATCAGACACATGATGCAAATTAGTACAATGTTTGCACAACATATTGATGCTGTCTTTTTTTCAATCAGGGGCATGCACATCTGTAGGTCTTCACCTCTGAAAAGTTTGCTAAGCATACTTTTAAACACTTTTAAGCTTTTTGAACTTCACAAAGTATCCACGTTTTGAAAAGTCTGCAAAGTATCTGTTAAATGCAGGTTTTTATGTGACAAAAGCCCTGCAAACTACATTTTGCAGGAAGGACTCTCCCGCCAATCTTTTCCTTTTTAATTCAAAATGTCCTCCGTAAAAAACAAATTGGGAATAAGACAATTTCCCTTCTGCAGGCAAAGTTGTGTGAAGTTCACTCATTTCCCAATGTAAAAAGTGCGAGCCCCTGTTAAAGTTGCATTAGGATTTCAACTGTAGAAACCAATGAAGGCAGAATTGAGAGAATAGTTGAAGAAAGATACTGATGGATAGTGATGCCCCTGAAGCCTGGATCAGCACAATGTGTCATTCAAGAGAGAGCCTTCCATGAATAGGTGATATACATAAAAGGCAGCAATTGACAACTGTCATTAAACACTGTCCCTAACTCCCAGGAAACTAAAAAGCATTAATAATTACTGATGACAACTTTAGTGCATCTCAGTGACCTTTTTAGGGTAATAAAGTGCCATAACAAATCCAAACACCAATCTTTACCTTTTGAAACCATAGCTAAAGCTATACCTTGCAGTGAAATAAATGTGATATTCCACTATGGCGGAGGAGCGTTGCCCCACTCCTGAAAGAAAGCAAAAAAATAAAGTGATAATAAAAGCAATAAAAAAGTACAAACCCTGAGTATCCACAATAAAACAATGAGTTAGCAGACACACATTTTTCAATAACAAACATTTTATGTGCAGAGGGATACAAAAATCTTTAAGCTAAGCAGAAAGTTCATTAAAGCACAGGCCTTAGCCTACACCTCGCCAGTTTTGTGTTGTGTATGCCCATGGCTGGCATTGGAGATCCTGGTTCTAAACTTCTTTTTTAATCTTTACAGCCATGCACCCGACCACTACTCCCATCCCAACCCCCGTACTGGATTCCTTCACCCTGAACTTTTCTCTGACAAACTTAAAATTCACCCCCAGCCTCGGAGATCTGACTTCAGACGACTTCCGCAACACCCAAGATGCGCTGACAGCCCAGGTATGTTACATGGCACCACCATCATTGATAACCCACTGACAGGTCTCATGACATCTCCATCTTGCTTAACCCTATGAGAGACACATGCATATTGTTCTGACTCATGGTTCTGCTCTTGTTCCAGCTGGACCCTCTCTTGAAGAATACCACATTGGGCTCAGCATACATTACATGCAGAGTGACATCATTTGGGTAAGTTCTAGAAATCATTTACTTTAATCCAAACGTTTCACCAACCAAGAGGTTGTATGTGAGCTCCAAGTCCTGAAGCTCGCTACCATACTTTACCCAAACTAATAATGAGTTGAGTTCAGGTAGAATTTGTTATACTGTTGGGTTATTGGAAGGTTTGAGATTTTCTTCTATACACACAGGGAAGCACCTTCTTCTGAAGGCTTATTAATACTTAAGATTTAAGTCTATGCTTTATTTTAATAATTGAGCATTTTGTAATGCAGTGTCCACATTCTATCAACTTATAAAAAATAGATCACTTTCATTTAGCTGGAATGAGCGATAAGACTCAATTTACTACTTTGCACCCAATTCAGCATCACCAAGGATCACCAGCTATGACTCAAGAATGACCCTTTGTTTTATTAGGTCTAATTGCAACTTAGATTCCAAATGAATGATGAAATCAGGTTGTGTTGTGAATTTCAGAATACTCGTTTGTTTGATGATCACTGGCTTTGTTGCGATTCTGGAATGGCCCAGTTCTTCATGTTGTCTGATTGGTTTTGGATCTCAGATGGTTCCTTTGTTTCATTATAATTAGCTCTATTCCAAAATGTGTCATTTTTAATAAAGACTGTTTGGGAATTTGCTTACAGAATGTTCTTTTGCTTAAAGATGTCACGCTGTTGTTTTAGATTTCAGAACATCCTACTGACTTTGAGGACTAATTATGTTTTTAGAACTGCTGTCAGAAAATGTACTAGATGACACCTCCAAACAAGGATGTCACTTCTCAAGTACCACAATTGCTGGGTAGCAGCACCTCTGATAAGTTTATGGATTAGGGGCGAGCAGGAAGACACCCATTATCTTCAGTGGGTCACTTGGATCCTGCTTGTGTCACTCTGAAACGCTGTCAAAAGCGATGAGTGCACACCTTTTGCAGTGTACAATGCTATCTTGAAAACCGTGAACCATGTTATCATAATGTCATGCTTAGCCAAAATGCCAACGTCATGTTTGACCTACAAGGGCCATCCAATGAACTGAAAAGAACAGTTCTCTTTAGCCAGTCCTGATCAATAACAATCACATACAGTAAGCATTTTAGAATATTATTTTGTTTTATTGATAATATCTGCTTGTTGCAAAGCCCCCTGGAAGTATAGGAATTGGAGTACAAACTGTGTTATGTGGAATTTGCAGCTTTGTAATTGACTGAGCAAGAGCAGTATGCAGGACTCGGACAGGAATGGAGTTCAGATTGTGCATCGCGATAACGTGGCATCTGATGCATTCACCAATGTGTCTTTCAGAAGGAATCATGAAATTCTGTGCTCTAGTATGTCAGTAAAAAGCTTCCTCCGGTCTCATCACATGTTTATGACATACTTCCTTTGGCTACCTTGTGGTTAGATCATTTGAGAGCTTGGGATCTGGGAGCCGGTGACCAATTGTAAATTCTTATTAGAATGTGCACTTTCCTGCAGCTCGGCAAACAGCGTTGACAACACTGTGGTCAACATGATCTGCACCTATAAGAATGATTCCAGTGCACCAAAGTTTGACAGAGTTGTTATGTATCAAGAACTGAGTAACCAGACCCAGGGCGTCAGCACACTGGGACCATACAGCCTGGACAGGAACAGCCTCTACGTTGACGGTAAGAAGCCTATTCCACACACTCATGAACCAAAAGCGGGTTCTTGCCCTTTCACATTTATGTCTAAATTTGTTACTTGGTCATCTCCTCGAGGGGCCTTGACTAACCCTTTTCTCTCTTTTCTAGGTTATCATGAACCAAGTCCCATTCCAAGCACTACAGGTTAGTATCTCATGAGCGATGCTTCATTCATGGAGGGGAGGTGAGCCTGGGGTGTATTTACAGAGTGCCATCCACAAGGAACACCTATGTCAGACTCCTGTAGACAGTCTTTGTGTGAGATGTAAAAAAGTAGGAAGATGTATAAGGATTTGAGATTTGCTGTAGGGTTGGTAAATAATTCTGTCCCTGGTCTGGCAATATAAATGAACAACTGGCTAGGAGCACATTTCCAACTTTCTTTTTTTCCAGAGATGTCTCAGTTTTCTTTAGACTGGCCAGTTTATAGAGCTAACATGCTCACTAGCCATGGCTCAATGGGATTATAGCAATGTTGTACACATTGGCCAAAACCGCCAGGCTACAATGAGTGCAAACTCTGGCAGCCAGGATCCTGCTCTTCCAATCACTCCTGGTGGAGAATAGGATAAGACTCAAAACCTTGCATTATGGAGAAAACATATTGAGGCAAAGCTTCTCAATACCTTGGTGAAACTGGAAACCCACAACATTAAAGCCAGGCACCTGCGATCATCTTTGGCTCATGTCGTTCAATAATGTTTCCTTTAAGAGACAAAAAGCTGATATAAGTCTTTGGGTGGTAGAGAAAGGTCCAACGTCAGAAGCTCTAGAACAGCCTCTGCTCTTGACTTCTATCAGGAGCCTATTACCTTCAGTAGAACTTTGAAACAACCTATCAATTAAGGCCTTGCAGCATCACAGGAGTGACTGCTGGATGCCAGATCCATGCCCATCCTAAGCATCTGGCTGGAGTCTGACTTATGTTTTCAACTCTTTCATTGCCATGAGTTTTTGCTCGTCTTTTCCAGGACTCTGATGCCCCCTAGGAGAACTGTGGCGCAGCACAAACTCTAAAATAAAAATGTAAATAAATAATTAAATAAACAGAAGATCCATTAGTAGTCACTGCTGCTGTGGTATAATGGCATAAGCCTCCCAGTGTTACTGTGTACCTGTAAGCACCAGTGATGGACTAGGAATCTGTTTCTTGGATCTGAATCTCCTATGGGAAGGAAAGTGCATCCTGGGGGGGGTAAAGGAGAGGTGATCCATGATGGACCCTACAAAGCCACTGAGTAGCATCACCTTTTGGAAACAGATCGTATCTGATTCAGACTCGGTGCCCTGGATTTATTTTTTTCTGGAGATGGAGACAAAAGTTCAATCAGACCAATCACAATGAGCCCCATTGGTTTATCCTTTTTTTCAAGATTCTTATAGCGAACCCCAAGTTCCCCAATCTGGATCACTGGGCTGTGTTCATAACATAACCTTAAATGTAATCACATTCAATCTCAGACCCTTTCATAGCAGTCTTTATGAGAAAAGCACTTTTTAGGACGTTTTATCTCAAGGTAAGTGAAAAGTTTGCCTCCAGCTATATAATGAGTCTAATTAACAAAGCTTCAAATCTATGTGGAGCGTGGTGTAATGTCAGTGCTATGTGCCCACCGCAGCAGTCGCTGCACCTGTTTCCATGTAACCAGACTTATGGTTTTTTTTGCTCTGTTGCAGCTTCAGTACCGGTCACAACACTGTCCTCTCCGGTTCTCTTAGAAGCCCACTTCAGCCTGGTCTTCACACTTGCCAGCCTGAAATTCACCTCTGACCTGGCAGAGCCCACATCCGCCAAGTTCAATGCGACGCAGCAGTCCCTGATCTCTCTGGTAGATGGTCTTCTAGATCCTTCCATAACCATCGCTTGTACTGAATTTATAACATTATTTTATTTGTGATTTGTAAAGAAATTGGCTAAGATATTTTTTATTTCCTCCAGCTTGACCCACTCTTGAAGAACAGCACCGTGGGCCCGGCCTACAGCACCTGCAAAGTGGTTTCCTTCAGGTATGTCTATGACTCTTGTGGAGCTGCTGGTTCCCATCTGAGTGAAACCCACTCTTCAAGGACATCAGCCCCCTTCTTCCATTCCCCGCAATATAATGTTGAGTCCTGTCACAAATCAAATGTGCTGCATTTATCTTTACTCTGAATATCCTACCTGTCGCTTTACGCGGAGAGCTATGTGGACATCAGACACTAGTGATTTTAGTGTCTTAAACAAGACATTGACAATCCGGACCCCACGCCAGCTGGCCTGCTCCTTCTCCAGTGGGAGACTAAGGCCTGATTTAGATCTTGGCAGACAAGTTACTCCGTCACAGCTGAGACAGATAACCCGTCCTCCAAAATATAAATCTCATTATATCCTATGAGATTTATATTCTGGCGGACGGGATATCCGTCACCGTTGTGACAGAGTAACTCATCCGCCAAGATCTAAACCAGGCCCATAGGGGATACGAGGCGGTGTTATTGTCACCTGGGTTTTGTAAGCCTTTTTAGTAATTAAATAGTGATGCCCTGGGAAACTATGGCAAGCATCGTGTTCTCATCTAAACTATTTCGAAATTGTGCAGGTGATGTCACTGTTCTTCCTACAAAAAACAATTTTCCACAATTACGACTGAAAGCTCACTGAGCCATCATGAGTAGGGAAACTCTAAGAAACTATTTACATTACATTACAAACTTTTCAAAATCCCTCTAATAACTTGACAATATGTTTTCAGTAGAAGACAGACCTTTGTTTTTCCCATCTTCCTAAATGGACCCCTTTCATCTTATCTAGCCCAATTTAAAAAGACTCAAATGTTATGCAGTCTCCAGATACCACTGTTACATACACGGTGCCTCTGAAATGGCTCATGACAATTGGTGGAGTCCATCACATGTTTGGAAATCCAAGAAATATGTATTTTTTTAAATGTGCTTCGGATATATTTATTGACCACCGGTGGACATTTCCAGTACATCATAAGAACATGTTTCCCTCTTTACATACTCTGTTTGGAGTTTGGTGTTATTACAAATTGGAAAGTGCTAATTTGACCCTTTCTTTCTTGTAGCTCTGCAACCAGCATGGACAACACAGCGGTCAACATGACCTGCACCTACAGGAATGACTCCACTGCTCCAGCGTTTGACCGTGTGGTGATGTACCATGAGCTCAGTGACCAGACCGACGGTGTCAGCACACTGGGATCATACAGCCTGGAAAAGAACAGCCTCTACGTTGATGGTGAGTAGCATATTACCTACGCTGAGGGGCACAGACCTTGTATCTACTGGCATGTCTTATTGTGTTTTTATCAGCCTCCTCAAGTACCTAAGTACCTTGTTCTTCCTTTTCAGGTTATCATGAAGCAAACCCAGTGCCCAGCACCACCAGTGAGTACAGGATTTTGTCATTGGTGCCTCAGGCTGTGAGAGGAGATGACCTTCAGTCACATGGCCCCCAGTAGCTATGTTAGGATAGCAAGGGTGGATAATGAGAGCTTCTTATAAAGGATTCCATTGGGGAGACTTTTAAAGGGGAAGATTTTAACATGTTTCTGAAGTTTCCAGGAACATAGGGTAAAGACTAAAGCCCCCTAGGTCAATACAAAACATTATTGAGATTTGTAGTTACCACCCTTTATCCAATACAGTGCAGACTTCTCCCACATCCATGCAATTATTGTTTCTTTTTCACTCAGCTGCATCCATAATGCCGGTAACAATAACAGCAACACCTCCGGTTCCATCCGAAGCCAACTTCACCCTGGTCTTCAGCCTTGCCAGCCTGACATTCACCCCGGACTTGGCAGATCCAACATCAGCAAAGTTCAACGACACACAGCAATCCCTGATCACCTATGTAAGTCATTCTTAAGATGCACTCATTAACCACCTACTGTTTTGAAGTTGGAAGTTTTACTTTGGTTAATTACATTTTTGTCTCTCTCTAGCTTGACCCACTCCTGAAGAACAGCACCTTGGGGCCGGCCTACAGTGGCTGCAGAGTCCTTTCTTTCAGGTACGGTTGGATCTTCTTGAAATTGCTGCTTGTTTTTAATGATCCACCTACTCCGGTGCACCCCGGCTGCTGTCTACAAGTCCTGATTTTTCGAGTACTATTCTTGATCAAATGTGGCCCATCTACCTGTAGCCATCATGCCTTTCTCAGATTAATTATAGTGGAACAAATATTTGCATCAAAATCTGAGAACAGGACATTGGTAATCAGTGGCATTAACAAAGGGTTTAAAATTCAGACCCAACACATTCTGACCAGTGACATTTCCGAAGGTGGCTTTGCTTGTGCAGGGCTGTCATATACTATTACCACCTGGTCTATGTGAATATTGACTGTCATGAAGCAACTGTGTTGATAAGTCAAGCAAGCATCTTGTATCCACTTGTCATGGAGGAGTGACAACGCAATGCCAGGTTGTTGACAAAGGGCATATTTCCTACCATTATGACTCAGTTGCCTCCAAACCTTCAAGCGTGGACAAGCTACAGCATCTTGTTTGTCGGTGCAGGAACTTCTCAAACTTCTATGATATCTTAGTAATCATTTGGAGGAGAATACAAGTTGCTGCTATCTAAATGTGTCCCCGTAACCTTTTTGCCTGCTCGAGGAGTGTTGGCCTGTAATGTAATCTCAGGTTTTCCCCCAATATTTTGATTTGTCTGAAAAGTTTGTGGCCCTGGGGCGAAGTCTACATATTTTCAAAACACAAGAATTGTTATTTTGTAAATAAAGTCTGAATTGGTGGTTTGTTTCCACTGTAGAATTCCAATGCATCTGTGATAGGGTTGATGTAAGGGATACAAAGTCTTAATTCTCATATTTTTTCCTACAGCTCAGTAAATGGTGCGGACAGCACTAAGGTTAGCCTGACCTGCACCTACAGGAATGACTCCGCTTCTCCAAATTTTGACAGAGTGTTGATGTACCACGAGCTGAGCAACGAGACCCAAGGAGTCAGCACACTGGGGATGTACAGCCTGGACAAGAACAGCCTCTACGTCGATGGTAAGCAGTTCGTTCCACATTTTGAGGAGCCATCAGCGGGTTCTCCTCCCATCGATGTCAGTGTCTTCCTGCTTTCGCCTGTCTTTGCTCCGGGTCTATAACACTTCATGTTTCCTTCTTTCCAGGTTACCATGAATCGAGCCCTGTACCCAACACCACCAGTAAGTACTCATGACGGCTCACTGTGATTCCTATCCTCAATTGAAACCCGTGCATGGCAGTCACATAATGCAGGTGTGGTATTCAGAGGCTGAAGTGTATGTCAATTCGTCAATGATCAGAAATAACGACGTCAAGAGCAATTGACAAATCCCATGGATTAAGGTCTTCCTTTCAGACTTAACTCTTTCATACCTGTTGAAGGTCTCCAAAGTAAACTGGTGCTGATGAAGGGAAATCATTTGCTCAAGAATTTGGGCAACATCAGGGTCTTCATCTAAGACCAATCATAGTTTCATGTCCTTGCTGAGGTAAAGTTTAACCGAATCCACAACTAGGCTGCTATAGAGCTGCAGGGTGCCCGCCGTTCAAAAGTTGGACAGTGCATGACTTTGAAATTTTAAAGGATTCCATAGAGTGTCAGGAGGAGGCAAGGGAAAGGCTGAGCATCTGCAGCGGAGGGTCTGGGACCCTGTGGGAGGTCTATGGTTCAGAAGTCCTGAAAAAGGGCTCATAACGCTGAATGAATGGACCTAAGAATGTTAGAAACAGGGAGAGGCAGGTGATGCAACTTTTCCGACAAGGGAAGGCTGTCAAGAGAAGTCAGTCCACCTGCTCCACTTCCCGTTCCTCGCAGCATTGGAAGCTGTTACTCACTGTTGTGATAGTCAGCTAAAGCTTCTATTTTCATCTCTTTTTAAAAATCTGAATGCGTTGCTCTTGACAAAGCTTGCAAACTTTTTTTTTTTTTACTTTGTGAAGTGGCACATGCCTTGACTTTTTCATTTCAACTTTCAACATTCTTATGCAATCTGAATATTGAAAAAATAGTGAAAAAGAAAATATAAAAAAATAATATGTAGCATTCTCAGGTTTTATTTCTTTTGGATCAGCTTTCGTCCTCTTGTACAGAAGGACTGTGCTCTCGTTTTCTAAATCTGTAAATTGTACACCATGAATAAAGGCTAGATGGGCCCTTAAGGACACCCTCATCCAGAATTAGGAGTGTTGAGAGGAGGGCGAGAAGCTTTAAATCCATGCCAGATTTTTTGCATAATTGCTGACTATGCCTATGGCTTCCACTCCCTCCCAACATTAGGTCCATATGACAGGGATTACCGTGTCTCATATTGGTGGTTTGTACATGTCTGCTATGGAAACATCATGGCCTGTATGTACTAAAGCTTTTTCCTATAGAAATGGGTAAAACCCTTTGATACATCTGACCCCATGTTTTGTCTGGAGGAGCCTTGTCTTGCAGAGCCATTGCAAACCTTAGACGGATGGTCCTAGGGTTATAAAGAGGTAAGTCTAAGTTCCTCAGACCATCTCCCCTACATACTGCTGACATTCTGATGTATTTTTGTCCTGCTTGATAATACCAGAAAGAGTCAGGAGTTCCACAAAAGGAAGAAATACTGACCCGTGCACTCTGGCTTTGGGAGTTTGATTTAAAACTTTGCGTGGCAGCTGCACTAAACAGAGTTGGTGCTGAGGAAGGTTATAGAACCTTCAGAGGAGTCTCCATGGCAGAGGGAGGTGTTGTGAGAAGCAGAGATGAATCATTAAGGGTGAACTGAGGTTTTCAGTGCCTTGAATAGAAGGTTATCAAAACGTAGACTGTACGTCTGGTCGGCCAGACATGATGCTTTAAATTAGGTCTATTGGTCAAATATTTTTCCAAACAGCTGAAATTGTTCAAGTTCTTTTGCTTTTGTCACCATCTGAATCCTTCTGTCATTCCAGCTGTGGAGCCGCCCATTGTTGTTGTTACCAACGCCCCTGTAGAAAGCACTAGGACTGAAACTTTCACTCTAAACTTCACTATTACCAACCTGTCTTACACGGCCGACCTAGGAGCAACTCCCCCATCAGCGAATTTCAACACAACTGCTGCCAGTGTGCTTGCTTTGGTGAGTATGGATGCCGGACAAAACCCTTGCACCTTTCTTGCTCTTCTTGAACAGTTACCCCCCAACTAAACCCCTTTACAGGAGCTGCCTGATCAATCCACCCTTTTCTCCTTCATTAACAGATTGACCCTGTCTTGAAGAACAGCAACATTGGGGCCAAATTCCAAGGCTGCAACATAGACAGATTCAGGTAAGAGGAAAAGCCATGTCTGATGTTTACTGGAAGGGTCATGGGGCAAGACTAGCACCAAGATCAGTAGAATCCACTGATAATGTGTCAGCCCTCAACACATTCAGGCAGTCCTAGCACAACCTTTATAATGTGCCTGGGAATGGAGGCGTCCACCAGGCCACAGTCACTGCTAGTGATTGTCCCACTGCCGGGTCTACAACTTGGGGCACAACTGCTGCAGGAGGACCACTGTTTGCTAATCAGTTTACAGATGCTATAGGGTTTGACCCCAAAATGGTGCCTGGTAGAATAGGAAGACTCCTTGAACTTGGAAATTGACTGAGACTTGGGCTGGGAAAACAATCACATGCATGGGTGGTCAGTAGAAATGACTGCATGCAGGTGAGGGAAGAATAACTGAATGTGGCTAGAAGTGGGGATCCAGTTAATAGAAGAGAGCGGAGAACATGTAGAATGTGGCTCAGCAGTGAATGGGTCGATAAAATTGGGTGATGGGTGACAGGACTAGAACGTGAGGTGAGTCCATTTGAGGGTGATGGGGAAAAGTAAGCATGCTCAAAATGGAACAGGTGCTATGGTGATTTAGTGATTGATTGATCTCAGTCATATAAAGCTGTACACCAAACATGGAATCACAATTCTAACAATAGAACAGTGACTTAAGCATAGGTCTTGTCTAAAGAAGTTCTTCTTAATTTTTAATATTAATTGGCTGGAGCAGGAGAGCAGCAGTGGGCAGTGGAGGCGTCACTCTCTCAAGAGATAGCAATACTATGTGCCCTATCTGCTCAACTTTGAAAACAAGTGGGTAGATGATGGCACAGTGAAATTTCCTTATTGTATATAATACACATGTGAGTGTTAATTTTCAAGGGAAGGAGAAGTTTCATTTCCTCCTGTTTGCTGTCTAGACCTTGATTAATGAGGGAACGCGAAACTTGAAAGAACCTGATGCAAGTTCAAATTTGTATGGCTGGATTCCATCTGATGGCCGTAGCACTTAACCGTCTTTCTTGTCTTCAACTGAACATCAAACCTGGTGGCCATTTGGCAACTTATGCCTTCCCCACTCTGTCCCTTAGCAAAGGTACTGAAGACTCCCAGACCAAGGTGAACGCCGTCTGTAAACTGAAGAAAGAGGCTACAGGCGCGCAGTTTGTCAAGGAGACTATCTACCAAGAGATCAAACAAAAGACCAGCAACATCACCAAGTTGGGCAATTTCACACTGGACAAGAACAGTCTCTATGTTGATGGTAAGCAATCTTGTAAAAACACAGATACTTTATGGACTATATTGTATAGTGAATGAGGGAGATATAGGGATAGCAAAACTATGACAATGACATGGAACATGGCACTTGGTGATGGATATCACCAGCAGCATGAGCTGCAGTGGGCTTGAAGTTACCATGGACCTCATTACAACATTGGCGGTAACTACCGCCAACCGCCATGGCGACAGCCGCCAACATAACGCTGCCGTGGCTACCAGCCATCTATGTGTATCTTGACCACCGACGGTATACCACCAGAATGCTGGCGGAACACCGCCGATGGTCATGGCGGCAGCCGGTGGTAAGGCGGCGCTGCTGACAGCAGCACCGACACGCCAGCAAAACACCGCCAACCATATCATGACCAATGATACAGCCTGGAGGTGTTTTGCTGGCAGACGCTGCTGCTGACAGCAGCGCTGCGAACCGTCTCCAGCAGGAGGACCCCCTGCAAGTAGGTAAGTCAGGTTCTCCGACAGGAGAGGGGGTTGGGGGTTGGTGTGTGTATGTTGGGGAGGTGTATGTTTTGGAATGCATGCATGCGTGTGTGAGTCGCGCTGAATGCGTGCATGAATGAGTGATTGTGAGTGTTGTGTGTTGTGAATGCATGTGTGTAACAAGGTATGTTGGTGTGTGTTGCGGTGTGTGGGTATGTATGTGTGCATGCGTGGGTGGTGGTGACCGAAGTCTCCAGCCCAGCAGCCGTTACCACCCTGGCGGTCGGTATGTTAAAGTGGCGGTCTTTGATGGCTTTTACTGCCAGGGACAAAATCCCATTTTTTTTTACAGCTGGCCTGTTGGCGGTATTAACGCCGCTTTAACATCGACGGCCAGGGTTGAAATGAGGGCCCATATCTTTTGTGCTGTCTGAATCCCAATAGGACCCTAAGCACTTGCATAATGACATGAAAGAAGGGAAAGGTTTGTGCCTGTGTAAGAGAGGCAATGAGTGTAATGGATTACAGAGGCATGTATGTCTGAATATCGATCATTGGGAAAGGGGCAGTGAAAGGACTGTGATTTATGTGTGTAGGTGCCCCATCATTATTGATTATAACATTAAAGGAGTCCCGCTCCACCTTCCCCCAAACCAATAGCATTCATAATGGTCCAGGAGGTCAGGATCAATGCAACATTTTAGGATAGCCCTTGACAATGCAAACAAGTTCTATTCAGATACATTGTATGGATATCTATCTTATGTAGATAATGGATATTCATGGATATGTGGCAAGGACCTGGCCCCGTTTGACTTGAATTGGACACCTCCATCAGGTTTCACACAGCACCAGGCAGCAAGAGTGTCCAGGATTGTGTTATCAAAGACTCAGAGCCATGAACTTCCACATCCAAGGACAGTGGCTCAGACCTCAGGATTCTATTATCCAGTGATTTTATGATATAAGATATGCTCCTATGTATGCTTATTTTAACTTCCTCTATATTTATTGCAGGTTACAATGAACCACCCACTCCAAGTAAGTCCAGTTTATATTCTATTTCAATTTTTGGTGCAATGAAGCAATAGCTAAACTTTAAGAATCATCATCGACATATAATGAGAAATATGTTCAGGACTGGTCATTGCACGCCAGAATTAGTACTCTTGGCACAATTAACCTGGTATGGCAAAGCTAGGTTGTGATTGAAGTCTTCTGCTGTGGTTTAAGGCCAGAAAGGAGCTGTGTGGACATGGTTTCTACCTAGCATTCTGTAGATCCTGCTATTGTCTGGTCATCATTTGTAAACTCAGTACAATAACACCATAGTGAAAAGAGGGTAGCAACTACCTTCTGATATTTTTAAGAGAGAGTACAGATATAGGGACCTTAAAAGAACATTTTTTTCTTGCACAACTGGACTGACCTATAGGTTCAAAGAAAACAGAGCTCATGAAAAAGGCAGATATGCCTACCTGTTATTGGGAAAACGTTCATTCCAGAATCAGAAATTAGGGAAAATGAGTCCAAAAATCGAATATTCTTTACTTTTCTTAAATGAATGCCTTTTTACTCCAATTACAATGATTTACTCTCAGAAGTGTTTTCATCTGGTTCGAGTAAAAAATACCTTGCGGGAACTATGAAACTGTTGTGAGCTACTGCCGCTTTTTCATGAACAAGTCTACTGCCAGTATCTTGCATGAGTTTTGTACATGAGATTTGACCTCATTTAGAGTGTTTAGGCAGAGGAGCAGCTAACAATTCATAATTGTAGCAAAATGATGCTGTATTGACCATGTAGAGCCAATTAAAGACTTGGGTCCATTGTATGCTTCACACGACCACCTCCATATCAATCCTGAAGCTGCCCTGGAGATCTAGGAAGTGTCCTGAAGACTTCTAGCTGGTCCACCAGTTCCAATTCTGAACTTCTACATCCCTTTGGGACCTCTGCAAGAAACCTTCCTGCTAATCTATGTGGTCGGTTCGATTCATCTCTTATTTTTCTGTCTGAAACAAGAAATGGGGATTTTCTGATTTTGCTCAGATCCTGGTACATTGTAAATATCTATGGGCATTAACCCACAGTTGGTCAAGAACAGGAAATGTTTCCGGAAATGTTAGCAAATTCCCCAAGGTCGTATAGGCAAAGCCATGTGGGCTGTTATACCTGGTGCCTAGCATCTAGTTTTTCTACAGGTTCTTGGTTCAGGGTTGAGTAATTACAGGCATTCCACAAGAGGTAAGTATCTCCCTGTTCCAGGTTCCACATCTCATATTGTAAAACAAAGTGGCGCACATTTTGCCTGGTTATGAACTGCAAAGCTCATAGGAGCATATTTACTAAACGTTCACGGAATGTAGGGCAGCAAGGAAAGTTGCAGCACTGCATCCTGTGAATGGAGGACAGCTGGACAGCACCATATCAACTAAGATATGACACTCTTCAGCTCTTTAGCTGCACTGGTGCACTTGAGGTTGCCTAGCGCAGGGAAGGCACCCTTCTGCCATGCTGCAAGGGTGCCTGCATTAAGGGACACCTTCCTGCACATAAGTAATCCTTAGAGGCAAATTCATCTTTCTAGGCATGCTACCAAATGCATCACGCATTGACAGTGGAATTTATAAGGAGAACTAAATGTATTTTTTCTTGTTTACCTCTCTGTTGTAGGAACCATTTAGGTGCAACCTCTGGTTTACTACCTTTAGTAAATCTGGCAAATAGCCCTTTGTGTGGCTTTGTAAATCCCATCAAAGGGCTCGCGTCACACAAGGAGAACATAAGCCCTTAATAAATTTGGGCCTTATGTGCAGAGTTTCCATATTTTCTATCAGAATTATTACAGGACAAATTTGCACAAGTTTTAGTCCAAATGTAACAGCAAATCCCCTTTGGCACCCTAATTGGGATAATTGGCTAATGTCATAAGGTAGAGAGCTTTTTGCTTAAAACGTAAAAAGCTTTTTGCTTAAAATGTAAAAATACAAATGGATTATTGGATTGTGGATGGATTAATTTCATGGGCTGTTTTGCTATTTTCCTACAGCAGTGGAACCCCCAGTTGTAGTGATCACCAAACAACCCACAGAGAGCACACCGACTGAAACCTTCACCCTCAACTTTACCATTACCAACCATGCCTACAGTGAGGATCTGGCTGCATCTCCTCCATCAGCGGCGTTCAACACCACGGCCTCAACTGTGCTCACCTCGGTAAGCATGGGGCAGAGAAGACCCATGGATGTCAATCCATTAAAATGCTGGGGATCGCAGAAATATTATCATACACGTTTTGACTCCTGTTGACATCAAGGTTGAATCCATGTCCCACCAAAATGCCCCCAGTTGTCTTCTGAGAAGCAAGGGCAAGTACATAAACTACACAAATTCAGTATTTAAAGCTCCTGCTCCTCTCTTTCTGGTGCTTGAGACCAAGGACAGCAAGAGCAGTGCCAGGGATACCAAACAGCAAATAAGTGTTAGTAGCTTTTACCATCAGCTGCCCACAACTGACATTCACTGGATGACCTTCTCTTAATCTCCCTCTTTACGATATCACATTCACACCCGTGCTTTAGTATTAAGGAGCTGCTTCTTAATTCAGGTTTTTCATTTCTAGATCGACTCTGTCTTGAAGAGCAGCAGCATTGGATCTAAATACCAGGGATGCACCATCGACACTTTCAGGTAAGAAGGGAACTCATGTCCTGTTGAAGGAGATGGACAAAGTTAACAGCTGAGAGGCTTAGGTCCTGTAGCACAACTTGAAAGCATCAAACCAAGAGAAGTGAGAGAAGTAGTGTCCATGTTAGTATACAGCAACCACCCTGGCGTGGTCAACACAGATGAGTCCTCCACTACAAGTCCTATACAGGGTCTTTCGGGAAAAAGTGGCTTTAGGAAAGCCACTTTTTGAAATCCTCTGTTCTGGTAGAGTTGAGAGGTTTTGAGGCAATTGGTTCATAGAGATTGCGGTAGGTGGCCAAGATGCCGTTAGATGGTGTTGACGATGAGGTGGGCAAGGAAAGCAATGAAGGTCATAAGTGACCAAAGCTGGCAAATAGAGAGGAACTGATGAATCTGTGGGTAAATTCATTGAATTTAAATTACCCAGTTCGATCACATACCGGGGACATTTCCACTTAATGCTAAGGGAATGATTTGCCTGAAGAAGAAGGGTGCCTTCCTATAAGTTAGATGCCCATTCGTACGGTTAGTGGAGAAGTCGGGGTAGTTTGATTCCTCTAGATTAGTGGGTCTTAAACTCTGGTGGTACTAGGATCCCTGGGGGTCCACGAGGTCTACTTTGGGGGGCGGGGGAAGTGGAGTAGCAACTGTTTTACAAAATCAAATACTATCAAAATCAATTAAACTAATAAATGCTGCAAATCAAGAAGCACGATTTAAAATTTTGAAACTTTCTATAATTGATTGCAAATTACTCATAATAATTCATTATTTGAGTATGTGTTTGGTGTATATTTGTTTTTTGTTTGTTTGTGTATTGTTTTGGCTGGGGTCCTCTGCCTTCTAGTAATGACTAGTGGGAGTCCCCAGATTTATGTAATGATGCAGTGGGGATCCACAGAAGTCAAAATGTTAACAATCGCCGCTCTAGGTTATACACTTCAGGAGACTGCAGGGAACTCTACATCTTGGAAACCTTACTGTGGGCCACAGAGGGAGACACAGTTACCCGTCTTCTAGTTTATGTATGTCTGACTGTGACTATTGGCTGGAGGTATATCTTCCATTCATCTACAGTCAGTATTCAATGCTGTATGTAATGATAGGTTATGTATCCAACATTCTTCTTTTGTGGGAACTTGATCAAGGTGACACTTCTTTGGCTCATGCAAGCCTTACCACTGACTAATAGATTGAAATGAAACATCCATGTACCCACTGTGGGTGGAGTATAAGTCTACTTTTCTTTCGCTACTTCGTGGAGTACCATCTGTGGAGATGAGGTCTCCACTTTCCTGGTTCTATAAACTTTGATGTTGTTGCTGCTTGGAGTACAGCTTTTTCAATATTATTGCATTGAGCATTGGGTGAGTTTGGATTTTACCATCCTCTGTATGAAAAATCCCAGGCTTTCAATTCTTGAGGGAGGTAGAGCTTCCCTTCCATCTAATAACACATGTCAGCATTTGACCCATGGAGGGAAAGGGGCTTTCACTACCTTCATGTAAGAGATGCCCGGCTTCGGGCAGGGGAGGGAAAGGGTCCTTCATTTTCCCTGTCTAAGACATTCCAGACA
The DNA here is from genome assembly GCF_031143425.1 of Pleurodeles waltl. NCBI lineage: Eukaryota > Metazoa > Chordata > Amphibia > Caudata > Salamandridae > Pleurodeles > Pleurodeles waltl. The sequence goes on from NC_090451.1 coordinate 83,429,247, forward strand.
GTGGGCAATGGATGGAAAGTTGGGCTTCCTAGTCTCTAGATCACAAATGTGGTAGTGGGGGGCACCAGGAAAATGGAACTTCTCTTACTCTGTATAGTGCTTACCAACCTGTGACATCACTGTTGATATTGTTAACCAACGGCATACTGGTTTGGTTACTGGGAAAGGGTTGAATCAGAAGATTTCATGCCTCATGTCAACTACACCTAGAGTAAGGTGAACGCATCTGAATAGATGTAGCTAACACATCCTTAAACTCTAGACGGAAGAATAATTACATTATTCCATGATTTCTTCACATGGGCATTAGACTTGGTGCCTGGGGGCCTCACTTGTCCCTATCTCCATTGATCTAATGCTCCACACTTTTTGTCTTTTAGTAAAGGCACTGTTGCCTCCCAGACCAAGGTGAATGCCATCTGCAAACTGAAGAAAGAGGCCACGGGCACGCAGTTTGTCAAAGAGACCATCTACCAAGAGATCAAGCAGAAGACCAGCAACATCACCAAACTTGGTGACTTCACACTGGACAAAAGCAGTCTCTACGTTGACGGTAAGCAAGCCTGTAACAATGCTAATGTTGTCCTGATTCTACTATAGAGTGAATAAGGAAGACTATGAAAATTAAACAGCTGTCAGCTATACTTTTTGTTCTAATAATCAATGAAGGGTGCAATTTCCAGGACCAATTCAATAGCTTTAAATAGTCAACATCTCCCAGCATAGTCAAAAGAGAGATTATGAGTGATGGGAGCACTTAGGTCATCTACTTGGCATTTCATTTTGAGGGTCAGAAGCATATGCTATGTGTACCACGTTATTAGACTAGCCATTGGTAAGGTAGATGGGTTTCATTAAGATTCATTGTATGCAAATTTACCTTATGTGGCTATTCAGAAAATGTGGCATAGAGCTATGGCCTCTGTGACATCCTGCCGTACACTTACCTACTTCTCAACATCAAGCTTTCCAGACCAGGAAAAATGCCCCCATATTTCTCTTCAGACCTGCCTTAGACTCCCTGCTAGGGAAACCAGTTGTAACCAAAATATATTTAAAACCAGATCTCTAGAGGGCACCTTTGAGAACTCCAGGATTTAATTTTTCTGATGTGATGACCCTTACCTTTTTGTACACTGGCCCAGTCCTCAGGATTCTGTGATTCATTAGATGTGATGATTGAGGGTGTGTTGATGACACTTTTTAAAACAGCTCTGTCTTTATTTCAGGTTACAATGAACCATCCTCTGCAAGTAAGTACATTTTATACTATGATAAAACCTGTAACGCAATGAACCTGTTGCTAAACTTTAAGAAAGATCTCTATGTGTAATATGTGTTCAAACCTGGAAGACACCTCCAGGTGTTAACCAGCCAGCCAAACGTGTGATATAGACTGAAGTCGATTGACACAGTTAAAGCACAGAATTAAGCCTATCTGATCCGGTTAGAATGTTTTAGATATTTTGGAGACAAGACCGGCCTATGTGTTTTTTATAAACATGACAACCTCCGGGACCTTGAAAGAAAAGACTTGTGTGTAGCACCTCTGGGGTCAGAGCCCAGTGAAATGAAACAGCCTTAATGATCTAGCTTGAGTTTGCAAGTTTCGTTCTAATCAGAATCATAAGTTATAAATAATTGGCAGAGAGGTGTGCCATTTTAATTTTGCCATTTTGCACAATTCAAAATTCTATATTCAGTGATTTTCGTTAACAACTTGGTGTGAATTCAGGTTGTAGAGATCAGGTGTAATAGTTTGGAACAACTGACAAGGAAAGAAAGATATTGCGAAAGATAGGTATGTGGTGGAAGCTGGAGAAAGTGTTTGCCTGAAAATTAAAAAACTCCCTCTATTTGGAGTCTTTCAGGTCATGAAGTGTACAAAATATTATCATTGATGCACCAGACTAGTTTCGGATCTGGGGATCAGCCACTGTGTACTCTCAGAATTTATGCTCTTTTACAGCTGGTGGAGGAAAGTAGGAACCCTAAGAGCTGAGGTTTGCAGTGCCCTGATTTGTAGGTTGTAAGATCTATTACATTAGGCATTTGATGCGTCGAATGAGGTCTCTTAGGTAATGAAGGACACAGAAATATAGCACTTGGTGCTTCTCTTTGGCCTCTGTCACCAACTCAATCGTTCTTCCATTCCAGTCACGGAGCCGCCCATTGTTGTTGTCACCAGCGCCCCGGTAGAGAGTACTGAGACTGAAAACTTCACTCTCAACTTCATCATTACCAACCTGCCCTACACGCCCGACCTAGCAGCAACTCCCCCATCAGCAAATTTCAACACCACCGCTCTCAATGTTCTTGCCTCAGTAAGTATGGATGCCAGGCAGACCTTTTGTGACTTTCTGTTCTCCTTCCTGGCAGTCATTGTACAGCAGTCTGTGAAAGAGCTGCGCTTCATTGCATTGTGTTTTTCTTCCTTTTCCAGATTGACTCTGTCTTGAAGAACAGCAACATTGGGGCCAAATTCCAAGGCTGCAGCATAGACAGATTCAGGTAAGAGGAAAAGCCATGTCTGATGTTTCCTGGAAGGGTCATGGGGCAAGACTAGCACCAAGATCAGTAGAATCCACTGATAATGTGTCAGCCCTCAACACATTCAGGCAGTCCTAGCACAACCTTTATAATGTGCCTGGGAATGGAGACGTCCACCAGGCCACAGTCAATGCTAGTGATTGTCCCACTGCTGGGTCTACAACTTGGGGCACAACTGCTGCAGGAGGACCACTGTTTGCTAATCAGTTTACAGATGCTATAGGGTTTGACCCCAAAATGGTGCCTGGTGGGATAGGAAGACTCTTTGAACTTGGAAATTTACTGAGACTTGGGCTGGGAAACAATCCCATGCGTGGGTGGTCAGTAGAAATGACTGCATGCAGGTGAGGGAAGAATAACTGAATGTGGCTAGAAGTGGGGATCCAGTTAATAGAAGAGAGCGGAGAACATGTAGAATGTGGCTCAGCAGTGAATGGGTCGATAGAAATTGGGTGATGGGTGACAGGACTAGAACGTGAGGTGAGTCCATTTGAGGGTGATGGGTAAAAGTAAGCAAGCTCAAAATGGAACAGGTGCTACAGTGATTTAGTGATTGATTGATCTCAGTCATATGGAGCTGTACACCAAACATGGAATCACAATTCTAATAATAGAACAGTGACTTAAGCATAGGTCTTGTCTAAAGAAGTTCTTCTTAATTTTTAATATTAATTGGCTGGAGCAGGAGAGCAGCAGTGGGCAGTGGAGGCGTCACTCTATCAAGAAATAGCAATACTATGTGCCCTATCTGCTCAACTTTGAAAACAAGTGAGTAGATGATGGCACAGTGAAATTTCCTTATTGTATATAATACACATGTGAGTGTTAATTTTGAAGGGAAGGAGAAGTTTCATTTCCTCCTGTTTGCTGTCTAGACCTTGATTAATGAGGGACCGCGAAACTTGAAAGAACCTGATGCAAGTTCAAATTTGTATGGCTGGATTCCATCTGACGGCCGTAGCACTTAACCGTCTTTCTTGTCTTCAACTGAACATCAAACCTGGTGGCCATTTGCCAACTTATGCCTTCCCCATTCTGTTCCTTAGCAAAGGCACTGAAGACTCCCAGACCAAGGTGAACGCCGTCTGTAAACTGAAGAAAGAGGCTACAGGCGCGCAGTTTGTCAAGGAGACTATCTACCAAGAGATCAAACAAAAGACCAGCAACATCACCAAGTTGGGCAATTTCACACTGGACAAGAACAGTCTCTATGTTGATGGTAAGCAATCTTGTAAAAACACAGATACTTTATGGACTATATTGAATAGTGAATGAGGGAGATATAGGGATAGCAAAACTATGACAATGACATGGAACATGGCACTTGGTAATGGATATCACCAGCAGCATGAGCTGCAGTGGGCATGAAGTTACCATGGACCTCATTATAACATTGGCGGTAATTACCGCCACCCGCCATGGCGACGGCCGCCAACATACTGCTGCGTGGCTACCAGCGATCTATGTGTATCATGACCGCCGACGGTATACCACCAGAATGCTGGCGGAACACCGCCGATGGTCAAGGCGGCAGCCGGTGGTAAGGCGGCGCTGCTGACAGCAGCACTGCCACGCCAGCAAAACACCGCCAACCATATCATGACCAATGATACGGCCTGGAGGTGTTTTGCTGGCAGACGCTGCTGCTGACAGCAGCGCTGCAAACCGTCTCCAGCCGGAGGACCCCCTGCAAGTAGGTAAGTTAGGTTCTCCGACAGGAGAGGGGGTTGGGGGATGGTGTGTGTATGTTGGGGGGGTGTATGTTTTGGAATGCATGCATGCGTGTGTGAGTCGCGCTGAATGCGTGCGTGAATGAGTGATTGTGAGTGTTGTGTGTTGTGAATGCATGTGTGTAACAAGGTATGTTGGTGTGTGTTGCGGTGTGTGGGTATGTATGTGTGCATGCGTGGGTGGTGGTGACCGAAGTCTCCAGCCCAGCAGGCGTTACCACCCTGGCGGTCGGTATGTTAAAGTGGCGTTCGTTGATGGCGGTTACTGCCAGGGACAAAATCCCATTTTTTTACCGCTGGCCTGTTGGCGGTATTAACATCGATGGCCAGGGTTGTAATGAGGGCCCATATCTTTTGTGCTTTCTGAATCCCAATAGGACCCTAGGCTCTTGCATAATGACATGAAAGAAGGGAAAGGTTTGTGCCTGTGTAAGAGAGGCAATGAGTGTAATGGATCACAGAGGCATGTATGTCTGAATATTGATCATTGGGAAAGGGGCAGTGAAAGGACTGTGATTGATGTGTGTAGGTGTCCCATCATTATTGATTATAACATTAAAGGAGTCCCGCTCCACCTTCCCCCAAACCAATAGCATTCAGAATGGTCCAGGAGGTCAGGATCAATGCAACATTTTAGGAAAGCCCTTGACAATGCAAACAAGTTCTATTTAGATTCTTTGTATGGACATCTATCTTATGTAGATAATGGATATTCAGAAAATGTGGCAAGGACCTGGCCCCGTTTGACTTGAATTGGACACCTCCATCAGGTTTCACACAGCACCAGGCAGCAAGAGTGTCCAGGATTGTGTTATCAATGACTCAGAGCCATGAACTTCCACATCCAAAGACAATGGCTCAGACCCCAGGATTCTATTATCCAGTGATTTTATGATATAAGATATTCTCCTACGTATGCTTATTTTAACTTCCTCTATATTTATTGCAGGTTACAATGAACCACCCACTCCAAGTAAGTCCAGTTCATATTCTATTTCAATTGTAGTTGCAATGAAGGAGTAGCTAAACTTTAAGAATCATCATCGACATATAATGAGAAATATGTTCTGGACTGGTCATTTGACGCCAGAATTAGTACTCTTGGCACAATTAACCTGGTATGGCAAAGCTAGGTTGTGATTGAAGTCTTCTGCTGTGGTTTAAGGCCAGAAGGGAGCTGTGTGGACATGGTTTCTACCTAGCATTCTGTAGATCCTGCTATTGTCTGGTCATACTTTGTAAAGTCAGTACAGTCACACCATAGTGAAACGAGGGTAGCAACTACCTCCTGATATTTTTAAGAGAGAGTACAGATTTAGGGATCTTAAAAGAACAGTTTGTTCTTGCACAACTGGACTGACCTATAGGTTCAAAGAAAACAGAGCTCATGAAAAAGGCAGATGTGCCTACCTGTTATTGGGAAAACGTTCATTCCAGAATCAGAAATTAGAGAAAATGAGTCCAAAAATCGAATATTCTTTACTTTTTTTTAAATGAATGCCTTTTTACTCCAATTATAATGATTTACTCTCAGAAGTGTTTTCATCTGGTTCGAGTAGAAAATACCTTGCGGGAACTATGAAACTGATGTGAGCTACTGCCGCTTTTTCATGAACAAGTCTACTGCCAGTATCTTGCATGAGTTTTGTACATGAGGTTTGACCTCATGTAGAGTGTTTAGGCAGAAGAGCAACGAACAATTCATAATTGTAGCAAAATGATGCTGATTTGACCATGTAGTGCCAATTAATGACTGGGGTCCATGGTATGCTTCACACGACCATCTCCATATCAATCCTGAAGCTGCCCTGGAGATCTAGGAAGTGTCCCGAAGACTTCTAGCTGGTCCACCAGTTTCAATTCTGAACTTCTACATCCCTTTGGGACCTCTGCAAGAAACCTTCCTGCTAATCTATGTGGTCGGTTCGATTCATCTCTTATTTTTCTGTCTGAAACAAGAAATGGGGTTTTTCTGATTTTGCTCAGATCCTGGTACATTGTAAAGATCTATGGGTATTAACCCACAGTTGGTCAAGAACAGGAAATGTTTCCGGAAATGTCAGCAAATTCCTCAAGGTCGTATAGGCAAAGCCATGTGGACTGTTATACCTGGTGCCTAGCATCTAGTTTTTCTACAGGTTCTTGGTTCAGGGTTGAGTAATTACAGACGACAAAGGAAGTTGGATAGTCTAGAACGAAGGGCCACTCAAAGGAGAAATCTGAGCCCTATCACCTCTAAATGCAACCCAGAGATTCATACCTTTATTTGCCTGTGGCCAATATCACTAATCCTATGTGGATTCCCAAAGAGCGGATAAACAAGCTGAACAATACACCAGCAGATGGCATCAAGCATCAGTGAGACAAAGCACGCTTTTGTACCACAGTGGAAAATGCAGGAGTGGAACTGTGGGCCAGGCACCACACTGTCTTTGAAAACACATGTAAGCGTGCAGCTATCAATTCAGACTGAAGCACAGGTGTATCTCACAGCACAAGTATCCTTTTACCCTTCTCTGAAGAAATACCACGCCCAGTAAACACCTATTCCATCCGGTGCAGCGATTAAGACATATGGTTGTATATTTGTAGTAATAAGAAGGAGAGTTAGGCCTACTGTAAGAGATAAACTGCTGCCTCCTTAGTGAGCTTCAAACTGTCCAAAGTAAAGCTCTGTAATTTGCAAATCTTCACTCTAGCTCCAATCTGGTGCCTCGCAGCTCCTACAAATAAAAGATACAGTGTAGCATAAAATGAATGTTCTCCTTCATACTCACAAATACAGTAAGTATAAACAGACAACCTTCTACAGAAGGAAAGTCCTCATGTGATTCATTTTAGTTGAAGGCGCACATCTACCTGGCATCTCATGGTGGTGACCACTGACTAATTTTCCTGGGCTTTTTATCCGGGCATCCCACAAGAGGTAAGTATCTCCCTATCCCAGGTTCTACATCTCATATTGGAAACCAAAATGGCAACTGCACACACTTTGCCTGATTTTGAACTGCAAAGCTCATAGGAGTATATTTACTAAAAGTTCACGGAATGTAGGGCAGCAGGGAAAGTTGCAGCACTGCATCCTGTGAATGGAGGAGAGCTGGACATCTACTAAGATATGGCACTCTTCAGCTCTTTACCTGCACTGAAGCACTTGAGGTTGCCTAGCGCAGGGAAGACCCCCTTCTGCCATGCTGCAAGGGTGCCTGCATTAAGGGACACCTTCCTGCACATAAGTAACCCTTAGAGGCAAATTCATCTTTCTAGGCATGCTACCAAATGCATCACTCATTGAAAGTGGAAGTTATGAGGAGAACTAAATGTACTTTTCCTCGTTTACCTCTCCGTGGTAGGAATCATTTCGGTGCAACCTCTGGTTTACTACCTTTAGTAAATCTGGCAAATAGCCCTTTGTGTGGCTTTGTAAATCCCATCAAAGAGTTTGCGTCACACAAGGAGAACATAAGTCCTTAATACATTTGGGCTCTTACGTGCAGAATTTTCATATTTTAGCTATCAGAATTATTGCAGGACAAATTTGCACAAGTTTTAGTCCAAATGTAACAGCAAATTCCCTTTGGCACCCTAATTGGGATAATTGGCTAATGTCATAAGGTAAAAAGCTTTTAGCTTAAAAAGTATAAAGCTTTTTGCTTAAAATGTAAAAATACAAATGGATTATTGGATTAGTGGATGGATTAATTTCATGGTCTGTTTTGCTCTTCTCCTACAGCAGTGGAACCACCAGTTGTAGTGATCACCAAACCACCCACAGAGAGCACCCCGACTGAAACCTTCACCCTCAACTTTACCATTACCAACCACGCCTACAGTGAGGATCTAGCTGCATCTCCTCCATCAGCGGCGTTCAACACCACGGCCTCAACTGTGCTCGCCTCGGTAAGCATGGGGCAGGGAAGACCCATGGTTGTCAATTCACTAAAATGCCAGGTATTGCAGAAATATTATCATACACGTTTTGACTCCTGTTGACATCAAGCTTGAATCCTTGTCCCATCAAAATGCCTCCATAGCCCCCAGTTTTCTTCTGAGAAGCAAGGGCAAGTACATAAACTACACAAATTCAGTATTTAAAGCTCCTGCTACTCTCTTTCTGGTGCTTGAGACCAAGGACAGCAAGAGCAGTGCCAGGGATACCAAACAGCAAATAAGTGTTAGTAGCTTTTACCATCAGCTGCCCACAACTGACATTCACTGGATGACCTTCTCTTAATCTCCCTCTTTACGATATCACATTCACACCCGTGCTTTAGTATTAAGGAGCTGCTTCTTAATTCAGGTTTTTCATTTCTAGATCGACTCTGTCTTGAAGAACAGCAGCATTGGATCTAAATACCAGGGATGCACCATCGACACTTTCAGGTAAGAAGGGAACTCATGTCCTGTTGAAGGAGATGGACAAAGTTAACAGCTGAGAAGCTTAGGTCCTGTAGCACACCTTGAAAGCATCAAACCAAGAGAAGTGAGAGCAGTAGTGTCCATGCTAGTATACAGCAACCACCCTGCCGTGGTCAACACAGATGAGTCCTCCACTACAAGCCCTATACAAGGTCTTTAGGGAAAAAGTGGCTTTATGGAAGCCACTTTTTGAAATCCTCTGTTCTGGTAGAGTTGAGAGGTTTTGAGGCAATTGGTTCATAGAGATTGCAGTTGGTGGCCAAGATGCCGTTAGATGGTGTTGACGATGAGGTGGGCAAGGAAAGCAATGAAGGTCATAAGTGACCAAAGCTGGTAAATAGAGAGGAACTGATGAATCTGTGGGTATATTCATGGAATTTAAACTACCCAGTTTGATCACATACCAGGGACATTTCCACTTAATGCTAAGGGAATGATTTGCCTGAAGGAGAAGGGTGCCTTCCTATAAGTTAGATGCCCATGCGTACGGTTAGTGGAGAAGTCAGGGTAGTTTGATTCCTGTAGATAAGGGGGTCTTAAACTCTGGTGGTACTAGGATCCCTGGGGGTCCACGAGGTCTACTTTGGGGAGGGGGGAAGAGGGGTAGCAACTGTTTTACAAAATCAAATACTATCAAAATCAATTAAATTAATAAATTCTGCAAATAAAGAAGCACAATTTAAAATGTGGAAACTTTCTATAATTGATTGTGAATTGCTCATAATACTTCATTATTTGAGTTTGTGTTTGGTGTATATTTGTTTTTTTCTTGTTTGTGCATTGTTTTGGCTGGGGTCCTCTGCCTTCTAGTAATGACTAGTGGGGGTCCCCGGATTGATGTAATGATGCAGTGGGGATCCACAGAAGTCAAAATGTTAACAATCGCCGCTCTAGGTTATACACTTCAAGAGACTGCAGGGAACGTTACACCATGGAAACCTTACTGTGGGCCACAGAGGGAGACAGTTACCCGTCTTCTAGTTTATGCATGTCTGACTGTGACTATTGGCTGGAAGTATATCTTCCATTCATCTACAGTCAGTATTCAATGCTGTATGTAATGATAGGTTATGTGTCCAACATTCTTCTTTGTGGGCACTTGATCAAGGTGACACCTCTGGCTCGTGCAAGCCTTACCACTGACTAATAGAATGAAGTGAAGCATCCATGTACCTAGCTCTCTTTCTCTACCATGTGGAAGACCATCTGTGGAGGTGAGGTCTCTACTTTCCTGGTTTGATAAACTTCGATTTTGTTGCTGCTTGGAGTACAGCTTCTTCGATATTATTGCAGTGAGCATTGGGTGGGTTTGGATTTTCCCATCCACTGTATAAAAAAACACAGGCTTCGAATTTTTGAGGGAGGTAGAGCTTCCCTTCCACCTAATAACACATTCCAGCATTTGGCCCATGAAGGGAAAGGGGCTGCGGGCAGGGGATGGAAGGGGTCCTTCATTTTCCCTGTCTAAGACATTCCAGACAATGGGCAATGGATGGAAAGTTGGGCTTCCTAGTCTCTAGATCACAAACGTGGTAGTGGGGGGCACCAGGAAAATGGAACTTCTCTTACTCTGTATAGTGCTTACCAACCTGTGATATCACTGTTGATATTGTTAACCAACGGCATACTGGTTTGGTTACTGGGGGGAAAGGGTTGAATCAGAAGATTTCATGCCTCATGTCAACTACACCTAGAGTAAGGTGAACACATCTGAATAGATGTAGCTAACACATCCTTAAACTCTAAACAGAGGGATAATTACATTATTCCATGATTTCTTCACACGGGCATTAGGCTTGGTGCCTGGGGGCCTCACTTCTCCCTATCTGAATTGATCCACACTTTTTGTCTTTTAGTAAAGGCACTGTTGCCTCCCAGACCAAGGTGAATGCCATCTGCAAGCTGAAGAAAGAGGCCACGGGCACGCAGTTTGTCAAAGAGACCATCTACCAAGAGATCAAGCAGAAGACCAGCAACATCACCAAACTTGGTGGTTTCACGCTGGACAAAAGCAGTCTCTATGTTGACGGTAAGCAAGCCTGTAACAATGCTGATGTCCTTATTCTACTATAGAGTGAATAAGGAAGACAATGAAAATTAAACAGGTGTCAGCTATGCTTTTTGTTCTAATAATCAATGAAGAGTGCATCGGCAGGACCAATTCAATAGCTTTAAATAGTCAACATCTCCCAGCATAGTCAAAAGAGAGATTATAAGTGATGGGAGCACTTAGCTCATCTACTTGGCATTTCATTTTGAGGGTCAGAAGCAGATGCTGTGTGTACCACCCTAATAGACAAGCCATTGATAATGTAGATGGGTTTCATTAAGATTAATTGTATGCAAATTTACCTTATGTGGCTATTCAGAAAATGTGGCATATAGCCTGGCCTCTGTGACATCCTGCCGTACACCTACTTACTCCTCAACATCGAGCTTTCCAGACCAGGAAAAATGCCCCCCATATTTCTCTTCAGACCTTCCTTAGACTCCCTGCTAGGGAGAGCAGTTGTAACCAAAATATATTTAAAACCAGATCTCTAGAGGGCACCTTTGAGAACTCCAGGATTTAATTCTTCTCATGTGAGGACCCTTAACTTTTTGGACACTGGCGCAGTCCTCAGGATTTTGTGATTTATTAGATGTGATGATTGAGGGTGTGTTGATGACACTTTTTAAAACAGTTTTGTATTTATTTCAGGTTACAATGAACCATCCTCTCCAAGTAAGTGCATCTTATACTTTGATACAACCTATAGCACAATGGACCTGTAGCTAAACTTTAAGAAAGATCTTTATGTGTAATATGTGTTCAAACCTGGAAGACACCTCCAGGTGAAATCATGTTAACCAACCAGCCAAACGTGTGATACAGGTTGAAGTCGATTGCCACAGTTAAAGCTCAGAAATAAGCCTATCTGATATGGTTATGATGTTTTAGATATTTTGGAGACAAGACCGGCCTATGTGTTTTTTAAATGTATGAAACATGACAACCTCGGGGACCTTGAAAGAAAAGACTCGTGTGTTGCACCTCTGGGATCAGAGCCCAGTGAAATGAAACAGCCTTAATGATCTAGCTTGGTTTTGCAAGTTTCGTTCTTATCAGAATCATAAGTTATAAATAATTGGCAGAGAGGTGTGCCATTTTAATTTAGCCATTTTGCACAATTCAAAATTCTATATTCAGTGATTTTCGTCAACAACTTGGTGTGAATTCAGGTTGTAGAGATCAGGTGTAATAGTTTGGAACAACTGACAAGGAAAGAAAGATATTGCGAAAGATAGGTATGTGGTGGAAGCTGGAGAAAGTGTTTGCCTGAAAATTTAAAAACTCCCTCTATTTGGAGTCTTTCAGGTCTTGAAGTGTACAAAATATTATCATTGATGCACCAGACTAGTTTCGGATCTGGGGATCAGCCACTGTGTACTCTCAGAATTAATGTTCTTTTAGAGCTGGCGGAGGGAAGTAGGAACCCTAAGGGCTGAGGTTTGCAGTGCCCTGATTTGTAGGTTGTAAGATCTATTACATTAGGCATTTGATCCGTCGAATGAGGTCTCTTAGGTAATGAAGGACACAGAAATATAGCACTTGGTGCTTCTCTTTGGCCTCTGTCACCAACTCAATCGTTCTTCCATTCCAGTCACGGAGCCGCCCATTGTTGTTGTCACCAACGCCCCGGTAGAGAGTACTAAGACCGAAAACTTCACTCTAAACTTCATCATTACCAACTTGCCCTACACGCCCGACCTAGCAGCAACTCCCCCATCAGCAAATTTCAACACCACCGCTCTCAATGTTCTTGCCTCAGTAAGTATGGATGCCAGGCAGACCTTTTGTGACTTTCTGTTCTCCTTCCTGGCAGTCACTGTACAGCAGTCGGTGAAAGAGCTGCGCTTCATTGCATTGTGTTTTTCTTCCTTTTCCAGGTTGACTCTGTCTTGAAGAACAGCAGTATTGGGGCCAAATTCCAAGGCTGCAGCATAGACAGATTCAGGTAAGAGGAAAAGCCATGTCTGGTGTTTACTGGAAGGGTCATGGGGCAAGACTAGCACCAAGATCAGTAGAATCCAATGATAATGTGTCAGCCCTCAACACATTCAGGCAGTCCTAGCACAACCTTTATAATGTGCCTGGGAATGGAGACGTCCACCAGGTCACAGTCACCGCTAATGATTCTCCCACTGCCGGGTCTACAGCTTTGGGCACAACTGCTGCAGGAGGACCACTGTTTGCCAATCAGTTTGCAGACCCTATGGGCTTTGACCCCAAAATGGTGCACGGTAGGATAGGAAGACTCCTTGAACTTGGAAATTGACTGAGATCTGGGTTGGGAAAAAATCACATGCATGGGTGGTGGCTAGAGATGAATGCATGCAGGTGAGAAGAGAACCAGTGAATGTGGCTAAAAGTAGGGATCCGGTTTAGAGAGGAGAGCACAGAACCAGTAGAATGTGTCTCAGCAGTGAATGGGTCTTTAATGGTGGGTGATGGGTGACAGGGTTAGAAGGAGAAGTGAGTATGTTTGAGGGGTGTTTAGTCGAGGGCTGCAAAAAGGAAGAGAATGGGTAAAGTTAAGCAAGCACAAAATGGAACAGATGCCATGATGACTTATGGATTGATTGATCGCAGTCACATAGCACTGTACTCCAAACTGGGAATCACAAATATGAATACAAAGCGACTGACTTCAGCTCAGATCTTGCTTAAGGAGGTCTTCTCCATTTTTAATTTCGCCTTAAACATTAATTGGCTGGGGCGCTAGAGCAGCAGAGGTCAGTGGAGACCTCCCTCCTTCAGGAATGCCCTACAGTATGTGTCTACTTTGAGAACAAGTGGATAGATGCTGGCATGGTGGAACATCGTTATTCTTTATAATACACATGTGACTGTGAATTGTGGAGGGAAGGACAAGTTTCATTTTCTCTTGATTGTGATCTAGAGATTGACTGATGAGAGGCCACCAAAGTTGATGCAAATACAGGTTTATATGACTTGACATCTTACGTCAGTACAGCCTGATGGTCGGTAGCACTTGACTGCCTTTCATGTCTTCTGCAAATGTACATCAAACCCGGTGGCCATTTGGCCCCACTTCACTGTGTTGCCTGTGCAACTAATGCCTACCCCATTCTGTCCATTAGCAAAGGCACTGATGACTCCCAGACCAAGGTGAATGCCATCTGTAAACTGAAGAAAGAGGCTACAGGTGCACAGTTTGTGAAAGAGACCATCTACCAAGAGATCAAACAAAAGACCAGCAACATCACTAAGTTGGGCAATTTCACGCTGGACAAGAACAGTCTCTACGTCGACGGTAAGTAATCTTGTAACAACAGAGATCACTTAAGGATTATATTGTATAGTGAATGAGGAAGAGATAGGAATAACAAAACTAGGACAATGACACAGAGCATGGCAGTGGGTGATGGATATCACCAGCAGCATGAGCTACAGTGGGTTTGAAGTTACCATATCTTTTGCGCTTGCTAAATCCCAAAAGGACCCTAAGCACTTGCGCGTAATGATATGAAACCAGGGAAAGCTTTGTGCAGTGTATGAAAGGCAATGACTGTAATAGATCAAGGAGGCATGTATGTCTGAATATTGATCATTGGGAAAAGGGCAGTGAAAGGTCCATGATTGATGTGTACAGGTATCCCATCATTTATGGTTATAATATTAGAGGAGGTCCATTCCACCTTACGCCCTGTTTGAGTTGAATTGGGCATCTTCATCTCCATCTGGCCCCAGATAGCACCAGCTGTGTGTCCAGGATTGTGTTACCAAAACCTCAGCGCCATGAACTTCCACCTTCATGGAATTTGGCTCCGACCTTAGGATTCTATCATTCAGTGATTTGATGATATAGGATATGCTCCCATTTATGCTTATTTTAACCTTCTCTATATTTATTGCAGGTTACAATGAACCACCTACTCCGAGTAAGTCCAGTTTATATTCTATTTCAATTTTTGGTTCAATGAAGAGGTAGTTAAATTTTAAGAATGATCATCAACATATAGGGCCTGATTGCGACTATGGCGGAGGGGATTACTCCATCCCAAACGTGGCAGATATCCCTCCCGTCATATTACACGTTCCATTATATCCTGCGGACCTTGTAACACAGCGGACGGGATATCTGTCACATTTGGGGCAGAGTAATCCCATCCGCCAAGGTTGTAATCAGGCCCATAATGGGTAAAATGTACAGGACTGGTCATTGCATGCCAGAATTAGTACTCTTGGCATCATTAACCAGTTACTGCAAAGCTAGGATGAATCTAAAGTTTTCTGCTGTGGTTTAAGCCCAGAACGTACATGTGTGGACATGGTTAGGTATTTCAGTAGATGTTGGTATTGCCTGGCTGGGCTCTGTAGGGTCAGTACAGTAACACCATAAAGAAAAGAAATACTAAATTTAGCAACTACATATTGATACATTTAAGAGAAAGTACAGATTTGAGATCATAAAAAAAGTATTTTCTTTCACAACTGCACTGAGCAGTGGGTTCAAAGATAACCTAGCTCACGAAAAATCCAGACCTTTCGGGAAATGTTACCAAATTCCTCTAAGATTCTCCATTCAGGGTCAAATAATTACAGAGGCGAAAAGGAGGTGGATAGTCTAGAAGTGAGTGCCAATCAGAGGGGAAAGCTGAGCCCTGTCACCTTCGTGAGTTCCAGAGAGGCATACCTTAATTTGTCCATGGCCACTGTCACTGATCTTTTGTGGGTTAATGAAGAGCAGATAGACAAGCTACCCAACACACCAGCATATGACATCAAGTACCAGTGAAACAAAGCGCTCCTTTGTACCACAGTTAAAAATGCAGGAGGGGATCTGTGGGTGGGGCACCACACTGTCTTTGGAAAACGCGCGTAGGCGTACAACCATCCATCCAGACTGAAGCACAGGAGCATCTCACAGCACAAGTATCATTTTACCTTTCTTTGAAGATAATGCCACAAACAGTAATCACCTGTTCCACCAGGGGCAGTAATTACTGCATATGGTAGTAACTGTAGTAATTAAATGGAGAGTTAAGCCTGCAGTAAGAGATAAACTGTTGTCTAATAAGTGAGATTCAAACCATAAAGTGAGCTAGTCCTATCCCTTCAGTCCAAAGTAAAGCGCCGTAATTTGCAAGTCTCCACACTAGGTCCAAATCTATGTCCAATGTGATATCTTGCAGCTCCTAAAAATAAAAGATGCAATGTAATCCAGAATGCAAACAAACACAGTAGGAATAAACAGGCAACTTTCTTCAGAAGGAAAGCCTTCATGTGACTCATGTCATTCGAGGACTCACATGTAACTGACATGTGCATCTCAACGCGGTGGCCACCAACTTGTGTCCTTCGACTTCTCCTTAAGACATTTCACAAGAGGTAATTATTCCCTCATTCTAAGTTCCACACCTCAGATTGGAAAACAAAGTGGTAATTCCACAAATGTTGGGCTGTGCTGAACTGTGGAACTCATAGGGGCATACTAAGTTCACAGAGGCAGGCAGGATTGTTTTTGCGCAGGAAGGGACATATTTTGTACACAAAAGCTGTTCTAGGGGCAATTTCCTCTTTCTATGAGTGATGCACTTTGCATCACACATAGAAAGTCCAAGTAATAAGAAGAAGTAAACCTATTTCTCCTTGTTACACCTTTTTGTCGTAGACACCATTTCGTGTAATCCCTGGTTTATTACCTTTAGAAAATCTGAAATTGCATCACATTCCATGGGCGGATGCACGGGAATGCCCATAATCCAGCCATGAAATGCCTACCTCAATGAAATGTAATGTATCGCAGTGCTGGCCACTGTGTGTTGCATTATACTTCCCTATAAAGTCATGGAATGCGGTGCAAATAGCCCTTTGTGTGGCTTTGTAAATTCCATTAAAGGACTTGCGTTGCTTTGCAACGACTTGTGTCACACAAAGAGAACCCAAGTTCTTACTGTTTCTGGGCCCTAATGTGCAGTATTTTCATGTTTTAGCTATAGGAATTATTGCTGGACAAATCTGCATAAGTTGTAGTCCCAGCATAACAGCAAATTCCCTTTGGCACCCAAATTAGGATAATTGACCCTTGCCTGATTGTGTCATTACATGCAGCACAAACAATAACGTCAGAGGCATCGAAGAGCTAGTGCCTTACAGTAAAATGCTTTTTGAAAACTATAACAAAATACAAATTGATTATTAGATTAGTGGATTTTTTAATTCCATGGTCTGTTTTGCTCTTCTCCTACAGCAGTGGAACCACCAGTTGTGGTGATCACCAAACCACCCACAGAGAGCACCCCGACTGAAACCTTCACCCTCAACTTCACCATTACCAACAACCAATACAGTGCGGACCTAGCTGGATCTCCTCCATCCGCGACGTTCAACGCCACGGCCTCAACTGTGCTCTCCTCGGTAAGCGTGGGGCAGGGAAGACCCATGGATGTCGATTCACTAAAATGCTGGGGATATCAGAAGTAATGTCATACACTTGTTGACTCCTGTTGACATCAAAGTTGAATCCTTGTCCCAACAAAAGACGTGCATAGCCCCCATGTGGTTCAGATAAGCTAGGACAAGGGCAAATGTGCAAACTACAGAAATTCTGTAGTTTCTGCTCCAACTACTGTCTGTATGATGCCTACAACCAAGAGCAGCAGGAGCACTGCCAAGGTTGCCAAACAGCAAATAAGTGGCAGTAGCTTATGAAAACAGATACCCCCAGTTGACATTCATCGGATGACTTTCTCGTAATCTCCCTCTTCACCACATCACAGTGACTGCCCCATGCTTCCGTATTAAGTAGCTGCTTTTTCATTCGGCCCCGTTTCTTTTTCATTTCCAGATTGACTCTGTCTTGAAGAGCAGCAGCATCGGATCTAAATACCAGGGATGCAGCATCGACACTTTCAGGTAAGAAGGGAGTCCATTGCTGGAGTAGGGAACAGATAAGGTGAGCGTATTAGTGAACGGCTTAGAGACTTGGGTCCTGTAGCACAACTTGAAAGCGTCACACCAAGAGGAGTGAAATCAGTACTGTACAAATTAGTTTACAGCACCCACCTTGCCTTGGTCAGCACAGGTGAGTCCTCCACAAGCCCCATAAAAAGCCTGTGCATCCTTTAGGGAAGCCACTTCTTGAAAACCACTGTTCTGATAGAATTGGGAGGTGTTGAGGCAATTGGTGCATGGAGATTATGGATGGGGGCAGGAGCGGTTTGCAGGGCTTTGTTGGGGCAGGGCGTGGGGGGAGGTGGGGATTTATTAAAAAAACAAACACTTATCTGCATCGCTGCCGCCGTGCCACTCCTCTTCTGCAGCTGCAGGCACAGGCTCCCAGCCTGCCCTGCAGATAGTCTGTACGCTGCTGATAGCAGCGTTCGGATGGGCTGTGAGTGCGCAGCCAGGGCGCTCCCAGGCAGGGTGGGAGCCTGTGCCTGCTGTCTGCAGCCTGGCAACACAGTGCCGGGCTAGAGAGAGCACAGTGCGCATGTATGTATGGCCAGCCAGAGACAGCCGGCAAAACATACCTGCCTCCCTTATCGTCGTAGCCCGTGGCCACCCCCTTCTACTACAAAACAATAATGAACATGGTTTATTGTCGTTTTGTAGTAAAAGTTTTGCAACTGCTGCTGCTGGCGGGGGGTAACGCTCCTCTACCATAGAGGAGGAATCACACCTGGTTGGGGGGCAAGATGCCATTGGATGGTGTTAACATTGAGGTTGGCAAGAAAAGCAAGGAAGGCCACAAGGGACCAAGGCTAGCAAATAGAGAGGAGCTGAGGGATATGTGGGAAAATTAATGGAATTTAAAATTACCCAGTTTGATCACATACCTTGGACATTTCCACTTAATGATAAGGGAATTATTTGCCTGAAGGAGAAGGGTGCCTTCCTATAGGTTAGATGCTCATGCATACAGTTAGTGTAGAAGTCAGAGTGGTTTGATTCCTCTAGATCAGTGGTTCTTAGCCTGTGATACAGGGACCCCTGTGGTCCGCAAGGCCTACTCAGGGAGTCTGCGACTGTTTTATCAAATCAAATAATAGTAACACAAATCATTTAAGTTATTAAAGTCTATGCAAATGAAAAAGCAACATTTGAAATTTGAAAACTTTTTGTATAGTTTATTGGGAATTACTCATAGTGTTTTTCATTATTTGAGCATTTGTTTAGTATATATTATTTTTTTTGGTATTTTTGTGTATTGTTTTCAGATCCAAATCATAGAAATTGCTTAGGCCAGGGGTTTCTAGCTTCCAGTAATGACTAGTGGGAGTCCCCAGATTCAAAGTATGATGCAATGGGGATCCTCAGAAGTCAAAATGTTTACAACCGTTTCTCTAGATTAAAAACTTCAAGAGGTTGCAGGGAACTCTACATCATGGAACCCTTACTGTGGGCCACAAAGGGGCATACAGCTACCCGTCTTGTAGCTTATGCATGTCTGACTGTGACTATTGGATGGAAGTAAATCTTCCATTCAACTACAGTCAGTATTCAATTTTGTATGTAATGATAAGTTATGTATCCAACATTCCCTGTGGGAACTGGATAAAGACGACACCTTCTCTTCTCTGGCTCGTGCAAGCCTTACCACTGACTAATAGATCGAAGTGAAGCATTCACATCCCTACTGCGGGTGGAGTATAAGTCTACTTCTCTTTCGCTACCTCGTGAAGGACCATCTGTGGAGTTGAGGTCTCCACTTTCCTGGTTGCATAAACTTTGAGGTTGGTGCTTCCTAGAGTACATCTTCTTTGGGATTATCACAGTGAGCATTGGGTGGGTTTGGCTTTTCCCATCTTCTGTATAAAAAAATCCCAGGCTTTGAATTCTTGAGGGAGGTAGAGCTTCTTTCCACCTCATAATACATGCCAGCCATTGGCCCATGGAGGGAAAGGGGCCTTCACTATCTTCATGCAAAAGATGCCAAGAAGAGGGGAGCGGATGGAAGGGGCCCTTCATTTTCCCTGTCTAAGGCATTCCAGACAGTGGGAAATGGATGGAAAGTTGGGCTTCCTAGTTTCTAGATCACAAATGTGGTAGTGGGGGGCACTCAGGAAAATGGGGCTCCTCTTACTCTGTATAGTGCTTACCAACTTGTGACATCACTGTTGATATTGTTAACCAACGGCATACTGGTTTGGTTACTGGGAAAGGGTTGAATCAGAAGATTTTATGCCTCATGTCAACTACACCTAGAGTAAGGTGAACGCATCTGAATAGATGTAGCTAGCACATGCTTAAACTCTAAACGGAGGGATAGTTACATTATTCCATGATTTGTTCACATGGGCATTAGACTTGGTGCCTGGGGGCCTCACTTCTTTCTATCTCCAATAATCTAATGCGCCACCCTTTTTGTCTTTTAGTAAAGGCACTGTTGCCTCCCAGACCAAGGTGAATGCCATCTGCAAACTGAAGAAAGAGGCCACGGGCACGCAGTTTGTCAAAGAGACCATCTACCAAGAGATCAAGCAGAAGACCAGCAACATCACCAAACTTGGTGACTTCACACTGGACAAAAACAGTCTCTACGTTAACGGTAAGCAAGCTTGTCACAGCAGAAATGATGCTTGAGGTCCATTTTAGAGTAGACAGTGTCACTTTGGTGAATGTAGTACTTACTGGGCTCCCTTCATCGCTGCTTTCCAACCTCAGAGCCATCCTACACATGGTTGCCCACCTTGTCAATCGCACAAAAAAAATCAGATCGTATCTGCCCCATCATAAAAGATATTTACTGGTTAGTCGTAGATACCAGAACTTCTAACCTAGAACCCATTGCAATATTGAGATTTAATTCAGTTTTAAAATTTTGGAACACGATGTACACCTTCCGATTCCAACAATCTATTGCATATTGGACTTTGTCGTTAAAGAAGTATGTTCAGTTCAATATGAGATGCCCTTAGTTCAACATTGTGCAGCGTAGTCTGCGACAGACGCCACTCTCTCTGTTTACAGCGGTGAAGCTGATCTTTAATTCTTCTACAAACTGTGAATACCCACCAGCGTGCACTAGCCCCAGATACTCCTGCATAGTCATTTGTGCAAGGGTAGTCCATGTTTGAAATCTAACAAGGCTGGGTTGTAAGGGAAAACTTGGACTAAGAGCCTTTCGTTGCCAACACAAGCCCCATTAGAACATAGCATAGGGCTTCCAATACCTGTAAAAGGTCACAATACAACCACTTTCAGATCTTCCTCCAAAAATGTCATTGCCGACACTTGGCCTCTTAAAGTGCCACTGCAGAGTCCACGAGTGGGATGTTCATTAGATATGGCAAAATAGGGCTTTCTTGAATGTGCACAACTTTACACATTTT
This sequence comes from Pleurodeles waltl, assembly GCF_031143425.1. Taxonomy (NCBI): domain Eukaryota; kingdom Metazoa; phylum Chordata; class Amphibia; order Caudata; family Salamandridae; genus Pleurodeles; species Pleurodeles waltl. Next base: position 83,450,288 of record NC_090451.1, read on the forward strand.
TTATAACTCTTCCAGGGTACACTGAAGCCTCCCAAACCTTCCAGCCTACAGATTTCAGCCTCAACTTTACCATCACAAACCTCCCGTTCACAGCAGATTTGCAGAACTCATCATCAGCCGCCTACAATAAGAACAAAGACCATATTGAGACCTTGGTAAGTGAATTTATTAGGACCTTTTGACTTCATCACCATCCGGGTGACCTACCTGCAGTACAGGTGATGGCTTATTCCTCCCTTGTCAAGCCGCTTCCACCGCATCGTTGGTCACAATTTGTAAATTCCTAAAAAGTATTGCAATTAAAGTATTCCAGTGAGTTGCCAAAGTGGAAAAAAACACAAGGATGTCAAAGAATAAAGGACCAGTTATAGGCAATGGATGAAGAAGGTGGGATCTGAGGATTAGGGTGCTGTTATGTGAATAACGGGTGCATGTTATTCACAGAGATGACAAATGTTTAGTGTGAAGTTGGTGTGAAAAACAAAATATCTGGTATAGAGCTGCGTTGGTATCAGCCTTAAGAGTCACTGGATTCTACTCAACTTTGCAAGGGGCCAGACCACCTAGGCTTCCAAAGACAACTGCCAACCAGTACCAATCGCTCAATGGCCAAGTGTTGTTTTAAATGAGAGGTGTCCCATGTAAATCCATGAGAGTCAGATCCATGCCCAATATTCAGGATACCCAAGTACGATGAAAATGGTGTGGACCTGGTACTCCCGATGAACCTAAGTTAGAGAAGCCTGTTTTTAAAATCTTGTAGAACGCCTTCTGCTTTACCACCATGAAAAATACTCCGACTGGACAGCCTGCACTATGCCTCCCTCACAGCATGCTTAATGGAATCTTTTGTCTTCTCTGTTTAACTCATTTTTGTTTTATCTATGCTTCTAGTTGAACAATCTCTTCAGATCCAGCAGCATCAGCGAATACTTTTCCAGCTGTAGAGTTGTGCAGTTCAGGTGCGTATTGTCCATTTCAGGTCAAAGATTTTCATGCCGACTGTCAGTCCACAGACCACTGCGTTCTTAGTCAATGTTGCAAGAGGGGCGAGTAAGGCCACTACCTCCGTAAATGCCTATTAGCGCAGGGGTGGTAATTATGAGTTGGGCAGAGTTTACCGCACTCGTTATTTTTACCAGGTGCAATAAATTCTGCACCCTGCCAAGTTTGCAGGCTGAAATCAGGAGCTCAAATCAGTCAGTATGTTATGGGGGAAAGGCCTGATACATTGAAAATCACCCAAATCCACATGGTGTGCCCCATTTCAATGGCAAACTTGTAATAGGCGATAATTATGGCAGTCTAAAAGTTCTCATCCCCCAGGTAATGGAATTTTGTCCGGTACAATAATTGTCCTCATTTCCTTCAAGGAACTTGTAATATGGGATTATTGTAAATATTCGATTGCCACTTTATTCCCATCCTAGACCTGTTTATTAAAGGCTAAAGTTGTTTGCACCCTTTTAGCTGCACCTTCCATTATTTTATTGTTTGCAAACTGATTTTATTACTTCTGCTTTTTCATCCATTTTCGAATGTTTTTTAAGATTAACTATATTTGTATTTTTTCTTTGTCCAGTGCTTTAAGCTAAATCAGAGTCCTGAAATTAATGTAAAACTAGGCGGAAATAGTGTTCGACTTCAGCTTCACAGTGGGAGTCATCCTGCCTTGTTGTTTGAGCTCTTTTATTTTCTCTGTGGAAACCCCCCATGTTTCTATAAATGATCATACTTGCCCCGATTTGTCATAATTGTTGCCTTTTTACCAATGCTTTCTAGATCATGTTATATTTTATTTTTTATAGTTCACTGTCTGTTGTCCTGTTTCTCATGCCAACGTCATCATGTTTTTTGTAATATATGTTAAATGTTTTCCTGGGCGGTGATGTGGACTGGTCTGCATATTTGTTGGTGTATACTTTTTTTGAGTTGCTATTTCCTTCGACTTGTTATTTTTTAAATGTTATTTTGCCTACTGGTGGCCTTGTTACAAGTTTCCCTAATTAAATGCTGCAGTACCACATGAGGTAAATTTTGGCATCACATAGGGTCCGATTACGAGTCTGTCGGTCAGTAGACTGCCAGACTTGCGGTGGCGGTCAGACCACGCCAATGTGGCGGTCCAACCGCCATATTATGACCATGGCAGTCGTCCAACAGTCGGACAGTGAGCGCCTCCAGGTCTGGCGGTTGCGACAGTCCTAATCCCCCAGGGTAGCGCCTCACTGGGGATTGCAACCTTGCTCCCCGCCAGCGATTTCATGGTGGTAGCACCGCAATAAAAAGGCTGGCAGAGAATGGGTATAGGGAGCCCAAGGGGAGGCCTTGCACTGCCCTTGCACCTGGCATGGGCAGTGCAGGGGTCCACCTGGCCAGCACCCTCACAAGGTTCACTGTTTGCTTTGCAGACATTGAACATTGCGAAGGTGCTGGTGCACACTGCAGCCTTCAGCATTGCCACCGGCTTAATTACGAGCCAAAGACAATGCTGTATCCTGTTTGACAATAGGGCAGCGGGCGGAAATCAGAGTACTGACCTAGCGGGAAACTCGTAATGGGCCTGGTACGGAGGTAGCCACTATGGCGGCAACCTCCCCATCGGACGTTCGGCGGACAGCTTAAACCGTCCGCGGAACTCGTAATAAGACCCACAGTGTGGTATGTACTGGTAGGACTACTCCCATACCAGTCCTCAACCTCATGTTGCACCTCATAATGGGTAATCACAAAAGTGATGTCACACAAAGGAAATTAACTGAGTTGAACCCCAAACCTAATGATACATTTTAAAAAACTCGAAAGAATCGTTTCAGATATGCAAACCCTTTGGCAAAAGTTGTGCTACAAATCTGGCTTTGCAATATCATTTTTTTAGCTTCTTGCTGGATTCTATGTTTCTCTCTTTAGGAGCACACCGCCGAGTAGTTTCACGACAATGGATTCCTTGTGCACTTTTAAAGTCGACACCACGGCCAAAGCGTTCAAGAAAGACGACATTTACGACGAGTTTCGGAACAAGACCCAGGGTGCTTCTGTGCTGGGGAATTTCACTCTGGATGTAACCAGCTTGTATGTGGACGGTAAGCATGTTCCTTCTTCAGTATTAACAAGCATTTACAATGCAATGAATCTCACATTTCGCCGAGTTAGAACTATTAGTGTTGTAAACTAACTAACCAGACTTTTCTTACCACATAAATGGGAAAAAAACAAGTGCGATCGCTAAATAAAGAGAAAAAGTAGTCCACAACCAATACGGAAAACATGGAGCCTCGTATGTTTCCAGTAGTTGGTCGGTGCGCTCGTGGAGGACTAAACACCAGAAAAGGCATGACGTATGCATGCCTTCCACAGATGAAAGCAAGCTGATTTTAAAAGGCAAGTCCACAAACCAATGTAAGGGACTGACGTGACATGGGCGTGGTTAGAAGCCCAAAGAGAGATTACATCAGGGGACGGAGCGCTTTGCACTCGCCCCTAAAAACAGAAGGGGCACTGTGGGCACATGTCAGGTGTGGAGAATGGAAGATAGGGTTCGCTAAATTATACGTCCACCTGTTACACTTATGGCAAATTTCTGGCAAGATTCTAATGGTTTTTGGGGACATTCCCTGGTAAAAAAATCAACATGCTTAGTTTTTATGCCATGGTCAAACAAGTCAACAAAAATATTCAGCTGGAAATAGAATAACAAAAAGTCAAATTGCAGTTTGTTTGCTGCAAAACCTACTAAGTAGGCTTTTTCACCAACTATTGATTTATTAAATACCAAATTTCAAGTCGTTTGTAAAAGATTTTACGATATTTTAACAGTATCTGTAGAAATCATGGCACACTTTTTGCACACATGTAACTCCAACCCATCAAATAGCCCTGCTGGAAAGTTTGACACTTTATAGTGCAATACAGGAGCTTTGAGATTCATTGCAGCAGCACTACCTGTATTCAAGAGATTATCCACCCGTCCCCATCCCCTGGGCACTGGCCTTCCCAGCCCTAGTGGTGGGGTCTACGGACATGAGGGAGAGGCACCGGACGGGGTGATGGACCCGCTACAGCTCTCCTACTCCAAGGCTATTGATCTAGAGCGTGGTGCAATGTTGCTTTAATGATTTGGAGGGGTCAAGATGTTGGGGTATTCCCCCAATGACAGAGAAAGGAAAACAGGGAGTTTCCAGAGCTTTAATTGGGGAAGAGCCAGAATTGGGGCTAGCTGAATTAGAAAAAGACCGCCTTGTTCAGAGTCCAGTCCAGCGGGCCACCCGAGACCTGCCAACTCACACAACGCCATTGTGTCACACATGCTATAGGCTCCCTTCACATGGTCGCCTGGCGAGGAGCCAATATCACACGGTGGCAGGGAAAACAAACTGGAAACACTGTAAAGAGTGGATTTCCAGCTTGACTTTCGGGGTTTTGAACAGACGATGTCTATTATGGGGTGTGAAAACAACCCAGGATATCGGCAAAAGCCTCAGCAAGCTTTCTTTTTTTTTTTAAGGCTGGTTCTTGGTGTGACAGGGAGGGGGCAAAGTGTTGCTTAGGTACTTCTTAGCACAACACATGCCGACTGCAACATCCTGCTCTATTCTCTTCACATGGTGACATTTTGTTTAGTTGACAGGTCTGCTATTCTGTCCCCTGGGGTGCTGTCAAACCCCAAAAGGTAAGTCAGGGGAAAGGAAGGTGTAGGTTGGCCAGTGGTGGGGTGGGGGTGGAACAATAGACCACTTACAATGAAGAGTAATGTAGGAGGACAACAGGAGGAAGAAAGAAAGATGCAGTGTTGCCAGGCATCATCAAAGTGGGATTGGCAGGGAGAATGCCAGCTGCCAACTCTGCATTGCAACCAGTAGAGGGACTTAGGAAGTACAATCACGCCACTGAGTTATTGCAAAAATACAGTGTCCACTACTTTGCACACTAGAGGTGGTCAATCCGGAGGAATTAAGAAAAGATTTGAGACGGAGCTGAACCAGGGTCATTCCTGGTTCTTGTAGCCAAAGCACAAACCAAGCCAAGAAAATCTATGCTATGTGCATGCCTGGTAATTGCAGCCCATAGCAGAAGGTGGGGAGCGTGCCCTAGTTTAATATAGTGCGATGCTCTTGATGTGCAAGTAAATTCTATGTTTCTGTGTCTCCAATTTATTAAAGTTGTGCACTCAGTTTCTCCGGTTAAACCTGTCTGTTCTCTCTAACACATCATTATGTTTTTTGTAGGTTTCCAAAGAAAAGAGCCAACCACTACCACTACAACAACCACAACCACCACCACCACAACCATCAGCCAGGCCAATGTGGCTCTTCCGACAGATCTCGGTTTCCAAGTGAACTTCAAAATATTAAACCGGACCCTGCCAAATGAAAACAGAAACTCCCCCGAATACCAAGAGCTCCTGAGAAACGTCACCAACGAGGTGCGTTCGGGAGCAACTGCTGAATGCGCCCACCACACTCAATGCACCCGGGGCCGCTCAATGCACCCGCAGCCTCACAGTATGCACTTTGCCTCACAGTGCACTGTCATTTTGGGCCAAATTCTGATCAAGTCACTGTGATGGCGGCAATGTTGAAAGTGTTTTCAAAATTGTATTACCCCATATTCTAACACCAGCAGCCATTTTGTTTGTGTGGTAATTAGCCGAAATGTTGTTGCATGCTTCTGATTCGCAAATATGTCACTGTGTTTGCCTGTTTTTAATGAAGAAACTGCATATGTTTTCTCTTTAATTTTTTTTACAATTCCAACCATTTCAAGTTTGCAGCACATTTCTGCTGCTTTTAAATAGCGGTGGGCATAACTCATGTTATTTGCTGTAGCGTAATTATGCAACATTACAGCAAAATTACACAAGAGTAGGCAGAATTAGACAAGGAACTTAACCTAGCATTTAGCGCCATTTTCTTAGCGCAAAATTCACCCTCGTTTTCATATTGGACCGGAGTGAACATTTTGCTTTAAATGCAAAACAGCATGACCATGGGCACACGGCAAACACTCAGTAATTTCAATGTTCGTGTACTCCTGTGGTAGGATTTGTGTGCAAAAATCCCTCATAATTACGCAGACGGGCTTAATCATGTTTATTTTGGGGAATTTGGAGTCAAAAGAGTAATGCAAAATTACTCTGATTACTCTAGTGTAATTGAAATTTCACCCAGGCTTACTTTTAAGCTCAAAATGCGTAGTGTAAATTCAAGTGCATTGTTTTAGTAGCCAAAGGCTGTTGCCGTCTCTTTACAGAGGGCCAGCACTGTATGAATGCATGAAAAAGAAGTGATGGAAAGTGATCAGTTAAAACGAAGAGCCCTCTGCCTCCAAAATATGCGCGCCCTTTTTTAATTTTACGATTACTTGTATTTATTTTAAAAACCTATCTTTATTTACCATTTGTAGTGATTGTCAGACAGCAAGGCGTCTTCTATGAAACATGTGATGGCTCTCTTGTTTTTTAACGCGGACTATGTATATAGTTTGATGTTTCTGCTTTCAGATTAGCTGAATGCAGACATTGTTTTACTTGCAGCTCATATCTCTCAAAAACAAAAACACTGATTAAAAAAAAAATATTGGCATTAAGTGGAAGGCATTGGATGGATCTTGCAGCCATCCTCAGGACTGCTGTCTGCATCCCCCGTGCAGGCAACTACCATTCACAAGGTGGAAAATGTCCCTTGGGATAGCTTCCACATGAAAAATGCCTCAAGACCACCCAGACTTTATTTATTTATTTAAATGATTTCTATCAGTTCCCAGCAGAGTCACAATGCTACTGCACTTTTTGCTTATTTGTTTTGTGTGGCATCTCACACATACTTTGCTGTGTTATTATTTGACCATTCTAAAATGGTGGTCCGCCATCTCTGAATCGTAAATTAAAACTTAAAAAATTAAGAATAGTTAATGTATACTTACAACAACAATGTAGCAGTTGACTATATGGTAGATGCAATATTTTTGTATGTTAATATTGTTGACCTTGATATAGTGATGTTCACTCCTCACATGCTTTCCTCCAAATTCATGGTTTGCAATCTTTATCGAGTGCAAATAGAAACCATATAGAATAAACAATTTAAGACCCCGAAAATATCAGCCCTGATCTAGAAGTATAGAATCAAACATACACGTCAACATGACCATCTACATATCCCACTCGATAGCTTATTGTACATTGCAATGGATTTTCAAATTGATGACTGAACACTTACCTCCTTTCAGATGAATGCGCTGTATCGGAACAGTAATCTCAAAGACCAGTTCAAATTTTGCAACGTCACAGGTTTGAGGTAAGTAGTAAAACTTTGCAGACAGTTTCATCTTTTGTCAGTGGCAGAGCTTTAGTGATCATTCACTATTGTGATCTTTAGAGTCATAGTTTGACATCATGAGGCCGCGCTGCGCTATCTTGTGGCTATTATTAAATGCAGAGTCAAAATGGGATGTCAGGAGCATTATGTAATGTCAATGACACTTGCTACAGTGAGCGTCATGGAGCTATATTCTAAAGTCCTTCTGGGATGTCGAGTATCACCATATGATATTGCTTGTTTTTTGTGATTTCATGCAGTCATTGAACAAAGTTGGAGAGACATGCTGTGGTTCCAGATAGGCCTATTGTGGTTCACTGGGATAAATTATTTCCTATGCTAGCACTTTGCACAAGTCAGTAGGTTAGTTTTGGGTCATACTGTCCAGCAGAAGACGACTGAAGGTACTCAATCCTTTCTCCACTTAAATCAATTAGGGATGGTCCAAGTGACCTCATCCTCGTGTGCATTATAGCCGGCATACATAGTCTTAACTTGGAGGCTGATTGGCCGAAGCTAGTCGTGACCTGTTGACCTTCTTTCTCTCTTTCACCACAGAATTGGATCTGTAATAGTGGACTGTCATTGCTACTTCGATAAAAACTCAGCTGTGACACTGGAGGCAGTGAAGAAGGAATTCGAACTTGGAACACAGTCAACAAGCGCCTTGCACTCAGGCGGACCTAGCTACCAGCTCTCCGGCCAGGTGGAGGGTATGTACAGTCGACCGTGTCTGCGGCTTGCCTTGCGCCTGCACCACATGCTTAGCAGTTATGATAACTCAGTAGGTCATTCCTCACTTCTGACACACACTGTCATCTGCATATTCTCTGGGTAACAATGTAAGACACATTCTCAACCTTTGGGATGCCTTAAGTTGAAGGTTGATCCAGATATTTGTGGATAATTGATCTAGAGGACCATGGTGGCACCTATATAGCAGAATGATCACTAATCTTGCTTAAAGAATGGTCACTCAGTGTGAGGAGCATTTAAGCACATGGGCGATTAATATATTGGTGGCGAGTGGTAATCCATTATTAAGAGGCCTTAAACTATACGTCACACCAATTTAAATTCTAAAGATGCAAAAAATGCCGATGTGTCTTGCACAGACACCTTGGCATTTCATGCAGATGCAACTTGGAAATGATGTGGCAAAAAACAATGGAAGCCAAAGGTCGTACCTTGCATTGAATCACAAAAAAGTCTAGTAAAATCCAATGGTCTTTCGTGACAATACACATAGATTATGTTACACCTTGCAAGAATAAGGACCAACACTCATGTAAATCCAGTGTCCCTTCCTGCTGGTGCTCCTCGGCAGGTCTTGCAACAAAATCGAATAAAACCCAACTCACTGCATGCAGATGCATCTTGCCAGAGAATGCAAAAGAATCCAATTACTGGATGCACTTACACTTAGAGAATGAATGCAACAGATCCCAACATAATTCAGTGCAATCCATGCAGGATCTTGCCACCTTGTCAGAGATGCGATAAAATCCAATATTATCCAATAAAATATCACATCATCCTTGCCAGGGATGAAATCCAATGCATTTCTTTTATGTGGCTTCACCTTGCCAGGATCTGCATCAGAAACCGATGCACCCCAACCAATGCATGCAGATGCACCCTAGCGGAGTTGCCACAAAGATGGAATCTACAGATATTTCCTTACCAGTGTTGGTGATAAATTCTGGTAAAATACCATGGCCATTCATGCAGATCCACCTCATCAGGGACTGCAACTGAATATTTGTGATGCAAATACCTGTAGTCTCAGGACTGGTGTAGTAGTTGTTCACAGAGAGGCAATACATGCACGTTTAAATCCTTAATATTACGTATACTAGTAAGCAGGTGGAATTTGCTGGGTATTCTATCAGAATATTGATTCCAAAATATCATCGGGCCAACATAGTGAGCTCTAAATATGGTGGATCAAAATGTCATGAAAGTATTGCATATATATATGTATATCTATATATATCTATATAAATATATATATATATATGTATATATATATAGATACACAACTTGACGATAAACATATACCTTCAAGTCTTAAATGAACGTAGATGTGGAATTAAGAGTGGTCAATCTATACTTCGCTATATGCACGTACTTTGACAATAATCCGGTCCTCGATACTTAGGTCTCAATACTGTTGCCCCACAATCTTTTTTCCTTGATATTCCAACATACAACAGGGTTCACTGTACCCCACTCAAGTCTCTGACTCTTGCTTTTCCTCTGCAGTGGCTCCAATTGTAAAGCCGAGTGAAGAGTTGCCGTTTTGGGCCATCATCCTCATCTGCCTGGCGGTGTTGCTTGCCCTGATCATCCTCTTCCTTCTCTGCTTCCTGGTGAGTATCCTTCATGGCATCCGAATTCAAGCTTGAACCTGGAGATGGGCACTGTGGCTTTATGGCATTTTCTGACCCAATGGTCCAGAATGGGAGGCTATGGGCCATATGTACGAACACATTTTCCCATAGACATAGAATGGGTAAAACCCTTTGCTACACCTGGCCCTATGTACCAAATCTTCTTAATTTGATCTTTCAGTCCAAACTAGAACCCATGCAGTGCACATCTGAGAACTTACAGTGGCACGGGTCAATGATGATTCAGAATTGCTAATATAAAATTGTGTTAGCCAAATCCCCTGGTGGGTGAATGGCATATAACTATTCATATTATTTTATTTAGTTATTCATTTAATTGATTTATTTATGGTATTCTATTTTATTTGATTTATTCACTTATTTTGAACACAAATGTGACCCTACAATCTGCAACACGGATTCCCAGTTGGATTTTTTTATCTAATTGCCTAAATGGAAAATGGGATTTCTGAATGTACACTCCTGTTGAGGCAATTTGCATTTGGATTGACCCGCAACCGTTTTCAGGACTGGTGTAACCCTATTTGTAACTGAATCGGGGCTGCAACGGATATGATCACATCACATTGACCATGTGGTTTTCCCCGCACAAGTTTCACCAGGTAAAACACGGCAATATGTATGCATGGAAAACATGCAGCATTACTGAGATATCACCAGCTTTAACCTGGACAACTCGTAACAATGCAATGACAACGCAATAACACCCCCTTCGGAGAATCCGGTGTTATACATAGTTCCCAGCGTTGTATTGCACATCATTTCACCATGGCACTTGGAGTAACCCCCATGCTTGTCCCTTCTCCGTTGGTCTTGAAAAGCCTGGGTTTCATCTCATTAAAAGGGCTTATATATGGAGGGTAACATTTTTTTAATGAGCTAATGATTTTTTTTGATTATTTTTGCTTTGTCCCAACTTAAACTTCATCTCTCACTCCATTTTGCTCTGATTGTTAAGTTGTGATGGGTGCTGGTGATGACACTAAGCACAAAAAGTGACCAAAACTGTAAAACATGAGCAAAACATCCCCAACATATTTAGTTTTATTAACTATTTTTTGAACCAATGTACAAATTCTGTGCAAAATCTTTGAAAAGGTTGCACGTCGGAACAACGCAGGCATTTACCACGCCTGCTTTAATAACGCATTCCTTTACCACGCAAGTCATTACAATGACCTGCCTTGGGGAAAGCACTGGACTTTGGAATAGTATAATTTACTATTCCAACTCCAGTCTGTGCCACAGTAGGGAAAGTGTTGGACTTAAAGTCCAATATCAGTCCAACAATGCTTTCCCTAAGGCAAGTCGTTGTAATGACTTGCGTGGTTAAGGAATGCGTTGCAAAGACGCATACGTGGCTTGGGCCGCGTTGTAATTGCACAGCGTGGTTCGAGCCGCGTTGTTAAGGCTGTTCCCCCTTAAAAAAAACACTTGGAACAAATGCTATTTGTGCCTTGGAAGAGGATATGCACATAGTTTTTGAACTGACATCTAAATGAGCACCACTGTGCCATCATTAAGAGAACATTCTTGTTCATTCTCTCATCTTCAGAAGGTCACATTACACAATGTTTTCCCATGGATTCACAGATGTCCTGCCTTATCAATATTCATGAAGGAAGCAGGGTTCTTTCTGCAAAAGTTTTAAAAACAAGATAGAGTATTGCAAGGGATAGCAGACCTTTATTGCTTCACTCAGCTTTGCCGGAGTTGCAAGTGGGTTTAATAAAAACAGTAAGATGCTTTTGTGAAAGGGATTTTGAGGGAGGAAGAGAAGGGCAATGATGCATGAAACTATTGTCTAAACCTCTCCAGCCCCATTCCCCACAGCTGTCATTCACACAATGTAATCTGTCTAGTTTCCTCTATGCAAATGACCCCCTATCACAAGAACATCCGTAACCTTTCAAAGCCATGCCTCTGCACCATCTCTGGTACCTTTCCATGTGACGCACAAACGAGGATGGGTCTCTGCTGGACCACTTTCATTGTAACTTACAAGGATTTGTAGTGTTGACAGTGTGAGTTGAAAATACCTTGGAGACTCACAATCTCACTTTGCTCAACGCAGGATTGTCAGCAGTGAAAAGTACTCCAGACCCCCTCCCCCTCTTCCAAAGCAGCCTCCATTAAGTGGTTTTGCCCAATAGAAAGCAAAAGCATTAGATATAGCTGGGCGAATTTCCACCTCCAGTGGAAGTACAGTGCAAATTTCCCTACTAAAACCTAATCTTGGTTTGCCCTTAGTCTAACAAATTGCCAGAGGAAAATGGACTATATAGATACTCAGGAAATTAACTGCATTTCTATGTTTTCTGGCTCTCTCACACTGAAACTGGTTTGTTTTCCTCTAACAGTAACTTTTTCTGGTTGTCCTTCCCCGCTGTAGATTCACTTCTGCTTACGGAGAAGAAAAGGATCGTACGACGTGCAGCAGTCCCTGGCTGGAGTGTATTTCCCACATTTAGATATGAGGAAGATGTACTGAGGAGCCGAGGTCAGTGGACTCTCTGTCAGTAAACCAGACTCGGGAACATGTTTACACAATGGTAGATTTGGATCCACCGCATCAGACATCACTTGCACAAAAGCACACGTTGATATGTTTGAGAGTAGGACCATCACGGACTGAGATCCGCAGCAATCACCTCTCTACTTTTTCTGCATCCAAATCTGGTTTCGAACGCTCCAAGGATCCAGCACTGAATCTGGCGGTACTGATGTTATCAACACATGACTGCCCGGAGAAGGATACCAGGATCTAACACATTCTCCCGTACCTCACCCAGACTGCTCTTCTACATCAGCAACACAGGAGAACTCAGGGACATCTCAGCAATACTGTGACTAGAAACTGGTGTGAAGCCAACTGCGGCGGACTTGTGGGTCTGGTGTGCGCAAGTGCCCGTACGCACTCATTTTGTCAAGCAGTTTTGAACATTGTGATAGAAGCTAAAACATGTTGGGTATGGTGCATCGGAGTACTCAATTCCACAGGACTTCCTTTCTGGTGAATTTGTTGTATCAGAAAACAAAAGTGGACCGTGCCTATTGTTTTTTTAGAGATGGCAAAGTTAAGCCATGGAAACAGGTGTGATGTGCAGACCCTAGCTAACCCAAACCTGACCCTATATGTGTGCCGACAGAGCTCAGATGGTATGTCCAAAGTGATCACTGTACAAATCTAAGACTCCTCTTCCAACAGCTTTTCCTGAGCAGTCAGTAATGATTCTTTTTAAGAAGGTTGAGTTCTGGGAGGTCGGGGTTTGATGTTTCTTCTTCATTTTTCTGTTGCACATCTTTTCGCAAACATGTGTAAGGTGCCAGACTGCCTAATTACAGGTATCATTTTTGAAGAAAAATCTAATTTGTGTATAGGTGAGGATATGTTCTATTTGGAGAACTTTACAGACTTCTTGTGGAAAAAGCAGGTGGAACAGACCAGTTCTGTACCAGATACGGCTTCGTAAATGGTTGGAGTGCCACCCCTGACAGTGAAGGTCAAGTGCCAAGCCACCCATCCCCTCGAACCAACATAACCTGCTGCTGAACACAAGGTGTAGAAACACAGATGTTTCAGTTTGTTACTTGCCAAGCACAAATGTGACGTCAGAAACACGCCCAGTTCACCTGTACGTTCCCGGCACACCCTTTCTGATCAGCTGATCACTCCGAGCCAATCAGATGGAGGCATTCTATCTGCACGCCAGGGTCATTTCACAAATGTTCAACATGTAATGCAGGTGCGCATCCGAGCCCACGGCATAACCTGAGGTTAGAAAAACACGCGCGTTAACAACTCCCCAACCAGTTGGCCATTCTGACACAGTGTCTCAGGAAATGTTACCGTCTTTAATTCAGCCATCTCTGTTTGGCCTGGTAGTGCAAAACACAAGGAACTGAACTGAAACTGAGTAAAGTCTTGTTTTTATGATTAAGGACATTGATATCAGCTAATTACATATATCCTTTTTCCCAAATTGTTTGAAAGGCTACTTACTAATTGATATATTGGAACTATGGCAGAATCGTTAGGGTATTTAAATATTTTATTAGGAAACGCTGCTAAAGGTTCCAGAAAGCATGCTACAGCAGTTCTTCAGCAGCCAATATCGCGTGCCATAGGGTGCACGTGCCTGTGTGAGCAGAGAGGCGGGAAGTACTTTTAAATCGCCAGTGTTATGATTTTTGCTATGTTGCTCCGTGTTGACAGCAGGTGGAAAAGCACTTTATATCCGATAGAATGTTTTGGCGCTCAGGCGCAACAGATTATAAAATAGATGTATTTTACTACAAAGGAAAATGTTTTATTTTATTTAAAAATGATGCCGGGTGTTGTTTGTAAAGGTTTGTTGTATTCTGTACATGTCACGTATACAAATAAAATGGCAGCGCCATTCTATCTCTTGCAATGAAAAGAATAAATTATCAGCAATTATCCAAGGCTGCCTGAGTCCTTGTGTAAAAGTGTGGGCAGGGGAATGCTGGTCCATTGAGAACTGTGGAGAGTCAAAGGTTGAGACTCAGTTAAAGGGCGATGGCCACGTGGACAAAAAGTAGGAAGTAAATTACAGGTGAGCCAACGTGTGGTCAGCGGGTCAAAGACAAAGGGGTGTGGTGTACAGGAGGGACTATAGAAGCTGGTGGTAGAAAATGGAGGGAGTGTGGCATACAAGAGAGAGCGTTAGAAGAGGTAGTACAAGACAGAGGGCGTGGCCAACAGGAGGGATTATGGGAGGGGTAGTTTAAGGGCTATAGGCGTGGCTTGCAGGGTGCAGTGTAAGAGACGGTACAAGACAGAGCTGTGGCGTTTAGGGGGGCTATGTCAGGGGTGCTTCAAGACCTGGAGGTGTAGAGTGCAGGAGAGAGTATAAGAATGGGTAGTTCAAGATGGAAAGGTGTGGCCTCCAGGAGAGACTGTGGGATGGGTGATAGAAGACATGCCCACCAGATTTAGAGATTCTGTGCCCTTAGAAGAGCTACTGCCGCTGCAGGTCCACTGAAGGATTCGAAAGTTTGATATGTGGCCTCCATTTTCCATGGTGTTGCTCCCAAAAGTTCTTTGTTTTTCAAAAACAAACTCTCATAGCAGGAGTTTGATAAATAAAATAATGACCCTGACAACCTGGGTGTTTTCTCCAAGGTGGGCATCATTTTTAATTGTTTAAAAAAAAAAGATGCCTGTCCCAAGAATGAAAAAGGTACATCAGACAGTCCGCTTTAAAAAGAGTGGACATGTGATGCACACACACCAACGGCCCCAACACTGTTGGTCTGTCAGTAAAGGGGTTCTGTGAGCAGAGCCAGTGGGGACACTGATATCGGAAACATGGCCGCTTGCCTGATTCCAAATATGAGAGCAAGTGGACCATAAATTTGGTGGCCAGGGCAATCCATCACATTTGTGGCAGGGTCCCCTGTCTGCCACACTCTAAATCAGACACTGAATAAGGATTTGTGTAAGACGGAGTGCAAGAGAGTTTCTCTGACTGTTCGTCCTGGTGGAGAAGGATAAAAGCCCTAGCATCTCCACAAAAGTCAATGTTAGTTCTCTGCCTAAACCAAAACTTAGGGGCTGATTACGACCTAGGCTAATGGGATACTCCTTAACAAATGTGACGGATATCCCGCCCGCCATATTAGAAGTTCCATTCTAATCTATGGAACTTGTAAAATAGCAGGTGGGATATCTGTCACGTTTGTGACGGAGTATCCCATCGCCAAGGTCGTAATCAGGCCCCAAGTCTGTGTGAAAATCAGTGCAAATCACAGCACTTCTTACTTCTGCTCTGCTCATTTTTACCAACAGGTGCAAATATGGGTGTGCGAACTTGAACTTAATTCTTAAACCCTCAGCTTGGCTCCTATCACTCAACAGGATGTTATACAAGACACAACATGTCCCAGCCTAGATTGTGTACTTGCCTAATAGTTCTGCAAGATTGTGCAATCCCTTGGTACATGGGATGGGCAAGCATTGCAAAGTGTGTGCCTCCGGCATGCTCATGCTCGCACAAGACCCAGACCTCCTGAAAAGTTACTCTGCAAGTCGGAAGATGACCCTGCACCCATTTCAAGAGTAAAATCTAAGAACATGTGACCTCATTCTCACGATTATGTTGCCCAGTGTATAGAGTGCTTCAATTGAGCACTAGCAACTGGGAAGCAATTGAGTTCTTTCAAGCTATTCCTGGAAAAACATATCTTAATTGCCTCCTTAAATTCTGTGTGGTTGTTAATCAATAGCAGAAAGGCCAGGAGCTTTGGAGTCAGTGTGGGGGAGCCATGCCCACCAGCCAAAGAGCCCACAATGTACTACTGGATAGAGTTAACGCTTGTAGGAGCAATCTGTCCTGGCTGCACCAGTGTGAGGAGGGGGAGACCTAATGACAGCAGTAAATGCAAGCACAAACTGCTAAGTTTACTATGCAGGTCGATTGTAACATGCACGCTACAACCGTGTGTAGGAATTCCTCCCCACCCAGAGAGAGCACTTTCTGAAAACTGCTCTACAATCAGGGTTCCTAAGAAGGAACTCTACCTCTTAAGAGAGACAACTTGGAGATCCAGCTCAGCACTAAGAGCCTGAGGTAGTTCTTGGCAGAGGGTAATACTCTGTCATATCCGGTCTGCCGTATTATGATCCCATTATATCCTATGTAGATCATAATACGGTGGGTGGGATTTGTGATGGAGTAGTCCCTCTGCCAAGATCTAAATCAGTCCCCAGGTCTAGCGGTTCGTGTAAAGATCCCCGTTCCCTCCAGTGACATGGATGGAACACTTGTGATACGGTATTACAATATTTTCTTGTTGGAACCTGAGGATGGACCTTGGTGGAAGTGTACACAATTTCATCAAATACCACCCGGTCTTCACATTTTAAATTGTTAGCATCTGGCCAGGGGAAGATATTTACAAAGAAGGCATAAAAGCAAAATAAGAGCTCTAAAGATCGAAAACAAGGAAAATAGAGTGAGACTTTTTAAACTTTGCACTTTGAGTTTGCTGTAGGATTGAATCTTAAAAAACTTCTAAATTAAATCAAAATTTACAACAAATAACTCTCAAACATGATCCTCCGGTCGGTGTTCATAATGCATTTAACAAAAAGCACAACATTCATTTGCATGATTTAAATTCAGAAGAAGATGTTTATGTCAAAAGAATGTTTCTTTTTTCTGAGCTGTGTGATGGCCATGACAGGTAGCATTTCCATCAAGGGTTTGTCAGACCAACATCTACAGCCTTTGATCAGCCATATGGGCTCTCAGCCAGAATCTCTATTCATCGCGGCCATCCCTGTCTTGCCATCTGGAGATGCAGGTTTTTCAAGCAAAAATAAATACACATATGTATTTTTTCATAGTTAAATCATCAACACTAGGCGAGCCCAATGAAAAGGTCAACTCTCAGAGCTTCGGATATATTTTGACAGGAGTGCATAAGCTATAAATCATGTCTTACTGTTCCCTTCTTGATATTTACAAATGTTTTTCATTGCACAAGAAGTGCCAAATAAGCCACATGTGTCCCCTTCCACGCTCTTTGACCTTTGACATTTTGATACTCAATACCTTCTCAAAACTTTCTCTTTTCCACCACTAATGGGGCTAAAGGACCTGAAGATGTGCGAGAAGCGTTCAGTTTTTCCACAACAGCCACATTTGTTCCACATTTCTTCTGTTCACGTGACCACATAACATGTCCAAATACGTCTCACCTATCCCTAGGTACTTACATTGAAACTAGAATTGAATTCAAGATAGGATACCTGGTTTGCAGAGCAATTCATGTGTTGTATCCTCCATCACTAACAAACCAGCTGAACATCTCAGATGGTCAGAGGCAAGGATTCAGAGTATCGGCAAGTCGGCAAGTTCCCCAGCCGGCCTGGATCATAAAGGAAACTTACATATCTGAGTAATTTAAATTTTGGAGTAAGTTTAGTACTTTTCAGTATTTGCAATGTCCAAGTGTAAGTTTACTACAAAAGAGTAAGTTACAAATTGCCACTCCTGGTGTAATGCAATTGGTTTATTTTTGTGTGGCTGGGTGAAGCCCATCCCTAGACTCCTCCTTTACCCTTCCTAAACCCCTCTTAGGCCTCTCCCTGGACCCCTCTTACTACACCATCCTAGCTCTTTTTGTAGCAAGTCATCCCCTTTTTCCATCCACACCCTCCTGTCCCTTCCCCATTTGCTTCTAAAAGATATACTTGTGTGCACAGTTGGGGTGGAGAATCCCACACATGTAAATATAGGTAATGCTGGTGCCCCTGAAGTACAAATCGGTGCATTTATACATTTAAAATGTAAAAAAAAAGTTTCAATTTCATGAAGATGAGTTCATTTTCGGGAAAGTTACGAACAACTAGGACACAAATTTAGCAAGTCTCACCACAGTTACTGCAAACAGTGGCTCCCAAGAGGCTATGTGACACATGTACATATAAAGGTTCCAGTGTGCATCTTCTAAAGGTTTGAACATTATTCTTTAGGCGTGGATGAGCAGCTTTGTGTGTGATCCTAGAACAAAGGCAGCCACAGGCAACATCTCACTGTCGGAAGAACCGGCTCTGCAGCTTCCATTGTGCTGTGAACACAAATAACTTAATTCCATTATATATTTTGAGGGATTATTGCCAAGCAGGTTATTTTCTTTACATTTGTTCTGCTTACAAGAGTAAGCATGTATGTATTTCAAACAATCTACCCAGCAAGGTGTAAGGCTGGAGGGTGATGAGGCAAGGTTTTCGGACAAGAAATCGCAAAAACATCTTTGTGCAGAGCAGCAACAAAAAAGGCTCCATAGGTGAACTGGAAATGCATGCCACATTCATCCCATCCTTAGATCGATGAGAAGCTACACATACTCATGCATATTCACTTCCATCAGACTAATAGTGATGTGCACGCCACTGGGTCAACCAGCTTCTCCTTCAGCACATTTACTTAACCACAAAGGGGGAACAGGCTACTTGACCCAGACAAGTGCATCAGTGTTTTGTTAGTTCATCCAGCTAAATTCTAGTTTCAGATAGCCCTTGCTTAAAGACTCTTTGATGCCACTTAAACTCTTAAAAGTTGGTTTACTTTCTGTGAAATTAGGTTTCACATTTAATGGCCCTTGATTAGTCATCGAGAACATATGAGGCCTCATTACGAGTCTGGCGGTCATTAGATTGCCACATTACAGTCCTGGCGGTCTGGCCGCCAGAGAACCGCCAGCTCCGCCAAGATCGGAGATCCCGGCGGTCTGGAGGTGGCAGTGGTCCTAATCCTAAAAGCAGCGCTTCCCTGAGGATTACAACACCTTTTTCTGGCGGTACCACCCCATGATAATGCTGGTGGATAAGTGGTAAGAGCAATTGGCATGGGCAGTGCAGGGGCCCCCTGGCCAGCACCATCGCAATGTTCAATGTCTGCTCTGCAGACAGTGAACATTGCAATGGTGCTAATGCACATTGCGCTCTACAGTATTGTTGCCAGCTCGATTACGAGCCGGAGACAATGCTGTAGGCTCTTTCCCGCTAGGCTAGGAGGTGGAAACTGAGGTTTCTGCTTACTGACCTAGAGGGAAACGCTTAATGGGGCAGACAGAGAGGTACCAAAATGGCGGCAGAAGTTCGGCGGGCGATGTAAACCATCTGCCAAACTCATAATCAGCCCCATAGTATTTTATATAACCTTAAAGGGGTGTAGGTTTAGCTGCCTTCAGCCACCGGCTTCTAAGGCATAGGAATAGGGATGGACGAAAGATTCTTCCCCGCCGGTGGAGTTTGTGGAGTTTTGCCCCCTCCGCGCTGAGTTTGGAGCATGCAGTTCTGTCAAAACTCCACCAACCACCATGTGGCAGAGTTTTATCTCACCTGCAGCGTGCCAACATTGGTTTGGCGAGTCTGAGCAAGCATTTGCATCCCCTAGCATGATTTTGGGGTGCTAGAATGCCTCCCGGCAAGATTTCTTAATGTGGGCAGTCACGCCAGGTCACAACAAATCACATTGATAAAACTGCCACTCGAGTAGAAAATCTTCTTGAGTGGCAGAAAGAAGCAGTGCCCTGCGGTGTGCTGCCTGGTGCTGTTCATGCTGATTTTACAGCAAGGAACAAGCTTCTGGTGCTAAAAATCAGCGCCAGCAGTGCAAAATGCCTGAAATCTGCTCGCTCATGGACCTGTGCGGAATCTCAGGTTTTTATGCAACTCCACAGATTTTTGAGTAGTGAAATTCCACGAGTTCTGCTCAGGCCTACTCAGGAAATCAAATCACTTTTTGAATCAGCCCACTGGAGTATTTTATTCTCACCATTTTTCTATTGGCTGTTTTGGTTTATTATTCCTCCTTCATTGGAATGCATGACACATTTTATTTCTTAGCTTTCAAGAAACCTATTGTTTTTGGATATCTATGATTTATTATACTTCATTTTAAATCAAAGCACAAAGTTTTCCCATGAAACAACGTCATGGTATTCAGTCCTTTACTTAGCCATCTCTCTCAAACAATCTAAATATTCACTTCCACCATAGAAATAGTGAAAATGCCAATAGTGATCAAATAGTGAAAATGACAGTGAAGAAGCACTAATACTTAATCTTCTGGGATAGGGTATCATTTCTCACCTTACATGGAGCATCAGAGTTCTGTTCGTGCAGTCATGGCCACATGACCCCATCACTTCAGCTGCAACAGTTCAGCAGCTGTCAATCTATCACCTTTTGTAAGTAATTCCGGAAAGGTATTTCTAAAGATAAATCCCCCCACTTGGGTAAACTAAAAAAATGTAGCCATTGTCTTGGAGAACTGGAAGTAGGTAATGCCTTCAGGAGATAGGCGGGGCAAAGATAAATGAGCATTGTGGACATAGAAGGGATATTATAATAAAAATGAATTATTTAGGAACACCAACCACTCCCTCAATATTATTTTAGACTTTAGTTGCCACCTTGCACTGAGCTTCTGATATTTGTATTTTTTTAGCTGCTCATCCCTATTTTAGTTATGTAATTTAGCAACCGTTCAAGGATATTCATAGCGGGAAACGCCAGCCTGTCAGGGGCTTCTCATAAGTACAAGACTCCAACCCATTAAAAATGAAATTTGGATGTTTTACATCTTCATGACTCTGATATATTTGCAGTCGAGAAATTAAACAGATTTATTTCACTCTAGGTTTGCCCTTTCAGAATTTCTGTTCATACGTGCATGGATGATGTGCTGGCTCTAGGTTGTACATAAAACTAACTGAAATGCTTGCAGAGGAAGCTTGGTTTTAAGAAAGGGAGTCAAGGCTTAAATCTGATTAAAAAATAATAAATAAATACTTTTCGGAATTTGGACTGTTAATGTTTAAAATAATTTGTTAGATTTTCTCCGAATTATAAGATAACTAAGTAGATTTTCTGATAATTTTCAGGTAGATAAATATGTTTTTAGCATTATTTTACCTTTTGCAAAAAGTTCTTCATGCTATTTTTCTCTTGTTATATTTGTTTAACTGCTTGAACCTGGTGAAGTGTAAAAAATGACTCCCAAAGTGTTCATACATGAGGCTTGACAAGGTTGTCCCTCCATACTGGGAGTGACTCTTTAAATGCATGACTGAACTTTATAACATCACTGAAACATGATAGTCTCTGTATCAATAACAAGATTTTAAAAAAATACTCTATTTTTATTTGAGCTCTATTGATGGTAAAAGTCTGAAAATAGCCTGGTTCAAGTGAATCTCTATCTACAACATTTTATTTCAGAAGAAACTGCTGCTCTGTTTGGTCTTAAGAAAGACATAGTTGCAGTCTTTAATTATTGAACCAGACTTTAGGAATTTGACACCTGCCCTGATCCACTTTTCATGTGATCCTAGTAATAAACACTTTTTAGCAGTCAACAATTTTCTAAAGCAAACAAATGTTAAAAATGGATGTCACATTGGAAAGTGTTGCCTTGACTATGTTAGTGGCCAGTGACCTTTGACATATAATAAGAACCTTAAAGTTTCCTAGGTAATTGCCTTTCATAACTAGCCCCAAGGTTTACTGAGTAAACAAAGTTCTATCTCAAACCTATCATAATTTTCTGCCTTTTGAAACATTTTGACGTTAAAAAACAACGTTCTGCAGTCGCGTTAACTAAAAGGCAGTCAAAGACGAGGAACTGTGAAGATGCTAAGTTTTTTTTCCTTTTGCAACACCTCTCACTGCTGAAAATTCTGGATATTTTTTATTTTTTGCTTAAGGGTTGCCACTCAAAAGCTATTTTGAAAGAGAATTATTCCGAAAAAATAAGGATTGTGTTTTTCTTGCATAGCCTGTTTTCTATCTGCTATTATTTTCACACTTTGCAACTTTAGGAAAGTTGAAAAAAGTTCACAAAGTTGGCAACATTCAACGTTGCTAATGTCACACCTGCTTAGCCATTTATCTGTTCATGGGTCTGTAACACTACCAAATTTGGTAATTTTGGTAATGCTGAAAGCACTTCTGTTTAGAGTAGTCTGACATGCCAGTGGACTCTAGCACTGTAGGAACATAATGAAACATAATGAGAATACTATCACCTTAAACATAATGAAACATAATGAGAATACTATCACCTTAAACATAATGAAACATAATGAGAATACTATCACCTTAAACACAATGAAACATAATGAGACTACTATCACCTTAAACACAATGAAACATAATGAGGACACTATCACCTTAAACACAATGAAACATAATGAGACTACTATCACCTTAAACACAATGAAACATAATGAGGACACTATCACCTTAAACATAATGAAACATAATGAGAATACTATCACCTTAAACATAATGAAACATAATGAGAATACTATCACCTTAAACATAACGAGAACACTATCACCTTAAACATAATGAAACATGAGAACACTATCACCTTAAACATAATGTAACATAATGAGAATACTATCACCTTAAACACAATGAAACATAATGAGGACACTATCACCTTAAACATAATGAAACATCATGAGAATACTATCACCTTAAACATAATGAAACATAATGAGACTACTATCACCTTAAACATAATGAAACATAATGAGGACACTATCACCTTAAACACAATGAAACATAATGAGACTACTATCACCTTAAACACAATGAAACATAACGAGAACACTATCACCTTAAACATAATGAAACATGAGAACACTATCACCTTAAACATAATGTAACATAATGAGAATACTATCACCGTAAACATAATGAGACATAATGAGAATACTTTCACCGTAAACATAATGAGACATAATGAGAACACTATCACTTTAAACATAATGAGACATAATGAGAATAATATCACCTCAATCATGAGGCAGTAAGAGGATCCAAAATGAGAAACTATCCCTGCATGAAGCTCCATGTGTGATTAATTGCACTGGTAGTATTGTGTGCCTCGAGCAGTCTCTTGGCACTCTTTCCTGTACTTGTGAATACATCTAGTTAATTGGATGCTTAATTTTTGTTATTGGAAATAGCCTGGTTAATTAATTTGCTTGGCTGCTTTATGTGCTTTCATTTAATCACTGTTTGTGTTTTGTCTCAATTGTATGTGAGTGAGTCATGATTGAGTGATGACACTTTTATGGAGCACTAATGAAGATTACACAAGTCCAAGACTCTGGAAACCTCCCAGGAGGGTGAAGAAATGATTTGCTTAAACGTCTTCTGCTGGATTTGTTCGCCTCCAGGTCCTCTACCAAAGTTTTGATGGGAATACCACATCATTACTCTTTAGTCGAAATATCCAACACTATGTACTGGTAATTTCAGGATGTGAACTTACTATTACATTTGGAGATGGCCCTTCAGGGTCCACTGCAAAATTTGGAATCACTGACCAAATAAGGAATAGTGCAAGTGATTCCAAGGATAACTGTGTATTCCACCCAGAGACAGTCTTTAGTTTGTGAAATGTCCTGGCAAGGGGTATCACGCTGATGCAGTTATGCCTACATTCCTTCTAAGGTCCAATTCAGCCGGCAATATCATTTTCAGCTGAATCAGAAACTACAAATATCCTCGCCCTGGGCAACCAGTTGAGCTTTCTTTGATTTTGGGTGACATATTGCCTTTTTTCCTTCTCTCGGCTATTATAACTTTATTTCCATTTGCCACCAAGCCATACAACACTAGTATAAGAACATTAAAAGCATGTGTATTTCAAAACAGCTCATGTGGCAATGAACACCTAGCAGAGCTTCAAACGTATCCCTTAGGTTCAATCTACCAGGCTGTCACACATACTTATCCTCAAACATCTCAAAAACATCGCTATAATTAAATCCCAACCCAACATGGTAGCCACTCCAACACATGGGGCCTTCCTTATCACCTGCCATCATAAAACCTAAAAGGAGGGGCACTCCTAAAGATTGTTTATGAAACATTTTGAAGGGTCTCCCCTGGTCTGCAAAGCAGTCAGATCGATGAAAAGAACAAATACAGTGGTAAGATTAAACTTTGACTTAAGATCATCAGTATTGTACTGACCTTTGCTCAGTCCAAAGATAAGGCATTCAGCAGTCTTTTGTGACTTTGAAGTCCCTTGATTTGGGAGCCAGTCAGGCTAATGCATATGCAGTAATGTAACTTGGAGCTTACCAACTTTCCAACTACTGCCTATTCTTTAGGTATGAATGGTACGGAGGTTTCACTAGGAATTCAGTCTTAGAGCTATTGCGTTTAGTCAGTTCTGATAGCCTTTACTGCAATGCAAACAGTCTGAATTGGTGCTTTTAACTTACGACTCACAGGCATATTTTGAATGTCGACTTTATAGAAGTTGAAAGAGACATTATTAGAGGCGCTTCATGAGAAGCTTTATTAAGTATTGGAGAGTGATCTCCATGGTTCTTAGTATCAGTGAATGGTTCTACTAGTCCTCGAAACACAATTCCTACTTTTATGGGCAGAGATCTGATCTGCAACTCAGCAAAGACTCTTCAAAAGGTTCTCCAACATCATTGATAAGTCCTCAGTTAGACTCAGAGCCTTATTACGAGTTTGGCAGCTGGGGAGGCCGCCCGCCAAACTTGCACGTCCGGAAGACTGCCAGTTCAGTATTCCGTCCACTGGCCCTTTTATGAGATTCCTGCTGGGTCAGCGGGAAACTATCCACAACTTTGACGCCTGCTCGTAAAAGAGCTGGCGACAATGTTGCAGTGCATTGGGTGTGACAGGTCCTAGGGCTGCCAGACTCGTAATGAAGGCCTCAGTGTTATAGTCAAATGATAAAGGGGACTACAGGTCTTCTTCAAGTTATTTGTATGAATATGGAGTGATAATCCTCATTCAGCCACACCTGCATTGTCCTCCATGAGTCTAGTTTCCACCTGCGTCCAAATATAACACTGGCACAGGAGTGAACTACATTGTGTGCAGATGTGCTCCTTGTGAAAAAGCAAAATGTATTCATTCAAAGTGAAGCTATCCATTGGCTGAAGTGGGCTGACCCACATCCCCTGCTGTATGCTGTGGTTGTAGGAAGCTGGAGTGGTGTGTAATGGGTAGCTAAGGTAGTTACACCTTATACCAGTTCCAGGTATCCCCTATTATTGAAATGTAGGCAGTGTCTAGGAAGCCAGGCTCTCTAGAGGTAGCTGTGGATGAGCAGCCAAGGCTTATCTAGGAGACATGCAAAGCTCATGCAATACCATGGAGTCCGACAGCACCAACAATACTATAGAGGCCATACGCCCTTAAGAGGTAAGCAATACATAACATATATACACTAGTAGTCAGAAATAGGCATAGGACTAGTTAGAAAACAGTGTAAAACACAATAGAGAATAGTGACCATAAGGGGAGCACAAACCATATACTAAAAAAATGGAATGCAAGGGTTGGACCCCCACCTAGGTAAGTGGGGTGTGTAGAGGGGCGCTGGGGTACAAGGAAACCACAAAGGTAAGTACCCCAACACCCCCAACAACCAGGAAGGTATGAGTAAATTACTAGAATTTCCCCAAAACACCCACTAAGTAGAAAAGAAGACAATTGCAAAACCCGGAGAGGACTGCATGAAACCAATGTGGATTCCTGAAAAGCAAGACCTGTGGAAAGAGGGAACCAAGTCCAGAGGACACAGCACAGTTCAGTGGGGACTGGAACCCCTACCCACCAGGCAGAGGATGCAGAAGTTAGTTGACAGTGAGGAAGGAAAGCCAGCACTGCAGCCCTGGAGTCGGAGTCGAGTTCCTGGAGGATGCAGGTGATGTCCATGCCGGAAGAAAGATTGCAATCAGGTTTACGTGTCTGGATTCCACCAACAAGAATTGGCACAGGCAAAACTCACGTTTGGCGGAAAGTGGTGCTGCCGGGGACAAGCAAGGCCCAGGAGAAATCAACCCAGGCGGGGGAGCCAGAGAAGGCCCTCCACATCACAGAGAGCCCACAGAAGCACAGGCAGCATGCACAGGAGTCCCACAGGACAGCGACACAGAAATTGCAAATGCAGCCCATGCAGCACTACAAAAAGGGATCTCACACTGCAGGAGATCCACTCAGGGAGCTGCGCGTCGCAGGAAGAAGTACTGGAGCCACACGATGCATGAAGGCCCCTTGAAGGAAGTGTCAACAAGCCTTGGCAGCTGCAAAAGATGTGATGCTCAAGGGTACTGTCCTGCGTGGGAAGGCAAGGGCTTACCTCCACCCAAGTGGGACAGCTGGTAGAGAGGACCAAAGGGACCACTTTCAACCACTACCCGTGATTCAGGATCCACACACCTCAGCAGGAGAGGGGATCCACGCAGCCAGTCATCATTACTGTTTGCGCCTGCAGATGCAGGAGAGTGACTCCTTCTCTCCAAGGGAGATTCCTTCTTCTTTCCTGTGAAGACTGAAGATGGGCTGTCCGCTGAGAATGCCTGACCGGGGAAACGTTGTAGAAGCTGGAAGGAGCTGTGGAAACAATGTTGCAGGCAAAGTCTTCATCTTTTTTGCAGATTGTCAGGTCCTGGAGAGTCCAGATGCAGTTTCTTTGGTCAGAATTCGAAGTGGAGGTTGCAGAGGAATCCTGCTGGAATCTTGCAAACCGAATCTGAGGAACCACCCAAAGGAGAGACCATAAATAGCCCTGAAAGGGGGATTGGTCACCTAGCTGTGTGACCACCAGAGGGGGCTCTGACGTCACCTGCCTGAGCTGGCCACTCAGATGCTCCCAGAATTTCCTGCCAACCTTGGATTCAAGATGGCAGACCCAGGCACTCTCTGGAGGAGCTCTGGGCACCACCTCTGGGGTGGTGATGGACAGGGGAGTGGTCACTCCCCTTTCCGTTATCCAGTTCCGCACCAGAGCAGGAACTGGAGGTCACTGAACTGGTGTAGACTGGTTTATGCACAGAGGGCACCAAATGTGCCCTTCAAAGCATACCAGTGGCCTTGGGATGCTACTCCTCCCAAGTCCAGTAACACCTATTTCCAATGGAGAGGGTGTAACACCCCTCTCCCAAAGAACAACCTTTGTTCTGCCTTCCTGGGCTTGAGCTGCTCAAGCATCAGGAGGGCAGAAACCTGTCTGTGAGGTGACAGCAGCTGGGGCTGCCTGGAATACCTCAGAAGGCTTTAGGTGCAATGTTGGGGGTCCTTTAAGGAGCCCCCAGGGTGCATGGAATCATACAACCAATACTTGGAAAAGTATTGGGGTCTGATTCCAACATGTTTGATACCAAACATGCCTAGGTTCAGACTTACCATTATGTAGCTGGACATAGGTAATGACCTATGTCCTGTACATGCTTAAAATGGTGTCCCCACACAAAGTCCAGTAAAATGGGTCTGGAGTTTGTGTGCCCTCACACACAGGTACGTGCACCCTGCCCGCTGGGCTGAGAGGGCCTATCATAGGGTGATTTATAGTGACCTGGTTCAGTGACCTATAGTGAAAACGGGTGAAATGCACCCAGTTCACGCAGACTGCAATGGCAGGCCTGCAAAACCCTTTGCATGGCCTCCCTATGGGTGGCAGAATAACTGCTGAAGCCCATAGGGATTCCCTGGAACCCCAGTGCCCTGGGTACCTAGGTACCATATACTATGGGCTTACATGGGGCACCAGTATGCCAATTGTGGGATGAAATAGAGAGTTTTGTGAGAGAGAGCATAATCACTGGGGTCCTGGTTAGCAGGATCCAAGTGAATAAACTCAAACCCGCTGATATCAGGCAGAAAAAGGGGGTAGCCATGCCAAGAAAGACAGTAGTTTCCTACAGCGGTGTGTAGAAGCAAAATATGAATGACACACCAACCGACCAATGGATGAATACAGCTGGCTGAAGTTCCATTTAAATAAATATATTTAACATTTTTTGTGTTTTTAAATGAAAACGGATTGGCTCATGCCAGACTTAAAATGCGGCAGGGGTCCATCAACATATATTATGAAGTTTAATTCTTGATCCCAAGAAGCGGGTGCTCCCTGATGCGGGTTCTCCCTTACCAGCATTCATGTGATGATGAGCAATGGATTTTTTATTTTAGTTGCACTTTCTACTTTTGATCCGACTATTGTGTGTTTTCTGTGGACCAAGCATAGAACTTGAATTTAAGGCGAGATGGATCTACACTGTGTTATCAACATGGAACATCACGAAGAGGGTGAAAGGGGGGAGTTTTTTTTTTCACATGTTAGAGTTGCACATGCCCACCTTAAGTTTTGTAACAACGAAAATCCAATACAAACTTTAAAACATGTGATGTGAAATTTTCCCAAAGTGTAATAAGTGAAAATGATGGATGGATGCAGCTGAAAAGCCATGGGAAACTCAAGGTGCCACGGCAACGCTGTTAGCAGCTTGTGTGTGAAAGTATTTAATTCCCACACAGCTTGTAGCCACATCTTTTTCCTAAGGGATGCATGGGTGGGGATGAGACTTTGTACCCATATCTTTTTTGCTAGGTCAGGTGTTATCAAGCCCTGTTGATTTTTCAAAATTTACCTCTTTCTTGCTCGCTCTCTCTCTCTCCCCTCCCTCTCTCTCTCTCTCTCTCTCTCTCACTCTATATATATATATATATATATATATATATATATATATATACACACACACATATATAGAAAGATAGATAGATCGATAGATAGATAACTAAGGAATAAAGGGCTAGATGTAGCAAAGATTTTTGCATTCGCAAACGGTGCAAATCGCAATATTTCACCGTTCGCGAATGCAAAAATGGCTTTCAGAATGTATGAAAGGCATTCTCAGTGCAATTTCAAGGAATCGCTAAAAAAGCAATTCCCTGAAAATGCAACTCCATTTAGGGAATCGCAAATTTTGATTCCCTAAATAGGTAATTGCAAATAGGGAATACCTATTTGCGATTACCAGTCAATATGTATCATGCATTTCCTAAATGCCAAGTTGGCATTTAGGAAATGCAATTACCACAAATTTAGGTTTGGTGGTAAGCATGTGCAGTTTTTAAAAATGCATTACAAATGCATTTTTAAAAATGACATGTTGCTCACACATGCCCCTAGGGCATGTGTGCACTTTATATGTCCACAAATACTTCTTTGGGATGCATCACAGGGGGCCTTAGGCCCCCAGCACCCTGGGGTTTGCATTACCTAATTTGCGAATTCCTAACAGGATTTAGCAAATTCGAAAATGCAAAACCATTCGCACCTGTGGGCCTACATAGGTATGAATGGAATCCCATTCCCTAATTGCGATTCGCTAATAGCAATTGGAATTTTTAAGAAATCGCTATTACTGAATCGCAATTTTCATACAGGCCATTTTGCATTTCTTAAATAGCGATTTCTTAAAATTTGCTATTTAAGAAACGCACACCAGAAGCTTGATGCATCTGGCCCAAAATTCAGTGGACAAACTGTGTGCAAAAATCGAAGGAAATAATATAATGGATTAAAAAGTCATTTTAAGGCCGACCATGGCTTCACTGTCTAGAAGCCTTTAACGCCTACAGTAAAGCGGCAGTGCAAAAGCGATATTATTATGACAAGAAG
The DNA here is from genome assembly GCF_031143425.1 of Pleurodeles waltl. NCBI lineage: Eukaryota > Metazoa > Chordata > Amphibia > Caudata > Salamandridae > Pleurodeles > Pleurodeles waltl. The sequence continues at coordinate 83,480,027 of NC_090451.1, forward strand.
AGTCTCAGTCCGGGGTTCATTTGAGGAGATTATACCGCCACAGACCTGCGGATTTATTTTCTGTTCCACTCTTCTCAGGTATTCTCAGGTATTCCATCAGTCTGCATTTTAACTGAATGTTAGAAGAGTCGAAGCAGGGGAACACTTTCTGCCTGCAACGGTGCAGCCCTCTAATGTTAGATGCTGGCTTTAACATAGCAATATGGTCCTCTAAAGTCGATTTACATATAGAGATTTGGTGGGTTATTGTTTCCGGAGCCAGCCCACATAGACGACAGTCTATGACAGTCCTTGCTGTTGGCGTGAGTCAAGGGTGGTAGATGTGGGTGGAAGCTGGTGTTTCAGAAAAGATCCTTTGATTTGGGTGAGCGCGTGCACCTAGGCAGGGCTGTGGTTCTAAAGGTTTGTGGTTGGCCATGGTTGGCCAGGCGGGCCGTCGCTTGGAAAAGGCATCCTTGTCGGCCAACAGGGAGGTGGGTTTGGTTGCTTTGTTAACAATGGTCTTTAGTTGGGAGTAACTATCTACTTGGTCCCATTGTTGATCTAAGCCTAGGGGTATATTAGACCCGTGTATGTGGCATATTGCCTAGGTTACTCCACAACGCCATTTTGTGTAATTTCATAGAGAATTTTTAATGTGCGGTATACTATTTGGGTAATTTTTTAACACAAAACTACAAATCTGAACTCCAGTGTATTGAAGGTGAGAGAGTTTTTTTAATGTGGTTGGTCAACAAATACATCAGGTGGATTTTTTACCTTGAGTGACTCATTCGGGTAATTTCTGAGCGCAAAACTGCGCATCTTAATGAGACCTGCAGTGTTTTGAACTGGAGCGACTGGAAATGGCAATGTGTGCTTTTTGAGACCAGAAAAATATTTTTGTTTTTATTTTGGCAATGTCTGGCTGCTCTGCCAACAACTGAGTTTTACAAAAACTATCGCAAAAGAAAGCAAGCATTGGCAAAGCAAAAAGTCACGCAGCCAACGCCAGGCCTATTGGCTTTGGTAATGCTTGCTTTACCTGAGGCTTTGTCCCATCTAGTCTCCAACCTTTCTCATCAAGCCTGAGAGTGTGAAAACCATCTTAAGTAGGGGGTGTCCTTCTTAGCCTCATGAGACAGATGTTGACGAGCAAATACAGAAAGAATCTACCTGCTTCAGTGAAGTGAGAGCCTCTGAGTACTTAGTTCTTCACTACCGCAATGAGGGGACATACTGACCCTCATAATTATTCAGAAAGCATGCCTCAAGTGAACAACGGGGTGAGGCCGTCACCCATGCACATGGGCACATGAGAGACACTGCCCTCTCAGCCACCACATCTGCACTCCAGGCCCTAATTGAGGTATTGCTGCCCATAAGCGTGTCTAGACCCCTCAAACGAGTGCGCATGTCAGCTGTATCAATGGACACAGAATAGGCAGGGATCATCTGCACATAAACTAACATGTCAACAAAATGGCAACAGTTCACTTTAGGATCCCCTCTCAGTTCCTCTGAACACCAATGGAAGAATGTGTGGTAGATATATATATATTTATATATGTGTGGGGGTAGGGGCATACTTATTTATGTATGTGTATATGTGTTTGTGTGTGTAGATATGTGTTTGTGTGACCACCAGTAGGTAATATATATATATATATATATATATATATATATATATATATATACACATACAGATGCATACACATGTTAGGGGCTAAACTAAAGAAGCAATACATATCCACAATCCATTTGTGTGTCAAAAGTGGCTGAGCAATTTTGCGCTGGTGAGCACCGTAAACAGTGTGAGGGTTATGGTTGAGCCAGGCAAAAGTCTAATATCGCCGATGGAGGTCTCCTACACTGCATCACCTCAAGAGAAGGCCATTACCATTCCTTGCCTGGCCTATTGAACTGGTGTGTGCGGTGCGGGGGTAGACATGGAAGCGACTAGGTTAGGAGTACTAGTGCATGGGTGGGGTGAAGATGACCCGCACTGTCAGGTTCAAAGCAGGTATTTCGACCTTTGGCTTTCAAGGACACCTGCAACCCTCCGGGGGGAGTACCAGGAATTTACTTGCATGCACCTGTTGCCTCACGCTGCCATTGTCACTGCCCATTTAAAGAATGCGAATTTCCATGGCACGCAAGCCTAACTCTGTTAAATTACATTTACGTGCCATCGGGAGGGACCTGAATGTTCAGGCTTGATGAATCAGTGCGAGACAGGGCCGCACCCAAAGCTGCATAAAGAAAGAAAACAAGCTCTGGTTTGGAAATAGGGGAGTGCTAAGAAATTCTTTCGAGAGGCACCATGTTGCCAGTGTTTAATTGATGTTGGTGCCGGGAAATCCCTGACCAGAGGCTACGCCCGCAGTAGGACTGCAGGGTCAGGGCAGCAATCAACCCGCCCTATTCAAAGCCAGTGTCGCTGAGTTTCCATGCATGGATCAGTGGCTTTAAGGCACAGAGAAAGGAATCACTTTGTGCCAAGGCCATTGTTGTGCTCTTTTTTGCAAACAAATCTACATTTTGGAGTTTATTCTGAAAAAAATAGATGGGGATGAGCGAAAAAACATGGTACCTCCTCTGTATTTCGCCGCATAAGCAGATCCCTTGAGGTAAAGCTATCCCCACCAGACAGGCAGGGATCTCTAACTACGGAGGGAGGCCACTGTTGGGGTACAGGGTCTCTTGTGACTAAAGAGCTGGCGGGCCCCTACCAAGCTCAAAATGACTCCATTAATCTCTTCGTGGATCAGCCTATTTCTAATGTGCGGCACAAATAAGGAGGCAGTCTAATTAGACCAAGCACACTGACCACCCCCAATGAATGAATGAAGCCTGTGCCTTGTGTAGGTTGGAAATATTGGCCACAGTTCAATATGCATTGATTCACAGAATGAGCTCCACCATGACGTTTATTGAGGGCCATATATCATTTGTGACAGGCATATCATAAATCGTTTCACAGTTGAAGACACATGGTAAGTTATGAGTCATAAATCAAGTCATACGTCATTTGCTTTATAACATGTCATAACCTAGTAGTCATAAATCTTCATGCAATAAATCATTCTGACGGTTTGGCAGGAAATGTAGTCTTTGAGCTGGCATTATCACTCTTTTGGGGGTTGTACTCCTTTAACCCTTTGTAGGCTTATCTCGCTATCTTTGACTGTTCAGTGTGTCCTTCCCACCGGAGCCCGTGTTCTGTGTTCCCCCCCTCACTGAGGGGCATATTTATACTCTGTTTGCGCCGGAATTGCGTCGTTTTTTTGACGCAATTCCGACGCAAAACTAACTCCATATTTATACTTTGGCGTTAGATGCGTCTAGCGGCAAAGTCCATGGAGTTTGCGTCATTTTTTAGCGTGGACACCTACTTTGCGTTAATGATATGCAAGGTAGGCGTTCCCGTCTAAAAAATTGACTCCGAGGCATGTGCGCCGTATTTACACTCCCGGGCAAAATTCACGCCCGGGAGTGGGCGGGTCAAAAAAAATGACGTACGGCCGCTTTTGCGCCGTTTTTTAGCGCCTGGTCAGGGCAGGCGTTAAGGGACCTTTGGGCTCGGAAGGAGCCCAGAGGTGCCCTCCCATGCCCACAGGGACCCCCCTGTCACCCTTGCCCACCCCAGGAGGACACCCAAGGCTGGGGGGACCCATCCCAGGGACATTAAGGTAAGTTCAGGTAAGTGTTTTTTTTTTTTTGTGGCATAGGGGGGCCTGATTTGTGCCCCCCTACATGCCACAATGCCCAATGACCATGCCCAGGGGACAGAAGTCCCCTGGGCATGGCCATTGGGCAAGGGGGCATGACTCCTGTCTTTGCTAAGACAGGAGTCATTTCTATGGGGGTTGGGAGTCGGAAAAAATGGCGCAAATCGGGTTGAGACGAAAAATTTGCCTCAGCCTGACTTGCCCCATTTTTTGGCGCCCAAGCTCCATATCCCCCTACACCGGCGCTGCCTGGTGTACGTCATTTTTTTTCACGCACACCAGGCAGCGCCGGCGGCTAACGCCGGCTAATGTCATTGAATAAATACGGCGCCCGCATGGCGCTTCAGAATGGCGTTAGCCGGCGCTAATTTTTTTGACACAAAACTGCGTTAGCGCAGTTTTGCGTCAAAAAGTATAAATATGGACCTGAGTGTCTTACCCTGTCGTAAGGCATCCAAAGGTAAGCAGCCTGGTCTGTCACCCGCCAGGTGTGGCCTTTCCATCCTCCTTAAACTCACCCCTTTCCCGCTGTCTCCCTCTACTGTGACATTACTGGCTCTCTTGTTTTTATAGGTGTGGGTGCTTGGGTCTTTGCTTGTTATTGTGCTGCCTTGTCACCACAAAGAAATGACGGGGACTTGGCCGTGGCAGCTTCTTTTAACCACAAGAAACTCCCTTGAGGGTTATTTAAAAAATCAACGCGGGCCCCTCATTGCCCCGCTGGGGTTGCGCCATTCTACCTGGTGGCTTGGCAACCCCGCTTTCCTTGCGCCTGTGGGGTGGTGGCCGTGACCCATTGTTGGGGCCTTGGTGCAGTTTAAGCATCGGCCCCTTCATGCCTCCTGCGGATGCGGGCCTTTGCCCTAATTGGTTTTCTTTCCTTACCTGTTGCCTCTGCCTCAACCTCGCTTCACATTCTTCTCAGCCAGAAAGCTGTGCTTACCACTTCCGTTCAATTGTAACTAACTGGTGATGGAAAGGCGGGAGGTCAAAACTGAGAGGTGAATGTTACCAGGTGATTGGCTGTAAGGACTCCTGGGTGCTGTAATTAGACTGTTACAGTAGGGGAGAGAGGTCACAATCGTGATTTGAGTTATATATCATAAGGTCAGAGCGGCACTCCAAAGATACATTTGAGTCTCACTTACTCTGTAAGCAACATTACTCTAGCAAATTTGGTCAGTGGCCTGGTCTTCAGTTCATCCAATCAGTTAATAAATTAATTCACCTGGTTGAAATATTTGTTATAAAATGATTCTTTATTGAATATTCAAAATTCATAATTCCAACAATACAGCCGACGGGCTTAATTCCAGAAGACAGAACTTCTTCATGGCCATTGTGTGCATGTCCAGTTCTTAGTCTCACACAAGAGACTCCAACATTCTTATCCCAACAAGAGCACCATGGTGAAAATAGTCCATCCAATCGCCGGCGCGTTGTGCTACACAGAGTGTAAAAGAAGTGAGTTTGCAGAAGCACGCTGCACAGATTTGATTTGAGTTTTGACTGTGCTCTCATGAGGTCCTATCAATTTGAGCCACTGAGTTGACCTGGTTTGTTCACCTTTTGTGGCCTCTTGTAAGCAACAAAGTGCCTACAGAGAAAATAGGTCTAGAGAAAATAGGTCTAGTTTGTGTACCACAGCTGTCAAAAAGGAACACAGCTAGAACATACAAAACAAAAAGGCCCAAATTAAGTTATTTAAAAAAAGAAGAATGTATAATCGAACAAGTCAAGTCACAATTTAAGAAAAATGATTAAAATGCATGTAAATGAGACAAAGATCACCAAATAATACTATTGGGCCAAATACAGTCCAAAATGTACTATAGAATTCAAGTTCAGGTTTAAAGTTTAGTTTAAATGCACACTGGTGGGACAAATCATGCTGGTTCACCTGATGGAGTGGGGTTGAATTCACAGTAGCACGTAGCAGTGGCGGGTCACACCAGTGTCACACTTAGGCGCAGGTCACTCATCGGATAGGCTCCAGGCAATGCTGTACGAGTAGCAGGCACCACTTGCAGTTGTGGCACGATGCTGGTTCAGCGAGCTTGGCTCAAACCCTGCCCATTGTTGAGGCAACATGATGAAAAGTACCTCTCTTAATTCCAGATTTATTTAGGGTTATCAGGGGCGGCTCCTCCACGTGGGCAGAGAAGTGTCGCCGCCAACAAAATGCCCCCATAACAGAAAAATAAAATGGTAATAAAGTTTGTTTATTGACATTTTTTTTTTCAATGCCCCGTCCTGAACTGAGTGTCAGGATGGGGCGTGGCAATTGCCGCTGAGTGGCAGCAGGGAGCTGTGCACATGTTTAAAGTGTGCATGTCCCTTTGGCCAGCCATCTTGCAAAGGCCAGCCACACATGCGCACTTTAAACATCTCTAACCCAGCTGTCTTATGACAGCTGGGTTAGAGAAGGCACAGGCCTCCAGCGCTCTGCTCCCACCAACCCTGACACTGGTTTAATGCTGGTTACCAGCATGAAACAAGCGTCACGATTGGCTTGTGCAGTTTTCTAGTTCCCGTGACGTTGCGCGTCTGAGCAGTGAGAGAAAATACGAGGAGAGAAGATCTTCTACAGGTAGGTACCTTTTTTTTAATTTTTTTTTTTATTGTATGCCCCATTCCCGCCCCCATTGTAAATACGAGCTGGCCGTCACTGAGGGTTATTCAACTTAACCAAGCACACAGTGTCAGCGCCTCCTATCAGTTCCCTAAGAGCATGGGCTTTTCTCCACCTCGCCTCTCAGTGCAACTTCGTTCCACCAAGGCGGCATCTTCTGGCAGGCAGATAGGTCCTTGTCAGCTCTACGGCATTAAGACTTCATGAAGCAGGGTCCTCCGGGAGCCGTGCTTCTCTCAAGAGTGCGCTCCAGATATCCTTGTGATCCTAATTACAGAAGGAATGAAAGTTCAAGGTAGAGTAGGGAAGAATCCATGCACTTCATTTTTTTGAGCTCACAGGAAAGGTCTCCCTTCAGAGTGGCTCAAGTATAGTATTCAGAGCCGTAAACCAGTTTACTCATCGAAGTAAATTCTAATATTGCAACAGAGTGATAGATTCCTTATTCTTGGACAGCATTTTGTCTCATCAAATATGTCCTAAAACCCAAGATGGTAGAACCTTGTCTCAGCTGTTCCTAGTTCTCCACCATTCCCCAACTCCACGCTAGCCCCCTCTAATTTAGCACGACTCCCCAACCCTAAATCTTCAGTTTTTTTGTGTATGAGCGAGGCATATCTTAATTGTACTCAGCTTTCCCAACACCCACAGCGTGTAATGCATGTGGTTTGATCAGCTTTCGCAACCAGCAAGAAAGATCACATGCTTTCTCTGTATGAGGAAACCCTTTTTGGCAATAAAGGGCAGACCATGAGACCCATCGAGCTGAGACTGAGGTCGTCATTTCGACACTGGCGGTCCGAAGACTGCCAGGGCAGCGGTGGCGGTCTCACCGCCTACTGGCCGACTTACATTACAAGTGTGGCGCTGGTACGGCCAGGGCGGTAGGACAGCCGGGACGGAGATCAGCATCTCCGACCCCGCGGTCTACTGATGACCGCAGGGGTTGTTAGGACTCGCCTGTCTGCCAGGGTTTCTGCGGCATTAGCACCTTCATGAAAACCCTGCCGGAAAGGCTGCAGGTGACAGGAAATCCCTTTCCTATTGCCAGCAGACGACTCTCCCAACCCCCCCTTTCCAACACAGCACCCCTCTCCCCCCTTTCAACAGCACCTCCCTCCCCCCACCCCTTCCAAGACTGCACCCCCCACCCTGCATACATGCACACACACACACAAACCCAGCATACACGCATTCACCGACATGCATACATACACGCATTCACCAACACTGATTCACTCGCACCAACAGACATGCATTCACACAAACATCCCAACACGCACTCACTTCAAGAATCACACATGCATACACACTTACATTTACACACGCATGCACACTTACATTCACACACGCATACACACTTTTATTCACACACGCATACACAACACCTCCCACCCACCTTCCCTGTCGGACAATCGACTTATCTTATCCGGCGAGGAGGTCGTCCACCAGGGAATGGGAACGCAATCTTCCACCGCCGGCAGCGCTCTGCCATCAGGACAACGCCACGCAGTATTACTGCTTGTAAAACGGCGGGCGGAATCCTCATGGCGTGGCGGTGATGGCTGTGGAACCGCCTCTGCACCGCCGCCCGCCAGTACGACTGCTAAAGGATTTCCACCCAAATTGTGGCAGAAATTCTTAAGTACTCATAATATGGCGGTCGGAAGACCGCCAGCACTGGCAGTCTTCTGGCACCCGCTTCTTTGGTGATCTGTGTAAAACACCGTCGAAGTCAGAATGACCACCTGAGTCTTGGTTGGCACATGATGGACAGCTGCTGAGTTCCTGGAACCCTATAACCAGGTATAGGCACACGTAACAATGAGTAATGAAGTGAGACTGGTGATTAAAGAAAGTAACACATAGGCATGAGCTTGACCTGGCCATACGTTTGCATCTCCTGTGCAGGTGAACATCACGACTGGATACACCGGTGGTCTGCAGTTCAGTGAAATCAGAGCTACACATGGAAGTGCTAAAAAGATACACGGATATCCTCTCACCGGCCACTCACTACTCTCCACAGCAAATGCAGCCACACTGTACATCCCTTCAAATCTTTGTTTCAACGTCAAATATGTTTACAGAAGTCTACAGTGTTAAAACAAAGGCAGCAGTGTGCAACTTTAGCCATGCCTAAATGTGCAATCACACTCCCCATCCAGCTTCCAAAAAACTGACATCTTATCATTGGCAGCTAATCCGTCTTTCCTTCTGTTTACATTTTTTAATTCTAATGAATGAAGATGGTAAACAGTCTTAAAGCCACTGGCACTTCACCGTTGAATGGCACTCCGCCTGCAATGCACTATGGGTAAGCATGCTGCAAGAGTTAGAGGCGGAGAAGTTAAAAAAAGAAAAAGAGGGAAAAAAAAGAGAAAGGAGAGGTGGTGAGAGGGCACTCCCATAAACAATCAAAAAACTACAAGTGGCAATGCAAGCAAAGTGCCTCCAGAAAATAAAGAAAGGCGCATCATGGGTAGACGGGGTTTATCCTGGGGGTCACCGGCGTCGGTGCTGTTCTTTCAACTCACCAAACACAACCAAAGGAGAGCAGTGGTTAGTACGATGAACTGCAAGAAATACAAGCAAGTGTGGTTTAGGAGAAGGAGACCATGCTTGGCCGAGATTTCACTACATGGTGGTCACGCAACGAAGAATGTCAGTGGTGAAATGTCCTAGAACCAAATACAGAGGCACAAAATTGTACTCCCTGGAACTTAATAACTAAGGAAGAGTTACCTTTGCTACAGTTGAAGGTGGCTTGCTGGGACAAAAGGTCAACAGGTTACTGAATAGCAGGCAGACAAAGGTGGAACCTCAAAAAGCCCTCCGGGAGGAATGTCTTTAGCATCTAATGAAGTTCTTTGCTCTGCCTCTCACACCTCTTAACCAAGAATATCAAGTAGGAGAATGCACTTTTACCTGTTTATCCCAGAGCTCAATTGACAGCCATTACCAACATTGTGCTGAGTTAATGACCAGTAAACAAGTGACAGGATTCATTAGATGACCATGTCCTTCAACCATTGTTGTGGCCCATCACCATTTTCTTTAATTTGTTGTACAGTCAGTGCTTTGCTTGTGGTGGTGGTTGCAGGTGATGGGCACAGGCACTTATTTGTGGGCCTCGGCTTATTTTTCATCAATGCATGTTGATCCAGAGCTTGTAAGAGAAAGGCAGAGAAAGAAGAGAGGAGGGATCAGACTTCTGAATGCATGATCAGATTCAACAACCTCAGTGCTACAAAGGAGAGAGCATTAGGGAGGGCGGCCAAGACCCAATAGGTAGCCAACTCTTCACAGTTCTTAAATAGGATCACAATGTGTTGGGTTTGCATATTTTCAGTGCCCTCCAGTCCATTGCACAACATCCCACCTGGTTTAAAGAAATGTGTTGACTGTGGATATTTTGTGTCTCATAGCAACTGCTGGAGTAAATCCACCAGGGTTAGCGCAAAGTAAATACAGTCAACAAACTGCACAAACCCCACCGCTGGGTGGGACTGGGACAAGCTCACAACTTGTCCTTATGTCTTTGGTGCGCATGAAGGCTCGAAATGCAGTTTCACAATTCCACTGCGAATGACTCGTGGTGTTGTGTCTGTTGAGTTTACCCGCCTGATTTAAATCCGGAGACTGATGTTCATGTCACACTGACAAAAAAGGTACTCTTGGTATGTATGTACGTGCATGAGTATGTGAAGAATGCGAAACTAATCTAGCTTTTGAAGCGTGTCGCAAACTATTGTTCTTTGAAAAAAGTAGGCCTACAGCTTTGTCCTGAACCCCCGGAGGGATTAGGTATTTCTGATGGTTATGGAGAAGTCCATCAAGATGCTGGTTTTGTAGATGGTAAAGTTTATCTAAAATTAATTTTAAAACAGCAGCGGTGAACTTTGAAATGGGAGGAGCCTAAATAACCGCTGTGAATTGCACTGAGAACTCAAACAAACCAAGCAAGCAGGCCGCCCTCCATGTACTTTTGTGGGGTCAGAAAAAGTCTGAATTTTTTTTTAAAAGGGGGGGGAAACTTTATTTCGAATTATAATCTTGAAATAAGTATTGCTGCAGTAAATTCAAGAGATAGGAACAAAATAGTACACACGTGTATAATTATTTCTGGATTTTATAAGGAGTTTCATTGATGAGTCAGCACATCGGTCCCTATGTGCATGTGAAATACCCCTGCATCACCCTGCCAACACATGTTTAATTCCACGTTTCATTCTATGGACTGTTTCAAGGCTTTGGATGCGAATGTGGGTATTACACGATCATATAGAATCGATATAGAATTTAGTCCAATGTAGCATTTGCGGTTTGAGCAATCCTTTTGAGTATTCAACCAAGAGAAGGTCGATGTATACAGAATACAAGATCAATATAGATAATGAAATGCTTGTATGTCAATCATAAAGGAAGGGTCAAATCAGCAAGTGTCCCAAGGCAACAAAAAAATATTAGAGCAGTGTGCCAACCCCGCATGAATTCCTATGAGGGAATGCAAACACCGGCTTGTTGTGTTCTGAAAATTGTGTTCACACGTCTTGGAGGTATCTTTTTTTTTCCATTTAGGGGAAATAAAATAAATTTTCCCAATAAAAGCTTGTTATTGTCTGTAACTAAATCTACAACTAATTTCCCCCGAAATGCCAGCTTTCTTTTTTAATAAATTTTCAAAATTCACCCTCCAATATCTGCCTACTGCTCTCATATAGTGCTTCCACTTATCAGTTCCCCAGATTTCCCTCACAGGTCCCTGTATCACCATCGCATGCCAAACACGCCCCACAAAATCCAGGTAGCAGTTAGATCTCGAGGATGTCTATCTTGTGCCAGTGCTTAGCATCAGCATGCTAAGGGCAGCCATCATTATGCCAAGGATATTAGCCTTATGCAGAAGTCCTCATTAATTCAGGAGCAGGCCACCTTCATACCAAGGAGCAGAAGCACCATGGCAGAGTAACCATTATCTCAGGAGTTGGTAAAGCTTTATGTCAAGAATAGCCAAGGTGTGGGAGGTCATCATTCCTGGAGGACACTGTTATATCACAGGGGGCTTTAACTGCGGCAGGCTGCCTACCATAATTTTAAGTTGGAACCCAATGTACCCCATTGGTCATCGTGCTAGGGGTCATCGTACAACCGTACAGACGTGGAATGCTGTAACATACTAAGGGCACCGTAACACACACGGAGAACAGCTGCATTGCAGAGGAGGCTACAATATGCCAAAGTCACCAAAGTGCATTGTACTGTGAAGTTATGAACCGTGCAATATAGTCAGCTAAAGGTTTATACACTTGTAGATATAGGATGTAATATCCTGTCTACTGGAATTAAAAGGCTTTTTTACTCAGTGGAATATCATGTCAAGAATATACGGAACAAATTAACTTTTGCCTTTGAACTGGACACATGAGGATGATGGCTAAGGTCAGGCGATGAGTAAAAACATGTTCTAGGCCTACAGTCTTATAGAAGCAACTTATTCCACCAAATGAGCAACCCCAACTATTCCGATGAGGCTTTCCCCCTTGAAGCAATATTTTTCAGCTGCTGGGCTAAACAGCGGACTTCTATGTTTAACTTGGATGTGTAAATTGGCAGCTGTGGGTGAATACTTGCAGATCAATCTTCCTAACAGCAGAGGTTTTCCATCCTGGCAGATTACCTGCGGCAGGATGTTAGGGGTGAGAGGACCGCTGGTGTGGCAGTCAATGCCTGCAATGTTGTAACTTTATGAGTAGTGACATATTTTCCAGTAGTTACACACAACTGCTACATTTACACACAAGTAGAATCCAAAAGTTGGAGTAAATATACAATGATCTGGAAAACCTTTCAAACACACCTACCTATATACAGTCACGAGATTCAATTCACAGCGTTCCTTCTAACATAGCAATATTCCACTGGTCAGCAGCACAGAAAGCAGAACACAACACACACCCCGTGTACCACCACAAAAAGCCAAATTACACAATGTGATAGTGCCTATAAACAGAACAAAAGACTGAAATACAAATAATCAGTGCAAATGAATTGCACCCTTGGTGGAACTGAACCTCAAGGGTGACTATTTCAACTTTTGGGGCCAGATGTATCATCTAACCCTTTTGCCAATCGTTAATAGTGATTTTTAAGAAATCGCTATTTCTGATTCGCAAAATGGTATGTATCATATTTGCGATTCGGTAATAGTGGTTTCTTAAAAATTGCAAATGCTATTACCGAATCGCAAATTGCGATACAGACCCCATTCGCACCTATGGGCCTGTAGGGCATATTTGCAATTTTTTTGCATTTCCCAAATTGCAAATTCCTAACTGGAATTCGCAGTTTAGGAAATGCAAAACCCCAGGGTGCTGGGGGCCGAAGGCCCCCTCTGCTGCACCCCAAAAAATATTTTAGGACATGTAAGGCGCACACATGCCAAAGGGGCATGTGTGCGTTACATGTCAATTTTAAAAATGCATTTTTAATGCATTTTTTAAAATTTGCACATGGTTACCACCAAGTTTTACTTGGTGGTAATTGCGATTCCTTAATGCCCAATTCGCATTAAGGAAAAGCTTCATACATGTGCTTAAGAAATCGCAAATAAGGATTCATTATTTGCAATTTCTTATTTAGAGAATCACAATATGCTAGTCTCTAAACAGGCTCGCAATTTTAAGGAATCGCTATTTTAGCGATTCCTTAAAATTGCATTGCCAATGCCTTTCATACATACTGAAAGGCACTTTTGCATTCGCAAACGGGAATTCGCACCGTTTGCGAATGCAACAAGGCTTGATACATGTGGCCCGTAGTGTCTCGCCCATCGCACCGCTTCCTTACTCTTTGACCGTTCTAGATCACATGGCCATTCAATAAAAGACTCTCTCCCACAACACCATCCTAATGGCTTCAGAAAGTCCCATCACGAATGTTCCTTTTGCCTCAGCTCCACAAGTCACCAGATTCAACCACCATCCCATTTTTACACGCATGTCTGGTTGCTAACTTATTGGAAACCATCAAACATAACAAGCGACTAGCAGCCCAAGAAAAAATGAGAGCACCTGCCTGGTAACTCGTGCACAACACCAAAACACTCCCCAACTTGGAATCACACCAAATACAACACTCTACCAACCATGTACTCCCCTCGTGTCCAAAGAGCTGCGCCGGCACCTCACAATGTGGTGCGAAGCACAATACAAATGCTAAAATAGAGTGCAGTACAATACACAGATACATACAAGACACAACCCACAGTTATGTGTGGTTCACCAATCAATCATGATTCAATGTTCACAAGCATCCAACAAAACAAAACAACGAACCGCAGAGTATGAAATGCATGCCAACCACTCTATACCGCAGATAATCTGATGTGATAATTATTAACGTACGTAACAGACAAAAGAAAAATGTCAAAGCAGACCTGCCAACTGGAATAAAAAATCTCACGGTGTGAGGAGGGGCGGGGCCGTCAAGGGGACGGGGCCTTGTGCCAAGAAGTCCCTAAGGCAGCACTTTTGCCCCCACCCCCGCTAAACCCTCCCCTTAAAAAAAGGCTTGTTGGGGCTGTTGCTGATCTCCTGGGGTGTTTTCACACCCACTAGTGGATGTTGGCTTTGGAAATAAGCTGAAAACCACTGTTATAATTGGTTTTCAGCTTGTTTTCCCTGCCGCCGTGTGATATGGGCTCCTCACCGGGTGACCGTGTGATGGGAGCCGACATTGTGTATGAGCGGAGGCACTGTGTGAGTTGGCAGGTCTGTCCAAATATTGCTCGCCTCAACCATTCTTAGAGCTCTCAGCCTATGAAAATCCATAAAGTCCTCCAAAGCTCTAAAAACGAGTTGCACTTTAAGTTGCTGCACTACCAATGGTTGCCGCAGCACAGTCTACATAGATATGAAATTCACAAGTTAGGGTGAAACCCTAAAATATAATCCACCCCGAAGAACTAACTACACCTTAACTTCCTCCACCACTAATCACTTGTGCAAGGTGGAAATTAGATGTGAACAAAAGACAGATTGAGTGTGTGGAGGGTGTAAGCATTTGTGTGATTGTGTGTCTTACTACTGTTTGAATCTAAATTAACCCAACACAACGGTGAATGGTGTGGGAGTGTGTACCACAGACAAGCTGAGTATGAACTATAGAGAAATCAAAGCAAGGTTTTGCCTGGTGCCTAGCTTGCTACAAATTATGGCATCTAGCCTTACAATGGGGTGATAAGTTCACTATGGTACAGCATGAAAGGCATTGTACCTACTCCACAGGTACGATTATGCAAGGTACGTAAGATCTCTCACACGAACACAAAAATATGTCTACTACAAAGACTTTTCATATAGTACAAAGAACCCCTTGCCTCTCTATTCATCCCCAGCTGCACCAGTGATTGCAACACTGTGGTATGACTGAAAAAATGTAGGGCCAGATGTATCAAAATCCCATTTTGCATTCCCTAAATAGCCAATTTTAAGAAATCGCTATTTAGGGCATGCAAAATGGTATGTAACAAAATAGTGAATCCCTAATAGCGATCCCAACAGAATCGCAATTGCTATTAGGGAATTACCACTTGGGATTGCAATGCCATTCATTCCTATGGGCATGAAGACCCATAGGTGAGAATGGTTTTGCATTACCTAAATTGTGATTTTCTATTAGGAAAACACAACATTGGGAAATGCAAAACCAAGGGTGCCGAGGGCCTAAGGCCCCCCTTTGATGCACCCTGAAAATAATGTGTGCACATGTAAAGCATACTCAAGTCCTAGGGGCATGGGTTCCCTACAAGGCACTTTAAAAAATGCATCTTAGTGCATTTTAAAAAATTGCACATGGTTACCACCAACTTCAAGTGTAAATAGTATTTCCTAAATGCCCATTTCGCATTTAGGAATTACTTGTTACTTGTGCTTGGGGAATCGCTAATTGTGATTCCCTATTTGGAGTTGAAATTGTAAGGAATCGCAAAAAATTATGAACCCCTACAATGGAACTGCCAAAGCCTTTCGTACATTTGGAAAGGCACTTTTGCATTCACAAACAGTAGAATTTAGCGATTTGCACCTATTTGGAGTCGCAATTTTAGGGAATTGCAAAAAAATTGTGATTCTCGAAAATGGAACTGCCAATGCCTTTTATACATTTGGAACGGCACTTTTGCATTCAAAAACAGTGGAATTTAGCAATTCGCACCGTTTGCAAATGCAAAAACGCTTGATACATGTGGCCCATTTTCTTTTCTATAACCTATATTTTTATTCCACTAACCATTTTGAAGGACAGTAATGGCATTTAAGCTGAAAGGGTTTGAAGTCCCATTGTCCTCTCAAAATAACCATATCAATAACAAACAAGAGGGCGGAAGAACTAAAGCATGCACACACACAGTGTTGCTCACAGAGACAAGAATAGCCTTAAATAACATACTCCCTGGCATTTGACATAGTCAACATTGTGAAGGGCTTTGTAAACACCACAATTCAAGTGCCCTTCTTAATAATCCAAATGGCTGTGTTATGTCTGGTGCCCAGGTACTGCTTGTTTAGTCCCAGTCTGGATGCATTGTACACTACAAAGAGTGCTAATGTGCAGGCCGAGGCGGCATCTCCGGTACAACATGTTGGGGTGTTGCCGCCTCAGATGGTGCCTTGTGTGCATCAAAAACATTAATAAATGCAGCCCAAATTAAGGGCGTGATGTCAAGACCATGGTCTGACCACTTGATTTAAATGTGGGTGGACCTTTGGTTTAATCACTGCGGAGTCTACTCCATCTCCACTGTGAATAAACCCCCTGCAGTGGCAGCAAAGTTAGAGGCCAGTTTTGCTGCATTGAATGAAAACCCTGGCTGTAAATAGGAGTGAAAACTACATATTGCTCCATGCACCACGGGAAAGGACTTCCATGGTGAGAGACGCATTGTCTTCTTTATTTTCAGAACAGGTTGCCGTATGGCTCCATCAAGCTTGACGGAGCCATACGGCAACCTGACAGGAACCGCGGTGATAGTGCTTTAAGTGCAAACCTGCCAGTTTGGCAGTCATATCATAATTTGGAGGGCGAAGGTGCAGTCAAGGAGGAAATTACTCTCTCCCCCTGAGTGCCAAACCTCCATCTGCCATATTATAAATCATCCCCTAAGTATGGTGCACATCATATATCTTAGTATAATAGCACCAGGTGGAGACTTGAGTGCATGTAGGTGGACGTGAAGTCTGGTGCGCAACACAAAGTTTGAGTAAAATGAGGCCTTGTTTACATCAAAGAACTATGGGTGAGGGATGCTCCTGTATCACCTCCAACAGTCCTCATCGCCAGTGGTGGCTATGTATATTTCTCATCACTTGTTTTCATGGACACCATAGGAACAGAGCCCTCCATCTTCGCATAGTTTTATGTGTATGACCTAGTATAATATGTTTGCACTTTATCTAATGAGGAGAAAAGCACAACTTCATGGAAGGAATAATCCTGAAGAACCTTCAACAATGCAAAGCATTATTCTTTGAGTGCAAGGCAAGTGCTGTGTACAAGCTCCAGAAGGTGTTTGAAACCGCATCTATTCATCAGCATCGCAGACCAGGAGGCAGGACTTATTTTAGGCTGAAGATACAATGTTTTGTATTTTTGTATAATTTCGTTTTCTCATATCTTCTCTTCTATGTGCTAATAATTACAGCCACAATTCTTCTACTTACATATTATACTGCTACAGAGTTTAGTGGAGTAAGGAATCGTAAACACAATAACGATTGCTAATATCTGAGTGTGTGGTGTGTGTATGTGTGCAAAGAATGAGTTCAGGAGGATCATGGGAGGTTGTCTGTGCCGAGCTTCTGGCAGGTCTGCTGCAAGTCTTAATATAATCTCTTTCTTTGATATAACCCTAGGTAGGTCTCACAAGACCCGATCTCTTCTGTGGGGTCAGTGTGCCCCACTGATGACAACCGGGAGCCTCAATGGCAAAATTACTAAAACTGGCCTCTAACAGGCAAGCACAAAGTTGTGCGACTCACACCAAATGTGTGAGACTGCGTGCTAGTGTGTGGGGCTTGCAACAAATAGAAGAGTCTCTTCTTTATCTTAGTTAACAAAACATGAGTGAAACTGTGCTCTGAAAATCCACCAGGAGGGTGAGGTTATGCTTGAGAGGGTGAGACTCACTCCCAATGAGTGAGGCTCGTACTTGGTTTCCTTATGTGAGCTTCTGTCCAGCCAACAGCTGCTTCCAGATTCAGGACTTTAAAAGCAGCTAGAATATAACCCTATCAGATTATACCCAATATCCCCCCTACCAATGGCTGATTTGAACTGGGGATGGGGGCGGCACTATTCTTTCAGCGTGCGTCCTGTTAAACCATTCAGTTATGTGGGATGATCAGATAGTCTAGGACTAGCTTAATCAGATTTAGAAGCCAAGCCAGAGAACTAGTGACTCTCAATCAGACCCTTTCTCTTTAGGTAGTCTGCCCGTTATCTTTTTTTAAAACTGTTTTTCATTTTTAAGGCGGAAATACAAGTACCAGAATGCAAAGGGAAAACACCACTGGTCTGACAATTTGCACCAACATGGAATTACACCAGATCAGCCACTAACCGGTCACTGCAGGTATCTGGTTCACCTTATGACAAATACCTTCATTATCTGGCATCATGAGGTGTTTGCTAAGCTTTTTCCTCGCAAACTTCCTGTAGTTGTTGTGACTAACATAGCTACCAGTGATAGTTCGAGGAAACTCTGCAGGCAGGTTTTCATTCCTAAAATTCGCAACCATTTTTTGTTTTGAGAAAACAAAATCGCCAACATCCATCCTTTTTCAATACAACAAATAAACCAGTTTCAAAGTTAACTTAGGAGAAAGTGGCATCATCATTTTCATCTCTCGCAAGAAATATTGCTAGTTTGAGATAGAAAAACAACATGAACTCAGTCAACCCACTCCATCCATTGGTCCATTGTTGTGTCATTCACATTTTTCTTCTATCCACAACAGCACATGGCAGTGGGTCAGCCCACTCCACCCATTGGTCCGTTGTTGTGTCATTCACATTTTTCTTCTTTCCACAACAGCACAGGGCAGTGGGTCAGCCCACTCCACCCGTTGGCTAACTTCATGGTGAGTGATGGAATTCACATCCGCACACAAAGTAGTTTCCTCCAGTGCTTCCCTTCAGTGCGGGTACTATCCTAGCACAGTGATTTGTGAATCCCCCCAAAATATTTTTGAATTTGGACTTTTTATTATTGGCAAGGACCTGGCAGCTTCACCAAAATACAATTGTACAAACCCCCTAAAAAACACCATATTTATGCAAAAGCCTGTTTTCTTTCTGGGAATTGTAGGTTTGCACATAGTATTATAAAATCAGAATTACAAATGCTGCAATGCAAAGAAAACAATACCTGGAGCAGGCAGTCACACAAGCACCCAGGAAACTTGGGAACCTCCTCATGTTACCGCCACTTGATGGCACATTCCTTGTTGCTTCCGCTTCCAGAGGCTGCAGGGTGTGGATTCCTGGATTTCCAGTTTCAGGATGATTTGCTTAGAGGAGGATGGGTGGGGCCACTGACTTTCACTTTACTTCCTGGCTGGAGCACCTGCCTGGTGTTGGGAATGATTCCAACCTAATTAGTAGGTGTCTTGTGTTTACATAACTGCAGGCGAACTAGGAACTCACTGGGAGTTGATGGATAATATTTATTGAGTAACTCACCCAGGGGGCATAGCTTCCATTGGTGCAGCAGGTGCAGTAGCACAAGGGCACAGAGGCCCGAGGGGCCCACTGAACTTTGATTTTACACCGGTTTCTGGCAGCACCAAAAGCTGATGCAGTGTTGTTTTTCATATAAATCCAGTAAAAGTAAATCAACCTAATTTTTTGCGGTATGCACATAAAATAGATTTGCATACCCTGAAACTAAATGAAAGAAATGTACCCAGTCAGAGGTTATCCTGAAAACTTAGCATGGACTCAGCCTACTGGACCGGGGCTGGACACCACAGGCCACATAGATCCAGGGAAGCCAAATCCATGAGCCATTTTAAGATAAATGCATTACATAGATTTCCGTGCAATGAAACTGAATGAAACTAATTTACATGGTCAGAGGTTATCCTGAAAATCTGGTGTGGATCAGACCCTCCTGTACAAGCACAACCAGGCCTACAGGAATCCAAAACATCCAGGAAAGCCAAAACAGAACCAGATTTTATGAATAACCAATTAAAATAAATGTATCAAATTATGATTGTTTCCCTAGTCAATGGTTATCCTGAAACTCTAGCATGGATCCTGTGCTGGTGAACTTAAGTTGTACATCCCTTGTTACCAACATCAAATCTAAGTGAGACTCCAGACAGGGTTTAAACGCCCTTTAATGTTCTTGATGACATTGCTTAGATTTTGATATTAAGCGGATTAGTCTTCCAGCACACATCTGTATTGGAGTAGTGGATTGCCTATCTTACCTTTAAAGCCACAAAGAGGTCAACAAATGACCCTGCTGCTATGTGCTGCTGAATAGGAGGTTCTAGGCTACTGGGGCAGAGAGTACATACCCAATTGGAGGGCCTGGCTTTACAGAGTATGAGACATGCTTATATCAATTGGGCTTGGGTGTAAGGAAGACATGTTTGAAGGATTGTGACGATCATGTGATTCGGTGCTGTCTTCAGAATTTAAGGAAACAACTTATTTATGGGTCCTGGATATCTTTGCCCACCTTTGCAACACAAACTTGTGGAGACAAATCAATTTAATCATTAGTCCTCTACAATACAAGACTTTATTGACATGCTCAATTGAAATACAACAGAGTGCCCTGGGGGTGCCGTGAGGTTGGGAGAAGGGGTGGGATTTATCCTTGCTGGGGTGGGATTTATCCTTGCTGTATGCTTTGTAATGTTTATTATCATCCCAACCGGTCGCGCTTTATAAGTAAATGGAGGTGACACTTATCAAACTGTATGTTTTTTTTGCCTTGTGTACTGCATTGGCCTCAGCCTCACACAGTGTTACCACCATCCAGATGTGGAGTAAGACGGCCTGTGCATCAGTTCTGAAGTTGCTTTCTGGAACAAACAATTTCACTTTCTTTAGAAGAGAGTGCTAGTACGAGGCTATCTCTATTTTTTGCAGTGTTCCTTGAGTGCGAGGTTGGTGTGCTGGTTAAATCCAGGTGACTTGGCATTTAAAGAAAGTTTGTGTTCAAAACTGTCAAGTCATTAAGCCTGGTTTGTACCTTTTCTTGTTTTTTGTACTTGTCAAAGAATGGAAATTCTATATTGGTTGAGATGAGCTTCAGGTGGGCACTGGACATCCAGTCTGGATAATGAGCGAGCAGTGTTCACTGTGTTCTGTATCTGAAACAGGGGAGACATTCAAGGAGAGTTGTATATCCTTGGCTTACCAGTAAATTGTGACGATCTTACCTGTGAATAGAACACCAATTGGTTCCGTGTAGAGGTTGAAGATGAGAGGGGTCAGTATGGAACCATATGGGGCTCCACAGATTATAGGGATATTTTGGGGCCTCCTGGAACCCATGTGAACAAACTGGTGTCAGCTGGGAGGCTAGGAGGAGAATCGATTAAGGATATTGCTGGTGAATCCCATTTGAGACTCCAAGGCGTGTATGAGGTTGGGATAGTCAACTGTGTCGAACGCAGTTGAGGAGACAAGCAATAGCATTAGGAAGGTGTCATTTCATCCATGGTCAGGAGTGCGTCATCTGTGATGTGTGGGGTGCACCATACTGCAGCCTGATCTGAAGCCAGACCTGATAGTGGTGATGCTTAAAACGAATGTGATCTTAGAGTTGACTAGAGACAGCATTTTGAATGATTTGCCAATGATGGTATGTGAGCGATGGACCGGTAGTTGGTGTGGTCATCAGGGGCTAATGTAGGTTTCTTAAGGAGCGGAAAGATCTTGATTGTCTTAAGAGCTTCTGGAAAGATGCTTTGAGTGAGGGCGGCATTGACAGTGATCAGTAGTGAAGAGAAAGCATCCCCAGAGAGAGCTTTGATGAATGGCAGAGGAAAGACATCATCTTCATAAGAAGTGGCTCGGAGGGAGTTGAGTATGTCAGTGTGATCCACAAGGGGCAGGACTTTGAAGGATGGCCATTGCGGAATACTATGGGAGCGGTTGGTGTACAAGATGAAGCTGACTTACTGATGCGGATGTGCTGTTGGATCTCCTGTTTTTTTTCACTAAAGAAGAGGTTTATGCCATTGCACTTTTGTATGACATCAGGAATAGGCAGGGCCGTTGGAATTATGTGGAAGGGGAGGGCCAAATTATGTGGCAGGGTTGAGTAAATTATGCTGCACGAACAAGCAAATTATGTGGCGTAATGGGGCACATTTTGTAATAATATTACTTCTTTATTTTGTCATTTTTACACTTGTCAGTCACTATCTGGGCGTTGGTTCCTCCTCATTAGTACCAATCTAATATACAAATGCAACAATCAGCAACAGGAGTGCGACCAGTCAACTTTTGCAAAGCAGCAACCCGTGTCACTGCACTTTTAGTAACCTTTGAACCATTTGAGCTAGAAACAACTTTTTTGTTAAAATCAGCAGATTATGCAGCAGTTGACAGATTATGTGGCAAATGCAGCAAATCCATACTTATGTAAAAACTACCATGGCCACCCAATTGCATCACTCCAGTGGACTGGGAATAGGTGGGTCCAGCAAGGTGTTGATGCAGTGCTTGGAAACCATTCTGTTTCTGTTGGGGGCTTCTTTGTACTCTTGGTCCTACTTCGCTTTGGCCGATAAGATAAGATGTCTATGAGTTCCACAGAGCAACTCCTGTCTCAAGAGGTCAAGAGTTCTGTTCTTCAATTTTCTTTCCTGCCTGCAGACGGACTGAATTGTCAGCAAGGTCTATGGAGCATCATGGTGCTGAAGGTTGGGCTTGCACCCATTGTGTTGTAATTGTGGCCTGGAAGTTCACATAGTTGTCCAAAGGAGTGTTGAAGTTATTTAGAAGAGTGTTAATGGTGGATGTGGAGTTCGTAAGGTGAAAGGTGAGTTCAACAAACAGATTGACTATGGAGAAGCCTTTAAAGGATCTAAAGGTTTGTCTTCTCTTTTGGGTTGACCCTGCTTTGTTTGGTATGACGCTGAGTGATGGGGGGGGCGCCGTCTTCGGGCACCAATGGCTTCTGTTGTCCCCTGGGAGGCAAATAACCATAGCTTCACAACCACACCTATTTGCACAGCACTGATTGTTTGCTGTTACAACTCATTCCCAAAGTCTGACACAACTAAAAGGAAGAAGAATTTTTCAATAAAAAAATGCCCAGCACATTTTTTTGGAACAGCAAATGCTGGGAAGGTTTCTGTGCTTGGGTGCAGAGGAGAGAGAGCCTGGAGGAAGCGTCTTTGCTGTGTCAATGCATAGACCCACAAACAAAAGCCACAGCGAGGCGTGGACCAGGGCGCGATGAAAGTCAACGTGCCTCGGACAGGTCTGTAATTACCAAGGTGGGACCCGAGGGTGAATGTAAAGGCGAGTGAGTCAGAGAAGAGACAATGGGACAGAGACGAGAACATGACAGTTAACCGCTTCCTTCACGGGCTCCACCTTTGCTGTGCCAGCCAGGACATCATAGGCCTCTTTGCTGTTAGCCTCAAATGTCAACAGTTTCACTCATACATTTATTCAATAATGATAAAGAGCAACAAAACACTGACTTAGTGTGTAACCATAGGGAATCAGTTATCTTCGCCCAGTTATGCTTTGCTAACAATCACCAATAACTGGTGTTCCAGAATGTTCCTTTGTTTGATGATGTCTGTAGGTTTTGAGACTTATTGTGACATCATGCACTGCATGGACCCTCTAATCATTTGCAGTAGGCGACAGGAGAAAATCAAGACCACAAACCATGGAAAAGCCATTTTACGCAGCCTTTCTAAACGACAAAAGATAATATTCCTGTCTGAGGGAGGGGAGAAGCTACCAGTGATGCATCAGGTGCAGTGGCACCGAGGGACACTTTGAACCCTAATAATTGCTGTGTTTTACTACCCCAACAGCGGTCAGAGGGGCCATTTTCCTCACCTGCACCGGGCCCATTGCATCCTTGCTACGCTAGTGGTCTGAGGAAAATTTACAAACTCTACCTGGACCAGGCTCGGGACCAAGACTCAAATACCTTCTGCTTCCGGTGCACTTGCAGCTAATCTAGTGAACCATCAGAATGATCGGTATGGACACCCACAAACTCTCTCTGCGAGATAAGTTGAACCGGAGCAGGCGCTTAAATACCATTGTCAGCATTTTAAAGGAGCCTTCCAATAAATGATGTCACACTATATCTCAAAATCCCAGTCGACATTATCCCTCAGATGAATGTTTTAGAATGCCTAGCATTGGTTAGTGTTAGAAATATAGGACTGGGTAAAGAGAACTGCACTTTTTTCTCAACGCTCTCTTTTTTCTATGGCTTTTTACTTACCAGACCTACTGGCTTTGCCAATGCTTGTTTATTTCTGAGAGTAAACCAGAAGTCATTTGTAAGAGCCCATCTTGCAAGCACAGACGAGGGTCAGGCAGTCTACAGGCAGGTGTAGGACTACTTCCTTGCTTTTAACGATGCAAGGAATGCTTTATCCATGGTGCATTCAGAAGCAACTTTTGACATCCGGCTAAGTCGTTTTGATGCTTTCATGTTTTTTTTTAGTGCATAAACATATTCTTAAAGACTTAAATGCAAGCTCTGATTGTCACGCACAATTGTTTAAAATATATTTTCAAGCACGAACAGCTCAGGCAGGAGTGTTTAGTAACAATAGAGAAATTGTGTTGGTGCACCACGTCCATTCTTGTGTTTATTTATGTTTTACCATTTGTAATTTTCGTCAGATAAATCTAAACTGCCCGTTGGCAGGAAGTCTCACACTTTCATGGCACTCTGTGGTGCAATCTTTGGGGCATTTGCCCTCAGCTCTGAAACTGTCTAGGTGTTTGGCCACATATCCTTTACTCTAGGGGCAGACAAAAGTATTGCCAACTTTACAAACCCCAGTAAGTTTGCAAAGTTTTGTAAACCTTGTAAAAGTCTGCTCAAGATCAGTCTTGCAAAAAATATTTTTTTGCAAGAATTTTCCATAAAAAATCATTAATGTGTGAAAATTCTCCAAGCGAAAGCGGTTGTTTATGATTTTTGCACAATTGTATTAATCGAGAAGTGTTCTCAAGTTGTTTTGTGCAAACTTTGCAACGCCTACACAGATTTGAAAAACACTAAGGAAAGTTTGAGGAAGAAAAAGTTTCCAACATGACAAGTCTGGATGCTACTGCCTCATCAGCTTCAAAAACAAACCAGAAACAGGCATCGCCAACTCCACCTGACAAACAAATGGAGCATCTCCAGAGACCAGCAAATCACAAGAAGTCAGATCATCACCAAAGAACTACAATACATTTAAAACAACATAACGAACTGCAACTACATGTTCAGAATATGGAATCAAAAGCCAGGACTCCCATCGGGTTTGCCACACATTCCTCTAAACTCATCAGGTTTGTTGAGTTTCAGGACACATTTCCTCAGGCAGCAAATAATCAACATATTTCACAATTTTTTGTTAGTAGTTTGTTGTGTATTTACAAAGCACAAATCTTGCCATAACCATGCCAGAGGCCGACGAGCACTGTGTATAATTTTACAGTAAAAAAGTTACAGTTGCACACCAAAAAAAACATAAGTTTTATACAATAGTCACAAAACAGGATCTTGAAACGCATTTGCTATATCAAGGAATTGTTTAAATATAAATAGCTTCAGCTCTTTCCTAATAAATACCTGCAGCGAAAGAGCAAGTCAGATAGGGAGTGAAAGAGAATTCCCAAAACTAGTTCTGGCCAATGAGAAATCCAAAATGGCCATTTGTGTTTTTTTAGCCAATGAGACTTCTAGTCATGGCTCACCAAAGATCTGAAGTTTTTCTGATAAGTATGTAGGTTATTGCATGGTACAAAACATTATATGTTAGCTTCAAGTGAATGCAGGCCTCAAGAGACAGCCATTGTAAAGTTTGAATAATGGTGATGTGCTAATGTGGTCTTCCTGTTATTAAGGGATACCGGCCATAATCCTCCAATTTTTACTTTTTAAAGTTTTATGTAACAAACATGGCCTAAGAACATTAGAGTATGTTACATGGGCACCAGATCGCATTAGAAATTTTATTTCACAGGAAGATTAAGGGCCTCATTCTGACCCTGGCGGTAAAAACCGCCAGGGCCAACGACGGCGGGAGCACTGCCAACAGGCTGGCGGTGCTCCCATGGGCATTCTGACCGCGGCGGTACAGCCGCGGTCAGAAACGGAAAACCGGCGGTGTACTGCCGGTTTCCCGCTGCCCTGGGGAATCCTCCATGGCGGCGCAGCTTGCTGCGCCGCCATGGGGATTCCGAGCCCCATTCTGCCATCCTGTTCCTGGCGGTTTTGGCCGCCAGGAAGAGAATGGCGGTATGGGGTGTCGTGGGGCATGGGCACTGCAGGGGCCCCCGTAACAGGGCCTCACCAAGATTTTCAGTGTCTGCCATGCAGACACTGAAAATCGCGACGGGTGCAACTGCACCCGTCGCACCCCTTCCACTCCGCCGGCTCCATTCGGAGCCGGCATCCTCATGGAAGGGTGTTTCCCGCTGGGCTGGCGGGCGGCCTTCTGGCGGTCGCCCGCCAGCCCAGTGGGAATCCCAGAATAGCCGCGGCGGTCTTTTGACCGCGCAGCGGTATTCTGGCGGGCCCCGCCAGGCCGGCTGCTACCGCCGCCGGCCAGGGTCGGAATGAGGCCCTAAGTCATTTGTCCAGAATCACATGATTGTGAGCTAACGTCGTTCCTAGGTGTCAAAGTCAGCAGCTGTAGCCTTAGGCCACGCCTCCTCCTATCCTGGTCACCAGGTGAGTATTGACTCCCGCGTTTCAATTCTCCCCAAACTACTTATACTATTGCTAATCGTCTGCCCTCTGAGTTCAGGAGCCCTGATGCTCCAGTGAACAACACAGCACCTCTCTCAGCTAGGATTGCATTGTGTACATACTTTCAAATACATACATTATGCTTGGAATCTGAAGTGACACATTCTACATTTTCTAGTCTAGCCAAGAAATGCATCAACCGCAGGTCTCTCAGAAGAAGCTTGAAAAAATGTACACAATGTACTCAAGGGAGGGATTAGTCTGTGAGTTTAGACCGTACCAGGTTGTTTATTTGAGGTCCCATGGTGACCGCACAGCCAAACAAAATGCTGTGTTCTGAACTCTGGGGACGGCCTGAGGGTGATGCTTGGACAAAATATAGAGTCCAAAATATTGTGTGAACCAAATATTGTGTCAAGAATGTAGAGGACAAAAATAATATGAAGGAACATTTCTATGGGTAAGCAAAGTTTTACTATACTTAACTCCACATATGTGTACCTTGACAATATATATTGCTTCAAGGTATGTAGATGCGGAGCTAAGCATAGTAGATCTATACTGACCTATCTGCAATTTTCTTCTCGATATTTTGATCCTCGATATTTCTGACAGGATATCCTGTCCACACAATATGTTTAGCATTATCATTCTATCAGACAACCCCTAAGAGTGCTTTTCCTGCAGGTTCATGTGAGAGTAGAGGAAACAGTTTTGCTTTTATCGCAGTGATGACACTTCAGTTTTCCCGCCAGTGTTCTTGAGACATTTAGTGCTTACGCAGCTATACATCTTGCACATTTTGAGATGGTATTTTCCAAGATCCGTGCCACTACTTAGCCTAAAAGGACAAGTGTGGCATCAAAACAGAATTAACCGTGGGAATGGTGACCATGGTGAACATCTGTTAATGACCAAAGGAAAGCATTGAAGAGCACTGGTGTGTGAAGTTTGGAATTTCTACACCTTGAGGCTTGTGATCCCAAAGCCCACCCACCACCGCCCACCTTTGTGTGTTCATTGTGTGCATCTGGCTGCTGGATTCTCCACCCACCAGAAGCCCACCCACCACAGCCCACCTTTGTGTGTTCATGGTGTGCATCTGGCTGCTGGATTCTCCACCCACCAGAAGCCCACCCACCACAGCCCACCTTTGTGTGTTCATGGTGTGCATCTGGCTGCTGGATTCTCCACCCACCAGAAGCCCACCCACCGCCCACCTTTGTGTGTTCATGGTGTGCATCTGGCTGCTGGATTCTCCTCCCACCAGAAACCTCACTCCTTACAAGGGGTAACTTAGCAGGAAGTGAATATAAGGCACTGTAGCATTTCCTTCCGGTAACTTGGAGGTAATCCCAGCCCTGTGCTTAAATGGGGAAAGCTAGGAGGAAATTCCTGCTGGGTTGGGCATCTGGTAGCAGGAAAATCTGGAAAAACTGAAGAGTACATTTAACACTTACCCAAAGCTAGGGGTGATACCAAAGGCAACAGAAACCGTCAAAGGACCATCCGCAGAAGGCATAATACCGCGGTTTTTAACTTGGAACGCTGGTCTCACTCATTGACTTTATTCTTGTCTTTGACCCTGTACCGTGACCCACTGCCTGTTTGTCTATGTTTACGCTATAGAAATACCACATACATACATACAAACACTCTGCGCTTCCAGCAGCAAGCTTGAAAGCTTTGATGGAAACCTTGATGGACACTTGAAGATGGTTTGCCAACACTCCTCGTGCGGAAGTGGCACCTCATAGGTGCCAGAACACTCCTCCTTCTGCGTCATTGTGTATGCCTCTTTTGTTTTTGGAAAGCATTTTCCTCTTCCACGACGGTCGCCGATTCAAACACATGTGTAGATGGACTTGCAACAATTTTTGAGTTTGAATTTTTGTTACATGTTGCTAAAAAGTATTAAAGCATGGCTGTCCATGCATGCATGCATATTCATGCGCATGGGTGCACACTCTTGGGAGTCCATTTTCAAATGCTCAGGGGTGGACTGAAGAAATGACACTACAACAAAGCAATGGATACAGACCAATATTGAAGACTGACTGAAGGCCCCCATACGTACGTATGTATGTGCACGTATGTTTTTTAGGATTTTTGGGGGTTAAAACAAAAGGCCTTGGCTAATGCCAGGCATAAAGCTTGCCGCTCCCCAAATGTGAGTCTTCTGGAATTTGTTACCCCATTATCCACTTACAAAGGAATATTTACATACCCTTTGCTTCCTAGTTAGGGCCATTTACATAGGATAAAGGCACACTCTCAGGATTTAGGTCTCCACGAGAATGGGATGCTAAATAGCCCCAGTTTTGGTGGTCCAATGTCACCTGATGAGGTTATGGAGACATTGCAATGTATTTTCCTCTGTTCAATATTTTAAATGCCCTGTTTGTCATTTCTTGACCCCGTGACAACTTCCACATTGCAAGTCAGAAAACAACGCTGTTGACATGACCAACACATAATCTCCCTGTTTCCTTCCTGGTTCGGTATCAGGTTGGTGTATATTGGCCAACAGAGAACGTAGGTATCACCAGCCTAAATCTAAATTGGGACTTGTGTGGTCATTGAAAACTATAGTTTTTAAGTTTTGCTGTGTATAGTGGTCACCCTCAGAACGACATCTTCTGCAGGTGGGATCATAGCTGCCAAGGTCTCACATTGCTATGTGTGACACACTCAAACTTTCAGCATAGTTATAAGTGACATTTGAACGACTGAATGACACTTTCTCAAAAGCGAAATCAAGCGATGAAAACGAGGGAATCACAGAAACATCGTAATATAGTGAGAATCCTATACCTCCCTTTGTACACCAACGCCACCTTGTGGCCTCTGATAAACACTACCCGGAACTTACCTAAAAAAATGAGAAACTGCAACAAGAAGGTTTTACCACACTTCAACACACGGTTCTTTTGCACGACAATATCAGGCAATACAGTAATGCAGGAAAATGACTGCATATGCGTTATTCTAACATGAGATGCGTGACAAACACAGGTCTTCCTCATTAGAGAGTATTGCAATTTTCATGTGCAAATTTGCTGCTCTCTAGTGGTCAAGTCGTGCTAGTGCCCAGAACTGCCTACACAACATTCCCGTTTTCCTGCTGATCCTTTCCACTGCATACGTTTATTTGGGTCACAACCAATTTTGCCATTTTGGTCTACAAATGTTTTATGCGGTTTTGGTTTTAATGTACGAATACAAATTATACGTAGTGTAACTGGTTATATTTTTGTTTTTTATATTGGGAAAATGTTCAATAATATTATTTTTAGTGTTTAATGTAATTTATGTCTTTATTTAATTCTTTATGTTTTAATCTTATAATAGATTGTATTGTATTAATTACTTTGTTTTAGCCATAATTAAATGATTCATTTATTTAATGTTATAATGATTTTTTCTTTTTGTTTTACACTTCATATTCATTACAGAACGATTAAAAATACATTTTGAATAGGTTCCTTCATTTGTGTTAGATGAGTAACAGATATATTTTTAAAGTGCTTCTCCTTTCTGTGATGTGAATTATGTTGCTGATATATTGGGATCTGTGATATATAATAATATTGCAAATATATATGATTTGTGTTTAAAAATTCATAATTATTCTAATTAATACTATTTTATATCTTACACTTGTGTTTTATGTTGCTTCTTTTTTTGGGTCATGTCAATTGTAGAGTTCCAGGAGTGTTTGTTTTTTCTACTAGCTCTTTGTGTTTTTTTCCACATTTTCTAGTTTGGAAATAAATGAAGGAAAAATATACATTGTTTATGCATTTGTGTTTGTATATATTTCATATTAATTTCTTTGTAATTTTCTTTTTCTATTAACACTTGGGACCTTATTACGAGGCTGGCGGTCTTAAGACCACCAGCCTCGCAGTGGCGGTCAGGATCTCTGCTGCTGTGGCGGTCCGACTGCCACATTAAGAACCCGGCGGTCAAACCGCCACAGTTCTGTTGTCTCCACCAGGATTGGTGATCCCGACTAGTTGACAGCGGGTTTTCACATTCCGCCATGGCAGCGCTGCTCTGCAGATTACAGCCTTGTTCTCTGCCAGCCTTTTCATGGCGGTGCAGACAGTGAACATTGTGAGTGTGCTGGTGCACCCTGCAGGCGACAGCATTGCCGCTGGCTCGATTACAAGCTGGAGACAATGCTGCCGCCTGTTTTCCGTTAGGCTGACGGGCAGAAAACACCTAATGGGTTAGGCGGGGTAGTTGCACTATGGCGGCAGCCACCCTGTCAGGAGTTTGGCAGATGGGATAGCCCGTCTGCCAAACTCTTAATTAGGCCCTTGGTGTTCATTTTACCAGTCTTTTTATCTGTAATGTCGATTTGTAGTTTACAAATGCAATTAGTAATTGTTTAACTTGCTTTTTACTTCTGTTATTAAGTATTATGTTTTTGAATTACTTTTTTACTTAATTTTGTGGAGATTGAAATGCCATCCTCTTTTCCTTTAGTGAAGTTATCCCTTGTGGCCGCCTTTCAGATGAGCGGTTCTTGGTTGGTGGCTTCAAGTGCAGCAGCTTGTTTCCTTTCACTGTTCTCTATTCATACTCTTTTTTTCAATTATTTTTTGTTATCAATAGCATTGCATTTTTTCATTGATCTTTAAGAAAGTCGACCTCAGGGTTTTTGATATTTTATAATGATATCCTTCTCACTTTTTAATATTAAGTCATGCCATTTTCATAAGTGCAATATGTGTTAGCTGCCTCTTTACAAGAGAAGTCAGTCTGTGCCCCCATGGTAGAAACCGATGAAATTATGAAACTGTCACATTTTACTTAAACCATTGAACCTCTGGTTTGATAACAGTTCTATTTGTTTTCATAAATACCTCTAGTCATTGGAGGATGAAGGACATCTGCCAAAACATTATGCACTTTCCATCAACTTCATTTGTGTGTAAAGGAATTGCAGGTTTCCAATAGCAGTTTCCCTTCATCACACTTAAGGGCTATTTGATTATTTTTTTTGTGGAGTACATTCATGCTATGACCTTGTACTCATGAAAGTGAGAGCTAAGATTTTTACTGACAGCAAAGCAGAGTTTCCACTCATTGACTAAATGGCATAATGACTTGGCAATGAAGCAAGGGCAGAAGGAGCATCTACCAATTTTTGGTTGACTTCCAATAACACTAACCTCTAAATGTTCCCTCGCCTCTTCTACATGCCTGATTCTCTTAAGAAGAACTTGAATTTCTGGTTGCTTATTAACAGTGCCTTAAGGCATCTCAGATACAAAGTGCTCCAGAAGTGCAGTGAATAATGAGTCATTAATCGCATCAATTCCAATTAGGGTTGTCAGCACAACTTTACCCGTCAAACAGGTTATAACATAGTCAATGTTTAAAAAGCTTCACAGCTTTGTTGCAACAAGTATGAAACCATGCAATCCAACAATGGGTATTAAAACCTTTCTATACTCAAGCTCCAACAAATACACAAGGTATTTCTTTCTCAATCAACAAAGTTGTTCAACAAAGTTAGATTCATGTTGAGTCAAGCGGATCATGCAGTGAGAGAAGGCCAAGGACATGTCAGCAGCAATGGCTGCTGCTGCGGAAACAGAAGCGGCAGGTTCTACATCATGGCCCCCGGCAAGTTCTCATGGAAGAAATAGCTGATGCTACAACCAGGCTCAGGAGCTCCCCTGGCAATCACTTAACATTATTTATAGTTTAAGATTAAACTGGTATCACAGCATACCTCAAAGGGCGGTGCACTAGTGGGACACATCAAAGGGCTGGATGTGTAAGTAGATGGACGTGCCGTGCAATTGACAGGCTTGGATGTGAGTTAAGGGGAGCCTTTAGACAACAGCAAACACCCAGAAACAAACTGTGACACACACTAGATACACAAATATTGAAACTGTTAAAGATCTGAAGACAGATAACTTATATGGATGCTGATTCGCCAACATGCCCTAGGTAATGGAAGTGACTTGTGCAGCTTCTGACCCATCCAATGACCTTACAGGGTTGACCCCTTATTCCACCTGTAGCCCATGTCAACAGCATCTTGGCTGTTGCTGGGAGCAAATTGTAGGGGGTGGTTTTAAGGACTGAGAACAGAATTAACAGGACGGATACAGACCTGTTTCACTTCTTTGTGCTGGGAGGAGGGCAGCCACCTACCCCACTTTACTACCACCAGGTCGAAATATGTACCACACATTACACACACAGAATCATTTTGTGGCATAAAATAACTTGATTCAGGTGACAATAAAGATGATACAACTTAGGATTGTCTTTGAAATCAAATGTAATGTCTATTTTTAAACCTTTACAAAACATTGTATCAGAAGAGCCTTAACTAGAGTGCACTCGATTATACCAGCCACGAAGCCTGCGTCTGCTAAGAGTTTGCCCTGGAGAGTAGAGTCCCAGGTGGCTCAATCCTGCCCCTGACTTGGCAGGAGTTAACCAACATTTCCAAGACTCCCTCTATAAATTCTGAGTGACAGCCTAATCGTGTTACACCTCTGGGAAAAGGCAATACAGTACTCCTTACAGAACATAGTTGGTAAAAAAAAAAAATATATATATATATATATATATATATATATATATATATATATATATATATATATATATATCTGTGTGTATACATATATATATATATATATATATATAATCATCACTATCTGCAAAAGGATCAAACACCGGAAACTCCCGGAAGATATTGCAATGGACTGGTAAAGCGTTTTGGCAGTAAGCCTTTCATGAACAAATACGATGTGCCCAATTCTCCACCAAAATAACAATGTTAGTTCATGGATATGAAAAACAGCTGCATGTCGTGGAGGCGGGCTCTATTTTTTTAAACATAAATATTATGTTTAGAAATATCATCCCCCAATGGCTTGGGTCAATAGGTAAGAATAATGGAGGTCAAGAAAGAAAATATGATTAAAATTCCCAATAAATAGAGCATGATTGTGTAAAGGTAAATATAAAAGAAATACTTCTGTTAAAAAAAACGTGTTACTACCATATTTTGAGGCCATAAATTTATCATTGCATGTAACGAAAGATCATGACAAACTGATCAGTGATACTCATGAAGGCACCGTAATACCTAGATCATATTGGTGTTCATAGATCATATTGGTTTTCCACCATAGATGCCAGTTAATAAAAAACAAAAAAAATCACTGTAGGAACGTACCATCTTGCCTGGCATGTTACCTTCATATTTCACTGTATATATGTTGTTTTAGTCTATGTGTCACTGGGACCCTGCCAGGCAGGGCCCCAGTGCTCATAAGTATGTGCCCTGTATCTGTTCCCTGTGTGATGCCTAACTGTCTCACTGAGGCTCTGCTAACCAGAACCTCAGTGGTTATGCTCTCTATGCTTTCCAAATTTGTCACTAACAGGCTAGTGACTAAATTTACCAATTCACATTGGCATACTGGTACACCCATATAATTCCCTAGTATATGGTACTGAGGTACCCAGGGTATTGGGGTTCCAGGAGATCCCTATGGGCTGCAGAATTTCTTTTGCCACCCATAGGGAGCTCTGACAATTCTTACACAGGCCTGCCAGTGCAGTCTGCGTGAAATAACGTCCACGTTATTTCACAGCCATTTACCACTGCACTTAAGTAACTTATAAGCACCTATATGTCTAACCTTCACCTGGTGAAGGTTGGGTGCAAAGTTACTTAGTGTGTGGGCACCCTGGCACTAGCCAAGGTGCCCCCACATCGTTCAGGGCAAATTCCCCGGACTTTGTGAGTGCGGGGACACCATTACACGCGTGCACTATACATAGGTCACTACCTATGTATAGCGTCACACTGGTAACTCCGAACATGGCCATGTAACATGTCTAAGATCATGGAATTGCCCCCTTATTGCCATTCTGGTATTGGGGGGACAATTCAATGATCCCCCCAGGTCTCTAGCACAGAACCCGGGTACTGCCAAACTGCCTTTCTGGGGTCTCCACTGCAGCTGCTGCCAACCCCTCAGACAGGTTTCTGCCCTACTGGGGTCCAGGCAGCCCTGGCCCAGGAAGGCAGAACATAGGATTTCCTCTGAGAGAGGGTGTTACACCCTCTCCCTTTGCAAATAGGTGTGAAGAGCTGGGGAGGAGTAGCCTCACTCAGCCTCTGGAAATGTTTTGATGGGCACAGATGGTGCCCATCTCTGCATAAGCCAGTCTACAGTTCAGGGATTCCCCAGCCCTGCTCTGGTGTGAAATTGGACAAAGGAAAGGGGAATGACCACTCCCCTGACCAGTACCTCCCAGGGGAGGTGCCCAGACCTCTTCCATCTTGGAAACAGAGGTGTTGGGGGCACACTGGACTGCTCTGAATGGCCAGTGCCAGCAGGTGACGTCAGAGGCTCCTTCTGATGGGCTCTTACCTCTCTTGGTAGCCAATCCTCCTTCCTTGGTAGCCAAACCTCCTTTTCTGGCTATTTAGGGTCTCTGCTTTGGGGAATTCTTTAGATGACGAATGCAAGAGCTCATCAGAGTCCCTCTGCATCTCCCTCTTCACCTTCTACCAAAGGATCGACCGCTGTCTGCTCAGGACGCCTGCAAAACCGCAACAAAATAGCAAGACGACTACCAGCGACATTGTATCGCCTCATCCTGACGGCTTTCTTGACTGTTTCCAGGTGGTGCTTGCTCTGGGAGTAGCCTGCCTTCACCCTGCACCAGAAGCTCCGAAGAAATCTTCCGTGGGTCGACGGAATCTTCCCCCTGCTAACACAGGCACCAAAAGACTGCACCACTGGTCCTCTGGGTCCCCTCTCATCCTGACGAGCGTGGTCCCTGGAACACAGCAACTCTGTCCAAGTGACTCCCGCAGTCCAGTGACTCTTCAGTCCAGGTTTGGTGGAGGTAAGTCCTTGCCTCCCCACGCTAAACTGCAAAGCTGTGTACTGCGTGATTTGCAGCTGCTCCGGCTCCTGTGCACTCTTCCAGGATTTCCTTCGTGCACAGCCAAGCCTGGGTCCCCGACACTCCTTCCTGCAGTGCACAACCTTCTGAGTTGTCCTCCGGCGTCATGGGACTCCCTTTTGTGACTTCGCGTGGACTCCGCTTCACTCTTCTTCCAAGTGCCTGTTAGGGTACTTCTGCAGGTGCTGCCTGCTTCTGTGAGGGCTCCCTGAGTTGCTGGGCACCCCCTCTGTCTCCTCCTCCAAGTGGCGACATCCTGGTCCCTCCTGGGCCACAGCAGCACCCAAAAACCTCTACTGCGACCCTTGCAGCTAGCAAGGCTTGTTTGCGCTCTTTCTGCGAGGGAACACCTCTGCAAGCTTCATCGCGACGTGCGACATTCGTCTTCCAAAGGAGAAGTTCCTAGTCCGTTTCCTTCTTGCAGAACTCCAAGCTTCTTCCAACCGGTGGCAGCTTCATTGCACCTTCAGCTGGCATTTCCTGGGCTCCTGCCCACTCTCGACACTGTCGCGACTATTGGACGTGGTCCCCTTATCTTACAGGTACTCAGGTCCGGAAATCCACTGTTGTTGCATTGCTGGTGTTTGTTCTTCCTGCAGAATCCCCCTATCACGACTTCTGTGCTCTCTGGGGGTAGTAGGTGCACTTTACACCTACCTTTCAGGGTCTTGGGGTGGGGTATTTTTCTAACCCTCACTGTTTTCTTACAGTCCCAGCTACCCTCTATAAGCTCACATAGGTTTGGGGTCCATTTGTGGTTCGTATTCCACTTTTGGAGTATATGGTTTGTGTTGCCCCTATACCTATGTGTTCCTATTGCAACCTATTGTGATTCTACACTGTTTGCATTACTTTTCTTGCCATTACTTACCTAATTTTGGTTTGTGTACATATATCTTGTGTATATAACTTATCCTCTTACTGAGAGTACTCACTGAGATACTTTTGGCATATTGCCATAAAAATAAAGTACCTTTATTTTTAGTAACTCTGTGTATTGTGTTTTCTTATGATATTGTGCATATGATATAAGTGGTATAGTAGGAGCTTTACGTGTCTCCTAGTTCAGCCTAAGCTGCTTTGCCATAGCTACCTTCTATCAGCCTAAGCTGCTAGAAACACCTCTTCTACACTAATAACGGATAACTGGACCTTGCACAAGGTGTAAGTACCTCTGGTGCCCACTACAAGCCAGGCCAGCCTCCTACAATCACCATCCATTAAAATTTTTAAAATTAACCTCCATTCAGGCATTGATGTCGCCACATTACAGAGGCACAGAATTAATCTATGTAGTCAGTAAATGGGTCATGAAAAGATTACCTCGATCAATAAACAAAATATGCATATGGTCATAGTTTCAAGTTTATAAAACATGTTAATTTCCAACCATATATATCAAGGAGTATAGCCTTAAATCATAAAATAATCTAATTTAGGCAAGCATATATATGCTTAAAAGACTGCATAGTCATAACCACTAAACTGAGCTTTCTGTGTCAACACGTTCTGTGCAACACACTAAATGAATATACATAGTTTTCATATAAGCATATTTCACCAAAGATCAATAATAATAATGGCTTGACATTACTTCTATAAACAAGCCTGGAATTGCCATAAGATCCTTATCGTGAAGTAACTGTTAATCATCTGAAATGCATGAAATAAAGTGGATGAAATGTCAAATGCCAATTAAGTGATATAACAATTCCTATATAATTGCATCACTATATGGCAAAGGACATCCACCTCATACCAGCTTACACACCTGTGACATGCATCACATTGCAGTGGGCTGGTATAATTAGTAATACTTTCTAATCTACTAATCTGTATTATTTATTTCATAGAAAACTTGTGTTCAGGGTCAACAAATTCATAACTAGCCAGCATCGAAGCACGGAGTTAACAGAAAATCCAATAGAAACAGTTAATCTAATGTGCACATGCAGTTCTTCATCCTTATTCATACCTGTGGAGTATTTATTCTGAAGCTTTATGAGGTATATTGATTTCACTTTGCCATAAAGTCTTTCTCTGTCCCCTCGAAGTTCTTTAGGAATGATCCTGTCAATTGTGAAAGTTTTCAATTGATCAACATCTCCTTCATGAAGAAACCCAAAAGCAAAGCAGACAGTGAAAATTGCGACGGGGCTGGCCAGCAGGGCCCCTGGGGCCTCCTGCACCCCATCTCCGCCATCCTTTACATGGCGGTGCTACTGCCATGTAATCGCTGGTGGACAAGGGACTCGTAATCTTCAGGGCAGCGCAGCTTGCAGCACTGCCCTGGCGGATTAGGACCGCCAGATCGATGAAAACTCGTAATCTGGCGGTCCAATCGTAGCGCTACCGCCACGGTCATAATGTGGTGGTCGGACCGCCACCCCACCAGGGTCGCAATGACCCCCAATGTGATGGGAATGGGGCCTCTACACATGGAATTATGTTTTTCTTGTTCAGCAATAAGAGGAAACTAAGCTGGCACCTGCAGATTTTCTGTTCTAGTAAACAATCTGCAGTTGTATGGCTCAGGGTGATATATACATATCTATATATATACATATATATATATAGATATGTATAGTAATGATTGATATGCCAGAAATTAACCAATGCCCAATCAGCGCAGCTCTCAGTTCCCCCACCTTAGGTTCAGAGGTGGAAATACCACCTCAACTAGATATCCTACAACTGGCATGGTGTCGGAATGCCCTCGATAACTGGGGTGAGACTTCGGACGCCTTGTGAGACATTTTTTCTTTTCGCCAATCATAATGCCTGGAAATACTGTTAAATAAGTTACTGTTTCCTGTGAACTATGGGTTTCATCATCATAATATCAATCCCCAGTCCCCAATGCACTCTACAATGCTTTACCTTTGTTCGGGCATTATGCAGCATGTTTCTCTATATCACTGAAAGAGAATCAAAGCTGAAAGTGGTGTTATAGAAAGGTATTATATCTTACTTTACACTAAAAAAAACTTACAAATTCACTGAAAAATAACAAAAGGTTAAAGTAATGTTAGAGTTAGGTGAAAATGGCAGTTAAAACATTTTAAACTACAAAAAACACTGAAATTCACCAGTTATAGTTAATTGAAGACATTTTAGCTCACGCCTTTGTCATGCACTGCTGAACAGCGCACATTACTACATCTCTCATGAAATGTTGTATGACATCACAGGTAACATCAGAGATGACATCTGAAATGACATCAATGAGGACAACATTGTGCATGGCTGGGGAGCGAGTAAGGTCCCTGGCCAAGGCGTGGGGCGATTTACAAGGTGTATTTAACAACATTTAACAAATCCAAAAATATACCAGCTGTGTAGGTAGTACCAACATTAAGCTGCAGAAATGTGAAAATATTTGTCTTTTTAATGATTCAGTGATTTAAGGCGAAACACAAATTAAAAACAGGCACCAGATAACAAAAGAATTTTTGAATCCCACTTCCTTCCATGACAGCTGTATGGACCTTCGATTTTCTGACAGACCTGGCCCAGGCACAAAACATGACATACAGTTTTTGTTGCTAGGTGAATCACTCCACTTTCTTCTCATTGTGAAAGCAGACAGGTCATTTGGGTGTAACCTACTGTATGTACACTTGAGTTGATTTCCATAATAACAGGTGGTGACTAAAGCAGAGCTGGGGCAGGTCACCTTTTTTACGAATAGATTTACGTATTCTGTTGACGTAAAAGTAGATTCCTGCCTGAATCTTGCACTCTTTGTGCCAGAGCTAAGTTTCTGGGTGGAGAGGACAGTTGCCCTGCATGCTAGGATTTTGCAGTGCTGTTCTCCTATGTGTACGACTGCCCCTTGTGCTTTTGATTAAAATTCTACACATACAAACATTCCCATTTCAATACAAACAACAGAACATGATTCAATTATTCCTCCTAATAGCACCATATTTTTTAAACAGTGGATCAAAAGATTATATATCAACACAAATACATTTTGGAAAAGCAGTAACATATGATAGGGATCCTAACCTGCAAATAATTACATTTTTATTCCACAGTACGGTATTAAATAGCTTATGCTCTCTCTTGGAACAATTTGAATTGACTCAACTTTGGACACAACAGATTATTCACATATGTACAGAACCGTACTGTTAAGTTCTGGAAGCACAATGAGAGTAGAAATAAATATTTATACTGTTAAGGTGGCAACCTGAGTTTGCTTATCTGCACTACAAAGAGAATCACTTTTTTTAAAATTTATAGCTAGGTCATGTCATGGGGACAAACTCTGAAACAAGGCCAACTGTGTCATTTATAAATTGGTAGAGGTCTGCACACCATACCTAGAAATCGTCTGCTGCCTCCACCGAAGACTGACCCAACTTTACCTTTTCAATCCAACCTCAGGAGAAGCTGTTGGTGATGAAAAGGGCAAGACATTAAACAAAAGCAAAAT
The DNA here is from genome assembly GCF_031143425.1 of Pleurodeles waltl. Lineage (NCBI taxonomy): Eukaryota > Metazoa > Chordata > Amphibia > Caudata > Salamandridae > Pleurodeles > Pleurodeles waltl. Next base: position 83,519,752 of record NC_090451.1, read on the forward strand.
AGTTATCAACTAGCACAAATTAAGCGGAGAGTAAAAAAGAAAATGTTCTTCAAGAGAAGAATGTCAGTGTCCTTTGCTGAAATTTGGTAGGCACTGCCACAGGAATTCAGGACTATCATATTTCCAGTAGGGTGACCACGACACTGAAAAAAACCAAGAAGAATGGGGAATAACCAAGTTAGGCAGTATGCAAGTGACATCACAGTGTGTGACATCAGCGCACATGGCATCACAGGAAGTGGCATCACAGCCCATGACCTCACAGGAAGTGACATCCCAAGAAATAAAACAAAATAGTGGCATTTAAATTATTTGTGTAAATACTGGGAGAGCCCAACACAACAGACAGCTTTACAGTGCATGCATATAGCTTATATACGGGGGTTGAACAAAGTCAAAAGCTTGCCTTTTTTAAGTACCTGTGAAGTAATAAGCTGTGTGCCTTTGTTTCCCCTTCATTCCATCTAGGTGTGAGGCTCCTGATAGCTCCCAGCCTGGATTCCCCAACAAAAGGAGGCCTGATGGCCCCTTAACTTCGGCTAAATGTTGCTTCTCATAACAAAAGCAGACAGTGCAGGCGTGCAGAATGTGTTCCGGTGTCTAAATATTACCCCAGGACAAGGTAAGTATATTTTTGTGTGGCCCAACCTCTTGCCAGGGTTCACGGTGTCCACCCTGCATCCTGGCCTCGTGCCCTAGCTGCACTTAGCCAGCACTTTCACAACTTAATTGGTATTTTTACGCAACAGACAATACAAAAACTGGTGTGATCAGCAAAATACAACATTTTAAAGTATAAAGTTAAGACAATCATGAATACATGAAGCAACCACGTCAATACTATTCTAAAGCTGTCCAGCATATCCTCAATTTATACCCAAATAACTATTAAAGCAAATAGTGGCAGAATTACCATGACAGTGAATAATACAGATGGTTTAAATTAACATTTATTCAAGCTCTTTCGGAGTCTGAAATATGAATAAAACTCATGTCTCTCTGTGAAAGTGGAACCTTTAATTCTAAGCCCATCCTAACGCACGGCAGTGTAACGAGACCCAGAGCCCCACTGCCTCCACGGATGGACATAATTGGGTTGCTTTTGGGCCTCGGTGCCACTGCGCCTGCGGCACTATTGTTAGTGAGCGGCTAATAGATCAAACTGTCTCCAAATCGCAATTGTGCTGCAGCTCCCTCCAAACAAGTGTTAAAGGTGAAACAATCCCGCCAACCCAAAGCATCATGCGTTTGGCGGACTGCCAGCACATTCCTCAAGAAAAGAACACACTGGGCTTTTCTCGTCACAGGACTTGCCGGAGGTCACTTGAAAGCTACTCCAACCAGACGGACGTGAGTCGGTGCTCTTGTTATAGCGTCGCACGCCGTCTGTGCGCAGAGATCGTCTGGGAGATGTATACTCTGCATTGTACACGTCGTGCGTCAGCCCGGCGATGTCGTGCGTCAAGCCACGAAAAGTTCAAGCGGGAGTCACGAGGCGCACCACACGAGTTTTAAATTGGTGTTAACTAGTGCTTAATTTGAGCCGGTGGGGGCACCGACACTTATTTTTGAGGGAATGCATTTATTTTTCTGCATCAGGCAATTACTGACACATTTGGGAAAGAGAGAGGAAGAGAAAGCAACACTAAGGGAGAAACCAAAAAGCTGCAGAAGTGAGCTGAAGGGCCAGGGAGTGGCTGTAAATGGATTGAAGAGGCCCGAGATGGCTTTAGGATTATGTTGACTCAGTATTCTCTGCTCACACATTTAAATGCAGCAGCCGCCTATTTCAGAGGAGGGTTTTGGGCACCAGCACGTTTTTATTTACAAATTAACTACTGCTATACACGGTAATAGGGCTGAGGGGATGAAGCTATGAAAAGCGTTGCCCAAATGCAAGACCATTTACCTCACTTGCCACATAATTTTCATATTAAAGAAAAAAAATGTTTCTGCCTCAGAAGGGATCGAAAGTTATTAATAAGCGCACTGCGTATTGGACTATAATATTTAGAGAAAGCTTCATACCCCTGTCTGCAAAGCAAAAATGCATTTGCAGGCGTTGTTACTGAAAACTTGGAAAGAGAAGGCCCATTTTTGCTAAAGCAAGAGTTGGGAGGAAAACGTGCAGAATCATATGTGCTCAGAGAGAAATACGGGCCTCGAGTGCTCATGGCATCCAAGTAAAAGGCCAGTGCAGGAGACAGAGAAGAGAGACAAAGGCATAGTTATCCACAAAGCAGCTACACGTAGAAAGGCCTAGAAGCTTGCAATACATATAGTTACAGGAAAGGCACGCATTTCAAATCCACGTTAATGAGGAAAGGGAGTTTCTGGACAGGAATGTAAAAGCTTTGATGCTAGAAGGTCAGCAGCTGTGTGAGGGAGGCCAGACAGTCGGGGAGAGCTCCAAGCCTGGAGTTAGGAAAGGTGGAGCTACAGACAGCCTTTAGAACGTGAGATAAAGGTATTGCTGTTTTTCACTAAATGTGCACGTGACAGATATGTAACCTTCGCTTTTCTGCAAATGTGTAATTAGACACTTTCTTATGAGAAATGCTGCTTTATGCTGACGAAAGCAGTGACACAATGTACCACGTGAGCGCTTAAATCAAAATGCATGACAAGTGATAAGGTGCATTCAAGGTAGCAAAAGTATATAAAAAGGGGTGCTTGAGTTGATGATTTTGAGGGCAGTTTCAGACTTAGAGCTGTGCTGTCCTCCCGGCCGTTATTCATAAATGCTCATATTACTTGCCAAACTGAATCCTGTCTTTCTTTATTCGTAACCTGCCAACAACATTTGGCGAGCCAGCCAGGAGCCCTCCTTCTCTTCTCCGGACGCAGCTGAAGGAAAATCTGTCTGTACTGCTTGAATAGAAAACTGCGCGCAACATAAACAGGTGAGATTACACCTGCCTATTCAACCAGGCAGTCGGGGATTCCAGATGTTGCAGTCCTAAAGGGGTAAAGAGAGGTCGGGCTTGTACCTTATTATTTTTAATTGCATGATTCTTTTTGGCAACTATAATATGACAAAATGCATGCATGATTTATGTGGGGTTTAAATGTTTTAATGCAATATTATGCTGTGTGCTAAAAAATAAATTGTGATTTCCCGGTTAGACCGGAAGACTAGCTAGGGTGTTAAAGCAATGTTTTGATGGTATGTTATTACTACACTGTGATTCCCTGGTCAGACCAGAAGACTAGCTGGTGTAATAGATAGTAGAGTATTACCCAGGGGGATAGCCCCTGGAAGACTTAGAGTATTACCCAGGGGGGTAGCCCCTGGAAGACTCTTAGAGTATTACCCAGGGGGGTAGCCCCTGGAAGACTTTTAGAGTATTTTAGAGTATTACCCAGGGGGGTAGCCCCTGGAAGACTTTTAGAGTATTACCCAGGGGGGTAGCCCCTGGAAGACTCTTAGAGTATTCAGAGTATTACCCAGGGGGGTAGCCCCTGGAAGACTTTTAGAGTATTACCCAGGGGGGTAGCCCCTGGAAGACTTTTAGAGTATTTAGAGTATTACCCAGGGGGGTAGCCCCTGGAAGACTTTTAGAGTATTTTAGAGTATTACCCAGGGGGGTAGCCCCTGGAAGACTTTTAGAGTATTTTAGAGTATTACCCAGGGGGGTAGCCCCTGGGAGACTTTTAGAGTATTACCCAGGGGGGTAGCCCCTGGAAGACTTTTAGAGTATTAACCAGGGGGGTAGCCCCTGGAAGACTATTAGAGTATTACCCAGGGGGTAGCCCCTGGAAGACATTAGAGTATTACCTAGGGGGGTAGCCCCTGGAAGACATTTAGAGTATTACCCAGGGGGGTAGCCCCTGAGAGACAGTAGTGTATTACCTAGGGGGATAGCCCCTGGATGACAACAGTGTATTACCCAGGGGGCAGCCCTGGACGAAAGTAGTGCATTACCTAGGGGACAGCCCCTGGAAGAGACATTCATTTGGGAATGCCTAACAGATATTCCGGTTAAGACAGAGGGGTTAGAGTAGGAAATAGTGAAGTGGACCGAGTAACAAGTGTGCACATTTTGAGTCACACGCCCGGTTCACCAGATTCCCAGATTTACTAACCTCTGGAAGGCGTCTTTGAGGGGAAGCGACCAGGGCTGAAATATTAGTGAGAGTCTGAGTACAGTCAGACCCCTGGTTGCCGACCTGCAAGGCGCAATAGGGACTAGTAAATGAGTTTTATGAGTAATGAGTGAAAAAGAGAATAAAAATAATACTGTGTTTTACAATCATAAAGGTCAGGTTATAGAGAAGTGGCAGGTGTCCCCTCCAGTTGTCACGCAGTCAGATATAAATGAAGAAGAGAGGGTGCGAGATCTCTGCCATATTTTTGACATCCCAACAGACACCCTTAAAGAGTTCTGTGAAGGGGCAGTAATTAGTGAAAATAAAAACACAGGAGGCCCGAATAAATAACACCAAAGCAAGTAAAACTTGATAATAAATCCCTATGAGTGAGGCTAATAATTCTCTGTGGCAAGAAACAGATACACTTGAGCTAAAATTAGTATTTAAGTGGGCTCACGGTCAACCCCCATGCCCATGTAACACCCCGAGGTTTGAAATAATAACTCAATCACCCCTTATATTAGAGGCTCTTCTTGATGCATTCCTCACAGATATTCGTACATTCACTACTTTAAATAATGAATGGCTCAACGCACCCCCGAGCACCCCAAATACTCATCTACATACATGACAACGTGATAACACGCATTGCTTCAGCTACTAATCCACTTAGACCACCTATAAATTCACCTGCCCCAGACATCACCATAGAAGAAGTGTTACACAGACTAGCGATAAGCATGGCTGATGTCCACAGATATGGTCTTACAACAATATATGTGAAGTCTGGTAATACTGAGTAGGACTGACTTTACACAATACTGTTGTGAGTTAGTGACAGTGGCATAATTAAAATACTCACAAGATAACAGACAGGGAAAAAAGAGCGATGGATTCAGGAAGTAGGATGTAACTGGGAAAATACGGGAGGAAATGCAATTTTGTTTTATAATGTATTAAAGCGAGGCCTTCCCACTGACATTCAAGCAAATTTAGATGGAGTGGTGGGAATAGAAGCTAAGCCGTGGCCTGAAATACAGGCCCACATAATACATTATTTTAAGCGAAAACAAGAAAAAGACAAGGAGAGGACAGAGCAAGCAGAAAGGGCCACAGCGAAGTTGGTGCAACAGAAGCTTAAGAAGCCAAGCACAGAAGGGGCACTCGTGACTGTACCACCAATGTCCGTCACTATGCCAGTACAGGTGCAGACACCAGGGGGATAACCAGTAAGTGACATAAAGAAAGGACAGGGAGGAGGTTGACACCAGACAGAGTACAGAGTATTAGGAATATGTCTAAGCCCACAACCACTAAACAGATGCAGAAGTTTTTAGGACTCTGCAATTATGTGAGACAGTTGATATTTGATTATGCCACCCTAATTGCACCACTTCTCACTGCCTTAAAAGAGTCCCACGCAAACGCAAATAAAGTAGACTGGACCGATGACAGGGAAATAGCCTTCCTGGAGCTAAAAGAAGCAATTACAAATGCTCCAGTGTTAGCTACACCTGATTACAAAAAACCTTTCTACCTCTTTTATCATTGTAATGGAATAACAATGACAGCAGTACTGACTCAAAAGACATCTATGGGGCACGATTGCATTTACGCGAATTGCAAGAACAAGCACTACCTTATGAAAGGGAGCTGTGGGAGCAGCGAGGGTGTATACAGTCACCAACAGATTTTATCTATAGGCAAGAAAGTACAGGCAAGCCAGTGATGCCTCAAGCCCTGCTGTATATTGCCCTTGAACAACTACACCTCCCTGCACACACTGCCAAAGAATACCTTCTTGCCACATTACAGACAGACTGGTTCATTCCGCAGTTATCTGAAATGATTACGAACAGGACGGCCTATGCCAACTCCCTTAACAATAGCTCGACACCGAACAGATGCTCAAAAGACAGCTGAGGTCCTAGGACAGGAAATGAGTAGCTATCTATCTCAGTTATTGAAGTCTGTCAAGTTCTTCTCTAAACAGGTGGCACGACAAGAGAAGTGCACCAACGCAGCCCAGCAGACCAGTCCAATATCCGTGGGCCAGCAAGTGTACATCCGCAATTTTGTGTGACGATGGAAAGACAGCAAGTTCGAGGGCCCTTACTTAGTGACTCATAGCACCCCCACAGCGGTGAAGGTGGAGGGCAGGAAGCCATGGATACACCTATCAGACGTTCGATTGTCCCCGGCTTCATGTCATACATCACCATCTTCACAGGAATATTTACAGCAAGACAAAGACAAAGACGAAGGACAGCGTCCTTCCTAAAGAGGCCAGCAGAACTTCTACTCGACACTACTAGTGGACAGTTATGTATTTTGATTTTGTTTTACTGTTCATGCTTTGTTATGTTAGCAATTACCTTTCAATGGTATCTTAGTTCACACATGGCAATGTGTCAGTATACTAAGCGCTTACAGAGAGAAGTATAGAAATATGAAAATATATCTCACAATATTCATACTAGCTTATTAGACAATGTATGGTATCAGCACATGACAGAGATAGGCATGCAGACTACTAATGAATCATGTTTCGTTTGTTCTTTGATTCCACATGCTAGTGACACAGATAGGCTACATTCATCAAAAGAAGTATTTCCAAATATTACTCGATGTTTATTGCACTTGTACCTTTGTAGGATGAGAGCACGAATGCAGCCCTTACAGATAAGACAGGGAGCATTTCTAGTAAACACCACACAATATGAGGAGGAATTAGCCGATATAACAAATATCTTGACAGATCGCAAGGAATTAGTGGTGAAATTAGGGAGGATGGCTGAGACGGGAATACTGAAATATAAAAGTAGGAATTGGAAGAACAAAATAATAGAACAGGGATTTCTGGGAATATCAAGATCTACACTTTTCTGTAACAATTATTCAGCTTCACCCATGTCCCAAGATTGTCAGGAAAGACCATATTTTCGAGTAAATGGATCAGTGTATGTTCATGGTCAGTGGTACCACGGTGCAACATTTGGATGTAGAGCTCTCTCTCTCTGGAAGGGAAACCAGACTGATAATAGCACCCAGAAGAAGCGTCAGGCTATATGAGATGAAAATATATCTAGATTAACTTGGGTGGAAACACCAACAACTCTCCGAGCAGGTAGAACACCAATTGTTTTCTTTTTATGTTTCAGAGGGAATGGAACAGTCCCTGTGGGAAGGAACATCAATTGCATCACCACCGAGTACAATGCTGATATGCAATGGGGCACCTCCAGTCTGATGGACTATGGCTGTATTTGCGACTTCCTTCCTGATGGAAAGGTCTCTGTTCCTTAGTAACTGTGCACACCCCCTCCCTGGTGATACCAGGGGTGGACATCTCAAAATTTTAGATCACCCCATGAGCCGTCCAACGACTTTATTGCGTCATCGGAAAAAGAGGTATGCAGAGTATATGGGTACTACAACCTGGGAAGACATTCCACAAGAGCACAGGTTGTTTAATGATGCCCAATTGTTCTTTGGGAGCATCATTCCCTTTGTTCAAACAAAGGCCACGGCCCGCTGGCTGCAGATAACACGATGGGAACTGATGAAGACAATCAATGCAACTGAAGATGGATTCAATGCAGTCAAGGAAGAGATGCGGGCTGTGAGAGTGATGCTTATGCAACATAGGTATGTGCTAGACTTGATGACGGCCATGGAGGGTGGGGTCTGTGCCAAGATCGGAACTGCCTGTTTTACATGCCAACGATGCAGACAATGGAACAATGACAGAGGCCATACAGACTCTACATAACTTGCGGAAGAAGATGGCAGACGAGGGGGGTGCCCCCGATGGATGGTTTTCAGGATGGTTTGCATGGATACCATCCTGGTTATCAGGACTGATTAAGGGGTTATTCCCGATACTTGTGGTGATGTTATTGATGTTCTGTACCTTTCAGTTAGTGGTAGGATGCTGCAAGAAGGTTAGCCAGAAGATAGGTGGAATGTTCACTATTAGGGCAGCCAGGGACGTAAAGGAGGATGAGGATCACGTATATATCCAAATGAATGAATGTAGTAGAGAGGGTGTAATAGTAGTTGAAAGTTCAACTAAAGGGGGGAATGTTACTGAAAACTTGGAAAGAGAAGGCCCATTTTTGCTAAAGCAAGAGTTGGGAGGAAAACGTGCAGAATCATATGTGCTCAGAGAGAAATACAGGCCTCGAGTGCTCATGGCATCCAAGTAAAAGGCCAGTGCAGGAGACAGAGAAGAGGGACAAAGGCATAGTTATCCACAAAGCAGCTACACGTAGAAAGGCCTAGAAGCTTGCAATAAATATAGTTACAGGAAAGGCACGCATTTCAAATCCACGTTAATGAGGAAAGGGAGTTTCTGGACAGGAATGTAAAAGCTTTGATGCTAGAAGGTCAGCAGCTGTGTGAGGGAGGCCAGACAGTCGGGGAGAGCTCCAAGCCTGGAGTTAGGAAAGGTGGAGCTACAGACAGCCTTTAGAACGTGAGATAAAGGTATTGCTGTTTTTCACTAAATGTGCACGTGACAGATATGTAACCTTCGCTTTTCTGCAAATGTGTAATTAGACACTTTCTCATGAGAAATGCTGCTTTATGCTGACGAAAGCAGTGACACAATGTACCACGTGAGCGCTTAAATCAAAATGCATGACAAGTGATAAGGTGCATTCAAGGTAGCAAAAGTATATAAAAAGGGCTGCTTGAGTTGATGATTTTGAGGGCAGTTTCAGACTTAGAGCTGTGCTGTCCTCCCGGCCGTTATTCATAAATGCTCATATTACTTGCCAAACTGAATCCTGTCTTTCTTTATTCGTGACCTGCCAACAACAGCGTGTTGCACGCAAGTGCTTCAAACAGCATGGTTGGCACCGTTTTGGGGTTTTGAACCTCTAGAGGGGTGCTCTGTGGTTGTGGAGGCGGTATGAGCAATAGGTGCACAAATTATAAGTTTAGTTAGGTTCATGTTGCACATATAGGGAGCTAGAAAGCACCAACCTGGCCAGAGGCTTCTGTTTGCTTGTACATCAAAAAATGTTGGAAATAGGGCTGACCATAGAAGGGTCAGTAACCCAAGGGACAACATGTGGAAGGCAGAGATGATGTAATTTTTTTAAATATATATATATATATATATATATATATATATATATATATATATATATATATATATATATAATGAGAACAAAGAAATGCACTCCCAAGTGGCCTTGTTGCCCTTTATTTCGCAGAGTGAATTCACTGACAAAACTGCCCCTACAAGTTTCGGTCACCAGGACCTTGATTAAGGGATGATTAACAAACGTCCTACATCACTTTTTATCACTGGTATTTGTCTACCTTATTTCCTTTTGGGAGGATGGGATAATATAAAGATTTGTTTTTTTTTGCACTCAACCCTGCTCCAAGTGGCATTAGGGTATCCTCTACCTCTACAGGATTCTCCACTTCTTCACTGAGATTTGATAAGGTGATTAGAGTTTCCCTTTCTTCGCCTGTGGGATCTATGCTTGGTTTAGGTAAAATTTGGGTATTGTCTCTTCCATTTTTTGTTACTTTTCTGCAAAGATTTAGACTAATTTTAATTATCTGATGTTTTTGCATAGATCAATTCTTGTTGTTGCTATGTCTAAATGTTGTATGGGAGAGAAGTTCAATCTCTTCTTGAATAACTTCACTTCAGGGTCATTTTTTGTTCTGTCTGATAAATTGATGATATTTAGTTCTTGTTCGTCAACCTTGTCCTGACTTCTGGTTTGTCTTTCTTCGACACCTCTTTTTCCCCTCCCTATCCTTCTTTTCGCACGCCTCGCCCTCTGCCCATTGCCCTGGGGGCATTGCTAATCTTTTCCCACCATTGCTGCGGGAGGGCGAGGCACATTTTGCTTAACAATGTCATTCTTCCACCTGTTTTCACATGGGAGCTGGTTTCCACCTCATGTAGGTCTGTGTCAGTGGTTAGAGATTCACTGCTAAAACTCTTGATTGCACATAAGTCCATTTGTTCCTTTTGGCATAGGGTGTTAAAATTCAGCCTTCTTCATAGTCTGATTTGTCACATGCAAACTTGATTTCCTCTGTTTTACCACCTCCTCATGTTCATCTATTTTTTTATTTCCTCTTTATATTTCTTTAATTTTTCTGTGAATTCCAACTGTTCCACTCATTTTATACCCGCTTAGGTTCTTCCTGTATTTTTGTGAGGGCCATCTCAGCATGTTTGATGAGTATAGAAATCATACCTAGAGATGTGATTAAAAGGTATCCCCCCCCCCCAGTCCGGAAGCAATTCACTGATTACATCTTGATGATTGGGCATTAAGGAAATGGGGCGCCCCCTGGTCATGTGTTTTACTTTCAGATATTTCTTTAATGATAGATCTTCCCACCATCTTATTTTCTGACAGTCTTTCCCAATTGCGTACAAGTCCTCTGACATCTTTTGCATCATTTCTTACTTGCTTATTAGTATCCTTGCCCCTACTCTTTCCTTCATTTATATCCTCAAACATTTCTGCCACTGTTTTGCCTCCCTCTAATTCATTGCAGCTCTATTCAAAGTCTTGTTCCTGAGTTTACCACCACTTGTACCGTATGGCCTTCACTCCATGCATTCGTCACACTTGTGTCGTTACTAACCGTCCGCTCTTATTAACCGCCATGCCTGACTCTTACCTGTGTGTGCTGCTTACCCGTCCGGTGACTGCGACCCTGCGGTCGCTGCCTCCTAGGTTTTCGGCACCTCAGATGTTTACTGGGGCCTCTTCCTGTTGTGAATTGGTGGCGGCTGCCTTGCCATGGTTAAATTATTCTCCAGATAGCCATTGTAGGGTTGCTGGTATCCTGGACTTACAAGTACGTGGTGCGTTTCTCATTGGCAGGGTTGTGCCGTATTTAATTGAAAACTCCTTTATAGATATGTGTGTGTATATATATATATATACATATATATATGTCTGTATTTATATCGTATATGGCAACATTTTAAAAGAAAAAAATGTGAGTTTAAAAAAAAAAATAATATGGAGAATGTATTTCCCCATTGACGTCTATTGAAGGGGAGGCAATTTCACGACATAGGCAGACAAAATAAAGCCATTTTTGGTTTAAAACCTCAGTAGCCTCCAGTTGAATTGGGTCTATTGGTGTATATGATATGTATGTGTGTGTGTGTGTGTGTGTGTATATATGTGTGTGTGTGTGTGTATGTATATATATATGTTCCCAGTCCTCGTCACAACAAGAAAACTGGCACTCAAGGAGCAATTATATATGTGCTTTATTGCTCAGAAAAACAGGCACGTTTTGGCACTTGGCCTTTGTCAGACACTGCCCTGCGTTTAAAAAAAAAAGATTGATATATTGAAAAGCAATCACTGACAATAGTGGTCTGTTGACTCTAGTAGGCCACCATCCCTCTGATAGCTTCAATTCCTAATTGGTTGCAAATTACAACCAACCATATTAATATTCATGAGGGAAGTCAATTTGTGACCCCATTAGGAATTGCTATTTCCAATTTGTACATTAGAAATTGCGATTTCCTAATTAATTCCTAAATTCTGTACGTATGGCCTGTAGTTTCTAAAGGATTGGGACTTGTTTTTCACAGCCAGTTCAATGTGTAACTAATCAGATGTTTCTTTTCTTTTTTTGATAGTCAGGATTCACAGACGGTTCACTAGTCTCTCTAGTATTGGACCGTGGAACTGAGGATCACAGTACTAAAAGTCTATACTGCGTAACCTGCATATTATTAAAACAGAGTTTTATGAGAATACGTATTTGGAGATTAAGTCTGAACGTAGGTCCAATGTAAAAAGAAAAAAAGAGACATATCTGTGAATTCTTTCTTTAATTTTGTCCCTTTTTATGACAATGACTATTTGTGATACTAAATTTGGATTTGCAGCTTTTGTGCTATTGCTGAGGCGGAACTTGCATTCCGGGTATCGCAAAGCCGAACCCAAGCTGTGTAATCTTTTTAAAAACTTGAGTTTGATAGAAAATCCTATTAGTTTGACTAGTCTGAAAGTAGACATGATACAAATATAGGTTGGTACAATAACATTTTAATTTCTGTAGTCTTTAAGCTCCCTACGTTTCCCATCCTAGGTACCATTATCTGAAGAATAGGGCATGCTGGTCCCACCCTTGCCTTTTTTTCTGGGCTCATGGAGGATTTGCAAAACCTCGTAGACCGTTGCAGAAGTTTCATTGGTTCTTTAGAATGGATCGCTCCATATTCAAATAGTTCTGCTTCCAACAGAGTTATACAGCAATGGGCACTGCACCAGTTTTTCTGTGCTTTATTTCTTGAGGAAACACTCATTTTGGTTCTTCATGGATGGTTTCTGGACAAAAAGATAAAGAAGGCAAAAATCAGGAACAAGAATGGGAAGAAGAAGAATAGGAAGTTAATGAGACTAAGGGCCTCATTAGGAGTTTGGCGGACGGTTTTCACCGTCCGCGGAACTTCCATTAACAGGTTGCTGCCACACTGCCGCCCCGCCAGACCCGTTAAGAGGTTCCCGCTAGACTAGTGGGTGGAAATATAGGTTTTCGCATGCCATCCTAGCGGGAAACAGGCTACAGCATTGTCTCCGGCTTGTAATCAAGCAATGTTCACTTAGCAGAGAGTTGGCCAGGGGTGCCCCTGCAATGCCCATGCCAAGTGCATGAGCAGTGCAGGGGCACCCATGGCCCCCTGCTCCTGTTCTCTGCCAGCTTTTTCATGGCAGGTTTCCTACCATGAAAAGGCTGGCGGAGAATGAGGTCGTAATCCGCAGGGCAGCGCTGCGTGCAGCACTGCCATTGGGGATTAGGATCGCCACCACCTCCAGACCGCCGGGATCCAAGATCCTGGGGGAGCTGATGGTTCCCTAGGGGTCGGACCCCCAGGGTTGTTATGTGGTAGTTGGACCACCTCTTAGGCATTTCAAACTCATAATGAGGCCCTGAATGTTCCAGATTGTCACTGGAAACCATCAACCCTGGTGAAAAAAAATACATCCAGATATGTGACTTGCACTTTCTATGAGAATAAGCTCATCAGTGGCAACTGAGGGAAATACAGCATCTGAAACACATAGATTCACAAGCATCGTAATGAACAACACGGATGGCCGTTCAGTGCAGATAAATGAAAGGGAAGAGGGATGCCAAGGAGGTGAGTACATCTGCTGCCACCATGCCATAGGCCATTCCTGACTGAGATGGATTGTTTGAAGAAAATATACCGAAGGAATGGGAAGCCATGGATCTCTGTTATCCAACTGTGGGATTGCAGTTTTAGTATGCGGCATGGCCTTCTGCTGTGGTGTGGAAAATCTGGATCCTCGGTTAAAGAAAATTAAAGAACACCAAAAGATTTACAAAATATACGTTTTCTTCAGTTATCTCAGTTCTTGGTTCCCTGTTTATACTTTTTCGGAAATAATAGTATTTTGGAACAGGCCCAGCCAACAACTTGACCAACCAAACCAGCTCGCAATTGCTGCCACATCCAGGAGCCCTAGTATGTAAAGGTGAAATATGACCAAAAAGTGAAATAAACAAGACTTTCACGTTGATGAAAGCATGCTAGCTCAATAATTAGACTATCGTACAAAGAATAACTTGGAGATATTTGCACAGAACAATTTGGAGGTATCTGACCCAAGGTAAAATGCTCAAGCTTCTGGTGTATAAATAAATAAAGCATTATAACAAGCTAATTTCCTCTGCTACCAATCACGTGTGACCTGCTATTTTTTTAACGAAACCCATCATTCTGATATGTGTGTTAACAGGCTTACCTTATAGACCCTATTGCAGTGCGGGCCCAAGAGGTGATTTAGTGCCTCTTGGTTCCAGGGCATTCCATGCAAGCACTCTAAATAGGGTTGACAGGACATCCACCAATTTGTACCAGATTTCCTGCAAGTAGCAAACTCTAAACTCCCCTAAATGTGTATTTGTTTCTATGTTTGTACGTTAAACTAGCCCCTATAAGAAATAATGAGAACCTGCCTTCATGAGATGAAATTTATGGACAATTTAGCATTTCTTCTCCATATATACACCAATACATTCCTTTCCTAAAGCCAGGAAGTTTTTTTGGGGGGGTGGATTATAGTATTGCACAGGTGAATCTACAACTTGAAATATATAGTAACTGGAAGGAAGTGTAGTTATGAATTCACTGTTTTGACTACAGTGCTTGGAAGTGCCTAACGAGACATTTTCAGCCTTCAATCTAGCGAGCGGCATACGCCAGGGCTGTGTTCTGGCCCCGTTTCTATTCTCATGTTAATGGCATGGAGGCGAATCAGCTTGAACTCAGGGCCGACTGCCCCCACATAGGTGATCGCAGTGTTCCCATGTTAATTTACACCGATAATACTGTCCTAATGGTCAGGACAGCAATCGGCCTGCAATGCAAGCTGGACTGTTTTTGTTGGTTTATGTATAGCTTAGATCTAAGGGTAAGTCAGGCAAAGACGCATGTTATGATCTTTAATGCAAAGAAAAAGGACATGTCAACACAGCTCTAAGGTTAGCACTGTGCCTTTGTTCTCATTCCTAGGTATCCCCTTTGACACTCACTTAGCATGGGACCCCCCCAAAGTCCAGCAGAGCTGCTCCGTTCTCTAAACGTGCTGATGCTCTCCTGAACTTTGCCCGTGATTGGGCTACAAGGCAGTTAAGGATCTAGTGGCCATCTATAAATCCAAATGTTGTGCTGTTGCCTCCTATGGGGCCGGGTTATGGGGCATTAATGATCAGTGGAGTTTGGAAGCAACTGAGAATGGTTTCATTAAAAAGGTACTTTCTGTTCCTAGGAGCACCAGCTTCTGTGTATGCCACTCTGAGGATGGAATTGGGTGTGTAAATGACTCTATAAGGCTGCAACCACTTCTCCTGTGACTGAGAATTTGGTCTAGGAGTCAAACCCCATTTAACAGGGCCGTGCTCGCCAATTGTCTGAAACTTGACCGATGCCTGACAATTCCCTTGATGAGGTACATTCATGATACTTGCTTAAGTCTGGGACAGGAAGACTTGTTTACTTCCCCTGGCAGGGCAACAGTTGACTCCCACACCTCCATAAAGAATACCTTCTTAGCAAAACAAATGGAAGATTGAATTCGGAAGGTGGTCGGTATGCCAACTGTCCAGGCGTATATGCGGATTTGTGTAAATTCTGGGATGGAACGTTGTCTAACATGGGTGTGTAACCAGAACCACAGGTTTCTGTTAGTCAGATTTAGACTATGCACTGTGCACTTTGTGGCCGGTTTTCCTCCTTAGGGCTCTTTTTTACAAAGTCTACCTGCCTGTCCCTGCAGCGACCGCTCAGCACAAACCACAATTCACTTAGGGTATTTTGTAAATTTTATTCACAGCTGAGAAAACTCTTTCTATTACCTTTTCTAAAAGAGGTGATTATCCGATATTGCAAAGCAGCTTTTAACTTTTTACAGACTCTTCCTTCTGTTAAAATCTGTTTTTTAACTGCCCCCTATATCCATTGTGCCATAAAGCATAGGGCAACTATGACTGTATAGTAGTTGGCGCACTTTGTCATCAGTCTGCTTTAATGTAGGTATCTTATATTCTTATGACCATTTTCATGTAATGGTTTCTGAACATCTTTTAATTGCGACCTGTTTGCTGTATGATCGGAAGCAAAAACCCGCCCACCAGCACCACCACAGACACTTATCACCAACTGATCTTGGAGCACTGGAACCTTCTCACCCTGGAAGACATCCTCAAGTTTATTGATACCATCCACTCTGGGACACCCTTGGACCCATGCCCCCACAACAACTTTAATCATGCCGGCACCATCATCGCTCCCGAGCTATGCTGTACCATCAACCGCTCCATCGAAACCGCCATGTTCCTGGACGCCTAGAATCATGCGAAGATAAACCCCCTCCTAAAGAAACCTTCTGCAGACCCAACGGAGCCGAAAAACTACAGACTACACTGCTTCCTTTTCCACCCAAGATAATTGAAAAACAAATCAACTCACAGCTCACCGAGTTCATTGTAGCCAACAAACATCCTTGACCCCACCCAATCTGGATTCATGAGCAACCACAGTACCGAAACCGTACTCCTAGCAGCCACGGATGACATTTGCACCCTACTGGACTGTGGCGAGACAGCGGCCCTCATCCTCTTCGATCTCTCTGCTGCCTTCGACACCATCTCCCACACCACCCTGTACAGCAGACTGCACGACGCCGGCATCCGCGGCAAAGCCCGGGAATGGATCTGCTCCTTCCTCACCACCCAAATTATCAGGCTTCCACCCTTCCCCTTGAATCCAACAGAAACCAGATGCGGAGTTCTCCAAACTTCTTCCTGAGCCCCACCCACTTCAATAGCTACATGACCCTCCTCGCCGAGATCATCAGACGCCACGGCTCAACATTGTCTCATATGCCGATGACACACAGCTCACTCTCTCCCTCACCAACGAATCATCAACAGACAAAAAGAACTTTCACAACGGAATGAAGGCAGTCGCCTTCTGGATGAGGGACAGCAGCCTCAAGCTCAACTCGGACAAGACGGAGATCCTCATCCTAGGTCCTGCTACTTCCGCCTGGGATGACTCCTGGTGGCCCAGTAGCCTCAGAACTGCTGCAACTCCGATTGACCATGCCTGCAACCTTGGCATCTTTCTTGACTCATCATTGTCCATGGCTCACCAAGTCAAAGCAGTCTCCTCATCATGCTTTCCCACCCTTTGCCTGCTTGGGAAGATCTTCAAGTGGATCCCCATTGACGCAAGAAGAACAGCCAACCAGGCACTCGTCAGCAGTAAACTCGACTATGACAATGCACTCTATGCTGGAATCAACAAAAAAAAACAATCAATACTCCAGAGAATACAGAACCCCATGGCCAGACTAATCATGGACATCCCCTGCCACATCTCTGCCCACTTGAGAGACCTACATTGTCTCCCCGTCAACAAACGCATCACCTTCAAACTCCTGACCCACGCATACAAAGCCCTCCACAACGTCAGACCTGCTTACCTCAACCACCACCTCTCCTTCTACACCCCCTCCAGACAACTCAGCTCAGCGCAACTGGCCCTCACTACCATCCCCAGGATCTGGAAGATCACGGCTGAAGGAAAATCCTTCTACTACCTCGCCGCGGAGACCTGGAACACGATGCCGTTCCACATCAGGCCGTCTCAATCGCTGGCTCAGTTCAGGAAGAACCTCAAGACTTGGCTCTTTGACTGACCCGCGCCCCCCCAGCTAGCGCCTTGAGACACCCTTGGGTGATAAGTTGCACTTTATAAATGTTGATTGATTGATTGATTTATCTTATTGCAGTTTGAATGAATCTGTATGTATTTATTGGTTTTATAGTGTTATGGTCTAGCTAGACCAAATAAAGTTGTTTCTGTTTCTGACTCTGACAGGCCTAACATAATGATTTATATAAATGCGAACTAATTCAACGTTTAAAAAAATATCCCAATTATTAGTTTTCCACCCCCCCCTCCAAGCCTGGAGTAGGTACAAGATTTACTCCACTGAGATTTACTCTAGTTAAGAACAAGAATAAATGCTTTTGCAGGAACATGGGAGAACTGGAACAGCTGTACATTGACAAGGGCGTAATATTTTAACAACTGCAGAAAATGTTTTCACCTTTTAGGAAACCAGAGAGAGTTTTCAAATATATTACTTTTCAGATTCACAAAAGCTTTCCTGTAGCATGTTTGAAATTCTACTATTGTCACTGGTTTTAATGCTTTCGCTGATCTTTTGTCAATTTAAAAAAAAATGAAATCTGTACCTCGATGAGGTCAGAATCCTGTATGGACAGATTTCTGACTATTTATGTTATGTTCATATACTTAGTGATATTATTTTTAGACTTTGTGGCTGCAGTGGGTGAAGTAACACCATTAACAGGTGTTGGCATTTTCATCATAAATAGAGCTTAATCCTATTACACACATTAACTTGAACAAAGTAAGACAATAGATGATTGGTGGCAAATTAAAAATCATCATCGGCTCAAGGAAGATTCAAATGTTGATGACTAATGGTGGTGACTAATTTGCTCGATGAGAAGGGAAGTCCCTAGAACAGACAGGATTGGGAGAGCCACGTGTTCTCTTGTAAAAGCCTCTAGTGTAAGGGCAGTGGAAAGAGATTTACCACCTCTTCTGGTTTGACCAGAAAAGGATGATTTCACCATTCCATTTTGACTGAGAGGCTTGTGCTTACCAGTATTTAGCAGAAATAACTTGTCTAGTTAACTTCTTTCTGACACGTTCCTTTCTCCAATTTATGTCAGTTAAGTAAGGGAAGCCACCTCACTCCAAGCCATTAGAGACACTGTCTTCAGTGCTTACATTTTAATTCACAAATCATCGGTGTCATGAGCATTAGTCAAATTAGCTAAATGGGAGAAAAACAAGACTACAACACCCAAAATGCATTAGGCTTTGCCACAAAATTACAGGACTGTGTCCATTATAACCTGGAGGGAGATGAACACACAAGGAAACATAAATAATTGTTTTGGGGAAATAGTTATAACATTAAGCTACAAACATTTGCCTTTAATAAAGTTAATAATGATAATGACTTAATAAAGTTTAAAATTTATTTTTGTGCCATGGCATGCTTAATAATGCCACAGCAGTATTTGAAAGTAATTTCATCACAATTCTAAGTAATTATTTGTGTGCAAATTATACACAAAGGTAATGGGTCAATCTTGGAAAATAAAAGGTTAATTGTGAGAACGAAATACCCAAGTGTCTCCACCCAATCAGTAAGATTGTGCATAACTGAGTGCACAAATGTGTGAAAATGTTCACGTCTGAGTGGTACCGGAAGGGCATTGCAATTTCTTACGACTATGCATGATAGAAAAAAATCAGTTCCCTTTTCCAGGGTATAATGCAGCATTATCCCTCAAGGTAGTGGGCTATTTAACCCTATCCAAAATGTTATGTTGTGCAGTAAAATAGACAGATTGGTTGAATTCGGTTCAAAATTGTCTTCAATGGAAGTGCCTTGCCAAAACACTCTGAAAATAGGCTCAAAATCTCTTTTCTCTGTTAATGTATTTCAGTGATGAGATTTGAAAATTCACAGGATAGCACCCAATTCAACCACTGGTACTTGTGATGTCACACAAGAGTCTGTTTTCCAGTCCATGTCTATCCTAGGGAGCTCATCTCGTTCTAAGTTCCCTAACCCTCGCCCCTCCCCCAGAAACATTACTTTCTTGCCTTCATTTCTATTGAAGCCCAATGCCCTCCCGAAACTTTCCAACTCTTGCTGTAGCATGGGGACCGACCTTTGTGAATGAGTAAGGTAAAGCAGTGCATTGTCTGCATACATAGATAACACATCTCCCACGCACCCCCCCTATTAGTCAGGTTCTTCCTGAGTCTCACGGCCAGAGGCTCTAGTGCAAAAGCAAACTGCTGAGGTACAGGGGACATCCCTGCCTGGTGCCCTTCTCCACCGGCCACTGTGCGGAGACTACCCACTCTGACTTAACTTGCACTGTAGGTGCAGACGATAGCAACTTGATCCACCCTGTGTATTGGGCACCAAATCCTATCCTCTCTGGTAATGCTAACAAATACTGCCAATCTAGCGTGTCAGGTTTTTTTTGTATACAAAGCACTATCAATGCCCCTTTCACATGGTTAATCTTGGTGGTATGCAAAAAGTTCTTCAGATTCAGGTAGATCTTCAACCTGGGGTGACTCCTCGGTTGGCTCCACGTACCAGGGATGCTATGACTCCTAACATCTCCGTTGCCAGTACCTGGGCCAAAATGTGTATATCTGCATTCATCATCAACATAGGTTGGTAAGACCCAGAGAGTTTAATATCTTTATGTGGTTTTGGTAACATAACTATCCCCACCTTGTTCATTTATCCTAGGGGAATACCTATGTGTCTGGCCTCCTGGTATTGCTCATGAATTTCTTCCATGAAGGACCCTTCACATTCCTGGGACATTTTTGATTGCTTCTAGTAGTTCGTCTGAGCCCAGTTCCTCTTCCAGGAGCTCCATCTGCTCGACCATCAGCCTAGGTTTGGGAATTTCCACTACAAAGTCTTCCCTCCACTCCATTCCTCCTCCTCTGACCAATCGATATTACGCCTGCAGGTGAGTGGCCACGACTTTATTAATATTTTTCTGGGTTACCGCTATGCCCCGATTAGGTTGTTCTAGGGATAGGATGCTCTCTGGACACACTGTGTATGTTTGTAAAGTGTGTGGACAATACATTAAGATAGAATCTTGCCAGATTTTTGTTTGTGAAGTCATACTACGAGTAAAATTTTCACATAGACTACTGACCAGCAAAATATGTGTACAAGAAATGTGTATTGTATGTGTGGGAAAAAATACTTCTAAACCCAATGAAACATTAGGGTAAGCTCTGCAGTCCTTGAGAAGACTGTGTTTTCCGAAATCCTGAAGCCCTAAAGACTATGGCCCTCATTCTGACCTTGGCGGGCGGCGGAGGCCGCCCGCCAAAGTCCCGCCGTCAGGTTACCGTTCCGCGGTCGAAAGACCGCGGCGGTAATTCTGACTTTCCCGCTGGGCTGGCGGGCGGTCTCCTTCAGACCGCCAGCCAGCCCAGCGGGAAAGAGGCTTCCACGATGAAGCCGGCTCGGAATCGAGCCGGCGGAGTGGAAGCTGTGCGACGGGTGCAGTTGCACCCGTCGCGTATTTCACTGTCTGCGCAGCAGACAGTGAAATACATGTAGGGGCCCTCTTACGGGGGCCCCTGCAATGCCCATGCCAGTGGCATGGGCACTGCAGGGGCCCCCAGGGGCCCCGCGACCCCCCCTACCGCCATCCGGATCTCGGCGGTCCGACCGCCGGGATCTGGATGGCGGTAGGGGGGGTCAGAATCCCCGCGGCGGTGCAGCAAGCTGCGCCGCCGCGGAGGATTCGATGGGGCCGCGGTACACTGGCGGGACCCCGCCAGTGGTGCCGGTCCGACCGCGGCTTTACCGCCGCGGTCGGAATCCCCATTGAAGCACCGCCGGCTTGTCGGCGGTGCTCCCGCGGTCCTCCGCCCTGGCGGTCAAAGACCGCCAGGGTCAGAATGAGGGCCTATGTGCCATACAGTATTACGGGCTCATGGTCTGCAGAGCTGGGTCTTAGAGTCTGACTGTCTAAAGCGTGGATCTGTAAACTATGCACTCTTATGACTAGTTCTCCTGTTTGAGGTTTAACATTGTAACATCTCTGCATTCTAGCAGGTACAGTACACTTAGGGTTCAAATAGCTACATTTCCTGCTATCTAAGGGATATCCCTTGCGTTCACTCGTCAGCTCATTCACTCACTAATCAAATCACTTTCTGAACCAATCACTCACTCACTTGCTCAAACAGTGGCTCACTCACTCACTCATCAGCTCCTTCATACATATACCCATTCATCCACGTACTTATTCCCTCGGCACATCTATGGTTTCCACACATCTTCACTATATCTTGAAGGGCACATTCGCAACAATGTGATTTCGCAGGTTTTTAACCATTAAAGCTCAAATTTAAATTTCTTCTGACTCTTGTGCATATGTATAAACCCACAGTTTGAAAAGAAAGAGGGAACATTGGCGTGGCCATGCACTTTCTGATGATATAAACAAGCCCTGCACTTATCATTTGGAAAGCAGGCCACTATTTATTTAGGCTCTGGATTTGTTTACGCAGTAAGAAGGCTTGGGGTGGTCCTCCCAAGGTCTCCTGATCTTAAACACCATCATCATAGATGAATCTGATTGGAACTTTCTTGAGCTGACATCATAGCTGTCTTTATGACGTCAGCAGCAAGACCATCACACTCACCTGGAGTCAGCACTTCCAATGTTTACTTTCTCAAACACGCAGATTGGTTGCTTTATCCCAGCTGCATCTTTCCCGGCAGAATGTTTTCTAGAAGCCCTCGAACACCACCATCTCCACAGGTCCTACGGTCGTCGAGTGCTGGGAAGAAGCTCTTAGCAGACAAAGTCCCACTAACCGAAAACATGGATGTAAGTCCTACAGAGACACCTGCTGCTGCTAGCGCCTCCAATGAAACCCTGCGGTCTGTTCATCCGGTGAAAAAGACGGGCGCGGTGGTGATGGACACCGGCACGGGGACTTGTAAAGCTGGCTTCGCTGGGCAAGCCACACCACTGTCGATTGTGGACACAGTGATCAGCTATCCCCTGGGGAAGTCCCTGAAATGTGGGAACATAAGAGAACCCTATTTTGTTGGCCAACTTGCCTGGGAGCAGCCGGACGTAAGGATCGTGGAACCGGTGAGGCACGGCATCATCACTGACTGGGATGCTGTGGAGACCCTCTGGAGGAATATCTTCTACCATGGTCTGAGGGCCTCGCCCGAGGAGCACGCCATTCTGCTTTCAGACCCTCCGCTGTGTCCCACCACCAACAGGGAGAAGATGGTGGAAGTCGCGTTTGAATCCCTAGGTTGTCCAGGCATGTATATAGCATATCAGTCCATTTTGTCAGCATATTCTTACGGGAAGATCAGTGGCTTGGTCGTGGAATCTGGGTACGCAGTGACTCACACTGTGCCCGTCCTCCAGGGGTACAATCTTCCACACGCTACAGAGAGGATGGACCACGCCGGGAAAGACTTGACCGAGAACTTGTTGAACACGTTGTTTCAGTTTAGTGATGCGTTCAAAGATAACGCAAGGCATATTGTGGAGGACATCAAACGTAAATGCTGCTACGTCACCCTCGACTATGAAAGTGAATTGAACCTTCCAGAAAATCACTATTTGGTGGACTACCAGCTTCCTGATGGGCAAGTCATCACCCTCGGTAAGGAACGCTTCCAGTGCCCCGAAGCACTATTCAAGCCACCGAAAGTGGTTGGCGTCGACCAAACAGGCATTCACAACATGGCAGAAACCAGCCTAAAAAAAGTCTCAGAAGAGTGCAAAAAGGAGATTTCTGAGAACATCCTTTTGTGCGGAGGATCTTCGCTGTTTGAAGGTTTCCACGAGCGGTTCTGTCGAGAAATTAAAAAATGGCCATCTCAACAATTCAAGAGTAACGTCATATCCCTCCCAGAAAGGAAGTACTCCACATGGAGAGGGGGCTCCATTTTGGCCTCTTTAAATGCCTTCCAGTCTTGCTGGGTCCAAATGGATGAGTATAGAGAGCAAGGCCCACATATTGTCCATCGCAAGTGCTACTAAAGATAATTAAATTTCTCAATCTTGCTAATCAAAAATGAAAATCTTGACTACGTATAAGCAGAAACAATAAATGACTGAACATTAAAAAAACAAAAAACAGTATCCTGTCTAGTCAAATAAGGGAGGGCTCTAGTGATGGGTGTGTGCTAAGATAAAAAGAAGGATAAAAGAGCTGGAAATACAGAATTTCGAATGAGTAATAGTGACTAAATAAAACAGAAGGACAGTGTCATCCGAAATTAAAGGACAAAGGAGGTTTTGGCTGTTCGTGTAGGACCTTATGTCCAGGGGCTCTGCAGTGATAATTTTCCTGTAAAAGCCAAATAAGAATGCACTTTTCCACCTATTTTCAAGGCCCCTAGCAAAATAGAATTTTGCTTCTTGGAGTGCTCCTTGTGCAATGTAAAAGGACTATTTTCTTGCCTTTTAAAGTGATTTGGAGCTAGCACAGGGCTGTGTTCTGTGTCAGCTCAATTACCTCGCCTTACACAAGCACTGGCCTCCTCTGACTCGAGGAACCGCACACTTACTTCCAGGGGCGTAGCTTAGTGGGGTGTTGGGGTGCTACACCCCACTAATAAATGCACTTTCTGGTAATTAGTTGTGTGCGGATGCTTTCAGTCGGGTATGGTGAAGTGTCTGTCCGATTTTACCAGGAATTTTTGCACACAGAGACTAACGCACACACCGTGTGTGCGTTTGTCTCTGTGCTGGGGTCAGAATTATGGGCCAGATGTACCAAAGGATTTTACCCATTCTGTGTCTATGGGAAAAAGCTTTCGTACATATGGCCCTATGAGATCTCCAGCAATTAGCACATTCCTCGCATTTTTTCCCACCAGGTTAACCCTTCCGAAATTAACCGTATGAAAAATACCCATTTAAACATGAGACATGGTAACTTTTGTGCCATACGCACAAATTCTGAAAGCCATTTCTCATTTTCAATGAGGAAACTCCAATTAGAAGACACTATTGCACACAGGGCCTAGTCCTGAGGCCTTTATATGTTCTGCTCCAGCACAGAATGGGTCTGTGTGTCTCTTTTAGGCGCTTTAAGCACAAACATTAATTCGAAATAAGTTTGAGTTGATGCATGTTTTTCTGACAGCAGAGCGCGGAAAGGCAGAGAGGCAATTTACTGTCCCGTATTTGTAGTTCTGCAGTGTAGCAGGGGTCTCACTTGCGTAAGATGGGAAGAAGAAGTAGATCGTGACACCAAGCGGAGGAACGATGTAAAAGTTTATTCCATAAAAACGAGGACCCGCGACCACAGCAGCAGCGAACGGCTTCTGGAAAAACGATCAAACGACACCTCCGCGACCATAGAGAGCCACCAATGAGGTCGCAGTTCCATAACAGAATACAAACATAGACAACACAATAACATAAGGCTTAAAAGAAATTATCAAAAATACAATCTAATAGAAAATTGCAATATCACTACATCACCTCCCTTCCTAGAAAGAAATGATAACAAACAAAGCAAATCAAACAAGAATATAATCACAAAATCTAGAAGGTAGGTTAATAGTTCTAGAACTGCAAATAGATACAGGTTCTGATCTGGCCTCACTGGAACCGGAATCAACATCACCAATTGTATTATGCTGGGATTAAAATTTGCCAGTACCACAGACAGCATCATGTATTTCACCATAAGTATTGCTAAAAACAGATGTATTAGTACCACTCATATTTTCATCTGAGGATTTTGTAATACTACCGGATAACACAGAGTTTCCTGAGACTTCATTAGCAGAGACAGTGTCATGTGCCACATTTTCAAATAGAGAATTTCCAAACTCACTTGGTAACATGGAACCTTCTACTTTCCTACAGTGATACATTTTTTTGAAGACTTGTGCTTGTTCATCAGAAATAGGAATTACACTATTTTTATTCCACCACCCTTTCCCTTCTAATAAAACAGAAACCTTTGTGATCTTAACAATTTTTAAAGGTAATGAATACTTACATTCTTCCTTACTTACTCTAAAAGTTTTTTTGATCAAAACCCAATCATTCACACATAACTCAATTTGTTTGGTATTTCTCCTACGATCTTAGTCATTTTTTTGCTTTAGCTGTTCACTATCAACTCGATTTCTTCAATAAGGGTTATCATTCATCATCACATGTTGAACTCTGCTTTTCTTCTAAAAGATCAACCATTCATCTTGGTGCAAGTTTTTTTCTAGGATCTCTTCCACAAAGTAACTTAAAAGGAGTGACTCCAGTAGTGGAGTGAGGGATGGTTAAATATGCCCAAAATTTCTCTTGTAAAAATTCTGCAACATCAGAGTTAGATGCCAAGGCAGTCTGAATTCCATCTTTGAGTATACGATTCGCCCTTCACACTAAGCCATTTGAAGCCAGCCTGTAGAGAGCTATTCTTAGATGTTTAGTATCATGCAAATTCATAAACTCACACATTTGTCTTGACACAAAATGAGTACCATTGTCAGTGACAATAATGTTAACTGGACCTTCCTGTTTGAATAATTTGCTTAGAAAATATATCACCATATCACAATCTGTACTAGGTACAAAAGAGTAATAAATCCATTTAGAAAAATAGTCAACCATGACTAACAAGTACCTTTTATCTCTTGGTAAAAAGTAAAATGGCCCAGAAATGTACAAGGCCACTTCTCCCAGGGTTTCTCTGGAAGAGGAACAGGACATAACGGTTTGGTGACTGATTTCCAGTGTTTGTCAGATACCATACATTCACAACAATTATTTATGAAGCTCACAACTTGTATGTCCATTCCAGGCCACTAATATGACAACTTTCACTTCTTAGAAGTAGCAGAGACCCCCATATGACCTTCATGTGCAATACCGATGATTCTGTTAATAAGTTCAGTAGGTGGAACCACAAGATCACCCCTTAAACAAATGTTATTCACACACAATAACTCTTTGGCTATTTGCTCAAAACATCTGAGTTCGCCAGTTAGTTTTTTTTCTCAGATGGCCATTTCGTTCTTAAAAATACTAGTACTTTGGATAATACCTCATCACTGGCCATGGATGTCAACCACTCATGTTCTGTGTTGTGATTGCGGGACACAGCTAGAACATCCGTCAATGGTAGAACACACTCTTGTTCAGAATCAATGTCCAAGGAAGCATCATAAGGCAACAGTATGCAGGATAGGCAATCAGCACGAGCATTCTTACCACCATGTATGTATTTAGTAACCAAATTATACTCCTGAAGTTTGGATAGCGAACGAACCAAACATGCTGATGCTTTTCCCAATCCATTACCATTTGTTAATAACACAAGTGGTTTGTAATCAGTATATAATTCACAAGTGGTGCCCCATATATAAGTTTTAAACTTCTGGACTCCCCACACACACACCAAAGCTTCGCTCTCAATGGTACTGTAATGTATTTCTGCCTCAGACAAAGTCCTAGAAGCAAAGGCTACAGTATTGTCATGACCATGAACCTATTACCAAAAAACTGCACCTATGCCTTTCAAACTAGCATCAACCATAATAAACGGTTTTCCTGATGGATCAAATGCTTGTAAGGCTGGAGTGTTGATAACTAAATTCTTAATGTCTTCAAAAACTTTTTTAGATTATTACTCCACTCAAATTTGACTCCTTTTTAAGAAGACTTCTCAGTGGATGTACCACCATGGCATAACTAGGAACAAACCTGGCATAATACTCACACAGCCCTTAGAACGACCTTAAAGCATCTTTGTCAGTGGGAGGGCATTCATTTTTAACAGCATCTAAATTGCTAAACTTTGGCTTAATTCCTTCACGGGAAATAGTATGACCCAAATATTCTACCTCAGTAACCATCAGTTTGCATTTACTAGGTTTAACTGTCATACCTTTGTTAGTTAGAATAAGCAATACCTTATCTAAAACTCCTACGTGCTCTTCCTGGGTTTCTGTGAAGATTAATATATCATCTTGGAAAGCCTGTACCTGTGGTAAATCATGAAATAACTTTTCCATTAGTTTTTGGAATACACTTGCCGCAGAAGTAAGCCCAAACTGCAAACCTAAAAATTTGAAAGCTCCAAATCGAGTTACAAATGTGGTTAAATCTTGAGAACCTTCACTCAAAGCAATCTCGTGATATGCAGAATCAAGATCAGTGGTTGAGAAAAACATTGAACGCCCAATATTAGTGATAATTTTTTGAATATGTGGAAGGGGATGACAATCCACCACTATGTTCTGATTGAAAGTTCTGAAATCCACACATAATCCTAACTCACCACTTTTTTTCTTTGTGATCAGGATGGGAGAAACCCATTCTGATGAATCAGTTGGAGCAATTATGTCCTCAGATTGTAATTTATGTAGCAAATTCTTTAAATCCGTTCTAATGGTTAATGGTACTAGTCTAACTTTGTGCACCACTGGGATCGCACTTTTGTTTAGTTTCATGTGATGTTCAAAGCCACATACAGTACCCACTAGATCTTTAAAGACTTCCGCGAATAAAGTGACCATGCAATCAGTATTATTATTAGACATAGTCACATTCGAAACATTATCATTCAAATCTAAATCAGGTAAATCTCCTAAAGTTACAGAAACATCATGACCAGAACGCAAAATAATTTCAAGACGGGCCAAACCCTTCCACCCTCTAACGTCCCAACCTTTGACAGCAACATATACCTAGGTAGATATGGATCTGCCTAAGCATTGCAGATTGGACCAAAAATAACCTAACAAATCAATGTCGTAGTCATCAAATTCCTTAGGACTCATATCCGGAGATTGTAAGACGATAGTGTCTTTCCACAATTTAAAGAATGTATGATCAGCTAAAATGGCGATGGGAGCCCCCGAGTCAGCTAAAATGAAAATGTTTTTGTTATTAATGAGCACATCACTCTTGGTATCTCTAATAACCTTCTCGGGTTTACCACAAATTTCATTAGGAAGATCAACTGTTAATAAAACATTTGAGAATTCATTAGAAAATTGTGCAGTATCTTCATTCTCATCCATGCTAATTCTCACTTTGTTATAACTACTCTTGTTACTTATCTGTGCCAAGCAAGCACTTTGAAAATGGTCAATTTTCCGACAACGATTGCATCTTTTACCTATCAGAGGACAAGAAGAATCATTCCCAAGATGATATTTAGAACCACAACAGAAACATGTCCGTGAATGTTTTCCTTCTCGCCCACAATATGCTTTAGTTTGTTTTCCTTGTTTATTACTCACTGTGCACACTACTTCTCCATTACTCACACAATCTAGAGAAGTGTTTTGGTTAGCTAATGTCAGAAGATTACCCATTAAGTCAAACTTCCACAGGAGCAGATGCCTTTTACCCAACTCCCTCCAACAGATGCGTGCTCAGACTTTAACTGATTGTCTGAACCCTGCATCCACTAGTGGGAAAGGGTAATGGGAATAGAAAAAGAGAGTCCGCCTCCAGATCCAGTTCCATCCTGTGTTTCCCACTTGAAGATAGGCTGTTCAGTGTGTCTCTCTGAAAATCTGCACCTTTCTTCTTATTGGGATTTTTTTAAAGGAAGGACCTGCAGTCGGGTGATAAGAGTATAGATAAGTACATTCCCACTGCGCATTCAACTGTTCAGCCATTCACATTCACCCAATTCTATCGTTCTCCTAACCTGGATCTTTTGAGAGACTAGTCTCTCTCTAAGAGAACAATGTTAACATAATATCTTCTTTTCTCTAGGAGTTAGAGGTTTCCAAGGTTCTCTGGAGAACAGTTCAAAAGTTCACAAATATACAAACTACAAATGTCTTTAACAGGAAACGAAAACTCCTTCTCAAGGATCAGTTTTCTCAATCACAGTCTCTATGAATTAGTCTGAGCACTGAGGTTGTCTCTAGGACTAACAAGTCTGCAAACCAAAGAGTTCTTGAATATATATGTACACATATATATATTGGCAAGGAACTCATGCAAAAGGATTCCTTATTGCAGTTGCTTGAAGTTCTGTTAAGCCAAAACAAATTATCCTCAGAAAGCTGATAGCCAGTTGTTGGAAGAAGGAACAAATTCAGCTTCTTCAAAAGGGAAAAAGTAGCTGGTGTGCACACCGTAACAAGAAAAATAATGAATTACTCAAAACTGGAAGAATTCTCTGTGAAACAAAGTGCCTCAGTAACACTGCTCATTCTCCTTAGGATGACTGTGCAGGGTGCCCACAGAGAAACAGCTGGAGGGAAGCTGGTAGAAACACTAGAGCGTTGACCTCACAAGGATTTGCGGCCACCATCTTGAGTGGTAGTTAAACCTGAAGAAGCTATTTCTAAGAACAGCCTCCGCAAGAGCCATTAGGAGTGAGGACGCCGCTGAAATCAACGTGGGTACAAGGAAAAGGGGAATCTTTTTGGCTGAGGGAAGAACTTAACAACGCTGGCAATAATTTTCCTGACAGCTAAAACCCTAGAAGTAGTTAATGATCTTTCTATTCCCTTCGCTATGTCAATAACTTCTACAAGTGTGGGGTTGCGACAAGCTGAAAGTCTCTCCTGAATTTTCTTATGGAAACAATAGAAAACAAATTGGTCTTGTATATAAATATCAACATTACAGCCAAATTCACATTTGGAAGCTAGAACATGCAAGTTAGCTAGATACTCATCAACGGTTTTATCACCCAATTGCTTACACATGGCAAAATTAAACCGTTCTAATAATACCCTAGAGTCATCTGAATACTGCTTCCTCATTCTTTCTTTTCCGTCTATGTAACTGTCCCACGATGTATCAAAACCTCTAGGTGGAGGAATCACAGGTAAATTGTCAAATATACGTTGACCGGCAACCCCAAGGTGATTAAATAATAATGTCACCTTCGTGTTAGGAGAATAACCATTGATAGATGTGAGATAGTTCTAAAA
The DNA here is from genome assembly GCF_031143425.1 of Pleurodeles waltl. Classification (NCBI taxonomy): domain Eukaryota; kingdom Metazoa; phylum Chordata; class Amphibia; order Caudata; family Salamandridae; genus Pleurodeles; species Pleurodeles waltl. The sequence goes on from NC_090451.1 coordinate 83,549,958, forward strand.
CATTTGTGGCCACTCAGAGCATTTAATATCAGGCTTTCCAGCTTTCTGTAAAAACGCTGGTGGTTCAATAACTCCATGATTGGTCACCATGATGGTTAACAAGTTAAATATTAATCAAAACTGAAATGTTAATCAAGCAACTGAGGCGGGTCGCTATGCTACTTTCTCCAAAATAGTGCTGGGAAAGAAGGAAAAAAAAACCACCAATCCAATATGGCTGCTGTAACGCGTGTGGCAGTAACCAGGGTAACACTCTAGACGAAACGCACGTGTCACATTAATATAAACTGAGAAGAACGTGCGCGTCACGTGATGCGAGCCTCGAAAGCAAGAAGAGTCTCGCAGACAGAAGGAACCGCCAGTCCTTCAATAAATATGAAACAAAAATCTCACAGATTAGCTGATTTCCACCAGAAAGCCGGTTTCCACCAATTTGCACGGTAAGAACAGCAAGCCACGGTCTCTCCAAAGGAAACACAGAAGTTGTCAGTGGGTCCCTCCTCTCCTGAATTACAACAAGGCGTACCCCACTCCTGGTACCAAATTGTAGCAGTGTCACGACTTGAGTGCTTCTTACCACCATAATCAGCCAGTCTCTGGGTACCACTTGGTTTCTTGCTTGTTCTGTATTGACCAAGGTAGGGGCGACCCTTTCCAGTAGCAACTTTTCTGCTGATAATAAAACACCAAGCATGCCGTAACTTCCAGAAGGAGTCCCAGAGGAAAAACTCAACGTGGGAAAAACCTCAGAATCAAGGACTCCTGAAAAAAAGAAGAAAAAAATCACAAAAAAGAACTGGAACAAGCTGCAGGCGGAAAAAGAACAGGAGAAATCCAAAATCACAGGATACGGGAGCGAGGAGCACAACCACGAAGGAAGTGTTTGCAACGCAAGGAACAGAAGACCAACTGTGCTTATATACTGACAAACAGGAAGTGACATGCAGGAAATATTGAAGACACCATCTTGGATTGGGAAAGACCACATTCAGGTGAATGAAAAAATAGCCATATTATAGAAAGGTAGTGAGCAAAGCATGCAGGGAAAGGAACACAGACTCTTGGGAAGAAGAAACATGGCTAAGGCAGGGAAAAGAAAAAAGGAAGAAAAAAGAAGAAAAGAGGAAAACAGCAAGAAGAGGGAAGCAACTTAAGATGGCAAAGAGTGAGGGCAACCTAAACAGTGCCCAAAGGGAAAGTTTAGCCAAAAAGCAGACCATGGCAGAAATGGCCGTTCGAGACATGGACTGCCGATCTGACCCTGACCCGTGAGTGAGGCGCCGCCGGTCTTTGCGGCATCACAGTTGGTCCCCTCCCCGAAGCCCCTGGTTTGTCTGGAAAATGTTGAAAAAATGAGCAGACTAAACAAGGAGCATGGACTGAAGAGGCATCTTCCTATGATGGGATATCCTTTCCAGCGAATCAAGAACTGCAGATGATTCCGAAAAATGAGAGAATCGCATATCTCTTGTACCTCATACTCGGGATGACCATCAACTAGAAGAGGAGGAGGGCAATGAGCATTTCTCTTGCAAGGATCAGGAATGAAAGGTTTGAGTTGGGAAACATGAAAAACAGTATGAACTTTCCAAGTCACTTGTAAACGAAGTTGGACAGAGACTGGATTGATGACATGCTGAACTCTAAAATGACCATAGAAATGGGGTTTGAACTTATTTTGAGAGAGGCAAAATAGCAAAAACCTAGAAGAGAGCCAGACCTTGTTTCCAGGCTGGTAAGATGGTGCAGGACTACGCCGAGTATCAGCTACCTTCGTCATGTAACTTTTTGTAACCAAGAGATTGGTACGCAGCAGGTATTGAACCTGACGGACATTTCGTACAAATGAGGTAACTGCTGGATCAGGGGTGTCTTTAAGAGTGATGATAGGAAAAGCAGTAGGATGAAAACTATAAGTACAAAAAAAGGGTGTGGACTTAGTTGCACTATGGACTGCATTGTTATAGAAAAACTCAGCTAATGGTAGCTATGATGACCAATTACTTTGAGTTGCATTACAGAAACAACATAGAAATTGTTGTAGTCCTTGATTAAAACGTTCTGTTTGACCATTGGTCTGGCAATGAAAGCCAGATGATAGGGCCACCTCTATATGTAAAAACTTACAAAACGTTCTCCAAAAACGAGACACATATTGATGTGCTTGATCAGAAATTATTACTTGCGGGAGGCCATGTAATCAGAAAATATCTTGTAGAAAGACTTGACTCATTTCCTTAGCGGTGGGTAACTTCTTTAGGGCTGAAAAATGAGCCATCTTAGTGAAAGAGTCTACCGTAACCATTATGACCTGATATCCTGCAGACGATGGTAATGAACATATAAAATCTGTGTCCCCGTTTGCCATGGAACGGAAGGCACAGGCAAGGGCATCAATAAACCTGCTGGCTTGGTTCGAGGTGTCTTTGTCTGAGCACATATCGGGCAAGATCTTACATATGTTTCCACATCAGATTTTAATGTGGCCCACCAAAAGGAGCGAAGGAGCAGTTCCTGTGTATTCTGTATTCCACGATGACCAGCAGTAGGAGAGTAGTGACACATTTGAAGGGCTTCCGTTTGCTCCTTCTTAGTAGGCAAAAATAAGGTGTTCTTAAGATAGTAATACTCCTGGTATTTCTGTACATGGGAACTTAAGCCGTTCCATTCTTCCATAGGTACCTTCTGATACTCGGTCTTCACTCGGAAGAGAAAGGATTGAACGACCCCCACCATTCAACCTGGTTCTATTATGTGTGGAAAGGTGGTAATTGTGCTTTCCGGATATCGGCGGGATAAGGCATCAGCCACAATATTTTGGGATCCAGGTATATAGGTTACCACAAAGTCATATTGGCTAAAGAAGAAAGCCCATCTGGCTTGCCAACTATTCCTGCATTGAAAACTGCAGAGGCATTGTAGATTGCGATGATCTTTCCTGACTTCAAAAGTTTCATGTGAACCCATTAGAAATTGCCTCCACTCCTTGCAGGCAGTTTTCAGTGCTAGTAATTCTTTTTCCAAGAGTAGTTTCGTTCTGCATCTGATAACATATGGGACAGATAAAAACCAGGGTGTTCTAGGTCGTCATCATCTTGTTTTTGCAATAACACAGCTCCAATGGCTCTATCTGATGCATTAGTGACCACTATACATTTCTTTGTAGTGTCAGGATGATGTAGTATTGGAGCTTCTGTAAAGGCGCGTTTTAGATTCTGAAAAGCTCTTTCAGCTTCTTCTGTCCACGTAAAACCTTTCTTTAGGTTTTCTTTCTTGATGGTCTGGGTTATCTGACCTTGTTGTAGTGCAAAGTCCTTTATAACTTGTCTATAGAAATTGGATAACCCTAAAAAGCACTGTGTCTCCTTGACAGAAGTGGGAGATGGCCAATCTAGTATGGCTTGTACTTTTTCTGGATCCATAGAAATGCCAACTTGATTGATACGGAAACCAAGATAGTGTACATTGGGCTTGTTGAACTCGCACTTTTGGGGCTTACAATATAGATTGGTCTGTCGGAGTCTTTCCAGAACCTGATGCACATGATGTTCAGGACAATGAGAATATATCAGAATGTCATCCCAATAGACCACAACACTTTGATTCAGAAGATCTGAGAAAATTTAATCCATAAATCTTTGGAATATGGAAGGTGCATTAGTCAGACCAAAAGGTATGACGCGAGATTCAAAATGACCTAACGGGGTACGAAAAGCGTTCTTCCATTCATCTTCCTTGATTCGTAACAGATGATAGGCACCCCACAAATCTAACTTGGTAAAAATCGTGGCTCCTTGGACTGCTTCCAAAACATCCTTAATGAGAGGCCTATCCTTGATGGTAATCTTATTTAACCCTTGAAAGTCAACACAGAGACGGAGATCTTTAGTCTTCTTTGGTACAAAGAAAAGAGGAGCCCCAGCAGGTGATTTAGAGGGAAGCAACTTTGCATGTTTTCTTCTATCTATTCCTTAAGAACCTTCCTTTCTTGCTCTGAGAAGGAATACATTATTCCAAATGGACCCACCTCCCCAGGTATCACAGGAATAGTGCAGTTATACTCCAGATGAGAAGGCAAAATGGGTCTTTGAGGTTTCTGGAACACGTCGGAGTAATCCTAGTAACAACTGGGTACTCCTTGAATGAGATTAATAGTATTGCTTGGATCAGTGGAAGAAAAAATTGACCCTCTTTGAGACCAATAGGAATCTGTCGGATAGCAATGTACTTGACAAAAGTGGGATGAAAGTGATATGGTCCTTGTTTCCCAATTGATAAATGGATTATGTCATGTTACCCAGAATCGTTGTATGGTTAGGGGAAGATATCAAGTCAAAAGCAACATATTGCTTATGTTTTCTGAATTGCAGGCAAAGAGTTGAAGTGGTATCCACCACTGGTCCGGAAGTTAAGGGAGAGCCATCAACTGTTTGAACATGCTCGGGAACCTCTTTAGGAACACAGGGTACTCCTTTTTCCTTAGCCCAGTTCTTCATCAAGGAACATTCCACTGGCTCCACAATCCAATAATGCAAATATTTATTCTTCCTGCTTAGGACACTGTAGAATTACTGAGAATATAAAGAGAGCTGTGGTACTCTGGAGAAGCAGATAGAAGGTATCTCAATGCCTCCCACCCCCTTCCTTCTCACAGGGGACGGGAGTTGGTGTTTCCCGAAGGCTAAATGGGACAGACTGGACACATTTGAATTAAATGCCCAGCACTGCCACAATAAAGACACAAGCCTTTGCGTCATCTGTGTTCTCGCTATGCTTCAGATAACGGTCCACGAGCAACATCTATTTGCATAGGTTCTTCATCTGTAGAAACTGTTTTTTCTGATGGATCCTGTTCAGGACGACATGTAGATGAGTGCATAGACACAGGCTGGGACGCAAACCTGGACCTTCATTTCTCCAATCCACTCTCTCGTAAACTGTACTCAATATTAAGGGGGTCATTCTGACCCTGGCGGTAAAATCCGCCAGGGCCAACGACCGCGGGAGCACCGCCAACAGGCTGGCGGTGCTCCCATGGGCATTCTGACCGCGGCGGTACAGCCGTGGTCAGAAACGGAAAACCGGCGGTGTACCGCCGGTTTCCCGCTGCCCTGGGGAATCCTCCATGGCGGCGCAGCTTGCTGCGCCGCCATGGGGATTCCGACCCCCATTACCGCCATCCTGTTCCTGGCGGTTGTGACCGCCAGGAACAGGATGGCGGTAAGGGGTGTCGTGGGGCCCCTGGGGGCCCCTGCAGTGCCCATGCCAATGGCATGGGCACTGCAGGGGCCCCCGTAACAGGGCCCCACCAAGATTTTCAGTGTCTGCCATGCAGACACTGAAAATCGCGACGGGTGCAACTGCACCCGTGGCACCCCTTCCACTCCGCCGGCTCCATTCGGAGCCAGCATCCTCATGGAAGGGTGTTTCCCGCTGGGCTGGCGGGCGGCCTTCTGGCGGTCGCCCGCCAGCCCAGCGGGAAACCCAGAATACCCACGGCGGTCTTTTGACCACGCAGCGGTATTCTGGCGGTCCCAGCCAGGCCGGCGGCTTCCGCCGCCGGCCGGGGTCAGAATGACCCCCTAAGTGTGCAATTGATCAGTTCCTTCAATGATGATTCCTGGATGGAATGCATCAGTTCATCTTTTATTTCGTCTCATAACCCTCGATGAAAGAGTGTCACCAAAGTACATTCAACCCATGTGGTTTCAGCTGCTAGTTGTTTGACACAAGTTATGTAAGTCAGGACATTCTGATTCCCTTGTTGTATCTCTCATAACGCCTCTTCAGCAGCAGCTTCCAGTCCAGATCGTGTGAACATTTGTTTAAAGGCTTGAAGAAAATCTGAATAGCTAGATAGTAAGGAGTCATTGGTGGCTACCAAGGGGGTTGCCCAGGCTAGGGCTGGACCAGACAGGGAGCTTATCAAATAACCAACCTTGGTCTTATCCTGGGTAAACTGAGAGGGTCGAAAGCAAAATATAGTGTTAAGGAATCCAGAAATTCTTTTACCTTCTTTGGGTCTCCCGAATAACGTGGTGTTGAGGTGGAGACAGTAGGTACATCAATGGATTGAGTCACCAGTGCCTGTCTTAGAGCAGTATTTTCGGTACGTAGTTGTTGTAATTCTCGTGCATGTTGCTGTACGGTATGAAGCATCGACTGTGCAGTTTCCACGACATCTTCTGGTGGACCTTCTATGGCTAACAGGGCAACGCAGAAATCTTGGGCTTTGCAATGTGTCACAACTTGAGTGCTTCTTACCGCTATAATCAGCCAGTCTCTGGGCACCACTTGGTTTCTTGCTTGTTCTCGATTGACCAAGGTAAGGGTGACCCTTTCCAGTAGCCACAATTCTGCTGATAATAAAACACCAAGCAGGCCATAACTTCCAGAAGGAGTCCCAGAGGAAAAAACCCAACGTGGGAAAAACCTCAGAATCAAGGACTCCTGAAAAAAGAAGAACAAAAGCTTCTGGAACAACGGTCAAACAACCACCTCCTCGTCCGGAGTTCCAAAACCATAGAGAGCCACCAATGAGGTTGCCGTTCCATAACAGAATGCAAACATAGACAACACAATAACATAAGGCTTAGAAAGAAATTGTAAAAACTACAATCTAATAGAAAATAGCAGTGTTACTACATGCAGCCCGTGCATTACTCCGGAGATATTTTGAGTTCATGTATGTACCCAAGATGCCAAATGGAGCTCACAAACCCTTCTGCGCTGGCAGAGCAGAGAAGACAGCACCACAACACCACCCCTAGTGTATGGTATCCGATTTCACCTGGTTCAGTAGCTCATCTGGGCACTCATAGTATTAGTGTGATGTATCACTGTTAGTGGAAAGGCTGGCATTAATCCCTCACATTAATGCATAATGATAGAGGTCACTGTGACCTTCACTCGTTATTCCCCATTCATGCATGGCAAAGGCTAAATTTCTGATTTTGAGTGACACAGTCATTCAGCGTTTGTGCTGCAACTTCTAATATTAGGAATTTAGCTGCAAAAACTGCACTCCCGCCATTTTCACCAGGTTCATATTAGTAGGTCAAATCTCGTCCCCAGGCACCATTATTTATCAGATAGTAGAAATACTGACCCAGTAACGAAGCGCTCTTTGGCCCTAAATCTAGTCAGGAGCCCACTGTAGTACTAAACTATTTTAGAGGATCAGTACCTTCATCCTCTCTCTTTTACTTCACTGCAGACAATATTGTCTTCCTTTAGTGTTTGATCAGCGGATTTCTGTAGACCAACTTGATGTCCAGCCTTCCATGAGGCGGTGAAAAAAGAATATGACATATTCAGAAATGTCCACCAGGGTGGGGAGAGTTTCTCTACCAAAGTGGACGGGTCCAAAGGGAGAGGAAACTGTTCTATGGAGAAATACTTTTGCTGAAAAATCACGACTGATGGTAATTGATGAATGAATTCCTCTTAGGGTAATTGAAATGTATCTGCTCAAGTACAACTACAAAAAAGGAGTACGCTGTTGGTGCTCACGTAGACTTGTTTACATGCTGATGGTGTACTCCAAAATGTTATGGGGACTACGTGTAAAGTTTTGTGAACTTCTGCCGCCTTTTCTTGAAGTCTTTTAGAAAGTTGACCCTCCCTAACCATGGTGGTGGATCCGCCATTTTGGATTGGGAATCTGAATCATCACCATTAACTCTGGACTTTGGCAGATCAAATGGCACAGCTCGCTTTCGCCGCTGGACTACCCATCTCTCCCGTTGTCCTTGAGCCAGTTCTTTCTCTGGCACATAGGACAGATGTTTTTTGAAAAATGTGTTCTGTGCAAACAACTTCTGCCAACATTCAAGACTTTAAAATTCATCAAAAGTGCAATAGCAGCTGAAGCCCTGATGGTCAGCTCTCCTTCCCCGGTCATCTCCGACAACTCTTTGAATACGACAAAGGGCCTCATTACGAGTTGACTTATTTGAGAGATAATACCACTACTGGCAAATACTGATACCACTACCTGGTGCACTAATCCACCCTTTTTCAAACTCTGCCCCTTAAATGGATCGGTACAGCAGTGATACCACTTTTATTCCTCTGTTCCAAGTTCCTGAACTAGGTATGTTTTGCAGTTTTCTACCACAAATTATTTTTCTCCTTCTGAAATGTGTGCAATGAAAAAGAGCAGAGGTTGAAATCCCATTTGGAAAGACTGCCATAGTGGCCATTACGACTTATGACCATTATCGGCCCGTCTGCCTCAGCATCTAGAATGCACACCTTTGCTACCATCAAGCAAAAGGGTGCTGCTTTGTTTGTTTAAAAGGGGCACAACCCCCAATCCATGATGCATACTACCATTGCAAAACAAAAAACTGTGCTATCAACAAAATACATCCTTCGCTGCTAATATTTCATTACCTTCTCCACAGCAGCATGCATGCCAATTAAAGGTAATGTGGGGTGATGACTACTACTAAGGCTTCTCCTTTAGTAGTGAAAAACAGAGCTGATGTCTGGAATGCTTGCAATAGTGTCTGCTCCTTCCAATCTCTTCCATCCCATTAGAGTTCATAATTCTTTTTCATAATGTGCCACTTCAGGCAGGGACCGTTATATGCTAATCAGGCTTGGTCCTAACTCTATAGGTACAGCCCAGCGGTAACTGCCAAGCCAGGTAGCCTCTACACCAGTGGTTCCCAACCTTTTGACTTTTGTGGACGCCCACTTTATCATTACTGGATCCCAGGGACCCCCACTGAATCATTATTGGAATCTGGGGACCTCCTGCTGAGTCATTACTGAAAGCTGGGGACCTAATTTATTAATATTTTATTTTCTAAGCAGTCGCAGACCTCCTGAGGAAGCTTTGCGGAGCCCCAGGGGTCCCTGGATCACAGGTTGGGAATCATTGCTCTACACATTGGGTTATTAAACCCTTTTGACCACTGTGGACCCCCACGTAATCATTACTGTAATCTGGGGACCCCCACTGAATGATTATTGGAATCCGGGGACTTTCTATTGAGTCATTACTAAAAGCCAGAAACCTTGGCTAATGCCATTTCGACGATTTGAACCTGAAAACTATACACAAAAATGCAGATATAAGCATTCATTAAGCAAATACATAAGTGAATAAATATTTTATTTAGTTGCCAGACAAATACAAAAAATCTGCATTTTAATGGATGGTTGAGGCTTTTCCAAATTCAACTGAGGGCATCCATAATCCACATCATATTCTATTTGATGCATTTGCGATGCCGCCACAAATCAATCTGAGATCACCAAATTAATTTCAAATGCGCTCACATTTACAGAACATTTTAAATCTTCATTTGGGCAGTTTGCTTCTTTATATACACTTTTTTATTATGTTAATATTATTTAATTTTCCAAGCAGTTGCAGACCCACGGAGAAAATGCCAGGGGCACTCGGACCGCAGGCTGCTTACGGCTGCTCCAGATTGAAATACAGGTAACTGGAGACCAGTTTTTGCCTCGCTGGGCCTCATCAGTGAAGTGCAGCGTCAGACCAGTGGCAACAGGGAGCATCGGAGCCATATACAACATACCTATTGTACTTAAGGTAGCAGACGGACACATAAAGGTGACTTTAGGCACCTGTGATAGGGACCCTGGAACCCCCGAGTCACAGGGGTCATAAAGGCAGTGACAGTAATAGAAAAACCACTGTTTACTTTCATAATTTAATATTCCTTGGCCTTCGTCTCCTCTGTAGCAGTTAGGAAGATGTTAAACTGCTTGTAGTGTGATGAAGGATCAAACTTTTGAGGTCATTTGAGGTTAAAAGATGTGGGGTGTTACTTCAGCTGCTCCCGTCACTTTCGTAAAAAGAAGTCCATGTTAAAGCAGATCGGAAGTATCTTGTCTCAAAGGCCCTCTAGGACACAAAGAGACTCTCACCGGTGTTCACAAAACTTAGGGCCTGATTTAGATATTGGCGGACGAGTTACTCCGTCTCAACGGTGATGGATATCCCGTCAACCGAAATTTAAATCAAGCCCTTAGTGTTGATGATCAAGACGGCAGTGGAGCTCAAAAATATACTTTTAGGCCAGGTGGATCATTTTCATGAAGCCAATGCTAGAGGATGGAGGGGTGATGGAGTCCGGAAAGACTGGAAGCTAACACCCTGTCATTAGACGATGCCCCATACGGCTCTCGGGATCTACAAGCCAGTTTGTAGCGAGCTGATGGTACAATATTGAGGAGCTCGACCTTGTTTGAGCCCAGCCTGATAACTTACTAACGCTCATTTGTGAAGTGGATAACAGAAGGCGTCTCCATGGGACCAGTAACGGTGCCAAAGGCACTAATGCAAGAAAGGAACTTGGGCCCTCGGTTAGTAAAAGTTGACCAACCTTGCAGGCCTAGGGGCCAATACATCTACTGCACTAATTATACCCATTACTTTTGTTGTGTTATTATAGTAAAAAACAACTTACATTGTGTTCATGGAGGTTCCATATGAGTGTTTGTCATTTCATAAAGGAGATCTCATTCCATTCTGGAATGTAACCTGAAAGATGGTGGAAAACAAACCTTTTTCCACTCCTAAACATACCTTATTTTTGGAGATCAAGAATCCCAGGATATGTCAAGATGAGCTCATTGATTTGGGAAAAAACCTCTGTCCAGAATCTCCACCTCATTAGTTTTAGACATGGGCTCTAGCAGCTGCAGGGCTGGCTAAACAGGAGATGCCAAGCTCGCTGCTGTTGTTGAATCGTTGATTAGTGCCTCAACTTCAAAGCGTCTAAAATCCGAGGTACGTGATAACTGTTGATTGCTGATGCTGCCAGGAGGAAGCTATATTACAATTTTGAGAAGTTTATGAGAGACGGCATCATCATAGACTGAAAGCTGCTGAAAACCTCTGACAATGAGCTTGGCTTGGACCCAGAAGATTACGCCATTCTTCTCACCGATCTCACTCACAACCCTGCTGGTAAAAGGGAGGAAATGGCTGAAGTCATGTTTGAGCGTTTCAATGTCCATGCACGTCTTATGGCCCACCAGCCGGTGTTATCAATGTATCCCTTTGGAAGGACGACTGACCCGGTTGTAGACTGTGGCCATTGTTTGACCCAAGCGGTGCCAGTGCACGAAGGGTATGTTATGCCACATGCTATCCAAAGAATGAATGATGTTTGCCTACAACTGACAAGGTACTTTGAGAAACATCTTCAAACGTTGATGGAGCACAAAGACCACATCGTTGAGGATATGAAACGCAAGTGCTGTTACATCTCTATTGACTTTGATGCTGAGCTCAAGCTGAACGCGGAAGCCCATTTGATACATGAGAAGCTTACAGCCTGCCATGTCGTGAGTCTTGAAAAGGAGAGGTTTGAGGTTCTGGAATCACTTTTTAGCCTTGAAGGGCCTTGTTAGAAAGGGGGTTTTTGGTTGGCAGTCAGGTTACCCCCTGTCCAAGCAAAAGCCCTCACTCTAGTCAGGGTAAGTCATACACAATCCAAGATTATCCTGTGCCCACCCTCTGGTAGCTTGGCACGAGCAGTCAGGCTTAACTTAGAAGGCAATGTGTAAAGTATTTGTGCAATAAATCATACAATACCGCCATATAACACCACAAAAATACACCACACAGTGTTTAGAAAAATATATAATATTTATCAGGATAATTGTAGGTCAAAAAGAATAAAGTTGCAATGTGAATTTGTAGAGATATCACTGGAAAGTGATATAAGAATGTCTTAAGTCTTTAAAAAGCAAACAAAGTCTCTTTCAGCACAAAGTACCTGGTTTGGAGCGGAAAATCTCCTCAGAGGGCCACAGAAGAAGAGATGCGTGGAAAAAGGGTGTGTGCTTCGATTTCTCCCCAGCACACACGGACTTGCGTCGTTATTTTTCACGCGGGAAGTCGTGCGTCATTTTCCGGCACGCTGACAGTCTCTTTCTGTGGATCGCGGGGATTACCAGATGTCCCGGGTCTGTGCGTGGATTTTCCTGCTTGTTTTCCGGCTGCGCGTTGGTCTGCGGGGCTGCGCGTCGTAATTACGATCTCATGGCAGGCGTCGCGTCAATTTCTCCTCTAGAGGTCGGGCGGCGTTGTCCTTGCGAAGCCGTGCGTCGAAGTTCCGGTCGTCCCGAAGGCGTCGCGTCGATCAGCGTCGGTGTGCGCCGTTTTTCGCGCCGCGGAACAAGCTGTGCGTCTAAATTTTCGGCGCACGGAGCGTCCAAGTGAAAAAGATACGTCTTTTTGGTCCTGAGACTTCAGGGAACAGGAGGCAAGCTCTATCCAAGCCCTTGGAGAGCACTTTCACAGCCAGACAAGAGTTCAGCAAGGCAGCAGGCCAACAGCAAGGCAGCAGTCCTTTGTAGAAAGCAGACAGGTGAGTCCTTTGAGCAGCCAGGCAGTTCTTGGCAGGATGTAGTTTCTGGTTCAGGTTTCTTCTCCAGCAAGTATCTGATGAGGTAGGGCTGAGGCCCTGTTTTATACCCAAATGTGCCTTTGAAGTGGGGGAGACTTCAAAGAGCGGCTAAGAAGTGCACCAGGTCCCCTTTCAGTTCAATCCTGTCTGCCAGGGTCCCAGTAGGGGGTGTGGCAGTCCTTTGTGTGAGAGCAGGCCCTCCACCCTCCCAGCCCAGGAAGACCCATTCAAAATGCAGATGTTTGCAAGTGAGGCTGAGTACCCTGTGTTTGGGGTGTGTCTGAGTGAATGCACAAGGAGCTGCCAACTAGGCCCAGCCAGACGTGGATTGTAAGGCACAGAAAGATTTAAGTGCAAAGAAATGCTCACTTTCTAAAAGTGGCATTTCTAGAATAGTAATATTAAATCCAACTTCACCAGTCAGCAGGATTTTATATTACCATTCTGGCCATACTAAATATGACCTTCCTACTCCTTTCAGATCAGCAGCTACCACTTCAATACTGTATGAGGGCAGCCCCAATGTTAGCCTATGAAGGGAGCAGGCCTCACAGTAGTGCAAAATGAATTTAGGAGTTTTACACTACCAGGACATGTAAACTACACAGGTACATGTCCTGCCTTTCACCCACACAGCACCCTGCTCTAGGGGTTACCTAGGGCACACATTAGAGGTGACTTATATGTGGAGAAAGGGGAGGTTTAGGCTTGGCAAGTACTTTTAAATGCCAAGGCGAGGTGGCAGTGAAACTGCACACACAGGCCCTGCAATGGCAGGCCTGAGACAAGGAAAAGGGGCTACTTAAGTGGGTGGCACAACCAGTGCTGCAGGCCCACTAGTAGCATTTAATCTACCGCCCCTATGCACATAAAGTGCACATTACTAGGGACGTATAAGTAAATTAATAGTCCAATCAGGTATGATTCAAGGTTACCATGTTTTTAGGGGAGAGAGCATATGCACTTTAGCACTGGTTAGCAGTGGTAAAGTGTGCAGAGTCTAAAAGCCAGCAAAAACAGTGTCCAAAAAGTGGAGGGAGGCAGGCAAAAAGTTAGGGGTGACTACCCTAAGGCTGTCAGGTCTAACAGGCCTGAATGTGGAAAGCAGGGGATATAACAATTGACCTTCAAAAGTTTAAGAAGATCCCATCGACCTTCAAGAAGCACGTGTGCCATAATATCCTTCTGTGTGGAGGATCCAGTAGGATGAGCAGATTCAGCCAGTGGTTCCATGAGGAGGTTCTGATGCCCTCACACCCGTGGGCTACACGCTGCCACATCATCTTAGACAGGAGCCTCCATCCCCGCCTCACTTTTTGCCTTTGCTCTATTTTGGGTCAACTGCGAAGATTACAAGGACAATGGACCAACCAACATACCCAAGAAATGCTTCTGAACAAACGAAATATCCCAAAAGGACACGCAGAGCTACAGCATTAGCATTGAAAATTGAAAGTAGATTGGTAATTAAATACATCAAAATATGAAGAAGATATTCAATAAATTTAGGAAACCGATTCTTTGTAAGTTTGAAAGTTTTGTAGCAATTCATCACTTCCTCTATCAATTAGCTAAGAAGGTGTGGCTAATAAGCCTGGCCTACCTCAGAGGCAGGTGTTCCCGGGGTCAGGGGGTATGTTTTACAAGTATAGTACTTGCTCGTGAATGTGCTTTAAGTTTGGGCCTTGGGTCCTTGGTAACTGGGTGAGGTGTAGGGATCTGAAAAGTTCCAAAGTTTTTCTCTTTTAAACGCCCAGGAGTTCTGACGGATATTCCAATTACTACCCATAGTTTGTAAAGTTTTTTGCATGTGGAGTTTTCACTTAATTTCTGGAAGTTTGCGCCACCTTTGGGGTGGTTATATCGACTTATTGTGTTCATTTGGCATTGATCTATACTTCACAGAGTATACGCTTTCAAGACGTCTGTGTAAAACGTCCCAATAAAAAAGAAATTTAAAATTGAACTGCTCTATTTTAGACCAGAAAAGGGACTCTTCAATATCTCTGTACCAGGAGTGGATTTGTGAGCAGGGAGTCAAGGACAGGGCTGCCAGTATCTACCTAGCTACATTAACACTATGCACAAACAATCCAGTAAATCATAAAATGGCACAAGAAAAGCATTGATGATTAACCACTCAATATGAGTGGCCTTTTAGTTGCAGCAAAACCACTAATTACCTATGACCATCTAGCCAGACTTGTTGGCCAATATAGCAAATAATGCAGCTTTGTCCGATTAAAATATGGACAAATTGCCAGTTTTATTCACAAAGCTCTACCGCCATCTATTGGTCATATGGGGACAATGTTGATATAGAAAATACCAAAGCTTTTTTCATGCGACAACGCCGAGGGCCAGCGGGACGAAAGACAAAAAAATAATAATTCCGAGGTCAGTCTCCTTAAATTACAGATATCATTTTACTAGAGGTGTAAAACTCATTTTCAAAAAATGCTGCTTTTCCTAACTCAACTAGGAGTTTTCATCTCACACTGCAGTTTGAACTGGAAGAACGATTCTTAATTAGAGGCATTCGTATTCTCTTTTCATATTGTGTAATGCAGAAAATAAAAATGCACTGACGAAGAACACGATATACTAAAGTTGAAATCCAGCAAACCTTTTAAAAAAGTGTACTGCCTATCTTAAATGGGGTGAGCACTTAAAGAAGGGCAAAACACATGAAAAAGACAAAATCCACTTTCCAAATTAACCCACAATGCATTTTCACTTAAGTCAGCTGCGGCATTTGCTCCATTCTTTTTTAAACTATAAACAGGGAAAAAGCAGCTCTAAAAAGTAAATTAATTCGCTATGCCAGAGCGTCAGCCAGAATAGACGTGTATGTACAGCGAAATGCGCGTTAAATGCGACCACCCCCAGCCCAGCAGGAGCAAGCAGAATGGGAATCACCAACGAAGAGAACAAAAACTGTATTAGAATGAAAACGAGTTGGTCCAAACTAACCACTTTCCAGAGCACACAGATTCCCAGGCAGTGGCCTCCCCTATTTTACTGAAAAAGTTTCTGCCAAATGTATATTTACAATTGGACCCAATCAGTACTGCTTGGGAGGCCCTGCGACTTTTTCAACGTCATCAAAACATGTACCTGCTTCCCCTGGCACCTTAGTGGTCAGATGCAATCACGGAGATCACCGTATTTTGTTTTTATAGCTCAGCAGGGCCCAGGTGGGGAGCAGCCGGGGCCAGGGCCGGACGGGCCTTTTAATCCACCAAGCATTTCCGGGTCGGCTGGAGCCCATGGAAGCCGGTTTTGAAAGCCTAGGACTACCGTGGTGCTGCTGTCTCTTTCCCAACTCCGCGAGAAGAGTGAGAAAGGGGTGGGGTGGGGTGGAGAATAAATGTAGTTTATTATCGTTTTGTATTAAAAGGGGCGGGGCATTGGGGGTCAGGAGTCCTAAGGGGAGTGCAGAGAGCACTCCCCTCAGTGCGCATGTATGTTTGGCCGTCTCGGGCCGGCCAAACACACATGTGCACAGGGCTCTCTCCAGCCCGGCACTGTGTCGCCAGGCTGGAGAGAGCCTGCACAGGCTCCCAGTCTGCTTGGGAGCACCCTGGCTTGGGCGCTACCACCCAATCCTGACGCTGCTCTGAGCAGCGTCAGGATTGGCCGCAGGGCAGGCTTGGAGCCTGTGCCTGCAGCGTGCAGCGACAGCAGGGGAGCAGAGCAGCGCGGTGCGGAATTGAGGTAAGATTTTATTTTTTATATATATTATTTTAGTTTATTCCCCCCACACACCCCCGCGCTGCCCTGCCCGACCTTTTTCCCTCCCACAAGCCACCACTGTTGGTTTGAGCATTTCGGTCTGGGCTGCTTTCGGTTCTCCAGTGTGGCCCTAGCAGTGGGTGATTGCCCCAGGAGCCGATTTTGTGGACCCCCACACTGTCCCTTCAAAACTAAATTATATATCACAAAAGCAAGCTTACCCTGTTCTTGTGGTATATTCACGATGAGGCAGGTGACGCCATTACATTACACCATATACTAGTGTCGCCACGACATACATCCAAGGACATTGTTTTCCTTTTGAATGAGGTCCTTATGTCCCAGACAGGGACCCTGCAAGGACCCGCATGACATTAGAGACCCAGGACCCACAAAAGCTTCTGGCAGACCTGTCGCTCTAAGCCAAACATCCCTTGACCTTGCCCACTTCCTAGAGTACGTCCCAGCATGGAGCTGGATCATTTTTGTACATAGACAACATAGCTGGCTTCTACTAGGGCAGAAGATGGCAGCCTATTGTGACCGGCCATGGATTCCGTAATGGGTACTCCAGAAAACACTGGTTGTCTCTGCACTGAATGTTCCTCTATTCTTTGGCAGGTGAGTCCCTGTTGCTGTTTTTGCAGATTTTGCCTATTTTGCTAGCAAGGATGCCCGGGATTTTAAGTTCACTGCTGCCAGAATAAAACACGAAATTGAGCTAAATACAAGTCTGAGTCACTCAGCTCTGGGAAATAGTCAGAAACAAAAAACGATGGACATAATCCTTGAATGGATCTCACCTATTGGAGATCCCATGGGACGCGTTAGTTCTATCATTTTTTTACAGCTGCACCAGTCTAGACAGTGACCAGTCACATGCAAATCAGCCTGTTCATTTAGGCACAGTCCAACCAAGCTTGCTGATGTACAGAATTCAAGCTCACTTAAGAGGCACACGTTAACACTCTCTCCTCTGCGTGTTTCTTTATGCTGTTTAAAAATCCTCTAATTTCTCCCAGGCTCCTCTAGGAAAATGCTGGTTTGATCATAAATTATCTCCAAGCTAGATTACTGCAATGCTCTGATCCTATGTTTATCCAGCTAGCTTCTGCACAAGCTGCATGTCATCCAAAAGGCTAGAGGAGCATCATTTTAGGGCTTAGCAGGAAAGCCCCACTATCCATCCTTCAGCCCTCTATTGCCTCCCCATACACACTCATTGTCTCTTCAAGGTCCTTCATTCCTGTGCTAAGGCTTTAGAGAGGCTGCCTTCAAACAGTTCCATAATGCATACAACAAATGGTCCTCACGGATGACAAGGTCAAAATGCTTTGCATAAAAAGAAGAAGAATATAAGACATATACCACAAACAAACTGATTAATCTCAATTTCAACAAGCATTTGCAATGCAACGGGTCTCGCATTACGACGAGTTAGAGCTAATAGCGTTGTAAATTCCTAACTGGACTTTTCTTGCCACATTAAATGAAAAAAGAAAACGAGTGCGATTGTGCTGTGTAAAACACAGCGCGATCACTCTGCGAAATAAAGAGAAAAAGTAGTCCAGAATCCATATGGAATACGTGGAGCCTCGTATGTTTTCAGTAGTTTACGGTGCTCTCGAAGAGGGCTAACCACCAGAAAAGGCCTGACGTATGCATGCCTTTTACGAATTATAACAAGCGGATTTTAAAAGGCAAGCCCACGAACCAATAAAAGTAACTGACATCACATGGGCGTGGTTAAAATCCCCCTAAAGAGAGATTAGAAGAGGGACTGAGCGCTTTGCGCTCACCCCTAAAAATGGCAAGGCAAAGAAACACACCAGAGCCACATATAAATGCAAAATGATGTCATATATCTCAGCAATACAGCAATACATATTTAAATCAAGACTCATCCCTTCCTCAACTTTACTGTCCTGATGGAGGCCCTATACTAAGGGACTGAATATTCGTTTTTTTTATTTATTTTTTATCGAATATTCGTATTTTTTCTGGGGGTCAAGACGACGATGAACTTTCAGTTGTACCCTTGCCTGTGATATTACTCAGGAGGGAATTGTGGAATTGGCAGCTAATCCTCAAAGCAATGAGTCTTGTTAATGGATTTATGAACAAATGCAGTCAGTCTTGATGTATTTGCTTGTGTGCACTACAATCTATTTGTGTTTTTTATTTGTACATAATCACTTTTTGTACTTTCAACGAGCACTTTTCATCACTTTTTCACATTATGGAACAACCATTGTAATTTAAAATATGTATTGCTGGACATATATGACACCATTTTGCATTTATGTGTGACTCTGGTGTGTTTCTTTGGTTTGCCATGATTGAAATTGAGATTAATCAACCTGCTTGTTGTAGATTCATTCTTTTTTTTTTCTTTTTATGCAAAACGTTTTGACCTTGCATGCTTGACGGCACTTTGTTGTTTGCGCTGTTCTACACCCAACTCCTACGGTGCATTGGCTTACCCCATTATATAATAATGTTTCAAACAGTTCCATGGCCTCCCTTCTCTCCTTCTATACTTCTGGACACTGTCTTCGCTCCAGGCCTCTGCGCCTTATTGATATTTCCAAATTCAGTAAAGCTCTCATAGGCGGTCGCACCTTTACGGCGGTCACTTCTCATATTTGGAATGCTCTCCCGCCTGCCATTCATGAAGTAAAGAGCCTTCTCCTTTTCCGTTGGTTTCTCAAAAGTAATGCATTTTCTACATAACTGTTCCAGTTCAGTTTAGTGCCGGACACCCCTTTCTGGGGTATTTGTGTGGTCTATAAAACACAAATGAAATACAATCAAACCAATCATAGCTGATCTCTGTCCACAGGATCTGGATACCATAGACCAAAGCATGAAGTGTGCAAGAAAGTGTGGATGGAATGCTTGAACCAATCTCAGCCACTGGAAATTACTTGGGGCAGTAACCTAGCCCGTTGCTATTTTGCACATCATGCCACCTCAGTTTGGACTCTGCCATATGAAATTCAGTCTGGAGCCTGCTTGAAAAAGAAAATCCCAGCTTGAACTGCCAGGCCAGGTCCTCCCTGAACCAGAATGCAAGCAACCCCAGTTGGGGCTCTTTTAGGATGTAGCACATGCTAAACCAGTCAGAGAGTGACACATCATCATCATGCACAGAACTATCCCACCACTGCAGAAATCTCCAGCAGCTTCTCCACTGTTTTTTTTTTTTTAGATGGACAACACATTATGTTACATCAGTCCAACAATAGCCCATACACAGTATTTTCAGCCAGCCCCACATCCGGAAGCCACAGTGGAAGGGCCTTCAAGTGTTACATTCAGCACATGAAGAAAGTTTTGTTCCCAGTACATCACGCTTGGGGACATTGATTAAGAGGGGGAATTGTAATGATGTGTTCAATTGGAACGCGATGAGACGGTTCATGGTGTGCGGGGCTTGCATTACTGAGAAATAAATTCTTCAAAACTTACCTGCTTCCGGACCATCATTACAGAATTTGGCGACGAGTGAAAAGGACAGCCCCCACACCGCCCTCCTCGTCTCCTGTGTCTTCACCTATTACCTTTGGGTCGTTCGGTGATCGACAATCAACACGCTGGGATTCATTTCGGTTTAAAGTCTTCGTCCTAGGTTCCTGGTAGGTGTTAGTACCGTCCACTACTAGGATTATAGCCGCTTCCAAATCTATAGGGTGCACCTCCTGCGACATCCTAGACACAAGATACTGCACGCGCTTCGGTGGCTTCCAAAGCTGTTGGTTGTGCCGGGCATGAGATTCAACGTGCGCAGCCACAACGCGTGCTGATATTTGACGCGCACAGTGATACCACGTGCAGTAGTACCTGCATTTTAGTCTGTGGTGCGCGATATCCTACGTGCACAGTGGTAGCCCGTTGTGTTTGGCATCCTGGGAAGACTGACAGCATACAAGTTGGGTGACGAAGACACTCTTTAGAGGAAATAACCTTAAGAAATACACTTTTGTCAAGCTGTTAGAAGAAATGTTCATTAATGATGATTTCCTTGGAGTGTGAGTGATCAAACACTTGTGCATCTTTATTGGAGAGCCGTTTAATTGAAAAAAAAATACTAAATTTTCAACTTCTAGTGTGACAATGTCTTCTCTGAATTTACACGCACCCCAACCATTTCTTTTAGCAAATGGGGAGCCTGTCATGAAGTGGCAAGAATGGAGAGAATATTTCTGCAATTATATTGACACTTTCGAAGAAGAAGAATTTTCGGCAGAAAAGAAAAAGAAAATTTTATTGCATTGCATAGGTCCTGGAGGGTTAAAACTGTACAATGAAATGGAAAAAAAATCTAGGAGCGATACAGACACTGGGGACGTATTTACACAAGCGTTAGAGAATTTAGACGCTCATTTCTCTCCACCTGTTTGTGTAGCAGTAGACAGATTCAAATTTTCGCAAAGAAAACAGTCTAAATTGGAATCTGTTGAAGAGTATGTGTCAGCTCTTAGGAACTTAGCTAAAATGTGCAGATTTGGAGGATTACAGGAAGAATTCATTTGTGATCAAATTGTTATGCATACCAGTAATCCCAACATTCAAGATAAATTGTGGGTAAATGGAGAAGCACCGTTGAAGGAAGTTATAGCGCTTGTTAAAAAAAGCTGAACTTACCGGTAGATGCGTCAAAGCCATAGGAGAGGACAAGAATGATATTAAACAAGTTATGTTCACTAAAGAAAATGTTAGCTACAAAAACGACTTGAAGAGTGTGCATTATAAGAAGAAGGATCAACGAGATCAACATATTCAACAATGAGATCAACTCAATATTCAAAAATGTTACAGATGCGGAAGTGCTGACCATTTTGCTGATAATAAGAAGTGTCCTGCTAAAAATCAGAAATGTTCTTTATGTGGTCGCTTGGGACATTTCGCAAGAGTATGCAAAAGTTCTAGAAGAGGAAATATTACATTTATTGAAGAAGAGAATGATTCGAATAGTCAGGAGTGTCAGGATGATGAGAATGGGGTCTTTTGTATTGAATATGATTTACTGGATATTGAGCAAGGACTGAATAAAAAACCTGTATGCAAGCTGAGCATGGGTGGGATAGCAGTCAAAGTTACAGTTGATTCTGGTTCGCCTTTCTCCATAATTGAAAAGAAAATCTGGATGGAAGAATTCAAAGAAACGTATGGAGACACACTAGATAGAACGGATGTGAAAGCAAAAAGTTATACCGGGGAGAGAATAAATTTTGTAGGGTACAAAAACATGGACTTTGAATTTAAAGGAAAAAAGGATATGTGCAAATTGTATATATCAGAAAAAGGTCCTTCAGTTTTGGGGTGGGTAGACCAAGGAAAATTAGGTATAATTCTTAACCCCAACAGTCTTGAACCTGTGTTATCAACTGATAGTAGTGTCGATAATGATGAAATCGTACACAAATATTTCAGTGTGTTTTCAGGAAAAGTGGGGTGTTTGAACGATTTTAATCATAAGATAGTGTTGAGGAGTGGTGTCAGACCAGTTGTTCACAAAGTTCGATACGTACCCTTCTCAGTCAGAGATGAAGTTTTAAGCGAACTTAAGCGCCTCACGAATGAGGGCATAATAGAGCATGTGGATTCAGCAGAATGGATTTCGCCTCTGGTTGTGGTTAAACGTACGAATGGTAAGATCAGATTGTGTGTCGACTTGTGAAGCCTGAATGAGTGTATAATGGTTGATCAGTACCCGTTACCGAAGATAAAGGAGATGTTTGCATTCACGAAAGGTATGAGTTGTTTTTCTACTCTTGATTTAAAATCAGCATATCACCAAGTTAAGTTAGATTCGAGTAGCAAGAAATTGACAACGTTCATAACACCATTTGGTTGTTATCAATTCACGAGGGTACCATTCGGACTAGCTTCGGCTGCTGCGATGTTCCAGAGAATTATAAGTGATTTACTATTAGGTATTACGGGTGTCATGTTCTTTCAGGACGATGCTTTAATAATGGGTAAGACAAAGGAAGAACATGATGAGCGGTTACACCAGGCATTGGACGTGTTTGAAATTAAAGGTTTGACTGTGGAATTTGGGAAATGCAAAATAGCGAGCAGAAGTGTTAAATACCTTGGTCATGAAATCAGTGAAGACGGCATTAAACCTAAGGAAGAATTGGTGAAAGCCGTCATGATGGCACCTGTTCCACACAATAAGGACAAAGTCTGTGCTTTTTTGGGTCTGGTGGAGTTTATTTCGAAATTCATAAAGAATTTTTCTGAAAAAACTTTTGCCATAAGACAACTACTGAAGACCAGAGTTAAATTTGTTTGGTACAGGAATTGTCAGGATGAATTTGATAAACTAAAAGTAGAAATTAGTAAGGCTCCTTTCTTGAAAGGTTTTGATCCTTTAAGTAACATTTTTATCACCACAGATGCCAGCGCAAAAGGATTAGGGGCTGTCTTATCCCACAAAAATGATGAAAATGAGGAATGGATTGTTGGCTTCGCTTCTAGATCATTATCTGAGGCGGAGATTACATACTCAGTGATAGAAAAAGAGATGTTAACGTGTTCTTGGGCTTTGGTACATTTCAGGCAATATATATGGGGACTTAAAGCAATTGTAAGAACTGATCACAAAGAATTTGACAAAAGTTCTTACCAGCAAGGGGTTGCAGAACGCTTCTCCTAGACCAGCCAGAATGTCTGTAAAACTATTGGATTTCAACTACGAAGTACAATACAAACCTGTTACAAAGAATAGAGTTGCTGATTTTTTAAGTCGGGTACCATTACCTTTTAATTCCAGGAAGGATACTGATGAGGTGTTCATGGAATATGAACAGGTTGCATTGCTGTTTGATGAAGGTCAGGATGGGGTCAACATAGATGAGTGTAAAATGGGCATGAAGACTGACAAAGAATTAAAGAAAGTATTGACGTATGTGCGTTCTGGGTGGCCGAGCAAAATATTTCTCAGTGAAATAGAAAGTCGTTTTTGGGAAGTTCGCAATGAGCTGAGTGAAGAGCAAAACATTCTCTTGAGGGGTGGTAGGTTTGTTCCACCAAAGTTGGTACGTGCGAAAATTTTGGGAGTGTGCCATGAAGGGCATTTAGGTATTTCCAAGACCAAGGCGAGATTGAAGAACATGTACTGGTAGCCAGGTTTGGGTGTTGAGGTAGAGAGATTAGTAAGAGAATGTGTCGCCTGTGAGAATGCAGACAAATTACGGAAAACTTTCAACCCACCGCTGTTTCTCGTTCCTTGCCCAAATATGCCATGGGATAAAATTGGTATTGATATCATGGGACCAGTGGAAAATATACGGGGTGAAAAGAAATTCATTATAGTAGCAATGGATCACTTTTCTAAATGGCCAGAAGTGAAAAGCACGGACAATGTGCAGAGTGGGGATGTTGTGAGGTTTTTGGATAAGTTGTTTATTATGGAGGAGCTACCAAGATGCGTAATTTCTGATAACGGTCCTCAATTTATTGCTGATACATTCAAAAAATTCCTGCAAAGGAATGGAATCATTCACAAATCAACTTCTGTATATCATCCGGAAGGCAATGGTTTAGTTGAGCGGTTTAATCACGTAATTAAGAGCACATTACAATTGGCAGCTAGTAGAGGTTTGAATTGGGAAAAGGAGGTTTTCAAAATGATTTGGGCATACAGGATAACACCCAGTAATAGTACAGGTAAAAGTCCATTTGTAATTATGAGAGGCAGGGAACCAGTGAGTAAGGAGTGTGCATGGGTTCGGAAAGGAAAAGTTTCTGAATGGTCACTGGAAAATGTAAAAAAAAAAACTATTAGAGGCAAAAAAAAATTACAAGTTAAATTATGATCGGAAGCAGAATGTGAAAATTGTTCCTGTGAAAGTGGGAGATTGGTTAAAAGTTAGAAAAAGTTGCAAAGTTCGTAAGGGAGAAAGTAGGTTTAGTGAACCTTTGAAAGTTACTGAGTTATTTTGTAATTTGGCGCAATTGAGTGATGGGAAGGTGTGGCATCTAAGCCGCATGACTAAATGTAAGAATGGGTGTGATAAGGGCAGGTCGAGGAATTATGACTGGATGGATGATGTGTGTGGTGGTGGTAGTAGTGGAGAAGATGTGGGAAGTTGAGAAGTAAGAGATGAGATTGAAGCAAGAATTGAGAATTAATATAAGGATACCCATTCTGGAGGTAGAATGGGGAGGTTCGGAAGAAATATCAGAACACCAATGAAATTGAGAGATTTTGTACATTAATTGTACGTTAGATATGTCCATATAAAGTGAATTTGTAATTTGCGTTGCAAAGTAATATTACAAAATGTTTTACCACTAGTAGATTAACTGTGTTTAAATTTAATGTGTTTGTGTAATATATTTATAAAAAAATATATATATATATGTTCAGAGGGAAGATGTGTTATGATGTGTTGATTTGGAACGCTTTAAGAAATGTTCCAAATGGAACCTTTACATGGCAGTTGAAGTTGGAACTTAGATGAGACAGTTCATGGTGTGCGGGGCTTGCCTTACTGAGAAATAAATTCTTCAAAACCTACCTGCTTCCCGACCGTCATTACAGAAATGAGCAGAAGTATGAACAGTTACTCAGAAACAACAACCATTTTAAGAAAAATGATGTCCTAATGAAAAATATGGCAACATTAAAATACATTATTAAACACAATTCAAATGCTTCAGCAAATTTGCAAGTGGAATATTTTTAACTTAACAGATACAATTAGAATTCACCACAAACATCTTAAGTACTAAAAATACATTTTCACCCAAAATTGTACATTAAAAAAAGACTGTAATCAGGATACACAATAAATAGAATGTGTTCCACTACTCACAAGACAACCAGGTGCTGTAAAACGAACCCATTAATTGATAAATTACCTAAACTAAAGCACGGTGCAACAGGGCAGGGATACTATTTCACAGAAGAGGGGCATAACTGACAGAGACCCTTATTTGTTGAATAGAGAAATTGGCCAAGTATGACGTTAATATACAGTAAGAGGATTGCTACACAATTAAACCTTCCTTGCAATTTAAAGAATTAAAACCACATACAGCACACAAAAAGCTGTACCTAATAACAGCAGCAAAAGACTGATGCTCAGGTTTAAGATGTGTAATTAAATCTGTGACTAACCTTCATATTTAGCGGGGCCACACCCCGCTAGATCTCCTTAGCAGAAAGGGTAATGAATGTCACACTCAGTCATACAACACTGCCAGAGAAACTCTTATTCAGAGAGGTTATTTGCAGATGTGCAAACCCTGACCCTGGACCTTGGAAATAGTAGACACACATGATTGTACTACAGAATATCATCATTAGGAATATCAACATACAAGAATATCGAGGGCAGAGTATTGAGTGACGAAATACTGAGAGGTAAGAGCATATAGGGAGGTATTAATGTACCATTCCAAACTCCACATTTACATACCTTGAAGATATATGCACTTCATAGGCCCATATATGTTGAGTTAGGTATAGAAATTCTAACTTGCCTACCTGTCAATTTTTTTTATTTATATTTTGGCCTCAGCATTAGTACCATCAATATTCTGACTTTGATACTTAGTATGCACAGCACACACACATATAGCTGTTGGTATTTTACCTCATAAGGTAATTATAAGTAATATGGTAGGCTCAGATGCCATTATATAAATAACATTAACACACACACTTGAATACACAACACAGTGGCATTACAGAGCCCATATATTTTCTGCTGGACAAAAGGAGCCAAGCACCTCAATAATGGTTATGTGAGATGAACACCAAGCGTGGCCTCCTTATGGGTGAAACGATCATACAATAGCCCATTTTCATTATGACCTTCCTGCTTGGTAGGACATCATCACAATAGACCCCAGCTGAACATTCCCAGCTCTGATGTCACTGCTGCCTTTATGACAGCACTAACCTGAGGCAGCTCATGCTCCTGGTGGCACCACTGCCCCATCTTCTTTGTCAACAGCAGACATCTTGTTTTTACTTCCAGCCTTGTCATTAGAAGAAAGATGTCTTCTCCAAGTCCAGTGCCACCATCTTCTCCTGACAATATGCAACCATGTAGTGCTGAGAAAAAGACCTTAATGGTGAAACCACCCTTGACAGAGAGCAGAGTACTAAGACCGAAAGACAGCAATCCTGCTGACAGCCCTTCAAAACATAGCCCTGAGCTCTATCTGCCAGTGAAGAAGGCAGAAGCCATTGTGATTGACACAGGAAGTGAAAGCAGCAAAGCTGGCTTTGCCGGACAGGCCACGCCATTGTCGATTGTGAAGACCGTCGTTGGCTATCCCCTGGAGAAGTCCCTGGATTCTGGCGACATCCGGGATACCCACTTTGTTGGACAACTTGCCTTGGATGAACCACACCTAAGAATTATCGAACCAATAAAGCAGGGCATGATCACTGACTGGGATGCCGCGGAAACCTTGTGGCGGCACATCTTGGACCACGAACTCAAGGCCTCTCCGGAGGAGCATGCTATCCTACTCACCGACCCACCCCTGAATCCTCCCACCAACAGGGAGAAGATGTCAGAAGTCTTATTTGAATCCATGAACTGCCCATGCTTGTGTGTGGCCTATCAGTCGGTCCTGTCGGCTTACTCTTACGGGAAGATCAGTGGCATGGTGGTGGAGTGTGGGCATGGAATGACATACACTGCCCCCGTGTTCCAGGGTCACAATGTTCTGAACGCAACAGAGAGGATGGGTGCCAGTGGAGCAGAACTGACTGAGTCCCTGATGAAGATGCTTTTTAGGTTTCAACATGTGTTTGCTGAGAACATAAAGGACATCATGGAGAACATCAAGAGGGAATGCTGCTACGTGGCCCTTGACTATGAAAAAGAAATGAATCGACCAGAAGACGACTATCTGCATGACTTCCAGCTCCCTGATGGGAAAATCATCACCATCGGGAAGGAGAGATTTCAGTGCCCCGAAGCCCTCTTTAGCCCTGCTGAAGAGGATGGTGACAGTCACGTAGGCATTCACAAGATGGCTCAAAATAGTCTGAATAGAGTCCCGGAAGAAAGCAAGAAGGCGATTTCCAGCAACATTCTCCTTTGCGGAGGATCCACTCTCTTCGAAGGATTTTACGAACGGCTCAGTCAAGAGTTCCAACAATGGCAGCCACACCAATTTGAGACAAACGTCATATCCGTCCCAGAAAGGAAGTACTCCGCCTGGATTGGAGGCTCCATTCTAGCTTCACTAAAAGCCTTCCAGTCTTGTTGGGTCCATCAGCAACAGTACAAAGAATATGGGCCTTCCATTATACACCGTAAGTGCTACTGAGGAAAATGGAAAGTCTGAACTCCATGTCAGGAACAAGAATAAAAGACTGTTTATCCAAAATTGTATCCCAGTATTTTGTAATGCTGCATTCCAAAGTGTGCAGAGTTGGTAACCAATTTCTCCACAAACATTATTATTTTTTTCTAAAACTTCACATGCTTTTCAGATTTTTTCAAACCTTCTTAAGTTTAAAATGGAATAAATTCAAAGAGTTGCTTGCAGGATTCTATGGTGTGCACCCTGAGTATTGAAACCAGAATATCAATGGCAGAGAATATCAAGGAGAAAATATAAAATATTAACTGGTAAGTATAGATACCTACCTCCACATACATGTTCCTACGCAATATATATATATATATATCTTCAAGGTGCATAGATATAGTGGTAGGAATAGTAAATCTACACTTCCCTATATGCACTTTTCAATATTTTGTCCCTCGATATTCTTGTACCACGACATGCCGGAGGTCGATATTTAATAGTACAACTGCATTCTAGTGCTGAAAGGATGTTCTGCAGATCTTAATGCTAGAGATTCATTTTGCTCCACTGTGCACCTGTGTGTAAAATCGTAATTTTATCTGCCAGATTTACAACTCAGCTTCTGTGCAGACTAATCAATCAATCAATCAATCATGATTTGGACAGCTGGCTACTTCACCCTTGAGGGTCTCGAGGCGCTGAGGGGTTGTGCTATGGGATCACGCTGTCACTGTTGGTTGAACATCCATGTCCTGAGGTCCCTCCAGGACTGTTGGGGCGATGTTGATGCTCTGAGTTGCAGGGGCACGGTGTTCTAGGTCTTAGCCACTGGGTGGGAGAAGGAGCGGCCTCTGCTGTTAGCCCAACGGATGCTCTGGGTAGCTGTCGGGGAGAAAGACCTGGAATGGAGTTCTCTGGTCGGTTGGTGGAAAGTCACTCTGTTTTTGAGGTAATTCAGCATGCCCTGCCCACCAGGGCCGGCTTTACGGTGGTGTGACTGGTGCGGTCGCACTAGGTGCTGGCCTGGCAGGAGGGCCCTGACCTCGGGGATGTGGAGGCTGTTTACAATTTAAAATCACCTGCTGCAGAGTTCCTTGTGCATCCAGCCTGCTGCAGAGTTCCTTGTGCATCCAGCTTTCAGGCAGCAATAAAAATGATATGATTAATGTTTCTGCTAGAGCGAGAGATGGAATTTTGACTAGTAGCAGTTTTGACTCGTCATGAAGTAGCACAGAAGGTTAATATGCCTGCTGCAAAGAACAAATCTGTAATAATGGGGATTGCTGAGTTGATTAGTTAATCCAGCCTTTAACAGTGCTTTAAAGCAAATGAACTGTATGGCTAAGGAGAGATGCATGGCACCTTTGGTGGGTGGTAGTCAGCCAATCCGAGGAGGAGGTCGTGGGGGGAGAGGTGGCTAAAAATATTTGCGCATTCGGCGACACAGCACTAAAGTCGGCCCTGCCACCCACCCTACAAGCACACACACAAAGCCACACAGCCACTGACTGCACGGATTGCCGCAGCTGAGCGCCTGCCAGCGATAACAAGCATCCCTGAGGCAAGCTACCCTCTTATAGAGAGAACCTCCTGTCCGCACCGTCCATCAAACAGAGCTCGCAGGGGGCGCCATGTCAGGTGTGAATAGACCACCCAGTCTTCGCCTACGCATTTGTGTGTCTGTAATTCCGCATTTAGGGAAAACTAGGAATGCAAGAAAGCAACTTAAAAACAGACACTGGCAAAGCCAATGTATTTGACGATTGCAAGCTTCACTCACACTGACACACAACGCTGTGCAAATTGTGGCCTATCACCCCAGTGTGGGAATAAACATTGTTACACGGGCGTCTGCATTTATTCGCACATGGCTACCATGAGCCCTTTGCCACTGGTAACATATGATGGAGATTTCCTCTTTGGATAGGAGACCAGATTACTCTGATTACTTCGCACTTCAGACGTTACCACCTCATACTAAACGAGGGCGGCTCTGTTTCTTTGCCTTTTCCGACAAATTTCAAGAATGCAGCCGCAGCAGGTACATTGAGGTTGGTCAGGAATGTCCTTGAATGGTCTATCACAACCATATTGTTTATTTTTGCTTTGAGTTGACTGTAGAATGGTTGCTTACGCTCCTTGTCCAAGGACTGCAAATGTGAACTACATCAACAAGTAGGTTGTGTTGGTGTTTTTTACCCGTTTCCGTTGTCACGCTGCATTGGGCACGAATGGCCGGTAGATGGCGCCAGACTCACGTTACAAATACTCGGCAGAGTTTAAGGTCAGCCTGAACTGCCTGTCGCCCACTTTTGTACAAATTGTGCTTATGCCAGTGCAAAATATTCAAGAATAACCCGTTTGTTATCTCAGACAATACCCTTTGTTATATTTACACTGAGAAGAAAATATCTTCTTGCAAAAAGCAGAAATGAGATGATTCTGTGCTATTTGTGTTAGAAGTCCTCTGGAAGGCAGCTTCGGCGTTGACTGCCAGGTAGGCCAGAGAATACTGATGGTGAATTCCCTCAGCCGACCCCAGTCAGTCCATGGGTGCTGGAAGCACACACTTCCACAGAGGACCCTACAGGTCACCCCAGTGGGGTATATAAAAGAATGTGCCCGCCTCCCGCAGCTCCATGCAGGCCCAGGGGATAGAGAGGCCACTGGAGGTGAAACTTTTACCCAGGCTGAATTGGCCTGTGTTAACATGAGAAAACAGTGAAAAAATACTACCACAGAATGTGGCGCGTTAGGCCGCATAATTTACTTTTTCCTGTCATATTAGTGAACCCTGCAAAGTAAGACAACGGTGACGGATATCCTCTCCGCCAAAATATAAATCCCTTAGTATATAATGAGATTTATATTTCGGAGGATGGGATATCAGTCACCGCTGGAAAAGAGTAACCCTTCGCCAAACTCTAAATCAGGCCATAAGAGATTAAAGTTTGGCGGACGGATCTCGTGTTCTCCATATTGTAGAGCCTATGGATATAATAAGTGCGTTAAATGGAAATGTCGAAGTGCAAGTACTCACTCTTTGGAGTACCTGTTTGCTTTTGAGAAGTGCAGGTACTCTCTCATTAAATATATTGCAGCAGTACTGAGAAGTGCAGGTACTCCACCATTAAATATATCGCAGCAGCGCAGAGAAGTGCTGTTACTCTCTCATTAAATGTATCGCAGCAGTGCTGAGAAGTGCAGGTACTCCCCCATTAAATGTATCGCAGCAGTGCTGAGAAGTGCAGGTACTCTCCCATTAAATGTATTGCAGCTGCGCTGAGAAGTGCAGGTACTCCCCCATTAAATGTATCGCAGCAGTGCGGAGAAGTGCAGGTACTCTCCCATTAAATGTATTGTAGCAGCGCTGAGAAGTGCAGGTACTACCCCATTAAATGTATCGAAGTGCAGGTACTCCCCCATTAAATGTATTGCAGCAGTGCAGAGAAGTGCATGTACTCTCCCATTAAATGTATTGCAGCAGCGCTGAGAAGTGCAGGTACTACCCCATTAAATGTATCGAAGTGCAGGTACTCCCCCATTAAATGTATCGCAGCAGTGCAGAGAAGTGCATGTACTCTCCCATTAAATGTATCGCAGCAGCGCGGAGAAGTGCAGGTACTCCCCCATTAAATGTATTGCAGCAGCGCTGAGAAGTGCAGGTACTCCCCCATTAAATGTATCGTAGCAGTGCGGAGAAGTGCTGCTACTCTCCCATTAAATGTATCGCAGCAGCGCGGAGAAGTGCAGGTACTCCCCATTAAATGTATCGCAGCAGTGCAGAGAAGTGCTGCTACTCTCCCATTAAATGTATTGCAGCAGCGCAGAGAAGTGCAGGTACTCCCCCATTAAATGTATTGCAGCAGCGCTGAGAAGTGCAGGTACTCCCCCATTAAATGTATCACAGCAGTGCGGAGAAGTGCTGCTACTCTCCCATTAAATGTATCGCAGCAGCGCAGAGAAGTGCAGGTACTCTCCTATTAAATGTATTGCAGCAGCGCTGAGAAGTGCAGGTACTCTCCCATTAAATATATTGCAGCAGTGCTGAGAAGTACAGGTACTCTCCCATTAAATGTATTGCAGCAGCACGGAGAAGTGCAGGTACTCCCCCATTAAATGTATTGCAGCAGCGTGGAGAAGTGCAGGCACTCTCTCATTAAATGTATTGCAGCAGTGCTGAGAAGAGCCGGTACTCTCCCATTAAATGTATTGCAGCAGCGCGGAGAAGTGCTGGTACTCTCCCATTAAATGTATTGCAGCAGTGCTGAGAAGTGCAGGTACTCTCCCACTAAATGTATTGCAGCAGTGCTGAGATGTGCAGGTACTCTCCTATTAAATGTATTGCAGCAGTACTGAGAAGTGCAGGTGCTCTCCCATTAAATGTATTGCAGCAGTGCTGAGAAGTGCAGGTACTCTCCCATTAAATGTATTGCAGCAGTGCTGAGAAGTGCAGGTACTCTCTCATTAAATGTATTGCAGCAGTGCTGAGAAGAGCCGGTACTCTCCCATTAAATGTATTGCAGCAGTGCTGAGAAGTGCTGGTACTCTCCCATTAAATGTATTGCAGCAGTGCTGAGAAGTGCAGGTACTCTCCCATTAAATGTATTGCAGCAGTGCTGAGAGGTGCAGGTACTCTCCCTTCCAGATTGAAGAAGTGTAGTACTCAGTACCGGACAGCACCTGCCATATAAACACTGGATCTAATGCACTTGTAGTACGGTGGACGGGGTTTGTGGCAGAGGAACCTGTCCGCCAGACTCTAAATCAGGCTGTAAGATCCTGCAAGAAACGCTCTGAGGATGTTCACAGCCAGGACTCCTGATCGGAAGTGTGAGGAGAGGCCTGCCATTGGTGGAGACAACCTCCCCAGAAGCAGAAGAACCACGCCCTCGCGCGTTACTGATGTTCGGGAACGTGGCCCGTCGCCTGCTGTTTACCACTGGACCGAGTTACGATAAATTGGTGCTTGGCGAGGACGACGAAATAGGCGAGATACGATCTCTTTATTATAACCGCTTTTAATGGATTTTATGATTCGTTTGTTTCCTGTATTTTTTATGATGATTTATATAGCTTTTTATGGTTCTGTCAATGAAAATAAATGAATATGAGAGAGTGTATAAATACTCCTCCCTAAGTATTCTGCTGACCCCGGCATCCCCAATGTAATCACACTTGATAATGGCTGCAGAAGATCCTGCAACAACTGCAGTGGCGGCCGGCAGCTTTAGGAGGGAGGGGGCAGGCGGGACGCGCACACACACACTCATTCATTCATTCTTTCACACACAGACACGCACGCACGCACATCCATCAACAACACTCATACCATTCAAACATGCATGCACGCACCAAACATTCATTTTAAAACATCACAAACACTCATTCTTTCACACACGCTCAGCCATTAACACTCATACCATTCAAACATGCACGCACGCACCAAACATTCATTTTAAAAGATCACACACACACATTCTTTCACACACACACGCACGCACATCCATTAACAACACTCATAACACTCAAACATGCATGCGCGCGCCAAACATTCAATTTAAAACATCACAAACACACACACACACTTACCTTCAGCCTCCAGGTTCCAGGAGAGTTGGGACTGCTGCCTTCCCTCACTGGCTGACCCTAGGTCAGCCAATGAGGGAAGGCAGCAGTCCCAGCCTCGTCACAGAGTGGGATGGAGTCAGTGAGACTGCTGACCCCACCCCACTCTGTGACGAAGTGTCACTGATTGACACTCGCCCTGGGCGCTTCAGGGCTTAAACCTGAAGCGCCCAGGGCGAGTGTGAATGGGTGACACTTTCCTCGTCACCCAGGGGAGGGCCTCGAGGCACCTTTGCTGAGCCGAGGAGGTCACGCCCATAGGAGCTGTGACCTCCACAGCCCAGCAAAGTTTAGGTCAGGCAGCCAGGAGTCTGCGCAAATCGCACGTCTGCTCCTTGCTGCTGAGCTGAAAATGGGGAGTGTCTGTCAGGCTGACCTTTGTTCAGCCTGACAGACACTCTTCATGAGGGGCAAAAGGTGGGGGGTCGCCCCTCCCCCCTAAAGGACTGGCCGCCACTGAACAACTGACCTGAGCTCGTTTGGAGTAGGAGTTATCTCCGTTCCTCCAATAATTTACCAAATCTAACCTGTCAATAGAATAAACATCACACCCACAGGCGCCACCCATCACAAAATACTGCATTCTCAATCATAACCTTTCTAAAGTGATAAAGAGTCCCCCGAGACTGTGGAAGCACCAGTCTCGGTCACCTCACGAGGTACCCTGCCCTCCACCAGGCGTCTCTGGCCCAGGCAGGGTTCTCACACCCCAGCAGACTCACTTTCACCCTGTCCAAGTGGGCGCTTTTATAAAGAGGGCTCCGTAGTGAGTTGCAAAGGAGACGTCTTTGTTGCAATAAGAGATGGTGATATAACATGGTGATAACAGGCCTTTATAACAATATTTCACTCCATCTAACAGTTCACTGCTCATTCCCTCTCCTTATACTCCTCAGATAAGTGTAAGGCATGTTTCTATCATTCACCCCCCCCACTCCCCCACCCCACTTGCTTCCTGCCAAGATCCCCCAGCAAGTCAGCTGCCCTCAAACGACCTTTCTGCATCCATTGGGCCTGTGACAACCTTAATTTGACCACCGTTTGATTTTTTTAGAAATAAATGGTGGCTACACATAGTTTTATATTAAGTAGACTCAGTACAATTATGTTATTTCTTGTGTTCAAATTATTTCCAAAGTTTAAAAACTTCATGGTGCTGTCATAAGCACACAAAAACAGCGCAGACAAGGCCTTAGAGGAAAGACCCCCAGAACCAAGAAAACACCCGTCACAGGACAGAGGACAGAGATTATTGCTGAAGCGACCGAGTTTTGATTAGTCCTTGAATCTAAGCAGACATGATTCTGTGGACAGAAACACTGAGAAGAATTCCAACACCCAGCAGCTGGAATAGAAAAGGCCCTATCACCATTGTTCTGGATCAGGACTTGGAGTCAGAGAGGGGTTTAATGTACAGACCATGCACACTATTCTGCTGTGTCCCACTTCAATTTAATCACCGGGAATTTAGAGGAAATCTGGTAGATGGCTTTATGTACAATATTTATGACCTTGAAAGAGATCTGTTTGCAAAGCGGCAGCAGATGTAGGCTCTGTAGGATGGGGTGCTGTGCTCACTTCCAGGAAATCCTTGACCAAGTGAGCTGTGAGAGTGCAGCAGCTTAGAACCTTCAGGGGCTCTTGTGTATTTTTTGATCTCTGTAGTATCATGGTATCAAAAAGTGTTTAATACTCTGGGCCGCATTATGACCCTGGCGGACGGCGATGATATGGTGGAAAGTACTGCCAATAGGCTGGCAGTACTTTCCACCATATTATGACATCCACCACGCGGTAACAGTCGCCGGGCTGGAGATATCAATTTCCAGCCCGGCAGCCGTCACTCTACCACCTGAAGGATAATGACCCCACCTACCGCCATGGTTTCTGTGGCTTCCTTACTGCCACAAAAACCATGGCGGTAGGCACTACCAGTGACAGGGAATCCCTTCCCTGTCACTGATAGAGGTCTCCCCCAGCCCACCCCCCTCTCCAGATACTCCCCAACCCCCATCCTCTCCAAACCCCCCCTACATTCATGCCCCCTACACACACACATACGCATTCACACACCCATTTCCACATGCATCCACAAATGCGTACATCATTCACACACATATCCGCACACATTTTCATACATACACACAGACACGCACTCTCACGTCCATACATGCACACACATTAAACACGCAACACACACCTGCATACACGGACGCACACATACACACACCCACCCCCACACACACACACACAAAACACCCCCCACCCCCTTCCCCTGTCGGAGAACCCACTTACCTGTGTTTAGGCAGGAGACGGGACGGGCGCTTGTGCCACCAGCAGCATCCGTCAGCAGAACACCAACAGGCCGTTTTATGTGTCATAATACGTCCGGCTGTGGTCTACTGGTGTGGTGTTGCTGGTGGCAGCAGCACCACCTTACCGCCATCCTTCGGGTGGAAATCCGGCTGTGGTCATAATACGGCGGACGGCTGGTAGCTGCGGCGACGTTTTTTTGGCGGCCATCGCCACGGCGGTCTGCGGTTTTTACCGCCAGTATCATAATGAGGGCCTCTGTGTTTTTATATTTACACATATTTCAAAAACAAACGTTTAAAATGTGCGTAAAGTATGTTCGCCCAGACTCCGCGATTATATCAATTCATTTTACTTCTCAACCAGTCTTTTCTCAGTTTAAATGTTATTAAAAATAACACAAACTTATCTTCAAAGGTCCTCTTGCCTAGATCAACTCCCCCATCTTCAGTGATCATTTCCCATGGGACCGAGTATGGAAACTCTTGGGGGTCGGTGGCATTCATTGAGGTGCTGCCAGGACTGGACAGGTCTTCTAATCCACTGGGCATTTCCCGGTTTTGAAAGCCCGGGGCTGCTCCTGTTGACTTTGTCACTTTCACCAGCCCCCGAGGGTAACTGCGGAAGGCATGGGGAGGCTTCAAGAGGAAGAATGGGAAAGGCAGAGAGAAAGCGATTAGAGAGGTAGTAGCAGTGCTTAATTTGTGCTTGTTGTTTCCGGTGCAGAGCACCGGCTCTTATTATTGAGGGCCGGGGCTTATTCTTCTGCCTCAAGCATTTGCTGCGAGCAAAAAACACATATGGTAAAGATGGAGGAAGAGAAAAAGGAAAAAGCATCACAAAGGGAGAAAGCAGAAAGCTGCCAGAGTGAGCTGAAGGTGCCGGGAGTGGCTTTTAATGGATTGAAGAGGCTGGGGATGGCTTGAGGATTACGCTGCCTCGGTATTCCGTGCTCGCACATTTAATGCAGCAGCCGCATGTTTAGGAGGAGGGTTTGGGTCACCGGCACGTTTCTATTTACAAATTAAGCACTGGGGAGTAGAGAGAGGAGGGAGAGGGAATGGATGGATGGGAAGTGAGGGATTGCGTGGGGAGAGGAAAGGAGCGGACTGGGTTGAGCATTTTTTTGTCAGGGCTATCTTTGGTTCCCTAGTCCGGTCATGAGTGTCACTAAAAGATGTGACTTTAGCCTAGTGCCTACTGTACCAGTAAAATGTAAATGTAAATTTCACACTTATATAGCACACTACTCACCTGTTAGGGTCTCAAGACGCTGTACACATACTGCTGTGGAACTCCTCCTGGTTTTTCCCTGTGAGGGACACACTCTTGGGCAACCCCCAGGGTGAAGCCAAGCATCCAAGTGCTGTCAGGGCCATTGTGGAGATTAAGCAAGCTATTGCCCAGAGAGAGAGACCCATTAATTAGATTAGGCACCAAGGCAAGAATTATCTGGTCCAAGGGAATTGAGCCCAAGACCCACCGAGGCAGGAATTGAACCCTGGTCCCAGGCCAGATCTCTGCATCAGGGTCTGCCGCTCTAACCATTGTGCCACACTTCTCTGCAGAAGTGACACCTTTTTGGTTTAAAAGGCTACAGTTTATTACATTACTTAAAGTAACAGAGAGCTTGGACTGCAAATGCTGTGCGCATGACACTCCCCCTTCTATTACTTCCTGGTTCCCGCTCAGTGGCCTGGCCGCTTGACATCCCAAGGCCTTTGTGTAATAGGTGACTACGCCATTTTGTCTGTTCATGTGACTTCATCGCTGGTCTTTTTTGAGGCAGACTGACATTGCTACTGCCACAATGTTAAGGGGCTTCAGCCCCTTTGCAGGTCTTCTCTTTCCGCAGAGTAACAACGGCATCCTCTTTGAAACAGGGGTGCTTAATCGTGAACTAATGCATGCCACGTAGGCTGGTTTGAATTTTTCAGGGATGCTCTCATTGATACGCCCATGTTGCGCTCTCTTCTTCTGGTGTCCTGATCCCAAAGCTTTCTTTTCCTCTTTGGGCCTCTTCCCAGGGGGCTATGGTAGATGTGCTTCTCCCTGGTCCACAGTAGGTAGCTGGTCTCGCAGCCTGGTCAAGGCTCCTGCCCCTTTAGGGTTGCTTTGCTGGGGGACTCGAACTATTCCCTGCAGAAACTGAGAAGTGTATGACCTAGTGATGTCCATATATCAGGGACTATGAGATACTGTCAAATGGGTAGGCTGTGGCTTTCACTTGATGGTTGCTGCCTCCCCTAATCCATGCAGTGAGGGCTTTTTAAAGACTGAAGTATGATTGGTCTGCCTTTTAATATCAACCTACTGCAGGATCTCACTCGAGATCCTAAAATGAAGAGATACAGAAAAGAGGCATTTTCACAGTTCGTGTGCACACCGCAGAGAATGGTCCTTATTGTATGGCTTAGAGTATTTGTGTTAACTGGTGTTCACACAGGCAGCGGTAGGAACACAGGTTGAACAGTTGTCCTGGAGTCATGTTTACTTCCTGTTCTTTACACTGCTTTCCGGTTTTTAGGCACCAAATAGGAAAATCTAAAGGTGGGAAGAGGGGTCAACCCTGTGACGTCATAGGTGTGAAAGGGCATGTGGTGTCAGCTCCTACAGCTCTAAAGTCTAACGGTGGGACGAGGGGTCAACCCTGTGATGTCATAAGTGTCTAAGAGCGTGCAAAGCCTTGCAGTCTAAAGGTGGGACGATGGGTCAACCCTGTGATGTCATAAGTGTCTAAGAGCGTGCAAAGTCAGTACCTACAGCCTTGCAGTCTAAAGGTGGGACGAGGGGTCAACCCTGTGATGTCATAAGTGTCAAAGGGCGTGCAAAGTCAGTTCCTACAGTCTTGCAGTCTAAAGGTGGGACGATGGGTCAACCCTGTGATGTCATAAGTGTCTAAGAGCGTGCAAAGTCAGTACCTACAGCCTTGCAGTCTAAAGGTGGGACGAGGGGTCAACCCTGTGATGTCATAAGTGTCAAAGGGCGTGCAAAGTCAGTTCCTACAGTCTTACAGTCTGAAGGTGGGACGAGGGGTCAACCCTGTGATGTCATAAGTGTCTAAGGGCGTGCAAAGTCAGTACCTACAGCCTTACAGTCTGAAGGTGGGACGAGGGGTCAACCCTGTGATGTCATGAGTGTCGAAGGGAATGTGACATCAGTTCTTTCAGCCTTGGCATTGTGGTGAATTGCATGCCCAACATTCACCGGGGCAAGACAAGCCTGACGTAGAGTTCCCGCCTCAACAGTTCATCAAAGGAGACCCTCAAAAAGCACCTTCCCGCAGACATGGTTAACGCCGCGCCAAGGAGCCTGCCGCAGTGAGTCACGCTATTAGTAAGCTGCGCGTTTCCTCAGCCTCACTTTTCCTGAATCAGACACCGACAAGCAGGTCTTCGAGAGCTCGAAGCAATAGCTCACAATGAGAAACACCAAACCCAGCAACCTGCCGAGCACCAGCGTGCACTGAGAACCCAAGCACACTGCATGCATGCTGCAAACCAATGCCAACACTGTGAAAATGAAGATGGCAGACTTACTTCATGAGTCGCCGACAGTACCTTTGTGTTATATATTCCTGACCACTTCTCTCACCCCATGGAAATTACTACACGTGAACAATTAGATGTTGCTTACAATCATATAATCTACACACAGAGCCTGATATAGAGCTTGTCGGATGGGTTTCTCCATCACAAACATGACGGATATTCCGTCCCTTGTATTACGATTTCCATAGGATATAACGGAATCATAATACGGCCAAACTGCAAATCAGGCCCATAGTGTTTTCAGCTCAGCATTACCAAATCACAAGTCACCACGTGTAACTTAGACAATCTGCTTCTTCATGTCAAATTTGCACACATTGTTCAGAAAAAAGGTGTGACTTGCCCTCATTTAGTCCTGACATACTCCCCTTTTTTCCCTTTTTTTAAATTGAGCAGAATCAGCAGTCAAGAAAACATCGTGAAGGTAAAACTCATATCATATGGAACAATCCACAGCAAAGGGCCACTTGCAGAATTGGACCCCCATCTCCCAGTCACTATGCAAGGAATGGCATGAAAATTACACTGTACACAAGAACACAGCAGTCATCAGTAACAATATAATTGTGCCAAATGACATCTCCCTCTCCCCCGTCACTAGTTCATCCAATAATCAAATACTACTGAAGAGTACGCGTAAGGTAGCAGCTATCAGAAAATGTGCCATTGTACCTTGTTAAATCACCCCTCCCCCAATTAACGACAAGCACATTACACTGTACAGACATTATAGGAGCTATCAGGAAAGGTGTTGTTGTGCCAAATTGAATCTTCCACTCTCCGAGCACTAATTCATGGAATAATAAAAACTATTAGAAAGTAGAGCTAGAGTAACAGTGGTCAGAGAAAGTGCCTTGTTGAATTCCACCCCCTTAAAATAGCCTCAGTCCCACCACAAAAGCCAGGAAGAGGGCAGATATCACAACTGTGCTGCTGGTGCAGCTGGAGGCGCTATTCCTATTGCCCCCACAAGCTGCCATGGGGCATTGACACGCTTTAAACCACCTACCCATCTTGCATAAGCCTCTTTGAACTTTTTTTGTCCTGTGCATTTTCTTATACCACTCTTGGTATGTTGGAACCCTGGATGATTTCCAGATCTGTAGTCTCAGTGAACGAGCGAGGGGAGAAGCTATCACTATAAACCCCTGATCCCACTTGCCAATCCCGGGGCACAGATTCTTACTTATAAACCCAAAAAGAGTTACAGAGGCCTCTGAAGTGATCTTTATCTGGAGGCCAATGCCAAGAGCAAAAAAGATCCTTTCCCACAACTGTGCCACCATGTAGCAGGTGAAAAAACATTGCAACCAGCCCCCGCTACACTGTTGCTGACAACGAAAGCAACGATCCTCCACTGCTGAATACATTCCGTGGAGAGCCGCTAGGGCAGGGTTCTGCAAAGTAGGTCCTGGAGAGCCGGGTCCATGCCAGATTTTTAGCATATTCACATTTAGAACAAGATGTTTCAGAATTCTACATTTTTTCTAAATGTGGATGTGCTAAAAATCTGGCATGGACCCGGCTCTCCAGGACCAACTTTGCAGAACCCTGCGCTAGGGTATAGGAAGCCATCCAGCGGGAAAGGAAGGAGATTCTCTTAAAGTTTGTTGTCCATAAAGCCTTATGACCTAATAGCAAGATAGACTGCCCCTCTACCTCAGAAAAAGTGCATTGTATAGACAAATACATTGTGTCTAAATAACATTTGAGTTGGTGAGAACCCCCAGTGCTTAATTTGTAAATAAAAACGTGCTGGTGCCCAAAACCCTCCTCTTAAACATGTGGCTGCTGCATTTAAATGTGTGAGCACAGAGTACATAGGCAGCGTAATCCTAAAGCCATCTCGGGCCTCTTCATTCCATTTACAGCCACTCCCGGCCCCTTCAGCTCACTCTGTCAGCTTTCTGCTTTCTACGTTTGTGACACTTTTTCATTTTTCTCTTCCTCCGTCTTTCCCATATGTGTCTTTTGCTTGCAGCAAATGCTAGAGGCAGAAGAATAAGCGCTGACCCTCAAAAATAAGTGCCAGTGCTCAGGACCGGAAACAATAAGCACAAAGTAAGCACTGAGTACCCACCTATCCCATAATATTCGTTACCTGTTGCTGATCCTCCTGAGTTTTGACCTTAAAAGTGAACGTGAGACGGGGTGGGGGAAGAAACTGGATTCCAGAAAGTGATTCTTCAAAAAAAAGATAATCTGATGAAACCCCAAAAAGGACAACTTACAACGATCACCACACCTGGTGTGAAGTACTTGCCCGGTCATACATTTGCCCCTCAACATGAAATGCCTGAGCTCGTTGAACCAACAAGCTTTTCAAAATCTCAACTTACTATGTGATATTGTCAGACCAACACATTTACTACACTCCTGTAAAGTAAGACACTCTTAGCCTAGTGGAATAGGCTAGGATAGATAAAGTGCTTGAAGTCGGGTGCCAAACTCCTGCAGGATCTTGGATCTTGGTTTTTGGGGAGTTTTGCTGTCTTAATCAATACCGGGAGGTTGGATCCTGCTTCCAGATCTGTAAAAATAGATCCACCATCCCCTTTCCATCAATTGATCTAGCTAATACATCTAGGAATGATGATTCATAATATGTCTGGGCCTGAGGTGATGCCAGCCCACCCTGATTGATGTTTAATTGAAGTACGAAGAGTTTAACACTAGAAGCCGTCTTATACCACTCAAAAAGCCTCTGGTTTAATAAAATAGCTCTTGG
Organism: Pleurodeles waltl; assembly: GCF_031143425.1. Classification (NCBI taxonomy): domain Eukaryota; kingdom Metazoa; phylum Chordata; class Amphibia; order Caudata; family Salamandridae; genus Pleurodeles; species Pleurodeles waltl. The sequence goes on from NC_090451.1 coordinate 83,591,606, forward strand.
GACGTTCAAAAAAAGAAATAGCAGCAGAGGTAGGATGGACTTTTTAATGAGAGCTACCCTACCCACTAGTATAAGGAGAAGGAGCGCCCATCTGTCCAATAACTCCTTATTTTTTTCATCATGACCACATTGATACAGCTGGGAATAGCTGTTCGGGACAAAGATACCCAGACAACTGATCGGGGTATGAGATCCCGTCTGTTGCTGAAGAGAAGGGGGAAGATTGCTGACTGAAGCATTCAATAAAAGCAATTCAGTTTTGTTCTGATTATTTTTATATCCCCCTATGATTCTAAACTGCTTGAACTCATCCACAACCATTATGATGGTTTGTTTCTCTGGCCTAAGATAAAGAATTATATCATCAACAAACATCTTTAATTTGGGCATTCCAGGTACTGGGGCCTCTATCATCTCATTCTCCTACATCCACACTGCCAGGGACTCTATAAAGGAAGTAAATAAGATTGGAGACAGAGGGCACACCTGACGCATTCCCCTGTTTATATCGACTACCCCTGCAAAATGAGAATTCACGAACACCTTAGCTTGTGCCCCTTGATAAAGATTCCGCAGTATTGCCATGAATTGGGCTGGAAAACCAAACTTTGCCGGACCATAAAAAAAGGGCATTCCAATTCACCAGGTCAAATGCTTTCTCTGCATCGACACTGCCAGGGTCTGATAAATCACAAAATAGTCCAGCGCATGTATTAGGAAGCCTGTATTAACGGACCTCACCCGACCCATCACAAACCCTGACTGGTCCTTGTGTCTTGCCACCTGGGTTGCCTGCGTGTTGCGAATGCCCACATTTTCATTAAAAGCTTGTAATCGGTATTGAACAAGCTAATTGGTCAATACAAGTTGACATCACTAGGGTTTTTATCTTTTTTTTAAAAATGAACAACTGACCACTTCCCCAATCTCTGACGTCTGTAGCTCCCTAACATAAGTGGCCTTCCACTTAGCATGCGTTGACCATTTGAGGAACGATCCAGTCATCTGACTTTCCTCATATACCTTCTGCTGACAAGTCCTCAAGCTGTTAATTTCCTCCAGGATAAAAAAATTCTCCCAGATCGTGTTTAACTTTACCCAGTTGGTCATCTCTAGGAAATTGTTGACCCTAGGAGCTGTTCCCCATCTGAAGGGCAGTGTCTACAGCCGATTGAAACTCAGCTATCCACTCCACACGAGCTTTAGATTGATAAGCCAGATAGGCAATAATCTGAATAATAATAATAATAGCCTTGAAGGTACCCCGACTGAAAACAGTGATGCTGTACCCCTATTTAGACAAAAAAAATCTAATTAACATTCATCTTTAGCCAATCCTTGTTGGAAAGAAGGTTCCGATCCATCTGCCACCTGAACCTCTCCTCGCTGGTAACATCAAACTCAACCAGGATCATGGCCTAGGAATGATCAGAAAATGAGTTGGCCCAAATATCTGAGCTTACGCATTGAAGTGTATGGAAAATGTAAAAATAGTCGATACGGGAGGCTGCATGAAAGCACTGGGAAAACAAGTATATTGTGACATTCCCAAATGATTCTTCCACAATGGATCAATTAGTTGAAAATCCTGCTTAATGCATCAACCACTATTTTGTTTTTGGGCGTCAATTTTTATTTTTATTTTATGTATCCCAAATCAAATCCTGAATAAAATTTAAGTCACACCCTAAAAATATAGGATCCAGTGCTCCCATAACAAGATTATAAATCTGCTTTATTGAATATGTGTCTAATGAAACTGAAGCATAATAATTTACCAGATTTAACAAATGGCCATTTACACTTGCCTTCAACCAAAACCACCTTCCCGGGGGATCCCTGATAACTTGAGGGAGTACCCAATCCAACCCTCTGCCTAAAAAACACTGCCACTCCCCTAACCACCAGTTCAGCTAAGGCAAAATAAGCCTTGGACTAGTACTTTGGAATAAAACGTTTTGGGAGATTACTTTTAGGATGAGTCTCCTGTTGAAATAGGACCTCTGGAGAGAAAGAAGTTAACCATCTAATTAACCCCTCCCATACTTCTTCTTATTAGACAAACCATTTACGTTACAGGAAATAAATCTAGCTTTGAAACCCATTGGAAATATATGTTTTCCTTAATAATGACTTTTCTTTACAATACGTTTCTGAAAATACATGACCATGCACAATTCTTCTCAGCTTTTCTATAAGTGTTCGCCCCCCATAGATCCCACCCAGACCTAAGACCACCCCCCCAGTGCCAGCCCCCCAACCAAAGGAACCCCTCATCCCTGTGGGAGGAGAATTGCCCACAATACACCTGTTGCTACTGCAACCACCCTCCTCGGGCGCCATGTTGTTGCACCGTAGTAGACACATGACCTACCGTCCCAAACCTCCAGTGCCCCCATCAAAAAAAGTCACTGCTCTAAGCATATAAGCTCTCGACCTTCTAACTCAGGTCACTTCCTCTCAACATCATCAACTTCATTGACCTTATTTGGCATTCAGAATGGCAAACCACACATCCCACATATTAACACTCAATTATAAATCTTATGCAGGAACTCCTGAGCCTCTCTTAAATCAGTAAACGTATGGAACTGCCCTTTCTCAAGACTTTTAGCTTTCAACTTTGATTGTTGCACCGTTGTTACTTGAGCACCTTTTTAACAAAATCCTTTCAGCAGTGAGCTGCTGCAGCTGACATATTGGGGGTGATGTGACAACAAGATGTTTCTGCTGTTGAAAACTGTTTTTTCTCCATGGCCTTTGCTAGTACGCGCTCTTTAGCACAGTAATCGGTGAAATTAACCAATACAGTTTGTGGCAGATTCGAATTGGGAAATGGTTGTGCCGGGACCCGATGTACATGGGTAATAGTCAAATCGCCTGAATATTCTGGGATGACATGTGTCTTGATAAAAGAGTCCACCCACTGAAGAACCTGAGGGCCCTCCGAACCCTCAAGAACCCCAACTATCTAAAAATTATAGTGCACCCAGTGATTTTCTAGCTCTTCAATTTTATGTTCCAATAAGTATTTTTGCTTCCTGGTCTGACTGACTTCCCCCTGCATTGAGGTGACTTGATCCTCCAACTGGGATATTCTGGATTCAGCTTCTTGCAGTCTTTGAGGAATATGCATCAGAGCTTCTTCAGTTTTAGACAGCCTCTTGTGCAAAGCTGCACATTCAACTCTCTGAGAAGCCCTGAGTCCTCTAATTTCATCCAAGATGACGTTGAGGATTGTCTTAATGTCAAGCTGTGCAGAAGGCCTTGTGTCCTCCTGGGCATTGTGGTACTGAGTCTCCTGCTCCAACGTTGGCAATGCCACCTGGAGCTGCATTTGCATGTTTGTCACTGTGCTTCGCTCCGTACTTGAAGGCTGTGAAACCTGATAATTGATGGCCTTCAACAATGGTGAATCTGAAGGTGAACCTATTACAGGGGTCTGTGAATCTGCTGGTACAGAAGTATCAGATGACGGAAGTGAGCCCGAGTGTCCCGATAACACTACTTTTCCTTTTGCAAACAGAGGATACTCTTTCATGAATTGCTTCATATTAACATCCTGCGTACCAATAGGCGTGCCAGCCATTGGAATATCTTTTTGCTCGTTTTTGTGATTATTCTTGTTCAAATTATTAGCCTCATTATCCTGCTTTCTGGGTTCCTCTGCTCTAGACATGTTTGCCGCTGAAATAATACTTTCTGCCCTCATCACCTGGGGGTTGCTTGCAGTCCCCACCTCTCCTTCTATGTGAGAAAAATCTTCTTGTGAGCTTCACCGGTTTGATACCATTCCTGATCCCTGGTGAAACTGAAAACTGTGATCTTCTCTAGCAGATGTCAACTTCGCTTGAGCGGCACACTTTTTTAGCTTTGAGAGCAAGTGTTGAGGTAGAGTCTGAGCTGTGAACAAGTTTGATGGCTTTAAGATGTTTTCCCATATTCAAAACGGGCTTCGGTCCCTTCCTTTAGTCGAATGGGCGCAAGAGCTAGCCATGAATTATACATAGTTTGTGAACAGCACTGTTGCAACGATAACTGCATCAAATGCAGGAAACTTAGGGGTAACACTTAGGGAAGACCTACCCAGCGACCCACAATCGGGTGAAGATGCCAAAGTCAAAGAGGCAGCCAAACACCCCCGGAAGAGAAACCTAGCGGTTCTCCCCGTGCGGCCTGCTCCTAAAAGCGACCATGCACGAGGGTACTCAGAGCAGGATTAGTATCGCCAAACCACCTCGTCCACAGTCCAAAAGCTGCTCTTCCTCGTGACACGGTAGTTGGATCATCAAAGCTGCCAAAACTGATGGATTTCCACTTTTAGATGCTTGAGAGCCTTGCGAACTGCTGCGCAGCCGGAAGCTCTTCTCTGTCACAGTATCGTTCGAACAGTGTTTTTCGACATCTGGAAGGGAGCTGGAGGAAGGGGAGGGGCTGACCGTGCCTAGAAGCAGGTCATGTGGGATCCATCCACCCGCTACACCTCCTGACATACACCTCAATTTCAAGTTATAAGTCACAACTAGACATGGAAGAGGATCTTCTGTGAATCAGTGTTTTATGTTTGCTACTTTGTCATAAGTGCATGATTTCTAGCTCTTTAGAGGCGAAGTTCAGACTTACGCATGTAAAACATTTTGTGACTAGGGCAGTGTTTTATTTTGATGAAGTCTGTTTGATTGGTCATTTAATTGATGCTTTTTAACTTTTAGTCACAGGGGATCTTTATCATTGATTTTGTGTGAGATCCCATGTCTTCCACAAAATGCTTTTATGTAGGCGCCCCCTGAAAATGAATACCCCCTCAAATTCTCATTATCTGGGTCTGAAAAGAAAATCAGGCTTTCTTCAGATGTCTAAAGTTCTGGGAATATTTGAGTTTTTCAATGAGAAACACCAAACTCAATGACCCGCTGAAAGCATTGAGTACCCCATCACCCTGACATGCACAGTATAAACCAATGCTAACACTGAAAATTAAAATGGCCGACTTCCTTGGTAACCTGCATTACCATTTCCTGCCCACTTCTCTCACACCCCCATGGAAACTATATGTTGGCAATTGATATTGTAGGATCAATGTAAGGTAAGTCAAATATAAAATCTCAATATTTTAATAGAACACCATTCAAACTAGAGCCCATATTTATACTTTTTAGTGCCGCATTTGCATCATTTTTTTACCAAAAGCGGTGCAAACTTACAAAATATAATGGTATTTTGTAAGTTTGTGCCGCTTTTGCGTAAAAAAATTACACAAATTCGGCACTAAAAAAATATAAATATAGGCGTAGATGTTCCACTTGAATGATCACCATCACACCAGAGGATCCTTTGGCCATAAATTATCATTATAAAATTGTTCTATGCCTGGCGGCTGAAAAGCTACCTTAAATCTCCTAGAAGCAGTTGTGGCAATGTTAGCCAATGGGATCTCCCCCAAGCAAAGCTACATCATTATTTACAGCCTGTGATCCTTAGGGATACTACATAGAGATGATTTCTTATTGATTCTCATAGGCCATGTTATCAGCATATTTTGTTAGAGAACCAATGGATGTCTAGTCACCAAAATTCCAAGCCTTGAGGAAATTACATCAAGTCGTACAATGGTCTCCTTTTCGCTGCTGGGCAGCTAATGATGGGGCAAGAAGGATAAACTTAAGGAAGTAACCTGGAGTCTTAGAGTCCAGATTACTTGCTGTCCATGACGCTTGATGAGAATTATGAGGCACAGTTAGTTCACCATCTCTGATTTACCTGCTCGAGGCACTGTCTTCTTAACCATCTCCCATAAGAATATCTGATGATTATGAGAAAATAGACCCGCAGCCCATGAAAGAGGAAGCGCGGGTTTCTAAACAAGCCTTGTATCTGAAGTTGAATAATCCTTCACTTGTAAACAGGACAGAAATGTTATTTCACTACAAGCACGGTGGTTGTCATGTTCTCTTGCGTAATCCTAGTTGCTTCCTCTAGATATCGTTATCAAAAACATGCTGTTGGGTCATATCTTTCTTCTGGTTTTAGGCAAAAATTGTAGACTTTACAAAGAAAACGGATCAAACAGCAACGTCAAAAACAATTATTAAACCATCATAACATACAGAAACAATTAATTGTACTTCCAAATACAGGGTATATGGATACCAAAAGTCTCACTCATTTGGGGTGATTCTCACACCTTGGTGTACAGTCTTACTCTTGGCCACTCAGGTGTCCATTCTCTTTAACAGAGTTTCACATGTGGTAATCATCGTAGTCTCCAAACAATGTGTTACTTTTGTACAAATGCTTTCAAATCTATGGACTTAAATCTTAAGACCTCACGGGTCGCCACTTACCAAACTACTGCTGACGTATCAGTCATCTGTATTCATATCATGCACTAGTGATTGGTTTATAAAAATATGAATGACACTGTGACTACTTTCATTATTCCCTGCTGCTAAAGGCTATGAAACCAGTATAACCAGGGGCAGAAGGGCGCACCTTCTATTAGAACATTGGAATGTTGGGGTCTCCGTTGCAGACGATGGAGTGCTTTGGGCGTTTACTGGCCGGTAAAAGCCCTGAGCGTCAACATTCCAATGTTCTCCATGTTCACAGCAACAGCTGTGAAGAAAGGCCTCACGAAGCCTGAGGGGATTTTAATCCCCTCGAGCGTCATGAGGAATTTATTTTATTTGATAGAACATTCTGCCCGGAGTGGCAGAATGTTCTAATAGCCTTAGAACCTGCCGTAGCGGGCTTTACCGGCCATTAAAGGCCCTCTCTCTGCGCGGGAGCGGGCCTTTAAAGGCCGGTAGAGCCCGCTACAGCGGGTTCTAAGGCTCTATTAGAACATTCCAGCTGCTGAGAAACACAAAGACGAGCATTATTAGTTTGAAGCAGAAGGTTTGTCCAAGCTATTAGTAGCTTCGAGCAACTCCTTAGTCTATTGATTGAGGTCTCAACATTCTAAAGTCTAATTAAGCATTGTAGCCGCTTCCAATGGTAAATACTGTTGTTAAATGCTCTCTCAACAATGTCGAGGGCCTATAATGGGAGAAAGGGCATTTAACAACCAGTATGGTCCGAAGCATAAGTGCTTAGAACGTTCCACCCACTGAGTGCAGAATGTTCTAAATTAAACTTGAAAAAAACTGAAAGAGGAAAAACAGTGGAATGTTGAATCAAATTTTGTTCACCAACACATTTTCCCCACACAAAGTTCATAAGGTCATATGTTGCGAAATTCTTGTGGATAAAAATAAAAGATACTGAGTTGTACAGCTTGGAACAATTAAAAACATGTACTGTTTGCACATTACTTCTGATATGTCCAGCGAAAATCGTAATTGTAGGGAAATACCATACCAGGGGGATACTGCAGAATGTGGTATTGGTATGTACGGAGAATGTCATTACCTCTTTAATACAAAGGCTGCAAATATCTTCTTTGAACACATCAAACCCTGGCTTCAGAAGACTGCATCCTAAGTATATATTTCTCTACTTAGAAGTCTGTACGGAGAACCAGTTCCCTCAGCACTCAAGGAGTCGGGTAACCTGAGTCCATCACCTTGGACATTGCTGTGAGGGTCTCCAGTTGAGGAGCCTCGAGAGGCCCTGAATCTCAGTTATGAAATAAAATCTGCTTGTAAACTCTGACCCAAAATAACTAACACTGGAGGAACTGGTGATCCTGGGATGCGAAGCTACTTCAGCACGGTGAGCTATCCCCTATGAAACAGGGCATTACAGGGAAAATCTGTGCTATTACACTGCTTTTACAGGTAATTTCCTATTACAATGCCATTCCTTAAAACACATTCTGCCAGATCAAATGTCTAACAAAAAAAACAGCCCTAACAGGAATTCCATTGCACTCAGAGGAGGCTAAAAGTATTTTATTTAAGAAAGTACACTTTTTTCCATTCCAAAAGAATATTTGTTTTTACACGTGACATCAAGATTACACTATCTACGGAGAAAAACCAAGCTTAAGGGTAAACTCGTCTATCCTGAAAACTAAATTTCTTCTCTAATACCGTCCTCTTGATTGGGTAGCCATAACTCCTGTTACTGGGCCAGCTAGCAGTTCAAAGCTTTTCAGTGAGCCTCACATCATTTCACCTCTCCTTATTTTTAAAGATTTTTAAAGCTGATCTCACTATTTGGTGTCCTAGACTCATTTTTTCTTGGGTTGGTCCCTCCCTCCAGGATGTGTGAGCTGGTGAATGCGGTAACGAGGACACAAGCAATGTCGTAGTTCTCAATAGTGTCATGGGTGGAGTGGCTGCGGGGGTCTCTTTTGTGCACCCCAATTATAGCTGTTTCTCTTTCCATTTCATTACATGGAGCCCATGTTTCTGGTGTGAAGTAAGACCCACGCCACCATGGATAGGGCACTGGTGATAAGTCTACTTTTAAGCCTGAAGAGGGTGAAGATGCAGATCCTGTTGACCACCCTGAGTCCTTCTGAGCCTTACACACACCCTAGGAGATGCCACAGCTCACATTTTTGAGCAAGCGGTGGCTGGGCTGAAGGTCAGCCTGGTCGGAGCCAAGCGGACCATCTTGTGTCGGCTAGACAGAGAGACTGCCCGGTTGGAAGGATGTGTGCTTCGGAAGAGTGGTAGAGTCAAAATGTACTTGAGGGGTCTGAGTCGGAGGCCAGCAGAGATAACACCTCTGGATAAGGAGCGTGATAACTAGACGGGCATAGTGAGGTCCTAATTAACGATTCTGGACAGCATCTCACCTCCACCTGCTTTGAAAAGGTGATAATGTCCTCGGAAACATCTGGGTTTACTAGATACGATTCTTCACCCAATAACATTTATTATCAGGCTTTGCAGTATACTATCCATGTTGATGTCTTCCCTCCCCTGCATTCACTCCTTTTCGGGGCTCCCTCGTCAGTATTCAAGCACCCAGAAGTCCCTAAAAGTACAGAGAGCATGGGTATTGAGAGATGCTGCGGTTATGTTTTGCGCAGGCAATAACCCATGGATTCGGGGCTTTGCCACTGATCAGGACAGCTTTTTTTCTCCGCACCATGCCTTTTTCACCCGTGTCTCCTCTGAATCGCTTCTTATGACTGGCCCTTCTCATCGTTCCTTCTCTCGCTCTATCCTGCCTCCTTTTTGGATCACTGACAGAATTTCGGAACCAAAAATTGTGTGGCTAGAATATCATTTTGAAGATATCAAGGACCAAAATAACGAGAAGGTAAGTGTAAATAGGTAAGTATAGATTTACTATTCTTAACTCCCATTCTGCGTTCCTTGAAGACATATATATCATCAAGGTACACATGTGGAATTATATGTAGTAAAACATTGCTTACCTATAGAAATTTACCTTCACAATATTTTTGTCAGCAATATTCTTGACACAGTATTTAGTCCTACAACTTTTTTTGGTTTCAATATTCTGTCTAAACACGTTCATTTCGTTCCATCCCTCTACCCCCCCCCCCCCCAAACCCACACACACATTTCCTTTATCTTACTCTAATTGAACTGGAGACCCTCCATGAAGTTCACTGAACTTTTCTGATTGGATTCTACTAAGCTAGTGCCTTGGTTGACCCTAGTTTCCCGCCACTGCATGTAAAGCATGAATGAATGTTGACTCCAGCCAACCAGTAGTTCTACCTTCGATAGGACCAGCCAGAGGAACAGGAGAAGACGTGCTTCAGTGCACTACCGAAAGGAGAGGAAGCGTTATCACCCTGTCTGTGGCCACCTAAGCAGCAAGAAAAGGAGCAAGTCCCAGCTCACTGAACCCTGAGTAGTGGTCAACTCAAGAAATGAGCGAAACAGGTGCCATAGAGGTCAGGAATCGCAGAAACCCAAAGTTGACCCCAAAACATCTAGGAGGCAATAACTGTTCACACGAATGTAAATGTGTAATTAGTGTGTCTTATATGGGCCTTTTGTGTCCCCTTGTCTACTGATAGCCTGAGTCCCTAGTTTTGTATTCTTCTGTGTCACTCCGCCTCATACATTGAAATAATTAATTGATTAGGAATCAAACTGCCAATTATACCAATCATGGAAACAGCCAAACGTGCAATACTTATGCACTGGCATTAACACAATTATGTACAGCCTTTCTGAATTAAAGGTTTTTGTCCCTCCATAATAAATAATTAAAAAAACTGAACTAAAAGCCAATGATGTGCAGAGAAGCATTCAGGGACTGTAAGTGTGAGGACCCCTCTGGACCCCTGTGTATGTGTGAGCCCAAGGCGCCCTGCTTCAACTCCAGAAGGATGCAGGGGTTTAGCTATCAAAGATGCAGCAGGTGCAGTGGCACCAGTAGCGACAGACCCACTGCAGTCCAGTTACATTATGTTTGGGAAATTGTCAGTAGCATTGGAACCCTTCCTGCATGACTCTCCCTTGCCTTCTGTTTTTGGGACAGCGCCTATTGGCTGATCTCAACCTCGATTCTGAACCATTGAACTGCCTCCAGCCCTATCAGCTCCAGAAGCATCAATATCTGATGTTGCGGTTGCACATAGCCTTACATCCCCCATCCCCTGCTCTGATTCACACGTTTGTGGATTCACTGGGAGCCACCAATCCAGGGGCTGGGAATACCGAAGCCAGGATACAGGCGGGTGGGCCTGGTCTGGTCAACTTAGTTTCCAGCTGTGAGTCACAGTCCAGAGAAGAGGTACTTGGTACCTTGCGTTCAACACAGCGGGGACCCCACTTGTCACAAAGTCTGACAAGCACCCCATTACCAACAAATGTCCCACAGGTAGCCTAATACTGCATCACGGGTCTTTATAGTAGACAGGCAAGTGCGCTATCCAATCATATCCGTAAAACTAGAGGTGGCCCAGCTCTGTGTGATGGAACAGTCTCAAAGGAACTTATTCACACAAGGGAGTACCCCAGCAGTACTCTTCCAAGTACTCTTAACGCCTTGTGACTGCCCCATACATCTAAAAAGGGAATATAGCAGGAATTTCCAGGGACTGTTCATAGGCAGTTATTACGATTAGAAAGGACTGCGCGGTCTGCACACTTTCACTCCCCAGGAGTTGGACACCCCTGAGCCAATACTTCCGGAGTGTCAGAGTTTGTAGAACTGTCCTCCAGCAGTATTACCTCCGGATTCATAAATGCCTTTATGTATTGACTGAAAGATGTAGACTTCCCCCACATTAGTTAACATGTAGCACATAGAAGGGCCTCACTGGGAGGTCTTCCCCTTGCAATCCTCCACAGCACCGTGCTACTCACTCTCCACAAGTATGAATTATTTCATATGTGGGCGGTGTGTTTGCAGTGTGATGGGTTGTACTGCGCTTGTTGTTGTGCGATCTAATTGTGTTTTCATGTTGTTTTCTGTGTGTTATTGTGCTATGTTCTGTTGTTTACTTTAGGTACTTCAACAGATATTGCCACATTTCCCGCCAAAAGCAGCACATGCCAAGTTCCCATGATAAGCAACTATTTACCGTTAAGGTACTAAAGTGGTTCTGCTACAGCCCTTCAACTATGTGAGACACCGGTCAGTCCACAACTGTGGCAGAGGCCGTGGCCCAGATCACTGATTCTTCCTGACTGTCGCACTAAGACCTCCTTGGCGGGAAGTAAGGCGGCGCTTACCAGTGGTGGTAATGTGCGGGAGGAGTCTTTGTGCTCGTTTGTGTGTGGCATTGTGTTGAGGGGGTGATGAACACTGGTGTTTGTGCTGCTGTGTTTGTGCACTGATTATCGCAATGTTATGTTGCTTTACCTCAGTTATTTTGTGATGTTATGTTGCTTTCCCTCAGTTATTTTGTGATGTTATGTTGCTTTCCCTCAGTTATTTTGTGTTTTGTGCTCTGTTGTTCGGTGCCCTGTTATGTTAATTGTGATGTTATGTTGCTTTTTTGCCATTGCTTTATGTTCTGTTGTCGACATTCTATATAGCAACAAACCCCACTACATTTAAACTTACCACTACAAACAATCAGTTACCACCGCCTAAAGTTGGTAAAACAGAATTGGCTCAGCTCATCAACTATTTTAAACACCAGTCACCCCAAAACCGTGGCAGTGCTCACTTTATGTGAATAGGCCCCAAAACACATTCCCTTCCTAAATGCTCCTATTGGTAATCCTAGATGTCCTGCAGCTTTCTGTTGTAAAACGGACACCCCATTATCTGCACTTCCAAAGTACTTTATTATATGTGGAACAGCTCTCTGTTTTAAGTGCACTTCAATGTCTTACGCATTATTCTACAAATAATTAATATCGCTATCGTTTGTGAAACATCGCTATGAACTCTTTGCTGTACATTTTTGTAAATTATATGAAACTCTCCATGGTAAAACAGTCGTGCCCTCTACTGGGTTGCATGCAGCGGTTTATTTACAGTTACTTCACTCTTACATAAAAACTTAAGCTCATCTTTATTTGTCAAAATGCAAACACTTCTTAGAAGTTCCTCAATTCCGCTGTAACAGTTCTTAGAAAAATTGCATACATGCAAAAAATGTGAAGAAACAGGATTTGCCTCACTTGGCGGGGTGCTTGACACATCATAACAAGAAGCCAGAGTAGTAATATCATATTATCTGCATCCTGCAGATCAGCACGTTAGCTCCATGTTAACCCCTCCGGCACGGATACCCTGATAAGAATTCTGATGTCCCCATCTTAAAGGGTATCTTAGTGTTACAAAATTGCAATCAACTGCCTTGCGGGAAAGCCTTGACACAAGGCGCCAACGCATATGAGAGACAAAAGAGTCGGTGTAGGGTTGCTAGGGCCTGGATCATTGGACAGTGATGTTCAGTGACCGGTGTAGGGTTGCTAGGCCCTGGATCATTGGACAGTGATGCTCAGTGACCGGTGTAGGGTTGCTAGGGCCTGGATCATTGGACAGTGATGCTCAGTGACCGGTGTAGGGTTGCTAGGGCCTGGATCATTGGACAGTGATGTTCAGTGACCGGTGTAGGGTTGCTAGGGCCTGGATCATTGGACAGTGATGCTCAGTGACCCTCACGTGTTGCACACAAGTCTCACCTCAGCCACCCCGTCTGTTGAGGTTGGAGGGTACGCACTAGTGGAATTTGCTTCACCATGCTGTCTGTATGCATTATTCTCAATATAGGGTTCTGGTCTGTGGAAGAGCATCCAAATGTAAGTGAGACTGAAATAAGACTTCATAAATTACCATAGTGTCAAAGCCTGAAGGCCCTTCTCTTCTGGTCAGATTATGGTTAAGACCTCAACACTGTATATGACTCGGGTTTAGACCTTCCCGCCATGCAGATCACAGGATGAGACTTCATTGTGATAAAGGACTCGGTCTAAGACCTCATCACTTTAGATGACTCGGTTTTAGACTTCATAGGGATGCAGAGCTCTGGTTGAGCCTTCAACACTGCAGATAACAGGTTATGGCCTCAGCACTGTAGAAGACTCAATTTACATGTCACCACCAGACAGAACACAGGTTGAGATACAACTACAGAAAACTGAGTTCAAGGTCTCAGTAATGTACACAACTCAGATTAAAGCTTCAGCAGCATGCATAACTCGGGTTAAGAGTTCATTTTTACACAACACTCAGGTTAAGGCTTTACCACTGTAGATAATGCAGGTCTTGACCTCACTACCATACTGAACTCAGGTTAAAACATTATCAATATATGCAGCGCTGTGCAGGACTTCACCAATACACAGAATGTAGGGTAAATCTTTACCACACTACTATAGATAATTCAGGTCTGTACCTTACTGCAATAGGGAGCTCAAGTTAAGACTTCACCGCTACACATAACTCATTGCTGCACAGAACTCAGGGTAAGCATTTAGCGCTAAAGCTAATTCAGTCCTAGATCTTGCCACTATACAGAACGTAAGGTAAAACGTCACCACTATACACAAGTTAGGTTAGGACTTTAAGACAAGACCTAAAAACTATACAGATCTATGTTTCAGGCTTAACCACCATAGAGAACTCAAGTTAGGACTTTACCACAATACAGAACTCAAGTTAAGACTGCACCACTATAAAGCTCTCAAGTTAGCATTACACCCAGAAACAGAACTCAGGTTAAGATGTTAGCCGTAATCAAACCACACATTAGGATTTTCCCACCATACAGAACACAAGTTAAGACCTCACTATTGTGCAAAGTTCGGGTTAGCACTTCACCACTGCAGAGAACTCAGTTTAAGACTTCATCAAAATATATAACTCAGGTTAGGACTTCACCTGTGTACATAGCTTGGGTTTATACTTTGTCACTTAACAGAACTCAGTTTAAGACTTTACCACTATGGATAATTCACATCCACTATTATACAGAACTTAGATTAAGAATTCACCACTTTGTAGAATTGAGGTTAAGACTTCACCAATACACACAAACAGCATTAAGACTTCATTACTACACAGAAGTGAGGTTATGACTGCAGCCACATATGTAAGTCAGGATAAGACTTCAACATTACACAGATTTTAAGTTAAGAATGCTCTACTATACATACTTCAGGCTCAGACCTCACCAGAATACAGACATCTGGTTAAGACTTCACCAGTACACATACTTTGCCAGACAGTATCCTTCACACCTTAATTTCTTCGTATGCTGAAGATCTGAGATCCATTGTGGTGTGAGACTTTCTAAGGCTTTCCAAGGGTTTTCCACTGTATCTTTGCCCGCTCTTGAACTATTCTGACACATACTTTGGTTTCCTCTTGTACCACCACTGCAGCATGATGCCTGTCCCCCAAAAGAGAGCTCAGGGATGACTTCCAGCTGCCTGCCATGCTTTACAAAACAATGAGTTCAATGGAAAATAAAGTATAATGGTGCAATACTGCTAGTGGAATCTGGTCAAGATGTAATATTTTGTTTAGAAATTAGGCCTATAGTAGGCCATGCGGTCCTGTTCTGCTTTTGCCACATACATCTACTTTTTGCTCAGGGCTACTGGAGTTATGTGATTCTGTTGCTATGACATTTTCTGCATAATTGTGGATTTACAACACTTACCACATAATCGATCATCTGCTGGACATTTTGTGGAGTTCACCAAAAGAATTGGTTCAAAAATTAGTAAAAAAAGGTGCCACAATGCGTCCCCCATTGACAGCCCCCTCAGTTCAGAAACTAGGTAGTGTTGACTCTTGTAGTAATGTTTAAAAAAAACCTCTAGGTACAAGAAAGGATGTTAATGCACTGCAATCTGACATCATAGTATACGGTATGCAGCCACTTATGGAAAAATAACATAAAAAATGCTGTTTAGACACCACATGATTTTAAATGGGTAAAACAATCCCCTTATCTAAGAGAGCATAAACAGCAATTAAAAAAAAATATATATATATCTGTATATCTATATCTATATATCTACCCACACAGTCACCACTAGGTAGTTAAAGTTAGGACCTAGTTTCCATAGATAGATTATTTTTTGTTTTGCCTAGAACTTTGGCACCGCCTGACGAATCTTCATGACATTTTCAAAACATATACTTTGGTCAGTTCAGTTGCTGTCTTGAAAGTTTCTGGGTAATCTGTCAAGCGGGGGCCGAGACAAACGGGGGTACCAAAACATATTTTCCCCATTCATTTTTCCATAGGACTTATAGACACACCTACAGCCCAAACCTTTGAACAGAATTACACCAAATTTGGCAGGAAGCATGATCCCGTTGCGCAGATCACACTTTTTATGGTTTGATGCAAATATGTTCAGTAGTTTCTGAGATGTTAGAGTTTTAAAAATATAGATATATAGGGTCGGATCTGCAGATCCAGGGGAAACCAAGACCCTGATTGGCTGGTGGCAGAAAAGTTGTGGCCACCATTTTGTTTGTCGCATCGACTCGGGTGGGAAAAGAAGAGTGCAAAAACGCATGATGGTTCAGGATACAGGTATCCTGATCCCATAGGACAGATAGAGGGGTCTCTTAGGGACCTCTCATGGGCAAAGAATAGCCCAATTGTTTTTTTCATTTGAGCCACGGAACCGTGGACCGGGACCCCTTATTCCACTGGTAGAGCTGCTGTTACAGAGTAAAATAAAAAAAAAAACACCCACTGCATCCAACCTCAGGCTGCACATGGCCGAAGGCCGGGTGCACCTTGGGTTTGGGTGCACACAGGAGAGTTGGCCGATGGCCCTGGCTGTAGGCAAGCCCCTGCGGCCAATCCCTGCCACGCATGGCCGATGGCCAAGAGTGGCGCTACTTATATTTACCTCTGTGCGTGCTACAAGAAAAACCATAGAAATTCACTGAAAAAAACAAAAGTTACAGAGACGTTATTGTTAGGTTCTGAATTTCCTCTCACAAAACCATAGACATTCAGCTGTTATAGTTATGGTTAACTCAAGAAACTAGAATTTGTGCCCTAAATACCTCACGCCTTAAGGTAACTATAACTCCTGCGCCATGCATAGCTAATTACTCCACATTTTACATCATTGATGACAACATCTATGGCATTTTTGATATTATTACTGCAAAACTTGCAAAGAGATTATTGATGAGAAAACTGTGCGTGGCGGGGCAGAAGTTATAGTTACCTTTGGGTGCGAGTTATTGTTACTTGAGTTAATTTCTATGGTTTTGTGTGAGGAAATTCAGAATCTAACTGCAATGTCCCTGTAACCTTTGTTTTTTTTGTGAATATATATATATACCAATTAATTTTATTGTAGATAATCTGTAACAAATGTTCTGTGTACCCAAGATCAATAAAAAAAAAAAACAAACACTAACCCTTCCCTTTAAAAAACACATATAACAAAGTATCTCAATTTAAAAAAAAAAAAAAAAGAGGAAACCCACCCAGGGGCAATAGGAGGGCGGAACTTCGAGAAAACCAAATGTCCCTACGGCCTGGAGGGGAAGTAACCCTTCTTCTGAGCTCACCACAAAATACTATCAACAGAAGATTATATCCGCCCTATAGAGCTCCAGAATGTCGACGTTTCAGTCCCACGCCTGTAATTTTAAAGGGCCATCCTCAGGACTTCGTGAGGGTCATTTGTTGAAGGTACTGTTTTGGAGGATACAGTCAAACCGACCAGTTATGTACATCAAACAAAGTGTAACCTTCAAGGGGTATTGTACTGGGCATCAATCAAGCTCTCACTGCTTCTGAGTGACTCATGATGGTCTGTTCCAATGAATGCTTTTGTAAATTCCCCAAAACATTCATATTGTTGGGGAGGTGGGTGGGGGCGGGGCGCAGCCTCAAAAATCACTATAGATGTTCTGCATTTAAATAGCGTTTATTTCTTCTCGAGCACAGTTCAGAGTTTCGCCAAAAGTGTATCACAGCAAACATAATCCAAGCTTGTGGAACAAGGCAATGTGAATGCGGACATTTCAGCCAGGGGTTCCCCCCATAGTAAACCACTGGCCTGGAAATGGTTGAACCTCACTGAATTGAGTAAGAGGCTGAATGCAGCAGCTGGGACTAACTCTGGGCTCTGAAATGTAATATATTGGAGAGAAAAGCAAACATGTATAACATGTCAAAAGGCACAGAAACTAAAGGTCTCATTCTCAGCATCCTTAAGTGCATTCTAGGATAAATCTGAAGTTTGACTCTTTAGAATGGAAAACATCCTGCTAGTAATTTTGAAAGACTGAGCCATGGAATATAGTCATTCAAAGACAAGCTTCAATGTGATCTATTCATGATGGTGATGAGGGAAAATGCATTGGCCAAGAACGTTTGTAACTTGCAGCTTTATATAACTACAGCATCATGCATGATAAATGGTATTGTGTCTTGTGCAGGGTTATGCCATACAAAGAGCTGCATGTATGTACTAACTGTCCTGTAAACACATACTAGAAGCATGAGGTATGTGCTGTTCATGGCTACTTCTGGCTTAGAGCTGTAGCCTTGTTTTACATCAATTGAACCAATTGGACTAACACACCTGAAAACAATAATTGGTTAAAAGGAAAGCCCGGGTTGGACCACGTTGTCTCTGAGGGCCTTTAGTTCCGAGTTTCCCAGGTCTCTGTATGAATACCTGCTTGAATTCGGGGTCTTCCTTTGCATACTGGGACTTGTAGTTCTGGTTATCACAAGGGGAAAACAGGAGTACAAGTCTGAGGTTGCAAATAAAAAACGTGGACGGGATCAGCAGTCACTCATGAACCTGGGAAGCCTGGCAGGGCTGCGAGTCATCTGGAAACCTGAAATAAAACTGCCAACTGGCGTCTGGATTCCCTAACAGGAAACCACAAAAAACTGAAGCAGGAGGGAGGGGAGGCCTGCGCTGTGACTTTAAGACTTCAAAGCTGGAAGCCAACAGGTGAACTTTGTATGGCCAAGAAGCAGAAAAGAGCAGCATAATGTAGCCCATTG
This sequence comes from Pleurodeles waltl, assembly GCF_031143425.1. Taxonomy (NCBI): domain Eukaryota; kingdom Metazoa; phylum Chordata; class Amphibia; order Caudata; family Salamandridae; genus Pleurodeles; species Pleurodeles waltl. Next base: position 83,609,955 of record NC_090451.1, read on the forward strand.
CACTAGTACGTTTGCTCTTGTTCGGTAGCTCAGTCGCACACTGCACCTACCGCAGGAGGCTGCAACTAAATGCACTGACACCGGTTCTAATTGAGGTGGTTCCACCCCGCCTTTTGTCCGTCCTCTAATCGATGGTGACAATACATATCGATTGTCACTGCCACAAAAGTGTTCTGGTGGTGCACTCCTATTTACAAAGGCACCATGCTGAAACTCTAGGCTGCACAAACAATAGGAGAAAGGGTGGTGCCCTCCTCATGTACCAGAATAGAACATCAATCTGCAGGAGTGGAAGGAGTGACCTCATGGACATCAGTGGTGCCCAGACTTAGGTTATATATTGATGATTGCTAGTAACACTCCCAGCAGGTGGTGCCTAGGGGACCTCAGTAAAGAAAAGGCAGTGGTGACGTCAAATACTTTTGCTGAATGTGCAGCAAACCAAGTTTGGGTGACCACCTCACCCCATGTCACCACTGATGCAGCTTGCGGTCCTGGGCTTTTCACTTACACATCATTCATTTCAGGTGCGGTTGTGTAATTATTACAAAGGAAGCAAACCAAGACTACAGCATCCAGAATGCATGAGGGTGGCACTCAGAAACACAAGATGAGCAGCTGTGTCTGTCATGACATTGAGTGGGGTGCTCACCCCACGCAATGTGGGGGTGAGCTGTGAGGGCAGAGGAAACATCACACCCACAGGAGCTCAGCACCAAGGACTTTGTGAACCCCCGCTTAGGCACCTTCAGGGGCAGGGTTCTTTGGTCTCTTCTGTCTGCAGCTCGTAGGACCAAACTGGTAAATACCGCTACAAAGGAATACCGCATCATTAGAAGAGTGAGAAGGAAGACTGAAAGAAGAGGGGCTGCTGGAAGGAATGTTGAGTGGAAGAAAGGGTGAAAGGATGTATGGATGAGTGGGTGGATGAATAAGTGGGTAGATGGATGAGTGGGTGACAGGATGAGTGAATGTATAGGTGGATGGACAGGTGAAAGGATGGCAGATTAAAGGTTTGGATGGATGAGTGAATGAATAGATAGGTAGATGAACAGGTGAAAGAATGGCAGTGTAAAGTGATGGGTGGATAGATGGATGGCAATGTGAAGGAATGGCAGAGGAAAGGGGTGAATGGATGAGTGGGGAAAACGCAAATGAATGGATGGAAGAGTGATTGGCCACATGCATGGTGGATGGCAGACTGGATGAGTGTATGATGATTTGATTGGTGGATGGCAGAATGAGTAGATGGACAGCAAAGTGGATGGATGGATATATGAGCGAATGAGTGAGTGGATGGATAGCAGAGTCGATAGTAAAATGGATGGGTGGATGAATGGATCCAAGGATGAGTGCATGCAAAGATGGATACATGCCTGGATGGATGGATGAATGATGGCAGAGTGGAGGGATGGAACTATGGCTGCAAAGTGGATGGATGGATGGATGGCAGAGGGGACAGATGGAAGGATTTATGGGTAGATTGATGGATGGATAGATACATTGATGGATGGCAGAGTGGATGAATGAGTGGATGGATGAACGATTGGCAGGATGGATAGATGGAAGGATGGATGGCTGAGTGGATTGATGGATGGACAGACAGGTGGATGGCAGAGAAGATGGATGGATGGCAAGATGGATGGATTGAATTGGGAAAGTGTAACCGGGCAGTCATCACCACGGTTCCGAAACGACGGCCCGAGCCGCTGAAATGGTGCCCCTGGGGCACGGCCGGGAGAACAGCCACAGAAGGAGAATCATTGGACCCCGATATCCGAGTCCCAAACGCGGAAGTAAAAAGGGAGGAGGAACGAGAATGGTGGCGTCGTGACAGCTTGGAGGAAGTCCCATGGACGGAGACAGAGTGGAACGCGACATCAGGAGCAGGAACCGAGACCCGCGAACCCCTAGGCTAGGGGAGTCGATTGACGACGGCGGAGTTTCGGAGGCCAGGAAAGAGCCAGTGGTGGATCCCAAGCCCTGCGACGAGGAAGAGCGAACAACGCCACCACGTCCCTGGAGGGGCGTGGCTTGCACAGGTATAATCGTACCTTAGATTAAAAATCATACCCGAGTGGATGTGGGGTGGGAACAAGGGTGAGAGACCGGGAGGAGGGAAGTAAGGGGAAGGAAACTAATTCACACAAAACAGGAGGGCTGGTGAAGTGAACCACCCTACTGCATTGGAGAGAGAGTGAGGGGGTTTCAAACACAATAACGGTGATTCCACTATAGAATTAGTCCCCGCACAGCCCAGCACCCCCTTCCCTTTCACCTCACTACAAACCCTATAAGTACACCCCAACCAACCAACATACATACTTACCTGCTTTCCCGTTCTTTCTTTTGGGGAAACCGGCCCACCTTTGGGAACGAATTCTGGTCCAACCCGACAAGGAGTCAGACGGGATTCTAACCATCCTCCGGATGCCCTAGAAGAGAGATAAAATGTATCATTAACTTTTGGGAAGAAGAAGAAAAAACTTTCTCAAAGACAGTTACTAGGAACAAGCCATTTAAACAACCCGCAAATAAAGGAAAATTGTAACACCAGCCAGTGTCTATCTGAGTCCATTTGCCTATCATCCAACCCTGGAACCCGAACCCACTACAGAAAGATTGATGGATGAACGGTTTCATTTATGTCAGAATGTAATTCTGAATATCAGGTGGATGGAAGAGTAAAAGGATAAACGGATAGATGCTTGGATGGAAAAGACAAGAGAGTTGTTCTAGGAAGGGTTAGGCTCACTTGCTTCACTTGCTTTGTGCCATCAGAGGTTACATTCAAAGTGAGGGTATTTTAATTTTCTGTCTACCCCCTTGCTAAGCACAGTGCACCGAACAGGCATGGCTGAATTTCTGAATGCATGCGCGTGAGCAGTGAAATATGTTGAGGCTTTTGGAGGGCAGAAGCCAGAGGTGCTAAATCAGTGAAACATTCCTTCTAGTGCCTCCCTTTCTGGATCTTGCTAGTGGTCTTTTCTCGGAGTCCATTCTCCATGGTTTGCCAGGCCACAGAGAATCCACAAGACACCTGTATCATAACTCATTAATATATGCATCAGAACTCACATCTCACCAGCTCTCCATCCCTACTGTGGCCACCTGCGGATGGACGTATCACCTTTAGAGCAATTGTACATCGAGCAATCTACCGTATTGGACCACTCTTCCTCCAACATAGGCTCTACACCTATTGGCAAACCAGGTTGTTAAACTCTAGATTGGCCACATTCTTGACCAGATCTTACTTCCAAGAGGCTTGGCTTTGAATTTAAAAAAATGGGCATTTGGAGCCAGATGTATCAAAGGATTTTGCATTCGCAAACGGTGCGAATCGGTAAATTTCACCGTTTGTGAATGCAAAATCGCCTTTCACGATGTATGAAAGGCATTCGCAAGTAAAATTTAAGGAATCGCAAAAATAGCAATTCCCTGCAACTGCGACATGAATTTGCGGGTCTCATTCTGCGAATCGCAAATATCGACATGAATTTGCGAATCGCAACTAGTGACCTGAATTTGAGAATCGCAGAATGCAAATCACAAATTCCGTATCACAATGCAATGCATCAACAAATCGTAAATTGTGACTATTCGCAGAATGGCTTTTTGCAAGTGCAATTTACCACAAATTGAAATCAGGTGGTAAATAGGTGCAACCTATATAAAGAGGCCCAGAGTGACTCAGCCTCTTTTCCACAATGGCTGCACTCCACGTCATGGCGAGGAGGATGAGGATCCTGGCAGGTTTGAGGAGAGGGAGGAGGAGACAGGAACACATTTTAGAGTGCGCATTACCCTTTTTGACCAGACAGAGGAGATATATGAGAAGTACAGGTTAAACTCAGCCGTGATACTTGACCTGATAGCTGATCTATAATCCCTACTGCAGCACAACACACACAGGACCAATAGCATACCCACCCATGTGCAGGTATTATGCTCCCTGCACCTATTAGACTCAGGGAACTGTCAAGGGGTCATAGCAGCAGCTGGAGGTGTCTCACAGGGTGCGCTTTCATGCTTCTTCAATGCATTCCTCAATGCCATGCTTAGCAAAATCCATCAGCACATAAGAATCCCCAACACCCCACAGGAATTGCTACAAACCAAATACAACTTCTACCAGATTGCCCAATTCCCACATTTCATTGGCTGCATTGATGGGACACATGTAGCTATCTGTCTACCATCGGCCACAGAGTATGTGTATCGGAACAGAAAGAGTACACATTCCATGAACATACAACTCATAAGCAATGCCTCCAACGTTACTACGGATCTTCTGGCCAGATACCCAGGTAGCACACATGACTCCTACATCTTTAGACACAGTGGAATACACACAAGACTACTTGCTGGGGAGTTTGGCGACGGATACTTACTTGGTAATGTAATAGTTGACAATTTTGCCTTGAAGTATATGTGATGTCACGGATAACAAATACTCATGTTACTCTCCTGTCGTTCTAGGAGACAGTGCATATGCAGTGCGCTCGTTCATACTTACACCCTATCTGAACCCTGCCACACCAAGCAAAAGGAGGTATAATGCAGCACACAGGACGACACGCAGCATTGTAGAGAGGACCTTCGGCCTGCTGAAGAGCCGTTTTACATGCCTGTACAAGAGTGGTAGTGCACTGTAATTCAGCCCTGAAAACACATGCAAAATCGTGGCTACATGTGCTATGTTGCACAACACCGCAACAACGACGGGCATGCCAGTAGAACCCACCAAGCTTGACTCAGATGAGGAGGACGGTCCATTGCCACCCCTTCAGCCAGCAGACAGACGCAGTGCAGCAGAGGGCAGACAAAGACGTGCTGAGATCACGCGCAACTATTTTTGATGTAAGTAATGACAACACAATGTCAACATTTATGTATTACTGTAGGTAGCATCTTTATTGCCTTGACTTCAGGTAATATATGTGTGATTAGGGCATAGGTAAGCACTATACACATACAGGTGCTAGTTACAGTGTCACACTATTAGCATCATAGTATCACTGCATTGCTACATGATATGCAAGTCCCCTGTACCTCTCAACATTACTTCCTACATCCATGCACTCCACTTGGGTGCTCAGTGGACTCGGTGGCACCTCTTGTAGTGGGTTCAAAGACAATACTGTGTCTGGTACTGTGACGCCTAGGATCCATCACAGGGGCTGTGAGACTGTTGAGGCTAGAGAGCTCCTCACTATTCCCACCACCCAGTTCGCTGTTTGTAGCCCTCCGTGCTGTCAGCATTGTCTCCAAAACATTGGTTATTTACACCAATCCTTGTGCAACGTCCTAACTGCAATGTGACATCTCCACTTGTATGCCCACAGCACATCGTGATATCAAAGCAGCTGTGGTAGTGAGCCGATTGACAGATCTGCAGAACCCATCCAACCTGCCCATCAATTGGAGATGGCGCCTACGGTGGCTGACATGCTCCTGCTGCATCACAGTGCAGAGTTCCCTAATGGCGTTTGTCATCTCCTTTGTGTTTTCTGCTGCTGTTTGCTGTCCCTCATGCAGCTTGCACGTTTTCATTGAGATACTGCAGCTGCTTGCGCATTGATCCCATGTATTCATCGAGTGCATCCAACTGCTTGTGCAGTACTCCCATATTGTCATTGTGAGACTCAAACTGCCTGTGCATTGACCTCATGTGTTTATATTGCAGGCACTGCACTTTCAGCATGGAAGCCTCAAGGTCACCAAACAATGATGGGCCCTCACCTTCCTCTGTGCACTGTGTGCCTGCTTTGCAATGCCTCCTGAGGCGAGTGGACTGACGCTGGGGCAGGGACTGCTATCTGTCAGTGCTTCTAGCCTCTGGTGGTGGTGTAGTCATTTCACCAGGCATTTCATCAGAGTCCAGGTTATACTCGTGGGGGAGCACTCTTGCCCTGCGTCTAGTTGGTGCTTGTATGAAGGACTCACTGGTGTTTGAGTCGAACTGTGGCTGACTTTCGCTATCCCCCACATTTCCACCTTCTGCTGCGTTAGGGCACGGAACATCTGCATCAACAATGTGCAGCATGACATTCTTGGATATGTACTCAAATAGTTGTGTAATAGTATTAAATTTACACTGGCATAGTATCACTGAGAGTCTTTTGTGTTGTTTCTCTGTTTGGTTTTACACTTTCTTGCTGTTTATGTGGTAGTTGCACTTTAGGGGTGTGGACTACCACTCCCAAAAGGCTTTGTTGTATTGTATGTAAGATGTGCCATGGACTACTTATCACACTACATAGTGCCATAGCTATTTTCTAAGGTCCATTTGTACATGCACATATGGAGAAATACATCATTACTGCCCTTACCTTTGCTGTTGCTGGGTGCCTGAGGTGAAAAATGTCAGTGACACCACTGACAGCTTCAGGAAGCAGTGTGGACTCCACCATGTTTTCCATTGGTGTGGACAGTGTCTGGGTGGGTGGTCCTCCTCCGGTGCTCCTTGCCTCCTTCAGCCTGCTTGATACCCTCTCTTTGGCACGTGAACGCAAGTCGTACCATCGCTTGCTTATCTCCTCGATGGAGCGCTGCACAACACCCACTGCGCATATTTTAGTCTGGATGTCTGGCCACAGTTTTCTCTTCTCACTTTCAGGTACCTGCAGTGAGTGTTTTCCAAAAAGTTTGTTGTGGTTCCTGACCACCTCCTCAGTGAGCGCCTCCTATTCCTGCTCACTGAATTTGAGTTTGCGCTTCCTTTCTCCTTTCCCCTTCACATTTCCATCAGTAGCCATAATCCTGTTTGGTCCTGGCTGGCTTTCAAGACTGCCTCTCTGGTGCTTGGCTGGGTCTCTGTGCCTGCTCCTGTGGGTGGGGTCCTGGAAACAACATGGACTGACTCACTTCCTGGTTGTGATGTCATCAGGCTGTTCCAGGTTGCCGTTTTCACAATTTGCCATTTGCAAATACTGATTCGCTATTTTTTGCGACTCGGTATTTGCAACTCGCAAATTACGATTGCGAATTTTAAGAAATCCTATTACCGACTTGCATTTTTCATACATCCCATTTTGCATTTCTTAAATAGCGATTTCTTAAAAATCGCTATCTAAGAAATGCAAACCGGGAGCTTGATACATCTGGCCCTTAATTTCCCACTGTTGCATGATGCAGATCACCCTACAAAAATGGTAGATACACACCAGCACAACAACATCTTTTGTCACACTTTTTTCCACATCTAAATCTGAAGCACAGCTCTCAGTGTGCTGCAGTATTCTAGAAGCATATCTCTGAAGCCCCTGTATAACATGAGGTGAACACTGACCAAGATGTGGGACAAGAGCAGAATGAATTGGAATACTCACTGTTGCCTGTTTCAAAAATCATAAATGTGTACATGCAGCTTTCATATCTCACATGAGAGAAGATTTACAACTTCTTACAATTCTTTAACGTTTTTAAAGCTACAGCTGCAGACCTGGACCAAGAGTAACCATGGAAAAGTTCTGCAAATTAAATTTCCAAAGCAAAAAGTAGTTGTCAACCAATCAATCAGTAATTTGTTAAGCGCGCTACTCAGCTACTGATCGAAGAGCCAGGTCTTGAGGGGCTTCCTGAAGGTCGGGAGGTCCTGGGTCAGGCGTAGGTTGACGGGGAGAGAGTTCCAGATTTTGGCGGCAAGGTGGGAGAACGATCTGTTGAGGGTTGTAGTCCGGTGGATGCGGGGGACAGTTGGGAGAGCGAGGTTGACGGAGCGGAGCTGGCGTGTTGGAATGTGGAAGTTGAGACGCTCGTTGAGGTAGGGAGGTCTGGCGTCGTGGAGAGCTTTGTGAGCATGGATCAGGAGTTTGAAGACAACCCCCATGAGGATGAGATGGCGTTGACTTGCTGGGTCATAGAGAACAATGAGTCCAGTATGAAGCCGAGGTTGTCTGCGTGGGTGGTGGGAATTGGGGCAGACCCCAGAGTGGCAGGCCACCAGGAGTCGTCCCATGCTGATCTGTTGGAGCTGAAGATGATGATCTCGGTCTTCTTCGAGTTCGGTTTGAGGAGGCTTGCTTCCATCCAGTTGGCGATGGCATGAAGTCTGGTGTGGAGGTTGGTCTTAGCGGTTGCGGGGTCCTTCATGAGGGAGAGGATGAGCTGAGTATTGTCTGCGTAGGAGACGATGTTGAGGCCGTGGGATCAGACGATGTTGGTGAGCCATGCCATGAAGACATTGAAGAGGGTGGGGCTGAGTGAAGATCCCTGGGGGACTCCGCAGATGGTCTTGGTGACTTTAGACAGGAACGGGGGAGGCAGACTCTTTGGGTTCTTCCAGAGAGGAAGGATGTGAGCCAATCCAGGGCTCTGTGGCGGATACCGGCGGCATGTGTGTGAAGGGTGTGGTGACAGACGGTGTCGAAGGCTGCGGAAAGGTCAGGGAGGATGAGGGCAACGGTTTCACATTTGTCGAGCCTGCTCCTGATGTCGTCGGTGCAAGCAATAAGGGAGGTCTCGGTGCTGTGGTTCTTGCGGAAGCCAGACTGGGAGATGTCGAGTAGGCTGTTGTCCTCCAAGAAGCAAGATAGTTGGATGTTGACTATCTTCTCGAGGACCTTCGCAGGGAAGGGGAGTAGGGAGATGGGCCTGTAGTTTTTGAGGTCTTCGGGGTTGGCTTTGGGCTTTTTGAGCAGGACGTTGACTTCGGCGTGTTTCCAGCTCTCTGGGAAGATGGCGGTCTCGAAGGAGCTGTTGATGATGGTCCAGAGCTGGGGAGCAATGATTTGGCTGGCTTTATTGAGACGTGATGAGGGCAGGGTTCGGCGGGTGATCTAGAGTGAATGGTGCTCATTGTCTTGGTGGTTTCCTCGTCGTTGGTGGGGGTCCAGGCACTCAGGATGTTGGTGTGGATGGGTGCGCTGGCGTCGACCTTAGCAGTGGTGGTGGTGGGGGACAGCGGTGCGAAGCTGCCATGGATGTCTGTGATCTTGCGGTGAAAAAAGGTGGCGAGGGAGGTGCAGAGGTCTTACGAGTGGGGGGGGTCGGCAGAGCAGGACTTGGGGTTGGTGAGTTCCTTGATGATGCTGAAGAGCTCCTTGCTGTTGTGTGCGTTATTGTCAATTTGTTCTTTGTAGAAGGATCTTTTGGTGGTCCGGATGAGCTGGTGATGTTTGCGGATGGCAGATTTGAGGGCAGTGTTGCTGCTTTCTGTTTGTTCTAGGCGCCAGATCTTCTCGGCTTTCCGGCATTCCTGTTTGGAGGCCTGAAGGTCTGCGTTGAACCAGGGAGATTTTTTGTTGGACCGGGTGTTGGTGGTTTTCCTTAGTGGAGCGAGGATGTTGGCGCAGTCGTCGAGCCATTGCTTGAGGTTGAAGGCGGCAATGTTGGGGTCGCTGGTGTTGGGTGGTAGGGCGTGGGCGAGGTTGGAGATCGATTGGTCCTTGGAGATCTAGTTCCACTTGCGGTGAGGGATCCGATGCTGTTTGGTGGTGGGTTTCTGGAAGGAAAAATGAACATAGCGGTGGTCGGTCCAGGGGAATTCGGTGGTGTGAGTGAAGGTGACGTGGCTACTGGAGGAGTAGATGGCGTTGAATGTGTGGCTGGTTGAGTGGGTGGGCGTGGTGACAAGTTGCTTGAGGCCGAGGTTGGCGAGGTTGACCAGTAGGGCTGAGGAGTTGCTGTCGCCGGTGTTCTCCAGGTGAAAATTCAGGTCACCGAGGAGGATGTAGTCCGTGGAGGCGAGGGCGTGGGTGCTGATTGTGTCGGCGGTGGCGTTGCAGAATTGTGGGCGGGGGCCCAGGGGTCTGTAGATGAGGGTTCCTCTCAGGGTGACGTTGGCGTTGACGTATATCTGGAAGTGCAGGTGTTCAGCGGCATCTAGGGCGCTGTGTGCGTCGGTTGAGATCCTGATGGAGCTTCGGTAGACTGTGGCGATTCCTCCTCCTGGTTTGTTGGTGCAGTCTCTTTGGGTGACTTTGTAGACCTCAGGGATGGCTATGGCGATGTTGGGTTCCGATGAGGGGTTCATCCAGGTTTCGGTGTGGAAGGCGATGTCTTGGGAGGTTGATGTGAGAAGGTCCCAGAGTTGGATGGCATGCTTGTGGATGGAGCGGGTGTTGAGAAGGATGCAGCCGAGGTGGTTGATGTGGGTGGTGTTGTTGTGGTGCTTGGTAGCTTGAGCGCAGGTGAAGTGGCACTTTCGGCATGAGAAGGGTCCGTGGGTGTGCCTAGGGGAGGTCTGGACGCAGGCGGTGGGGCGGCCGGGGTTGAGCGTGAGGAGTTCTATTGCGGTGAAGGGGCGTCTGGCGACGTGGGAGGTGTGAGGGTCAGGGGGACTGGTGCTGGGCGCAGTCCAGGTGCGGACGGGCGCAGACGGGCTTGACTCTGGCGCGCCTCTGGCGTGCCAGCGGTGCGGCCACCATTAAGAAGAGGAGGTGGGAGAAAGGAGCAGCTGGGAGGCAGTGGCAAATGGGGGCACGAGGGTTGCGGGGCCTCAGGAAACGCAGCGGCAGGACCAGGGAGAAGGAAGAGAACCAGTGAAGAGGTTGGAAACAGAAAAAGGCAATAACCAGAGTCAAAACAGGGAAAGCACAAGACAGTCTTACAAAAACAGAAAAAGGCATGGAAAACGGCACAAAAAAACACTAAGACAAATTACAGGACACACACACAATACTTACGGCAACCACTAGACACCAGGGATGAGGTGCAGGCGGGTGGTGGAGGGTCTCGAACTCGTGACAGTAGCGAGAGCCGGGTCGGGGACACGGAGGCAGACTTGTGGTGCTGCTCGGCGTGTCGAGTGATTCCTGACCTTAAGGCAAGTCAGGGGTCACACTCGGCACCATGCAGCGGCCACCATCAAGAAGGGAAGGTGGGAGGGAGGAGCATCTGGGAGGCAGGAGGCGGTGGCAAATGGGGGCGCGAGGGAGGCGGGGCCGCAGGGGACGCAGCAGCGGGACCAGGGAGAAGGAAGAGAACCGGGGAAGAGGTTGGAAACAGATAAAGACAATAAACAGAGTCAAAACAGGGAAGGCACAAGACAGAGTCTTACAAAAACAGAAAACGGCACAAAAAAACACTAAGACAAATTACAGGACACACACAATACTTACGGCAACCACTAGACACCAGGGATGAGGCGCAGGCGGGTGCCTGCGGGTGGTGGAGGGCCTCGAACTTGCGACAGTAGCAAGGGCGGGGGCACGGAGGCAGGCTGCTGGAGCTGCTCGGCGTGTCAAGTGATTCCTGGGCCTTAAGGCAGGTCAGGGGTCACACTCGGCACCGCGCAGCGGGCGCCATTAATAAGGGAAGGTAGGAGGGAGGAGCATCTGGGAGGCAGGAGGAGGTAGCAAATGGGGGGCGCGAGGGAGGCGGGGACGCAGGGGACGCAGCGGCGGGACCGGGGAGAAGGAAGAGAACCGGGGAAGAGGTCGGAAACAGAAAAAGAAAATAAACAGAGTCAAAACAGGGAAGGCACAAGACAGAGTCTTACAAAAACAGAAAAAGGCACAGAAAACGGCACAAACAAACACTAAGACAAATTACAGGACACACACACAATACTTACGGCAACCACTAGACACCAGGGATGAGGCACAGGCGGGTGCCTGCAGGTGGTGGAGGGCCTTAAACTCGCAACAGTAGCGAGGGCGGGGGCATGGAGGCAGGCTGCTGGAGCTGCTCGGCGTGTCGAGTGATTCCTGGCCTTAAGGCAGGTCAGTGGTCACACTCAGCACCACGCAGCGGCCGCCATTAAGAAGGGGAGGTGGGAGGGAGGAGCAGCTGGGAGGGGGTGGCAAATGGGGGCACAAAGGGGGCGGGGACGCAGGGGACGCAGCGGCGGGACCGGGGAGAAGAAAGAGAACTGGCGAAGAGGTCGGAAACAGAAAAAGGCAATAAACAGAGTCAAAACAGGGAAGGCACAAGACAGAGTCTTACAAAAACACAGAAAACGGCACAAACAAACACTAAGGCAAATTACAGGACACACACACAATACTTACGGCAACCACTAGACACCAGGGATGAGGTGCAGGCGGGTGCCTGCTGGTGGTGGAGGGCCTCGAACTTGCGACAGTAGCGAGGGAGGGGTCAGGGCACGGAGGCAGGCTGGTAGAGCTGCTCGGCATGTCGAGTGATTCCTGGCCTTAAGGCAGGTCAGGGGTCACACTCTCCACCATGCAGCGGCCGCCATTAAGAAGGGGAGGTGGGAGGGAGGAGCAGCTGGGAGGTGGGAGGCGGTGGCAAATGGGGGCACAAGGTGGTGGGGCCGCAGGGGACGCAGTGGTGGAACCGGGGAGAAGGATGAGAACTGGCAAAGAGGTCGGAAACAGAAAAAGCAATAAACAGAGTCAAAACAGGGAAGGCACAAGACAGAGTCTTACAAAAACTGAAAAAGGCACAGAAAACGGCACAAAAAAACATTAAGACAAATTACAGGACACACACAATACTTACGGCAACCACTAGACACCAGGGATGAGGCGCAGGCGGGTTCCTGCGGGTGGTGGAGGGCCTCGAACTCGCGACAGTAGCGAGGGCGGGGGGGGGAGCACGGAGGCAGGCAGGTAGAGCTGCTCAGCGTGTCGAGTGATTCCTGGCCTTAAGGCAGGTCAGGGGTCACACTCGACACCACGCAGCGGGCACCATTAAGAAGGGGAGGTGGGAGGGAGGAGCAGCTGGGAGGCAGGAGGGGGTGGCAAATGGGGGTGCAAGGAGGGCGGGGCCGCAGGGGACGCAGCGGTGGAACCGGGGAGAAGGAAGAGAACCGGCGAAGAGGTCGGAAACAGAAAAAGTCAATAAACGGAGTCAAAACAGGGAAGGCACTAAGACAAATTACAGGACACACACACAATACTTACGGCAACCACTAGACACCAGGGATGAGGCGCAGGCGGGTGCCTGCGGGTGGTGGAGGGCCTCGAACTTGCTACAGTAGCGAGGGTAGGGTCAGGGGCATGGAGGCAGGCTGGTGGAGCTGCTCGGCGCGTCAAGTGATTCCTGGCCTTAAGGCAGTTGACAATAGTTTCTCATGAGAAAATAAGAAAAAGTGTTAATTCAACTCATTAATACTTTCTTGTTTATCTTCAAAGAGAAAATATTTTCCAGGAGAGAAACCCATATGCCATACCAAACCACATTTTGAGTATCTCCTCCCTTCCCCCCACAGATTGTAATTCCAGCAGGTTGTGCGAAATAGCAGAACATTTCTGGGGCAGAAAGTCCTCAGAGAGGTTTTTTAATTCCAACAAATGTGTACATTTACGGTGCTTACAGACTTCTGGGACATTCCTGACCTGGAACATCCATTCACCTTCCACAGGAGGAGATTAACTGAAAAAGAAACCTTTCTGTAAGTAGATCCTTTCATGAGTTAAAAGAAACTACTTTTGTGAATCTCAAGAGTCATTTCATTCTTGTAAAATAAGCTATTTTGCATTTATAAAATAACCTCGGATGCACAAACAGTTTTGGGAATCAGACCCTCAAAGGCTTTTAGGTTTTTTGGCCGACACATTATAAATTTTATACATCACGTTATTGTTGGATTATTGTCTGAGTCCACAGATCTAAGAAAGACCTGGTATCCCCGAGCGATCCCAAGCACATATCTCCTCTGAACAGACTTCTGGGTCAGGGACTGCTGGAGACCAATGTGGAGGTATATTTGAGATTATAATTTCACTGCTGAGTTTGAAATGATAATTTCGCTGGTGACATTTCATAAAGGTGACACACTTCTCAAAGTGGTGGTGGGCGAGAGAACATTCTTTCTTGTGCTTGCAGGTTTGGAAAAAGCTATGAATGGGGTCTTGCCTCAAAGCATCAAAAATAACTCCCTAAAAAATAATACTTCCCTATCATTAGTTCTGAAATACTTGGGAAAAGGAGCACTTCCCATAGTGATTGTTGTAAAAATATATTGAATGAAGGACAGCTTGAAAAGGGTGAAGGGTTTACGAGTTATGGTTCAAGGTTGTAGGGTGTAAGGTATGGGGTATAAAGGCATTATGGGGTAGAGGATGGAGGTATAAGGTTAAAGGTATTAGGGTAATGGCTTGCAGCATGGAATAATGGTGTGGGGGAAACGTCCGGAACAACGAGTCCGAAGCACTCGTTTACCTCACAAGCGGAACGGCGCGTGCCCGAACAACACACGCCTGTTCCTCTGCCTTAACTGCAAATGTGCTGAACAACGCGCATGCGTGGTTAAGGCAGAAAAGGAAGAGTGCATCGGGAGAGGATGCGGTTAGGTAAGTGGGGCTGGGGCAGGGTTGGAGGGTCGGGGTAGTTATGTTTTTAGGGCGGGTAGTTATGTTTTTAGGTGGGGTGAGGGGTCAGGGTAATTATGTTTTATAGAGTGGGCGAGGGTTGAGGTAATTATGTTTTATAGGGTGGGCGAGGGTTGAGGTAGTTATGTTTTAGGGTGGGTGGGGGGTCAGGGTAGTAGTGTTTTAGGGTGGGTGGTCGGGGTACTTGTGTTTTTAGGGCAGATGTGGAAGGGTAGTTATGTTTTCAGGGTGGGTAGGGGAGTCAGGGTAGTTGTGTTTTTAGGGCGGGTGGTGCGGGGTCGGGGTAGTTGTGTTGTTAGTGCCGGGGTTGGGTAGTTATGTTAGGGTGGGGGATCGGGTAGTTATGTTTTAAAGGTGGGGGGTTGGTATATTAGTGTTTTTAGGGCAAGTGGGGTAGTTGTGTTTTTAGGGCGTGGTCAGGTAGTTCTGTTTTTAGGGCGGGTGCTGCCATATTTTTTTTAAGGGTGGGGTCGGGTAGTTATATTTTTAGGGCGGGTAGTGGGGAGTCAAGGTAGTTATGTTTTTAGGTGGGGTGGAGGATCAGGGTAGTTATGATTTATCGGGTGGGTGGGGGGTTTGGGGTAGTTCTGTTTTAGGGCGGGTGGGGGTCAGGTAGTAGTGTTTTTAGTGTGGGTGGGGGGGTCAGGGGACTTGTGTTTTTAGGGTGGGTAGGGGCGGATCGGGGTAGTTATGTTTTTAGGGCGTGTGGGGGCAGGGTAGTAGTGTTTTTAGGGTGGGTGGTGGGGAGTCAGGGTACTTGTGTTTTTAGGGCAGGTGGGGGTCGTGGTAGTTATTTTTTTAGAGCAGGTGGGGGGTCAGCGTAGTTGTGTTTTTAGGGTGGGTGGGGGAGCAGGGTAGTTGTGTTTTTAGGGCGGGTGTCGGGTAGTTATGCTTTTAGGGTGCTTTTAGGGTGGGTGGGGCCATTTTTATTTTTTAAGGGGTGAGGGTCAGAGTAGTTATGTTTTTTAGGGTGGGTGGGGTTGGAGGGATAGTTATCTTTTTAGGGTGGCGTGGGGTCGGGTTAGTTCTGTTTTTTAGGGCGGGTGGTGGAGCAGGTAGTAGTGTTTTTAGGGTGGGTGGGGGCCAGCGTAGTAGTGTTTTTAGGACGGGTGGAAGGGCAGGGTTGTGTTTTTAGGGCAGGGTTCAGGTAGTTATGTTTTTAGGGTGGGTGGTGGGTGTCAGGTAGTCATGTTTTTAGGGCGGGTGGTGCCTTTTTTTTTAGAAGGGCGGGGTGGTGGGTCGGTGTAGTTATTTTTTTACGGTGGGTGGTGGGGGGTCGAGGTAGTTATGTTTTTAGAGTGGGTGGTGGGGTCGGAGTAGTTATGTTTTTTTGGGGGGCGGGTAGTAGTTTTTATAGGGCGGGTAGCTGTGTTTTTAGGGCGGGTGGTGAGGGTCAGGGTAGTTGTGTTTTTAGGGTGGGTTGTGGGGGGTTGGGGTAGTTATGTTTTTAGGGCAGGTGGGGGGTCGGGTAGTTATGTTTTTAGTTCTGGTGGGGGCGGAGTAGTTGTGTTTTTAGGGCAGGTGGTGGGGGTCAGGGTACTTGTGTTTTCAGGGTGGGAGGGGGGTTAGGTAGTTATGTTTTTAGGGCGGGTGGTCTGGGTAGGTGTTTTTTTAGAGCGGGTGGGGGGGTGGCATGCTAGAACCACGCAAGCCGTTCCACACATGACTTTACTAGGCATGCTTTTACAATGAAAAATCGTTGTAAAGGCATGCATGGTAAAGGCGTGTGTGGTAAAGGCATGGGTGGGAAGTGAAGGGTATGGGATTAGGCATATGGAATTAAAGGTACAGGGTAAGGATTATGCTTTGTGGTATAGGTGTCATGGGTATGGAGTTAGGGTTGTAGGGTTATGGGTATAGGGTATGAGGGTAAGAGTCTGGGGTTAGGGTTAAGGAGACTGGGTATTGGGTTAATATTTTGGGTTAGTGAGGGTATGTGGTAGAGGGTTCAAGGGTACATGGTTCAAATGATTAGGGGTTCATATATAGGGTTATAGTTACGGTCAAGGGGTTATGCATTTGAGGGTAAGGGTATTGGGTTAAATGGTGGGGTAAAAGGTTAACCTCTATGATTAAAGTTGTTTAGTATCATTGCTGGAAATGAGTTTAAGGTGTGTTGATGATTATTACACTTTAATTTTGTCTATCCATTGAAAATAAAACTATAATCTTTTTTAAAAAATGTATTTGGCTTTTCACACTAACATTGCAATTAGTTTATTTCAATGGAATACACTGCAATTTCATTGTGATGCTCTTTTACATTATTTTCTTTAAACATCTGTATCAATGAAATGAAGTTACATTTTGAGTTTTAAAGTCAATGTAAATTTAAAAAGTTGCGGTTCAGAAGTTTAGATGAAGAGACTGGGCCATTAGGGGACGGTCTGACCAGATGACGCAAGGTCCCTGGACATCAGAAGTATGATAGGATAGAAGGGGCCATTTGGCTTGATAGCGAAAGGCCATGTATGTTCCTAATATAAAGCCGGGATGGGGTTTCAGTATGTACTTAGTCAGAAGAATATGTGAAGCAGCCTAAGGCTTTTATTGGGAGCCCTCCATTTGTGATGGCGAATTCCAAGGCTGTCTATTCTTGATTCCACCTCATGCATATTTCCTCCACCTGCCTACAATTCCTGTTTCTTTATTTCAGTTAGGAATGGTCTTTTTAATGCCTCCTTCCTTCTTTGTCACTGTTTTCCTATCTGTCATGTCCTCTTTCTTTGTCTCTTTTCTGCCTTTCTCTCACCTGCTCAGCATCATAGATTTGTTTTGTGCACTTTGTATTATCAGGGATCTCTTTCTAGTGTGTACTATTATGCTAGAGTGAGATATGGAGGAAAATCGGCTAGCATACCCTTCTGAGGTGGGGATGCATGGCCATCTTCAGCTTCACTTTGAGTCATGTTGGGTGCTGCATGGAAACAGAGGTAGCATGTTGTATGTACTGTACCCTCTGAATTATGTATCAAAAGGGATGGCCCTTCAATCCACTGAATAGTAAAGTATTAACACTTATAGAATTACATGCAAATATGAAAATAATACCCACTGAAATTTATTACATCAGGGATATTCATTGCGGATATCAAGAAAACCAACATGGATTTTACTATTTAGAGGAACTGCTGAAACCCAGATCTCATTGACATTAGTATCTTTCAGCTTACATTGCTCCAGACAATCGAGAAACTCACATGCAAGGGTCAGGAAAAAAATCTCAAGAACCTAAAGAAAAGTAGGCCTAAGAGGCTTATCATTCACCATTTGTATTTCTGCAAACTTTCTATGTGTTAAGAAAGACATTTTGGGGTTCATTACAACATTGGCGGTAAAAGCCGCTTACCGCCGTGCAGAAAACTGCCAACACACCGCCACGGCAGCGGAATTCCGCCACAGCTATTATGACCCACATCTCGGAATCCGACAAAATTCAGACACCCACACAAGTCCGCCACACCAAAGGTCAGTGATAAACTGGCGAAAACAAAACCTCCACCGTCACGTCAACAGAAAAACGTCCACACTATCACGACACACGAATCCACGTGGTGGTCTTTCAACCGCGGTATTCCATTGGCGGTACACACTGCCGCTCTCAAAATACACGCACTCTTACAAAACACAGCCACATTGGACAATTCGAAATACACACACCTGATACACATACACACCCCACTCCCACACACCCAATACAATATAAATATAAAACACACGCCCACATCACCCACAAACCCCTACGACCAAAATTACAGAGAGAACGCCAGAGAGAGACACCACCATCAACAAACTAGCATCCACAGGCACACAACACTATCACCCACTCAACGTCCACGCACAAAACACCACACACCACTACATATCACCACACTTATCACCACACACACCACCCCACACATCACCCACACCACCCCATGGCACGGCAAAGACAGCCCAGGCTCTCAGAGGAGGAGCTCAGGGTCATGGTGGAGGAAATCGTCCAGGTAGAGCCACAGCTATTTGGATCAAAGGTGCAGCACACCTCAATTGCAAGGAAAATGGAGCTATAGCGAAGAATAGTCGACAGGGTCAATGCAGTGGGACAGCACCCAAGAAATCGGGAGGACATCAGGAAGAGGTGAAACGACCTATGGGGGAAGGTGCGTTCCGTGGTCTCAAGACACCACCAGGCGGTTCAGCGGACTGGCAGCGGACCCACACCTCCTCACCCACAACTAACAACATGGGAGGAGCAGGTCTTGGCGATTCTGCATCCTGAGGGCCTCGCAGGAGTCGGTGGAGGAATGAACTCTGGTAAGTCAAATCTTAACTATTACATCCCCCACCCTACCTGCATGCTATCACATACCCCCACCCTCGCCCTCACCCCTATCACTCCAACTCCTCACAAATGTACCGATATCACAAACCACACATCCCAACACCAAGCCCTGCACGCAACAACAACACATGGACACCCATCACTAAAGCATGCCCACTGCACATACCCATACACCCCCCTAAACCATCATCACACAAGCTCACACACAGGAGTGCCAGCACTGGGGTACACGTTCACCCACCCATTGCACACCACGACACACACAGATGCAATAATTATGCCTTTCCACCCCTGCAGGACCACTACCCAACGTCACCAGACAGGAGGGTCCAGACATGTCCACTCCACCCACAGAAGAGGCCCACAGTGATGACAGCACCTCTGTCCACCTGGATCTAGATGACCAGCCCGGACCATCGTGGCCCTCGGGACAGTCGGTTCCCCTCACACAGGCACAGGCCACCACAGACCTTCCCCCCTCTGGAAACACCAGCACAGCACCCACCCAGCGGGCCCATACCTCCGTCCCCAGGACACGTCAATCAGCTGTGTGTCCACCACTACAGGGAACCCAGGATAACCCACCACCCCAACAACAACAGAGACCTGGGGGCAGTGGCAGTGGGCACACAGTCCAGGGGACGGAGGCCCAGGAACACAGGGGAACTGGGAAGGCTGCTGTGCGACAGGGGGCGGACAGGCCAAGGGAACCCACTCTCCACGAGGCCCTCCCCTCCATCATGGGAGCCTACTACCACTCCCAGGAGACGATGGCAACGGTACTGGCCAAGTTTCAGGAGACCCAGCGGATGCAGGAGGAACAGTATTTGGGGTTCAGGGAGGAACTCAGAACCATCAGCTCCGCCCTGGGCACCATCGTAGGGGTGCTGAAGGAAGTACTCAACACCAGGAGGGACACTGTGGCAATACAAGGGGCCCCTGACACTAGCATGGACAATGAACTGCCCACCACCTCCGCCGGCGCTAGTGGACAGGAGGCACCGCCACAGGACCACCACACCAGCACCCCACCCCCTGCAGACAGAGAACCACCCCGCAAACGGTCCCTGTGATCCAGGAACAAAACAGAGCACGATGCCAAGACCCCTGCCAAGAAATGAGACCACCCTGATTGTCATCCCACTGTCCCACTTTGTCACCTTGTCCATACTGAAACTGCCCCAGCTCCACTTCCTATGCCCGTATGGGCAATACACCTGTGAGACTAATAGACTGGACTCTGCCATGGACACTCCTCCGCCATCACCCCTCACCATTTAACTTCCCCCTCCAATATTTTGTATTGAAATAAACACACCTAAAGCACCAAAAGATCTGGATTCTGTCTGTGATTTCGAAATAATGTATTTGCAATAACAGTGACAAAATGTTCATGAAATAGTAATGTCAACATACCTATGTCACACAGCTTTAGTCCATGAGGAATCTAAGCAGATGACACACAGTGGGACCCACACCTGTGAAACTGTAAGGGAAAGTGACAACTCCGTGACCATACACTGGGTGAAATCGACAGACAGGATAGAGGTAGAAGTGTTAAAGTACATGTAGTAGGCAGGGATGTATTCTCACCTGTGTTTCACTGGAAATATTGCTGGATGACTGAGTCCCCGTTCTGCATGTCTTCTTCCTCTGCTTCCTCCTCATCACTGTCCACAGGCTCCACAGCCGCCATCTGGACCATCCTCCTGCAGAAAAGGCACCTGTTGTCGCAAAGCCAAGTTGTGAAGCATACAGCAGGCCACGATGATCTGGCACACCTTCTTTGGTGAGTAGAATAGGGATCCACCTGTCATATGCAGACACCTGAACCCGGCCTTCAGGAGCCCGAAGGTCCGCTCGATCACCCTCCTAGTTCGACCATGGACCTCATTGTAGCGTTCCTCTGCCCTTGTCATGGGATTCCTCACTGGGGTCAGTAGCCATGACAGGTTGAGGTAACCAGAGTCACCTAATAGCCACACACAGTGCCTCTGGAGTTGACCCATCACATAAGGGATGCTGCTATTCCGCAGGATGTAGGCGTCATGCACTGAGCCAGGGAACATGGCATTCACATGGGAGATGTACTGGTCGGCCAAACATACCATCTGTACATTCATCGAATGATAACTCTCCCGGTTCCTGTACACCTGTTCACTCCTGTGGGGGGGGACCAAATCCACATGGGTCCCATCAATGGCACATATGATGTTGGGGATATGTCCAAGGGCATAGAAGTCACCATTCACTGTAGGCAATTCCTCCACCTGAGGGAAAAGGATGTAGCTCCGCATGTGTTTCAGCAGGGCAGACAACACTCAGGACAATACGTTGGAAAACATAGGCTGGGACATCCCTGATGCCATGGCCACAGTTGTCTGAAAAGACCCACAAGCAAGGAAATGGAGCACTGACAGCACCTGCACTTGAGGGGGGATTCCTGTGGGATGGCGGATTGCTGACATCAGGTCAGGCTCCAACTGGGTACCCAGTTCCTGGATTGTGGCACGGTCAAACCTGTAGGTGATAATCAAATTTCTTTCCTCCATTGTCGACAGGTCCACCAGCAGTCGGTACACCGGAGGATTCCGCCATCTCCTCAAATGTCCCAGCAGATGGTGCCTATGAAGGACAACAGCGAGCACAGAGTCAAACAACTCAGAGGTATGTACCCACAGTCTACACAGAAAACCATTCATACACAAAATGTGGCTTGTATGTGTGTTGAGACTAGGCCTAGGTATGTGTGATGCAGTTGGTAATTAGGCCATGTGGGCCCCTGAAATGGCGGCTGCCTGACCTGTAAAGTGGGACAATGGGATGTGAGGTAACTGAGCATGGCGTTGTACACTGTCGCGGTAGGCGGTCGGAGACCGCAGCGCAATTCTGCATTGGTTAACATTGGACACTATGAGTCCCAGGAGCCAATGACGATGTACGCCGGCGGACGTGACCGACATTTTCTATCTGTTGAATCACTCGATATCTGATCTTCGACAGGAGAGGACCTACACTGCAAGTGCTGCTGTGACCTCGGTCTGGAAGAGACAATGGCTCGTGCGTCTGGGGAAAGGGCCCCTGCCTTCACTGCGGAGGAGTTGGAAAATCTCGTCGATTGGGTCCTCCCCACGTACACTCTACTCTACGGTCCTCCAGACCAACAGGTAAGTACACAGGGAGCATGTTGTATGGGCTATGCCTGTGTGTAGAGGGCTGGTTGTAAGAAGGAAGGGGGCAGAGTGCTGCGTGCATGAAAGACGGTGGGTGCATGTGCTACATGGCAAGGGTAGGGATGGGGGCCACTCACTTTGACAGCACAGTTGGTAATGACGTCTCTTCTTACCCTGTACATTTCATGTAGGTCAGCGCCCACCAGAAGAAGGATATTTGGCGTGCCATCGCCAAGAATATCCGGACCCTGGGGGTCCACCACAGACGGAGCACCCACTGCCGTAAAAGATGGGAGGACGTTCGCCGCTGGAGCAAGAAGACGGTGGAGGCTCAGCTGGGGATGGCCTCCCAACGTGGGAGGGGTGCCCGTCGAACCATGACACCCCTGATGTTCAGGATCCTGGTGGTGGCCTACCCGGAGTTGGATGGGCGCTTGAGGGCATCACAGCAGACACAAGGGGGTGAGTACACTCTCATTCAGCTGACTTTGCACGCAGTGGAGGTGTCTGGGTGGGGGAGGAGGGCTGTGAGTTTCCCTAGGCCAGGACGAGTTCCGTAGCCTAGGCCCCTCCGTGAGGCATGGCCCTGTGGCCCCCCACCCCACCTCTGTAGAGTGCCAAGTACAGCTATTCATGCACCTGTGTCATCTATGTGTGCATATGTCGTCCATAGCCTTGTAGGCCATTTCCCAGGAATTGCACTGTTGAGCCCAACAACGCGACGTAGTGCAGGGGGCTTCTGTGTCTGTCTTGTCCACCAACGGTAGCGGTAATCCATGCACTCAACATGTCTTTCTTCTGCCTCCCCCCCCACGCCCCCCTTTTTGTGGTCTCCCTGTTCTTGTGTGCTTTAGAGGAGCAGTGGCACCGGAACACGAGGGAGCTGCATTCCACATGGCCATGGAGGGCCACACTACGGACTCAGAATACACCAGTGGATGGAGGGCGAGGGGAGCACCACGGCAGGGACAGGAGCTGAAACCAGCGACACGGACTCGTCCTCCGATGGGAGCTCCCTTGTGGTGGCGGCAACATCTGTGCCCCCCACTTCTACAGGTACAGCTGCCACCCCCCCTACCAGCACCGCCCTCCCAGCAGCCCCCCAGCCTTTGCACCGTGCCCGCTCACCCAGGAGGGTGGGCATCACCTTCGCCCCAGGCACCTCAGCCCCTGCCCCTGACACCCCTGCTGCCCTCAGTGAGGAGGCCATTGACCTCCTCAGGTCACTCACTGCTGGGCAGTCTACCATTTTGAATGACATCCAGGGTGTAGAAAGGCAGTTGCAACAAACAAATGTATTCCTGGAGGGCATTCATTCTGGTCAGACAGCCCTTCACTGATCCTTTCAAACACTGGCCTCAGCACTGATGGCAGCCATTGTCCCTGTGTCTAGCCTCCCCCCTCCAACTTCCTCCACCCAGACCCAATACCCTGCACCTCTGCCTATCCCAAGCACATCATCAGACCAGCCTGCACACACCTCACCACACAAGGGAAGCTCAGACAAACATAAGCACCACACATCCCACAGGCACTCACGAAAGCATCACACACATGCAGACACACCAACATCCACTGCCTCCACTGTGTCCCCCTCCTCGTTGTCTCCCTCCTCCCTCCCAGTCTCGTCTACACTCACACCTGCATGCACTACCTCTACAGCCACTACGTCCCGCACCAGCACACCCACCAGCACACCCCGCTCACGTGCAGTCACCACCCCCACTACCATTCACACGTCCCCTGTGTCCTCTCCCAGTGTGTCTGTGACGCCCCCTCACAAGATACACAAACGCAGGCACACACCCACCCAACAGCCATCCACCTCACGACAGCCTCCAGCGCATGCACCTGCACCCAAAGCCACAAAACGTACACCTCCTACAACCACCACCTCTTCCTCCACTCCCAAACCCCCTCCAGCTACCCGTCCCAGTGTGTCCAAACAACTTTTCCTGTCCACCCTTAACCTATTTCCCACCCCCGTCCAACTCATAGTTCCCGAACTAGCACCTCAGCCACAACATCTCTGGGACCAGTGGTGCCTGTTGTCACAGGTATGTGGAGTGCACCGGCCAACAGGACACCCAGTGTGGCACGGAGCCACAGCACAGCCAGTCCCCCCCCCCCCTGTGAAGCACCAGAAGTTGGCCAGTGCCCGGCGGGAGAGGGGGAAGACTCCAGCCACCCAAGCCGCTCCCAGGGGTCCCGGTGGGAGTGTGGACTCAGCTGTGACTCCTCCCAAGCTGGTGAAGTGCCACAAGAAACCCAGCAAGTCTGGGAGGAGCTGCACGGCAGAGAAGACCACCATCATCCCCGCTGCCCAGGAGTGCCCCGCCAGCCCTATCGTCGCTGCTGCCCAGGAGGGCCCCGCCAGCCCCATCGTCGCCGCTGCCCAGGAGGGCCCCGCCAGCCCCATCGTCGCTGCTGCCCAGGAGGGCCCCGCCAGCTCCATGGTTGCTGCTGCCCAGGAGGGCCCCGCCAGCCCCATCGTCGCTGCTGCCCAGGAGTGCCCCGCCAGCCCCATCGTCACTGCTACCCAGGAGTGTCCCGCCAGCCCTATCGTCGCTGCTGCCCAGGAGGGCCCCGCCAGCCCCATCGTCGCTGCCCAGGTGTGCCCCGCAAGCCCCATCGTCGCTGCTGCCCAGTAGGGCCCCACCAGCCCCATCGTCGCTGCCCAGGAGGGCCCCGCCAGCCACAGCCCAGCTGCCCAGGAGGGCCCTGCCAGCTACAGCCCAGCTGGCCAGGAGGGCCCCACCAGCCACAGCCCAGCTGACCAATGAAGGACCGCCAGCCCCAGCCCAGCAGGGCAATGAAGGACCACCAACACAAGCACCGCTGAACAGGGCAAGCACCGCTAAACAGGGCAAGGACCGCCAACTCAAGCACCGCTGAACAGGGCAAGGACTGCCAACTCAAGCACCGCTGAACAGGGCAAGCACCGCTGAACGGGGCAAGGACCGCCAACTCAAGCCCCACTGAACAGGGCAAGGACCGCCAACTCAAGCACCGCTGAACAGGGCAAGGACCGCCAACTCAAGCACCGCTAGCCCATGAGCGGCAGCGGCACTGATGCAACTGGGACCGTCACGGGGTGAGTGATGCACTCTGGGCACCAGTCCCCCTCCAGAACCAGTGGATTATCACATCCACTACCTCAGTCCTTGGCAGGATGAAGCACTCTGGGCACCAAGCCCCCTCCAGAACCAGCGGAGAAAGACATCCACTACGTCTGTCCTTGGCAGGATGAAGCACTCTGGGCACCAAGCCCCCTCCAGAACCAGTGGAGAAAGGCATCCACTACCTCAGTCCTTGTCAGGATAAAGCACTCTGGGCACAAAGTCCCCTCCAGAAACCAGTGGAGAATGTTATCCACTTGAGAGACTGTGGCTTTGCACTCCCCAGGATGCAGTAGTGGGCAACCCACCCACTGTATAGACTTGAGAGACTGTGGCTTTGCACTCCCCAGGATGCAGTAGTGGGCAACCCACCCACTGTATAGACTTGAGAGACTGTGGCTTTGCACTCCCCAGGATGCAGCAGTGGGCAAGCCACCCACTGTAGAGACTTGAGAGACTGTGGCTTTGCACTCCCCAGGATGCAGCAGTGGGCAAGCCACCCACTGTAGAGACTTGAGAGACTGTGGCTTTGCACTCCCCAGGATGCAGCAGTGGGCAATAGTGTATATATGTATATTTTTGCTTACTGAATTTTGATATATTACAATGGTTACAATCATTTCCTTTTGTCTTTGCATTCTTCCGGGGGGGTTGAGAGGTGTGACTATAATGTATAGATATGTATTAGTGCATGTGTTGTAGTGGGTGAGGGTGGGGGTGGGGGTGTTTGGTGTGTGTGTCCCTGTTTTTTCCCTCCCCCCTACCCTGTGTCGTAGGTGCAGTACTCACCGTGGTCTTCGCCGCCGGCGTTAGTGCTCCTGGAACAGGAGCAGGAAGACTATCGCAGGGAGGATTTGGAGTTCCGGATCCATGGTGTCCTCCTTCCTCGTGGAGTGTGTAGAGGTGAGCGTTTTCCCTTCAAAATTCCTGTTTCCGACGTGTTTTTATCCGCGGTGTATCCGCCCCGGAAAAGGTGGCGGATTGGCCTGTCATAATAGTGTGGGCGGTACATTGTCCTCCGCCTGTCTGTTGGCGGTGACCGCTGCGCTGTTTGTTTGTACCGCTGTGGCGGTCGGAGTGTTAAAGTGGCTGTCTTTGTTGGCGGTTTCCGCCACGGTCGTAATTCCAAAATTGTTTCCGCCGGCCTGTTGGCGGTCTTACCGCCGCTTTAACACCATCCGCCAGGGTTGTAATGACCCCCTTTGTTCTTATTCCCAATCCACTACTATACAAACACCTTCCAGGGCACTATCACTCAAGGAAGAGCCAAATCAGCAACACCACACAACAAACAACCCCTAATATCAGGGAGCGCTTCTCCAACTAGAAACCCAACACTGTTGCCTCGTCCTCCAACAAACACATAACGGCACGATCAATGCAAACCCCATGCTTGTCCACTCCTTAAATCTCAGCAGATAAACCTAAACAGCCGACTATCTGATCAAACCACATAAGTCAGTACCCAATACTAAAAAAAAACAAGTACAAAGTCAAACAAATACAATAATGCGTAATGTCTATGTAAAAAGGGGACAGGCTGCATCAATGTCAAGCAGAAGAAACTAATAAGCAACAACTTATGTCACCTGCCCATGGGCAAGTAACTTTCAAGCTTTCTTTGTACTCTTTGTACTTCCTGGGCTTGCATCCCAGCTCACCTGACAGCCCTGCATGAAAATAACCTGACTTTAGTCAGGGAGTATCCCCTCCTGTTTGTCTGTTTCAATGATATCCTCCTAAGACTTTGCTTGTCTTCCTGCCTCTGATTTTACCGGAACCTTTCATGAGCCTGCCACCTTGAACTCTCTACTAAACTTCAGCAAACAATCCATACCACTCCCTACAAACCATAACCTCTCAATCTGAGCAACCATACCTGCAATACCAAAACCTTTCTGACCCAGTTACTCATCCTACCCCCACAAATCACAATGTCTCGTCCCGGCCTACCCCTTCTAGCTTTCTCACCATACCTACAGCTCTGTTTACGCATCCAGTGATTCCATTTGCATAACCGTATTCTAATAATTTCACCTAACTCTATGAAGGTAATACCTCACCACTTGAAAATGGAGGACATTCTTCAGTTTGTTTCAACACAAGAACAACCCAATAACCAACAAACCTACAACAATAATTTACAACCACTAGATTAACAACTAACTTTGGGTTATCCACCATAAAGCACTTAAATCTCTCATCAAGGGTAATCAACGCTACATAAGTACGCTTACAATTACAATATGTGTGTACTTCAAGAATCATCTCCTGTGGTTGCAAGCCCTCGGCTGGAAGGTTTGCTGGTTGGCAACTCTGATGTCATCGTCAGGAAATGTTTGCCACTTACTTGGTTTCGGGGGCTGTGAGCAGGAGGTACTCTAAGGTCATTTTCAGTGTGGGTTTGATCATTTGGTCATGCTAGGGGTTGGTTTTCACACTCGCTCTTAGGTCCTCTTCATGTCCTGTGCTGTCAGATGGTGGGTGTGAAGATTCATTATTTCTACAGTCGCCAGGCAGTGGTTTTGCTGCATGTCTCCAAAAATAGCCAACCAATAACTCACAAGGAGGGGTTAAAGGTATTAAGAAAATATAAAAAAAAAAAGTGTTTAATAATTCTGGCTGTCAGCAAGCAGCAAAGGAAATAAAACACCTCTAACTTTTTCTAATTTCATTGTTTGTAGAACAAAAATATGTCAATTGAAATGTTACCTAACAAATAATATACAATTATATCAGCAGACACTCTGGCAAAAAGTGACCATAAACGTGGTACCGGTGGCGCAGTGACAAATTATTACGCGCTGACAACATTGATATAAATATATATTACACACATATGTGTAAAAAGTGCCACAATTAACATATACCCAGAAATGCTGTTTTATCTTTTTACTAGGATCATTAAAACCATTTTTTCCTGTGCACCACTTTTGTCTGAGAAGTTCTTAATTTTAATCGTTTTTTTTCTAGCAGTTTTGTGTGATGGATCTACTACAATTCAATGGATGGATAGGTCAACGGTGGTCTCGCAAAGGTGACATTTGTCACAAATGCTTTTACCATTCTAATCTGTCTTTCTCTTTGATGAAAATTCAAGAGTCAAAAAAGACCTAAAGATCAGGACTGGTCCACGGCTCTCCTCCCTTCAGATCACGGTGGCCTGCAGTAGCACCGATAACTTACACAGCAGTTCTCCAAATTCATATCTGGTGGATCCTACGCTTAGAGTACGATGGATCCCTATCTGCTGGCAGGAACTAGAGTTGTGTGGATGACCTTATCGCAACCTTATCGCAGAGCAACGCAACATGGCAGATCCGAGAGGGCTGATTTTGGCTCAGCTGCCTCTAAATCAAGATAGTAATGTGCTCATCATTTCTGTGGTTTTGTGCCGGGAGCCCTTGTCATGTTTGCAGGAAACAAGAATTTGCTACGGTGAAGAAGACCATAAACATATTACTTACAATGTGCACAAAATTACATAAACTAATTGGAGTGATAGAGATATTGGGGGTCATTCCAATGTTGGCGGGCGGCGGAGGCCGCCCGCCAGAATTCCCCCCTCCGAAATACCGCGCCGCGGTCAAAAGACCGCGGCGGGTATTACAAGTTTTCCCCTGGGCTGGCGGGCGGTTGCTGAAAAACCGCCCACCAGCCCAGGGGAAAACGACCTTCCCACGAGGATGCCGGCTCGTAATCGAGCCGGCGGAGTGGGAAGGTGTGACGGGTGCAGTGGCACCCGTCGCGTATTTCAGTGTCTGCAAGGCAGACACTGAAATACTTTGCAGGCCCTCTTACGGGGGCCCCTGCCGTGCCCACCATTGGCATGGGCACGGCAGGGGCCCCCAGGGGCCCCGCGACCCCCCCTACCGCCATCATGTTCATGGCGGCTTTCCCGCCATGAACAGGATGGCGGTAGGGGGGGTCGGAATCCTCATGGCTGCGGAGCGCGCTCCGCAGCCATGGAGGATTCACACGAGCAGCGGAAAGTCGGCGGGAGGCCGCTGACTTTCCGCTTCTGACCGCGGCTGAACCGCCGCGGTCAGAATGCTCGTTGGAGCACCGCCAGCCTGTTGGCGGTGCTCCCGTGGTCGGTGGCCCTGGCGGCCACCGGCCACCGGCCGCCAGGGTCAGAATGACCCTCATTGTTTGCCACAGAAGGTGTTTCCTTAGAAGTAATTGCAATATGTTTACACAGTGTCCTGGAGGTCCTTCATCACCGGGGCCAGCTTGGCCATCTCCCCAGTGGATTAGAGTCATTGGAACCTGATTGGAACCTGATTTCTGAAGGCCCAAAGACACCATTGGTTCCCTCCTTCTCACTCTCCAGCTCCCTGGAATTTATTCCACCTGGCACACAGGGGGCATAAGCAATCAGTGGAGGAAAGAGAAGAACATAGAGTGGTTAGAAAGAGGATGCAGCAAGGGGTCAGGGAGAAAGGGAGAATAATCAGAGGTTAGAAGGAGGGACACTGAAGTTGATTAGATGGACAGAGAAAAAAAGAGAGGGTGAGGTAGAATGAAGTGTGCAAGAGGAGGGAACGCCATAATACTGGAAGAGATATAATGCTATTCTCTCTTTACTCTGATTTGGTACTATGCAGGGCTGGTTTGAACATTTTTTGCAAGTGTTGGTTTTAGTTTCATTTTTTGCTTGAATCTTTTTATTGTTTTAGCTTTAAATGCAAAGTCACAATACAATACAAAATGACATGGAGGGCATTCGCATTTGCATTTCAGGCGGCTTCACCATTCAACTATGCTTCAAGGTGGAGAGCCAGCATAACTGTAGTGCAGTAACAGAGTGATAACAAAGAACAGATAACAACTTGGAGTCTGTTTCAAGCGCCCCGACCCCAGTCACCCCCCCAGCCAGTCCCAGCATACCCCATGCGTCCATCATCTATTTCCTTCAGCTTGCAGGAGGTGCATCTCTCCCCCCCCCCATCAAGGCGGTCCCCCCAAGCCAGAATGAAGACAGCATGCAAGCAGTATAATGATTGCAGCATTCAGCCCCTATGTACGGACATGTCAATCAGTGGACGGCTATGCATCAATGGCCGCAGTGGTAACCAAGTTGGACGATTGCCTCATCTCCCTCAGTTTATCAAGCATCGCATTCCAACTAATGGCCAAGGAGTACTTCCAGAGGCCCATGTTGTCCTCCCTACACAGCGCCACTCCCTCCGCCTCCGCCCTCACCACAAAGGAGTTCCCCTATGCTGTTAATGTAGGTGGGGATGTGGCTTTCCAACCCCTGGTAATGTGACATCTAGCGGCTTAGAGCCCAGGGTCAATAAATTTCGATGAGGCTTTGTGTCTCTTGGTCCTGGGGTATATCTCCAGCAGACAAGCTTGCCATGTGGACAGGAATGGGCATGACGTGCAGTCCGACAGTCGTGACGCTACTCCACACCAGTAGGCGCCAAAAGAGGGACAAGACCAAAGCATGTTAAGTAAGTCTGCTCCCGCCAGCGCACAACGGGGGCATGCTTCATTTAACTGCTGGTAGTATTTGTTTAGGATGGCCGGCGTAAGATAGGCCCTGTGAAGAATGTAAAACTGGATGAGGCGAAACCTAGAGTTACGGGGGATGTTAGTGTGGCTAGACAGTATTGCAGCCCATGTTGTGTCGGTACAAGGCCCGGTCATATCTGCCTCCCATTTGTTACGCAGCACAACACAATTATGGGCCGTGTGTGAGTGGAGGGCATCAGTAAGCCACCCCACTAGGTGTCTACCTTGCCCCATGACGTGCATATATTGCAGTAGTAGGTGTATTGGCAGTTCAGTTGTTATGCCTCCCCAGTACCTCTTCAACATTGCTATCAGACAGCTGTGCAGCAAGAATTGTCCCGTGAACAGACCCGTCTCCGCCGCCAGCGTGGGAATGGAATAAGTTTGCCCTCTTCGTAAAGGTTGGCTAATGTGTGGATCTCTGCTGCAAGCCAGAGTCCCAGCTCAGAGCTGCTAGTGCAGTGCAAGCCATGTGTCGTGCCCAGCAATGCCACAGCAGGTGTGTAGGGGGTGCTGGAGCGTGTGAGGTACAGGCTCCTGCAGTTACATCGCTGTGCCACACCCATCAAGTGCACTTCGGGTTGCTTTGCTCTTGTAGGAGGGTGAAAAAGGTGTAAGATTTCGGGCATTGTCCAGGGCAGCGCTTTAGTCGCTGTGTCCTCCCACCCCACCACCTAGGCATCGCGCCATCCATTGAAACGGGAGACTAGATAGTATTGCTCCATATTCAGAACCCCCACGCCTCCCCTATCCAGGGGCAAGTACATCTTTGCACTCTGCAGCGGCCCTTACCCCAAAGAAATTCTCTGGTTCTAGTCTCCAGTCCCCAAAAGAATTTAGTCAGGACATAGTAGGGTAAATTAGTGAAATAATAGAGCAGTCGGGGGAGCACTACTATTTTCAGGAGGGCTATTCTACCCATCATTGAGAGGGGCAGAGTTTGCCATAACGTCATCTGGGTTCTAATGGAGGTCCAAGGCTCCATGGCAAGGGAGAATAATAACGGAGAGAGGGGACAGCCCTGCCGGGTCCCTCTGCCCAATTCAATGGGGTCAGAGATGTTTTCACCAATCTTAAACCTGAGCTGTGGTCAAGTGTACAGCAGACTCATCAGGTGCAGGAAGTGGGGCCAAGTCCGAAGCGCTACAATGCCTCAAACAGATAGGGCCACTCCAGGGAGTCAAAGGCTTTATCAAGGTCAAGCACTAAGCAGCCCGCCCGGGACAGTCCCGAGTCGAGTGCTTCATGACCCTGAATAGACATCTGATATTCAGGGAAGTGTTACAGTCCGGCACAAATCCGTTTTGGTCTGGATGTACCAGTTGGGGCACTAGGGGCGTTAATCGTGACGCCAAAGTTTTGGCCTAAATTTTGTAATCAGCGTTTAACATGGCAAGGGGTCTGTAAGAGCCCAGCATCAGCCGATCCTTACCAGGTTTGGGGAGCGATACCAACAGCACCTCCCGCTGTGATGCAGACAGGGTCACGGTTCTTAAGGCCTCCTCATATAGGCCGAGAAGGCGAGGGGGGATGGCAGAGGAGAACGCCTTATATTATTCTGATGGAAGGCCATTAGGGCCCGGCGTTTTGCCCGTAGTCAGCTCACGAATACTGTCTTGTAGTTCAAGGAGAACTAGAGGTGCATCCAGCTCCTGAAGCTGCTCATCCGTCAGGCAGAGAAATGTGTTTATGGAGAAAAATTCATTATAGTCAGCTGGGGTAACCACCACAGAGGAGCAACATAACGCTGTGTAGTGTTGGGTGAACTTGGCATGTATCTCACCTGGAGTATGGAGCAGTACGCCCATTGCCGAGTGCAGCTCCATCAGAGGGCCATGATCCTGGTCCTGATGGATCAGCTAGGCCAACCGTCTACCTGACCGGTCAGCCGCAGCATGTGTGCGGGCGAATGTGCTTCATAGTTTAAACACCTTAGCCTTACCAGTAGTGACACATGTTCCCCCCGAGCAGTTGCTAACTCCGAAGTGGCTGTGGGGGACTCTACGACCCTCTGTTCGGATGTGAGCAGGGATTTTGCCACCTGAACCAGGTCCTGCTCAACAGATCTGCAAGGCTCCACTGCGCACCCAAACAATGCCCTCGTATGAAGACCTTAAACGCTTCCCATTCAGTGAGAGTCGACAAGGGGGAGCCGGCATTGAGTTCAAAATACTCAGAGATCGCTTTGTCTAGGGATGCCCTGAAAGCAGTGTCCTCTAGAAGCTCAGGGCGCGGGCGCCATGTGGGGATTACAGGGAGAGATGTGTCCCATTGCAGCCGAGTTGTGGGTTGTGATCAGAATGAGTGCAGCCTAGGTAATCCGTCCCCAAGAACGCAGACACCAGGTTGGGAGTACATAGAAATCTGTCAAGTCTCACATGAAGCTGATGTGGGGCAGAGAAGAATGAGTAAGGATTACGTTGGTGCCAAATATCCAGCAGCCGCCAGTGTCCAAGCCATTCTCGCAGAGCGCGTGCAGCGGTCACTGTGGGTGCTCTGTGTTCAGCTGCAGGCAGTTGTTCTTCATCCGATCAGCGATGCTTGTCATGCATCTGTGGAAGCTGCTTCTGGTGGTGGAGAGATTGTCGGTGAGTGAGAGGATGAGTTGGGTGTCATCTACGTAGGAAATTATGTTGAGACCGTGGGATCTGACGATGTTGGCCAGTGGGTGATATATGCTTTGAAGAGCATGGGCGTGAGCGATGAGCCCTGGGGGACACCGCAGGTGATCTCCTTGGGTTCGAAAATGAAAGGTGGGAGGTAGATCATCTGGGTTCTTCCGGTGAGGAAGGAGGTGATCCATTTGAGTGTGTCTCCTTGGATGCCATGTGGTGAGTCAGCATACTGTGGGATACGGTGTTGAAGGCTGCCAAGAGGTCGAGGAGGATCAAAGCTGCTGTTTGTCCTCGGTCGAGGAGGGTTCAGATGTCATTGCTGGCTGTGATCAGGGCAGTGATTGCTGCGGAAGCCGGATTGGGAGGCATTGAGTAGTTGGTTCTGCTCCAGGTATGTCATGAGTTGATGATCTTTTCCAGTACCTTCACTGGAAATGGGACCAGGAAGATTAGCTAGTAGTTGTTGGGTTTGCTGTGGTCAGCTGAGGGTTTTTTGAGCAGTGGTCTGACTTTGGCATGTTTCCAGGCATCACAGTGTATTGTTCAATAGTTAAGACCCCTGTCAAACTGCTCTACAAGAAAATTAACTACTTCCTCTATAGGTGCCTCCATGAGATCCAAATCCCTTTCCAAGCACCAACATAAGGAGGGAGCGCCTAAGTGTTGGTTTGTTTCCAAGTTTGAAGGAATTCATTCACTGCTAGAGCACCCGGGTCTGGCATGCAACTGAAATATCTCTTCAGTTGAAATTTCAGTCAGCTCACAAAAAGATCTGACTCCAGAGGGCCCCAAATTTGAGACAATCTTCTGAAACAATCTCTGTTCAACTTCCAGTCACTGAAGTCTCATAAAAACCTTGAATTCCAATATGCAGCGGCATTCGCCTTCCTACAGAAATATCCTGCCTTCAGGCTGATCTTGTGCTCTAAGCAAAATAACCAAAGCTTCTTTGCTAATTTTGAAAGGTCCAAAGATCTTGTTCCACCTAAACGATTAATATTCGCTACTGCAGAAACATCGTCCATTTTTAACCAAATCGCTCTGCCCTACAAACAATGTTTGAAACTCACAAGAGCATAACTCCCTGCTGCCAATTCCAAATAGTTTATATGATGCAACCTCTTTATATGTGACCCCAAGCCACCAGTATCCTGAGTACCCAGGCGTACACCCCAACCGGCTAAGCTTGCCTCCGACTCCAGAATGAGGTCTGGGGAGCATCCAAAAACCACCCTGCGATTCCAATCATCCACATTTCCCAACCAGCAAGATAACTCGACTCTGAAAGGGGTAAGAATGGAGTTCTCCTTGTTTACAGTGAAGCCCAAACTTTCCATAAGGGATATGACCAGATGTAAGTCCTTCAAAATCTGCCCTCAGCATTGGGTCATAATAAGGGTTTTATCCAAATAAATGATCATCCGTATATCTCTCTCCCAGAGTTAGGATGCTACAGCTCTCATTACCTTAGTAGAACACCATGGTGCCGACGGACAGAATTGATAAAGGCGAAGAGCAGCATTTAAAAGAGGCAGATTGTTGACTGCACAGACTTATTATATGTATTGAATGTTCTGTTCTGGAATGTTTTTCTTTTATGATGTTAACTTCTTTCAAGCGCTGCTTGGAGTGGCATAAAAGGAAAAATGCTCAATGGTAGCGTCCGGTCTTGTAATGAAATCATGTTTTTTTTTAACAACAACACCCATTTCGAACTACTGATACTGAAGATAAATAACTTAGTAATCTCTTCCTCTCACAACAAATGTGCAAGTCTAGAAGAAACTGCTAAATTCAATGATTGGATGAGTTAAACCTTCAACTGGATAGTAGCATTTAAGACAGGCAGTAGCATAAAAAGTGTACATTAGATGCACCACATTGTCCTAGCATGGCACTGTGAGAAATACATCTGAAATCTTTCTTAAGAATGGAAACATTTACCTTATTTTGACCAATAAACGTATCTAAAATGCTCAAATACCTAGCCATAGAACTTAGACTTCATTACGAAAGGCCAGGTTTAGGCTTTTCACATGGAGGTTGCAGCTTCTGAAAGAAGCTCCAATTTCCACGTGAAAGACTTGGGGAAAACATGTAGGAATTGACACAGAAACACTGATTCCTACAGTTCCTTCCCCAAAAACTTGTAATCCCAATTAGTATCTCATTAATGGTAATTCTAGGACGGAGGATGAGGAGGAGGATAAAGATTTTGTTTTATAGATCGCTCGAATGCTGAAGGGCGCCTTGGCGCTGTGTGAGCATAGAGAGGGAAGAACAGGCAGAAGAATCCCTCACCAGGATAAGAGCAGAACCACCATTTTTTCAGTATCTTTCTTAAGGAGAGGAGGGAGGTGGCTGATTTCAAATGAATTGGAAGTTTGTTCCATTGCAGGGCAGTGCATCTGACAAAGCCTCTGCACCCCCTGCCCCCACCCCAAGTGGAGCACTTGAAGGAAGGTACCAGAACATTGTTCAATGATCCTGAGCATAGAG
This sequence comes from Pleurodeles waltl, assembly GCF_031143425.1. Lineage (NCBI taxonomy): Eukaryota > Metazoa > Chordata > Amphibia > Caudata > Salamandridae > Pleurodeles > Pleurodeles waltl. The sequence continues at coordinate 83,645,451 of NC_090451.1, forward strand.
TTCTTTTGGGTTGATATCAGATAAGATTATTGCGCAGATATGCTAGGTCAGTCCCATGCAGCACCTGCAATGCAATGCACAATGCCTCAAAGGTTATCTGCTGTTTGACTGGGACCCAGTGAAGAGCCTTAAGGGCCGGTGCCGCAGAATGGAACTTGGGGATCCAGAAAAGAAGCTGAGCGACTGATTTCTTCAAAATCTGAAGCTCGCCGACCAGGCCGGCTTGGAGGTTCTGATAAAGCCTGTTACAGTAATCAGGCCACAACAAGAGCAGAGACTGTTGTCTTCTGAAGGTCAGTGGGAATAAATGGCAGAATCTTTTTGAGGACTTTCAACATCAAGAAGACAGAGGAAACAATAGAATCAACTTGGTTTTTGAACGTAAGTTTATCATCTACCATAACAACTATGTTCTCCACATTTTGGCTGGCAAAGGGAGAGTGCCAGTATCTGATGCCCACCAATCTGGGGACCAGAAGGAGGGATTATTTCCTAAAAGGAGCACTGCTGTCTTAGATGAATTTAATTTTAGACAATTATTGTTCATCCAAGTGCTGACGGCAGACATGCAGTTCCGGAAGGACTGACCTGTGGTCAGCTTCTTATTAGTAAGGAAGACCAATATCATTGGCGTATGAAACCAACGAGAACCCAAAAGTCTTGATCAGGGAGACAGGAGGGGATACATACAAATTAAACAGGATAGGGCTGAACGATGAGCCCTGGGGAACGACACAAGGTAGGGGAAAAAGCTCAGAAGTCAGATCGTCCAATGAGACTGAGTTCATGCGGTCAGCTAAGAAAGAGCAGAGCAGGGCTAATGTAGTCCCTTTGATGCCAAGTTTGCTTAGCCTCTCCGTCAGAAGGCCGCGGCTGACCGCATCAAAGGCCACAGACAGGTGCAGGAGGCTTAGTGTTGCTTTTCTTCCTGCTTGCCCAAGGACCCTCTGATCTCCTCCGTGACCACAATCATAGCTGTCTCTGTGCTGTGGCAACTCCTAAACCCAAATTGAGATTCATCATGTGGATTGCTACTTTGTATAAAACAGGTCAATTGTTGCTTCATGGCCTTCTCAACAATTTTGGCTGAAAAAAGAAGGCGGAGATGGGCCGGTAACTATTAATGTCAAGAGGGCTGAGACTGGATTTTCTTTTTCTAGAAGAGGGAGAATTGAAGCAAACTTCCAGATTTTTGGAAAAGTGCCAGATTTGAACATCTGGTTAAGGATTCGCGTAAGATATAGTTCTTCTATAGAGTCTTTTGCCTGTTCAATTTGCTTAGTAAGTAGGCTGATTCTCCAGTTAGTGATTGATTTTTATATTTTGCGATGCAGAGTTTATATTTAAGTCTCTCTGATGGAGTCATACGGGGCCACCTAGAACCAAAGACTTTAGGATTAAACAAATAATGATAATTAATTTAAATATTCACTTTAAGCAGATGTACTCATCACAAAATCCTCAGTGTTTTTCAGTGCTATGTGGCGAGTCGCTTCCCTTTGTTACTGAGCACAATATTCGTGCTCAACATAGGTCATTCAGGTTTCCAAGTAAATAAGATGATCAGGTGGAACACAACGATTGACGGACAATAATAAACTCAACATACAGGAGTATTGTAAATCACACTATTTTATAGAAAGCACAATACTAAGAAGAATCAAACTAAAATGCATCGAGCAAGGTTCTAAGGTGGCAATCAAAGCATCACATCATTTTACAAAATTATTTACATTTAGAAGGACTTGTTTTGTCTCAACAGACGTCAGGAGGAGGTTCATAAGGGACAGGTCTCTATATGTTATTGTTTGATTTAAAATAGACCCCATTCATGATTGGTTTTGGTTCAAAAGGGAGAGGAGTCTATGGCCTTCATTAAGACCCTGGTGGTCTGCAGACTGCCAGGGCTGCAGTGGCGGTCGGACCTGCAGCCACATTGTGACTGTGGTGTTACTGCCTTGGTCAGACCACTGGCACCGCCACTTTTTGGCCATCTGAAGGCCAGCGGGCCCAATCCGCCAGGGTAGCGCTGCCCTGGGAATTATGACCCCCCTCTCCGCCAGAATTTACAGGGCAGTTGCCCGCCATGTAAAGGCTGGTGGAGACTGGGTCCAGGGGGCCCCCTGGGTGCCCCTGCACTGCCCATGCACTTGGCATGGGCAGTGCGGGTGCCCCCATGGCCAGCCCCATCACGCTTTTCACTGTGTGCTTTGCAGACAGTAAAAGCGCAACGGGTGCTGGTGCACCCTACACACCGCAACATTGCCGCTGGCTCAATTACGAGCCGGCGTCAATGTTGTGGGCTGTTTCCCGCTGGGCAGGTGGGCAGAAACTCTGTTTCTGCCCGCTGACCCAGTGAGAAATTCTTAATAAGGGCTGCTGGAAGGGGACCACACTGGTGGTAACCCGACTGCGGGAGTTTGGCGGGAGGCCTCTTCCGCCTACTAAACTCATAATGAGGGGCTATATGTTATGTCTTGGTTTAAAATAGACACAGTTCAGTATGATTTTGGTTTAGAGATGGTCCACAATGCCCCAGTATTGATGGACATTCCTGAATGATGTATACTGGAAAACAACCTCTATTGTTCAAAATGGATAGGGTATGTATAGGACCACCTAGCTCCTATATTTTAGGTGTGTAAGCATCTCAATTAATCAAAATCAAACTCAGGATGGTTAGGCTTATTGTAAGAAATCTTTTATCAAAGGTAAATTCTTTGCTTAATTTGACCAGGTGTTTCCCAGAGCTCAGACCTCGACTCATATTAGAGCACAATGATTTAACAACTGTATGCACATTCATAATTGCAGCTTAAGTGTGTTACACACATTTAAAGTTTGATACAAGGTTTTTGCATCTTTTTTTCTTTTTATCTAACATTAACATTAATCTTCCCATTACATTGTCTTTAGCAACATTAATCTTTTAGTATCTAAAACACTTCTTCAGAAAACAAATATTAGACTTTTTACAAAGCACTGTATGTCCATTCTTCTCGACAAGGTCGCCTTAAGCCTTTTCTTGAGTGGGGCTGTTGCACTCTGCCATTGATTGCAAATTGACCAAACAGCTGTATACTATATTTCCCATGAAAGTTTAGCTGCTGCTGGGCAGTATTTGAGAAGTACATACACTTCAGAAATTCAGGAATCACACTGTTTCAGTCTGATCTGAGCCAAGGTGAGCATTTCAGTCCCATATTTCCAGCACAACCCCCAATTAATTATTCAGCAATGTTGGATTGATCAGCTGACTTTCTATTGGCTTGTCCAGATTACAATATGACCCACCTCTCCACCAAACAAATAGGAGCCTTTAAGATCAGCCATGGCAGCAAGTAACCTATTGAATTATGTTCATTTAATCCTTCCTGCTGCTTGTAGTTGATGTTCTACAAGAAAGAGACTACAAAGGAAAACAGTATCGGCGACTCACATTGTCATGCAGGGGCTCAGAACAACTCACTGTCATTTATTCACTGTAATGTGTCTATTGGTATTTCTGTACAGCAGCCCAGGTCTATCTGGAGATCAGAGACAGCTGTACACAGCAATCAAGGGTGACATGAAAAATAGCTGCAACATTGGTGTTTGCAAAGGGCAACACCAGCGATGGGAAGACCGACTAAGAACATCTCCGAGCCCTGACATGTATTTCTTTAGAATTAAGCAATGCTTACTACTTTAGATATTCTATTTATGTTCTAGAGGAATGAACCATCCTCTCAAATAGTGACACCTTTTTACATTTCCTCAAACCCAGTGTCAAACAGTCGTGAGCATACTGTGGGTGGTTCTCAAGGTCTCATAGGGATATTCATTTTGCTAGAAAGCAGGGCCGGCTTTAGCGCTGGTGGCGCCCTGTGTGACAAACGTTTTGGGCATCCTCACCCCATGACCACCTCCTCAGATTTCCTCACTACCACCCGACAAAAGCGCCCCTCATCTCTCCATAGCCCCCCGTCTCTCACATACATTTCATTTTGTTTTAAAGCTCTGCTAAAGTCTGGCTTCACTAATCCACTCAACTATCCACATAAAATACAGATCTGTTCTTTGCAGCAGGCATATTAACCATCTACGCTATATTATATCGAGTCAGAGCTGCAACTAGACAAAACTCCCATCTCTCTCCGTAGCAGGAACATTAATCACAAGAGGTATCTTGACATTTTAATTGCTTCGTGAAGGCTGGACGCACAAGGAACTTTACAGCAGGTGCTTTGAAATCGCAAGTTTCATAAGTTATTTATAAACACAGAGCCCCCCTGATGTCAGTGCCCCCCAATCCAGGTCAGCACCCGGTGCGGCCACACCCCTCACACTGCCCTGAAGCTGGCCCTGCTAGTAAGAAGTAAGAATACTATGAATTACTTTAACCCAGCCAATGACTGGTCAGGGTATTTATATAAGAAAAGTAAAAATATTAGCTGACTTTTGAACAATGTGTTAAATGCCCCAAAGGATGAAAATTGGGCCGCCTGACGTGCCTGCCTCAAAAGTTCTGAGAATGACCTGCGAGTGTATATATACATAGATGTGTGTGTGTGTATGTTCACTGAAAAAAACAAAGGCTGAAGTGCAATTATGCGTGAGGAAGGTAGTAAGATTTTAACTAGCATTACCAACAGCTTAGAACATCACTGAAAAAGCAGACCACCATAGATTTCAGATGTCATCAGTGATGTAATATGTGAGGATATAAGCGGTGCATTACAGTGCAGCAAGATATACTTACGTTGTTTCCATACAACTAGTGAATTTCATTAAGATCTTACTCCCATCATCACATATAACTCCAACACTCCAATTTAACCTTTGTTTCTTTCAGTAAATTTCCATGTTTTTTTGATGCAAAGTAATATCTTATTACAATTCATTTGCCACCAACTCCTTTGGCCTCATCTGGTTTGTGAATGGTAATTGGCTGCCCTGGTCAACTGCTAGCTACTTATAACTTAGCAAGTGTTGGACAGATCACAAGACATTGATACATATCTTTGCAAATTGAAAGTAGAGGGGTAAGGCCCTTGCCTGGAGACTCACAAGAGATTGGGATGTGTGCAATGGCATCTTCATTTTGGGGGTTTCCCTTTGCAAAGCCTTCAGCTAAATGTAACAGAGGAGCCACAAGGGAAAACTTCTTTAGTGCGTGGAGCCCCTCTCTAGAGACAATCTTTGTTTCTGTGATAGGGTTTTAGGTTCAAGCTCAGTTGCTGAAAAAACATATTTTAAGAACTTTTCTGTTGTTGTGACTCAACAACTGAACATAGTATATTGTTGACATGGCCTTGACGGTCACTACCTTTAAAAGGCAAAATTGATGAAAACTTGTAGCCAATTGAGGCATTGAGGTTGAAAGAAAGAGGGACATTCTGACCAACTTTATTTGTGAAAATTACCATCAATTGAAATAGGCACAAATCATTGCATCTTAAATGGATGCAAATACTGGACACATATAAGTGTTCACCACAGTCAAGGCAGTTTCTTCTTCCATTGTTTCTTTCCCACACAGAACCTTCGTAATCCTGTTTGTTCAATTTCCCCTGGATCTTTGTTGTTTGAGGTTTCACTGTGGTTGCCTATTTCTCTTTTGTCTGTGTCTGTCATATTGTCAATTGCATCCACTAAGGCTCTGCTTTTGATTCTCAGCTTGTGTGGCAGGGCGGAGAAGCTCTTATTCTTTGGACAGTCTTCAGGAGGGCATGACGGTGAATCACAGGACAAGAGCGGAGACCTCTGCTTCACTTGGTCTTCCACAGGCTCATTCAAAAGAGCTTTCAGATTTTTGCACTTCTCCACCTCGGCCACGACGGGTTTTGGGATGGAAACCCTGGTTTCATGCAGGGAAGGGCAGCAGTAAGGATAACTTTGGAGAAAATGAAAACCTGAGGGGTGGACGGTTTGAAAAGCTGAATGATGCTCCTTCTGCTGTTCAGCATCCTTGCTGTATTGGATGCTGATGCTGGTCTGCTTCCTTCGGTCCGTGTCGCTATCACCATATGTAAAGGCCGCTGCCATGGATGGACTGTTAAGAGTCGAGGACTCGGCTAAGGTGGGTCTGGGAGCAAAGCATGAGTTTGTGTAGAAGTCCATCTCCAGTGACACTGGGTCCAGGCTTGGTGGAGAGTGGGTGGCGGTGCTTGATTTGTGTCTGCTACAGTAAAGCTCCAGGGCGCTCTGGAAAGCATGGGTCTGCTGGCGGTGAGTGGAGGCTGGTATCAGGCCACAGCGGACCTTCAAGGCTAAGAGCTCCACCTTGAGATAGGCGTTCTCCTCGTTGAGCGCCATCAGCTTGCTCTCCAGCGCGTAGTCGTTCATTCGACGCTTCTCCCGTGACCTCTTGGCAGCTTCATTGTTCTTGCGTCTCTTCTCCCAGTACGTGTTGTCTTTCTTCTCATCTGGCATAAATTCACGTTTACGCCGTAGGCTGCTCCCCATCTTCCCGCGGGTGACGCTGCCTCTCCCCAGTGGGACGTCAGAGTGGTTCACATCCTCTAAACTTCCCACAAAACCTTCCATTAAATCCAACTTTTCCTTCTTCAAAAAGGACTTTAAAAGTTCAATTTAAATCAGGAGCTTTGGACCATCCTGTTCTCCTCCCTGGATGCTCAATGTGATACTGCCTTTACGTGCAGCTTCTGAGGTACCATCTGCATAGTTCTTTTTTAAGCGGAGGTTGAGGAAAATATTTCATGAGAAGGAAAAAGGAATTTTCCATAGGTTTCGCAAAGCTCTTGCTAACACCCTCTGCAGTACTGGTCGCAGTGATTCAGACATCTACTCTTCACGAAGGTGGAGTACATTATGTTCATATAGAAACTCTACTTTGTAGCTTGTGGTTTTGAAAGACGTCATCGGGATGCATGTGTAATATAAACATATATATGTGGTGATATGTAGGCAGGGAGTTTCAAAGAGCTGTTGGTACTATCCTTCTAATAATACTTATGATCTCAGTCACTAGTGTGATATTCACCCACGATGAATGCTGTTTTGTGCAAGAAGGTACAGCTCATTTCCCATTAATTTCTTCGTCTTTTCACTTTTACATTTTCCATTTTTCCTTTTTCTGTTTTTATTATTTTCGTTTTTAATTTATATTTCTTCTAGAAGTCCGTAGTCCATGTTATTCCATTCCTTTTTTTCCATTTATTTATTTAAATACATTTTGTTCCTTTCATTTAATCTTTTCTTATCTTCCCCCCCTCATTCTTTTTCTATTCAGCTTCACTTTGGCTTTATTTAATCTTTTTTCCACATGTAATTCGTCCTTTGTCTATTTTTGCTGTGAATCTTTTGCATAAGCCTCTTTCTTTTCAACTGTGTTTACTTCATTTTCATTGATATTTATTAGTTCTTCTTTATTTCTTTGTACAAACAAATCTCTGTTTGTTCCCTGAAGAATTTATCTACAAAAGAAATATATAAAACAAATGTTATTTCCAGTGGTTTATCGATGTTAGTGATTCTAGCGTACGAGGAGGTCAAACATTTAATTATTGTCACTTTTGAAATTGATTCTGCTTAAGTTGTACCACTGGTTGAAGACGGTGGACACCGGCAGACGTTTTTTGGAGACCGGGTTCTATTTTTCATCATCAGTCTTTGTCCCAGAGCAAAAGGAGAAAAGTAATAAAAAAGGAGGAAGATAAAGATAGGAAAAGGCGATGGAGGACAGCTAAGAGAGGATATATGCTGCAAGAGTGGGATGAAGAGTCAGGAAGTGTAGGGCGGTGGGAGAAAGAGGCATGAGGTGGAATCAAAACGAGTAAGCTTTACTGTTGCATTCTCAGAATCTGACAGCACCGCCAAAAATGTGGTCTTGCACTTATTTATTTAACAAATTTAGCTCTACAAACCTGCTTTAAACAGCATTAATCCCAGCTTCACCACTGATCAAATTATGTGATCCTAGGCAATTTCCTTATTTTGCTGTGCCTCATTTTCCTCAATCTCCATATCGTCTAGGGCATGGATACTCAAAGTACGGCCTGGGGGCAGCATGCGGCCCACTCGACCTTTACATGCGGCCCCCGAGACAACAGGAGTACAGGGTTCCTCTTCACTCGATCGTAAATATAGAGGCAATATTTTATTTCAAGGTTAAGTGGTGTTAAGGAGAGGAAGTAACCAGGGAGTCCTGAGCTTCACTTTAGAAGCTAGTTCATTTCTTAAGACATCTTGCAGCAAAAGTGTACAAATATAACAGTTACTTCAAAATTCAAAAGTGTATTAAATTAACACGCAGTCCATTTCACCTAAGTATAATTTATTGGATCAGTACAATGAGAAGTATTAATTTAAATGTGATAGTCTTCAAACAAGAATTTAGAAACATTCATTTTCACTTCTACCCTGAGAAATACCCAATAGTGAATTAAACAAGCAAGTCAGGTATTATGTGCACTTTTTGAGTGGCCTGGGCTCCTATGAGAGATGAACAACATTATAGTTTATTAAAACTAACACAGAAGCAGATTTGTACGGTGCAGACCCTGAACCTAAAATTAAGCAATTGCCTAGGATCACACAATTTGGAAAACTGGGGAAGCTAAGATTAGTCCCAGGTTTTCTAGTTTCATATTGCTCATTTCAGCCACTAGATGTATACCCTTTGCTTCACCTACCAATACTCCACCACCAGTCCTCCCAACCCCCTCGCCCGACTGCCATTCCGCTAGCATTGATGCGGCCCTCAGTCACATCACCGACCAAACTTTTTGGCCCCTGGGAAAATGTTTGCGAGTACCCATGGTCTAGAGGAACCCTTATAACCCCACTGCGTAAGGGCCAAATGGCAATACAATAAATAAATTTACACAGAGGGGATAAATAAATGCTAATGTATCGGCAATGAAAATATTAATTGATCATTCGATAGGATTTTATTTCTTTTCCTACTTTTTATTGACTTTCCTTAATGTTTGTCTCTCATTTTCCTCCATCAGCACATATGAGAGCGTCTTGAAATACATCAGTTTAGGATGCGTGCTGTACACACCTCTCTTGCATGTGATTTAAGACACAATAATAAACACCATAATGGTTCTCCATCTATAAGAACAACCTGGGCCACATGTAGGGTGCACATTACATCTGACTTGTTTCTTGGTTCACTAATGTCATAACAATGGGGCATGAATGCTTTTAAGTTTATACAAACTATCACTTCTAGCAAATGCCACTGAACGCAGTGATACAGTCTACTGTACTAAAATGAAACGTTTCTGCATGTTAAAGAAATATGCTTTTTGGAATTCTGAAGAGACTTCATCATATTTGTACACGCCATTTGTTGTGTTATGGCTCTTAGAGTCAAACCAACCCCCAGCATGGCTCGCGCTCGGCTCCCTCTATTAACAAGCTGTCATGGCCACCTCTAATATTCAGTCCTGTCTTTAAGAATAGAAATGATAAGCCAATCAGTCCCCGTTTCCTTAAGTTAGTCTAGCAATACTAGACTGATATAGTGGGAATCTTTGCTATCATATACTCACATATGACATTATCTGTCACTTTCAATTGACACACACTGGGCGCTAATCTTCCTCAGCACATATAATGTACACACCAACCCATCCTTACAGTTTAAGAAACGATGACTGATCCTGCCCTAGCCCTGCCATCCATCCACCAGTAGAGTTTGTCTCGCCTAGAAGTTGGAACCCAGGAAAACAGGGTTATGTACATAGACGCTGAGTCACAAAAGCATTTCTGAGAAGCAGGAAGTAGCACTTCAGGAGTATTTTTTTTACATACTCCTGCACGCATGTGTAATCACACCTGAGACGACCATTCCCCTTACTGCAGAGGGCACAGTCCTGTCTGTCTGTGCTAACTGAACAGGAATATTTCCAGAATACTCCTATTTTTTTCCAGTTGTCGATGTTTTGTGGCCAATCCACACAGGTATCCAAGAGTGTGTAAAATATCACAAGATGGAGTGCTGTTTCACATATTCCAAACTGGCTTTGTGACAAGGCCCATCCAATTCAGAGCACTGGCATTTCACTGGTAGAGCTCATTCTGTACCAAGTTAGTTAATTCTTAAAGTTGACCTAAAACCTTACACAGCTGCCCCATATCCTAGACTTACATGATTTAAAGAATGATCAATGGCCAAAGCAGCAGAAAGAAATACATCAGGTAACTTCTATCTAAAGGCCCAGTGCTACCCAAACAGCAAAGCTTTTACAGGAACAAAAGAGCAAAACAGACCTGAGTTGACTATGTAAAGTGAAAAAAACAAACTACCACAGAAACCACAGGCTGATCAGAAGTGAACACCCGAGCTGTTAGAAAAAGAAGAATTGAAACCCAGAGATGAGAGATAACCTGAGGCTGCCCAGGAAAGTTGATGCATGGTTTCTTGCATCCATTCTCTCTGCATGCAGATTAAAAACAGATAAAAAAAACACAATCTCCCACCTTGTTACTATGGGTGAGATTTTCAAAGGCACGGTTGTGCATTCCTCCGGCTGAGCGGAGTCTCCTGACCAACCCAGGCCACTAGGTATCTTAGGCAACTGTGCACTCTCTGAGTAAATTAAATATTTTTTAAAGATCTGTGAAAAGCGCCAGGTACAGCATCACCAGACTGGCACACTCAGGCCAGTGTTTGGCATCAGGAATATGAGGCTGCTCTCTAGGGCAAAAACAACTTTGGTCCCCATGGTGTGCCGACAAGAAGCAAATAAAATCCAATTACAACTGGAATTAGCAGGAAGCAAAATGTCACTGTGTGCAGAGGGTAGGCACACACCAAGACAAATCAGTCCCTGGATTAATCCAGTCGTAATTTTAGGAACCTACTGAGTGCATATTACATTACATTAGATTATATGATAGTATGTTATATAATATATAATATTATATTATATTACATTGTATTATATTTTATTATATTATATAATATTATATTAATTATATTGTCTTATATTACATTGTATTGTATTATATTATATTATATTGTATTGTATGATATATTATATTACATTATATTTTATTGTATTGTATTATATTATCTTACATTACATTGTTTTATATTACATTATTATATTTTATTACATTATATTGTATCATATCATACTCTGTGCACAGTATGTTTTATTTTTTTTAACCAGACACATTAGTTTCAGAACATATACAAAAATTCAACATTCTCATCACATAGGACATTCAAGCTCGTAGTGTGCGAAACTGTAATAGTGGAAGCATAACTGGGCTAAATTTATCATTCTACAATGTGATAATTTTATACTTTTTTCTACTGCATCTCTTGCTAACTCTATTTTGGTGAGAAATCCAATAAATGTTTTTCAATTTAGAGACAGTTCAGCAAAGTGTTTATGATATAATCAACAGGAACTAAACCTCTGTGCCTTTTTCATCCATCTAAATATTTTGCGCAGACTTCACATCCACATTTAATGCAATTAAAAAAAAAAAAAAAAATGTGCTGATACGAAATCTGAAACTCTTGCCCAAATCCATTCCTGCTATGAAAACATAAGTTTACAGAAACCAGACAGATTAACATTCACATTTAATTATACATTTTTGGTTTCACTTCAAAACATAATCATTTCAGGATTCAGAGCTTTAGATACACCAAATTTAGGAAAAACATTTAAAAAATGAGCAAGAATACAGGCAATAAAACAAAGGTATTTTAAAGTAAGAATAATGGCATGGAAGACCATGCAAATTTGTTTCTGGAACATTTGTGTTTAAAGAGAAATTAAAGAAAACTTTTTTAAAGTATTTTAGATACAAGGCAGAATTTATTGAAATGGACAACTACTTTGTTTCCACCTTTTTTACTGGTAACACTTGCAATTTTGTGGACGTTTACAATTGCTTAACAGAATGTGTGTTTTCTTTCTACATTTTTTATGGAATTTTTAATGCCAACTTTTTTGGGTCATTCAAAATCAAATCCCAAACTTTAAATATTTTTCAATAACCAGTTTCATAAACATTTTATCTGTCCAGGCTCCTTGTGGTTTTATATTGAATTTGTGGTGTACACCATTTTTACGATCCTCTTTGTAGTAAATCAACTCTTTTCAGAAACAGCAGGTATGTTGTAAATTATTTCTACTGTAGTAGAAAATCAATAAAACAGTTTGAAATCAAAATGGAAGCTGTTCTGGAAATTAAGTGAATTCACTTTAAAAACCACAAAATTAATTAAAGTCACTGCGGTTTTTGAAAGGTGCGAGAAGGCCACAAAAAGGAATTCTGCAGAGAAAAGCCATGGAATATAACTCAATTGTAGTGCAAAGATTCTCCAGTAAAACACTTTCATTTTTTTAATAGGAACATTTTATTGTTTTTAGTGCAAACAGTACACTCCGTTGCTCTGTCAAAATAAAACATTACATACATGTTCTATTTAACCCTCTCATCCCTCCCCTAGCCTGCACTCAGTGACTGAGACCAGTGTCGGGTGAGATTCCCGCGTCCTCATCTGTTTATAAAACACTTTCTTTGAACGGATTTTATTGATTCTCAAATGCTGAGTTGTAACCTAATACTTAAATGAAAAACCAAAGTACTTTTAATTGAAGAGTCCATAAACTGTAGTAAATTGAAATGCAGCCATAAATGGTGTGATAGTCTGTATTGAGAAACATTTTTGCACCAAAATATTAGCAGAAGTTGATAAACTTTGCAAGTGACAAAGTAAACACTATCACTTTAGCTCAACTCGCCTGAGAAGTTTTAAACTCCTGTACCCGTCGGCAATTCCTAGTTAGTGGAGAGATTTTAAGTTTCTGAATCTTGACTTTATCCTACCCCTGACTCAAATTCCCATATCCATGACTCACATATCTCATACCTCTAACTCATTACCTGACTATCCCTTTTCTAGGGTAACAATGCAGATCTGGGGCATTCAATTTGCCATTTTCTACATATTAAATGCTATTTGGGTCTTTTAAAAATCTCACAGCTCATTACACTTCAGTAAAGAGGAGAAACCTTTACCTTTTCCAGCTGCAAACTGTCCCGCTTGTGATAGTTCAAATTCTAGGTATATTGTAGAGTTCTATTTTCCGGGCTGGATTAAGTGACTGTCAAATATTTCAAGACAGGATTTCCCCATAGAAGTTCTTGGTAAACTTGCATAATATCACACCACTGTACTCTAAGACACGTGGGAGGCTGAGAAACATCTACCAGCGTGTGTCCCTGCGTCTCTAACAAACCACAAGCCCAGAGCAGAAGCAGAGAAGATCGGAGGTGATAAAATAGATACTCTCTCTATCACATCCCTTACACACTACTAAGGCCTCCATCAGCTTGATTCATAAGGACATTTACAACTTTGTGAAATAGTTTTCCTCTGGTACTATTTCATGTACTCGAGAATTTTGAAAAGGCTCCATAGTTTCGAATATAGATAACAATGACATTTTTCTTTCATGTTTGACAAAATTGTGTTAATGAAAATCCAATATATTAATTAGGGTTGGGTTAAGGATTTGGGCTAAATCACAAAGACATTTATGAGTGCCTGAAGTGACACCACATGAGCTTTCTTTTAAATACTCACAAATGCCTTTATAAGCAGAAACATCAACTTTATTTTTTTTAATTCTCTAAGTAGACCAGTGTTTTGAAATCCAGCACCTGGTCCTTCAGCCGTTTGACGCCTAAGAAAACTACAGGTATAAAATTAGGCACCCAGGACCTAGGCAAGACTTAAAAAGAGACCACAAGTCCAGATGAATGTGATTTGAGTGGCATCGGACCAGAATACCTGGTGCACAAGTCTACTAAATCACTTGGGTCTAATGAAAATTTCTAAGACTGAAATTGTGATCCAGGATGTTAGTCCCAGGTGCTCAGTTTGTGAGGATGCGCTCAAAGATGATGAACCTTGCTCAGTGAGTGAGACCACAGCTAGATTCTCTGATTCTGTGAATGAGATCATACTCTTGATGTAAAACTCACCCAATTGAGTGAGATTATGCTTGGAAACACAAACCTCATATCCATCGTGACTGTGATTAAACACATCAGATTCACAACCAAGACCTTGCTCACAATAGTGCGAGGCTTGTGTCCAGCAAGAGAAAATTGTAGTCCAATGTGTGAGGCCCACACCAAATGAGTGAGAGACTTAAATTAATTTAGTGTAACCATAGTGCAGAAATTGAAAAGTTTGATTAGCGTGGCTGTTGTCCATGAAGCGAGATTCACAACCAGTGCGTGAGACTGTACCCCAGTGCATGAGATTCACACCTATTAGAGATATTTGTTGTAAGGTATGATACCCATACAAAATGAGTGATATTTCACAATGGTGTTGAGGTCACACCTGATGGGTGGGAATGTACTTCAAAAGCCTCGAAGCCCAACTCACAGACAGCCCTTCCTGTTCTAAGAAGTGATGGCTCTTTTCTACTCAAGTAAAGGCTCTTAGTGCGTATAATCATACCACTTATTCACTGTCCTTGCAGAAACATCAGTTGTTATTACAGTGTACTACGTCATTGTAAACATTCTTAATGAGGGGACACTTTTATCTTGGACTTTGTACATATAAATTCATTTTGGCTTTCCCTTTCCAAAGAAATATTTCCCTTTCTTTATCAGAGCTCACATGATTGTGTTTTGCTGTAAAGGTTTTTACAATCTTACCATAATATTCCAGGACTCACAACATAAGTGCCATTAGTGAGGAAAAGGGCAGATCCAGCTTACTACGCCTACTATTTTGTCATAAGGACTACATAAGCGAGATTGTCTCTCATAATCTGCATCTTTTGACTGCAGACTCTTGCTTACAAATGGGACCTGCAGCCAGATGGAAATAAAGACCACATCTGTGGATTGATAGGGGCTAGCTAATGTCAGCTCCATCATACATGGATTCAGTAAGGACCAAGCATAGGTTTTAAGGGGCCTGGGCATGATAGTAGGGATATTTTCATTCATATAACTTAGGGGTTTAAATGTAATTGGAACATAGAATGTTAAGAGCTACTTTGAAGACAGTGGAGTGGCTCAGGGCCAGTAAAGACTGATACTGACCTTATGCTCACATATTCTGGTGCCTGCTAAGTGTTTACCACCCATTAAATGCTTGTGGCCCCTTTACTGATTTCAGTAGAGCTTCCAAGATTCAGATGTGTGAACACTGCACCATACCCGGTTGAAGGCCCTGAACCTGAGTTATAAGCCAAAGCCACAAGGGAGGCCCTGTGACGAAGATGAGAGCCTTTAACAACCATTGAAGCCCAGAGGCAGAAGGGCTCTAATACTATAGTCACAACAAGACCATCAAAATGGATAATATGCTGACCAAACACACCTCTAATTGAAAGTCTCCACTGCTCCACACATCCAACAGCTTTACGCCTCATGCATTCCAGGATGTCCAGCACCTACCTGAAGCTCAACCCCACCAATACAGAATTTCTGTTGTTGGCTAAAGTCAAGCAAGAACTAGTACAAACTATGCCTAATAACATGAGCCTTGACAGCTCAAAACCACAACTTTCACCAAATATCAAGTTATTTGGATTCACTCTGAATGCCAACCTCACCGCAAGATGAACTCTGTCTAGAAAACAAAGATAGCTGGTGCCTACTGCTGCTACTCAAGACAGTGAAACTGCTGCTCCTAGAAAACGATTTCAGAACTGTTTTTCACGCTCTTGTATCCTCACATATGAATTGTGGCAACACTGTTCTCCATAGTCTTCCAGACTCCCCCTCTTAAGGGCATCCTGAATGCTGAAGCTCATTCCCTCTATGCCTGATGAAATCTGACTGCATCGCTCTAATCCTGATAGAACTCCAGAGGGTTCCCTTGCTGACCAGCACCATCAGCATAACGAACTGCATCAAAAACAAAGTCTCGGAACGAGCACCAAATGAGCTGGCCGACAGATTCATCGTCACCAGTGGTTCTAGGCACATGCGCAACCAGGACACTATCAGACTGCAGCAAAGAAAACTGAAAAGAAATAACAAGGCAAATGGTCTTCTTGAGCTATACACCAAGGATCTGGAACAATGGCACCGTTTCCATCAGGACCGCCCAAACACCACCCCACTTTGTAAAAGAGACTTCTTTTAAAAGAAACACTATGGGGGTTATTACAACTTTGGAGGAGGTGTTAATCCATCCCAAAAGTGACGGTAAAGTGACGGATATACCACACAGTTATGTGTGCTTGAAAAAGTAAAACCTTTACTCAGTGAGTGAGACTGTTCCCCAAGAAGTGAGACTTGTACCCAGAGAGTGAGACTGTGCATCAAGGCACATGACCCGCACCCAGTTACTATAACTGAAAGCGCTCTCTGCTCACATCCCTCTGGACTCAGCCCCCATTCCTCCCAAAAAGGCTCCGGCACCATTTCGTCCATGGTCACTTGTGACATAGCCCTTCTCCATGTGCTTCTTCTGGTTAATAAAGCGTCTGTCTCTGTCAGACAAGTCTTTCCCAAGACTGGAACAAATTAATGATAACACACATTTATATATATATTACAGAAAATAATCAGAGCCACTGGAATTATGCGATTGTGCAACCACTGCCTTTTACGCATAAATATAATGTTTGCCACATAGTGCATCATTTGCTACATCAAGCAATAAAAACAATAAATCAATAAAATCACCGAGACACATATTGCTTCGCAGTGGAAGGCCCTTTGTAAAAGTTGAGTCTTCATCTTTTTGTTGCTTATTGCTTTGTTTGGATGCTGTACTGGTACTAACCAGGTGGAACTAATGCCTAGACAGTCTCAACAAGTTTAAAAAACAACAATAATTAAGGAATTCTTTTAGAAAATGTGCAGCATTAGGTTGCATAACTTGCCTTTTCTTGCTGCATAATTTACTGAACTCTGCCTCATAATTTGCCCCACCTCATAATTCCAGTGGCCCTGATTATTATCTGTAATATTTACGTTATCATTTTTATAATTGCCGTTGTTATTATTAGTAGTAGTATTAGTACTGGTGGTGGTATTAGTAGTAGTAGTGTTGTTCTTATTACTTTGCTATTATTATTTGCATTATTATTGCTGTTATTGTTGTATTGATGCTATTAGTATTGTAACTGCTATTGCTGATAGTATTATTAGCACTATTATTACTGTTAGTAGTATTGTTGTTGTTATTACTTGTATTATTATTGTTATTATCACTGTTTGGTTGCTGTTAGTATTGTAACTGCTATTGTTGTTATATTTGTTAATATTCGTGCTGCTGTGCTTGTTGATATTATTTCTACCATGATTTCTATTAGGTCAGCCTTTGTTATTATCATTATTAATGGTATTGGCAGGTGTAGTAGACACTGGTGTTGTTTTACTTTCACTATTATTATTATTTATCACTAGCAGGATTGTCATTTTCATTTTTACTGTCACTATTACTATTATTGTTAATATTATTGTTACTGGGTGTGTTTGCTGCTGCCATAATCTGAAGCAGAATCAGAATATATTTTATTTACTTAGTATTTTTCTACAGTTCTCATGTGCCTGTGGGTGTTAGTCCACTAGTACTCTGTGAGACTTTTTCAAGCAAATTGCCCGTTCCGGTGAAAACATTTATGCGAAATCACATAATGTAATTATACAAGATATTTCATGAATTTCCTATAATGTAAATTTCAGGAATTGCACAAATTTCACTGGTAAATAATTTCGGGCCAGATGTAGCAAAGGTTTTTCCCCATTCTGTGTCTATGGGAAAAAGTGTTCGTACATATGGCCCTTAATTCTCAAAGGCATAATTTTTAATATTTTTCTGAAAGATAGGAAGTTTGGTTGAGCTCTTAGAGTTCATCAGCAAAGGTTCCAGATACAAGGGGCTGCAGCAATGAAAGGCTTATTCAAGGTCACTGATGTTTTAATCTATGGTGCTTGAGCAGCCGTCTCTGCTTCTGAGGCATTCTTGTTCTCCAGATTTGTTAAGAGTTCCAAGAGGGAGGGTGGTTCCCGTGATGAAGGGCCCTGCAGGCCAGACAGTTTCAAATGTAATCCTAAAGCTGGGAGTCAGTTGATGTCTTTCATGCCTCCCAATGTGGAATCAAATTTCCATCCATCACAAAACAAATATTTCTGTTCTTATTTTGAATGTGTTTAGAAGGAATGAGTGTTACATTTTCACTACTACTAAAATGTAAAAGAGTAATCTCAATATACGTCAAATCAGTTTTTTTTTCTGAAAGCAGCATTAAGAGAGCAAAATCTGTGTTTTCATTATTTTAAGAAAGATGTTATGCTTGTAAAAATCCTGTAACAACAATGACTTATAAGAAGCATATGTTTTATATATTTTTGTAATGCATTCAAAAGTGTTTTGTCCTGGTGAAAAGATCTTTATGTAAAATAGACTAGAGCACTCACAGATCCACACAGGCACTCCTACACCCAGTTACACAACCATGAACACACCCAGTCACTCACACACCCACTCACAGACCCACGTAGCCACTCAGACACCCGTTCAGAGATCCATACAGCTACTCCGACACTCACGTAGCTACTTACACAGCTACTCAAACACCTACTCTCAAAGGTTACAGGTTACAATTAGGAAATAGATTTTTTTTTAAACATAGAAATTCACTGAAAAAAAACAAATGTTACAGGTAGGTTATAGTTAGAAAACAGAAGTTTAAAAAATGTAGAAATTCACTGAAAAAACAAATGTTACAGAGACATAGTTAGAAAATAGAATTTTAACAAACGTAGAAATTCTCTGAAAAAACAATACAAGAACGTTATAGTTCGGAAATATGATTTAAAAAACTTCTAAATTCACTGAAAAAACAAAGGTTACAGAGACGTTATAGTTAGGCTCACATTTCATTCGTACATAACCAGAGAAATTCAGCAATTATAGTTACCACAGCTAACTATAACTTGTGCCCCCGCAATGACCTGCTTATGACCTCACATGTTACATCACTCATGACATCACTAATGACATCTCAAATTACGTCACTGATGACCTCAGCCACAGATGCACTCACACACCTATACAACCTTTCATACACCCAATCACAAACTAACACAAGAACTAATAAATAGATTCATGAACCCATACAACTACTGATACAACCATTCACTGACCATAAACCCACTCACACATCCACCCACTGATTCATACAAGTACTAACACAACCACTTAATCACCCATATAGCCACTCATATAATCGGGAACTTACGGACACAATCAGTCACAGATTCACACGTTCACAAACACAGCTGTTTAAGTACCCAATTACTCACCTATACAGCCTCTTAACACAACCACTCACTAACCCATGCAAGCACTCACACATGCACTCATTCACCCACAGAAACATTTACACAAATACTTACTCAACACTACAGTCACTCACACACCAACTCCCTTAACCAAACAGCCAGCCAAATAGTCACTCACCCATACAGCCTCTTACACAGCCAGTTAATCACTCATACAGCTATTCAAACAGCTAGCCACTAACCCATACAGTCACAGTAACTATAACTTGCGCCATTGCCATGCAAAGCTAATTACTCCTTTTATTATATCATTGATGAGATCTTGTATGGCATCTTTGATATTATCACTGCAACATTTGCAATAAAATTAATGATAAGAAAACTGTGCATGGCAAGGGCGCGAGTTATAGTTACCTTAGGGTGCGAGTTATAGTTATTTAAAAGAACTCTAACTAGAACTGCTGAATTTCTATGGTTTTGTATGAGTAAATTCAGAACCTAACTATAACGTCCCTGTAACCTTTGTTTTTTCAGTGAAAATATACATATATATATATATATATATATGTATACATACATATCACAACAACAACCCTTTCAGGCTTAGAGTGATTTATAAATGTATAAATTATACAAAAAAAGAGTATCCGGTAACTCTAGGCAGTCTCCAATTTTAGGTGGAGAGCAAAGAGCACCTGCAACACCAGGGACACTGAATCTGCTTACCTCAAATATCTGTTTCTCTAGCAAAGTTTTCAAGCATTTGATTAGCACAGTGCCATCCACGCCAAGATATGTGAGGGAGTGGGTGGTTAAGTTATTTTCTGAAAGTCATAAGTGAGGGGCCATTCTCAGAAGAATGGAGGTGGGGTTGTTCGAGAGATTAGAGACAAAGAAGGAGAAAGCCTCATGTCTTGTTTTTAATTTCCACGCACTCAGGAGCTCTCATTTCAGGCCCTTTATCTCTGCACTTTTGTAGTAACTTACATTTTTGAGTAAGTTTGCTACTTTTCGGTATTCACAAACTGCACTTTGGTAGTAACTTACTCGTTTTTTATTAAGTCCCTATCACCATTATTTTCTTTGAGAGGGTCCAATCTGCAGTGCTGTCCTTACTAAAAAATTGGAAGTTACTATAAAGGTGTAACTTACTACAAAAGTGCAGTTTGTGAATACTGAAAAGTAGTAAACGTACTCAAAAGTGTAAACTTACTCAAAGGTGTAAGTTACCTTTGTGAACAGGTACTTTGCATAGAGGCTCAGATGACATATTAATCCACTGCATGGACCTCTGTTTGACGTCCAGCTGCTGGTTCTGATGGGTCCATTCAATATTTCCTATTTTTAAATAAATAAAATGAGTAACGTATTCTATCACAGGAGCACAGGAACAGCGTGAACAACCAAAATGCACTCCGCCGGTGGATGTATGATGGAACAACGCATGCACTTACAACTCATGCCTTTACAACGCGGTAAGTAACAATGCATGGTCATTACCACGCATGCACATACCACAAAATGTTTTTACAGTGCATATGCTTTTACCATGAATGTCTTTACCCTGGACATTTCGTAGTAAAGGCGCAGTTGGTAAAGGCATATGCATGGTAAAAACTAGAGGTAAGTATAACATACATTTTATATATGTAATATATGTAATTTCTCTCTCTCTATATATATATATATATATATATATATATATGTACATATTTCTCTCTCTCTTTATATATATATATATACAAATACACACACACACACACACATACACACACAAAAACAACCTACCCTAAACATTACCTTACCACCCCAAAACCCATTCCCACACTAAAACCTAAAAATGCAATTACCACCCCAAAACCCATACCCACCCTAAAACCTAAAAATGCAATTACCACCAATAACTGTTACCCACCCTAAACACTAATATATATATATATCACTCAAACCACTTAATACTCAACTGTACTTACCTTTAAAACCTTTACCACGCATACACCTTTACCATTCATGCCTTTACAATGAAATTTGTTGTAAAGGCATGCGTGGTAAAGGTATATTCGTGGTAAAGCCATGCGTGGTAAACGCATATGCGTTGTAAATGCATCATGGTAAGTGCATTTTGTTGCATTCACAGCGATGTAAGTGATGTTTCCCTCCGCCGGTGTTCATGACCCGAAGTGCTTTTTGTGTTCATAATAGTCACATGGATGCATTTCACAAAAATATAGTGCTAAATGGCAGATTTGCATTTTGTGTGTTTTCCTGGAATTTTGTGTTCTTTTTCTGAAATTTCACCTAATTACACAAAAGCAAATGATGTGGATTTCAGACACACCTAAACTCCTGCCTGTGCCTAACACCAACAAACCTCTCGGGTTGTGATGGTGTGCTCTACAAATACACCTGCTATGTTATGCAGAATGATGCCTTGCCAAATACTGTAGCAGCATATCTGACTGCTTGAGTGATCGATTTATTACACTGGTAACACAAGGGTCCTGTAGGCGCTAACATTAACTCCTAACTTTAACTGATCAAAATAACATCGCTTTATCTGTTTGCAAAATGCCATGAGGAAAAAGCAGCCAAAAATACTTGTGGGCAGCCTCCTACATTGGTCAGCCAAACGCTGAAAGAACCCCCTCCCTTGAAGATGAGTTGTG
The DNA here is from genome assembly GCF_031143425.1 of Pleurodeles waltl. NCBI lineage: Eukaryota > Metazoa > Chordata > Amphibia > Caudata > Salamandridae > Pleurodeles > Pleurodeles waltl. The sequence goes on from NC_090451.1 coordinate 83,667,374, forward strand.
CATGACTCCTTGCACTTTCTGTGCAGCATAAATCTACTTCCGCATTCGCCCATGGAACGACCTTCAGGGTTATGACTCACGATTCCACAGAACTACAGTCACAGCGTGGTGGGTTGCTCAGGTGTATAAGATATGAAAACATGACGACAATGGCCTTTGGAGCCATGGTGTTAAAAATTGTTTGCCTCGATTTGTCATGGTCTGTGGGTCCCGCTCAGATTTCTAAACCCCTAGTGCACGGACTTAGTTCAATTCACCAACACGAATTAGAAACCCAGTTAGACTGCAACCCTCTAAGTTATATAATGTGGGTAATGTTTTCTGGTCACAATTAGGCCATCTAGAAAACTCTAAACCCCCTTTTGTAAATGAATAACACACTCAAAATAGCATTAAGAAACACAGGATAATTTTTTTAAATATTTATTTTCAAAAACCCAAGTGTGGGGCATAAAATATGAACGGTAACAACACAGAATGTGAAAATAAATGCAGTAGGCATGACACTCCCAACGAAAACAATATAAACATTTGTTACACGGTTAGAAAGTACCTACAGTCCTAACACCCTATTGCTACCTCTAAGTGCTAATCTAAAATTTAGCGAAAGCAGAAAATAGCAAACCTATAAATCGAGTAACTTAAGATGGATAGCACAGCAGAACTTTTTTCAGTAAGAAATAGTGGTTTAACTATTTACTATCACAGCCCTTGTCTGATGATAATAAGCAGTACGGGGCTGAGGGACACTTCTCGGTGCTACTGTCAGACACTGATTAATTTGTAAAGAAAAAGGTGCCGGTGCCCAAAGCCCTCCTCAAACACACGTCTGCTGCAATTAAATGTGTGAACACGGAATACTCAGGCAGTGTAAATCCTGAAGCCATCCTCGGCCTCTTCAATCCATATAAAGCCACTCCCTGCCCCTTCAGCTCACTCTTGCAGCTTTCTACTTTCTCTCTTTGTTACGCTTTTTCGTTTTTCCCTTCACCCGTCTTTCCCATATGTGTCTTTTGCTCGCAGCAAATGCTTGAGGCAGAAGAATAAGCACCGGCCCTCAAAAATAAGAGCCGGTGCTCAGCACCGGAAACAACAAGCACAAATTAAGACCTGCTCTCGGAGCCCAGGAGCAATCCCTCGAGCCGACGCTGAGACTCGAACCTGTTTTCCCAGCCGGATGGCGGGAGGGTAGGCCCTTACCCCACAATGTTTACAAGAGATTTACTACGCGCGCACTTCTGCACTGTGCATGCAGGCTTATAATGGTGAATGAAACGGCGCAATCCTTTCTGTCACATTGTGCCATGCAAGTAGAGAACTCCTGCATATTTTGTGTGGCAGGCCATCTCTTCCTTACTGGCACGTGTTACCATGGCATTAGTTTCAAAGCTGGGCTGCGCTGTCCAGGTGGCATGTTGTGCCTGCGCTGCTCAGACCCAGCTGGCCTCCCTAACTGCCTGAGTAGTCCAGTACCCGAGGACTGCCCAGTCCCCTGATTTACTCCAGCTCTTCCCAGCCCTTATTGTCCTCAAGCAGTGTTACTTATTTCGCTAACCAGCATTTACCAACTCATACAAATCCTGTTTACAATTGTGTTTCATGCTGTGCACCGCGTTTATGTACGCTGCACTTTCATGTACTCCGTACTTGTATGCACTCCGCATTCTAACACTTACTTTTTGGATGTCATCATGGCACTCGGATATTCTCACAACCTTTGTAGGGTGACCAGATTTTGAGGAACAAAAACCGGGACAGGTCAGACATAAAAGAAGGACAAAATAATTTACTCCAATTTTTATATGTGGCCTGTCCCGTTTTTTTTGCGTAGCTTTATGAATGTGTGCCTATATATGTGTGTTGATATACATATATATGTATATATATATATATATATATATATGTATATATATATATATATATATATATGGACACACACACACATTTACAAGTCTACATATATAAAATTAGTTATGTCTTGATCTGCAGCCCCAACCCGCCCCCACCCACCTCTCTCTGCTCCCCACTCGTCTCTCTGCTGGGAGCAGACAGGGGACTGTTTTGCCTGACCATAACAGATAAATTACTTTAATAATGTCATACTTTGTAGGTCTCTGTTAAAGGAGAGCATACCTTTAACATATGCTTCCCCAGATGATCTGACATTTGTCCCAAAAACCGGGACATTTAGTTAAAATTAAGAGAACCGTCGGGACACCGGGACAGTCCTCTAAATACCGGGACTGTCCGGGGAAATCCGGGACGTCTGGTGACCCCAACCCTTTGGCATTCGGTACCCCTCCCTTACAGCAAGGACTGACAGCGTGCACCCCTCACCCCCCTGCTGGGGGGACTCCTGCAGCTTCCAGGGATGCTGCAGAGAGGCCTGTGACAAACATATGGAGGTGGATTTAGGGCCATGGCTGCGTTTCCAGGCAGGTCGGTGCCTCTGATAGGCTGGCAGGGCTGAGGAAGAGTCAATGCACATTTAGGATGCACTGGCGTATCTGAAAAGTGCAATATCCTTGAAGAGCAGAAGGGTTTTTGACAGAGGGTGAAAAAGGTTATCTGACTTCTCCCTGCCACCACCTATTTCCGCTGCTCATCTATAAATCCCAAAACTTTCTACTGTCAGAATCCCCCGTAATTTAGAGTCCAGAGTTAAAAGAGATACATGTGAATGATATTACAATATAGCTCAAATTCCAATTTGACATCATTAAAAAGGACATTTCTAGAATCTCAAACCAGAAAACTATTTTTTTGTGCAGAGATGTGATTCAATTAACATCGTGTGCAGCAAAAACTATAAAAAATGTAATTACGAAATGGAAAAATAATCCATTAATTGCTTCAATATTCATTCATCCAACCGTCCATCCGCTATCCATTGGTCCACCTACCAACTCATTCATTCCTGCACCCATCAGTCCATTCATCGTTCTGCAAAGGGCTCATTCGTTCTTGAGCGCAGGAGAAGTCAGACTTGCCTCTGGGGGACAGAAGTCTAGGCCCCCTGCTCAGCAGCTGCCTTCCCTCGCGCCGTGGCCCCGTGCCAGGAGCGGAGCGCGCGCCGCCTCGCGCCCTGCGCCTGGAGTGAGCGCGCCGCCTCGCGCGCGGGTCTCCTCAGAGGGAAGTGTGCCACTGGGTCAGGGCCGAGGCCGCCTTGCGTAAACAGCACACCCTCTGGCAGCGCCGGCGATTACGGACGAGTGTGGGTGACACAGGGCGAGGGCGGCGGCACAGGGCGGAGGGGCTGCCCTCTAGGCGCGGGGGGTCTGCTTTCCAGATCCTCAGCCCCTGGGGTGCGCGTTCACGTTCATGAAGATTTGTAGGCGCCTTGAGAGTGTCTCTTTTCTCGCTTTTATCTATTTCTCCCCATTCCAACCCCTGTCTCTGACAAGCCCTCCTCTCACCCCCACTCCTCGCACTTCCCCGTCTCGCTGGCTCTCTGTGAGTCTCAGGTGCCACCTCTCTCTGGCTGTCCCTCGCCTTCATCAGCCCTGTCACTCTCCAGCGCACTGGTCTTCAAACTACCCCCCCCCCCCAAAAAAAAACACATCACCGGGCCCCTTAAAAATTGTCACTATTATTTTATCAAACTGACAATGTTTAAATATGTTTCGACTTATTCAAGCGTCGCTGTTATTAAAATCGCAATTAAATATGCTATTGCCAGACTTATTATTCTGGGGCGGCAGGCTCTCGCAACATGTACGAGTATCCACAGTGTGATTATTAGACATGGGGGTGCGGGGTGTGAAGAATATTTGGAGTCCCTTCCCTTTTAACATTTTCTCGCAGCCAAGATATAAATGGCAAAAGATGCCAGTGATGGTCCATTACAGAGAGGCTGACTGCCGCCCACTAAAACAAAACACTGGTACAAGTATAACACTTCTCTAGGCCCCACACCCCCCCCCCCCCCCCCCGCCACCCCTCAATCACTTGACAAACCGGTTTGAAATCCCCTGCCCTGGCGCATCGATGGTACCGTGCCCCAATGACAGCAAGTGAAATGTAACCCCCCTCACTCCGACTGGGCAGTGAAAGCAACCCAGAGGCAGGGTGCAAAGAGTCATTCACACCAGGGCCAGCTTTAGCGCCCCCACCCACCCCGATGACCACCTCCTCGGATTCCCTCACTACCACCCGTCAAAAGTGCCCCTCGTCTCTCCATAGCCCCTCCTCTCATCTCTCCATAGCCCCTCTCACATACGATTAATTTGTTTCAAAGCGCTTGTAAACGCTGACTCTACTGATCCACTCAGCTATCCACATAAAATATGGTTCTGTTCTTTACAGCAGGCACCTTAACCCTCTGCGCTGCCTTACGTCGAGTCAAAACAGCCGCTGGACGAAATGCCGATCTCTCTCCCTAGCAGGAACATTAAGCACAAGAGTTATCTTGACATGTTAAGTGCTTCCTGAAGGCTGGACGCACAAGGAACTTTACAGCAGGTGCTTTTAAATCTCAAATTTGGTAAGTGTTTGCTAAACACAGCGCCCACTTGAGGTCAGCGTCCCACTATCCAGGTCAGCACCTGGTGTGGCCACCCCAGTCGCACCGCCCTAAAACCGGCCATGATTCACACCGCAGGGCTTCGGTACAACAGCACCTGCTGCACTATAATAACTACACCCTCTCGGTTTTCCGCTTTATTGTGGTGTTTCTGTCTTCCGCTCTCTGAAGTTGTCTCACAAGTACACCCACGCTCTCTCCTGGTCGCTTCAGTCTATCACTGCCGTGCCATCTGCGGCTCTAATGTAGTATGGTTAAGCTTAATTTTCTAGGTATGTTTGTGTGCGGATAGATAGAAACAAAGGTTAAAGTGATAGTATAGTTAGTTCAAAAGGTCAATTAAAAACATCACATTAAACTAAAAAAACACTGTAGGCCAACAGTTTTGGTTAACCTGAATAACTGTAACTTGTACACTTGCCATGCAAAGTGATGTCATAAAATATGTCATTTCAGATGCCATCAGTGATATCAATGATGTAATAGAACATGTCATGAGTGAGGTAATATGTGGGGTCAAGTGTAGTGCATGTCAAGTTCATAATTTACCGTCATCCCCAGGGCCTTGTGAGGGGTCCCAGAGGGACCCAGTGGAGCCAAATAAAAAAAAAACATTTTGGTGCGGCAAGCCCTGACGTACTCCAATGGAGCCCTGCAAGGCATCCCAAGAGGTCCTGCAGGGCCCTGCATGTCGCTCCTGGGTGTTTGAAAAAAATCGGGCGTATGTGTACATGAAGGGGTGCATGACCAGGAGGTGTTGGCCACCAATGCGGAGTTGGCCGTCTGCTGGGAGTTGACCTCCTGCAGAATGTTGGGTTTGGCCATGCAGCCATCCCTGCACCCGCAAGGCTGAAGACACACACACACATCTATATATATATATATTACCTAGTGGCGGGCGCCCGTAGGTAGTTATAGTTACGACCAGGTTTCCATTGGAAATGCTTTATTTACTTGCCTATATTTTTGCCACAGTTTGCCGAATGCTCATGAATTATTTTTTTTAAAGTGTAGCAGTGATTCTTGTTGCACATGGAAAGTTTCGTGGTGATCCGTCAAGCAGGGGCGGAGAAAATGGGGGCTCAAAAAACGTTGCATTTCCCATGTTAATTTCCATAGGATTCTGTAGACACAACTACAGGCCGAACCAATGGACGGAATTACACCAAATTTGGCAGAAACCTAGCTGTTGGTACACAAGTTACGCTTTCGCTTATTTGTTGTGAATCTGTTCAGTAGTTTTTGAGATATTAAAGAGAAAATACATTTGTATATCTTTAGATGCAAATAATTCATGAATAATTTCAAAATTTGAAAAATTTTCTATAACTCGCGCCTTCACCATGCATAGCTAATTACTCCACATATTATATCATTGATGAGATCTTGTACAGCATCTTTAATACTATCACTGCAACATTTGGAATTAAATTATTGATAAGAAAACCGTGCATGGCAAGTGCCCGAGTGATAGTTATCTTAGAGTACAAGTTATAGTTACTTAAAAGAACTGTAACCACAACTGCTGAAATTCTATGGTTTTGTACGAGTAAATTCAGAATCTATCTATAATGTCCCTGTAACCTTAGTTTTTTCAGTGAATATATATATATATATATATATATATATATTGCATCTAACTGTGGCTGTCCCATGAGGAAATGAGCGTTATATATATATATAAATAACATTACTTTAACCATTGGCTTTAATAACTCTGTGTGTGTGTGTGTATATATATATATATATATATATATATATACACACATATATATATACACACACACACACACACACAGAGTTATTAAAGCCAATGGTTAAAGTTACATTATATTTAGGTGTGATAAAAACATCTGTTTTTGTTTGTTTTAAAAAAAACTTAGAAATTCACTGAAAAAAAAACAAAAGTTAAAGTAACATTATAGTTAGGTGAATATGTCAGTGACAACATTAAAGTTTTCCAACAAAAAAAAACCACAGAAATTCACCAGTTATAGTTAGCAGAGATAACTATAATTTGAGCCCCTGTCATGCATTGCTTATGACGTCACATATTACATTATTCAGGACATGTTCCACGACATCACTGTTGACATCTTAAATTACAATTTTGGGAAATTGTGGCCTCGGGTGGTCTCTCCGGGGCCTGTGATGGCTCTGGGAGTGGGGGCCGTGCCACCCTCACCTTTTTAAATAATTTCGGCCCTGAGGGTGAGCTACCTACGGCCTATATTGGCTAGGGGAGGGAGGGCGTGCACAAAAAAGAAAGAACTGATTGCCATTTGGTTTTGTTTTTTTTTCAATTCTGCCGGAGTCCCACAGGGTTGCTTCAGAAACTGAAAATTGTATTTAGATCTTTGCCACGGGGGGGGTCCTTCTGGGTCCACCGACCCATGGGGCTTAGGACTTATTTTTTTTTTTAACTTCAGGACAGGGGACTAAGGGCCAGATGTAGCAAAGTCTGATTTTGCGAATCGGAAATTGCGAGTCGGTCCGACTCGCAATTTCCGATTCGCAAAATCGGATGCAGTACGGTGTCTCAGACATCGACTGCGAGTTGCTATGGGGTCGCAAAGACCCACCTCATTAATATAAATGAGGTGGGTCGCATTTTGCGACCCCATAGCGAGTACCTATGTCTGTGACTACTTTTTAAATAAAGCAGTTTTTTCTTTTTATTTTGCAGCCCGTTTTCCTTAAAGGAAAACGAGTTGCAAAATAAAAAAAATAACGAAACCTTTTGGTTTCGGTTTTTCAGAGTACACAGTGGTCCAATGGACCATTGCCTGCTCTGAAAAACCCTTATTGGCAACATTCACAAAGGGGAAGGGGTCCCATGGGGACCTCTTCCCTTTTGCGAATGGGTTACCACCCGTGTGACACTGGTCGTAACTGCGAATTGCTTTGCGACCGCATTCGCAGTCACAAAGCAATTTAGCATAGCGATGCGAGTCGCAAATAGGAAGGGAACATCCCTTCCTATTTGCGAGTCGCATTCACAATTTGCGAGTCGGTACCGACTCGCAAATTGTGAATGTGCATCGCAAAAAGCTTTCTACATCTGGCCCTAAATCCCTAAGTCCTCAGAGCGCCCCCTCCCGTGGGAGTCAGACTTCCCCTGCATGGAGATTTTGCATTTTGGTACCCCCTTTTTTTCTCAAACCTCCGCTTTACGGATCACACCCTGAAACTTTCCATGCACAAACTTGTCAAAAAGTACCCTTTTGGTAGTTTTCATGGAGATTCGTCAAACAGTGCCAGCGTTATTAGCAACATAACAAACACTTTTCCTGTGGAACTGCAGACCTAACTATAACTACCCGGTGGTGACCACCACTGGGCAACATATATACCCTTCAACATAGGACAAGGAGCTTACTGCTTTATGCATTGCAAATTTAAAATACTTAGCACATGCAAACAATTCTTCTAATGGTCATGGGACAACAAGACGTCTTCAAAGTGATTTTACCTTACTACACAATTTTAACACCTCCTGCACTGGTTTCGTTAAACATATTCTTTTTACACAAATAAATATGAAAAATGTTATGGCATAAACACCATTTGGAGATGCCCAGAATGATGTGATATGAACATTTATTGTTATTGTTGAGGGAGAGGAGGGGCATCTTGACTCCACCAAGGTGTTTGTGTGTGTAAGCTGATGTTTGGAGAGAAATGGGTAAATTTCGAAATATGTTTAGAGTAGATATTTGAGGGATAAATCATACACCGTTGGGGAGACCTATTAATAATATTGCCACGGTTCTCCAGGCGGCGGAGGCCCAGGTAAGTTTATTTTTTTATTTTTTTAAATGTTAATAATATTTCAACACCAAGCCGTGCGCCGCCCTGGCTCCTCTAACAGAGCGAGCCGCGACTGCCCCACATATTACATCAATCATGGCCTCTTTTATGACATCATTGATAATAACACTGCAACATTTACACTACAATTATTCATGAGAAAACTGTGCATGGCAGGGGCATGAGTTATAGTTACTTGAGTTAATCATAACTATAACTACTGAATTTCGAAGGTTTTGTGCGAGTAAATTCAGAACATAACTATAACGTCCCAGTAACCTTTGTTTTCTTTCAGTGAATTTCTATGGTTTTTGTAACACGCATGTTAACATTACCACTGCCATGCACATCTTTTGGCAAAAATGGGCAATTTTTTGCCCATGAGAGGTCCCCAGACCCCCCCCCCCATGTATCCTATGGGGTCAGGATACCTGTATCCTGACTCTTATGTGTTTTTGCACTCTTGTTTTCCCATCTCCCAGCTGATGCGAGAAACAAAATGGCTGCCGCAACTTTTCTGTCATGTTGCTGTCAGCCCATCAGGGCCTTGCTTTTTCCCCAGATCCCCGGATCCACCCAAAGTGGATCCACAGAGGATTTGCATCCCTATATATCTATATTTTTTAACCTTAAATAACTGGAACTATTGAGCAGATTTACACCAAATCAACTAAGATGTAGCTCCCTGCCAAATTTGGTATAATTCTGTTCAGTGGTTCGGGCTATAGCCATGTCCAAAGAATGTAAAAATCCCAAAGACACAGAAAGGGTAAAAAGTGTTTTGGGACCCCCCATTTTTCTTGGCCCTTGCTTGACAGATGACCCTGAAACTTTCAAGACACCAGCTAAAGTGAGTGTCGTATTCGTTTTGAAAACTAGTTGAAGATTCGCAAAACGGTGTCAAGTTTATTGGAAAAACAATAAACTCCTTGTCTATGGAAAAGTTGGTCCTAACTATAACTATAACTACTGACTGGCTATGGCCAGCAGAATATATATGTATCATACATTGCTCTCTGACATCTCTCTTCTTTCTCATCTTTTTCTCAGTTTTTGACACTTACGTTTGTTCATCTCTTTAGTTGCGAGTGCTTTTAGGCAGCTTGTAACCAGTATAAATAAGGCTGTCCAGGTGCTCACATTTTAGTTACAGGTGCTCCGTGAGTGGCCAGGCATAGACTGGTCATACGAGACACAGGTGAAAATCCAAGTGGCCTGGAGGCAAGTCGACTGCTTTCAGGGATGCCTTCATATAAATGTACTTTATATGTCTTTTTCTGGACCTTTGGACATTTTATTTTTGTTATGCTATCACATGCATCCTTCAGTTGTTCAGGACCGCTGCAATTGCAAATAATATCACACCAATTTATTTTCTGTGGAGGTACTAAACAAAAGCCTAAATGACTAGAATGAACTAAAAACTATTTAAAACAACTTTAAACATTACGCTATTGAACTATTGTAATATTTAATGAGTTCTTCTGAAAAACTTCCTTAAAAAGCTCAGTTTTTCCCCCAAATATGTTTGAAAAGTTATCACTAAATGATTCCACATACCAGGGCCCCGGTACTGCAGCTGGGTAGCGGTTCCATTGTCCTTGCTTTAGGGAGCTTGGTCATTAGTTGTAGGTTTTGGGCTCAACCAGATACTATCACCAACAGGTGCCTTGGGCTCATGGTTTTAGAATAATATGGATATTGATTTAACTGAGTTTCTTGACAATTCTTAAAGACTTAGGGGCTCATTATGAACTTGGCGGTCTGGGCTGCCATGCCAGTAAATACCGCCATCCGCCATGGCGGCCTAGACCGTCATATTATGAACCACCCAAAACCCCACGGCGGAAGACATCGTCAGCGGTAATGCTGGCAGGGGCGGTGTATTCCCATCCGACAGGGCAGTGCTGAAAGCAGCGCTGCCCTCCGGATGATACCCATTCCGCCAGCCTTTACCTGGCGGTGTGAACAACCGGGAAAAGGCTGGTATGTTGGTGCGATTTAGGGCCCCCGTGCAGTGCCCCATCGTGCAGGTCACTGCCCGATTTACGGACAGTGATCTGCGCAACGGGTGCAGCTGCACCCGCCGCACAGAGGCATTGACGGCGGCTCCATGTGGAGCCGCCGGCAATGTCCCGGCCATGCATTCTGCTGGGCTGGCGGGCGGAAACAATGTTTCCACCCACCGGCCCAGTAGAATGTTCATTATGCAGCCGGCAGGGTCCCAGGGGGTCTGGCGGTCAGTTAAATGTCCGCCAGCCTGAACACGCCGGTTAACACCGCTGTGTTCATAATGAGGGCCTTAATGTCACTCATATTGCTGGCACCAGATTACTAAAAGACACAAAATGGATCTTTGTTATGGGCATGGAAAGGACTTCTAGAAGAATATGGCATTTTGCCTGAAGCTCTCACCGTTCCCGGTCTGGTTTATGCTTCTGGTGGATGTTGTGGTCTCAGGAAAGGTCCACTTGGATGGTGCCACTCTTGAAACTAAGTAAACCACCACCCAGATAACAGTGGAACCCAACCCAACTTGCTCTTCAGAGGCATCAAACAGGTTTGCAGTTTTCCTCCTGAATAGCTAGTAAAGGGATTTAGTTTATAGGAACATTGCCACCTCTTCGGTTGGTTGTTTCAGGTTGGCTTGAGATGAGAGAAAAAACACACACAGAGATAGGGGATGTTTAACTGAAGTCACATGGCTGGAACAGTGCCTTAGCAATGCACAATTGAAGCACCGGTCCACTCCTGAGGCTGTAGCATCAGTGGATGGAAGACACTGAAAGAAAACTCTTTAGTAGAAGCACACACAGTTACTACTTCATAGCCCTTCTTGGGGGGCTAGCCAGTGGGAGCAACACTGTGGCTAAGACATGGACTCCATCAAAAAAGGCCTAACACCACCAAATACTAAACACAGAGGAGCTCAGTCTAAGGGTTTGACCTGGTAGGCTGCCTGCTAATCCCCAGGTTTGCCTAATTAGAGTTGTCCAAACCATCATCTATCTGCCAGAAGAACCTCAACTGACTTCGCTAGTGAAAATCCTTGTCCAACAAGGTGTTGGTCAAAGTATATCATTCAGTCTGCTCTGTGTAGGGTGGGTGCTGTGATGTGATGTATTTTTTTTCCTGATGGTCCCGAACAAAAAATCACACAAATAACGTTGTGTCAGGTCAAAATCATTTATTTTGTGCTTTTCAAAAACAAATTCCCACTTTTCGGTTTTCAAAAACACAAAACTTTGAAGTGCGGGTACATTGATCGTGGTGGCCACATAGCAAAGCATTAATGCCTTCAGAGAGGCTGCTGTGGGTGGTGTCACTTTTGAAGGCACAGATATAGGCTATCTCTAAACATGGGAGGCTGAAGTCTACCAGGCCAGCAGAATACATTCTTCCACTGCCCTGGAGGAAAGGAGTACAGCCCCCACCCTCCACTAATGGCAATATAAGCCCCAAAATGCAGAGATGCCAGAAAAGACTTCCCTGCTTACCCCAGATTCTGGTGCAATATTCGACCTCCTCCTTAAAACCAGGTTGTCTCACAATACCAAAGTCTTCACGTGTTTCTCATGGCTGAACTTATTAAAATATAACTTGGGATCCTATCATGAACCCTGTGAAAATGCTAACTCTACAATGAGTCCTACAGAGCCACGAAACTCAAAAGGGACAGCTAAAGGGAATGGAGCGGGGAAGAAAAAAATGCCAACATTAATTAGCGGCCTCTATAAAGATAGGGCAGAGTGGCATAGGGGAAGGAACAAAAAATATATCTTAAGATGAATTAATTTGATTGATTGTTAATTAAGTTTTACTCAGAAGGGCAGGGCCGGCACTATTGAAGATTGCCACATACCAAGGCTGCGTTGTCTTAATTCCACCTCATATTCTTTAATCCACTACCTGACACTCCCTGACACTTTACATCACTTTAGTAAATTCCTGCTTATATTGTTTCTGTATTTCTCTTCCTCCCTCGAACCCCCTTCTTTTTTTTCTTCTTTTCATCTGGGTCAAACTCTGGTGAGGACAAATAAGTGCTGGTCCACAAAAATGAGTGCTGATGTATCCCATCTTCAACACTGGCTCAAATTAAGCACTGCCTTAATCTGCCAATATTATGAACTATTTGCTGCTTTAACAAACAAAAGTGAGCTACAACCAAGGTGGCTGCAGTGTGCCTCCCGGCAATTGTAATTAACGTTACACAACCGTCACGTGTATAGTGATTTTTACACCTTCAAGAGATGCACAGGTCCCAGCGAAGGGTGTGATGTGCACTTATTGCAATGGGCTCTGGATGAGAGGGGCATTGAGTGAGTCAAAGGAGGCACACCTCCTGCTATGAGTGTGAAGCAAATGTATAGAAGTCAGCAGAGGTGCAAAAACCTCACCCCACTAGCACTTCAGTCACCAGACCACCATGAAGCACAGGAAGTGAGGTCACCGGGGTTTAGGGGGAGTAGAGTAAGGGGAGTTCAGTGGGGCTGTCATCAGCTAATGCTGTGGAACCAAAGCTGCCATGGTCTTCTAGCAGACCATCCAACATGCGTAGGAGGCATGAAGGCAAGCATGATGTTTGCACCAAATCCAACATCATCTGTGACCTCAGACTGAGGCACGAGCAAACCCAGGGGCATAACTACAGTGTTACATCCCCCTAATAAATGTATTTTTTTATGAATAGTTGGGTACAGGTGCTTTCAGTCGGGTATGAAGTTGTATCTGTCGAACCTCACCTTAGATTTTTGCATGCACACAGTGACAAAAACTCACACACTCTCTCTTTCATCGCTGTTTAAACCCTTTAACTGCTGGGCCTTCCCCCCGTGCTGAGCCCTTTTTCGGCTATTTGGAGTAGATCGCGTCTAGGCCTTCATAACTTTTTGTCCCCATAAGCCATCCACGCTGTTGGAAATGGCCCTTCTGCAGGGTTATCTCCAGACTTTTTGCCTTCCTCCTTCTGTTTTTCTGACCTCATTTTTGCTGGTTTTTAGACTCTGCGCACTTTACCACTGCTAACCAGTGCTAAAGTGCATATGCTCTCTCCCTTTAAACATGGTAACATTGGATCATACCCAATTGGACTATTTAATTTACCTATAAGTCCCTAGTAAGGTGCACTGTATGTGCCCAGGGCCTGTAGATTAAATGCTACTAGTGGGCCTGCAGCACTGGCTGTGCCACCCACTTTAGTAGCCCCTTCACCTTGTCTCAGGCCTGCTATTGCAAGGCCTGTGTGTGCAGTTTCATTGTCACTTCGACTTGGCATTTAAAAGTACTTGCCAAGCCTAAAACTCCCCTTTTTCTACATATAAGTCACCCCTAATGTGTGCCCTAGGTAACCCCTAGAGCAGGGTGCTGTGTGGGTAAAAGGCAGGACATGTACCTGTGTAGTTTTCATGTCCTGGTAGTGTAAAACTCCTAAATTCGTTTTTACACTACTGTGAGGCCTGCTCCCTTCATAGGCTAACATTGGAGCTGCCCTCAAACATTGTTGAAGTGGTAGCTGCTGATCTGAAAGGAGTAGGAAGGTCATATTTAGTATGGCCAGAATGGTAATACAAAATCCTGCTGACTGGTGAAGTTGGATTTAATATTACTATTTTAGAAAGGCCACTTTTAGAAAGTGAGCATTTCTCTGCACTTAAATCTTTCTGTGCCTTACAATCCACGTCTGGCTGGGTTTAGTTGACAGCTCCTTGTGCATTCACTCAGACACACCCCAAACACAGGGTACTCAGCCTCACTTGCATACATCTGCATTTTGAATGGGTCTTCCTGGGCTGGGAGGGTGGAGGGCCTGCTCTCACACAAAGGACTGCCACACCCCCTACTGGGACCCTGGCAGACAGGATTGAACTGAAAGGGGACCTGGTGCACTTCTAAGCCACTCTTTGAAGTCTCCCCCACTTCAAAGGCACATTTGGGTATAAAACAGGGCCTCTGCCCTACCACCTCAGACACTTCCTGGAGAAGAAACCTGAACCAGAACCTGCACCCTGACAAGAAGAACTGCCTGGCTGCCTAAAGGACTCATCTGACTGCTTTCTACAAAGGACTGCTGCCTTGCTGTTGCCCTGCTGTCTTGCTGCTCCCTTGCTTTGCTGCAGAAGTGCTCTCCAAGGGCTTGGATAGAGCTTGCCTCCTGTTCCCTGAAGTCTCGGGACCAAAAAGACTTCTCTCTTGCAACTGGACTCCTTGTGCGGCAAAAAAATTGTCGCACAGCTTGTTCCGCGGTGAAAAATTCACCGCACGCTGGACCGGAAAGACGCCGCTTGACTTCGCAAGGAAAAGATCGACGCGGCGCCTGCAGTGTGACTGGAACTTTGACGCACGGCCCGCCTGGACAACGCTGCCCGACTTCCAGAGGGGAAATCGACGCAGCGCCTGCCGTGAGGGAGAAAATTCCACGCACAGCCCACCGGAACGACGCGCAGCCGGACAACAAGCCCAGCATTCCACGCACAGACCCCGGGGCGTCTGAAAACCCCGTGACCCACAGAGGAGACCTGTCCGGCCGCCAGAAATCGACGCAACGTCTTCCCCGCGTGAAAAATAATGACGCAAGTCTGTGTGTGAAGGGGCGAAACCAACACACACACCGTTTTCCACGCATCTCCTCCTCTGCGGCCTTTTGCCAAGATTTTTCACTCCAAACCAGGTACTTTGTGCTTGAAAGATACTTTGGTTGCTTTTTAAAGACTTAAGACAATTTATATCACTTTCCAGGGATATCTTTACAATTTCTTATTGCATCTTTTATCATTTTGACCTGCAAATATCCAGATAAATATTATATATTTTTCTAAACAATGTGTGGTGTATTTTTATGGTGCTATATTGTGTTATTGTATGATTTATTGCACAAATACTTTACACATTGCCTTCTAAGTTAAGCCTGACTGCTCAGTGCCAAGCTACCAGAGGGTGGGCACAGGATAATTTGGATTGTGTGTGACTTACCCTGACTAGAGTGAGGGTCCTTGCTTGGACAGGGGGTAACCTGACTGCCAACCAAAGACCCCATTTCTAACACACGCCAAATTTGCATCCTTTTTTCCAACATCCTAGGGATCCTAAAGGTACCCAGAGTTTGTGGGGTCCCCTGGAGGAGACCAAGAAATTAGCCAAAATACAGCTAAAATGTTTTTTTTTTTGTTTTTGTTTTTTTTAAACTTGGAAAAAAGGGCTGCAGAAGAAAGCATCTGTTTTTTTTCTTCCTGGGAATGGCATCAACAAAGGGTTTGCAGTGCTAAAATCACAACCTTCCCAGCTTTCAGGAATCAGCAGACTTGAATCCGAAAACCACATTTTTCAACACAATTCTGGCATTTTATTGGGACATACCCATTTTTACTATTTTTTGTGCTTTCAGCCTCCTTCCAGTTAGTGACAGAAATGGATGTGAAACCAATGCTGGATTCCAGACAGCTAAACATTTCTGAAACGTAGACAACATTTGAATTCAGCAAGGGGTCATTTGTGTAGATCCTTCAAGGTTTTCCTATAGAAAGTAACAGCTAAAATAAAACAAGCATTTGCAATGCAACGGGTCTCGCGTTTGCTCATGTTAGAGCTGATAGTGTTGTAAACTCCTAACCCGACTTTTCACCTATCGGCAAAAGTGAATTTATGTACGTAACCTGAAAAAGTGCAATTAACTGTGTAAAGCGCTCGACTTCTGCCAAGCGAAATCGGCATGTTTTCTGTACTTGGTCGATGCGCTCCAGGAGGGCTAGCCACCGGAAAAGGCATGACGTGTGCATGCCTTCGACTAATGAAAGCAAGTGGATTTTAATAGTCAACCAATGAAAAACACGGACGTGATGTCGACAGGGCTCCAAGCCCTTTTCTAATAACTAAAGCGTCTCGCTGCGATACGCATGCGCGAGTGCATGCAACGCAGGCTCGACCCTAAAAAAATGAAATTGAGGTAAAAAAAAAGCCATTTCTGTCCACATTTTCGTCTATAACTTTTTCCTGCTATGACAGATTTTTGATAGCAATATATCATTATGTCTGCTGGACTCTTCTGGTTGCAGGGATATATAGGGCTTGTAGGTTCATCAAAAACCCTCTGTACCCATTGCCAATAAATGAGCTGCAACTTGCAATGGGTTTTCATTGTATACCGGGTATACAGCAATTCATGTGGTGAAATATAAAGAGTCAAAAATAGGTATCAAGAAAACCTTTGTATTTCTAAAATGGGCACAAGATAAAGGGGGTCATTACAACCCTGGCAGTCTTTGACCGCCAGGACTGTTTTGACGGAAGCAACGCCAACAGGCTGGCAGTGCTTCCTGGGGAATTATGCTGCGGTCGCACCGCCGGGACCGGCGGTTTCCTGACACTTTAGTCCTGGCGGTTTAAATCCCCCAGGGCAGCGCTGCTTGCAGCGCTGCCCAGGGAATTACGAGTCCCCCTCCCGCCAGCCTTTTCATGGTGGTTTGAACCGCCATGAAAAGACTGGCGGAAAGGGGAGTCGCGGGGCTCCCTGCCACGGCCCCATGCAGCTTTTCTCTGTCTGTATAGCAGGCAGTGAAAAGTGCGACGGGTGCAGCTGGAGCCGGCTCCCGTGTTGCGGCCAAGATCCCCGCTGTGCCGGCGGGGATCTCCAAATAGGCCCTGCGGGAGTGCGGCTGCATTGGCGACTGCCCAGTGGTTTCAACTTGGCGGGCGACGGTTGCCGCCCGCCAAGGTTGAAATGAGGGCCAAAGTGTTGAGAAGCAGTGGTTATTTGGGCATCTCTGAATTCCGGGGTGCCCATACTAGCATGTGAATTACAGGGCATTTCTCAAATAGATGTCTTTTTTGCACACGGTCTTACATTTGGAAGGACAAAACATAGAGAAAGACAAGGGGCAATAACACTTGTTCTTCTATTCTGTGTTCCCCCAAGTTTCCTGATAAAAATGGTACATCACTTGTGTGGGTAGGCCTACTGCCCGCGACAGGAAACGCAATATGGACACATCACATTTTTACATTGAAATCTGATGTGTTTTTTTGGGAAAGTGCCTAGCTGTGGATTTTGGTCTATAGTTCAGCCGCCACCTAGGGAAACCTACCAAACCTTTGCATTTTTAAAAAATAGACACATAGAGGAATCCAGAATGGGGGGACTTGTGGAGCTCTTGCCAGGTTCTGTTACCCAGAATCCTTTGTAAACCTCAAAATTTGGCAAAAAAACACTTTTCCCTCAGATTTCGGTGCTGTAAAGTTCTGGAATCTGAGAGGAGCCACAAATTTCCTTCCACCCAGCATTCCCCCAAGTCTCCTGATAAAAATGGTACCTCACTTGTGTGGGTAGGCCTAGTGCCCATGACAGGAGATGCCCAAGAACACAACGTGGACACATCACATTTTCCCAAAGAAAACTGACCTGTTTTTTGCAAAGTGCCTAGCTGTGGATTTTGGCCTCTAGCTCAGGTGGCACTTAGGGAAAACCTATCAAACCTATATATTTTTGGAAACTAGACACCTAGGGGAATTTAGAATGGGGTGACTTGTGGGGCTCTCCCACAGGTTCTGTTACCCAGAATCCTTTGCAAACCTCAAAACTTGGAGGAAAATAAAACAATTTTCCCTCAGATTTTGTGCTGCAAAGTCATGGAATCTGAGAGGAGCCACAAACTTCCTTCTACCCAGCATTTCCCCATGTCTTCTGATAAAAATGATACCTCGCTTGTGTGGGTAGGCCTAGTGGCCGCGACAGGAAACGCCCCAAAACACAACGTGGACACATCACATTTTCCCAAAAAAAACTGATGTGTTTTTTGCAAAGTGCCTAGCTGTGGTTTTTGGCCTCTAGCTCACTCGGCACTTAGGGAAACCTAGAAAACTTATGCTTTTTTTAAAACTAGACATCTAGGAAATTTAAGAATGGGGTGACTTGTGGGGCTCTCACCAGGTTCTGTTACCCAGAATCCTTTGCAAACCTCAAAATTTGGCAACAAGAAAATACATTTTCCACATATTTCGGTGATGGAAAGTTCTGGAATCTGAGAGGAGCCACAAATTTCCTTCCTCCCAGCTTTCCCCCAAGTCTCCTGAAAAAAATGGTACCTCACTTGTGTTGGTAGGCTTAATCCCTACAACAGGAAACGCCCCAAAACGCAACATGGACACATCAAATTTTTACATTGAAAACTGATGTGTTTTTGGAAAGGGCTTAGCTGTGGATTTTGGTCTCTAGCTCAGCCGGTACCCAGGAAAACTTACCAAACCTGCGCATTTATGAAAACTAGACACCTAGGGGAACCCAGGATAAGGTAACTTGTGGTGCTTTCACCAGGTTCTGTTCCCCAGAATCCTTTGCAAACCTCAACATTTGGCAAAAAAAAACACTTTTTCCTCACATTTCGGTGATAGAAAGTTCTGGAATGTGAGAGGAGCCACAAATTTCCTTCCACCCAGCATTCCCGCAAGTCTCCCGATAAAAATGGTACCTCACTTGTGTGATTAGGCCTAGCGCCCTTGTCAGGAATGGATCACACAACTGTCAATGTTAGTCCTCACATGAGGGCAACGGTTGACCCTGGGGTGATCCATTCCCGACACAGGCATTAGGAACAGGCACCCAAGTGGGATAGCGTTTTTATCAGGACAGGTGGTAAAACACTGGATGGTAGACATTTTGAGGATCCCAGCATATTCCTATGGTTTATGTGACAGAAATGGAAGAAAAAAAATGTTTTTATTTAACATTTCACGTTAGCAGGGTATTCTGGGTAAGAAAACTTTGGGGAATCTACACATGTCACAAGTCATAACTCAGTGGACTCCCCCGGGTGTCTAGTTTCCAGAAATGTCTGGGTTTGGTAGGTTTCCCTATATGGCTACGAAGCCCAGGACCAAAGTCGCAGGTGCCTGCCTTACAAAACCAGGTTGTTTTGTGATAGATAATTTTGATGTCTCCACAATACGATTTGGGCGGTGGAATTTGGGACTGAACTAAATTGGGGAGCTCCCAAGAGAGCACCCTCTCTGTGCTGCCTCCACATGCACCTGCTCTCTGGTTTGGGCTAACCCGCTACTGTCCCACTGCACAGGCTGTGCTTGCGAAGGGACAGCAGGACTGTCCTCATTACCTTCCTAAGAATCACTGGAAGAGGAGTTGTCCGAAAAATCACTCCCAGAGTCTGCGCCATTGTCCTATCCCTCAGATGCTGTCTCAGTATCTGCTGACTCAGTCAATGATCCTACGTCAGAGCTGTCCTCTATAACCCGAGTTAGGGCTTGAGCAGCAGTTATCCGAGACGCCATCTCTGCTACTGGGTAAACTCTTGCTCTAAAACCCTAGCCTACGTAGACAGTCACACAATTGCTGGTTGGTGTGTGTGTGATACGTGCAACAGTAGAGGTCACCTTACCTTCGCTTCTTCCCTCAATCAGCACGCACGTTCTCTCAAGACACTCAAAAAATCAAAAAAGACACACTATTACTTCACCTTGTCTCAGACCAATCGTCACAGTCTTTAGCGCCTCTGGCACCCAGTCCAACAATCATTATTGGTGCTCCCACTCCCGTGACCTCCTCCTCGGATTCCCTCACTACCACCCAGCAAAAGTGCCCTTCATCTCTCCCTAGCCCCCCTTGTGCATAAATTTCATTTCTATTATAGCACAGGTAATGGCTGGCTTTACTAATCCACTCATTTACATAAAATACAGATTTGATCGTAGCAGTAGGCATATAAACCTTCTGTGCTACTTTATGGCATCAAAACTGCCACTAGACAAAAGTCAGATCCTTTTGTAGCAGAAATATAATCATAAAAGTTACTTGGCTTTTTTAATGCTGCCTAAAAGGTACAGTTGCAGTATGTTCATTGCTTTGAAGATGCAAGCTGCAACTGCAAGAGAACTGGTGGCGAATATGTACGTATATAACATATATTCGTGTTAGGACTAATATATATGTAACAGATCACTTTTGTATGTGGGTGTGGTTTTCCTGGGAGCCGATCGCAGCCCCCAGGGAAACCACACACGCAGTGACAAAAGTGAACCCTCTCTCTCTCTCGCAAATATATATGTGTATAAACATATCTATATATATAGATATATATACCTATATAAATATATCTATATATAGATCTATACATATATATAGATCTATATATTTTTTAAATAGCTGTATTGTTTCCCTGGGGGCCATAGTCGTCCTCAGGGAAACCATACAACTATTAAAAAAACAATTGTCCCCACAGGGGGGTCGCCATGCTCACGGGCAACCTCCAGTCAATTTCATTTAGAAAAAAAAAAAATATATATATATATATATATATATATATATATATATTCTTTTTTTTAACCCCTGGGCGGTGCGATTGTGCCCACCCAGGGCTAAACTTACTTTTAAAAATATATATATATATATGCCTCCAGGGGAGGGGTGGCCCATTTTCAGAGGGGGCCGACCCCCATCTCCCCCAAGTGAAATCCCTGGTGTCTAGTGGGGTTTCCTGGCCCTGGATCTCCCCCTTCAAACGAGGCTGTCCCGAATGATGGGGAGGTCCATTTGGGCCCATTTCCCCACCAGAGCAGCAATCGGCCTTACCTCCACTTCCTGCTCCGGTGGGGAAAACAGATTGTGACGTCAGCAAGCCTCGCGGCGCACTGACGTCACAAAGGGGCAGGTGGGGTGCGGGGGCGACACAGAAGCTCCTCCGTGTCTTCCAATTGGGGATTAAATAAAAAAAAATCCGCACCGGAGGATTTTTCAGCCCCCTCCCTCGGTGTCAGCCACTGGTCGTGACCTGCACCAGGGAGGTAGTGAGGGCGTCGGGCACTGCCCGACGCCCGCACTCATGGGGTTAAAAGCCCTAAAAAAAAGGTTGACTATTTGACAAAATATTGTTTTTCTCTCACTTAGTAATCTGCATCCCTCT
Organism: Pleurodeles waltl; assembly: GCF_031143425.1. Lineage (NCBI taxonomy): Eukaryota > Metazoa > Chordata > Amphibia > Caudata > Salamandridae > Pleurodeles > Pleurodeles waltl. Next base: position 83,688,611 of record NC_090451.1, read on the forward strand.
CCCTTTCCACTGCCTCTTAGGACCCTCCCATGCGCCCTGTTTGTCACATTATGTATCTAATCTTACTGACCAAACTACACCCCTGAGCACACAGGAAGACAGACTGCTAAAGGATGAAAAGCTACTGTTCAAAAGTCTTTCTGCTTCCCGGGATTGAGTAATGGAATGAGAGGTGGCACTGGCCTGTGCTGCGGCACCCCCAAACCTGGAGGCAGCTCAGAAAGGAAAACAATAAGGCCTTTCAATGAGTTTCCTTTTCACCCTGTGTTCTGTGCCCTAGCGAGGGTGCCCTGGCCCTGAAGCAAGAAAGAAATGTGGGTCTATGCCCAAGAGTTTGGTAGAGAAAAACATCTACAATTCGGGTACACCGGGCCCCTCAGTCTGTCGACTGCATCTGATGTACCATTGATAGCTAAATCCCTGGCATCATTAGCTCTTTTTTACCTTTCAGCGAAAGTTTACAAATATTAAAAAACAGTCACATTTCGGTGCTTGTAATTGTGGAATGTGGTGGGAGGCAGGTTTTGAAGTAAGGTCAGGAGGTAAGCCAATAACCCATGACTTCCCCTTTCTGTTTACACATGACTACACCAGAAAGTATTACTAGTGGCTTTCAAATAACTCTTTTTCTAATTAAAAAAATGGGCTTAATTTGTCTGCACCTTCAAGAATATTGCAGCAAAATGCACTATTGACCAGCATTTTCAGAAAAAGTCTCTCTATCATCTCATCCACCCTATTTTCCTTTCACAAACATACACTTCCCCTTGGGCGTTTTCTGCTCATTCCCCCAACTTTCTTGTTCAGTAGCAGCAGGATTTTTAGAATTCCTATAATTTTAGTGATCTGATGCCTATGGCCTGCAGCACCAGTCAGAGACTGTCCAATCACCGCAGGGAATGGAATGTATCGGGGCTGGGCGTTGTGATGTAAAAGCTGAAAGGACAATTTAATCCATACGATTTAGCCAATTCTGTGTGTTAGTCTAAAACCTCTCAGTGGTGTCCATGCTGGCTCGTTGGTCCCATGAGCAATGACCGTGGGAGTGTTAAGAGGAACTGAGATACACCTATTGTGAGTAGACTAACCTTTGATATAGTCAGCTAGACCTGGATTAACTTTGAGAAAAGTGGATACTGATTACGATAAACATTGAGACAAATCGATAGGGCGTGTCTCCTGATATCGTGAGAAACTAAAACCATGGACAGAACTTCAAGGGAAAAAATATCGAAAGGTAGGGATGTGTAAATTTTCGATACCAACCGCCACATATATGCACCTTGACAGTATATAGCTTTAAGGTATATAGATGTAGAGTTTTGATTAGTGAATCTGTATGTCGCTCTGTGCACTTACTTTTTGATATTTTGTCCCTTGATATTTTGTCTATGATATTAGTGTCCCAAAATATTCTTGTACTCGACATTCAAGAATACAGTTGCAGATGGGGAGTAAGCAGTGCTTAATTTGTAAATAAAAACATGCCGGTGCCCAAAGCCCTCCTCTTAAACATGCGGTTGCTGCAATTAAATGTGCGAACACAGAATACTGAGGCAGCGTAATCCTGAAGCCATCTCGGGCCTCTTCTATCCATTTACAGCCATTTCCTCCCCCTTCAGCTCACTCTTGCAGCCTTCTGCTTTCTCACATTGTGAAGCTTTTTCGTTTTTCTCTTCCTATGTCTTTCGCAAATGTGTGTTTTGCTCGCAGTAAATGCTTGAGGCAGAAAATTTAAGCGCCGGCCCTCAAGCCCTCAAAAATAAGTGCTGGTGCTCCGCACCGGAAACAACAAGCACAAATTAAGTACTGGGAATAAGATTAACATTTGATAACAAATTTAATGTGTGAACTAATGCAGTCACTCGTATACAACAGTCCTCCCATCTTAGGTACCAACCATGATCATGCCTCAAAACATTTGTTTGCTTAAAACTTCAATTTGCACCAAAAGAAGGATCTCAAATTGGGTGCCAATTCCATGAAGCCAAAGGGCTTGTCATTACAATTTGGAGGAAAACTCCTGCAAATTGCTGGAATCAGAATTTTGCAGGCCCAATGTGAGTTACACAGAAAAAGTTTCTTGTAAGGAATGTTATAGAGCTAAAAAGACCAGGCTTCATAGCATTGTACAGTCTGTACAGTTGTTTCCCAAACAATTCAGACAACACTACTTTCCTTATATTTTGTATTCTTACTTTTTACAGGACTAAGCATCTAGTAGGCCTGTGCATAATTAAATCCTTCTAGCTGTAGGAAAGTGGGCTTCCTTGTCGATTCCCCCCACTTTTTGCCCCCTTTTAGAACTACGACCTGCTGATTTCCAACTCTGACAGTGCACTGAGGCCTTCTCAACAGACCACAGTGCCCTTTCCTTAAAAGTGAAGTATGTCTAATTGTTTACAATTGGCACAGGACTTTAGCATCCCTGTAAATCCCTAGTAAATGGAACCCCTGGTACCTAGGACATAGGTACTAAAGAGGGCCCCTAAGGGCTGCAGCATATCTTATGCCACCCTAAGGGACTCACAGACAAATTGCATCCAGTCTGCCATCTCAGACTGCGTGTCAGGGTGCAGAACTCGAGTGAAAACATGACATGGCACACTCATTGTGTGCCATGCCAAAGTCACTGCATGTATTATATGTAAGTCACCCCTACAGCAGGCCTTAACAGCCCTAAGGCAGAGTGCATTACAATACATGTGAGGACATGTCTGCATGAGCAGATATGCCCCTGTGATTTCTAGTTGTATTATTAGATATTGCAAGTGACTGGGCAGCTCTCTTAGAACATGTACTGGACACTGGTCATCACGAGCGAACCAGCTACATGATGGCTGCACGGAAAATAATGGTGTTTGCTATCAAACACCACGTCTTAATAAATCCATGCTGATCCCAGCATGGATTTATTATGACATTGGCCCAGAGGGCAACTTAGAGGTGCCTCCTGAAAACCTACTAGTCCTCTAGTGTGCTGACTGACTAGTATCGATCATCCTGCCACCACAGATGAGTTTCTGACCCCCTGGAGCTGACAGACCCTGCTCTCTGAGGTCAGAAACAATGCCTGCTCTGGCAGGACGTGTTATCACCTCCACCAATAGGATGGCTAGTAAATCTACATACCAGGGTCAAGTACTTCAAAATCCCAGCCTCCTTTGGTAAGCGTCCCCCAGCTTCCCTAGACCTGGAAGAGGAAACCCCATGACCTGAGGCCCATTTGGCACCAGGGCAGGTAGGAAAATTAGCTATGCAGGAGAAGTGTTGCATTGCCAGGCTGGAAACACCTCTATGGTGACTGGCCTGAAGTGAACACGAAATTACAAATTCCACCATTTTGTGTGTGGTGTAATTAGGAATTCTGGGACAGGGTGATGCCACTCCCCAACGGAAGTGGTCATCTAGGGGGTGTAGTGACCCAAGGGATAAGTAGCCCATTGGCTCCTACCCTTCACTCTCCTTAACACACCTAAATAGAGTATTTAAGGGACCCCTGATGTCAGGACTTCAGATACTGCAACCTAAAAGAAGAAAATGGACACTGAAGAGTCTCAAAAGCAAGAACAGAAGACCAGCAATTGACTTGGTGCCAACCTTGCCGGCCTGCAGGCTTTCCTCGACAATTGCGCCAAAGACGACTCTTCCTGCAGCTGCCTGTGCATCCAAAAGCCTGGTAGGACTTCCAGCCTTCACTCAAAACCCTGGGACTCCGGTGAAGTAGCAAGGCTTCTTCCCTGCATCCTGCAGGCACCCCAGAAAATCTGAGAGGACTCCGGACCACCAAAAACCTGACACCGGAAAGCACCACTGTACCCCTGGCCCCTAGCCTGAGTTGAAGTGGGCCAGCAGTGCCAGTGTGGTCCCCAGACCCTCCATACTCGAAGCCCACTCTGGGTTTGCCAACTGTGGACTCCCTGACACTGCCTGCAGCCTCCTCGTGCAGGCCTCCCCTACCATCAGTGCCTCTGGTGACAAAAAAACAACATCTCAGGTACCTCTGCACCCGACCACCTCGGCCTGAAGAGAAGAGGACCAAAGGTGCCCCTATGTCCCTGAGCATCATGAGACCTGAACCCCCTTATTGGTTCAGTCAGACTGGTCCCCCAGGCCCAGCTTGCAGCCTTTTTTGAACTGTACAGATCTCCATTGAAGTGAAAGGGACACCCTACGCCGTAACACACCTCTGCACTCGGATGCCCAGTGCCCCCCAAGGTGACCTGTTGGTGTGGCCTTGGACCTTGCCCCGTACTGACCTTAAGTCCTTAAGAGAAGTCCTGGAAGTCGCTGACAAGTGCCTAAATGCAATGCATGTTTTCCCCCATAGGCTAACATTACCCCACCAAATTACACTGTCAGCTTCTGAAATGTATACAGATTCACATCTCGAAAAGTACATACCTGATTCTGATTATCTTGGTATCTAAATTCATATAAAAATAAGTGTTATTTTTATAAGTTGGTAACAGATTTGTTTATTCAGTGTGTATCACGTACTGGCTCTGTGTGTGCAATAAATGCTTAACACTATCTTGTGATAAGCCTAACTGCTCTCACACACTACCACAAAAGAGAGCTTTTAGGGTTATTATTTTAACCCCTGTCAGCCAATAAGTGTCGCCCTGGACTTTCTGTATAGTGTCCCTTTACATTGGTACAATGCATAGATAGCCAGCTTCATACACTTGTAAAGTTGAATATAGTAGAAAACATGCCAACTTCATAAAATTACAAACTTGACACATTTTCCTGGTGAAAAAGTATTTCTGTAGAAGTTTTTTTTGCCAAAACATCTTTCACTTTACGTCTCCCACAAAACACACTATATGGAAGATCTTGAAAGTGCCTTTTTTGAAAAGATTGCTAAGTCTAGAAAATTTCCTGTTGATGGCAAAGTTTTAATTTCCGGAGTTGGTGAAGTCACCTTCATGAGCAAGGTGCACTGGCAGCTTTTAGAACATATTGGCGCTATATTTTAATTATTGGCATTTGCTGGTAGGACATTTCTTGAAGAGAAGCGTTGTAGGTTCCTCCCTAAGAGTTGGTGGCCTTGGACACTGGCTGGGTGGGTGGGTATTCATCAGTAAGGCTCTCCAGGAACATCCCAGGAAGAGGGCTAGACTGGTCTTTCATCCCCTCTGGCATTTCTGTGAGGGGGGTGCAGGAAAATATCTGCTTTCAGGACAGAAGGCTTGCCAGGAGCCAACCATTCTCCCTCTGCCCCAGTTTCCTTCCTGCTTCCTCTCGTTTGGGGCTAGTTGGTGCATTTTTTTAAATGGCTGATTTGGGTTTCCTGTCCTGCCCAGGAACAATTCCTGAAGGGTGTTTTGCTTATGGAATACTGTGGCTAAAGGCTGCTGGTGGTGATGTCTGAGACATGTTTTCGACTCCAATTGTGAACAGTTTCTCAAACTTGACAGAGCTGTATTTCCAAAGCATTATAAATTTAAACTTAGAACAATTGTTTTGACAGCACAGATGTCATACGGACCGTACCTACTATATATACATAAAGTGTGCACAGGGTCTGCCCCTTTCAGCCTCTGCCTTTCTTTGAATATCCCTTTTCCGCCATTGGATGGAGACTTTGCCAATCACAACTTGGCTCAACCCAGTGGACTTTTCATCTTTCACCTAATCCTATTGGCTGTTTGGGTGTATTCTTCTGCCTCCCCTAAAAGGCTTGCTCTGAAATACAAGAGGAGTACAACTTTACAAAAATAGCCTTCTCGGTTCGCCTCTGTGCTTCTCTTTTGTGTGTCTTGCTTTAATGTGCTAAGGCTGCCTAAGTTAACACATGAAACCCGGACCCATTGGCTTTGCCAGTGTTTGGTAAGTTATCGACCACTGCTGTAAAATGTTGTCAGTTGAGTAATTTATTACTCAATTATCCATGTGTATGAAGTTATCATGCAGTGGAGTTAAAATAGATCAGATCAGCCACTTGGAGCTTGGCATGTGTCCTTAGTAGAGCGCCCTGAAGACCTTGTGCTGGGCCACACCAATAATCGGATGACGCTGTCTCCGATGGCTAGATTTGTAAACTCGTGTGTTCTGCCTATTATCCATTTGTATTAATAGGCTGCAGTATTAAGTTTACAATAAACATTTTTATAAAAGGTAAAATGGCCTGTCTTCAGTCGCCTGGGTCATCATTGTGAAGCGTGGGTTCCTCTCGTGTCATTATGCGGTAATTCACATGGTTACCAAGTGACCCCATGTCATATGCGACACCTTCAGTTTGTTAATCCCAGCTTTTTAAAGAGAATCATATTAATCTGTGGGAAGGACAGCTGCTTTTAACATTTTTAACATTTAGTAGGGCTGCTAGACCAAACCTTATCAGCTGAACACTGCTTTCACCACTAGCAACAAGTGTTTAATTTGTGCCGGTGCTTGCCTGTGCTCTGCACGCACTTTTATTTTTAGGCACCCACCATTGTTTAAGGGAGTGAACCATATGGTGGCTCTCTAAGACAATTTGTTTTTAGCAATGCCGTGTATTAAAAAGTGATACAATTTGCTATTATAGGCCATTGCTACAGTTTAGGGTGACCCACAGTTGTGCAAATGTCACACTCATTTACGTGGGACTGTTAGTAGGAAAGGCTGGCACTGCCACTCGGCAGCAGTGGCGAGAGCTGTGGGTGGTGCCGGCTGCAGAAAAATACCTTGTGCCCTGGCACTTACATTTGGGGCTTTCAGTTACACAATCTGGTCTTGGTCACCTTCATTTTAAGCAATTGTGCTAATATACCCCAAAACGATAATTCGTGAAATAAAAAGTTCAAGACATGCAAAAGGTGTAGATGTCATTTTCTGCTACCTAAATGATTCTAGTGAAATGAAGTCTGTGGTCGGTGTTCCTGGTCATGTCTAGCAGTGTTTATTACTGAACTCTTGCAACAATAAAGTCACTACAGGCACTGCCCTACACCACAGTAACACATGGCTGCAAAAGACATCAGAATGCAAAAACAATGCCCCCCGAAATAGCCTTGCTGCTTTGTGGAAAAATGGAGGCCAAATGGCAAAATATAATTTTGCCCGGTGCTCTGGAAATGCTATACATCATGACAACAAATGCCCACAAAACGACACCAGAATGCAACAAATGACTCAAAAATAGACTTGTTAGTTTAAGAAGAGAGAGAGAGGGGTGAAATGGCAAGATATAATTTCCACTGGTGCTCTGAAAATCCTTGCACCATAGAGGTCTATCCAGGGCCACTGGAATTATGCAGCAGGACGGGGGGGATAAATTATGTGGCATAATCCAGTACATTTTCTGATAGTATTACTTCCTTATTTTTTCATTTTTACACTTGATTACACTGTCTGGGAATTGGTTGCACCCCATTAGTATCTTTTAGCACCCACAAATAGCAATAAGGAAGAGAAAGTTGACCGGTCAACTTTTGCAAAAGACTTTCCACTGAGCAGCAACACGTGTTGCACCATTTTAGCAAAAACCTTGGAATTACCTTGGACTCCAAGTTAACAATGAATGCCCAAGTGGACAAATTAGCACGAACAAGCTTCAGCGCCTTGAAGACTCTGCGACACATCTTCCCCCACCTTGGATTTCCACACAAGGGACAGGCTACTATCTCTCTTGTACTATCCAGACTGGATTATGGCAATGGCCTCTACCATGGATCATCTCGATCTATTATGAAAAAACTACAAGGTATTCAGAACTCCGCTGCCAGGCTACTATTACATGTAAAGCCACATCTCCCCTGCCTTGAGAGCACTACACTGGTTACCCATTGCCCAAAGACCCACCTTCAAGCTGCTTTTTTTCACTATGATCTCCCTAACCCTTTCCACAGACTCTTCCCTCCTTTTCTCTCCTTTACTCATCTCAAGCTTCATCCTATTGCTATAAACTCCCAATTAACACTTCTGGATTCTCCCCCCCCTCTATCCCTCCATTACTCCAGTCAATCCAACTAACAAACTCACATATCCTCTGCTCAAATTAACTCATAATAATACTAATACTGTACTCATATTTCCCTATACTAATCCACCACCAATTCCTCTTGGGTTCCGGAGTAGCGTGCTACTCTCCGAAACGCACTTCGACGCCTGGTCAGGGGTAGTAAGCACTATGTAAATACTATTTCAATTACAATGTTTGAACCAGTTGTGCTGAAAACTATTTTTTTGTTAAAATCTGCAGGCTAAGTATCAGATGATTGATTATGTGGCAAATACGGCAACTGTTTAATTCTGTGAAAAATACTGCAGCCACACAATTGCATAATTCCAGTGGCCCTGGGTATATGTAGCAGAAAAACATGCTGCTGTTTCAAAAATTCGAATGAGATGCTGAGGCGTGGCCATAAATGGTACAGCAGGTGCTGTGGCACTGGAGCCTAGATGCAGCGACGGTTTCTCCATGGGGGCGTCAGGGCATCACCCCCTGTATTTTTTGCCTCCTGACCCCTAAAAATGTATTTAGAAGATTTACATTCCCAGCCGCTGTGCTTTTGTTTCAGCAGCGGGCCGAGTGCACATTGCAGGCGTCAGGCGTTCACTTCATGAGTGGGTGGGCATTTCAGGTTGAACAGGTGTCTTCCTATGACCAACCTGACACATAATGCCTCTCCTACCAGCACAACATTAGTGAGCTGGGGATCATAGCACCATCCTCCCCGGTCTCCAGAGGAGCATTGACTTTGCCTGCTCCAGCCAATCCTGACGCTGCTCCTATGCCGTTTGTTGATATAAGCAGCAAGGGAGCAGCATCTGGATTGGCTCAGGAGGAGAGGAGCAGGTCTAGTCTTGGAGACAGCATTAGGATGGGAGGTTTGGCTTAAAGAAGAGTATGGCCAATCAGAGTATGGCTATATTATGAAGCCATGCCGTGATTGGTCATTTTCTATCCCTTGATGCCAGTCATTCTATTGTTCCCGCCTCATCATGACCAGCCCTGGAAGTAGCAAAGCCTAGAGTGAGGAGCACCACACCTGAGTGTAAGTAACTTATAATTTTAGAGCTCTCCATTTGTTCTGGTCTTGACCTCCAGTGACACGCAAAGTGACCTACGTGCTGCCTAGCACCTCTTTTCAGTGATTCCCTGTGCTGGAATTATGTTGCAAATCCAATCAGCAATTAATTAAAAGTCCTGGCATCAGCTCAACATTCTGCGATTCTTGACCAATCACCTAATCTCCCCATGCGTTGTACCTGCGTAATTATTAAATATGTATGTATTTCTTTCACAGTCACGGTGCTCATATTAGAGAGGGCACATCATTCTTACTTTGACTGTTACCTTTGAACTTTATTTCTGGGCCCGTAACACCACGCCTAAATCAACCTGACCTGTAGAATCGTAACTGTTGTTCGTGTTAAGAGCTGAGCTTCGTTAGATACCCTTGTCTGCACATAGATAAAACTGTACAAGGCAAACGTGAGGCAGTCATTGTGTTTTTTTCTCACAACACACGGCTGAGGCTGGTGGACACACACGGGGAGTGCTCACTTGTTTGACTAAATGTGTGACCTGACATGAAAAGTAGCATAGCGGGACGCTTAAAGATACGAGGTGACTTTAGACGAGCAGACCCTTCACGAGGCAAGTGGTGGATGGAGCGAGATTATGGTTGTTTACTAGTTATATATTTATTTGACACGGATGGTGCTGCCGATATTATCTTGATGCGATTAGCTTTGAGCAGGATCAATAAACGGAGGCCTCTGCTTCGTTTTACCCAGTGCTTAATTTGTGCCTGTGGTTTCCGGTGCGGGGCACCAGCACTTATTTTTGAGGGGAGGCACTTATTCTTATGCCTCAAGCATTCCCTGCAAGCAAAAGACACATGTGGGAAAGACGGAGGAAGAGAAAAATGAAAAAGTATCACAAAGGGAGAAAGCAGAAAGCATCACAAGTGAGCTGAAGGGGCAGGGAGTGACTGTAAATCGATTAAAAAGGGCCCAAAATGGCTTCAGGATTACGCTGCCTCAATATTCCATGGTCGCACATTTAACTGCAGCAGCTTTTAGTTTCTGGGAAGGGTTTTGGGCTCCAGCACATTTACCAATTAAGCACTGGTTTTACCAAAAATGTGCAGCTGGCGACTTCAGTGTTATTGATTGTTTCTCAACACATCTATTGCATCTCTCTTGAAAGGGAGGTGTAGCTCTTTTTAGGTACACTTTCTTTTTAGCTGGATGAGTGGATTATTTCTGTGACATTGTTTGCGCTCTGCTTCTTCTCCAGGCCATTTAGCTTCCCTTGGGCAATGAGCTTGTGCTACAAAAAAGCTGTAAAACAAGAGATGTATACGCCACAGTAGAGTGCGCTAAGCATATATTTAGATAGTCAATAAGAGATTTATCATCTGTAGAACTTCTGTATAAATCAACGGACCGGCAATTAAGGCAGGGTGTTTTTTTTTTATTCCCTAAAAAAACGCGTATTTCCTTTTTATGTACTGTTACCAAATGTATTTATTGCTTCCATGTTCTTGCTTTATTGAAAAATTACCATTGTTGGAATTTGTGCAGAGCTGCGTAATAGCTTGATTGATGGTAAGGTACGGTAATCTGACTGTAAGCAGACTTTTGCTGTGCGGCTGTTGCGCCATCTGTTGGAGGAGTTATTTATCACATATGCATTAATGCCTCGCCGGTTCTCAGCAAGGACACGTGTAATTGTGAATGCCTTTTGCTTTCTCAAATTTTGTCTGAACTTCACCATTTGCTATTCCTTTTTTCAAAATTTTCTTGAGGTGGGAAGCCTCCTAAGCCCCCATTTTATCCATCAGGCTCGCTCACTTTTCTCGCTCGCGACATAACTCTCATCCACAAATTTTACGCCCCACCATTTTCAGATGGCACTAGCCGCCCCCGCGTCGATGTATGAGGGAAACACTGAACCTTGACTAGGACTGTATCTTACTACCCACCCAAAAGTCAGAACACGCATTTCCCTTGCGTACACTAATGACGGATGTACGCGTGCTACGCCACAGAGTAGAACTATTATTGCTGAACTTGGATGGGAATTAGGCTGCAGTACACTATGATAGTGTAAATATTTTTTGAAATAGAAACTAAAGGAAGCATTTTCACCCTTGTTAAACTGGCGTGCCAACTGGGTCGTGAATTTTGTATGCGCTTATCAGTTCAAATTGTTTTTTTTTCTCTAATCATAGCTGCCACGTTTTCTAGGTCCCTTTGTGGTGTGGTGCTCCCGTCCAGGTTTTGTTCTTTAAATTCTGGAACTTGTAGTTTTATAATGAAATAAACCACACTACGAGTCCCAGAATTCAAAGAAAAAAGTTTGACAAGGTGTAGCACAACACGCATGAACCTGGGAAACTTGGCAGGGCTGCCTTATGCAACTTAAATAGTCAAGGTTTCTGAAAAACCCATTATAAATGGATAATCCCCTATCGAATTAACTCACTCAAGGGTAGCCTTCCCTAGATCAAATAATTCACTTAAGGCAAACTTAAAATAGCCCTGTCCGTTTGAGCTTAATTAATAAAGGAGTTGGAACGCATCTTGATAAATTTGCACCAGCTTCCGGTTGACAGATGATCAGTTTCCGGGTTATCTTTTTATATATACAATTGCATTAATGAAGTAACATTAGAATATCTTCCATCAAAATCAAGAAGAATTGCCCTCACCGAGCTCTTCGAACAGTTCACCTTGTGCTTCTGACGGCCCCTAGAACTCTCCTGGGATGGAAAGGCGAACGAAGATTCGGGGCGGAAATCTGAAGAACTAGAATGTCCTTCCGCAGGAGGTAAGCATAACAAGGTGCAGTGCTGACCTTCAGGAAAGGAGGCGCAACATTTCTGGATAGAGCTATTTATTTACTTCTTTCATCAGCCATCTGACTCGTATTACTGTTTTTATTTATGTATTTATTTACAGATCCAGCGACAATTTGAGTTGTGATCTGCTGCCTATAAATATTTAGAAAAAAATAATAACAGTGGCGCTAATATCTGCTTATAGCCCAGTAATGACTCACCTTCACATGCGAAGGTCGTTTCAGGTATGTTTAACTACATTCCTCTAGGTGGCGCTCTTGTCCTTTATCTAAACGTGTTTCCAGCGGGTCAAGCATTGTTGATGATCCCTTCTTATTGAGCTCAGCAAGGTGCATTCAATATTCTTGCATGCGGGTATTTGGAACACCAGGTACATAACTGATCTACCGGTCATCCATCAGGATGCACAGCTTTTATGAAAGGGGTGGGATGATGAACGCGGAGAGGTCCGATGGCAAGTGGGAATGGGCAAACCTTAACTTTGCACTTATCACTTTTCAAATTGGTGTTGACGCCCACCATAAAAGATGCTAACTTCAGTCAATCTGAAGCTTGGAGAAATTATCTTTTTAAATTAAGATCTGATTTCAACACCCATAATGATACTGCAGCAAGTGAAACTACATGTACCGACATGCATTGTAAAGTGTCTGCTGAAACTTCGATTTATTTTAATTTCTTCAAGGAAAAAGCACTGTTCCCTGTGGAAAAAAAACTCTTCCCTACGCCCAGTATTATTATATTTGAGTAAACGAATTTTGAGGGCATTCACCTTTTGTGAATTGAGAAAGTAAATCAAGTGATTTGCATGTGTAGTTTGAAATTATTCACAAATAGCTTTGTGAATTCATTGGGCCGTAAATTTCTGAAATGTCTGAACCGTGGTTGCTCGCCAGACCAACGGGCCACTGTCTCTTTCATAAGAAGCTCCTGAGGTGACTCCGACGCTTCCAAACAATAAACCCGGCCCTGGTTTTGTAACCTAATTAATGGAGACCGCAGATAAGGGGAGCCGGTGGTGGGCAGGGTGTTTAATCCCACATTTCATTTTATGCTGCCTTGACGAGCCACAGAGAGGGGGCAACATCACTGTTTAAACTCACTGTAGTAACTGAAAGGATTCCAGAGCAAAGATTATGCGTATTTCAGTGACAGTTTACACATTTCACTCCTTGTTTTTTCATTCTAAATCGACGCATTTTCAAATCCCGGAGAGTTGTGCAACCCGAGAGGTCTGTGGTGTCATCATGAGACATGCGTTTTGCTGAGAACCGCTGGGTATCCAGTCTCCCGTTGCTAGGTAACCGCCGTAATACAGGATGCAGTCCCACGAAAACTTACCTAACCGCGCTTATCCCCCTTCAGGCTGCAAGTAGCACGGATAAGATGTGACCTAGAGTTTAAAACGGCTGACACGGATCTTAAAAATGAGCCAGTGTGATACATTTTGTAACTCAGGCAATCTCTCAGTAATGACTCATCCCCGAACATTTCAAGATGGGAACAGAACTCGGTCATTGTTCTGTAAAATTGCCAGGGCCACTGGAATTATGCGGCAGGGTTAACTAATTTATGTAGCAAGAAAAAGCGAACTATGCAGCATAATGCGCCACATTTTTTGATACAATTACTTTAATTTTTTATAATTTTTACACATGATAATACTGTCTGGGCAAATAGTTCACCTCATCAGTACCAGATTAACAACCAAATACAGGAAAAGCAACTGAAGGATGGCCAGTTAACCTTTGCAAAGGGCCTTCCACTGCGCACAAACCCAATGCCCTACGTCTGAGTAACTTTTGAACAGTTTGACCTTGAAGCTTTTTTTAATTAAAATCTGCAGATTATGCAGCAGATGATGGATTATATGGCAAATGTGGCAAATCCATAACTATGAGAAAAAAGCTGCAGTTGTGGAATTGTATAATTCAAGTGAAATCATGAAATTGCAAGGGGGTTACTCAGTACTGTAAATTAGCAGGTACTTTCAGGTACTCTGTAGCCGCACTTCTTTAACTGGTGCCAGCACTTCTCAGCACTGCTCCAATACTTTTAATGGGAGAGTATCAGCACTTCTCAGCAGTGCTTCAAGGCCTTTAATGACTGAGTGCTGACACAGCTCTTTAGCACTGCTCTAATGCTTTTAATGGGAGAGTATCACCACTTCTCATCACTTTTCCAATGCCTTTGATGGAAGAGTAACCAGAACTTCCTCTAGGCACTGCTGTAATGCTTTTAATGGGAACTTACTTGCACTTCTCCTCAGCACTGCTCCAACGCTGTTAATGAGAGAGTACCAGCACTTCTCAAATGCTTTTAATAGGAGAGTACCAGCACTTCCACTCAGCACTACTACAACGCTTTCATTGGGAGAGTATCAGCACTTCTCAGCACTGCTTCAATGCTTTTAATGAGAAAGTACCAGCACTTCTAAGCACTGTTCCAGTGCTTTTAATGGCAGAGTACTGGCACTTCTCAGTATTGCTCCAATACCTTTATTGGGAGAGTATCAGCACTTCTCAGTACTGCTCCAATTGCTCCAATGCTTTTATTGGGAGAGTATCAGCACTTCTCAGCACTGATCCAAAGCTTTTAATGAGAGAGTACCAGCACTTCTCAGCACAACTCCAATGCATTTATTGGGAGAGTACCAGGACTTCTTCTCAGCATTGCCCCAATGCTTTAAATGAGAGAGTACCAGCACTTCTCAGCACTACTCCAATGCTTTTATTGGGAGAGTATCAGCACTTCTCAGCACTGATCCATGCTTTTAATGAGAGAGTACCAGCACTACTCCAATGCTTTTAATGGGAGAGTATCAGCACTTCTCAGCAGTGCTTCAAGGCCTTTAATGATTGAGTGCTGACACAGCTCTTTAGCACTGCTCTAATGCTTTTAATGGGAGAGTATCACCACTTCTCATCACTTTTCCAATGCCTTTGATGGAAGAGTAACCAGAACTTCCTCTAGGCACTGCTGTAATGCTTTTAATGGGAACTTACTTGCACTTCTCCTCAGCACTGCTCCAACGCTGTTAATGAGGGAGTACCAGCACTTCTCAAATGCTTTTAATAGGAGAGTACCAGCACTTCCACTCAGCACTACTACAACGCTTTCATTGGGAGAGTATCAGCACTTCTCAGCACTGCTTCAATGCTTTTAATGAGAAAGTACCAGCACTTCTAAGCACTGTTCCAGTGCTTTTAATGGCAGAGTACTGGCACTTCTCAGTATTGCTCCAATACCTTTATTGGGAGAGTATCAGCACTTCTCAGTACTGCTCCAATTGCTCCAATGCTTTTATTGGGAGAGTATCAGCACTTCTCAGCACAGATCCAAAGCTTTTAATGAGAGAGTACCAGCACTTCTCGGCACAACTCCAATGCATTTATTGGGAGAGTACCAGGACTTCTTCTCAGCATTGCCCCAATGCTTTTAATGAGAGAGTACCAGCACTTCTCAGCACTACTCCAATGCTTTTATTGGGAGAGTACCAGGACTTCTTCTCAGCGTTGCTCCAGTGCTTTTATTGGGAGAGTATCAGCACTTCTCAGTACTGCTCCAATTGCTCCAATGCTTTTATTGGGAGAGTATCAGCACTTCTCAGCACTGATCCAAAGCTTTTAATGAGAGAGTACCAGCACTTCTCGGCACAACTCCAATGCATTTATTGGGAGAGTACCAGGACTTCTTCTCAGCATTGCCCCAATGCTTTAAATGAGAGAGTACCAGCACTTCTCAGCACTACTCCAATGCTTTTATTGGGAGAGTACCAGGACTTCTTCTCAGCGTTGCTCCAGTGCTTTTATTGGGAGAGTATCAGCACTTCTCAGCACTGATCCATGCTTTTAATGAGAGAATACCAGCACTTCTCGGCACAACTCCAATGCTTTTATTGGGAGAGTACCAGGACATCTTCTCAGCATTGCCCCAATGCTTTTAATGAGAGAGTACCAGCACTTCTCAGCACTACTCCCATGCTTTTAATGGGAGAGTATCAGCACTTCTCAGCAGTGCTTCAAGGCCTTTAATGATTGAGTGCTGACACAGCTCTTTAGCACTGCTCTAATGCGTTTAATAGGAGAGTACCAGCACTTCCCCTCAGCAGTACTACAACGCTTTCATTGGGAGAGTATCAGCACTTCTCAGCACTGCTTCAATGCTTTTAATGAGAAAGTACCAGCACTTCTAAGCACTGTTCCAGTGCTTTTAATGGCAGAGTACTGGCACTTCTCAGTATTGCTCCAATACCTTTATTGGGAGAGTATCAGCACTTCTCAGTACTGCTCCAAAGCTTTTAATGAGAGAGTACCAGCACTTCTCGGCACAACTCCAATGCATTTATTGGGAGAGTACCAGGACTTCTCAGCATTGCCCCAATGCTTTTAATGAGAGAGTACCAGCACTTCTCAGCACTACTCCAATGCTTTTATTGGGAGAGTACCAGGACTTCTTCTCAGCGTTGCTCCAGTGCTTTTATTGGGAGAGTATCAGCACTTCTCAGCACTGATCCATGCTTTTAATGAGCGAGTACCAGCACTTCTCGGCACAACTCCAATGCTTTTATTGGGAGAGTACCAGGACATCTTCTCAGCATTGCCCCAATGCTTTTAATGAGAGAGTACCAGCACTTCTCAGCACTACTCCAATGCTTTTAATGGGAGAGTATCAGCACTTCTCAGCAGTGCTTCAAGGCCTTTAATGATTGAGTGCTGACACAGCTCTTTAGCACTGCTCTAATGCTTTTAATGGGAGAGTATCACCACTTCTCATCACTTCTCCAATGCCTTTGATGGAAGAGTAACCAGAACTTCCTCTAGGCACTGCTGTAATGCTTTTAATGGGAACTTACTTGCACTTCTCCTCAGCACTGCTCCAACGCTGTTAATGAGAGAGTACCAGCACTTCTCAAATGCTTTTAATAGGAGAGTACCAGCACTTCCCTTCAGCACTATTACAACGCTTTCATTGGGAGAGTATCAGCACTTCTCAGCACTGCTTCAATGCTTTTAATGAGAAAGTACCAGCACTTCCAAGCACTGCTCCAGTGCTTTTATTGGGAGAGTACTGGCACTTCTTCTCAGTATTGCTCCAATACCTTTATTGGGAGAGTATCAGCACTTCTCAGTACTGCTCCAATTGCTCCAATGCTTTTATTGGGAGAGGATCAGCACTGATCCAATGCTTTTAATGAGAGAGTACCAGCACTTCCCAGCACTACTCCAATGCTTTTATTGGGAGAGTACCAGGACTTCTTCTCAGCGTTGCTCCAGTGCTTTTAATGGGAGAGTACCAGCACTTCTTTTTCAATGTTTTAATGGGAGAGTATCAGCATTTTCTCAGCACTGCTTTAATGCTTTTAATGGAAGAGGACCAGCGCTTCTTTTCCAGTACTTTTAATGGGAGAGTACTGGCGCTCCTCGCAGGAAACAGATATTTTGCGTCATGGAGAACCTGGACCTTTACTACTCCAATCTACTTTATTTAGTCTTGATGTTTAAGAGTAGTTAAATGTTTCATTAGTTACTTTTTGGTGAATATTCATGTGATTCGGAATGAGTGCAGTAATACTGCAAGTTCACTCATGTATTACTATAGAGCAAAGGTAAAACTCCATGTTAAGACCTAATTTAGTTTAACAGACTGCAGAAAACTGCTTATATCCCAGGTATCATTCTAAAAACCAGATGACCTGAGAAAGCAACAGATGGGATACTCGGGGGGGGGGGGGCTAGTTACTGTAATTCTGTTTAACTGCATGGTCTTAACCCCTTCTGCTCTGGATATGGATATATACTTTTCTGTATAAAGTAAAAAGGTACTGTGGCATACCTCGTCCATGTGACTTGCAATGTATTACCATCATTCAGGACGGGAAGGGGCTCTATGACTGGCTTGTGGCGTCACCTGTAGTGAACCGACGCCTCTCCTCACATCCAGCAATGGTAATAAACAGCTTATTATACTTTCCATCCATCCAAGGTCTCTGTATGTTTAACGGTGAAGCCAGTTGTGGCACTGCTGTTGGAAACTGTGCATCACCTCTCTGAAGGATGCAGGGACAAAGAGTTTGCCAATTTGGGACAGATGTCCACCTACCACCAACATCTAAATGAGGCCCATTTTAAATTCAGGCGCTATAGAGCTCAAAGCACTAAACTGATTACACCTATGCTTACCCAGACCTGGCAAAACATAAATGGTGACCATGACTCCGGTCTTTGAGAACTTCCACAACCAGGCGAAAGGTTACCTCGGACTGCAGAGAGTGCTAAAAGGTGACACGACGTGCACTATAAATGCACTACACACAAACTGACACCATAGTGTATCAAAATGACATAATGGCACATAACACAAAGAGGTATCATCTCTTTGGAAGATTCACAACTCAAAATGGGAGAACTCACTCCATTAGAGCAGTAATTTCACTAAAATGGTACAGATTGTTAGAGCAACATCAACATCGGTTTACTTCCTGCACCATCAGAGGAGGATGCATTACAAGGCCGGTGTCCCTAATAAGGGGTCAATGTACATTTTTAAACATCGTTTATTGAAAACATTGTAGCGTAATGGTCATTGATGACAACCATGAGAAACCAGCTACTAAAACTAGCAACGACTAAAGACTGAAGCATCTATAAATTAAGTCCAACTCAGTCTAACATTCTTGTAAAATGGCTATGTTGAAATTGTGCAGTGGGAACACATGATGATTACAGCGCTTTGAAACAGTAGAAGTGATCCATGAAGCTCTATAGAAAACCACCCTATCATAAGTATTGCTTCACCAGTTTCCAGTTAGATTGCACTTTATAGGCATTGTTAGACTTTTCATCCTTGGCGTGGTCTCCCTCAACTTTTTGCCTCCGTTCCCCAGGTTGTTGATGTTTGCTGGACTCTGATTTTACTGTCTTTGTTACTCTGGACACTTTACCATTGCTAACCAGTGCTTAAGTGCAAGTGCCCCTTTACAAAATGTGTATGTAATTGGCTTATCCATGATTGGCGTATTTGGTTTACTAGTAAGTCCCTAGTAAAGTGCACTGGAGGTGCCAGGGCCGGTAAATCAAATGCAACTAGTGGGCCTGCAGCACTGGTTGTGCCACCCACATAAGTAGCTCTGTAATCATGTCTCAGACCTGCCACTGCAGTGTCTGTGTGTGCAGTTTTAACTCTAAATTCAGCTTGGCAAGTGTACCCACTTGCCAGGCCCAAACCTTCCCTTTTCTTACATGTCAGACACCCCTAAGGTAGGTCCTAGGTAGCCCCAAGGGCAGGGTGCAGTGTATGGTTAAGGTAGAACATATAATAATGTGTTTTATATGTCCTGACAGTGAAATATTGCTACATTTGTTTTTCACTGTTGCAAGGCCAGTCCCTCTCATAGGTTAACATGGGGGCTACCTTTAAATCTGATTAAAGTGTAGATTCTCTTTGGGAGTGGATGGACATGTGGAGTTTGGGGTCTCTGAGCTCACAATTTAAAAATACATCTTTTAGTATGGTTGGTTTTAGGATTGTGTGTTTGAAAATGCCACATTTAGAAAGTGGGCATTTTCTTGCTGATCCCATTTCTGTGGCTCTGCCTGTTTGTGGATCCCCTGTCTGGGTCAGTTTGACAGTTGGGCTGGTTGCACCTCACACTAGACAGTGACACAAAGGGAGCCGGGGTGTAGCCTGCATATCCTGATGAGCTATCTGTGCTAGGAGGGAGGGGAGGAGTGGTTACTCACACTTGAAAGGGCTGGGCCTGCCCTCACACAATGCAGTTTCCAACCCCTGGTGAGTGTCTGGGGCCTGACCTGGGCGAGACAGGATTTCACATGCAAAAGAGACTTTACTTTGAAGTAGGCCTACTTCAAAGGAGAAATTGGGTATAAGAAGGGCACCCCAAACCAGAGACTTTAGAAACTCTTCTGGAAACAAGAGGAACCTCTGCCTGGAGAAGAGCTGAAGAGCTGAAGAGCTGCCCTGCCTGTGACTGTGCTTTGTGGAGCTATCCTTCAGTTGCTGCTTCTGCCAGAGTAGGAGGGCAAAGACTGGACTTTGTGTGCCTTCTATCTTGAGAAGAAATCTCCAAGGGCTTGATTTAGAGCTTGCCTCCTGTTGTTTGAAGTCTCAGGGACAGCAAAGAGTTCTCTCTGCCAGTACCTGGAGTCTCTGGAGAGACTCCTACTCTGCCCTTTGGTGCCCATCCAGTTCCTGGGACCCTGAAAGAAGAAGCTGGCAGCCTAAAGACAAGGAACTCCACGCACATAGCGCCGTGTGGGGAAAAGATCGACGCAACTCCGATCTGCGGCTGAAGAAACGACGTGCCGCCAGCTCCGCAGCTGAGAAATGGGGCTCGCAGGAAACGCGACCGAAGAATCGATGCACAGAGCAGGAGAAACGACACGCAGCATCGCTGATGGAGGTTGGGGGATCACAAACCCGCGCTGTGGGATTTTCGAATCATCGTGCTGCTGGATTTCCGACTCAAGTACCGCTGTGCGGGGAAAAACAACGCAAGGCCTGCCCAGACCGAGAGTGCTGACCGGGTCGACGCATCGCTCTCCTGCAGAGAGAAGAAACAACGCGCCCGACCCGGCTAAAGGAGAAACAACACACGGCCCACTCGTGAGTGGAATCAACGCATCGCAAGACCTTTTTAACACGCACTCGCCCGTGCGGGGTTATTTTTGACGCACCCAAGGTACATTTGCACGCTAACAATGTTAATGTGTGTTTAAAACTACATGAAGACTCTTTTTGCTTTTTTAATTGATAACTCGACTTGTGTATTTTGGATTTTTGTCGTTTTGGTCTTGTTTTGTTTAGATAAATATTTTCTATTTTATCTGAACTGGTGTTGTGTCATTTTGTAGTGTTTTCATTGAGTTACTGTGTGTGTTGGTACAAATACTTTACACCTAGCACTCTGAAGTTAAGCCTACTGCTCTGCCAAGCTACCAAGGGGGTAAGCAGGGGTTAGCTGAGGGTGATTCCCTTTTCCCTGACTAGAGTGAGAGTCCTTGCTTGAACAGGGGGTAACCTGACTGTCAACCAAAGACCCCATTCCTAACATTGGTGATCAGCGGTTGGGATTTGGACTTGTATTTGTACTTGACATACAGTGATTAAGTGTACACTACTATTTTGAGTGTAGACCACTACGTGACCACATACTACTTGTTTGGTGATCTTTTGATTTTTTTTTTTCTCTTTGGGACTGTTTTTGTTGTACTTCCATTTTTTCACGGATTCCTTGATTGACTTTCTTTGGAACTTCATTTGGGAACTTGTTTTCCCGCCTTTGGAACTTTTCACTTTTTTTTTTTAATCTTCACCATGTCCCAAGCTGGAGATGCATCAGTTGGAGCTGACTTTGACCTTGAGAAATTGGAGAGTTATACCAAGGCTCAGTTGAAGCAGTTCTGTAAAAGTTTTGACCGTCCCATTAAGATCTCATCCAGGAAGGAGGAGTTGCAAAAGGCACTGAGGGCCTGGGTGACAGCCAAGAGCACTGAAGGGCACACAGAGGATGAGGGAGATGATGATGAGGAGGAGGAAGGGTGTTCCGTACACAATGGTATTGTGGGTGGGCCTGTTATGTCCAGGGAGAAGGTCTCCAGGGCAGGTAGCAGTGTCTCATCCAAGGGTCTGACACCTGAGGAGTTACAGGACAGACAGGCAGAAAGGGAGTACCGATTGGAGCAAAGAAGACTAGCCCTTGAGGAGAGGAAGTTAGCAATGGCTCATGAGCTTAGCTTGAGAGAGATGGATCATAGAAGCCAGTCCAGTAGAGATGGTGGCAGCAACCATACACTGCATCCTGAAGGAGGGTGCACATTCCTAAAGACCTGGTGAAAGATTACAAGAGGGAGGATGACATATACTTGTGGTTCAAGGGGTATGAGTCTGCTCTCCACATGAATCTGGTCCCTGAAGCTCATTGGGGGGCGGGTCTGTGCAAGCACTTTGAGGTAGAGGGGAGGGATACACTGACAGCCTTAGGGGATACTCAGAATCTCACCTACTCTACCATGAAGGATGCCTTGCTTACAAGGTATGGTCTCACCCCTGAGCAGTACAAGGATAAGTTTAGGTCCTACAAGAAGAAGGAATCCCAAACATGGTTGGAATGTGTTGATTCTTATTGCAGGTCACTGGATGGTTGGGTGAAGGGTAGTAAGGTAACTACGTATGAGGGGCTTTACAATCTGATTTCTTGGGAGCACTTGTTGTTTATGTTTTCCAGAGCTGCGCCAGCACCTGATTGACAGCAAGCTGACTGACCCCAGGAAGCTTGCGCAGGAAGCGGACCGCTGGGAGAGCACTAGGGTCCAAAAGAGGTATGGGGGAGACCACGCCAAGGGTGGGCGGGGTCCCTCTCAGAAGAAAGGGGGGGTACGGGTATACAGGGGGAGGTCGCTAAAGGGCCCCAAACTGGTTCCCATGGTAAGGATTCCCAACCCCCCAGTGAAAAGAAGCCATGGTTCTCCAAAGGGAAGCCAGTGACAGGTGGTCCTCCATGTAAGTGCTATGCATGTGACCAGTTGGGTCATGTGAGGGGGACCCCAAATGCCCCAAAAGTACACTGGCACCCACTTGTGCGCCCGTCCCAGGGTTTGGCCAGTGTAGCTCTTGGGGAGGAGTTGGTTTTCAGGTGGGTGGGAACCATCTGAGATGACCCTTGTCTCACTAGGGGACAGTGAGATGGTCCAGAGAAACATAGTCACTGAAAACACCAAGAAGTACAGGCAGTGGGTGACTATCAATGGACAGAGGGTGAGGCTCTGAGAGACACAGGAGCCAGCGTGACTACAGTGAGGAGTCAGCTGGTGTGTCTGAAGAGCAGATTGATCCCCGGGTACTTCACCAAGTAGTTGCAGTGGACAACTCAGAGTGCCTGTGCAGAGTGGCGTGGGTTCCCTTTGAATGGGGGGGGGGGTCTCAGGTTCCTTGAAGGTAGCTGTGAGTCCAACCATGCCTGTTGATTGTTTGCTAGGCAATGACCTGGAGGATTCCCCCTTGGAAGGAGTTGGAACACAGGTCTCACTTGGAGATGTTGGGTCTGCCTGGGTGGGTATGCGTATCCACCCTGTCTATGGCAGCCCATCAGGGTAATCAAGAGCCCCTGGAGCCTGAAACAGTGGCCCAGGGGAGACTGCCTAGAAGAGGAAGGGCAGGGGGCGTGGGAAACTGGCCCAGAAGTTCCCACGGTCCAGGAGGAGGCGGAGCCTGAGGGTGACGCCCCGGAGCCTACAGGGGGAACAGGTGGCTTAACTGGGGGAGGTCCCTGAGCTATTGCAGTGGCAGCAGGAAGGGGGGCCCTTGTGAAGCACAGAAGACATGCCCTACTTTGGAAGGTTTGCAGCAGCAGGCTGCAGACCAGGCGGCTGGCAAGGAGCCAGGATCACACCTGATTTATTGGGAGGATGACCTCCGGTATAGCGAGCCTAAGGTTCCTGAGCCTGGGTCAGCCCGTGTGCTGGTGGTACCCCAGTGCTTTAGGGCCTTCCTACTGGGGTTGGCTCATGATGTGCCTTTAGCTGGGCATTTGGGGCAGGACAAGACCTTTGAGAGGCTTGTCCACCACTTTTACTGGCCCCTAATGCGCAGGCACTCAGATGCACATTGCAGGTCTTGTCAGACTTGTCAGGCAAGTGGCAAGAGTGGGAGGAAATGTAAGGCTCCCCTCCAGCCTTTTGCCTGTTGTCAATACTCCCTTTGAGAGGGTAGGCATTGACATTGTGGGGCCTCTGGATCCCAAGACAGCCATGGGCAACAGGTTTATCCTGGTCCTGGTGGACCATGCAACCTGGTACCCAGAAGCCATTCCTTTGAGATCAATCACTTCCCCTGTGGTGGGTCGTACTTTGATGGGGGTTTTTACCCGCATGGGGTTCCCCAAGGAAGTGGTATCTGATAGGGGTACCAACTTCATATTCACGTCTATGAGTCTCTGTGGAAGGAGTGTGGGGTATCACCCCCAAAGTAATGGTCTGGTTGAGAGATTCAGCTGCACCTTGAAAGGCATGATCATAGGCCTGTCAGAGCCCTTGAGGTGGGAAGTGGGACGTCCTCTTGCCATGCCTTCTGTTCGCCTACAGGGAGGTGCCTCAAAAGGGACTTTGGTTTAGTCCCTTTGAGCTGATTTATGGCCACCTTGTGAGGGGACCTTTGAGTCTGGTTAAGGAAGCTTTGGAGAAGCTCTTAGTAAATCTCCCCCCCCCCCCCCCAGGATGTATTCAGTTACATGCTGGCTTTGAGAAACCAGACTGCCCGCTTCAGGAGGTTTCACTCAGGAGAACCTGGAAGCAAGCCAGGAGGACATGAAACGCTTGTATGACCAGAATGCCACTCTGGTCGAGTTTCAACCTGGACAAAAAGTATGGGTGATGGCACCAGTGGAGCCTAGGGCGCTCCAGGATAAGTGGACTGGGCCATTTGAGGTGGTGGAGCGCAAGAGTGAAGTCACCTTCCTGGTGCACTTGCGGTCTCCAAGGAACCCTTAAGGGTCCCTGCATGTTAACCGCTTCAAACCTCATTTTGAGCAGACTGAACTGTCCATGCTCCTTGCGACAGATGATGGGGTAGAGGAGGAGAGCGAGCCTGTTCCTGACCTCCTGTCTGCAGGAGAAAAGATTGGTCAGTGGAGGGAGTGATCCTCTGGAGGGAGTGATCCTCTTCCCCTCCCTGACTGAGGAGCAGCAAGGTGACTGTCGCCACATTTTGGGACAGTTTTCCTCACTGTTTTCCCTGATCCCAGGAGTCACGCATTTGTGCACACATGATGTGGATACTGGTGTCAGTACACCCTATTAAACAGAATGTTTACAGGGTGGACTGACAGGGTCAGGGTATGCATTAAGGATGAGGTATCCAAAATGCTTACCCTAGGGGTTATTGAGCACTCCAGCAGTCACTTGGGCTAGCCCAGTGGTATTGGTCCCAAAGGCTGCTGCACCTGGTGCCACTCAAGACACTCAGGTTCTGTGTGGACTACCTGGGACTCAATGCGGTCAGCAAGACTGATGCACACCCCATCCCCCGAGCTGATGAGCTCATTGAACGGTTAGGTGCTGCCAAGTACCTCAGTACGTTTGCTTTAACATCTGGGTACTGGTAGATTGCCTTAACTGAGGGGGCCAAGGAGAGGTCAGCATTCTCTACACCAGATGGCCCACTTTCAATTTAAGTGATGCCATTTGGGATGAAGAATGCCCCTGCCACCTTTCAGAGGTTGGTCAACCAGGTGTTGGCAGGACTGGATGAGTTCAGTGCCGCCTACCTGGATGACATTGCTGTGTTTAGGTCCACATGGAGGAACACCTGCAACACCCCTGGAGAGTGTTAGAGGCCCTGCAGAAGGCAGGCCTCACTATTAAGGCGAGCAAGTGCCAAATAGGGCAGGGTTCTGTGGTGTACTTAGGACACCAGGTGAGGAGTGGCCAGGTGGCACCCCTACAGCCTAGGATTGACACAATTCTGGCTTGGGAGCCTACCAAGACCCAGACTAAAGTGAGAGCCTTTTTAGGTCTCACAGGATACTACAGGAGGTTTGTTAACGGATATGGTACCATTGTTACCCCCTTAACTGAGTTGACTTCTAAGAAGCAACCCAGGAAAGTGATCTGGACAGAGGCTTGCCAAAACGCTTTTGATGCCTTGAAGGCTGCTATGTGCACAGCACCTGTGCTGAAGGCACCTGACTACTCCAAGGAGTTTGTTGTGCAAGCAGATGCCTCAGAGCATGGTATTGGAGCAGTACTCTCACAGCTTAATGAAGTGGGCCTAGATCAACCTGTAGCCTTCATTAGCAGGAGGTTACTACCCAGGGAACGTAGGTGGAGTGCCATAGAACGTGAAGCGTTTGCTGTGGTCTGGGCACCGAAGAAGCTAAGACCCTACTTGTTTGGGACTCACTTCCGAGTTCAGACCGACCACAAGCCCCTCAGATGGTTAATGCAGATGAGGGGTGAGAATCCAAATCTGTTGAGGTGGTTCATTTCCCCACAGGGGATGGACTTTACAGTGGGACACTACCCTGGTACAGAACATGCCAATGCTGATGGTCTGTCCAGGTTCTTCCGCCTTAGTGATTAGACCTCCCATGAGGTTGTGTTGTTGCTCCCCACTTTCAGCTGGGGGGGACATGTGTTAGACGTTTCATCCTTGGCGTGGTCTCCCTTAACTTTTTGCCTCTGTTCCCCAGGTTGTTGATGTGCGCTGAACTCTGATTTTACTGTTTTTGGTACTCTGGGCACTTTACCACTGCTAACCAGTGCTAAAGTGCAAGTACCCCTTTACAAAATGTGAATGTAATTGGTTTATCCATGATTGGCATATTTGGTTTACTAGTAAGTCCTATTAAAGTGCACTAGAGGTGCCAGGGCCTTTAAATCAAATGCTACTAGTGGGCCTGCAGCACTGGTTGTGCCACACACATAAGTAGCTCTGTAATCATGTCTCAGACCTGCCACTGCAGTGTCTGTGTGTGTAGTTTTAACTGTAAATTCGACTTGGCAAGTGTACCCACTTGCCAGGCCTAAACCTTCCCTTTCCTTACATGTCAGACACCCCTAAGGTAGGCCCTAGTTAGCCCCAAGGGCAGGGTGCAGTGTATGGTTAAGGTAGGACATATAGTAATGTGTTTTATATGTCCTGACAGTGAAATATTGCTAAAATCGTTTTTCACTGTTGCAAGGCCTGTCCCTCTCATAGGTTAACATGGGGGCTACCTTTAAATCTGATTAAAGTATAGATTCCCTTGGGAGTGGATGGACATGTGGAGTTTGGGGTCTCTGAGCTCACAATTTAAAAATATATCTTTTAGTAAAGTTGATTTTAAGATTGTGTGTTTGAAAATGCCACTTTTAGAAAGTGGGCATGTTTTTGCTGATACCATTTCTTTGACTCTGCCTGTTTGTGGATTCCCTGTCTGGGTCAGTTAGGACAGTTGGGCTGGTTGCACCTCACACTAGACAGTGACACAAAGGGAGCTGGGGTGTAGCCTGCCATATCCTGATGAGCCATCTGTCCTAGGAGGGAGAGGAGGAGTGGTCACTCACACATGAAAGGGCTGTGCCTGCCCTCGCACAATGCAGTCTCCAAACCCCTGGTGAGTGTCTGTGGCCTGACCTGGGCAAGGCAGGATTTCACATGCAAAAGAGACTTTACTTTGAAGTAGGCCTACTTCAAAGGAGAAATTGGGTATAAGAAGGGCACCCCAAATCCACAGACTTTAGAAACCCTTCTGGAAACAAGAGGAACCTCTGCCTGGAGAAGAGCTGAAGAGCTGAGGAAGAAGAGCTGCCCTGGCTGTGACTGTTGCTTTGTGGAGCTATCCTGCAGTGCTGCTTCTGCCAGAGTAAGAGGGCAAAGACTGGACTTTGTGTGCCTTCCATCTTGAGAAGAAATCTCCAAGGTCTTGATTTAGAGCTTGCCTCCTGTTGTTTGAAGTCTCAGGGACAGCAAAGAGTTCTCTCTGCCAGCACCTGGAGTCTCTGGAGAGACTCCTACTCTGCCCCTGTCGTGCCCATCCAGTTCCTGGGACCCTGAAAGAGAAGCTGGCAGCCTAAAGACAAGGAAATCCACACACCAGAGCGCATGCTGGGAAAAGATCGACGCAACTCCGATCTGCGACTGAAGAAACGACGTGCTGCCGGCTCTGCAGCTGAGAAACGACGCTTGCAGGAAACGCGACCGAAGAATCGACGCACAGAGCAGGAGAAACGACGCGCAGCATCGCTGACGGAGGCTGGGAGATCACAAACCTGCACTGCAGGGTTTTCGGATCATCGTGCTGCTGGATTTCTGACTCAAGTACCGCTGTGCGGGGAAAAACAACGCAAGGCCTGCCCGGACCAGAGAGTGCTGACTGGATCGACGCATCGCTCTCCTGCGGAGAGAAGAAACGACGCGCCCAGACCCGGCGAATGGAGAAACGACACACGGTCCCCGCTTGTGAGTGGAATCAACGCATCCGCAAGCCCTTTTTGACTCTCACTCGCCCGTGCAGGGTTATTTTTGACACACCCCAAGGTACTTTGTCATGCTGACAGCGTTACTGCCAACATCATCTCAGCATCATCTCCTACGCCGACGATACCTCAGCTCGTCCTCTCCCTGACCAAAGACCCGCTCACCGCCAAAACAAACCTCCACGAGGGACTAAAATCCATCGCCGATTGGATGAACAACAGTCGCCTGAAACTCAACTCCGACAAGACGGAAGTCTCCTCATCCTCGGACGCACTCCCTCGGCTGGAACGACTCATGGTGGCCCTCCCGTCCTCGGACCCCCACCCACTCCCTGCCAGCCACGCAAGAAACCTCGGCTTCATCCTGGACTCCGCCCTCACCATGTCCAAACAGGTCAGCGCCGTCTCCTCCTCCTGTTTCAACACCCTCCGAATTGCTCCGCAGAATCTTCAAGTGGATTCCAACAGAAACCAGAAAGACGGTGACCCAGGCCCTCGTCAGCAGCAGACTTGACTACGGCAACGCACTCTACACAGGCATCCCAACCAAAGACATCAAACGCCTCCAACGTATCCAAAATGCCTCCGCCTGACTGATCCTCAACATACCCCCGCCGAAGTCACATCTCCCCTCACCTAAAGGAACTCCACTGGCTCCCGGTAGACAAGAGGATCACCTTCAAACTCCTGACCCACGCTCACAAGGCACTTCACAACACCGGACCCTCCTACCTCAACACCAGACTCCACTTCTACACCCCAACACGTCAACTCCGATCCGCCAACCTCGCCCTCGCCATCGTACCCCGAATCCAGCGCAAGACATCCGGCGGCAGATCCTTCTCCTTCCTCGCCGCCAAGGCCTGGAAACTCTCTCCCCACATCCCTTCGCCAGACCCAGGACCTCCTCGCATTCAGAAGGCTCCTCAAGACCTGGCTCTTCGACCGCTAAACCAGCAGCGCTCCCCCCCCCCCCCCCCCCCCCCCCAGCGCCTCGAAACCCTGACGGGTACATAGCGCGCTTTATAAATACTATGATTGATTGATTGATTGACTGTGTGTTTAAAACTTCTTAAAGACTCTTTTTGCATTTTTATTGAAAACTTGACTTGTGTATGTCGGATTTGTGTCGTTTTGGTCTTTGTTTTTGTTTAGATAAATATTTCCTATTTTTTCTAAACTGGTGTTGTCATTTTGTAGTGTTTTCATTAAGTTACTGTGTGGTGTTGGTACAAATACCTTTACACCTAGCACTCTGAAGTTAAGCCTACTGCTCTGCCAAGCTACCAAGGGGGTAAGCAGGGTTAGCTGAGGGTGATTCTCTTTTACCCTGACTAGAATGAGGGTCCTTGCTTGAACAGGGGGTAACCTGACTGTCAACCAAAGACCCCATTTCTAACAGGCATACATACATGTATTATTCACCAGTCATATAGAGATTTGCTTTGAATGCCAGTGTTCTACGCCAGTGAACAAAACCAATCAAAACATACCACCTCAGTTATCTGGTCAACTGTTAGGTGGGCCAGGATGTTAATATTATTTATTAAAAAATAGGTATTTACGTGGGGTGCGGGCATATGCTAAGTAATCTTACTTGTAGTCTGTTTTTTATTAAAGGGATGACCAATTATTAACATTTAAGAACTTTATAGTGTTTTAAAGATCCGAGCCACACTGGAGCCTCCTCCTTTGAGTTCAACAGCCACATTGTATAAGATCCATATAATTCATGAGTCCCTTTACACTGGAGGGACACAAGCAGCTCCAGCATCTAATTTGGTTACCAAACTCCTGACCTCTCTAGTGACCCACAGATTGTATCAACAGGCATCTGTAGACCTGACAAAGGGTAGGTTAGTGTTATAGCAATCTGTCACCACAGAGATATCAAAGTGAGATGAGCAGCAATAGGTGACAGAATTTGTTTTCTTGGAACTTAAGGAGTATCTGTTTTTAAATATACTATGCCCCAAAGAATAAAAACACTTTTGCTTCTCGCCCCACTCCCTCTTTTCACACTATTTTGTAAGTTATAGAACTAACATTATACACTCTTCTATGGATACCCACTAACATGTAATTTTGATTTGAGTGACATAGCTATGTTTTCACATAAAGTAGTAGAGAGTCACTTGTGGCCTAATGAATAAGTTGTAAGACTCTCTGAAGGATAAGGATGTGAGTCTCTATGTCCTCTTGAAGGTCTGAGGGTAGGGTTCAAGTAAAAAGTCAATTGTGCTCATAGTGCACCAATATGTGCACACATATCTCGTAATTGAAGAAAAGTAGCATTGACCAATAGTGTTTTTGTTCTTGGCACTCAGTCCTGGAAATATCTGTTTTGAAGATTACCATCACCAAAAAAAGCAATGTTTACTCTTTCTCCTGTTCTCTCTCCAGTTTCTACACTCCGTCCCTTCATAGTGTTCTTGAAGTGGTATACTTATCAGGGTACACTATTTTAGGAACCTCATTGATTTGTATCTTTGGATCAAATGTCATGGTTGTCTTTTCACCGAAAGCACTAGAGGCCCCCTTGTGGCATTATTGGACAAGGTGTGAGACGCTCAGTGGGAAGATTAAGTATTTGAGTACTGGTGTCTCCATGGTTGTTCTTCTTCAAAGGATGTTCCATTGCAATGCGTTTCATTTAAGCAAGTTAAAGGTGCAGCTATTTCATATTAATTATTAGTTTTCTGTCTCCCTCTCTCTCTCTTTTCTTTTTCTCTCTGTCATCCATTTTCTTCCACCTTTTCAGTTTTCCATTATTTCATTTTCCGTGTCTCGGTCTCTTCTTGCACCATCGCCACCTCTTATTTATGGGCTCCTTGATACATAAGAGAGCCCATTGGGCCCAGTGGCAGCCCCCGCTTCAGATCCTCAACTGGGGCTTCCCACGTCGCAGGAGACTGTTCTTATGACTTAGTCCTGCTGTTTACCACACAAACATACCTGCCTCTAGACAAAGCTGTTGTGTTTGATTTCCCCATTGGATGCCTTGCTATAATGTTCAATATGATAGTCAGAAATATAATATGAAAAATATTGATTTACTGTCTGTAATGCCCAGGTAGTATGGGATAATATTGAAGATACCAGAGAGATGTGTCTAAAAGTGAACGCCAGTCAGCTTTCAGGACAATAAAATGGGGGCTTCTCTCCTTCAACATAGTATTGAAAAGTATGAACATTAAAATAAATGACTAAACTATATGCTTAGTCTGATGTTCAGGCTATGAAAATGGTCATTAAAATAAATATTGATATACTTTTTATAAAGTGCAACAAATGCCTGGAGGCGTCTTGGCGCTGACATCAAGTACAGGTAGATGGCACCGAACAAGCCAGCCTTCCAGGTAGAAAACAATCAAGTTTTAAGATGCTTTCGAAAACTAGCTAGATTCACCTGAGTTCTAGGATTCAAGGGGACTATGTTCCATAACTTGCATTTGGAGTACACAAAGCTCCTGCCTCCCATGAAACTTTGTTGCAGTTGGTATTTCCAGAGTTCTAGTTATGGTTGAGCGCAGTGTCTTCTGGGTATGTACCACTTGAAACTTTTCTGCAGAGGCTTTGGGCCAATCCCACGAAGGCATTTATGGACATAAAAAGAGCTTTGAAGGCCACCCGTTTCTTAATTGGCAGCCAGTGGAGGTCAACTAACACTTGAGACACTGAGTGGAACTTAGGTAATTTCCTTAAAAAACGGGCAGCATCGTTCTGTAAAAGCTGGATTTTAGTAAATGAGCCTAAGTGAAGACCCTGATACAGAACATTGCATTAAGCCAGCCGAGATAACAACAGGCGTAATAGTAACTGATTTTGGTAATACAAAGGTGATGAAGGAAAGAATCTTCCTTAACATTTTCAATATGAAAAGAAGACAGAATGATTTTGCTAACCTGGTCTCTAGAAGTTAGGTTGAAGTCAAACATCACCCCTAAATCTTGACTTTCATCGCTGGACTGGAGGGAGTACCCAGGGACGAGGGCCACGAAGAAAAATTCCAAAAGAGGTGTCCTTGCCAAACGAGGAGAATCTCAGTTTTGTCGGAATTTAGCTTAGGGCAATCAAGCCCCATCCATTTTGCCAACTCACACATACAAATATTGAAACTCTTTGCGGCCTTCACAACACTATTCTGAATGGGCACAATAATTTAATGTGTCGTCTGCGTAAGCAATGGTGGAGAAGCCGAAAGATTAAATAATTTTCACTAAGGGGGTAAAGTAAATCTTAAACAACGTAGGGATCAAAGATGAGCCCTGGGGAATTGCCGCAGGGTAATGAGAAGGGCTTAGAGCTGAAACCCCCTGACAGACCCACCGTTCCTGTTCGAAAGAAAAGAAACCAAGAGGTCTAAAGCTGAATTGCAAAGCCAATGTGGGCTAAACGTTTGGTGAGGATGTCAGACTCGCCGTGTCGAAAGCTGCTGACAAATCAAGAAGGATCCATACCGCCTACCCGTCATTGTCTATGATGGTTCGGATCTCTTCTGAGGCTACCACCAAAGCTGTCTCGGTACTAAGGTTGGCTCTAAACCCATATTGAGAATTTTAGTAGTCTGTTCCATGCTAGACAATGTTTTCTTTTAATGTTCACTAGAAATTTAAGCAAGAAAACACTATTTTAAGACAATTTTTGCTCCGATATCCAAAAGACATTAGCAAAGCATAGTTTTCAGATATCTGGAAATAAAATTATTTAAGGAAATAAGTGGCCAGTAAGTTAGGCAGATTTCGATTTGACTGTCACATTTGCTAATTCACACTTAAGACTATATACTACCGGTGACAATGTTGAATAAATGTATTTTGGTATTTTTATATGGTATTTTATATTATAGTATTTGTTATGTTAATAAAGTTGGAGTGAATCACCTAAACACAGTGTCGTTATTAAAGTCTACACAATGGAGTGATGAATCTAATTGTGAAATACATTCTTTGACGTTTTTACACAGAATGCATACGCTATTATTTTATATATTAATAGCAATGTGTTTACGTTATTGTTTTTGTATTTTTCTATGGCCTTAGAATGTTTCCTTATAATGCGAAAATGGGTTTAAGTTGTGATATGATTTAAAATATATCTTTTGCAGCAATAAAAAACGATTTATTTATATAAAGTTGAGAGTTATGCTTTTGATTTAGATCAGGTCATTTTTAATTATACAGTGGAGTTTTTATAGGAACCACAGAAATAAGAGTAGAGGATTTTAAAAGGTATGGCGTGGTCCTTTAATGTTGAATCACTAACCTGAGAGTCAAGGAGGACCTCCAGAGATCGCGGTCTCTGCCCCTCAAAGTCCTGGGCCGGATTGCGCTATACAAAATGATGGTACTTCTCCGGTTCCTTCTTTGCTCCAGAACTACCCCTACCAGATCCCCAGGCGATGGTTCAGAGAAATGGAGACTGTCGCACGGCAGTTTCTGTGGCGCAACTCCCACCCCGACTGGCGTTTCGCTTTTGTCAGGGCGATGTATATGAGGGTGGTCTGGGGATGTCCAACCTCTACCTTTACTACCTTGCAATGCACCTGCTAGTAATCAACGACTGGTTTGGGGGTGGGGGCTAGTCGGACCCTGCCTACCAACTGGAACTCTTGACATTAGGTTTCCCCGGTTTGATGGGGATGCTATATGCTATATGGCGATCCCCTGCCACGCAAGCACCTGGAGGTGCTGATGGGGTGGAGGGCTGCGCAGCAAGAGTCGGGCTGGTGGCACCGTCTCACACAACACACCCCGCTGTGGCGGGGATCGTGGCTAAGAGATGTTTTAGCACTTGAGGTGTTTCACAAATGGGGCCTCATTGGCATATCACTGCTTGGCGATGTCTGGGCAGGATCCCACATGCGGTCCTTTCAGGAGCTTCAACAGCAGTTTTCTCTTGCTCACACCCAATTCCACAAATATCCGCAACTCCGTCATGCACTACATGTAGATGTTCAGACCGGAACAGTCCTGCCAGAGTTCAGTCCCATTGAGGCCAAGATACAGATGGGGGGGGGTGGTTCGGTAAAGGGGGTGTGTCGCGCATATATCGTACTCTGGTCACAAACACAGCTTCGACCCTTGACAGGCTCCGGGAGCAATGGGAACAATGGGTGGGTCCAATGGATGACGAGGACTGGAGGGACGCCTTGATGGCCCCGAGGTTGTTGACCATGACCTTCCGTCTCCGAGTAGTGCAGACCTACTTTCTCCACTATCTTACCCCTGCAAAACTACACAGAATGGGCCTCCAGTCCCAAGCTGACTTTCCACGATGTGCAGGCGCAGATGCAGACTTCTTCAATATGGTGTGGACCTGCCCACACATTGCATCCTACTGGCGGGCGCTGGTGGCAGAGATCGCCAGAGTCTTGCGGGCAGAGGTGGAGGTTGCCCTGGTGTAAATCCTACTGGGAGTCCTTGAGGGGGTGGGTTCCAGCAGAGCGGACCGGGCTTTTGTCGGAATGGCCTGTTTAGTGGCCAAGAGGGACATCGCAGTGAACTGGAAAGCGGAGACGACTCCCGCAGTAGCAAAGTGGCGCAAGGGAGTTGACTGGTGTGCTCAGCAGGAAAAACTTGTTTATGAGGCAAGGGGCTGCCCCACTAAGCATGATAGGGTGTGGGGGAAGTGGATGGAGACCTGGGGAGAGGGGGCTGCTGATATGTAGTAATGTAAGCTTGTAATGTGTGTTGTCTCCAATTCTCAATGACAGCCTTGACCGTATGTCTTTGCTCTACTCTTGAGAATCGTGCAGTGCTCAGTTTGTGTCATACCATTGCGACCTGTCGGGCTTCATGTTGGTATATAAACCTAATAAAGATGTTTATAATAAAAACCCTACTGGAATCAAAACTACCAATCTGCACTGACCACCTACAATATTTTTCACAGTAAAAGATGTGTTTTTTTTTTAAGACACCATGACCATACAAGGAATGTGACTTTCATTACAACATTTGATGTAAAACAGTATTATGAAATCATAACAGTCTTAATACTAGGCTCTCAAAAGATTGCAGGAGTTCTCTAAATAGATACTCTTACCTCAGAATTGCATTGATTCTGATTCAACAAAATGCTGGGTAGCCGACCTCCGATGACCTTGCACAGTTGACCCAGGCACCTCAGCTGCCCACTACTTACTGCTTTGGATCCAGGTAAATTGAAACTTTAGGAAGATGCCAGGGTTCTAGAAGCTGTTTCTCTGCCTTTAAAAAAACCCTGAGATCAGGGACAGCAAGGGCTGTAGCAGATGTACTGCCTGGCTAGGTGTAGCATCTACTTCCACTGGCTTCCCCTAAATAAGTCCATGCCAATGTGTGTCTCACAATCCATCTGTACTCACTAAACCCTAAAGGAGGTCACTAGTTAAAACATGTTTGTTCTTCCCAAACATCACAAAGTCAATGCCATAGTTAGTCCAGTGATGGGGACCTGACTGGAGTATCAAATGAGAATCTACCAGCAGGCAAATCTTATTTTAATGCAATTATTCCATAATGTATTTTCCTGTGTACATGACCCAAACACCCATCTTGCAAGTGAATGTGTTCTGTTTTCAGCTGGTAGCCTGTGTGTATGAGGATTGCTGATAATTAATCTTGC
This sequence comes from Pleurodeles waltl, assembly GCF_031143425.1. Classification (NCBI taxonomy): domain Eukaryota; kingdom Metazoa; phylum Chordata; class Amphibia; order Caudata; family Salamandridae; genus Pleurodeles; species Pleurodeles waltl. Next base: position 83,723,997 of record NC_090451.1, read on the forward strand.
ATCTGTTTACTTGCTGGTCCGCACTATACAAAACCACAAAACTAATCAGGTAGCCAAGAATATTGCATAGCAATCCTTCCTGCAAATCATAAATACAAGAATCAAGCTCAGAGGAGTGAAACGTTTGCTGTCACTCTATCATGGTGAGGCCTGTGTGTAAACGTGACTTCTCGCTGCAGACATGAAAAATGAGTCACACCACCCCCCCGAAGGCCTGCTGTGATCCACATCCCCTCTTCACAATCACATGAAGATAGTAGCAAGCATTTGCTCTTGTGGTAGAAGGTGTGAAAAAGAAAGGGCAGGAAATAGAACTTCATGTTGTTTAAAGCTAAGGTTGGGATGTGTCTTGAATATGCACCGGCTGAAAAAATTGTGCCCCTGCGAACCATACTCCCTGTGTAACCCTTCTCATGTGGTCACTGTGCATGGCCATTTCCTTTGTGAATGTAATGGCAGGTGCCCCATTGCACAGTCCTGCCTGATCCCTATAGGTGGAATGGAGGCCACAAGAAAACTCCATTGTCGATGACGCAGGGACGATTAGTTTAGATTTTGTTGAAGCTGAATCGAGAATCTGCAGTCTATGTTGTACATCTCCCTGCCAAAGTTGTGCTTCTCCTACTCTATTCAAAGTTGGTTGTAGAGCTGGTTTTCCACCAGAGGAGCCTCAAATGGCTAAACTGTGGCAAACCCCTGGCGTTGCAGGCCATCTGTCATCAAGATGTCCGGTCGCGGTGATGGTCAGCAGATTTCCTGCCTAGACAAAGCATGTCTTACAACATGTACCTTTCATGCTCCTCTACCGGCTGTGTAGGTTACTGTAGGTCAATTTAATAGTGTTCCATTTAAATGGCTGTTCTTTAATGCTCTAAAAGGTTTTACTAAGAGGTGGCTTGATGGTATTTCATAATCTTGGTATTTTGTGTTTCACTAAATTGTGGATGTCTTAGAATTGCTTATCTGCACCTATACCCAAGCCCATGTTCTCATTACAAAGTCTGACTGCTTCATGGTGGTTTCCTTTTAACCCTTTAAAATACTTAATCTCAGTTAGCTTATTAATACGTTACTTTCCTCTTGAAACACTTGCAAGCTAAATGTCCATGTGAACGAATTTTTTAGTTGAATTTTCCTTGGAAAAATAAAGCAATAATGCAATGAGTGGAATCGTTGTATGAATCTGAGGCAAAACAAATTGCTCTGGACCACATTCCAGTCCATAACTATCTTGCCTTCAGCACCTCTACAAAAAGGGATAAACCACCTACAAATCAGCCTTGATGCTGCCCAATATGTACTTTTCATCCCAGACTGCTAAGCTGCATCCCTTCTGAACAGGAACACAAGCGAACCCAGATCGTTTGACTTTGTTGGTTAGTGTGGGACTGTAACCACTTTCACCTCATCAATGTTGTGAGCATCCATGAGGGCACAAATTGGAGGTCAACGTGGGCGAATGGAGACACCACACTAGTTTTATAGTGGGGACTTGTCCCCTTAGCCTAGGGAGGCTCATTGACCTTCTTTTCATAGTGAATCTGAAAACTTGCGACATCATTATCCTTGTGCCCAGCTGATCTGATTATCCCATACACAATGTGTGCAATCTGGTCAGGGGGTACGCCTTCAGCCCCACGCGCCACTGCAAAGGGGATTCTTTTTAGAGCTCTTTCTTGAATTGAGAACTGGAGACCTTTGATCATTCCACCTCCTAGAATGGTGGAATTTGATCCTTTTATAATTTCATTCTGGTTAGGAAAAGTAAATAGGAAACAAATGCATTAACATCAAACAATTGATTAACTTTTATAGATGCATTAAAGACCGCAGTTTTTAAGTCCATCACGATTTAATCGTTTCTATAAAAAGTTGTTTCTAGGCCCAATTACCTTTTATATTTGTAAAACATGCAGGTGATTTACCAATTGTAAAATTCTTTTTCATGTTTGTATGAGTGAATATATTTATTTTTTGTTTTTGTAACTCTTATGCAATGAGGAGGCCTCTTCAGCCTGCTAATAAAACATGCCAAGATCAAAAACCCTGGCCAGATGTGCAAAGCATTTTTACGGTAACAAACACTCCGATTCAGAATTTGTGGCCCCCGAAATACTCTTCCTAATGTTCCAGTCTAAGTTTTAGAAGTAGGTAAACTTTTACCAGCTCCTAAAATGAGAACAAAACCCTATACTGATGTGGTATTTGGAAGAGGCCTATTCTGACTATCCCATCTTAATATAAAATTGATGAGTGTAAAAAAAACTTTGTTGGAGAGTAGACGGTGGTGGAGGAGGTCACTGACAAATTTCAAACTGTACAAAAAAGGAAACTTCTTGTTTTGTTTTTTTAAACAAATGCAGCATTGTTTACATTAAGAAAAACTGGCTGCATTAAAAATTGCTTTATTTAATGCTGATCACAGAATTTTCCGAACCCGTTTAGTACATAGATGCGTTTGTAAAAATTCTATAATGACACTATACAAATTCCCATTAGTTTTGTATGACTGATATTTAGTACACGTGGCCCCAAGTTTTTAATGTTTCATAAACAAATGCCCTTGACATTGTATGTCCTGAAATCAACATGATAAGTTCACAATGATAACACTAAGGGTATAAGGTTACTTAAACAATCTATGTATTCCTTTATTTATGTTTTACTTCATGGCAGAGAAACACCTTTGTTCAATGTTTTATAATATTCACATGATTATGTGCTTATAAATGTGTGAATTGTTCAATAAGTGCAGGTTTCTGGATTTCAAAACACAGGCATTGCTTTATATTCATAGACAATAAGTAGGTCTACATAGCATAGCTGTGTCTTCATGGATGCATACACTGAAAACTCCTATTTAACATTCATCCATCCCACATTGCACTCGTTACATCTCATCTGTGACTGTAAAAAAAGGCGCATCCCCTTTAAAGTGATAGATACGTTAAGACTGTGACGTGACTTCCTGTGATGTCCTTCTGCATTATCACCCCACCCGCTGTTTAGGGCTCGCGCCTTAGCTCCTAGCTTAGGAGCCGAAACGTGGCGAGTTGTTTCAGGGACGATGGTGTGCTAACCATGAACCCTTTATGACTTCTTCCAGTGTGAGTGGTCTCCCCAAAGGGGCCTGTTCGTTAGTGAGGGACTTTTCATTTGCATGATTACTCATAAGAGTTTACCTCTCATACATGTTTCTGCCATCATTTCACTTGAGACAGATCTCATCCCTCTGCTACCTCTAGTCTGTAAACTCCTAACAACTTATTCACACAAACATTGTATAGTGTGGATGATCATTTCTTAAATAGACTGATTATTTATTTTTTGTTATGGTTTGAGTGGTGGGAATGACAATAAGGTTCACTGCTCGTGGTGAGTATATTGAAAGGTATTTGCATAAGGCACTACCACTGGGGTGTTTCCTGCTTTGGGGTGTTTTCTGCTTTGGTTGATCAACAGGCAAGTGTGGTGGTGTTTCTGCACAGACTAGAGCTGTTGTTAGTCTGAATCTTTGGTGCTTTATCCCACTAACCTCTGATGTTTACTGGTGATGTCTAAAAGGGGCAGTGGATCTGCTTGTCATCTGGTTACGGGTGGAGAGATGCCATTTTGCAGATGTTGATCCACTTTACTCTTGCTGGTAGTGGTTGGTTTTGTTTGCATAGCGTTGAGTTTTAACATTGGTTGCTTAGTTAGCATCCTGAAGTAATCTGTTATCTACGCATAAGGCCAAATGTGCGAAGCCTGTTTTAATTTCTTAATGGTCCGAATCGGTAATTGGAGCCATTAATTAATACAAACTGGGCTTTTCTTATGTACAAAGCCCTTTAGGGAATCGCAAAACTGCAATTTCTACCCTGCAAAAATCGCAATTTGCGATTCCCAGAATAGGAAATTTGCGCACAGGGATCTTCTATTTGCGATTCCTATTTTGATGTACCATGCATTTCCTAAATGCGACTTGAAAGTCGATGGTAATAGGTGCATTTTCAAAAAAGCACCCAAAGTGCTTTTTTAAAAATTGCAATAGAGCACACACATGCCCCTTAGGCATATGTGTGCTCTAGAAGTGCACCCCTATTTTTGGGGTGCACCACGAGTGTTCCTTTACCCATTGCCATCCTTGGTTTTGCATTTTCTAAATAGCAATTTCCTAATAAGAAATCGCTATTGAGGAAATGCAAAACCGGCCCAATGACTCAAATGCTATGGGATTTCTTAGTAGCGATTTCCTCACAGCGATTCCTACTTTGTAGGAATCACTACGAAAAAATCAGTATCTTAGTACATAGCATTTTGCATTTCTTAAATAGCGATTTCTATGAAGTCTCTATTTATGAAATGCAAAATTGTACTTTCTCACATCTGGCCCTTAGTGGTTTATAAAACTCCAGAATAAACAACTGAATAAATTATTAGTTGTTGTGCTTGCTTTTCCTTCTCATGCTCTCTTATGTTTTCCTCAAGGAAGGAGTTGTCTTCTGTGTGTCCTTCGTTGTATCTCTACGGGAGGGGTGTGTATGGAAGCCATTGTGCGCATGTTACCTTTGATTTCCGTGTACACTGATGGCAGGATACTAAACCGGTGGTTAGTTAATTGCACAAAAAGGCTGAGTTGGATGACACTGCCTTTCCAACTTTGGTTTTATTTTCCATTACACCAAATTCCTGTGCCACAATTAAGTCTATTTATTATTCAGCTTGTGACCTGAGCCCTCCTACATGGTTCAACAGCAAGGCGCTCTCTCCTTTTTCAAGGATATTTCATTTTATCATATTGCTAATCACCTTATGTCTCAAGCCTCCCAACCCTTATACGCCTCTATGCCTAGGAAACTGTTATCGAATACTATTGAAATTAAACTATCTGTTTCCAGGGCCAGACACCCCGTCCCCCAGGATATTGAGATATGGCTTAGCAAATTGTGCAGCATAAATGTGGAAATCTTGCTGCACAAGTATGGAAGTTGTGTGCATTTTTGCTGCACTTTATTTTGATAAAAAATTAACCCCCCCCACCCTCGACTTGCTGTGTGCCCCGTGGGCGACGGGCCCAAAACTTGATAAAAACTAATGGCCCCGGGGTGTCCCGTGGGCAGCGGCCTGGAGGTGGAGGGGGCATTTCTTTTACCAAGCTTTGGTGGTTGCGCAATATTTGTCTTGCTTGGCCTCTGTGTTATTTTTCGGCAGAGTAGACCACCTGTGGCTTTTGTCACACCTACATCTAATGGGTCTTTGAGAACAGGTGTTTGCAAAGAATCCATATATTGTTGCATTTCCTGTGGATCTTCCTTATCACCTTTTAGCATGTATGTTCCTCCCTTGGTTAGGTTGATCCCATCCTTTGTGTTTTCTTCCTACCTATATGTTGATAGCAGTTGGATCCCACAAAACATGGTGATGTAGGTGCAAGCATCGCGAATTTTGAAGCTTGCTTAGTGGCTATTATTAATTCATACGGCCCCAGTCCGCAACATGAAGACATTGGGTGTAATAATTGATAACAATCACACTATTATCCATTGTGTGTAATTTAAAATCACACATAAGCACAAGGGTTCAAAGTTTACCTTTGATGCATGCCACGCCACTGCCAATTGCCGACGTCGCTGGACACCACGGCTACCTAGTCTTGATCCCACCTCAGGCCACTTTTTTCCCATTACCCTAGGTTCCCTCTCTCTATAGCTCACTCTTGCATGTTCTTTCCATCCTTCTTTCTGTCTTTGCCACAACTTTCCCTTTTTACTCTTTCTTTATTTTCTGTCTTTCTCAGTCTTTTGCACAAAGGCCCGTATTTATACTTTTTTTTGTGCCTCATTTGCGCCATTTGTTTATGCAAAAGCGTCGCAAACTTACAAAATACATTTATATTTTGTACGTTTGTGCCACTTTTGCATCACAAAATGGCACAAATGCAGCACAAAAAAGTATAAATACGGGCCTAAGTCTCATGATAGAAAAAAAGCCCAGGACACAAACGCCAGTGTTGGTGCCCTCCACCTGCTAGACCCACATAAATTAATCATTAATCTTCCCAAATTAATCATGCATATAAAATCTTCTATTTTAAACGCCAGAGACAGTAAATAAGTTTTGCTATTTCTGTTTTTATTATTTATTTAATTAAGCCTGGACTATAGCTGTGAATTACATCTGGGGGCCTGCGATCCCCCACTTTGTGAAGTATGATGGATACACAATGCCGCATCAAGAGACCTTTGAAAGCTTGAGCAGAAAAATCATATCTCTCCTGCTTTGGCCTTTCTAAAATGGCTATGATTCAAGAAAGCATGAAGCACAAATAAAGCCTCTTGGTAATTGTAAAAACCAACTTACTCTAAGCACTCTCTGTTCCTTTTTAATAGTTTCTCTATGATCCAAACAGTTTATTTCATTAACTTTGGCTCTTCTTTTGCTGGGTCAAGACAATTGATGAGATCACAGATCTACTCATATGTACACAATCAATGCTATAGTTCTTCACAGACCTATTCATGTATGGTTCCAAGATGCCGCCATGAGAATGTCACGCCTAGAAGTACATTGACCAGTTTAGAGCCTTTATTCTGATTAAGTGATTTTTTTTAATTTCAATCTAACCTCAACCACCTACCTCCAACTAATGCCCATCCTTGAATTGCTCTTTTCTAAAAATAAATGTTAGATTCCTAAATTTTTGTAAGACTTTTTGGAGTCCTTAAAAGCATAACAAGCTTGAAACGTGTGTCCACTGTGAAATATTTTTGTAAAGTCACTTTGGCTTTTTGTTACTGATGTGGGCATGAAAGATCTGCAATTGGTGTTTTCTGCAATAGTGGTTCCGTTTAATAAGGAGTTCCTCAAAAACATAATGTAAAAAAAAAATATGCACTAGTTCAAACAGAATGTTGTTTCCTACTGAAATCACATGCTATAAACTAGGGTACAATAGAGGTGAATCTATGGTAGATATTTTGGATATCCTCACTAGATCGATTTGCAAACACAGAATCTAAATGGAATTAATTTATGTAGTAAATGGTAATTCTGGAAATGTGGCCAAAATCCAGTGATCTCGGGCTGTGTTTGATAGCACCGACATAAGCTCTACAGGCGGCCTCCTTATATCGGCATTAATGCAATACAGACACAACCACTTTACCACTCCAGTGTTAACATCACAAACAACTACAAAAGCGAATGGTCCAATATTCTCAATATGTCTCCTTGGTCCATGTGCACACATACTTGTGACCATGTCTGTTTCACATTGCTTGACCCTTGCTCTAGGCTACATAATAGAAACACAAAGTAGGAAAATTGAGGTTTTGGTAACGTTCATGTTTTTTTGAACACTCAATGAGAAGAAGATATATCTGAGTTCTTGAATGGAGTCATGTCTGCAGCCAGTGCTGTGAGACTGTTGTTTGTGAAAGGATTACTTCCTGCATAAGAAAAATCTGGGTGCAAAAGACTTGTGTGGTCAGAGCTGTGGTAGCTTGGGTTGGTTATGGGACACCATAACATGGTTTCTGGGAAAGCATTCGCTGCCAAGGAAGAGGCGTCGTGCCAGGTAATCCCTGGATTCCTCTTCAGCACATGGCCTGTATTGGTGCTTAAGCTGTTGAAGGCACTGGTTTGTGGGAGTGGGAAACGAGTCATCGCTGTTTGATCTGAGAAGAGCTTTCTGTCAGTATCCCTGATTGAGGAAACCGGGAAATCATGGCCATCAACCACCTTGGTCTCTTCACTTTTTGCTTTCTTGAGCTTTAGTTTGCAGGACAGCTCTGGGTCTGCCAAATATGCTGGAGACTCTTGTAGACAATTTCTGTCATCCTTGCAAAAGTGTTTGTTCATGATGAAGTTCTGGAGGGGCACAATAATCCCCTTCACTGGGTCATTGTTAAGTTTGCTCAGGTTGGTGGGCTCAGCATTTAAGCAGTGGACCATCAGCTCTTTGTCTGGAGGCATACGGCTCAGGTAGGGACTTTGAAGAAGACTACAGGTTCTTGTGAATGGTAATTCCCAGGCTGGTGTTGGGCCACTGGACACCACGTTCGGCCACATACGGTAGCCCCAGATGTTAGGCAGAACCGGAGTTATCATGTGGCACGAATGTGCAGAAAAGGGTTGGTGGTCCTTCATTAGCATGTCACACTGCAACTTGGCTAACCTAAGCTCAGCTTTCAAGCGTGCATTCTCCTCCATGATGGCCACCTGCTTCCCTTCCATCACCAGGTCATTAATTCTTTTTTTTTCCCTGGAGCGTTTGGCTGCATCATTATTCTTTTTTCTTTTGTCCCAGTAGCTAGAGTCCTTTTTGTCAGCTGGGGTGAATGTTTTTTTTCTTCGGGTGACGATGCTCGAGATCTTTTTTCGAGCCCGGATACCCATGGGGTTGCACGCAACTAGTGTAGACTGTGGGTAGCAAGTGAGTGGCTTAGAAGACCAGTCATCTTTGGTGCTTTTAGATACAGAGGTGGGTGTGGGGTATTTCGGCCCGATATTGGCACTGGAAGTCAACATTCTTCAGATGAATGAATACAAGCTACAATAAAATATCAAGTAAACATGTTTAGGATGCTCAGTTAATCACATTCTAAAGAAGTACTCACTCTGAAAATTTACACATAAAGCAGAAAAAGAGCATAATTTGTGAACTTAATGTACAGTTACAAAACAAAGCTTAGACTTTGACAAGAAATAAATGTTGAATCATGATGAAGGAACAGGTTAGTAGTTAACATAGCAAGGATCATGTGGCAACTCATTGTAACTTATGTAGCATCAGCTGATTCTCACGAAACAGTTCCTACTGCATTAATGCACACTGCGCAGAAGGACATTCCTATGAACCTTGATGGTGGTCTAAGTAGTGAAGCAAAGCACTGAATATTATTTAAGACATTTCTACCACCATTAAATTGTTACCAAAGTAAAGGCAAGTATTTATGAAGACCTCCATGATTGGTTCACCACCAAGACCTGCCCACCCCATCCACTGCCACTGCACCCAAAGACTCCACCCCCTGCCACCCCTCCACCACTGGACCCCCCCGCACCTCAGGAGACACTCTCAAGATCATGAAATCAATACACTCTGCAGCGCCCTCATACCCATGCCCTCACCACATCTTCAACCGAGCCAGTGCCATCATCGCCCCTGAACTATGCTGCACCATCAACTGCTCCATCAAGGCCACCACCTTCCCGGAAGGCTGGAAACACGCGGAGATCAACCCTCTATTGACGAAGCCCTCCACCAACCTGACGGGCCAGAAAAAACTACAGACCCATCTCACTGCTCCTCTACCCAGACAAAGTCATCGAGATGCCCATCGACACCCAACTCTCCGAATTCATTGAGACCTACCACATCCTGGGCCCCTCCCAATCTGGAATCAGGAGCAACCACAGTACAGAGAGTGCACTCCTTGCAGCCACAGATGACATCCACACCCTCCTCGACTGCAGTGAAACAGCAGTCCTCGTCCTCCTGGACTTCTCCACTGCTTTCAATCCTGTCTCCCACACCACCTTCTACACCAGACTTCATGACACCAGCATCCATGGCAAAGCCCTTGTGTGGATCCGTTCCTTTCTCACTGGCCGAACCCAGAGAGCCAGGCTCCCACTATTCACCTCAAAACCAACTGAGACCAGCTGCGGTGTCCCCCAGGGCTCCTCCCAGAGCCCCACCCTCTTCAATATCTACATGACCTCGCTCGCTAACATCATCAAACACCATGGTCTCAACATTGTCTCCTATGCCGATGACACCCAACTGATTCTCTCCCCCACAGACGAACCAACAGCCAATAACAACTTCCAACAGCGGGATGAAGGCAGTCGCTGCCTGGATGAAAGACCACTGCCTCATGCTCAACTCCAACAAGACTGAGGTCCTCATCCTGGGCTCAACCCCATCCACCTGGGATTACTCCTGGTGGCCCGCAACTCTCTGGCCCCCCTCACCCAACGACCGTGCACGCAGCCTCAGCATCATACTCAACTCCTCGTTCTCAAGGGCCCGCCAAGTCAACGCCGTCTCATCATTGTGCTTCCACACGCTTCATCTGCTCCGAAAGATCTTCAAATGGATCCCCGTGGAGAGAAAAAGAACAGTCACCCAGGCACTCGTCAGAAGCAAGCTTGCCTATGGCATCACCAAACAAGACTCCAAAGAATCTAGAACGCTGCGGCTAAACTCTTTCTGGACATCCCCTGCCACAACTACATTACCGCACACCTGAGAGACCTCCACTGGTTACCGATCAACAAAAGAATCACCTTCAAGCTCCTCACACATGCACACAAGGCCCTAAACAACATCGGACCCGCCTACCTCAACCATCATCTCTCTTCTACACTCCCACTAGACAGCTCAGCTCCACCCCAAGGATCCGTAAGAACTTAGTAGGAGGAAGATGCTTCTCCTACCTCGCAACACAGACCTGGAACACGCTGCCTCTCCACCTCAGGAATGCCACTCATTGATCCAGTTCAGGAAGGACCTCAAGAGCTGGCTCTTCGACTGATCCACATCCTTCCCCGTCAGTGCCTTGAGACCCACCCAGGCGATAAGGCGTGATTTACAAATACCTGATTGATTGATTTTTCACTCACTGAATTAAGGATACATCTTGACGTCTCTTCTCAGTAGGTATGTGGTACTTACAAATCTAGCCGAAAGGAAGCACATTGCTGAATAGTGTCAAAGGCAGAGATAAAACCAATGTGTGATTTGAGGAGTAGCTTGTTTCTAGAGCTAGAGTGGACTACCACTGCCGTATGATGTAGTGCTTTTTAAAGGCTTTTTTTATGTGGTATGTCTGCAGATCGTCCCTAAATTGGATCATGGGTGGAGCTGTTTTGATGGATTGGTGGATGTCATTCGAAATCATTGCCACAAGTTTGCCGAGAGCAACCAGAGATGATAAGCTTGTAAGGCAGGTAGGCGGAGCTGATGGTTGTAATAGCCAGTATAAGGAAGAAAGTGGAGTTCTACCAGGCTGGGGGTGCACTGGTCAAATTTCTTCAGGCCCTTGATCAGGTATGCCGCTGAGAGGGCACTATCCTGAAAGGTATCAGTGTTGACTCAAGAAGACTGGGTGTTGCCACCCTACAGATGTGACAGTACGAGCACTTGAACAGCAGTTATGCAATAACTTTCTGAAAGGAACAATATTACTCTGTTTAGTAGCAAGCTGTTACACAGCTTTCTTGGTTTTCTTGAGGATATGTTGCTTCGTGTCCATGGTACATTTTAGTGATTTGTCACCGGGTGAAAGTTAAGGTTCAAATCTGGGCAGGCTTATGTTGCTAAACCGATTTAGACTAGTTGTGTTTTTTTGTTCTTGGTAAATAGAAGGAATTCTGTTTCCATTGCAGTTTATTTTCTCGGTGGTGACAGACCTCTGATCCTCTGTGATATGCAGGCAGCGTTTGAGTCGTTGGATTCGGTGGTGGAGAAGACTGTCGTGTGCGGCTGTGTAGATCAGCATTATTAGTTCATTTGAATGCTTTTATCAGTGAGCATAGACCAAGCAGCTCCTTGTAGAATTTGCAGAGGAGCCATGATAGAATTCTGGGGCACTTCAGAGGTGTCATAGGAAGGTTCTGGAACTTGAGGGTGCCCTTGTGAACAAACTGGCATTGGTTGAATAGGTAGGGGAGAGCCGGTGAAAGATGCAACTCATAAATCTTAATCAATGCTTGTGGCATGGATAAGGATGGGATGGTCGACAGTGTTGAGGCGGGTTGAAGGTTCAGCAGCATCAGGATGTACGAGTTCTGATTATCTGGGTTGAATGATAGAACCACTCATGCCGGGACAATTTATTCCTTTACAACAAGGCTTTGGGCCTCAGGACAGGTTAGGGGGTTGTATTACAGCACCACGCATGCCTTTTTAACGAATTTCATTGTAAAAGCATGATTAGTAAAGGCATATGTGGAAACAGCTTGCTTGGTGCTGTAATACAACCCCCTCACCTGTCCTGAGGCCATAAACAACCCGCACCCCGAAAACCTAAACTACCCTGAGCCCCCCCTCCACCCACCCTGAGGCCTAAAAAAAAACTATCCCAACCCCCACACATGCCCCTAAAAACTAAAGTACCTCGACCCCCCCACCCACCCTGAACCCTAAAATAAAAACTACCCCCGAACCCTCCACCCCATGCCCAATAAAACTAAACTAACCCGATACCCCCAACCCGCTCTGAGCCCTAAAACCTTCCCCAATAAGTAAAATACCCCGACATCCTCCATCTACCCTAAGTAGTAAAAAAAAAAAAAAAAAACTATCCGACTCCCCATCCCTAAAAACTAAATTATCCTGACGCCGCCACCCACCCAGAGTCCTAAAAGAACAACTACCTCGACCCCCACCCCTAAAACATAAAATACCCTGACACCCCCACCCACCTTTATCCCTAAACCCACCCCACAGCTAAACACTCCCGACCAACCCTGCCCCAACCCCACTTACCTCACAACATCCTCTCCGGATCCTTCCTCCTATTCTCTCCTCCCTCTGTTCCGTAAACCTTCCTTACCCCTCGAAAAAAAATATAGTCTGCCCCACCCTAAGCCCTAAATAAAATAAAAAAATATCCAAACCACCCCTCCCCTAAAAAAAAAATAGCCTGACCCTCCCCACACTAAGCCCTATAAAAAAAAAAATACCCAAACCCCCCACCCGCCCCTTAAAAAAGTAGCCCCCCAGTCCTTAATCAACCCCACCCCTGCCTCAGCCCCAGCCTCACTTACCCCACCACGTCCTGTCCCGAACAAAATATGGCTTTTTCTGTGTCTTAACCACGCATATACATAGTTTGGCACATCCGTGGTTAAAGCACAGAAAAAACATTCCTTGTTCCAGCAAGCGTGGTTTACGCTTGCGTGGGAAACGTCCGCATTGTTTGCATGTTGTTAAGGACGTCTTCCATTTATCTGGAGCCCGAAGCCCACGTCTTTAATTGTAAGGTGGCTGGCTGTCTCTGTGCTGCGATCTGATCTGAATTTGCACGGGTGGTCATGCAGGGCATGACGGGTGATGATGTGATTTTAGCGTTGTGCATAGACTGGTTATTTGTGATCTTGCCCAAAGAGAGTAGGTAAGTGAAGGGCCAGTAGTTTGCAAGGTCATCAGCTTAGGGCCTGATTTAGAGTTTGACAGGTGGGTTACTCCCTCACAATGTGATATATCTTGTCCACCTTATTACACGTGTCATGGGTGACAATGCACTTGTAGTAAGGTAGACAGGATATCTGTCACTTTTGTGATGGCGTAATCCATCCTCCAAACATCTATATAAGGGTGAAGAATGTAATACTAGTGGAAGCAATAGTCTTCCCTTGAATGTCCTGTGGTACATGTGAAGCTGAAGTATGTCCTATATGGTGACGTGCCAGATGTGTCAGGCTTGGACCCAATTCGCTTGAGGTCTTGAAGCACCTTCAGGTTGAAACTTGTCCACTGAGCGTAGATAATTCCTTGACTGTTGCTGAGTGTGGCTTAGTCTGATGGTTGAAACAATTTCAGATGCTCTGAATAAGAATTGTGGATGCAAACGAAAAATTAAGCTGTTCAGTATAATTTATCAAAGAGAGGTTGGTGTGATACAGCATACCAAACAGTGAAATTATAAGTTATGCCTTTGATGAAAAAATCTTCGTCCTTATGTTAAGGTTGGAGCAGAATGTCGTAGGACTTTATGGCAGGGCGATCATATCTGGGGCTTAAGCAATTTACAAACTGTTTTATTTTTGGAGCCTAATAAGTGTTTACTGTTGATATTTTATTTGGGGTCTGCTTAGCTGGGACCCTGTAAAAATGAAATGAAACATTATATAATTTTGGCTTTCTATATGTCTGGGCTATTTTTCTTATTTTAGTGCTCCTTGTAAGAACATCTTCCCTTTTGGGCCCTTAAGCTTTTGATATTCTAAAGATGATGCCCAACAGAAGAAACTATGTATCCATGGTAGTGAATTATGGAACACATTCAGAAATAATTAAAATATTGATTGATTAACTGACAACGTGTTGTGAGACAGAAGCCCTGTAAGACAGATTCCTCTGCTATTTTGGAGTATTTGTACAATCTCTTTAGCATTTGCTCAAGAGTGTTAGCACGTACTTAAAGGAGTCTGTAAAACACCCCACTGCTACTGTTTTTTTAAACATATATTTAATTTTGTTCAGTCTTTCATTTTCTGATGTGAGAATAAACCTGAAGTTTTGTTTTTCGCGAACCCACCCTACCTCCCAGAACAGACTTTCTGACGCATTGATTACAACAATATTTTGTTATTTATTTTTATTAGTTTTACATTTTGGAGCCACTGGTGGAGTTACTGGTTGGGCTTAAAGCCTCTGGCGCTGCAAAGAATCCCAGGCGTTCGCAGGGGACTCCCTATGGCAGGTCCTCGACCTGAAAGCGACAGCGCTCGATATACAAAAACTAGAACCTAAGCAGCTAAGGGGATGGCTTAGTACCACCCCATCTAGTCCGGGGGCAAGTAGTATGCAGAACTATACTGTCCAGAAGTGATTCAAGCTTGACAGACATTATTGAAGGCTGAGCAATAGCTGGTAAATAGTCCCAATGCAGGAGGCAGTCTGATTGGGTCGTTTTGTCACTCGCTACCGATGAGAGCCTGGAAGTCAACAAATAATTGTGTTTCATGAAATAGCAACAAAATAGTTTGAATACCGACTCTAGAATATCGATGGGACAAAAGATTGAAAAGAAATATCAACAGGTAAGTAAATCTAGGTCTTCTATACCCAACTCCACATATAGGTACCTAAATGGTACAAATATCTTCAATATATGTAGATGTGATGTTAGGAAAAGTAAATCTATACTTCCCTGTAAGCATTTACCTTTTGATATTTTGTCCCTTGATTCTTTGGTTGGACAGGCAATTATTTTGCTATAGAAGTGGATTTATATAGGAGATATAAGAGGAGTAGAAGCTAAGGGAGACCTAAAAAGAGAATAAAAGATTAAAAAGCCATGTTGTAGTAAAAGAGCTAAAGCAAGGTGATGTGCAGTTCAATTATGGACTCCTCAAATATGGGCTTTCTCCATTTCAATCGAGGACTTTCAAAGGATATTTGACTAACTGGATTGATGGGAATCCTAGAAAATTGTTCAAAGTGTTCAAAAATACAAATTGATTCAAATATCTGTATCATTCAAATGGCGCTCTTCTCTAAACGTATTCAAATGTTAATATTAAAATCAGATGTTTTCAAACGTTCTTGTTGACATTTTCCTAATTGTTGTTATGTGTTATAATTAAGGAGATTCACATCAATTGGTATTTTGGGGGGAAAGTTCAGTCAAATTTCTAAGCTCCCAAAAAATCAATTTAGTTCATTGTTTTTAGTTATTGTTTGCAATAATAGTGATTTTCTACTGCTGGAGCGACCAGCGATAGACAATTTAGCTGTCATAAATAAGTTATGGTCACCAAAAAGCAGCGCAATGCGTCATGGGAATTTCTGTAAGAGAATGATTGGCAGATACAAGGGTACGAGCAGCGAGATAAACAGTGAATTTCTTGGTTAGAAAATCTTGTATGTTAGTATAGATTGCTCTGTCAACAATTGCAGTGGCATTAAAATAATCTTAGATAGAACTGGGAGTCATTGTAAAGATCTTACTATGGTCTTCTCTAGTCTAGCTGTATTTGTAACCAAATAGACGGCCAGGTATTGAAGTCGATGAAATAGTTATTACAGGGGCCGCCATGTAGATTACATTGACATAGTCCAGGCAGGATTTGACTAGGCTGCTCATTACCATGATGGGCAAGGCTGGCTCTGTTATCAGCATGATCTTCTTTGGGATTATAAACTTGTGAAAGCAGGTCTTGGCCACTCCGGTTACTTGTGGTTCTAGTGAGAGGGCATTGTCCAAAAAAACCACAAGTTACAGAGAACTTTGGCAGGGGCGGATGAAGGACCCATAATATTGGACCACCATGCTGGGTGTGGTTTGTGGAACCAGAACAATTTCCACCTTGGCCGGAGTGGCAGACATCCACCAGTGAACTGTGGGTAGTAAAGTAGTCCGAATCAAGATACTTCACCCACAATACCTTTGCTCCCCCCACGACAGGAATGCCAAAGATAAGCTGTGTATCATCTGCATACAAGTAAAAGGTTGCCCTTGCAGGTGAAGGAGTGACGTGAAGTAAAGGGTGACACAGGATTCCTTGTGTTTAACTCTCCTATGTAAAACGTACCTAAATTCCCCACACGTTTTCCATACTCCCAAAGTGGCTGATTTCCTTGATGAAAGCGTCTTTCTATTGGTGTTTCTTAATTCTCTTAATTTCTCAGTGTTTTAACACAGTCACTAACCCTGTTCTCATTTAATGCAAAACACGTACTTGTATTGATCTGTAAATCGTGTGGCCAACTTTGAATATTACATTTAATTCTACTGCTACTGTTATGGCAACGGCTGTTTTTAAACCACAGCAGTAAATGTTTCTATGTATTTGTTCATTACTGAAACTAAAAAAAAAAAATTGTTTAAACATAAAGGGCCTGATTTAGAGTTTTGTGTATAGGTTACACCATCACAAACATTGCGGATACCGCTGCCCGCTGTATTACAATCCCATTATATCCCATGGAGATCGTAAAATGGCAGACGGGGTATTCATCACGTTCGTGATGAAGTAATCCATCCACCAAAAACTAAATAAGGCCCATAGTCAAAATAGTTGTTGCTAGGCAATATTGTTTCTTTGTGAGACCAATTTATAAATCTTTACCCTATCTTTGAATTATTAACAACCATTGCCAGACATTGAGAAGAACGCCTAGCCACCTTTGTGATGGGACTCCAGCGTTTTCCATCACCGAAGTTGGCAAAGATGTTCAGCGAGAGATGCTTATAGGCTCAAACAATGCGATATGTACTAATGCTGACAACTGCGATACAGTTCTGATACGCAGATATGTTTTCAGGTGGTTGAAGATTAAAAAATGATTCCTACCTACTAAATCAGTACCTAACCTTTGTCATAGCCCTGGAAACCTGCCATGTGCTACAAAATACCTTTTCAGTTTCAAAACATTTTCACCACACGCTTTAGGCAATTGTTTGTGTTATTATTATTATTACGGTTTTTAGTTACAATTTCTATTTAGTTGCTTTTGTGCATGTATCTTTTAGGTTGCTTCAAAGCTTATTGTAGCTGTAATTGGGACAACAATCTCAAGAAATGGGTGGCATTGGCCAATCCGGGTCAGCCAGTAATTCTACCATAAAGTCCATTTAAATTTCCCTAGGACAACCATTTCGATATGGAAGCTCAAATGATCAAATTCTTTCAAAGTTTTTGAGGATTTCTAGATTAAAAGGCGCGCTCAAGATCGCCTTCCTGTTTTTAACAACGAAATTTATGATGAGACCAACATACATAAATAAGTCAAAAGCAGGACACACCAGTGGTGGTTATGAAAGGAAACAAAGGTAGGGCCGAAACACCACGTGGTAGAGTATTATATGCTGGTAAAATGGTTTGTGAGTTGGAGGCCTGCCCACAGACCAAGTGATTTGAGTACCGGAAGGGCTGAGTCACAAGTTTAGCCTTACAAACTTGCTTGGAGAGTTTCTCACCAACTTGGGTAATAGTAACACAATGTCAGTATGAAGAGAAAATGAAGCTTTTGGAATGCTGTAGATTCATAGCTAGTGTTTGGTTGATAGATAACTGGACTCCACATTCAATTATTTCTTAATAAGATACTATACATAGCTGGCCTAGATGTGGAACTCAAAAGTGTGTTGTTTGTTGGCCAAAAATGATTTACCATCAGAGGAAATGGCACAGATATGTGTTATACATTTTCCCAAATGTCTTGAAACTTTTCTGTGATGAAAGGGTCTCAAGGGACCGTGTGGTAGGTAGATTGTGATAACAAAAGCTATTTTCTCTAGTTTGCAAATCAAACTACATCTTTTGTATTGCACACAACTGTAAATAACAGTTTATGATGTTACTTAATTGAAGTATCACATTTAGAGCGATGAAAGAGTCCGTCAGCCCTCTTGAGAATCAAAATGTAACCTGATGTGACCTTTAATTGTTTGAGTCATCTAGTCAACAGGCAAGCTAAGAAATGTATATTTTAAACTGAATACTTCAGCTAATATTTTACTTATTAATATTTGATTCTTAAGCAGTTTTGTGCACCAAAGTGCAACAGCAGAGGTAGTTTGTGCTGACATGAGAAAAGCTGTATTGCCCAAATGTTTCGGGGCATTTACAGCTGTTAATTTCCCTTCTCAGACTGTGCAACCTCGTCTTTGGCTTGGACACATAATTATCGGGTGGCCAATTGTTGGCACTTAGTGCCCTCATCAGAGTGTCTTGGGAGTTGTTACCACCTACAGGTGTTGACAAGAACCCTAACTTAATCAAAAACAGGTGTATGTGCAGGTGACCTCTGGGACTGCCCAAGAAAATGGATTATTCCATCAGGTCAAGATTTTAGAGCTCAACAAAAACAGAGATGCGTTTTCTGGATGTAGGATGTATGGTTAGGGTGGTAAAGCACAATATTCTCCAAAAAAAACTGTCATTCAATAGTCTTTCGCCAGCCCTGGAATATTTTGACAAAGTGAAAAATTCAGCGAGTACTTTAAGGGAAGGTTCAAAAGTGGTAATTTTACGTTGACCAAAGAGCTGCCATAACAGGTATGCAACGCTCATCAAAGCACAGGAAGTGGGTTCAAGGCTGTTTCTGTACATTTGTGTTGATGCACCTTATCGGGGTCAGCTTCAGGGCAGTGCAACCTGTGCTTAGAAGTAGCTGATGGGTTTAATAGCACCTGCAGCAGAGTTCCTTGTACGTCCAGCAGTTTCCAGGCAAAAATAAAAATGCAAACTAACTTTGGTGATTAATGTTTCTGCTGGAGAGGGATCACCTTTTGTCTAGTGGCAGTTTTGATCCATCATAAAGTAGCTCAGAGGGTTAATATGCCAGGTGCAGAGAACATGTGCATTGTCACAGAGATCCTCTTGTTGTTAAAATAATGAAGTAATACTATCACAAGGTGTGCCACATTACGCCACATAATTTGTTTTTTCTTGCTACATAATTTACTCAATCCTGCTGCATAATTCAGCCCTGACGATAATTCTAGTGACCCAGCACATAGGGATGTTTATAAATCACAGTGTAACCTTTCTTACCTATTAGCGAGAAACTTGTGCAGGTTGTAACATTCCCATGAAACGACATGGTGTGCGAACCATCCCTGCCACATGCTTGTTTCCCTAGTTCTACATATGCATAATTTATGCATTACCTACTTTCTGAAAGATAATAGATAGGAGAGTGAAGAAAGTATTTATTCATCAGTGTAAATACCAGTTGCGGCCCGCAGGAGGGAAAAGTGGAGGGCGGATGTGGTGTGGAGGGGGGGAGATTAAAAAAAAATGTATTTTTTTAAAACTCCGAACTTCTCCGGTCTTTCACTGCAGGTACAGGGTCCCAGCCTGCCCTGCTTCCAACCCTAACGCTGGTTTCATGCTGCAAGCAGCATGAAAGCAGCATTAAGATTGGATGGAGCGCCCAGCCAGGGCGCTCCAAGGCAGAGTGAGAGTCTCTGCCAGCTCTCTCCAACCCGGCAACACAGTGCCGGGTTCCAGAGACCCTAATGCACATGTATGTTTGGCCAGTCCAAGACGGCCAGCCAAACATACATTTGCACTGAGGGGGAGTGCCGTGCACTCCTCGTCTGTCCCTGTCACGCCCCATGGCCCTGCCCTTTTACAGTAAAACCATAATAAACCCAGTATATTATGGTTTTATTATAAATGTTTTGCAGCTACTGGTGCTGGCGGGGGACGAAGCTCCTCCGCCATAGCGGAGGAGCCGCCCCTGGTAAATACTCTGCCTTGTAATGCCTTTCCTTGCTACTCGCGTCCTTGTTACATGAGTTATGCTAATACATCTTCCAACACTGCCCTCACTGCACATGCCGGAATCGTGCAGGCATGAATTAGAAGTGCACATAAACCTGGTAAATATATTTGAAAATGTTTGTGAAGAAGCAGAAAGCTACGCTTGGGTGGTTACCTCTATACTACTGCAACTCCCTGAGCATTACTGCGACTCCTTCTTGGGGACACCACATTTTCCATACCCAGCAGGAATTCACTTGTGCATAACATGCAGAATTTACTGTATGCATAGATTATGCAAAATTGTTTTTATTTGTACAATTTCCTCATAACCAAGTGATATCTTTGCACGTATAACTTTGACATTTTGTAACTTTGTAAATTATAAATCTCTTACCCACACTGAAATGACAACTTGCCAGGCCCAAGTGTAACATACTGGGAAAGGTTTAGGTCCATGTTTATTGAATGCACGCGCGCACACAATGTAAAAAGATGGTATACAAAGGAACATGAAAGTCAGCATTAACCAACTATCACACATGTAAGTGACCGTAATGATAATCCCACATTACTTTGTAAACCATGAAACTAGCACTGGGCAAAATTTCAGTTACGCTGTCGCAATTCTGCAAAGTTTAGGAATTTGGCATTACACTTGTTATGTGAAATTCCTGAAATGACGCCACTTTGCGTAATCCGTGGCTCTCTGCAAAAAAAAAAAAATGACAGCAAATGGCACCATTTGCAGCAAAAATGTACAAGAGATGAACAGGAACAACAGGACAGTATTTTTCACTCTTGCCGTGGGCTTGTGCTGCTTTTGTTTCAATACGTCTTTGCTCCGAAAATAAAGGGCCTGATATATGAAAAGTTTTTTATATTTTGTAAGTTTGCACCACTTTTGCGTCAAAAAATGGCATAAAGGCAGCGCTAAATTTTCATAAATCGGGCCCTAAGGATTTCCGTTTTGTGTAATTTTGCCATAGTTATGCAAAAGCAAATTATGGGAATTTGGAACACCTGTTCAAGAAACCCTTAATAAATTATGCAACGCGGGCATAGAGGGGTGGGAACAGCTCATACTCCCCTAATATTCCAGGGTTAGCCAAATCAAGGTGTGCGGTTACAAAAAAACTCTGGCACCAAATGAAAATCTGTGCTAGTGGTTGTGTATCAGAATTAAGGCACAAAAATATGTATGTCATCAAGATACATAGATGTGGCATTAAGAATGGTAAATCTATACTTACCTTTGTAGAATTTTGTAATCCATGTTCTGTTGCAATATTTTTGTAGGATGATATTTAAAACTCAGTATTCCGGAAGTAGGCTGGCACAAACAATGGACAAGGTGAATAGAGTATGAGATTTTCATGAATAATTTGTGTAGTTTACGTGAACTTTTTTTTAGCACAAATCACTCTTACCACACAATCTTTTGTGTTTGCATGTGTTTTTTCATGCACACTGGTGAGCCGGATTTTTAGTGAATATGTTCCTTAATTTTTTCAATGGACTTCCACATCTCATATGTTCAACATTACTCAAACTTGTAGGTTTTCCATTAATAGGAAAACACAGTCTTTTCAGTCCAAAGACACTTACTTGCTTTTGGTGAATTTTTGTCTAGCTCAAACTCATCAGTTTCAAGTAACTTGAAATTATTGGGACACTCTGGAGACTGTGGACCTCGCATGAAATGGAGAAGATAGACACAATGTCGAGAACCAAAGAAGTGGACACGAAGTCATCAACCAGGAGTGTTTAACATAGGACAGAAAACTGTATTCATGCCTAATTTTTAGAGTACATTGAAAACACCAAGATGTGTGTCCCGGGCACACTGTGCCACTGGAACCAAACTACAATTGACTGATGAGCCCCAGTAAGGGTAAAACCAATCTTCAGTTGCTTGTGTTCCAGTTCAAAGGAGGACCTCCTTGGCAGTTCTGGCTGGACTTTTCTCAATGGAGAAGGCTCAGGACAGATTTACATATGGCGGAGTCCATGCTGAGGTCTAATGGTGTGCAAAATATCGATGGACTGGGATGCGGCCCTAGTAATTACCCGTGGCTGAGATTAATTCAAGCATTTCATCCATCACTTTTTGTGTACTTCAGTGTGAAGTCCTAACTGGCATGGATATGCCCAGACATGGTCCCCCCTGTTCACTGAGTCACTGGAACCAAGCTACACATGGCTGATGAGCCTCAATCAAGGCAAAACTGGTGTTGGGTTACTTGTGTTTCTGTTCACGGAGGACCCGGCCTGGCAGTCTAGGCTGCATTGTTTCTTTTGGAGGATGGTCAAGACTGATTTGCATATGGCTGGGGCCAAAATGAGGTGGCATGGTGCTCAAACGAACGATGGGTTGGAATGGTACACCAAGCGATTGCCAGCGGGTAGACTTATTGCAAGCATTCTTCCCATCACCTTTTGTGTGTTTGATGTAATTCCCTTAATCCTCTGAGCATAAATCCTAAAATACAGACATGTCTAGAACAAATGTTTAGACTTATTTTACATAAACACCATTAGAGATGTTGTCAGTGGAACCACAAGGAGAAATCGTAGGTGCACACAGGACCAATCAGGCAGAGCACATTTGACTTTCATATTATTTCAAAAAGTAAACTTCCCTGCACCGAGTATTCTCACTTAATACAGCCAAGCATGAGAGGGTGGTTCAATACATTAAAAGGGGTGTCATTTATAATTTAATAATGTGAGGCATTCACTGCCTTTTGAGGTGTCGCAGTGGGTCAAAAACAATGTAGTGAGATGCCGCTGAAGTAATTACCACAGTGTGTGATTATTTCAAGGACTCACCCTTCACTTTTTTGTTTCTCACAGTGCAGTGGATATATCCAGACATGGGTTCGGTGCTGAGTGTAGCACAGTTCTCAAGCTATAGATTACTGATGAGACCTAAGTAGGCCGAAACTGGTCCGGGGATGCTTATGTTCGTGTTCGAATAGGACCTCCGCTGGCAGCTCGGGCTGGGCTCTGCCTACTGGAGGAGCCCCACGGCTGATTCGCCTGTGGCTGGCTCGTGTCTGTGTTGGCACGGTGGCCAAAAAACGAGCTGGTGTGCGACTGCTGGTACTTACCAGTGGTTGAGATTAATTCAGGCATTCCACCCATCACATTTTTCTTTTCCTCATTTACCATTAGTTTTCAAACTAATAATAAAGAAGACTTAATATGAGAATGAGATGACAGGTGGTAAGCAATGAACATGTTACGTAATTCAAAGAAATACTTCAGGGTATTTTAGCTTCCGCATAGTAAAGTGTTATACCTTCCAGTAAGTATTATCATTATCAAATTTTCTTTATGTACTAAACATTTCTATTTTATTTATTTGCAGTTCAAATTAAAATTACAACACCTGAATGGGTGCCCCTTTCCATGAGAAAGGTACCAATGCAGACTTAAAAACACTTAGGGTTTGATACCTTGCATTGCACTGATGGCCGGTTGTGGGGTTTGGGCAGCTTATGTGTCATTTCAGGGCAAGTTTTTGAAAAACCACTGGAATCTGCGTTTCACTTTAAGCATAGCCATTGAAGAGGAAGGTTCTGTACATGTGCTGGGTGGGCAGGAACCCAGGCTGCAAAGTGAGTACGAAGTGTTTACCCAGCCAAGCCGCAGCACTTGCCACCTTCAACGTGACGTGAACAGGCAGAGCCACAGCACCTGCCACCCTCAACGTGACGCGAACAGGCCAGAGCCACAGCACCTACCACCCTCAACATGACGTGAACGGGCCAGAGCCACAGCACCTACCACCCTCAACGTGACGCGAACAGGCCAGAGCCACAGCACCTACCACCCTCAACATGACACGAACAGGCCAGAGCCACAGCACCTGCCACCCTCAACGTGACGCGAACAGGCCAGAGCCGCAGCACCTGCCACCCTCAACGTGACACGAACAGGCCAGAGCCGCAGCACCTGCCACCCTCAACGTGACACGAACAGGTCAGAGCCGCAGCACCTGCCACCCTCAACGTGACGTGAACGGGCCAGAGCCACAGTACCTGCCACCCTCAACGCGACGCGAACAGGCCAGAGCCACAACACCTGCCACCCTCAACGTGATGCGAACAGGCCAGAGCCACAGCACCTACCACCCTCAACGTGACGCGAACAGGCCAGAGCCACAGCACCTACCACCCTCAACATGATGCGAACGGGCCAGAGCCGCAGCACCTGCCACCCTCAACGTGACGCGAACAGGCCAGAGCCACAGCACCTACCACCCTCAACATGACGCGAACGGGCCAGAGCCACAGCACCTGCCACCCTCAACGTGACGCGAACGGGCCAGAGCCACACATTGTTGTGCAAACCAAAGCTTCGCCCAGGTGCGCAAAAAGGGCCCAATTTCGAGCACAAAGTGCAGTCCGTTATTAGTATTATTATAATTATTATTATTAGATAATTATTCTATTATTATTGTTATTAATAAATCACGATTCTGTTATTAACAATTATCATTGTTATTATTATTAAATCTTTATTCTGTAGTATTGTCATCATTATTGTAATTATTAACTCATTATTCTGTTATAAGTATTATTATTACTACGTCTTTATTATGGTATTATTATTATTATCAACATTATAATTATTACATCATTGTTCTGTTACTATTAGTAGCATTTGTTATTATTATTAGTTAGAATGACAATAATATTTTTTACTCCGCTTTACATTCTGCACTTCTGCTATTTCTAAGCACTTTAACCTACATAATTCAACATTATTATTATTAGTAGTAGTAGTATTCTTGTTAATAGTTATAATTATATCAATATTTTTCATTCAGCTTACCATCTGCACGTGTGCTATTTCTAAGCACCTTAACGTACAGTCTTAGATTAAAGTTATAATTAGTAGTGGTAGTATTATTGTTATTATTAGTTATAATGGCATTAATATTATTGTTTACTCGGCTTTACAATCTGCACTCCTGATATTTCCAAGCACTTTAACCTACAGTATTAGTTTAACGTTATTAGTAGCAGTATTATTGTTGTTATTATTAGTTATACTGACATTAATAATAATTTTACTCGGCTTTACAATCTGCACTTCTGCTATTTCTAGGCACTTGAACGTATGGTATTAGTTTAAAGTTATTATTAGTACTGATAGTAGTATTACTGTTATTAGTATTAGTTATAATGAGAATATTTTTATTCAGCCTTACAGTCTGCACTTCTGCTATTTCTAAGCACTTTTTAACCTACAGTATTAGTTTAATATTATTAGTAGTAGTATCAATATTATTAGTTATAATTACATTAATGTTATTTTTTACTCGGCTTTACAATCTGCACTCCTGATTTTTCCAAGCACTTAAACCTACAGTATTAGTTTAACGTTATTATTAGTAGCAGTATTATTGTTGTTATTATTAGTTATAATGACATTAATAATTTTATGCAGCTCTACAATCTGCACTTCTGCTATTTCTGGGCACTTGAACGTACGGTATTAGTTTAAAGTTATTAGTACTGGTAGTAGTATTGTTATTAGTTATAATGATAATATTTTTATTCTGCTTTACAGTCTGCACTTCTACTATTTCTTTGCACTTTTTAACCTACAGTATTAGTTTAATATTATTTTTAGTAGTATTAATATTATTAGTTATAATATCATTATTTGTTATTCTGCTTTACAATCTGCACGTCTATTTCCCAGCACTTTAAGCACTTTCCCAGCACATTATTATTATTATTAGTAGTAGTAGTATTCTTGTTAATAGTTATAATTATATCAATATTTTTCATTCAGCTTACCATCTGCACGTGTGCTATTTCTAAGCACCTTAACGTACAGTCTTAGATTAAAGTTATAATTAGTAGTGGTAGTATTATTGTTATTATTAGTTATAATGGCATTAATATTATTGTTTACTCGGCTTTACAATCTGCACTCCTGATATTTCCAAGCACTTTAACCTACAGTATTAGTTTAACGTTATTAGTAGCAGTATTATTGTTGTTGTTATTAGTTATAATGACAATAATAATTTAATGCAGCTTTACAATCTGCACTTCTGCTATTTCTGGGCACTTGAACGTACGGTATTAGTTTAAAGTTATTAGTACTGGTAGTAGTATTGTTATTAGTTATAATGATAATATTTTTATTCTGCTTTACAGTCTGCACTTCTATTTCTTTGCACTTTTTAACCTACAGTATTAGTTTAATATTATTTTTAGTAGTATTAATATTATTAGTTATAATATCATTATTTGTTATTCTGCTTTACAATCTGCACGTCTGCTATTTCCCAGCACTTTAACCCCAGTATTGGTTTATTGATACTCCGGGTATCTAACTTTCCAGCGCCGGAGGCCGGGAGGCCGGGTCAGCTTAGTTCACCAGTGACAAGGGCCTCGCTGAGCATCATTCTGGCCTAGCATCAAGCGCTGTAGACTTTGATGCCCCACAACCACGGACGTCCTTTAGGGGTCGCAGCTTGCCCCTTGCGACCCCCGGCACTGCCTGTGTGACCCCTGGCCTCAGAGGTGGCACATTCAGAGCCAGGAACACAGGGGCAGCTGGTCCGCATGATGGTCAGTTGGGGCTCTATCTACACTCCTTTTCTGTCAATTTTGGATTACAGTAATAGTGAACAATAATATATTATTTACTATTAGTGTAAAAAAAGTGAGTAGTTAGCTGGAATATGCTCTTCCATGGCAGCTGAGGTAAGTAAAAATGTTTTTAAGTGTATGATTGGTGTGTGCTTGAGGGTGAGAGTCTGTGTGAGAGAGGGTGCGTGTAAGTGTATGTGTGTGTGAGTGAAAGTGGAGGTCAAAGGGCATGTGATGTCACTTCCGCTACCCCTGGCATTTCTGTGAATTGAGTCCATGTTTACCATGGAGGTTGGATTTTCACCCAATTTTAGGGTTAGCGGTGGTACAACCTGCACTCCCAGGAACAGGGGCTGGGAGCCTGCTGAGAAGCCCACGGAAGCCTGGAAATCTTTCATTCGTTGGTATTCACAAGCATGTCCAATGTTTGTTTACACCAAACTTCCACATTTACATGTGGCTCCTAAAATGTCAGCGTGAGTGTGAGGATTAGAAATAAAGTTCCCTCAGCGCCCCTTTGTTATATCGGGGTGTAGTGGAAGACATTCCTCGCCTGAAAAAAACAGATTGTTGAAGTGGAGAGTATAAAAAATGCAAATTCTCAAAATATTCACTCTTGTATATTGTGCTTCCTGGTTCCAAAATGTCACAGCATTTTCTATTTTTTCAGTGTGCATGAAAAGATACGACTTGTGCAGATTGAGAATCTCTCCTGTGATTTCTGTAAATGTGCACATATGCAGAAATAGGAGCACATTTTGTGTACGATTCTCCAAGAAATTGTAATATTTACACCGTCAACTGACAGGATATCGCAAGGTTTCACAAGGCAGTGTAGTCCTCCTTTAAAGCGGCTAGAAGCACAACTTTTCAGAAGCACTCAAGGAATACTTTCTGGAACTCCTTTTTAAATTAAGATGAATACACTTTCCAATTTGTTAGTGTGCCTAGTGTGCAATTTTGTGGGTGAAACATTACTTTTCATTTGTACTATTTTTCCCCGGTGAGGTAGTATCTCACTCCACACCCTCATCAGTTTTGGTGGTCTTTATGCCCATTTCCACCCAAGATACAGCTTTACTGCTTTTTCCAGGAGTAAATGTCCAACC
Source organism: Pleurodeles waltl (assembly GCF_031143425.1). Taxonomy (NCBI): domain Eukaryota; kingdom Metazoa; phylum Chordata; class Amphibia; order Caudata; family Salamandridae; genus Pleurodeles; species Pleurodeles waltl. The sequence goes on from NC_090451.1 coordinate 83,751,658, forward strand.
ATTCCATGGTGTGAGGGGATCATGCACACGTTTGCGAATCCGCACATCCTGAAGGAGCATAAACTTTCAAGGGTGACTCTGCCCCTGAACGGCCACTTCAGACCTATGAGAGCAGATAATATCATGCTCAGGGCACATTACTTATGATCCAATAAGTTTCCAGTTGGAAATCCGCTTTTAAAAACTCCAAAAGTGAATTTGCACTTGTGCATCCAGCGATTTATGTCTGTAAGTTGAATGTAGGTATGCGAATGGCGTTGTGAATCAGGCCCGTAGTGCATAAGTCGTTGACTTGTTAATTGCCGCCTATTTTACACGCCAGGTCCTACATGTTTTTAGCCTAGCCCTTTGCATCGAAGTGCCACAGCTTCAAAGCGCTGTAAGTAAGCTCCATTACTACTGGCTACTCAAGGGTACTGCTCACAGAGAACCAGCATTGCAGTGTTTCCCAAATGTGAGTTCAGGTTGCAGACACATTTCTGCAGTAGATGCATTAACCCGCTGAGCTCTCTCGCACCAGTATTACGGCTGCCTCCAATCACGTCCTACCAGTCTAGGACACCGGGCGTTAACACCAGGGTTACATGTTTAAACTCTCTTAGAAAAGCGTTTAAGATGACCTACAAAACAACAAATATAAAAAAACAAAAAAACTTGCAATATCACGTCACAGAGTTAATAATTTTCTGTTTACCTGAGTCGAGAAGCCTTGCCGCTGCCTTACTTTGGAGAAGTTTCAGAAAGTGTTTGCTGAAAGTGTGCTTTTGCTGCTGGAGATTAAAATAACTGCCAGCTCGAAGGAGGGAGCAGCAAATGGAAGGCAGCCTGGCGGGCTGTGGCTGAAGTTGCGGGTTCACAGGAGAAGCTCATTTCTGTCACCGAAAATAGGATGACGGACGTCATCCCGCAGCCAAGGCCGCCCGGGGCCGCTGGCGTGTCTTGCAGGTCTAAAGGGGCACTTGGTTCCAGTTGTAAAGGGTGACTTTCCGCCCCTTTCCAACAGGGCCGGTATTTTACGTGCTAATGGGGGGGTTTATCATCCGTGGGTCGACGCAAAACCTTAGCGGTGCCTTCTGCAGGACAAACGAGGGCCCCTCCTCCATCGGTAGACCTGCCCCGCATGCCCCTCGGTCCATCCACCCCTCAAGCATCGCCTTTTACCTAGGCCATCCGAGGTGGGGGGTGTAGTTCCCAGGCCCTGCTCTTTTCAGCCCCCCTCGCCTCCGCTGCGAACCTATTCCTGTATTTTGAAGCAAGTCTGCGCTGTGGCTTAAACCACTTGAAGATTGGAGATGCCTGACATGTATGTGGGCCCCGCTTGGTGTTTTTGTCCAGGGGCATGGACAGTTATCACTTGCCTGCCTCTTTCTAGGGTGCAGGCCTGTGTCCCACAGTTTACAGCGTAAACACTTTCAAAGATGTGACCTGATGATGACGTCAATATCTCAGCAGCAGGTGCACTAACCACCTGCGCTAGCTTCCCAGCATTGGAATATAAAACCTGCTGGATATTGCCCAGGGGAGGAGCCAGGAAACGGAAATACCCTCCACTTTGAACCACGTGACACTACAGGATGGAGCAAAGCGTGTGATCCCGACACTTTCTTGGTTGGTCCACTGGAGCTGTTGCTCCCAATTCTTCCATTCCTTCTTTTCATCTTTCTTTGTACTCAGGTTTCATGCCTTTTATCAAACGCCAATTTCTTTTGCCTCCCACTTATCTTTTGCATTTTTTTATCTTTTTGCTTTCTTTAACTATGTTTGGTTCCATTGCCACCCTTGGGCCCCCACCCCCACGCTTGCAGTGTTATTAATTAGCATCTGTTTCTGTCTTGTGGCCTGTGAGTCACAGGTCAAAGAAGGGACATTAAGAGCTGTTTCATCTGTCCAATCCCAACTCGAGAGGCGGGCAAAGCGGGTGCCCTCCATGCCCCAAGCTGTCCTGCAAGTGATGTGCTTGGTCAAGGTGTACAGCTACTGGTACAGTTTCATTGGGCAGTGTTCATAATATGGTACTTATACATACTGTAGGAAACTGGGACCTTGTTTGCTTTACCCCTCCACTTTTTGCCTGATATCTGATGCTATGGTGACTAAGAGTGGGCTGGGATCCTGCTGACCAGGCTCCAGCACGTGTTCTCTCCCTAAAACTGTACCATTGTTCCTACAATTGGCACACAGCTATGTCCCTTGTAAAATATACCAGTGGTACCAAGGGCACTATGACCAGGGAGGCTCCCTAAGGGCTGCAACATGTATTGTGCCACCCTAATGTACCCCTCACCTAGCACATGCACACTGCCAATGCAGCTTGTGTGTGTTGGTGGGGAAAAAGAGACAAAGTCAACATGGCATCCCCCTCAGGGTGCTATGCCCACCAACCACTGCCTAAGTCACCCCTCTAGCAGGCCTTACATCCCTAAGGCAGGGTGCACTATACCACTGGCGATGGAATAGCTGCATGAGCATTCTTAGACATTATAGGTGCAGTGTGGCCATATTAAATACATGGGCTGGGAGTTTGTCATCACAAACTCCACAGCTCCATGATGGCTACATTGAAGTCTGGGAGGTTTGGTATCAAACTTCTCAGCACAATAAACCAACACTGATGCCAGTGTTTGACCTATTGTTAAATGCATACAGAGGGCATCTTAGAGATGCCCCCGTACTTTACCCAATCCTTTAGTGCAAGACTGACCAGTCTGTGCCAGTCTGATACTAAGAGAGCAGTTTCTGGACTCACGGGGTGAGAGCCTTTCTGCTGTCTTGGGCCAGAAACAAAGCCTGCACCGGGTGGAGGTGCTTTATATCTCCCCACCACCCCGCAGGAATCGTAACACTTGGCAGTGAGCCACAAAGGCTCAGGCTTCGTGTTACAATGCCCCAGGGCACCCCAGCTAGGGGAGATGCCCCTCCTCCCCCCCGGACAAAGCCCCACTTTTGGTGGCAAGTTTGGCTGGAAACTTAGGAAAAACAAGGAGAAGTGACCCCCCCCCAGCAGAATCCTCCATCTTCGTTTGGAGGACAGGGACCAATAGGGTTAGGAATGTAACACCCTCCTCAAAGGGAATGGGTACAGGAAGTGTGTCACCACCTGTAATGCTATTGTTATTTAGCCACGAGCTCCATCTTGACCACTGACTCCATTTTGTGCATAGCTTAGCTTCACACACCGTCCAGTATTTTTCCAGGCACAGCTTGTGTAACGTGTTTTCGCTCTTTCTCACTGAAAGATGGGTATATAACAAGGATGATAAGATGTACCAGGCTGGGAATGTTTATGGTAAGGCAGGGAATAGCTTGGTCTTGGAAAAGCACAGTGAGATTTGGCCAGTCTCTAGCTTGTTCTTTTCAACACTGACCTGGTACGGCCAGCGGTTGAACAACAACTTACCAAATGGGAGGGTGAGTTTCTAGAATTCTCCTCTCCAGTTTGTTTAAAGTATGTAAGTTAGTGGGAGCTTGACTGCTGGATAGATGGAGCTCATCTGAGGAGGGACGCCTTGCTCAGAACCTGATCCCATTGTGGGTAGTTCTCTTCTAGTCATCTGGGCTCCATGGCCTGATGCTGGCAAACAAAAGGATGATGTCGCTGTCAAGCCCCACGGTGATGCATTTTAAAATCTTATTTTTAGCTTTATATATATTTATACATGTCAAAGCCATTGTTGAGTTCTGTGATCATTATTATTTCATTGCTGTGATTATTTTCAGAATTGCCCTTAGATTACTTCCTTTGAAATAAAAGCTCACATGATTTTTTTTCTGCGCGTGAGACTTGAGAATCATCTTAATAAATTCATTACTCAGACTGAGAGTGCTGCATTCTTGGAATTCCTTTAATTTTGTTTAAGTCTGAAATAAAGCAGAACACCACCCCTAGGGACAGTAGCCATTGGCTACTGACCCCTGTAACACCCCTGAATCTAGTATTTAGGGTCACCCCTGAACCCAGCTCACCAGATTTCTGGCGACCTCACAAGAAGAAAGAAGGACTGCTAAGCTGACCCCCAGCACAGAAGACTGAAGACGCAAACTGACTTGGCCTCAGCCCTATCCACCTGTCTCCAGCTTCAAAAGCCCTGCAAAAAGGAGGTGACGGATTATGCAGGACCAGCAACCTCTGAAAAGCCTCCAGAGGGCTGCCTGCACCCCAGAGTACCAAGAACTCCCATGGACAGCGGACTCCAGAGCCTCCAGCCAAGGACTCCAGAGCCTCCCTGAATCTGTGAGTCCTGTCCACTCTGCACCCAACACCCATGGCCCGTGCCAAGGTTGCCCAACCAACTAGAGCGAGCTGGTCCCCAGGCGATTCTAAGAAACTGGCATCCCGGGGTTGACCCTACAGCGATCCCTGCAGCCTGAATCCAGTGGACCCCCCTGACTGAGACAGAACCAGACAAAGATTCCGATGCCAAAAGGTACCCCTGCACGGCAGCCACCTGGCCTTCGGGAATCCGTCCTTTGGTGCAGCAAAGTCGAGCAGGCGGCCCGCCCTCCGTGCCAGCTTTTGGTGTCCCAGTACCGACCCCCCCCTTTCACCTGCAGCATCTTTGTGGTTCTCAGGATCCCCCTATAGGGAAGCATTAGGAGCCAGATGCTGTGTTTGCACACTGCACCCTGCTGCCCCCCCACCACTGAGGGTGTGTGTTTGGTGCTGACCTGTGGCCCCCCAGTGCGTATCTAAACCCCCCAGGTCTGCCCTCTGAAGACGTGGGTATTTACCTGCAAGCACATGTGACTCCGAGTGCCCCCAGTCTCCATAGGAGCCCATGTTAAATCGACCTCAACTTTGAACTCTGGCTGGCTCCGTGTTGATGGTGGTGGGTGTTTGGGGTTATCTTAACCCCCAGAGACTGGAACTATAAGTCATGTACTTACCTCAAAACCATACTAACTTTTCTTTCCCGCCAGAACTGTTTCTGAAAATCGCAGTGTCAACTTTTAAAACAGATTATTGCTATTTACTTGAAAACTATTTAAACTGCCAAATTGAAACAAAGTGGTATTGATACATATGTTGGATACTTACTTACTAATGTACTTACCTGCAACTTGAATCTTGTGGTTCTAGAAATAAAATAACAAAACATATTTTTGCTATATAAACACCATTGGCCTGGAGTTAATCCTTGAGTGTGTGCATCACTTCATTGCCTGCATGTGTACAAAAATGCTTTCCACCACCCTCTGATAAGTCTAACTGCTCAACCACACTACCACAAAAGAGAGCATTAGCCTCTGTTAGGCCTCTGTGGAACCCCTGGACTCTGTGCACACTAGATCTCATTTTGATATAATATATACAAAGCCAGTTTCCTACACAACATACATACATACCTACATGCAGACATAATAAGGGTTACCAGTTTGGATTGCACAGTGACCTACACATCTTTCATCTTCCTAATGATTACAAATAGGTACTTCTTCTGGGGGGAAAACTGTATCTATTTACAACACTACTGAATCTTTAAGAGAGTGGTAACTTGTGCCATCTAGAAGTCAGATGCAAATAAAACGAGTATGTGTGTGTGTGTGTTTGCCCATGTGTGTGTTTGTGCACTCTACATAATATTGCTATGTGTCTGCTTTAACTTTTAGGCATCTACTTAAATCTGAGTAGGAGGAAAAATATTTCCTGCCTGGTCCAAAAAGTCCCCTCTCACCTCCTTTCTGCCAATTATAAGGCAGGAGTTAAGTGGAGATACCACCAGTCTGATGACTGGAACTCCACCACTGCCAGTCGTGTTAGAATCAATCATGCAATTGTCATGCAGTTTTCCCTACACCTGGGTGGGGAAGGGTAGCGGGTAGTGGTGGTGGGGTGTGCCACTTATAACCATGCATCAGCCACTTTGAGCCCATCCTCAGGAATCAGAGTATCCCCTGGTGTTCCTGAGCCCTGAAAGGGGGAGGGGGGGAGGTCAGCTTCCATCACCCAGCAGCACTCTAATGCTCTGTCGACATTTTGAGGATAACCTTCCCTGAGATGGTCCCCAACAGAAAGGGTATCCCATAGATAACCTCAGAAGTATCACACATGCTTGGAGTACCTTGGGTTTCAGGACTCACAGTATCCTTATGATTCCCCTTGCCGTCCACTCCATGCTTGGAAGTGAAAAACAGAGTCCAGTGGATTCCTCAGAGCCCTAGGAATGTCCACAAAATATGGGTTCGTCAAGGGCCTTCACGCCAAAACGGATTATCAGCTTGTGTGGTTTGCATCGCTATTCTTATGCCCCTCATTGTTCTGCCACCAAGGCATACCCATTCCCACACTAACTTTTCAGGTGCAGTTTGTAGAGGTTGTGGTACTTGGTGAAGAATAAGTGCTTTACTTTTTTAAGCCTGGCATTCGGCATGTTAGTTTCGCCAGGTAGGATGACTGAGTGTGGCGTGTGTTGGAGTGCTGTGCATCACTTTTGTGCGTAAGTGTGTGGTGCAGTTTGTAATCCTTTTGCAGATGTGTGTTACTTGTTGAAGATGCAGAAGATGTGAGAGTTTCTTGTACCAAGTAGTTAAGTAATGTGAGGTGGATGTCTGTGGGTATTGTGTCTGAATGTTGTTGTGATGACAGGTTTTGTGTTGGAGCGTGGTCAAAGGATTTTTTAATTGAGGTGATATGTTTGAACCTTCACTTTTGTTTTGCTTTGTGACCTGAGTGTGTAGACTTAAGGACGACGGGAGAACCCTTTGTCAAAGGACATCTGTGTATTCCATGCCTTGCGTGACTAGCATCCATGACCTCATGGCCTGTGTTCACAAAGGTTGTATGATATAATTGTGAGTGTGTAGGCATTTGGTGGTAGGGCCTCCTGTTCAAGGATGTTGCAAGACTTGCACGTCTTGGACCGTTGTTCAATGGTAGCCATAACCCAGTCACCTTGTTTCTTTGTTTGACATGAGGTGTGGGGGTTTTGCCTTTACCTATGGCAACCTTTCTGTGACTGCTGTTTGTTATACTTGTGGGTCAGCATGGGTACTGGAGAATTTAACAGGTTCCTGTTGAGTTGAGAATGGAACCTAGAAATCTTGGAGATTGAGCAATACTGAATGATGCACTTTATAGTCAAGGGAATGGCTGTTCTTTGTTTTGTTGTTTGTAAGAGTGTAAGTCTGTAGTAACCTGTGTGCCTCATTCCCTGTACAACTAAGCATGTGTCTGGAATGCCAATACTGGATGATGTACTAGAATGTTGGTGTGTGTACGGAGTGATAACTTGGAGATAGTTACAGTTGGATGGACGATGAAGCCCTAACAGAAACAGTAAGGCTGTGGATATAACCTAAAGACATAACTTAAAATAAAGAAATTCTTATCTGACGGGGCCCGGGCTTTTGTATGAAGATTCTGCACTCCAACTGCAACATTTACTTGGGTTTATGAAAGAATGTTTACACAAGTAGGTGTCCATGAAAGAACTGGCTCAGAGGTTTGGTAGAACTGAGGGGTGACTCATCTTAGTGTCAGCTTGTGGACTGAAATACTAAAGAATGCAGTTGGTTAGCACTTAAATAAAATGCTTCAGAAGAACTGTTTTTGCATTTTGGTTTTAGATATTTAGAAGAGATACTGGCCACGTGGTGCCCCGGAAGAGGATGCTCTTATCTGAGTTAGAGTAGCTGCCACTCTTCTGGATGAAAAGAAGACGCGCCTTGGTAAATGTTTTTTACTTTTAAATGTAGGACCTAACGATACTGCTTAATTTGCGTAGTCGGTTGCTGCTTTTAGGCAAAAACACGAATTTGTAGGTCTGGCGTATGCCAAAACCTTTTTAATGTAGTAAAATTCTCTATATAATACGCTGACTTAGAGGTGCTTTCGGCTTTTTATTGTGTCACTCGCAATTTTTCTCTGCCCATTATAGCATAAGCACGTGTCATGTGTCGATCAGTCCTTTTGACCAATTGCCTAACTTCACTGTGATTGTCAGCATTCTGTTCTTTCACAAGGAGCACATTCACACACAAAGTACTAGGGCCTGGGACTACTTTGGCAATTGAGAAAGTCAAAAGGCTGTAAGCCAGTGCTAGACCTATTGACGTAGCTAATGCTTGTTGGAGACATAGAGCAAGAGACTGAACATTTGAAATGTAAAAAAGAAGGAGAAAGAGAAACACGGGGAAACAGTGACAAAGACAAAAAGCATGCAACCTGCAAGAGTGAAATAGACAAAGTAGAGATAAAGGAAGAAAAAAGCATTAGGTGGCAACTCCGGCATTAAAGAGTGTTGACAGTAATGGTCTCCTAAGAAAAACATTAGGCTCCTGAACTTTTTTTTTTTACAAACTACTATCATTAGATAACAAAGAACCTTCTCTAGGTGATTCATTGATTATGAATGATCAGCTTTGCTGTAAGACAAAATATAGGGGTGCCCCTGCTTTTGGTCCTTTTGGAAATTCAGGCACTATTCTGCATGAGGTTTAAAAATGTAAAGAACGAAAGTTTGGGGAAACTAGAAAAAAACTTCATTTTTACAGAAATGTCTATGTAACTCATTTGGAGTGTTTGAATATTTGCAGTTTTGTATAGTACAAACTAGACCAGAAGGTGTAAGAGAATTTGATAGACTAACAAGTACAAGCAAAAATGTATTCAATGTGCAGGGAAATGGGTATGATGAAACAACCGGTAAGAACATAGCGTGGCTTATTCACAAACTTGCATTACTTACATCTGCGAGGATTTCATAAATTGAAGCCTTTTCACAAGTGTGGAGAGTTTTTAATTTTTTTTTTAAGGCATGGCTAGTGTTGGAAGTTTGCGATTGCCCACAAACAGTACAATTGCAGGCATTCACATTTCACTAACCCAGCTGGAAAGGGTTGTATTTTTACTCCAGCCATGGACTCGCAGAAATCTCTTTCCATGATGGGATAAGGAATGGTTCAGCCCCAAATTTACTATGGGGTATACAGAAAGTGGGTTCTCAATGAGGAAATGGTATCACAATTGGAAAATTAAATGGTTGTCTCCTTACAGATTTCATTTGGACTTTCTGAAAGCACAAAATAGTAAAGCTTCACCTGAACATAGATTTCAAAATTTGAGTATAGATTTATGTACTTCAAACTGCATTTTATAGTACATAAAGTAGTGCTACTTACTACAAAACAATTCTCAAAAATCTAGTTGGAAATCTCCACCTTTCTTTTCTTTTCCATGTGGAGATCCTCACATATGTAAGTTTACTACTTAGTAGGAAATGTGGGTGGGACCTGGGGAGGGGCTGGAAATGGAGAATACTTACTACTAAATGGGAGGGGTTCAGGGAGAAGTAGGGAGGAGGTTAAGCAGTCCAAGGAGCGATTTGGGGATGGACAGGCACCCACCTACAAAGGAGTAAGACCACTGATATTCACAAACTGCACTTCTAAAGTTACTACAGCCAAAACAACCCGAAACCGTAATAAATGTACTCAAGCCCAGACCTTCAGTAAGTTCAGCACAACACACAGTCAACCATTAGTATTGCAATACTTCCCATTGAATATAATAGATGTATTAGATTTAGAATAGAACCTTATAGGGAATCATGTTAAAATTGATTAATTTATTTTGAGTTTGTAAAGATATATATATATATATATAAATATATATATAATTTTAATGTTTAAAAATTATATATAACTACAAAATAAATGCTATTTTATGTTACACTATTTAATAAGCTTTAATTTAAAAATAAATAACTATGGTTTTAAATATTAACACTGATTGAAATTAATTTTAAACCTAACATTTTGTTACTTTTACTATATAATAAATTAATATACATTTTATTTTGGGATGGAATTTTTAAATAAACTTTTACAAAAATGTTGTAATTTCTTTTATTTAAATTCATTAAAAACATTAACTCATATTTGTGTTAAAATTGATCAAGCATTTTTTAATTTGTTCACCATTTAATAAGTATTTAAAATGAATTTGCATTAATATTTAACTAAAAACTGTTTTTACTATGTTTTTTAAAAATGTATTAAATGTTTTACATTTTCCTAATACTTTACCATAGGATATCTCTGCCCCAATGGTGGAGAACTCCACTGACATGCGAAAAGTCACTAATAGTAACTTTACACTCAGAAATTTGTCTCCACTTCACCTTTCAATAGGTGGAGATATTCAAGTCTACACTTTATTGTAAATTTACACTTGGAAATGAAGTATAGTCGAAAGCAGTACATTTATTGCAAAGTGTAATGGCACATTTACACATGTAGATTAACTCACTTTTCAGAATAAAGTCCACTCTTAACTCTTCACAGATTAACCTAGCATCTGCCAGGAGGTACAATGCCATTTAGCAGTCACGCAACCTGTGCTTGTCTAAATTACAGGGTTTGGAATAGCTAAACTGATTTTCAGAGTCTACTGAACTCTTTTTGTGATAAGTTCCGGAATTACATAATAGATTTAGATGGCCATATTAAACACCAATTTGTAATTGTAGGAAGCTGGCCTGGTGTGTAGTGAACACCTATAGTGTTGTTTCCCTATACCAGGTCGAGGTATCCCCTATCAGTGAATGTAGGCAGTGCTTAGGAAGCCAGGGCTCTCTAAAGGTAGCTGTGGATGCGCAGCCAAGGCTTATCTAGGAGACCTGCACAGCTTATGCAATACCACTACAGTCACACAGCACTATCACACATGAAAGAACCACACAGTGTCACAAAAATAAAGGTCCTTTGTTATAGTAACACAACATAGATTGCTTATTGGCAGCCCCCACCTTGAGGTAAGTACACAAACAACAAGCAGTGGCAGGAATTGTAGAAAATAGTAAGGGCTCTAGGGGAGGGCCAAACCATATACTAAGAAAATGGAATACGAAGTGACCCACACCTAAGGATATAGAGTTCTTAGAGGGAAGCTGGAAGAACTAGGAACCCCAAGAGGAGAGTACCTGAGTGACCCCCAGCGACCAAGAGGGTGGAGGTAAATACCTGGTCTTCCCAAGGACTAACAGGGGGGGGCTTAGAAAAGGGATTCTGCAATAACAGGACAAGACTAAAAGAAGCCAAAGGGGGATTTTGGCAGAAGAGGACCTGCAAAAGAATGGGACAGAGTCCAGTCCACAATGGAGTGGTCAGATGGGGCAGGAGCCTCTACCCACCCTGCTGTGGATGCAGAACCAGGTCGGTGGGGGAAGAAGAAGACCAGCTGTGCTGCCCAGGAGCTGAATGGAGTCCTTGGACTGGTGCAGATGGTGTCAGTGGTTAGGAGAATTACCAGCAAGCCTTGGCAAATGCAAGAGGAAGCACAACAAGAGTTGCAAGGCTGAAGAGGACTAGCAAGGTCCAGGGCACTCAACCCTGGAAGGGGAGTCCAGGCTGACCCTCAGCAGTTGGGAGAGCCAGCAGAAGTATTTGCAGCCCCCACAGGCTACCCACTGGCAGCAGGCACAGTAAGTTGCAGTGAGGCCCAGTCAGGAAGCCTAAAGAAGAGCCCCACGTTGCTGGAGCAGCAGAAAGGAGACTGTTCTTGGCAGGAAGAAGTTCTAGAGGCCGGGTCTACTCAGAGCCTGAAGATCCCTTGGAACAGGAGACAACAAGCCTTGGTAGCTTCAAGAGTCGCAGTGCACAGGGGTACTGTGCTGCAGGGAGAGGCAAGGGCTCACTGTCTCCCAAGTTGGGCAGCGGACAGAGAGGACCAAGAGGACCACTCCAGACCACCACCTGTGATGCAGGATCCAAGCAGCCAAACAGCATTGCAATTGGTGACTGCAGATGCAGGGAGTTGACTCCCTCACTCCAAGGGAGATTCCTTCTTGCTTCTTGGTGCAGACTGAAGTTCTGCCCAGGGGTGCACAGCCAGGGAAATGTTGCAGTTGCTGGAAGGAGCAGGAGAAACTAAGTTGCAAAGCAAGGTCATCGCAGGAGTTGCAGTCTTGTCGGTTCCTGAAGAGTCCAGTTGTGGTTCCAGTGGGCAGAAGTAGAGGTAAACTATGCAGAGTCCTAGTGGAGTCTTGCACATTGAATCTGGGGACCCAACCGCAAGGGAGTCCCAAAGTAGCCTTAAAATGGGGTGTGGTCACCTAGCATGGTGACCACCTATCAGGAGGGGTCTCTGACATCACCTACCTGACCTGGCCACTCAGATTCTCTCAGGGTCCTCTGCACATCTTGGTTTCAAAATGGCAGAATCAAGTGGCCACCTGGAGGCGCTCTGGGCACCACCCCTGGGTGGTGATGGACAGGAGAGTGGTCACTCTTCTTTACATTGTCAAGTTTCATGCAAGAGCAGGGACTGTGTGTCTCTGGACTGGTGCAAACCAGTTTATGCAAGGAGGGCACCAAATGTGCCATTCAAAGCAAACCGGTGGCTTGGGAGGGCTACCCCTCCCAATCCTTGTAACACCTATGTCCACGGGAGTGGATGTTGCCTCCCCCTCCCACAGGAAATCCTTTGTTCTGCCTTCCCCTGCTTGAGCTGGTCAAGCAGCAGGAGGACAGAAACCTGTCTGAAGGGTGTCAGCAGCTTGGGCTCCCTGGAAAACTCTAGAATACTGGTAACAGCAATACTGGGGGGATCCTCTAAGGAGCCCCCAGAGCGCATGGAATCATGCAACCAATACTGGCAACAATATTGGGGTATGATTCTGACATGTTTGATACCAAACATGCCCAGGTTCAGAGTTATCATTATGAAGCTGTAGTGTCCAGTACACGGGTAAAATGGCTTCGCCGTACTTCCCTGCACTTAAGAAGTCCAGTGCAATGGAGCTGGAATTTGTAGGGGCACCTCTGCTCATGCAGGGATGCCCTCACACACAGGGACCTGCACCCTGCCCTTTGGGCTTGAAGGGCCTACAATAGGGGTGACGTACAGTGACCTGGTGTAGTGTCCTGTGGTGAAAGGGTACATGCATTTTTTCAAGCAACCTGCAATTGCAGGCCTGAAGACACATTTTGCATGGACTCCCATGAGTGGCACAATGCATGCTGCAGCCCATGGGGGACCCCTGGTGTCGCAGTGCTGTGGATACCTAAGTACCATATACTAGGGTCTTAAAAAGGGGATAACAGTGTGCTAATTGTGGAGTGCACGAAGGTCCTAAGTTACCAAATTCAGAAGGAGAGCGAACAATCACTGGGGTCATGGTTAGCAGAATCCCAGTGAAAACAGTCCAAGCACACTGATAGCAGGCAAAAAGTGGGGATAGCCATGCCAAAAAGAGGGTACTTTCCTACAGTTAAGGTATGTATCAATGTTTTGAAATCTAAATCGGTCGTGAAACATTTAATTTGTACTGACTCCCAACACAGGCTAGTAAGCCATTCTCAAAAGGGACCCTTTCTCCTTTCAGAATGTTAAAAAAAAGTTTGCTCTGGAGTAGTCAGAGGTCCTGGAGACCATTGTATACTCTCTAACAAACTTTCTTTTAAGGAAACCAGGCTGCATTTAAAGAAATATATAACAACAATAGACATGGTTGTCTGCTGACCCCAGCAGGCCACCATTCCAGTGATGGCCATCAATTATAGTGAGTCCCAATTTGAGACCTACCTCATGAATACTGATAAGGTATGTCAGAGTGTGACCACTGTGATTCAGAATCTTGCAAACTGACCTGGTAGTCCATAGGTCAATTCACACATTGGTTGCAAAAATACTAGTTCATTTTGCAACCAGTACTTTGAAACTGGTATCTTGCATATCTGGCCTCAAGTGCCTTATTTAGATAGCATAATCTGTCAAAATGTGTTGGCTATCCTGGTCGCCATATTACAAGTGCCAAAGACTGTAATGCACTTTTAAAACAGAGGACGATACAGCCATAATATTTGTGATGGATTATACCATCCACCAAACTATAAATAATGCTCTACGTAGGTACAACAACGACATAATTTAATGTTGTGACTGCACATAGACTGTAAGGGCCCAATTCCCAAACTGTATTTTATAGTGCGTATCGTGGAAGTACTACTCGTACTACAAAATGCGATTCATAAACCTATAAGCAGAGACCTCTACCGCCGCCATTCCTGTTGTTTCTGTGCGAGATCTCAGCCACATGAGTGGAGATCTTTGCACATGTGGGTATACATTATGGTACTAAATGTGGGAGGGACCGGGAGTTGGTTGGGAAATGGGGAATACATACTCCTAAATGGATGGGTTTGTGGAGCTGAAAGGAGGAGTTTAGGAAGGGATATACAAACAGAAACTCCCACACGTAAAAACTGTAAGCCCACAGCTATTCACAAACTACAATTATAAAGTTACTACAGCCGAAGAGGTCTCAGAACTGTAATACTAAAACTCACCCATAGAAAACAATGGATGTAAGGCCTTAATATAACAAGCCATAAGGAAAAAATATTAAATAAATTAAATTATTTCAACATCCAAATTAAATATATATAAAATTTGTTAAAAACAACAAGTTAAAAGTTAAAAAAAAATGTTTTCAATGAATACAAAACACATAAGTATTAATTACATGTAACACATATTAATTAAATATTAAAATACTGGTGAGGGTGTTTATTTTGATAACAATATTTTTATTTAAATATGATTTTAAAATGTAATTATTTAATAAACATTACATTTTAAGAGTGAAAATGCTGCAATTTGTAAAGTTATTAGTTACAGGTTAATAATAATTAGATTAATGTTATTTGTTTTTAAATAAATATATATTTTTATTTCACATTAAAATAGTCTGATTTTTTTTATTTTTATAATTGATGTGTTTATGTTTGCCTATAATTTAGCTGACAGAGTTCACCATCCAGGTGACTGAGAAATCCGCCTACGTGTGAAAGCAACTAGTAGTGACTTTACACCGTGTTAGATGTCTCCATCGTTTACCTTTGTGAATAGGGCCGAATGAGTAGCATCTGTACACGGGGTATCATTACGAGTCTTCCTGTCCGCTGAACTTCCGATGGGGAGGTTGCGGCCATGCTGGCTACCTCCCCGCCAGGTCCATTACAACTTTCCCACTGGGTTAACCGTCGGGAACCAAGATTCCGCCCGTCAGTCCAGCTGGAAAGTGTCAGCAGCACTGTTGCCAGCTCATGATTGAGCCGAGGGTAATGCTGCTGCCACAGGGGGCACCAGCACCCTTGCAATGCTCACTGCCTGCTGTGCAGACAGGGAGCATTGCAAGGGTGCTGGGCAGGGGGACACCTGCACTGCCCATGCCAAGTGCATGGGCAGTCCATGGGCCCCCTTGTGGCCCCTGCACCTGTTCTCTGCCAGCCTTTTCATGGCGGTATAACCAGGCACGGCATGCCGCGCCACCCTGGCTCATTCCGCCCTCCACCCCTGTCAGCCCATCTGGATCACTGATCCTGGCAGTGACGGCTGTACCCTAGAAGTCTGACCACCAGGGTTGTAATGTGTCGGTCGGACGGCCACAGCAGCAGCGGTCCTGATCGCCATCGCGAGGCTGGTGGTCTCAAGACTGCCAGCCTCTTAATCGGGCCCAAAGTTTTCAAGAAAGAGGTCTACATTTGTTAAAGTGCTGCAAGAACGCTTTCGCAAAGCAACACCGTGCTAAAGATGGCATCAATCCCTTGCCATCCTAAAGGCTACCATGCACAGCGCTGAATTGCACCGTCGCACAAGCACTCGTGCACACTGACCTGAATGTCTGAAGAAAAGTGGAATGGCTGCATGTATGAGTTTAAATTGTAGTGATATGGTAGGTCATATGGAACTTACAGAAGGCTGAAATGTTGGAAAAAAATAACTAGAAAGTAGTGAAATCGCACATTTGTTTTGGGTGAAGCCTAAGCAAGGAACCTCTTGTAAAGACCAAGTAGTTAAGTCAGATATTACAGTGCAGATTCCTGTCTGTGAGAAGCCTTGCACCTAACTCATGAAGGAGTCTAGCATTTGAGAGGTTTCATAAAACAGAAGTACAATGAAAGCGCTTTAGGCCTCACAAAAATAGGGGAAAGCGCTATACAAATATCAATATCATAACGTAACATGAGATGAGAATATTACAAGAAAAGAGAAAGAAAACAGGTGGTCTAAAGGGAAAGAAGATGGGAAGACAGACTGGGGTAAAAGAGAATCCTATTTTTAAATTGTCACAAGAATGCAAAAGAAATAAGCCACTGCTAAACATAACACAATTAAGGTTGAAAAATAACAACTAATTATTACTGCCTGAAAATGACATTTCTGTTATCCGCATTTGTAACTTCACGTGTGAAAGAGCAGACATTTCTGCTTGGAAATGCAAACTTCGGGTGAAAATGTGTGAGTCACATGTGATACTTTTGACACCTTGGATGTTGTAACCATAACATTTACGCTAGTTGTGATAAAACGTGCGAGGACTCCGTAATATCATCTCAGAAATCTTTGGCAGCTTCTCATTTGCTGTTGTTTTCAGCATAGATAGTTGCGTCCTGTGTTAATCTCGGTTTTGGTCATTTAACAGTGCACAGAAGCAGAGATCCCTGCCAAACTAACAGACATGTAGCGGAGACGACCGCTAACACACTGACCTCACCATCCCTTGGTCACCTTTACCGTAGGGTTGGTTGACCTTACAAAGGTCACGCCCCAAACTTTGATGACATTTCGAGTCGTAGTTTTCATTCACACCCGGGTGAACGATGAATGGTTAGTATAACTAGCAACCCAAGATCATCTGACCCATACATGTGCAGCTCTGCAGAGTATAATGTGGCATGGGTTCGAAGGGGCCTCGAGTAAATCATCTGTCCCTCAGCAATGGTAGTAAAGTGCATATTATACTTTGTGCATCTACATTTGCTATTAAATGGTATGTTTTCGTGTGTATATGTTTTAACAAAAGGTATTTAACCAAAACCAGGACGCAAGGGGTTACATCTGTGGAGTATGTTAAAATCACATGTTTTGCCCTCTGGAGAGTAGTTTCCCTGTATAAATAAGTGTTACATTTAATCTGTGAGACCTGTTAGAAGAGATTTTCTCAAGTCTTTTTTCTACACTGTATAAATTAACTTGTGTCTTCGTGTTTATTAAAACAGTTACATTGGATAACAGTTATCCTTGTGCCACAGTTATTTTCACTCCCAGCTTGGAAAGCACCGGAGCACAGAAGGAGGTGTGTTAAAGTGTCAAATGCAGGTCAACATGGGCGAGGCTGTCTGTTTCAGCTGAAATGTGTCCTCCGACTATTTGCTGGATGAATTTGAAATAAATGGACTGAGATAACAGGTATCACCCTTGTGAAGTGCTGGTATCTGTTTGGAGGTCTGACAGACCTCCTGAAAGATACTCTCATATTGTGTGGTGGTGGAAACTCCACAGGTGGACAGGTCTCAGGATTTGCTTACTATTTAAAAGCCAGAGCATTGATTTAAGATAATTTTGTATTTCTGGCATAAAGTTTATGGAATGCATGTTTACAATTATTAATATTAATAATGTGCAAACCATTGGTATGGGTGCAGCTTCTGGGTGCAGCAAACCATAAAACAAACCATAAAACAGAATAGTAAGATTGCCTCTGTAATAAGGGTGGCGGTACAAAATCATGTTCTGTGATCCATTTGTAGGGTTTCTGACGCAGTGTGGACTCGTAGCACTTGCTGGGGTCTAGAGGTTTACCACCAACAGCAGGTGTTTTGATCTGTACGTGAGTGAGCAACAGCATTCATATAGCGCATACCACCCTCAGTAGATCTCCGCGCTGAAAGTCGATAAAGTATGTCATGTCATAATACTTATCAGAGACTCCTGCGGGGATTAGGCATAAATGAAATGTGACAAGTTCAACCAGTCAGAGCATAGAGGTCTTAAGATGAGCTAAGATGACCAAACCCACTAAAGCTGCTCTCATGCCTTGGGCGCGTGTGCAGAGGGTGTGGAAACCACCACTGCCTGCCAGGTGTCGGCCACCTCCTACGGACAGAAATAGATATAGAGAAGACAGAGGAAGAAAAAATTAGAGAGGATATTGAGGTACAGTAATTTCCACTTGAACGCAGCACCTTTGAAAGTGAAGTGGGCGGTGGTTGAAGACATCAGCAGGGTGTGTGCAAAGAAGGAAGCCAGGATTAGGGGTCTTCGGTGTGGACTTTGAAACAGAACATTGATTCTAAATCACATATTATATTATTCGTGTTAAAGGCCACCTACCCTAGTTGTAGGTCAGAGATACCGTTTTCAAGAAGATCTTTTAACTAACAATATAGGTCAGGGCAGAAGGACTGCCACTGAGGGTAGAAGGTTCTAAATTGAACAGACACAGAAAAACTAGTATTGAAATGGTAAGACTGCAGACTTATACCATCCAATATTGGCCTGCTGCGAAACTAGTGCCTTCAGCCAAGCGCCTAATGTTTTTGTGATCTAAATTTATTGATAATGTACCATTTTTAACTGGAGAGTTAAAAGTTATTGAATAACTTCAAGTCGTATCTAGAGCAAACCCAGTGAAATTTGCATCGTGCCAGTATAATTAGTGTAATTTTGGTAATTTCATGTTACTGTTATGAGGCAAAATTCCATTATTATGCTTTTAGACAACATCACGTAACTAAGTGCTGTTCACAGTAAAATGACACAGAGAATGCTTGGAAACAACCAAAATGACAGAACGTAGCTTTTGTTTGCAGTGTTTTTGTTTTTTTGCTCTTTTTTTAGCACAAATGTATCCTTGTGTCCAAAGTGGCCACAAGGACACATCTAACACTAAAATAAAACATTGGAATGTTGAGAACTCCATTGAAAACAATGGAGTGGTCTGGGCTTCTAATGGCTGGTAGAAGCCCAGAGCTCCAACATTCCGTTGTTGTTGTTCACAGCTGTTGCTGTAAACAAAGGCCTCGCGGAGCCTTGTGCTCTGTGAGGCCTTTGTTGTATTTATTAGAACATTCTGCCCTCTAGTGACGGAATGCTCTAATAGCCTTATAGCCCTTCGTAGCTGGGCTATACCGGCATTAAAGCCCCATTCCCTTGTTAAAGGCCCTCGCCTTTGGTTCGGGCCTTTAATGCTGGAGAGGCCTTTAATGGCCGGTATAGCCCTCTACAGCAGGCTATAAGGCTATAAAAGAGCACCAAATGCCAGTTTTGCATTTCATGTAATTTTACTTAATTTTTCTAGAATTTCGTTTAATTACACCTTACGTTTTCATTGTACAGGACCAAAAAAAATCCCTATTTCTCTGTCAAAAGGGATCACCTACACTGGAACATGTGGACAAAATACTTCTTTATTGAAAACAATCTTCTCACTCAAATAAGCATATCTGCAGCCAAGCTCTGACTAGGAAGACTTCAGATCAACCTTCTCCGGCTAGAGAATGTCTATTAATTATCCCACTCCCATTAGGCATGTACCACACTGCCACCTAATGGCGTCTGCAGGAGCATGCACTAAGTTCCCACTCACCTTCATATATATGAGGCACACAGAAAACACAACACTGCAGACACCCACAGTCTCACTCCTTAAGGTCGGGCCCTGGGAGCCTATGTCACAACCTGATAGAGGAGCCTTTACCCCTCACGTTGCCACATATTTCGCAATCTATTCGTACATTACGCCTGTCCATACCAGTCGGGTATTTTGATCTTGTGCCTGGTCAGTCATGCTGTCTCAGAAAGCTGCACTGAAGAAGCTGTATTACCTGAGGCATGTAGGATCCGGGGTATGGTTAGCAGGTTGCATGCAGAGAGGGTCAAACCTTAGTTCCAAAAAAAAAAAAAAAAAAATTTAAAATGTTGGATACACCAGGGCAGATCGAGTTTCCTATAGTTCTCCAGTTGGGGTGTTTGTAAGCGATATTTACTCACCTCTACAAGTTCAGTCCGCCACATCCGATTTTAATATGCGCTTTTGTTTTTGTAAATCACCTCTGGGAACTTCTTCGTGCAGACAACTTGTGATTGGTTGTGGGTGAACTCTATCGGATGTGTTCTCTCAACGCACTCTTGTGTGCAGTGGGCATGACAAATAGACACTAAACAACCCGACAGACGGTAAGTCCTTGTGGATGACGAAGTATCTGATGTGTGAAAATCCTGCTTATTCAAATTGCATGACCGTTGATAACTAAGATTTCCATGGCAGAATTTTAACTACGCAGTCCTAATCTTACTTTTTTTTTTTTCTTCAATAAATAAGCTTTATTTCGGCTATAAGCCATAAAAGCAGCATACATTCACTAAAACAGCAAAATATACATATTATCCTAAGAACATATTTACAGCACATAAAATCATAAATAAATGACTTACAATTCATGAAGGTCACTAATTAAATTTAAAAATACCCCTTGGGAATAATCACTCTAACGATTTGTTTTATAGATTTAGATTCTTGGCAGCAGTAACCATTCTATCACAGGCAGGGTCCCTCTACTTCATACTAGCCACAGTAAATGAGCTCTTACTATAGGGCTAGGGGCTGCTGTTCACTAGAAGAAATAGGGCATAAGCCCTATTACAACCTCAGCCTTTCAGCCAATGACCGAAGGACAAGAATTCTAGTCTACAAAATGAGAAGTCTCTTTTGTCTTCCATCGTAAATACCGGGAAACTGCCAACACTACCTTTTCACTTGTGTCGCTTGTTAGTATACGAAGCGTCTCCCTACAGTTCTGGGTGCCGAGGAGCCTGCATAGGAGAATTATCCACTTCCTTCTGGGCTTTAGGTACCTTGGGCAAAAGAAAACAAAATGGGCCAAGGACTCTATTTTCGTCGGGCCTTTTTTCCATCTAGAAGTGACAAAGTTCAGCGGTAAAGTTCCCAATCTAAATTTTATAAACAGATTTTTAGCATGGGCCGGGTATATACTGTTCAGGTAATGTTTAAACTTGTGGGAGCTCTTATGGTATAGAAATTGCTCCGTCCTGCTACCCGTTGACTGGGCTCGCCATATATGGGTTAGTACCGCCTCCCAATAAAGTTGCTTTGTACGCAGTGCAATGCCTCTGGTTATACTCTGTGGGCACCTCCATACCTCCTCCATTTTGATCCAATGGCACAAATCCTTATTGTGCTTAAGCCAGGGAATTAATACCATTTTATCAATTGATAGTAGCTCTAGCATGGCAGCTCTATAAGGACTCAAGTGTCCAGAGGACCAAAGTTGCACCCAGTATTAAAGCGGTTTCAGAGCAATTACATAATGGATTTGGTTAAGAGCCAAGTAAAATCTGAGTGGAATGAGGGGCATACTAGCGGGTAGGTGTAACAGAGAACATAAGAACTTATTTTTGATCAGAGTTCGCCTCTGCGAATTATGGTGACCCCCAAAGCTCCGCACCATAAATTGCAGCTGTCACTGCTGCGGCGTAAGACTCTCCAGAGACTCTCCCGTGGGACCAGGTCGAATGCCGCCCTCAAATCAATGAAGGGGACATAAAGATGGTCTTGTTTTAAGGTTAAGTACTTCCAGCATACTGAGCACCTGATCAACTGCGCTATCTCGCTCCTTGAATCCGGCATGCCAATCGACAAGGATCTGATGGTCAGCAATCCAAGAGTGCAACCTGACCAGGACCTGTTTGCAAAATACCTTTTGGCTAATATCGATTAGGCCTATCGGTCTAAAATTCCCTGATGAGTCTCTGTCCCTCTTTTTGTGAATTGGGACTATGTCCCAATTGGGGATGCCTTCTCCCCTCAAAATAGCATTGCTCAAAGTGTTTCAATATGGTGTCTAGACCTCAGATCATGACAGGTACAGGTCACTCAGCATACCACCAGGACCTGGGGCCTTTCCCTTGTGAAGTGTTGTGAGGGCCTGGGTGGTTTCCTTCTAAAGCAAGCCAGACCAGGGCTAAGGGGCCTAATCTTACTTAATTTCCAGCATTTCTTATTATGCTTTTTACTTGAAATGCTGCAAATGACACCATTACAAAACGTTGTGTAATTTTTCCTCCATTTCAGGAACACAAACTAACAGAGCACAAGCAGCTCGGTGCTCTTCATGCCAGATGTGATTCAGCACTATTCTTTCAAGAAAAATGCATCCTCGTGTCCCTAAAGCACACAAGCACACATTGCATGCTAAAAAATAGCGCTGGAAGCCGATTTTGCTATTTGTGTAATATTGCAAACATTTCCTGAAATTTCATGCAATTTTGCGAAGGGAATTTATGCCCATTTTGCACACCCTTCTTTATGACCGCTATGTATAGTCAAATTGCACAGTGGTGTGCTGTGGAGTGATAAAAAGTACGTCCTTATGCATCACAAAATCGCCATTGTCCTCAAGAGTCATAAACGCAGCCGCATAAACACCAGTACCAACCCATATTCTGGGCACAATGTATCGACCACCTATACCTTCTGTAAGCTCCTGTTCCAGCCACAATTCACAGGAGTGGCCAATTCCTCCACCATTCTCCGTAGAAGGTATGAGGGCAGACATTCACAAGTGTTTAGGAGTAGGTTTTGATCTTTTTAGGTTGAGCATAATAGAGTGCAAGCGCTGCTTTTCTGACGTGTTGGTATGTATCTGGGCTTTTAACTACACCCTCAGCACGCCCATCACTATCACTCATTCGTGGGCTTGCCCTTAAAAAATCCTTTCTTTTCGTTAGTAAGTGGTTTACGTTTGTCCCTCCTTGGGGCGGGTTTTGTTACCGCCTTGGCCATTGACCCTGTTACATGGATAATTGAACTTTTGCCAATAGGTTTGACTGCGAGCGAACTTCTTTTTCCTTTTGAGTAGCTCCTGCTCGCTCACGGCGGCGCTTTGAATCGGCTTGTTTAGATGTACAACGGAACTTACTACGTGCCAACCCCACTAGTCCTTCTGAAAACACCTTTGCCCCTAATATAGACTCTAGCCCATTTTATGTTGGAATTTGAAAATTACATATTTCAGTTTTTATTAAATCACGTTTCCCTATTTGAAAATGATTTACCTTTGGCCCAGCCATTGTAGCTCTTACTGTTTTTAACACACTCAGCATTAGGTTTAAGTGGCAGGAAGCTGTGTTGGGATTTATTCTCACCTTACTTACTTTAAAGTAAATTGTTCTCACCTCTTTGACATTCAGAGGGGGTGCTTCTGGATGGAGACAACACCCTCCTGAGAAAAGACGGAACAATCAAAGGGTGTCTTTGGCACATGGTCCACTAATTACTGCAATTTCACTGGGAAACAGTGAAAAGAAAGATTGTAGATAGTCTTAACTTTTGTTAACTCCATACGGTTGCCTTTGAAACATTTCTTTGACTTTCACAAGCATCTAACCAACATGCGTATTTATTTGAATAAACTTTGGCTGCAGACAACTAAAAGTGCAACGCAGCTAGACGTAACGTAAAGCAACCAAAAATCCTTACTATATATATGTTGTAAAAACACGGCTGGTACTGTTGTGACTAAATCAGTCACTTATTAATTAGGTAAGATGTTTTAATGCCAAAGCAAATATAACATTTACTAAAACTAAATAATATTGATGTTCAGTTGGTGATGTAAAAAATTATTTTTTGGAAGGCTGATAGTTTGGGATATAGTTACTTCCTTCTGACCACTGTTAAGGAACATTAAAAAAATTCAGTCTGCAAAACATAGAGGCTTTGTGCAGAATCTGTCAGTACTTTAACTGCAGCTGCAAATAGACGACCTCCCTTTGTATTTATTTTATTATGGTTTGCTGACAGTTTACTAAAAGGGCAAGGTGGTTAACTGTAATATACAGCCCCCCCATGGACCAATATATATCAGCTTGAGGAATGGAAACCCCTTTGCTGAGTAAAAGTACACATGCGTAAGAGTTACCGGCAGGCCTGTAGTTTCCTTGTTTTAAGAGAAAGTTTGGTATTATAAAGATGTTACATTGTTCCATGGAGAGCTGCATATTACAATTAGCTTCACTGCAGACAAACATTGCTTAATTAAGTACAAATGATGTTTGCACTTTTAGAGCTGTGGTTGAAATACTGACGGATTTCCCACAGAGCTTCTCCACAAGTCATGTTCTCTGCTTCCCATTAGTCATGTCTCCCACAGCAGCAGCCCCCCCCCGCCCCCGCTCTTTGAAGGTGTCCGTCTCTTCACCCAGCTACACTCTCCATTCTGCAGGAGCCCCACACAGCTCTAGGCTCCTTTCAGAATAACCTCCATCCCTCTCTCCCCTCCTCCACGAGCAGGAGCCTCCTCTCTTCTCTCCACTCCCTGAAGCAGCCATCCCTGTCTGTACTCTCTGTTTTAAATAGTTTACCGCAAATATTTATTTGCTTTCTCATTTAAAACCTCACACACACTAAAAATATATCGCTTACTGTCTCACTCTCAACAACATACACACCATTCCTTACTTTTTCTCTCAATCATAATTAAAAACAAGTAGCAAAAAGTTGCCCACAACTACACTAACTTTGAGTTAATACAATTTAATTAACAAAACCAAAGACCCTCTCGCGACTGTCTCTTGCTCTCACACATTGTTCCCACCTCTCGCAAATATTTAGAATCAGGGCCGGCTTTTGGGTGGTGCGAATGGTGCAACCGCACCGGGCGCTGACCTCAGGGGTGCGCTGTGTTTAACCATAACTTCCGAAACTTGCGATTTAAAAGTACCTGCTGAAAAATTCCTTGTGCGTTTAGCCTTCAAGAAACAATTAAAATGTCAAGATACCTCTTGTGATTAATGTTCCTGCTGGAGAGATGGGAGTTTTGCCTAGTGACAGCTTTGAGTCAACATAAAGTAGCATAGAGGATTAATATGCCTGCTGCAAAAAACAGAACTATGGGACATATTTAAGAAACGTGGCGCTGCATACAGTGCAGCGCCACGTTTCTTGCACCCCTTAGCGCCCCCTAACGCCACCATGTGTGCGTCATATTTAAAATACGGCGCACCATGGAGGTAGTTAAGGGACTAGTGTCAGAATTTTTTACGCTAGTCTGGCGCTTTGCAGGATTAGCGTAAAAAATGTTGACGCTAATCTTACAAAGCACCCAGAGGCCCATTGTAACCAATGGAAGCCTCCTTTTAATGCCTGGACTGAGCAGGCGTTAAAAGTGCTAGCAAAAAATGACGCGAAGAAATGTGACAGCTTTCTTTGTGTCATTTCTTTGGCCCCCCAAACGGGGGATGCCCCCCTTGCATATATTATGCCTGGCACAGGCAAAATGTAGCGCTAAGGGTTACAAAGTGGCAAAATGCATGCAGAGCGTCTCTTTGTAAATATGGCGCAGCGTTTTTGGCCTTCTAACTCCACATTAGTGTAAAATAAATTACACTAATGTGGTGTTAGAATGGCACTAGTGGCTCTTAAGTATGCCCCTATGGGAGTGCTTAATTTGTACTAGTTGTTTCCGGTGCGGAGCACCGACCCTTATTTTTGAGTGCCGGTGCTTATTGTTCTGCCTCAAGCATTTACTGCGAGAAAAAGACACATATGGGAAAGACAGAGGAAGAGAAAAACAAAAAAGTGCCACAATGGGGAAAAAGCAGAAATACGCAAGAGTGGGATGAAGTGTCAGGTAGTGCCTTTAAATGTATTGAAGAGGCCCGAGATGGTTTTAGGATTATGCTGCCTCTGTTTTCCGTGTTCACACATTTAATTGCAGCAGCCGCATGTTAAAGAGGAGGGCTTTGGGCACCGGCACCTTTTTATTTACAAATTAAGCACTGCCGTATGGGGCATATTTGGAAAAAAAGAGGCGCTGCACGCAGTGCTCCACCACTTTTCTTGCATCCCCTAGCGCCCCCCCATTGCCACCATGTGTGCGTCATATTTAAAATACGGCGCACCATGGCAGTAGTTAGGGGACTATCGTCAGAATTTTTATGCTAGTCCGGCGCTTTGCAGGATTAGCATCAAAAATGTTGACGCTAATCCTGCAAAGCACTCAGAGGCAGACACCCATTGTAACCAATGGAAGCCTCCTTTTAATGCCTGCTCTGAGCAGGCGTTAAAAGTCCCGGAAAAAAATGAAGGAAAGAAATCTGTCTGATTTCTTTGCACCATTTTTTTAAATGGTGAAAAACACACACGCTACTCCTTTTCTTAAAGTTGCACCCACACAAGCAATATGACTTTATACGTCTGTTGCATGCCCTACTCTTTTTCACTCGTTCACACACAAGTTCTACTGCTCTCTTAAAATCATTCACCGATTCATACACAAACTATCACTATCTGTCTTCCTATCTATTCTCTGCAAATCTCACATCCACATAATACCATTAAGGAAATCAACTACACACAACACAAATGAACCACACATAATTCCACAACTAACAATTCCAAAACAAAACAACTAATTCCACTAGACAATACAAACATCCACTACACTCCAAACCAAAAACATAAATAAAAGACATTGTAATTTGCAACACCAATAGCTCTAACTCTCACAAATGCGAGACCTATTGGCATAGCCAATGCTTGTTATGTTTGTAGCTCATAAATGCTCCTGGGATGTTTTCAGTAATAGATACACTCAGTCACAGCCAGCTTTTGGGTGATGCAACTGCACCGGACGCTGACCTGGAAGAAGGGGGGGGGGGGTGCTGTGTTTAACAATAACTTACTATTTAAAAGCACTTGATGTAGAGTTCCTTGTGTGTCCAACTTTCAGGCAGCAATACAAATGTCAACTTTTGTGATTAATGTTGCTGTTAGAGAGAAAGATTGAAGTTTTGTCCAGTAGCAGTTTTGACTCCCCATAAAGTAGTGCCGAGGGTTAATATGCCTGCTGCAAAGAACAGATATGTATTTTATGTGGATTACTGGGACGACTAGTAAAGCCAGCCTTTATCTGCTCTTTAAAACAAATGAAATGTTTGGAGAGATGAGGGGCACTTTTGCTGGCTGGTAGTGAGGGAATCAGAGGATGAGGTCATGGGGGAGGGGGCAAAAAAGATTATCCCACCAGGCCCCACCAGCACTAAAGCTGGCACTGCACTCAGTGCCTCATTAATATTTATAGAGTGGGAATCGAATAAGCCCCTTGTTGGTCGTATTAGCAAATGTTGGAAAAGAAACCTGCACAGGAATTCACATCCAAATGTACAATGTGTCTGCACTGAGGCCCCTGATACCATAAAGGAAGAGTGATTATATGCCACAAACAAGCATTTTCAATGCAACAGGTCTCGCATTTGTTCAAGTTAGAGCTATTAGTGTTGTAAAGCAAAAAAAAACACACATCGCGATCGAGCTGCGTGGAAAATAAACAGATTAAGTAGTCCGGACTCCAGGCTGAAAACATTGAGCCGCGTATGTTTTTGGTACTTTACCGGTGCTGTATAGGTGGGCTAAACACCGGAAAAGGCATGACGTATGCATGCCTTTCACAAATGAAAGCAAGCGGATTTTAAAAGGCAAGCCAACCAACCAATGTAAGTGACTGGCGTGGCATGGGGGTGGTTTGAAGCCCAAAGAGACATTACAGAATGGACGGATCGCTTTGTGCTCGCCCATAAAAATCACTTTGAGAATTGGACAATGGAAGAAGCATAGAGTGGTTAACAGAAGTGCCATTTGGTCCTTCGGGTGTTAAGCAGCCTGCCCATTCAGAGTCTACAAGGTCAGAAAGTAACAACATACATTTAGTGGTTGACTGATGCATGTCCTCGGCAGCCACTACACATTCCAAGGAACGACTGAACAGCAATTATGAATAATCTTGCAAGTCACACCACAATGACATGCAAGGCTTTGCAATATGTGTATTGTCAATTTCAAAGGAAATTGCACTTTGCAATGCACATACAAGTTTTGCGAACCATTGCTTTATCTTCACAGTCAGCTGATTCCCTTTGCAAATGCCAGCGGTAAGCATTACTTTAGCATTTACAAATTTTGGTAGTTGGGTATCTTCACTTATCAGTTGCTGTTTACCACCAAACACATAAATTGTAAAGTTTACAATGTCCAACCATTAGGGTTCAAGGTGGTGCTTTGCCACTTCCTTGGGGGCCATTGTGAAGCCCAGATTTCCATGACTTCCCTGATTTATTGAAATGGTACCACACAAAGCATCGAAAATTACTAAATGATCACAAACCCTCTTCAATTCCCCTCAATGGGTGCCTCAAGGGACATCATGACAACCACACTTTTGCAAGCTCTCAACAGCTACTCGTTAAAGAGGAAGTATTGTGGAAAGTCCCCGAAGCGCTCCAAAAGTGTGAATCATAGGAGGAGTAAGAAAAAAAGCAGTGCATGCGGTGACCCAAGGATGCACTTGGGCTGTCCTACTTTCTACTGATACACTTAGGGACTGAAAACAATACATCTGAGGACTTGTTATGAGTTGGCGGTGGTAACATGAGCAACATTCTTTGATGACAATACTGTGTGCACACGGTATTGGGTAATTTTTTCCCCCTGGATTATTTCTGCACTAATCAATTGAGAATAATAGCAAGAACTGTTTTTTGTGTTTTTTATTTTTATTATTTGTACTAAGCCTATCTCTACCTCATTGTTTTGCTCATGCAAATTTCTGTGTAGTTTATATGGTAGTGATTATAGACGAAATTCACAATGTTCGAGATCTAGTTAGGTCATGCTAGTTCCTCGTCTTCTGTTCACCTTACGTGTCAAGTCTTTTCCTGTGTTAAGAAAATAAGAAGTTGAAGAACAGAAATGAAAGGGTCTCTTTTTTGCAGATATTATAGTACTACGTTATATGTAGCTGAAATCGTAAAGAACGCTGGTTATGAATAGTGGAGAAATTATGGTTTATCAGGCACATCAAAGACGTTTCCCCTTTTTCCTTATTAGGAATTCATTAGGCTATCACGCACTATAAGGCAGACCCACTATCTGCCATATTTGTGACGGAGTACCTGTCGCCTAAACTCTAAATCAGGCCCTAAGTATGTCCACCTGGATCCGAAATTATTCACACTTTTTATAGAATGAAATCTCAATCTTTCTAATTAGCTTTTTTAAACAGTGAAATTAGGGCACAGCATAATCACTTGCACTAATATTTCCTGAACATAACTAAATCTTGATTCAAATATTTTTTTTAAAAATGTATCTGCATTAGAAAATATCCACCAAGCAGTACACGAACGAAATCCCTTTTGAAGTCCCAAAGATAGGTGAGGCTACATAGTGTATCATCCTCTATAAAAAGTAGCGTGTTGTACTTGAGAAGAGCCAAACGGAATTTTGTTTATTAATCATACATGAAAAACTGGGATTACTTTTAGATTTAACCACACATTTCCTTTTTAAAAAGCTTGTTCAGATATAACAGCTGTCTGAGACTTGTAATATCAAAAAATTATATTTGTCAAATATCTGTTTTTGGTTCCTGAGGATTTTTCCTTAATGTATTTATGAATTACAGTGATTTAACATGTGACAATGAAAACAGAAACAAACATACATGTATGTAAAGATTTAAAAAATTTAAGGATTCTTACAAAAATATCTACAGCATGATATTTCAATATTACACCTATGCATGTTTCAGCAAAGGCTGATCAGCATCATGTCATGTTATCAATCCAATTTTTGGATCTCCAAGTTCTCTTCCAATTGGAACAATAATATATATTGCTTCAGAGTTTTTTGCCTTTAACAAATCTCATGGTCAATGTTCTGCCTTCAATCTGGTCTTCCCTACTGAGGGATTACAGAGTAATTAGCAAATTGACATGACAGCAGAACATTCTCTATTGCTTTTCACTGTTAACTAATCGATTCCGTATAATCATTTGACCTAGGAGATCAACAACATTTTGTAGAGTAACCACGACAAATAGGCTATAGAAAAAACAAATGCAATAACTGTAAAAGAAGTATATTAGAGCAGGATAGTGAAGATGTGTAAACCATCACTTTAATTCGAAAGAAGTATCTTAAACGGATGAGCCTTCAAATATTTCCCGAAGGCGGGATGTTGCTGTTAAGTATGATCTCGTTACACACTCTGGGGATTATGAGGGAGACAGTATGACTTAAGGAATTGCTTTTTTTGTCTTTAGAATTTCTAGTATGAAACCATGACTAGAGTATTAAAAAAAGAACATGGCTGAAAAGATACCTCATCCAGTAATTAGATGTACCTCAAGCTTGTACAATATTATTTAAGCAATCAGAACTGAGGGCATATTACAGCAAATTTGCACCATTGTCAATACCAGAGAAAAGTAATTTTGCACTATTGCACTATTTTGTCATACAGAATAGTACAAATAGATGCTGTCTTATTCTGTGCTACAGAAAGACTTTTGCAGATAGGCAAAAAAAACGGAGTCGATTATGGCATTCCTTGTGCAACATATTCAAAGGATATTTAAGTTGAAACACTTGCTTATCAATTAATATACCTGCGTCAGAGATTTCAACAAACAAACCAAAGTGATCAAACAATCTTTTCTTTTAAAAAAAAAAAGTCTCTATCCTGCGTTTTCATTCTTATTGCTACTTTTGTAACGAAAGGAGGCAATACACATGGCCTGCCTCGAATCTGGTACCATGTTACATTATTGAAAAGTGGAAAATAATATTTTCTCTACATCTTGGTGTGGAAAAGCAGTAAAGAATGTGAACCTGGTTACTGACATGTTTTTTCGCCACCATTTGCACATTTCCCTATTACAACTGGCATTTAAATGAACTTTTACTCTATTTGTATTTAGGCTAGTGTAGTTTCTGTGAGCAGTTTCTGATCTTCAATATGCTCCACACTTAACTTTGAGGGCTACTCACTGACAAGACTCTAACTTACACCATTAATGTGTCAAGAAAGTTAACAGGGTTGAGAGATGGCGGACAGATGCGAGCTCAACCTGCAGGAGAGTCTGACGCAAGACCTACCAGAGCCTACCGAGTCTTTCATCTTTCCGTGGTTGATATAGTGAGTACTATTGTTCTGGCTACTAAGAACAGTATCACTGTAGTATTTCGTCATCTGTCCCCCTGAGTACGACCTTTGGGTTCTGGGTATCCACAAAGAATGCAGAAAACTTGCTGGAGTGTTTGTGACACAAGCAATAAAGGGTAGATGTTTGGATATGAAACTTTGAACAAGAGTCTGTCTGCTTGGCCACCAATAAAAATGTGCTTTTTGTATAATGAAAACACAGTAGTAATTAGCAGAAATCAAGCACTACTTGTCTGCAACATTCTAGTGCTAAATGAGATTAGCTTCCAAACACCCCCTGCAATTTTTGTTGGACCCATGTCCCTTTACTTTTCTTGTTTTTAGCCATGTTACTTTTTGGGGATGCTTCATGTTAATCTCGGTTCAGTAGATAGCTTTAGCACAGTCTTTTTAAATGCTTCTGATGGCTAATGGTGTTGCAAGCCCTCTTGTCTAAAACAATACTGAACATGTTGCTGAAGAACCCACAAAATTAACTCTGCAAATTAAAGCACAAACCATAGTGCTCTTTAAAATCCTTGCTTAGTTAAAAACAGTACAATTGGGTGCTTGGAGATGATTGAGTGTTCTAGCACTGCTGAGTGGTCTACATGTTTCATCTGCCTATCTGGTCAATCAGTCCCAAAACCAAAAGGACCCTCCTTTATATTTGGTTTGAACCCAGCTGTGGTTCATACAACAAACCTGCATTTATACTCAGCATGCACTCAATAACCTATGCATACGATTAGATTTCAGGTCCAGAAATTAGTCCCAAATGAGCTTAATTACTGCCCACTAGGTATCATGAGAAGCCCACATTATTGTGAAAAGTATACAGGTGTAGCCCTCTCATAATTTTCCGATTTATCTGCCTATTAAATTATTTAATTAATAACTTTCTTGCACAGGAGGTACAAGTCAAAGTGAAAAAGGTATGCTTCATCCGGCACATCAAATTCTGCAGGACAACCAGACAAAGAGAAGAGACTACTCATACCTCCGTCACTGAATGTCTCCCGTCACAAGATCACATCTAAATTTAAGTTACTTGTCGGAAGATCCAAGACTGAGTAATGTAATCTGGTGCTCATGTAAAGCCTACATAAAACCGGCAAAACACAGATTGAGGGTTTGTAGTAAAGTGTGTGCTCTATCCTTCCACTTGGAATGACAAGGTTATGCCACCGCTCAGAACCTCACAGATATCTCCTACACAGGACACACCATAGCAATGCTCTATATTAACCACTCATGTATAAGTCAAAGAAGATATTTCAGAGTCAGTAAATGATTTTTTTTGTTTTACACTCCTCACACTTTCCTCAAACTACACCATGCCAGCTTGCAGCATCAGGTTTGCAAAAACATTTTGAAAGCACATGGCAGAACCTCCCGTATCCCACCAACACTTAACATATAGGATGAACCTGCCCCAACTTTACATGGAAGTCCACGCCTGCGGCAAATGCAAAGTCAACAGATGGTCTGGCATCACAAGTAGAGAAATATGCCATCCAAATAATAATTACAGCACACTAGTTATTTTTAGCATCCCATTTCCACACCACTACATCCTACCTCTAAAACAGTGATGCTGAGTTGGCACAAGCGACAACTGTATGACAACCTGGAACAACATCACAGTATCCTGAACAGACACTGTCTTGTGTCCTGACCAACCTTCCTCTTCCAGCATCATGCATGTCACTTTAGAATGTTTCTTATTTAAATGCAAAATATATAATTGTTGAATGCTTGTTCTGCATGTTCACAATTGATGCCTTCTGAATGTCCAATCTGAATTACTTCAAGTAAATCTAAACAATGTAAGGCCACAATCAATTAGGGCCTTGGTGGGAGACCAGAAGGTAGTGAAAATCCTCCAATATCTGGAAGAAAATCTAAATACAGAGAAAAAGTCCGCTGGCTAAATTTCCTCACCCATAGGGATTGAATTGATGGATCCGGGTGGGCGGATGCTACTCTGCATTTAGAGTTTCTTTAAGAAACTTGAGGATTCTCAGTTCCCTGTAAGCTCTGAATGAGGTCATTAATTTATTTGAAAACAAATCCCCAGGAATCTCATTCACTTATGCATCCTATAACAGTAGTACCCTCACTAATTAAAACCGTGGTCAAAGGACCGAATTCCTCTATGTCTGTCAACCAAGACAACCCACGGTTTCTGCATTAATGTCACACCCAAAACCGATGTAATACGCAGAGTTGCTGGGACCAATGATGGCTGAACCCAAATGAATGTAGAACTTTGACGAAGGGAAGTGAAAGCAACATTGACATTGGTTTGTATGACGTCATCATTCCAGAATGGAGAGTGTCAACAGCCTTCATGAGCACAAGGACCTTTTCATTATTGAAATAAAATCAGTTCTGAGAGCTGCGTGAATGGTTTCTGGCTGTGGGTCTGTTCTTCAGAAGGAGTAAAGTTCAGACCTCTGCCCCTTTGGCTGCCTGGGCCGGGTCTTTTCCTGTTTTAGCCGCAATGCTGTAGTAGTAGGTCCTCATTCGGGTTTCAACATCCACAAATCCAGGGCGATTTTCAACCCTACATGAGATTGAAAAAAAGCGAGAGGGAAACGTAAGTCACACATTTTCAAGAATTTTCAAGCATTTCACGTGAGAGCATTGGAAAATAACATGGAAGCCGGGGAAGAATTAACTGGTACATGTGTGTGAAACTAAAACTGTCCTTGCAAATCTGGGGAAGCTGGGAAACGTCATCATTTCAAATCAGTGGCAACGTTTCCTAATTCACCTAAGGCAAGGTTTGGCCCAAACTCCCATTCCACGAGCAGGATTTCAGAACCTAAGGCTGAAGGGACTTGTTTTGGTCACTGCCATGCAGGATTGCCCTCAGTCCTGAGCAGCAGTGATGACACACAATAGCCACCAACCGGCAGCCATCCCACTCCATCCCTAGCTGCCTGGCAAGGTAGGCCATGAGTCCTCCAGCAGCGGAGGATGGGATGTATGCAGCGCGGGATGGCAGGAGAGCA
Organism: Pleurodeles waltl; assembly: GCF_031143425.1. Taxonomy (NCBI): domain Eukaryota; kingdom Metazoa; phylum Chordata; class Amphibia; order Caudata; family Salamandridae; genus Pleurodeles; species Pleurodeles waltl. The sequence continues at coordinate 83,785,464 of NC_090451.1, forward strand.
CAGGCGGTGCACTGACCACTCTTCCAGCGAGCAGGAAAGCCCTGATGTCCTGCAGACTTCCTTCTTCACTCATGTTTGTTAACTCTCACACTTTACACTGAAGGACGCCGCATGTGGCGGCATAAGACACAACCCCACCAACGCTTAACGTACAGGATGAACCCGACCCAACTTCACACGCAAGCCTGGGTCTGCAGCAAACGCCGAGTCAGCAGGCGGACTGGCATCACTAGTGGCACCAACATGCTGGCCAGTGCTTAATTTGTAAATAAAAAGGTGCCGGTGCCCAAAGCTTTCATCTGGAACACACTGCTGCTGCAATTAAATGTGCGAGCACAGGATACCGAGGCGGCGTAATCCTGAAGCCATCTTGGGCCTCTTCTATCCATTTACAGCCGATCTCTGCCCCTTCAGCTCACCCTTGCAGCTTTCTGCTTTTGTCCCTTTTTACGCTTTTTCGTTTTGTCTTCCTCCTCTTTCCCATATGTGTCTTTTGCTCGCAGTAAATTCTTGAGGCAAAAAAAAGTACCGTCCCTCAGAAATAAGTGCCGGTACCCCGCACCGGAAACCACCAGCTCAAATTAAGCACTGATGCTAGCCAAATCATTATTACAGCACACTAGTTATTTATAGCGTTATTGCAATTAGAATAGTCAATTCATAATAGAAACTTGCAACATCACTTAATTTCAGAGACGGTGAGCTGACTGGAGGGAGAATGGTCCGTGAAAAAAGACACATTCTAATACTTCATTCCTCACTTGGCATATACACGTATACCCAACCCATTTCAAAGTGTGAAAAAATATAAAAACAACATTTCAAAAATAAAGTATAGATGACACTATACAATATAAGTATGTAGTGTTACACACATTTATGAATTAAAAAAGAGGCCGCAATCACCAGGGCCACAAAATATTATGAAAATTACTTGAAATGAATGGTGACTTACACTTGAGATTCGCTCACTCAAGTGCACCGCTATACTCTGCGGTTAGCATGGGTGTTCGGCTGTACTCTGCACTACGACTGACTTTAAAACAGAACCAGGGAAGGGATGTCAGTCAATCAATCAGTCATTCGGTAATGTAAGAGAGATCTGAGACCATGGTGTGGAGGTGCCTTCGACGCCTGGCCCATGCTCCCTGCCTGCTTTTTGTACTCCCGGGGCACATCAGTACCAGGGACCAGGCCACGGATGGTTGTGAGCCACCGACAGTCACACACAGGGTACCTGGCTGCGTGCTGTGTGTAATGTGGGGCCCTAGGCCCTCATGCTCGTAAATGAGGTGACGCAGACACGGTGGTAGGGTAGTACTGAACTGGCCTCAGGCACGTGCGCCCGGCCCCTTTTATTGGCAGGGTCACCTGACTGGTGACGCCTGTGTTGGGTGGGTGTAGGCTACACAAGCAAGACCAGCCCTCAGCAGAGTGGCTGGCAGAAACACTAGAATGAGTCCAGCTGGACTCTACATCCCTCCCAAACTTTATTGAGGAACCAAACAAAAGTCCAACCTGTAAAAGAAACAATAACAAAGCACCACAATCAGTCTCTCGGCCTCGAAAAGGCAGACTGCAGAATTGCAGTGGACATGGTGCAGCTGGGAGCATCCGGACACCTCCGCACGAGTCCATAATTTAACCAGGTACAGCTGGGCACGAACACGGTGTGGATGAAGTCCAGATACTTCAGTTGCTTGTCCACGACCTCACAGTTCACTGGATATAGTCGATCCGGTCCTGCCTGGGCTCATGTGGTCAAAGTCTATTTACAGTTTCTGATGCGGGTGCATCTGGAGCAGTGGGGAGTCCACTGTACACAGTTCTGGACGGCATTCTGACTCTGGAGATTGTCTACCTCTTAAGACTGCAGATGACGTGACGGCCTGGGGCGCCTGGGAGTCCAGCGGCAGAGAAGCGGCAGTCTTCCCTCTCGTGCCAGATCTCCATCAAGCAGGAGTCTCCTCGAGGCCCTTTCGCGGGCTTCCACAGGACTGTGTGGACTGTGCTTGCCTATCTCAGGCCCAGCAAAGACGTCTCAGAGGAACAGCCTACAGGACCACATCCTAGTCTCGCATGGAGCCACAAGGGTTGTTGATGCAGGGTCCGCTTGCTCGAGCCATCCGGATTCAGGTGCTCTGGCCATAGTGCAAAGTCTTCAGGTGACCAGTCTCTCGATATGAGACCTCCGTGCTTCCGGATGCCTGACGTGGAGCTGTGTCAGATGCATTCTCTCTCAGCGATATTCCGCTCTCACAGGAATTTGTTGGAGGCCCTGGTCCCTGGATTGCTGCGGGACTGCGTGGGCTGTGCGGGCCAACGTCGGCCACGCCAAAGGAGTCTCTCTGAACTCCCAACAGGGCCACGTCCTAGTCTTGTGCAACCCCAAGGGTGGATGATCCAAATGATCTGGTCTGCTCTCACCGGCAGGTGTCTGGTTCACGGAGCTCATGGCAAGTGTTCAGATGATAAGTTTCTACGTTGCCAGACATGCCTTGTCAGCGTCGGTTCTTGTTGCTGACTGTCTCCACTCAGGTGGTGCTGTGCTCCTCCTTCGATGATTGGGCGATGCACCACATCATGATGATGATGTTTTTTTTCATCCTTTTGCAGATCAAACAGGTGGCGGCGGCTTCGTCAGCGGAAGGACCACTTGATGGACATAGTGGCCACGGCGGGTCTTGTGTGGCCTGTGCAGTCGGCGTCAGGGATGCCATCACAGCCAAGCAGCCGGTGACAGGTGACAGGTCGGTCGTACTGGGAAGCGTGGGGGACCACCCGCATCGCTGTCTTCAGTGACGTCTGCTCACCCCGGTGACTGTCTTGTACTGATGGGTACCTCCTCATCTGCTCGCACGAGTCCTCAGTTGTGTCACTCTACTTCCTTCCACTTTCACACCTGCGATGGAGTTGATCTGTGGTGTGACCGGTCTGTCACACTCCTCTCATCATTTCTTGTTGGCATCGTGCCACTCTCTCTTCTCCTTGGTGTGGTGTCGTGCCACAGGTCACATATTGCGGCACATGGACCTTGCGCTGCACCTCTGCTGGTACATCTTCCTCTTTGTCCTCGACGTGGCGTTGTGCCACGGGTCGCATGCTGCTTCACACGGACCTCTCACTGCACCTTCGCTGGTGCATCTTCCTCTTCGTCCTCAATGTGGTGTTGTGCCACAGGTCGCATGCTGCGTCACATGGACCTATCACTGCACCTCCTCTGGTGCATCTTGCTCGGTCGCAGCCTCTCACAGGCTGAGTCCTGCGGGTAGGACATGATCTGCTCTTCAGGCAGACCTCACCCGGTCTGGTCCGTTCCCGGATCCTCTTGGTGGACCTCTCTCTTCTCCTTCTCTTCACTCGATGGCGCCATTCTTGCGCCTTGAGGCTGCGCTGTTACGGCGCTCACTCCTGCCATCTGCTCTGGCAGGGTCGGTCAGTTCAGATGACCTGCTCACTGATGGGCCAACAGTGGCCATGTTCCGTCGCTGCGCGGCCAGCTGACATGGCCTCTTTTCCCGTGCGTTACGTCACGCTCTCGGGTACTCTCTCCATCTTCACGGACTTTACCCATGTCGTCACATTCTCGGGCGCAGCTCTCTGTGCACGCTGCGCACGTGTCAGTCTCTTTTTTTTTTCTGGGCGTCCTGTGGCAACACCTGGCATGTCCCTTTCTTGTCCTGCGGTGATGTCCATCACTGCTGGGGCATGTGGCGTTCTTTCGGCGGTGGCGGCGGACACCTGCCAGGGGCTGCGCAGACCATGTGTGCTCTCTTCGTACCTCACGTGGCACTTGCATCCATTTCTCACCGTTGCAGCTTGGCTGGGACAGCTGCAATCTTCTCCTTCCCTTTTGCAGCGTCGCTCGTGTCGCTTCCTTCTTCCTCGCCGTTTCCGTCTTCTGCGCCGTTTCTGTCTACGGGCGCACTCTTGGTTTGGAGCAGTCACTTTCTGAAGGTGCTGCTGTAAACTTGCCTTCATCCAAGCTTGTTTTCCCTTTAAAACAGAAATAGGGTGCAATACCAACTCTGGCCACTGGATGCCAGTAGTGCACTTTTTTTTCTAGCTTCAAGACAGTCTTTCCTGTTACCGGCCTCGTTTATTTGGTTTGAAGCAGACTTGGTGAAACAATGCTGAGGAGCCACGCTGCTGGAGGAGGCATGCAGGTAAGTTCATTTTACTCATTTTCTCATCTCTCCCTTTTCTCTTCTCTCTTTTCCTTTCTGTGTTTTTTTTTTCTTCTTCTGTCCACTTTTTTTTCTAAAACAGCACAGCCTCGTTTGAAGAGGTGTGCAGATGGCACGAATTTCAGTGAGGGGGTTGGGGGCTCCGGGTACTGTTTTTTTCTTTTCTAGGTGCGTGTGAGCACCTCACTCCGTCATTCAGTTGCTGTGAGGTGGGGGCGCGGCCCTGGGCACCTGGTGCGTGTCTGCACCACTTTGTTCAATTCCTGCCAGGACAGGGGGGGGGCAGCCCCCCAGCCCCCCTGTACCAATGGGGCTGGGGCTCCGACGGCCTCACTTCTCTTTCCTCCACCGATTAGGTTCATGTCTGCAACCACGTGGGGTTGCAGATCCCACTCGTCGCCATTGTAATGTGGGGCCCTAGGCCCTCATGCTCGTAAATGAGGTGACGCAGACACGGTGGTAGGGTAGTACTGAACTGGCCTCAGGCACGTGCGCCCGGCCCCTTTTATTGGCAGGGTCACCTGACTGGTGACGCCTGTGTTGGGTGGGTGTAGGCTACACAAGCAAGACCAGCCCTCAGCAGAGTGGCTGGCAGAAACACTAGAATGAGTCCAGCTGGACTCTACACTGTGAAGTTCGAGTTCCCTCCTTTCCATTAGGGCAATGTCCCCTTGAAATCAGGGAACATCTTTGCTGATAATCCTGTGCCTAATTAGGGAAGAAGGTCCCCTTGCCCAAGGGCTCCCTGGGGATACTCTTACGCCAGAGGATGGTGTGTGGTCGGTGCGCAACAAAGGTGCCACTTTCAGAGCAAGTGAATCCTTAGATAACCTCACTTTATGGTGTAATCACATCCTGCATGTCTCTGTAGTGCTGTCAGGGTCTTTCCTCGAAAGACAGGCCAGGGATGCACTTGCCAAGGCTTGAAACCCATACTCCGTGGCCACTGAAGGGGGTGCTGCCTGACCCACTGACGGAGGTTTCAGTGCCAGACCACAAGACCCCCTTCGAAGGCTAGGTGCTCCCTGTAGGGAAACAGTGATCAGTATTTGAACTGTGGCTCCTTCGCTCTCTTCAGCCAAGCACCCACATACTAACTTCATGTACATCTGCCTCTGGTCCTGGCCATCACCAGGTCCACCCAACGAGACGATACGCTCAATCGATAATCCAGCCACTGGACCATTGAGCTGCCACGAGTTAAACAAGGACGCTTATATTTTTGCACCGATTCCACGTAAGCAAACCAAACAATAGGAACCATCAAAAGATGAAGTGCTTAAAGAACACGTTACTTACCTTCGGTAATGCATTATTTGGTAGAGACTATCTAGCTGCAGGTTCCTTACCTTTAGAATTTCCAGGCATCAGCTTGGAATCCTGACCTTTTGCTGAGCAATAACCTTGTGCGCCCCATCAGGTGGCATCGTTCGGCTCAGTGTGGCGTTGTCAGCATCATTGGAGCCGTCTGTGATATCATGGTCACTTATAAAGGCACCACCCAGGTGCGCACACATCAGTACTTTTCCACAAACTTCCACGCCAGAAGCGCAGAGCCATGGAAAGAACTAATAGTTTTGTCTGTGACAAAAAACTAGGGCCCTGAAATAGTCAATCCGTAACCCTAGTAAATGAGTCTGCAGAGCGGCCAGGCATGGTTGGGTGTAAGGAATCTGCAGCTAGAAAGAGTCCCGACCAGATAATGCGTTATTGAAGGTAAGCACCTTGTTCATCTGATTGAGACTTCTAGCTGTAGGGTCTTTACCTTTAGAACAGATACCCAAGCCATAACCTCCTTGTGGTAGGTTGTGAACAAATTCACCTCAAACTAATAGGTCCTGCAGGACTGAACGGGCAAAGTGCCCATCTCTGCGGACCTGATTGTCCAGGCAGTAGTGTTTGACAAATATGTGCAAAGACACCCACATTGCAGCCTGACAGATGTCCAGGACTGGTACACCTCTTGCTAATGCAGTGGTAGTAGCTTTGTCCCTGGTGGAATGAGCTCTCAAACCCTCAGAAGGCTGCTTCTTGGCCAGAGCATAGCAGAGTCAGAGCAAAATGGTTTGTTTCTGTACTGCCCGACCTTTCTTTGCTCCCACATACCCCACATAGAGTTGGTAATCCACCAGGAACTCTTTAGTGCAATCAATGTAGAACGACAATGCTCTTTTTGGGTCCAGTCAGTGGAGTCGCTCCTCTTCCTTCAAGGGATGCGGGGGAGCGAAGGTGGACAGGGTGATATACTGACCCAGGTGAAATGGAGTCACCACCTTAAGGAGAAAAAAGGCACGAGTGCGAAGCACTACTGTGTCCAAAAACATGGCGAGATACGGAGGTTTGGATGAGAGAGCCTGCATTTTACTCACCCTCCTGGAAGATGTTATTGCCACTAAGAAGGCTGTCTTGATGGTGAGCAGCCGGAGGGGACAGTTGTGTAAAGACTCAAAGGGAACACACATGAGAAAGGTGAGAACCAGATTTATGTCCTTCTGAGGCACGATAAAGGGTGAGGGAGGAAACATATGTACAAGCCTTTGAAGGAATCTATTTAAATAGGATATTTGAATAAAGAAGGCTGATCAGGCAGCCATAGAAAAGCTGATAAGGCAGAAAGATATCCCTGAAGTGTTCCCAATGCAGAACTCTGCTGGGCAAGGGATAAAATAAAGATAAGGATGTCAGAGAGAGAAGCAGAAAGAGGATCAATAGATCTATATGTACAATAATATACAAAGTGTTTCCTACGGCAGGCATACACCGTCTTGGTGGAGGGACACCTGGCTGCCAGAATAACTTTACAGACTTCGAGAGGAAGGTCGAAGGCTGTCAACTGCCGCCGCTCAATCTCCATGCATGAAGGCGCAGAGCCTGACTGGCGGATTGATGCTCGTTTTCAGAAGCTCTGGATGCCAGACTCTCCATCCCCAGTCTGGAGTCACCAGGATTACATGGGCCTGGTCATTTCTGATCTCCTTGAGAACTCTGCGCAGTAGTATGGGCGGAAAGGCGTGCCAGAGGCCTGAGCTCCACTTGCGACAAAAAGCATTGCCAAGCGAATGTCGTCTTGGAAACTCTAACGCACAATACTGCTGACATTGCACGTTCTCTTTGTAGGCAAACAGTTCTAACCAAGGCTCTCCCACTGCTGAAAGAGTCCTTCACCTCCTCCGAATGGAGACACCACTTGTGATCCGCTAGGCATCGATGGCTGAGTTTGTCCGCCCTGGCGTTAAGAGAACCTGCCAGGTGTTGAACCACTAGGGTTATGCCCTGCTGTTCCAGCCAAGCCCAGAGACAGAGGGTCCCCGACCCCACCTTGCCTTGCTTGTTGCAGTATCACATGGCAGCACTGTTGTCCATGAACACCTGCACTATCTTCCCTTTGACAACGGGAAGGGGACAATGCTAGCGAGATCACCCGGAGCGCGAGTAAGTTGATATGGAGTCCGGATCCTGCCGTAGACCAGAGACCTCTTATCGCCACCTCTCTCAGATGGCCACCCTCTCCCAGAAGTGATGCATCTGTCACCGCTGTGCGATCTGGTAGGGGAAGGGAGAGTAGTCCCAAGTGTGACCCAATCACGATTCTTCAACCACTACTGCAGGTCTTTTGCAGTTCCCTCCGAAATCTGAACCGTGTCAGAGAGATTTCCCTCATGCTGCGCCCACTGAAGCTTCAGGTCCCACTGCAGAGCCCTCATATGCCATCTGGCATGATTTACTAACGGGATGCAGGAGACCATGATGCCCAGCAGCCTGTCTGCCTCACCGAAATCCAGGATAGAGGTCAAAACATTGGAATCATAACCTAAATATCCTCGACTCGCTGCTCGGGAGAATAGGCCTGAAACTGCACTGTGTCCAGAACACCTCAGGTGAAAGGGGAGCATTTGTGAGGGAGTCAGGTGCGACTTCGACAAGTTTATAGTGAACCCCAGCAAATGCAGGTGGTTCGCCGTAGTCTGGTGGTGGGAAACAACAGCTTGGAGCGAAGGAGTTTTCAACAGCCAGTTGTCGAGGTAGGGGAAGAGTGAAACCCCTAGCCTGCACAAATGAGCTGTGACCACCGTCATCACTTTGGTGAACACCTGAGGGGCACTGGTAAGGCCGATAGGGAGCACAGTAAACTGAAAGTGCTTGTGGCCTATCCTGAACTGCAGGTAACGTCTGTGGGCAGGCAGGAAGGGGATATGAAAATACACATCCTGCAAGTCCAACGCTACCATTCAGTCTCCTTGGTCTAGGGCAGACATGACCTGAGCTAGAGTAAACACCTTGAATTTCTTCTTTTTGAGGAAGAAATTGACGTCCCATAAATCCAGACGAGGACAAAGACCCTTGTTCTCTTTGGGTATGAGAAAGTAGCAGCAATAACAACCACTGCCTACTTCCGTACTGGGACTCTTTCTATGGCTGGCTTGACCAAAAGATCTGTAACTTCCTCACAGAGCAAAACCAAGTGATCCTCCATCAGCCGTTCTTTTGAGGTAGGCATTGGGGGAGGGAAAGACTGGAAGGGGAGGGAATTGCCCTTCGGTATAATCTGCAAGACCCATTTGTCTGATGTTATGGGCCACCAGTGAGGAAGATGTTATTGAATCCTCCCTCCAACTGGATGTACATGGTCTTGCAGAATCACACTAGGAGGGCTTGGTGCTGTAGAGGCGGGGGCTGGGTGGTGGATGACTTCAGGCCAGACCCTTGGGGTCTGAAAGTACCACAACCGCACCCAAGTTGTGGACCTGGTGCCGGACGGCGGCTAACTTGTGAGTGTCGTGGCACCGTGCCCCTCCAGTAGCCATAGAAGGAATCAAAGGGAGCCTGTGGGTGAGGGGCCACTGAGAGGCCTAAGGATTTGGCCATAGCCCGAGAGTCCTTAAAGTGTTCCAGCGCTGTGTCTGCCTTTTTGCCAAATAGGCGGGACCCATCGAAAGGCATGTCCATAAGGTTTGCCTGTACATCCCCTGAAAAGCCAGATGTACGTAAGCAGGCCTCGTGTTGAGGGGCCACTGTCGATGAAGTCGCCCTACACAGCGAGTCAATCATGTCCAAACCACACTTTATGGTAAACTTTACTGCATCTTTCCTATCCTTAACTGCCTAAGAGAGAATGGCCCATGTGTCACCTGGGACCTGAGGCAGGACCTGCACCACCCTATCCCACAAAGTGTGGGACTAACGGCCCAATAAGCATAAGGTGTCTACCGACCTCCCTGCCAGGCTGTTGGAACAAAACATTTTCTTCCCAAGCTAGTCCATCCTCTTGGATTCCCTATCCAGAGGGGCAGAAGGGAAGGCAAGCTTGGAAGTGGATGCTTGGACTACAAAACTCTCCGGGGTGGGGTGCTGAGGGAGGAAACTGGAGTTGCCTGGTGCCAGGCGATGGCAGCGGCCAATTGTCCTGTTTACAGGAGCCCCTGTGCTGGGTTTGGACCACATCCCCAGCAGGTCATCAGTGAGGGACTCATTAAAGGGCAACATCGGTTCTGATGAGGAAGCCCCTAGCTGAAGCATCCCTTCAGGAGGTTAGTCCTGAGCTGCACTGAGGGCAGTCTGAGGTCAAGGACCTCCGCTTCCCTACGCACTACCATTGCATATGATGCACCCTCCTCCGTGCCCACAGTAGGAAGAGAGAGCAGGCCAGTACCTGGAGGTGTCCAGTCCACTGGCCTCTCATAGTTCCTCGTACCAGTCCAAAGGTTCCATTTGGGTTTCTAGAGGGTCCAAAGACCCCTCCCATCCCTCACCAGTGCCTGGCTGATTTGAGCAAATGCTTAGACAATGATCTGGCACCTGTGGACACTGTCGGCACCAGAATCGTCGTTGTTTGATGCGTCCCAGCTCCCCCTCATCGGTGATGAGAATGGGGCTAGTGCCAGTAGTGGGCACCGGGAGCATTGATGTTGGGAGCGGCACAGAAGAAGGTCCACTGTGTGAAGCCGACACCGTTCTGGATCAGGTATCGGATCCATGAGACCCTATTGAAGCTGGGGCTGAAGCTGCCGGAGCAGAACCTGACAGGGCCTGCGCCGACCCCGCAGGGCCCGTAGGTGCTCCAGCTGGGCCGGCCTGCTCAAATACAAGACACATGACCTGCTAAAATTCCTTTAATTGAGCGAGGGTCGCTCCTGCTTCTGGAAAGGGAGGAAGGGACAGAGTCAGCCCTGGCCACGATTCCGCGGAACCATGCCTGAAACGTTGACGTTACCGATTTGTTATGTCGGCCGATGGGTAAGGTGAAGTAGAAGTCCACTTGGACTTTTTCTTCTTGTGCCTCTTTCCTGAGTGCACGGAGGACCTCGAGTGTGATGAAGAGGACTTGGGGCTCCTGGAGCGGTCCCATGACCTTCTCTTCGACTGGGACCATGACCTCCAAGGTGTTGTGCCCGCCGATGTCGACTGCGGGCCGCCATTAGCCTTAGGGACCACTTTTTCAAAGCTTTCGGAGCCATGGCCTGGCAGTCCGAGCATGAAAGTCGTGGTTACCTTTGAGATACCAAAAGCATACCTGATGGGGATCCATCACCAACCTGGCATGATGGCAGGTGCCACACAGCCTAAATCCCATCTTCCTCGTAGTCATTCTTCGCACAGACAAAGAATACTCGACAAAAAGGTCAAAAAGGCCTGTCAAAAAGACAGTGAGGTAGCTCTGTCCCATATCTGCGCTTAATTAGCGCGGAAGAAAAAAAAAATGATGCATGTGTGCCTCAGTAGTGCCTTTATAGACGACTGTGACACCACAGACAGCTCCAACTACGCTAACCATGCAACTGAGTATTGATCAGACAAATTTCCATATTCCAAGCTGACGCCTGGAAATTCTAAAGGTAAGAAATCTGCAGCTAGAAGATCTAACTAAAGAAAAGTGACGTACCATCAACAATACTTCCCCAGCATGCATTTTCTCCATATAGTGAAATGTAGCTGAAGACCTGTCACAATTCACCACTATTCTAAAATATGTATTTTCTTCTTTTTAATGGTACATTTTAGGCCCTTATCAAGTTAAGTCTATTATATCAGAATGTTAAAACAGGCCCTCAGCGCCTAGTGGCCAATAGGGCATCTTTGCTGGATATTGAGCAAGCGGAAAGGATGCCTCCTTGAAAGACTGGGCTATGAAAAGTGTTCATGTGGCTCTGCCCTGGATGTCCACAGCTGAGACCGGCTGTGACAGAAATGTTACCTGTTTCTCACCTGCATGCGAGCAGGTACAATGACCTGCTGCCGCCAAAATAGAATCTGCGTGCCGACTTTATAAAATTCTAATTTAGTACCAGAACGTCGCAGACTAAAACTTCTGCCGAAAACACTGAGCACTAAAAACGGGGTTACAAAAAGATCACCCCACTGGAGGTAATACGAGAAGATCTGCATACAATGATGCAATATGTTTGGAAATTATATTTAGAACGCTATATGTATGTCAGACAATATTTTTGGCAACAGTATTTTGAAATACAAACGAAATGACATACACTGCAACGCGCATTTTCCTGAAGTAGACAATAATGCCTGGTCTGATGTCTGGCTAGAACTGGTATCCAAGCACTAGATTTACAGATGGTGTAAGCCCATCTCATGGAGCTCAGCTGCAAAAAACAGCACGCGCAAGAGCCCCTGTGAGTACTGTAATGGCAGTCATCCATCTTAACACAAGGCTAGGTTGGCAGTTTGAGGGCGATTAAAATGTTTACATTAGAATATGATTCACCTGACCATGGGCATTGCTAAGAAACAGATGCACCGTGAACTGTGGCACAATATTACCAAATGTTTTTATATGGCTAAGAATGTGGGTCGAGTCCCTTATGGGTTTTAGAGCTGCTGTTTTAACTCGTAGTGTGAAAGACAGGAGCTTGTTGGGTTAGGAAAGAACAAGAGAACAGAAAAGGTATCAATGGTGTGATCTGAGCTCACGTGAGATGAGTTTCATATCACGGGTGACACAGAACAACATGGCCTCCCCCCCAGACTTTGGTGTAAAGTCCAGCGTTCAGCCACCAGGGCGGCTCAGCGAAGAATTGATGTCACAATAGTGAGCGCAATAAAGTCACATTATCGACAACCTCAATATTGTGAACGGAAGAGTATACAGTAATTATAGAGTAACGATTCTTAACTTCACATCCAAGCGCCTTGAGAAGATATATAGTCAAGGTGCACAGATGTTGAGCTCAGTTTCGTAAATGCATATTTACACATCTATTTACCTTCATGATGATGTACTGATTAATATTCAGGCTACAATATTTTGGCAGGGCAGTGTGTAAAACTTGAAATTGTGGCCAAGCCTTCGTGAAATGACACATGAAATAATCTGAAGGTCACAAGTTTGAATCCCCTCAAGGTCGGCTCAGCCTTCATTTCTTCTGAGCTCAACAAATTGAGTACCACTAAATTGGGGATAAGTAACTCCCGTGTCAATCAATGTAACACCTGTCATTGACCTCACTTATAAATGACAGAAGTGGGATAGGCAGAGCTGTAAGGAACCTCAAGGTGGGTTTTATCCCTTTAAAAAGAAAATTGGGGGCATGCTTTTACAGATGGTTTAGACTCCCATGTATTTTATCCACCAAGGTGCTCATCTTTGAAGCGTACAGCAAAACCTGTATCCCAGTGAAAGCCCACACCTTTACCACAGAGAATACTACTCTGGGTTACCATGGCAACCACCTGCAGCTCGAAAATCTTTACATGTGTTAGCATGGCAAGGATGCCCTATTTCTCTGCTCAGACCTCAGGCAGAAGTGAAGCTGGAGGAAACCACATATGGCAACTCCAACTGTATGTGCATACCACACTCCTGTGGCAGGAAGTGCATATGCCAGAGAGTAAAGCAAAACTATTAGAAGAAAAAGGACATGAGATGCAGCCCAAAACAATAATATTTGATAGAAAAGTGCAAAACGTTTAATGCATGATATGTTAAAGCATTTTTAAAACACTAAAATGCAAATGGAGAAAAACTAAAGGGAAGGGGAAGGGCCAACTGTAAAGCAAATGATTCGGGAATCAAATGGATTGTGAATTATTTTTATACTATGATGCTTTCTGTTTAGGACCTGCAGAATGGATCAGTGGGATGATTTATCAACATTTTGCGACATGTTTGTATCACAGAAGTGAGGCAAACCAATGTAGAATGTTTATTTTGACTTCACTTTCCAGCAGAAAACATGTTTTTCGATGAAGAGTTGCCTGAATGAGAAAGAAACCAGGCTTTGCACTTTGCTTCAAGGGGCAGTTCTACGGGTGGTACATTAGCGTTTCCATGCAACTACCCATGTGTTTTGATGCAAACCCCCATCGTCCAACAACAGTAGATGGGGTTTTGCACCAAAAAACGATGCTTCTTGAGGCAGGAGTAAAAAGGAGGGGATATGTTTTTGTTTCTCCAAACGTTTCATACTTTGAATGTGTGCTGAAGTGTGAAGCACACATTCAAAGTGGGAAAAGTTTGAAACTGTGTCTAGGCATAGAATGTTTCACTAGAAGGGTATACAAAGTGTCAAACACAGACCCTTGCACTGTATGCCCCCAGGGCACCTCATTATACGCCACACCCGAGGATATCCTTCTCTCTAGGGGGAGAGGGAAGGCTAGTGCCATATCAACTAGCATATGATGCTTTCCTGCTTTCTCCCACTCACATAATGCAGTGCAGGAGCTCTGAGTGCTGCACAGCCTTGTATGACACCTTGGTAACTCTAGTGAGGGGAGGCAGGCAGGTATTCGGCAGCAGGCACATGGCTTGCAGAGTATGGTGTGAAAAGGTGCGCTATTTACGCTTCTTCTCACTGTTTGCCAGAGTTGCACCAGTTTTCCCTTGGCACAGCTCTGTGGGCGAAAACCCTGAGAGTACAGTTTGTGCCTGAGTTAGAATCTGACTTCGGACCAGTAGTGTGCAACTAACAATGCTGCAGCAGGTGCAGTGGCACCGGGGCCCAAGAGCCAAAAGGGCCTCTTTCTATTTTTATTGCTACATTTTTCTAGTCAACGAGCAGGTCTGGCGGTCCTTTTTCTTTAATCACACAAATGCCTAGGGTGCATTTGCTGCATCATTGATTCGGTGTCAACAAGCATTTGGAGTCAAAATCAGAGAATTGTCAAATTTAAAATGAGCATACATCAGGCTTTTCGGAAGCTGCCTATTGATTAGTTATTCAGAGAGTGAAAGTTACCAGACAATTGATTGCCTAACAAGCATAACGTGACCCCTCCCTTTGGTTTTTTTTTGTTGCTGTTTTGCATTTTTTACAGGTAGTTGGTGTTGTTTTTTTCCAGGGCCGTGAGTTTCAGTTTCCGATTCTTTCTTTTGCACTGTATCTATTGAAATTCTAACAAAGGAGACTGAATGGTAGAATCAGTGTCTCTTTTATGACACTGTGCAGATTTCTACCCATAGTCCTGACTATACCTCCAAAGGGACACTGAACTACAAGACCATCATGATCAACAGGAAAAAAAAATCTTCACACTTGTTGAATGCTTGTCCACCCACATCCTTTTTCCAGTCTTAAGACTCCACCCAAAAGCTCCTGAGATGACACAATCTTGTTTTGCAAACATAAGGAGGGGGGATCCACCAACTTGCCCTCATCACCACCTCAGAACAGGGCAAATTATTCCCGTTACGCAACCATACACCACTTCACTACTCACAAAGATCTAGTTTTCTGAAACATTTAGTATAAATCAGTTAATCAGTTTGGGCTGTAGCTGTGTCCAGAGTTCCTATGGAAAAATGAATGGAGAAGATGCATTTTGGGACCCTCCCCCACTTTTTAATTTCTTGGCTCCAGCCATTGGGGAAAGGGATCTATCCCAAATGTGACATAAGTACTGGTCTTAGGGCAACAAGACCTCCCCATGAGACTACACCTACTGACAGTCAAAACTAGGACCACCAGCCACAGACCATGTGAGAAATCTGGAGATCATCCTAGATGACAAGCTCAACAAGATGACTCAAGTCAACACAGTGTGCACCTCCTGCTTCCACATCCTACCCATGCTGTGACAAATCTTCAAATGTTTGCCTCAGAACACCAGACGGACCATCACACAAGCCCTCTTCACCAGCAGGCTGGACTGTGGCAGCAGTCTCTACACCAGAATCTCCAAATAACTCCTACACCGACTTCAAACCATCCAGAACACCACCACAAGACTCATACTTGACCTCCCAAGTCACACACACATCACACCGCACATCAAGATGCTTCACTGGCTCCCTATTCACAAGCACAGCCAATTCACACTTCTCTCGCACACATACAAAGCCCTACACAACACAGGAACAGAATACCTGAACAGCCGTATACACTTTCACCAAACCACAGACACCTATGCTCGGCCTCATTCTCACTCGTACAAATTCCCTGCATTCACAAAACCAAAAGTGTAGGTTGCTCATTCTCCGACATCACACCCAAAACATGAAGCCACCTCCCTCAACACATCAGATCCTCCTCCTCACTTCTTGAGTACCGCAAGATGGTGAAGACCTGGCTTTTCATCTAAGCATCTTGGGGCCCACACGCCTACACACCTGCTGAAGCACCTGGATACCCACTCAGGTGATTAGTGCACTATCCAAATTAATATAACATAACATAAATCTAAACTTAACTACATATATTTACCTTTAGGGCATACTGAAATTTCATATTTTTGCCACAGTATTTTGAGGTGTGGAACCAGAATATTGTAATCAAAATATCATCACACAGAGGGATTGTGGCCTAAATATAATATAAATAAATATAGTCCTGTTGGAGTTAATAATAGAAAATGTATACATCTCTACCCAAAGGGCTAATATTTTTATAAATGACATTTAGGACACTATTTTTATGTCAGACGATATGTGGCATACAATTTATGGTGGTGGGTTAACATTTTTGTCCTTTATGTTATACTCTCTTCTTCACCATAATCTTGCTTGACATTGCTTCCCTTTCCACATACTTTACTCCAGTCTTCTCCTCACCTACTAATCTTTCTCTAAATTCATTCTACTTTTTCATAACAACTTGCTTCACTCAGTCATTCACCCTTTCATCACTTTGCATCCTAACTATTTGAACTCCTCGAGCAGCTGGCACCCCCACTCTTGTGGCCTAACCCTACTCTCTCTAGTACACCCTTCGAGCTGATACAGCAGTCCCCACTTTGGAAGGCCATCTCAACAAATGCCATCTGCTGACCCCTGCGCTCCCTCCAAGTACCTCACATGTCCCTCTTCTGCAGCATCTTGAAAATATTCAAAGTGCTTGTATTCTCATCCTCTAGTGACTCAAACACTGCACCACTTGGATAACCACCTCTCTCCGGTTCTTCACAAACATTGTTTCCAGTCCAGGACCATTGTGGGTTGTGTGTTAGCCTAATGCATTCTGGAAGTTGTAGTTTTGTTTCACTTCCATTCAACTAATTAGACGAACACAGCTGAAATGAAGGATTCGTGGGAGAAAGGTTCATGACTGGAGTTAGTGTTCGTAATGACGTGGAGTGAGGCGGTCGCCCAGTACATCCCTGACAGCTACAGGTGGAATCCCTCACAGTAAGCTCATCACAGAATGGAGATTTGCTAGCACCTGCTCGCCGTTTCATGAGCTCTTCCCGCCACAAATACCATTAGGCCATCCTCATCCTTCTCAATCCTTCACCGATGCTGCAGTTCAGCACACAAATATCTCCTGGCAATCTTCCTGGACGTGGGCAGCTCCTGTTTTATGTGTCTGTGCTATATTTGTGCATAACTGGGTTACTATTGTTCTGACAAAGAACAAGCACTAGCATAGTCAATAGGTCTGGGTTTATTGTTAATGACTAGAGTTTTAGCATATTAGAGCGAGATACTCTGGAGGACGTCGGACAGAGCAGACACGGAGGGTTATTGCTGTAAAGTAGTCCCTCAAGGAGTTCATTGCAAGCACTGGAGTGGACGTGCAGGGATACACCAAACAGCCAATGCCTAAGTGAGAGACCGACACTTCACTGGGATGAGTCAAGATGTGACTGGCAAAGTCTTAAGCCAGCAGCTGAAAGAGGCTGGTAATGGGGTGAGCCCAAATTGTAAGCAATAGGTCTATTTGGCAGCTGTACTGTCAAACCCCGAACTGAAGGCCTTATGAAGCTATCCTGGCAAATGGCATTTGCCATGATTGACACTTCTGAAAAAATTGCAAATTCTAACATGAAAAAATACACATACCAGGTGGATGCTCTTATCATGTCTAGGGCTGAAGCTCTTAAACAGCTGATGGATAAAAGGATGAGGGACAGATCACATTCGCTGGCTGCTGTGGGTTATTCTACAACACTCACTGATCAAGGGTACTGTGGTGTAAGAGGCAGAAGCCACAGAGCCCTTACTTGTACGTCCAGCAGTCTTGCATCAGTTTGTACATTTCATCTGGGCAGTTGGCCGGGCAGTCCAGTCTTTTATTCTGTTCGATGAACGACATCACCTCCGGTCCTTTCATTTTCTGCCAGGACAAAAACAAAGCAGTAATCTGAAGCCCACACATGCAGCTCAAACTTTATTCGCGTAATCACTGGTTTTCTTTCTATCAGTTTGGTGAATTTAGTACAAATTAAACCTCTGTTTGCCAAGGTTTGGGGAATACAGCTGAATTTAGCATGACCAAGCCGACACTTCTAGTGTGTGAGGAAAAGTGACAGTATTAGGGTGCCACCTAGTGGTCTTTGCAAGTACTGCAAGGTGAGCAAAATAATTATTTCTTTAAAGCAAATGAGGAGCCCCCCAGCAGGCAAAATTGTATTTAGCTTGGAGCTCTGAAAACCTTTCCTGAGGAGGTACTCCAGCACCCTAGAAAGCAGGCTTCTGACTGGGGGAGTGATAACATTCAATAAATGCAAAAGCCGGTAAAGAAGAGAGGTTTGCAGACCTGCAACTGATTTTTATTTTGATTCACTTGAAGACAGAGGTGTAGAGCGATGTATGAACTACCACGTAAGACAAGATCTAATGCTGCTGATAATACTTCTACCATCATTACTCCTACTACTACTAATTATTATAACAATAATGATACAAATGTTACTACTGTTTGCTGAACTTCTTCCCTGTTTGTCTTCCTGGAGGTTTACAGCTGGCTTCCTACCCGCCATTTCTCGGTTCAGTTTTGAACAATATCGTTTTATTTCATGGAAAAAATGTAAAATTCTCTGGCACGCCTCAGCATGAATGAAAGAACTGTGAAAACGGACGTAAATTGTTGGCGTCCCTGAGATGCGAGGAAGGAGGTGAGAAGGTTTTGGAAGGTAAATGGTGCAGTTGTGTCCCGGACTACACTACCTAATTATATGGGTCTATAGGGCCTCGTGCTCTTTTAGCGACTTATATCATGCTTTTGAGAAGATGGTCCCATAATATCCGCACTAATCACTCCTCTCAGCCAATCACATTGTTTGTGACTAAAAGAAAAGCAGGCAATCTATCCAGTGCTGACTTCTGCCTACAGTCTCCGCACATTCCCGCAATTTCCAGGAGTCGCAGAATTCCTGGGAATACGCGTCCTAAACCTACGCCGCTTGTTGATTTTTAGGCATACTCCTATTTCGCTAAACTTACTTCTGATGATGGACATTATTCACCTATAAGTATTGCAGAAAAGACCATTTGCACATGTTCCTTTCTTCTTGAAATGGAAAACATTGTTCCATGTGGAGAAACGTCCTTCCTACACCGCTAAAAACATGAGGTCCTTGAAGTACGTTTCCCCGCTACAGTCGGACTCCACATTTTCTAAGATGAAGGGTAGGTTTGCGTAGGTGATGGATAAAGGCAGTCAGAAGGTGTCCATGCATAAGGTGTGCCACCTCGGTGGGTGCTAACCACACTGCGGTAGCCCCCAGGTGACCCCTCCCCCCCACCCCACCAGTACACACACAGTGCTGACCCTGGACAACAAGAGAAAAGCGCCCAGTGCACATACAGACCAGTGCTCAGCCTCTAACATCTCCGCCCTTTCCTCTCGCTGGACACAGAAACATTAACAACTCCTACTGATCGGAAGTTCTTGCAGCCCCCCTTGAATCCGACTGCTAACACCATGCTGCAGGCAGAGGAAGGCGGTCGGTTAAGCCCGGGCCTAAAAGATCCGGCATTCACCACTGTGACCTGACGACCCCGGCGGATGGGTCTCTGTGACAAGGACAGAGACAGCATCCAGAGACGGGGGAGGGTGTACCATTGAAAACAAGCATTTGCAATGCAACGGGTCTCGCGTTTGCTCGTGTTAGAGCCGATAGCGTTGTAAACTCCTAACCCGAATTTTCCCCTATTGGCAAAAGTGCATTTATGTACGTAAGCCGAAAAAGTGCAATTAACTATGTAAAGCGCTCGACTTCTGCCAAGCGAGATCGCGCTAGTAAATTAGAGAAAAAGTAGTCCATGAGCCGGACAGAAAACAGCGAGCCTCGCATGTTTTCTGTACTTGGTCGATGCGCTGGAGGAGGGCTAGCCACCGGAAAAGGCATGACGTGTGCATGCCTTCTACTAATGAAATCAAGCAGATTTTATTAGGCAAGCCCACCAGCCAATGAAAAACACTGACGTGACGTCGACAGGGCTCCGAGCCCTTTTCTAAACACTAAAGCGTCTCGCTGCGATACGCATGCACGAGCGCATGCAACGCAGGCTCGACCCTAAAAAATAAACCAGGGGTCTGGCGGTGCACAGCCTGTTTACATCAGAGCACCGATCCAACACTAAGGCCCATAGTTATACTTTTTTAGCGCCGCATTTGCGCCGCTTTTTGACGCAAAAGCGGCGCAAACTTACAAAATACAATTCAATCAAAAAATGACGCAAATGCGGCGCTAAAAAAGTATAATTATGGGACTAAATGAGGCCACAACTCTATGTGAACTTTTAAATCGTTGGTTTTTAGGTTCAGTCTAAACATATAGAAATTCCCTAGGTGGATATGTTCAACTTTTAAGGGCATTTCACTTTATACCTGACGGTATCCAAGCTTGTAACTCGACCTTCAGACGGTGAATGAAGATCTGAGGGTCGCATTCTAGGTGTGTGTGTACTGACGCTGTTTATCAGTTTGGGGGGGGGGGTATTATGGACAGAGCGGTGACCTCTGTGTCCTCAGAGGACAAGCTCTCATGGCGGTTCTTCTAATAGAAAGACGCCTATGGTGCGCGACCACCATCTTCCAGGCAACCTCACAACAAACTTTTCTGTTTCCAAAAACATACTTCCAAAAGCAGGAGATTGTTATTGAAAAACGGAAAAGTAATGACCACCACACATTGAAATTTTTCTCCCAGGATATGAGTCATTTTTTCTGTCCAGAACAGGAGACCGACAGGTAAAAAAATACATCAGACCTTCTGCTCTAAATAGGCCGTTGCAGTAAGCGTTCCAACTATGGGGGCAATGTGGGTCTCTCTCCCCAACTCATAATAGAGCAGCCACAGATAGGGTGATGGACACCTAAAACTTAATGGGCACCTAAAATCTTATCTTCAATTATATAGATGAGTGGTCATTCTCTGATTTACATGTTAATGCTGCAGGATATTCATTTTCCTCAAGGACTACCATCCTGGGGTGTTTTGGCAGTGAGAGCTACTAAATATAGGAAATTCTTTACAATATTTTCATAGGTTGAATATTATTTTAAAATAGTTGACCTGGTCTTTTTGATCGTCCTGTGAAGGCAGTAGACCAGCGTGAAAGACATACACATCATGAATGAGCCTTATTTGGAATGTGTTGTGTCCTTTAATTCAAACCTCTCTGTTTTGCCAGAGGGTTTCAAGAAGTCGTGGGCACTGCTTCGTGCAGACCCCACAACACACCCTTGTTACACTCACCTTGTATGGCTTCCCTCCATACGTGAAGGCCTCCCACATTGTCACGCCATAACTCCACACGTCACTCTTGCTGGAGAACTTATGAAAGTTGATACATTCAGGGGCGTACCACTTAAGAGGCCATTTCCCAGCTGTCCGAGCCTGCAGTGGAACAGAGAGACTGTATGAAGAGAACTAGACTACACATCTCAGAACCTAGACACAGAATTACCGACAAGGGGCCTGATTCACAAAGGTAAACTTGCACTTTTGTGTAAGTTTACTATTTTTTGGTATTTACAAACAATGAGTTTAATTTTACTAATAGTAATTTTATGACTGTGGAGAGTCCGCAGTCGGGGAGGAAAACTGCATATTATACAATAGGACAGGCCTATCTTTTTATGTGTGGAGTCTCTGCAGCCGTAAAATTACTATTTTGAACATATAACATGCCAAATATAATTCCCCCATGGCACTGGCTCGGATTTAGCGCTATACAAATTAATAATAATGCTAAGAAAGTGAATAAAAATGTATTGAAATGCATTGTGAGAAGCTAGGTATATTTCTTACTTTGCAGTCAAATTGTGATGCTCATCACAATAGAATTTACTCACAACTCAGTTACAGAAATACACAATTTTTCCTAAAATCTTTAGCGTAGTTTCTTGTCCATGGCTTGAAGGTGAAATAATGAGCTGGTACTAGTGAGGCCTCAGATTAGTAGATGGCTAGCCCTGGAGGAACTGATGCAACCATTACAGTAAATAATACCATGAATGAAGCTTGTTCTCATGAGAACAGGGGTTGGAAATAATCTCTTTTGTTCATCATCTCCAACCATCCTGCCATGGTGCAGGAATTATCCAGATCAAGGTTAATCAAAGCTGTGGCTAGGCAACTTAGAGGGGGGGGGTCAGACTAAAGCTCAGATCGGGTCACCTAGATGTGAGGTTGGAAGGAGAGCACTAGGACCCTCGCAGGTTAGACGTCTCCCAGGTCCACAGTCAGGATATGCACTTCCTGCAGAAAGAAATTGACAGGAAGTGCGAGAAGGGCAGGGAAACTCCAATAATAGTTAGAGAAGGAACATCAAGGACGGATACAGCCTACCATAGGAGTAAAGGAACAAGCAAACACAGATAGCCTTTTGATAATGGATAAATCGGAACTATACGTCGCCTCTGAGATCGGTGGCCCTCCACTCAGAGAACAGCACTGGTGGTGCCAGGTTGATCTATTATAAGTTGTAAGGAACCCACATGAGATTAGAAAAATATAATCATTTTTAATAAATAAAACAAGACTAAAAATGACAAAAATCCAATCAGTAGAACTGGGATTAAGTATACTTATAGAGTTTTTAGTGAAAATAACACAAAAAATCCCAAAGCGCCAACTATGGATATCTGGTTGCAGTGGAGTGATTCAAAGTAGCAAGTTCAGGCCGACTGCAATGGAGCGCAGACAGGCTCCAATCACCAGATTAGTCCCACTGAGAGTTTACCTTCTCAAATCAGCACTAAGAGCCCCATTCACAGTGAAGAGGGCTGTGAGAAGCAGGGGAGCATTGGGGGAAGCTGCTGCAGTAGCGTGATTAGCAGGCCAGGCACCATGGACGGTCTTCACTGTAGCAAGAAGGTCGTGTAGTCGTCACAGATGGGCACTGCTGGAGCTTCGCATTGGTGGTCACCTCAAGCAGTTGATGTTGTAGCTCAAAGAGGAAGCTGCTGGAGATTTGCCTTGAACGGCAGCATGGAAGGTGAGATTTTGGCTTGAACAGGCTTGTTTGTGGTCGTGAAGAGCCCAAAAACCTCCACACAGCAGTCTGAAGCCACACCAAGTGTCAAGGCCATGAGGGTCACCACTTGGGGGTCAGTAACTCACTTCAGCTGGGTCCAGGTACTGGCGTAGGATGCTGAGTAGTCTTTTAAGTCCCTTAGGCTCAGATCAGAAGGCCAGCAGACCAGCCCTTGGAGTCACTCTGGTAGCTCTAAGTTCAAAATGAAGTTGTAGGTCCAGTTCTCTTCTCTCAGGCAAACAGACAGCAGGTCAGCACAGCAGGGCAGCTGTCCTTCAGAGCAACAGTCCAGCATGGCAGCAGTCTTTTCAGCAGCACAACAGTCCTTCCTCCTGACAGAGTACACACCAGTCCAGAAATGTACTGAAGAATTGGTGTTTGAGGCCCTATTTTTATACCATGGAACCCTCTTCCTGGAAGGTGGGAGAAACTTCTAAATAGAGGGCTTGGAGTGTATGGAATTTCCTGACTCCCTGTCCTTTCTCCAGGATGGCTGCAGTGATAATGTTGAGGTGTCCGGTCCTTTGTGTGATGGCAGAGCACTTCCTATTCTATTGCAAGTATGGCTCTGCTCAGCTGTCCCCAAACCTGCAGGCAGATGGCCCATCTAGGCACACGTAATCCATCTATTGTGTGACTGTCCGAGAGGAACTCACAAAACCTAACTGTCAGTTACAACCAGTCATGTGACCCACAACAGGCTACAGGCATAAAAGGGCTGAGGGCAGAAAATGTGAACTTTCTAAAAGTGGCGTTTTCAAAATTGTAATTAAACACCTCACTTTACAATTCAATAGAGGTTTTCATTATTACGTTAAAGACACCAAACAGGATATAACTATCTGCTCCCAATTAGAAGTTACAGCTTATTAAATATAATAAAGAATCCCCAATGCTGTCCTATTTGGAGGGGTAGGCATTATAGTAGGAAACATGAATTTAGGAGTTTTTCACTTTCAGGACATGTAAAACTTAAACGTACATGTCCAATCTTTTAATTACACACCACCCTGCCCTATGGGCTACCCAGGCCCTACATTAACAGCGACTTATATGTAATAAAAGAGGAGTTTAAGGCTTGGCAAGGGGTTTTAATGCCAAGTCGACATGGCAGTTTACAACTGCATTCATGGTGCAGTGGCAGGCCTGGGCCTTCAGTGTGTGGCACAATAAGTGATGCAGGCTCACTGGCAGCATTTAATTTACAGACCCTGGGTACATGGTATACCACTCTACAAGAGACATATACTAAAATGTAATAGGCCAATTCGGTGTAAGCCAATTTAATCATGTTTTACCAGAGTGAGCACAAGCACTTTAGCACTGGTAGCAGTGGTAAAGTGCACAGAGTCCTAAGGCCAACACAAATAAGTTCAGAAAAATGGAGGAGGAGAGGCAAAAGGTTTGGGTGGAGACCACCCTAAGGCTGACAGGTCTAACAGAAGTAATAACCAACTCATTGTTCAAAATGGTGGTCCCAGGGTCCCTGCAAGATGTACTTTTAGCAACTGTTCTTCGTAATATGCTAGCGCCTGTAAAGTTTTTTGTTTACAGTGAGCACCTGTATTATATGTGGGTTAGTGACGTAATCCACATTTGCTAAAGCTTAGCCACGCAGCACAAAGCAGCACACAAGATACTTCCAATTTAATAACCATTTTAAAAGCCCACATGTCCAGCACAAAACTGTACTGCTCCACATGGGTGCCCGAGCAAACTTTTGTAAATATGGGTCTAACTTTGAGCATTTTGCTAAAAAGCTTATACCTCAGGTAGATAATTAAGTCCAAAAGCACTGACATAAAGTTGATGTGTGCTTATATTTGCAAATAGGTTTTTATATATTTTGTTTATAGAGCAGATAATTAGCATTTATAATAAATGCTGTAAGTGCCGTACACAGCCACTTGATGATATTAAATAAGATTATAGACATTTAGATGGTGAATAAGATTTTGTAAGTGTGATGCAAGATTAGTAGTGAATTTGAAAAAGAAACAGACTAAACACACCAGTAAATGTACATTATTTTAGCTTTTGAATATCAGAGGCTGTATCGTCTCACAGATTAATTTTTAATTAATGTTTTTAGGTAGATATATTGGGGTTTGGCATTGTGCAACCTGAATGCTGTCTTAGTATATAGGAAGGCTTTAAATTAATGACAGTACAATTTGCAGCACACTGGATTACAAAACACAATTATATGCTCACATTCATCTGCTCTGGGTTTCATTTTCAATGTAGGTCTTAGACCTGCAAGAAAGGCCCTGATTACGAGCATAGATGATATTTATCACACATGATAAATAACGATACCACAGAGAATGTTATTTATCAAGTTCAATAAATGCCACCTATTACGAATTGTTGGGGTATAACATTCAGGTTTTGGTGTTTAACACACCAAAATCCACATAATACGGCCAATATCATATAGTTTTCCCCCATTAAATTTCGGCAGGTTGGACCTGCCGAAATTGAACTAAGGTGAGTTATTTAAAACATTCACTATTTATTGTGACAGATATCCCGTCTGCCGTATTACAATTCAATCATAGCCTATGGAACTTGTAATACAGAAGACACGTTAGTGACTGAGTAACTCCTCCACCAAACTCTAAATCAGGGCCGAGTGTTGTTCTCTGAAACACAATCACATTTTACATGCAGGTTTTCTGGCACAGGAACAACCTATGTTTGGATCTCATTTTTAATCTGATGCTGCCCTCTTGTGGCACTCAATTACTCTTGTCAGTGCAGCAACTGGCAGACCTATACTTTTGAAATTAGGCTGTGATGTGTGGGTCGAGGAAAGGGATGAAACCGGGAGAAGGGTGTCAGGTGTGTTCAGATGCAACAACGGATTCATTTTATTTGGTTGCATCGTAGGTGTAATGGAAACCAGGCAGTAGTCAGAAGATTTATTTTCTAACGCAAATCATGATTTGCGTTGGATGTTTGCCTAATGTAATGCAAAGTAGCACTATTTGCTATTTTGCATCAACGGGTGCATATCATGGGAGGCAGAGTTTTGATGCAATCTCAATCTTTTAACCTTTGTAGAGAGGGATTTCTACCAAAAATGTATATTGCCTTGAAAAAGCCGTAAAACTTTTAAAAGTTCACATTTTTCCAACTTTGCATGTGTGCTGCATTATACAACAAACGTATAAGGAGGGAAAAGTATTAAAGCATAGTTATCCTAAACGAGAACAAAACCTATGATTGGCAGTATGAACACACTCTTGCACAATGGTGCAGGCAATGTGTGTTGGCAGCCCCAAAGTCAGCTGGAGCAGGAAGAGGAAAACAGCCCCATATCTTTGTAGATATGGGGCTTTTCTGTTCTCTGTCGTTCATGCAACGCTGCACAGCAACTTAGGCATGTGTCCTGCATTGAGCTGCACTGCTTGAGAAATTAGTAAATCTACCCTAAATATTTAAAAAGCCACAATATTAAGTCACTCTATTTTTAGTGTGATTTTATAATAAGTGGCTGCTCACAAAAGGTGATAGGAGGAAAATGGAAGTTGAATGGGGTAGCATTCGAACCTCTGTTCTTCGCTCACCACGATACTTCAGATTGGACCCAGCTAAAAGCAAGTTACGTTTGGTCCTGCTCCAATCAGAACAGTCCAGCCTGAACTGCCAGGCCAATTCATCTCTGAACCAGACACAACCAACCCAAGACAGACTTCAACTTATTTGTGACTGTTTAGGTGTAGCACGGTTCCAGTGGCACAGTGAGCACAGGACCCACATCTGGGTATACCCTCGACAACTTGGTGTGCTACATCAAACACACAAAAGGTGATGGAAGGAATACTCATTGTTTCACTGGGACAAAGCTGTGCCTAACTGAAGAGGCCCAAATAGGCCACAAAGGGAAGGGGGTAGACAAAGGGAGGTACTTACATTTGTGAGCATATTGATTCAATTTAAAATCCAGCTGCTGATTACTAGAAAGCAGGTATTAGTGAAGGAAGTAACCTGAGCTATACAACTGTACCAGGTGAACACCATAGTTTATCCATAGGATTCAGATCAGAAGTGTCAGGATTTAGAGATCAGCAATGCCAGTGTCAAAGTCCTGGTTTTCATTACTGTGTCATTTATTCTTCATATACATGAAATACAGACTTAATATTCATAGCACCTCTGTTTTGATAATTCTGGATTTATCTGATAGGCCAGTCAATCACTTCTCCAACACATCAATTAATTTCTCCCTCAACATAAAGCAAGTGCCATTTGTTCTCCTGCAAGACACAGCAGGTTTGACATCCTTATTGCTAGTCATTTTGTAGGCAAGATTGGCCCTTACCAAGTAGTAGCTGTTGTCTGCCCCGAGGGCCTTTGATAGTCCAAAGTCACTGATCTTTGCATAGTGATGGTTGACCAAAAGGACATTTCTGGCCGCAAGGTCTCGATGCACAAAATTATTTTCTTCCAGGTATTTCATCCCCATGGCTACCTGGTGCATGAGCTCAACCACGTTGCAGATGGGTATCTGGTCTCTGTGTAGATGAAGAGAGCGAAGAAAAGAAGGGAAGTCAAAAGTAGGATAAAGAGAAAGATTAAACCATAAGAAGTTTTGAATCAACAATGGCCACTGAGTTTCCTTAATGATATGCATTTAAGTGTTATGTAAAATGATTCCATTCTGGAAAGATGGCTGTCACTGCTGACACAACTGAGAGGACAGTAGGTCAACAAAACCAACACAACTCCAATCCTTCTGAAGTTTGATAAATTGAGTAGCATTAACTTGAACATTAGCACCACTTGTTATTTACCCCTCCTAAAAATGGCGAAAAGAGTGCAGGTGCTAGGTGCTATAGATAGAAAATAAGTTATTATTTTTTCTATCACACATCTTCTTACAGAGGGATGCCCAGTGTTAGAAATGGGGTCTTTGGTTGGCAGTCAGGTTACCCCCTGTCCAAGCAAGGACCCTCACTCTAGTCAGGGCGAAGGAGAAACACACCTGGTTAAACCCCGCTCAACCCCTTGGTAGCTTGGCACGAGCAGAAAGACTTAACCCAGAGGCAATGTGTGAAGTATTTGTACCAACACACACAGTAATACAGTGAAAACACTACAAAAATACCCTACACCAGGTTAGAAAAAATAGCCAATATTTATCTGAACAAAACAACAAAAATCCAACATGAACAAGCAAAGTTATGAATTTTCAGAGATTAAACACAAAATAGCGCTTAGAAACACAAATGCTTCAATTGGGTGATATCACTGCATCGTGATAGTCGTTCTTAACAATCCGACACTAATAGCGCCGGTCAAGGAGTCACAGAGACCCCCAGGTACAGTACCTTGTGCAAATGCGGGAACAAGCCAGTGCACGGAGTCGGGGATTGAGGAGTTGCTGGATCCGAGGTGGCGTTGGTTCCAGTGCTGCGGGGTGAAGGAGCAGAGGCGTCACAAAGAGGCATCAGGTCCTTGCAGCGGAGCGGTGGAGGTGAGGCGTCGTGGGTGTGAAGCATTGGATCCGCGCTTCTAGCGGAGTCGATATCCGGTGATCACGACGTGGTGCGGCGACTTGCAGGGAGTCGTGGACCTCAGCAAGGCTGCAGCAGCCCAGGGTTTGTGGGGTCATCGCACTCTAGCAAGGACCACGGTTTCGGTTGTAGATGGCGTCACGGGATTCGGCAGCGGCATCAGTCGGACTCGTCCGAGGTCGGTTTACTTAGTTGTTCTTGGTTTTTCCACCAGCGTCTCCTTTTAAGGGCCCAGGGACTGGATTAGGCTCCACTTGGCAGGGCAGGAGTCTCAACAAAGAGTACAGGTGCTGGCAGAGGAAGTCTCTGATGGACCTGAGACTTCAGAACAGGGGGCAAGCTCAGTCCAAGCTCTTGGAGATTCTTCTCAAGCAGGAACATACCACAAAGTCCAGTCTTTGTCTCCTTTCACAGGCAGAAGCAGCAACTGCAGGATTGCCCAACAAAGCACAGTCACAGGCAGGGGTAGCACTTCTCAGCTCTTCAGCTCTTCTCCTTGGCAGAGGCTCCTCTTGGTTCCTGAAGCATATCTTGATGAAATCTTAAGTCTGGGGTTTTAGGTCCACTACTTGTACCTCTTTCTGCCTTTGAAGTTGCACAACTTCAAAGAAAAGTCTCTGTTGTTTACAGGATCTTGCCTTGCCCAGGCCAGGCCCCAGACACACAACAGGGAGTTGGAGACTGCATTGTGTGAAGGCAGGCACAGCCCATTCAGGTGTAAGTGACCACTCCTCCCTCCAGTCTAACCCAGATGGCTCATCAGGATATGCAGGCTACAACCCAGCTCTCTTTGTGTCGCTGTCTAGAGGAGATTCACAACCAGCCCAACTGTCAGTCTGACCCAGACAGAGAATCCACAAACAGGTAGTCACAGAGTGGTTTAAAAAGAAAATACCTACTTTCTAAAAGTGGCAGTTTCAAACTAACAATCTAAAAAACAACTTCACTAACTGTTGTATTTTTAAATTGTGAGTTCCGAGTCGCCAAACTCCTGATTTCTATCTGCTCTCAAAGGCAAGCTGCACTTTAAGTATATTTAAAGGCCGTGCCTATGTTCGCCTATGAGAGAGATAGGCCTTGCAACATTGAAAACCGAATTTGGCAGTATTTCACTGTTAGGACATTTAAAGCACATCAGTACATGTCCCACCTATAACATACACTGCACTCTGTCCATGGGGCTACCTAGGGCCTACTTTAGGGGTGCCTTACATGTATAAAAAGGGAAGGTTTGGGCTTGGCAAGTGGGTACACTTGCCATCTCGAATTGGCAGTGCAAGACTGCACACACAGACACTGCAGGGGCAGGTCTGAGACATTTTTACAGGGCTACTCATGTGGGTGGCACAATCAGTGCTGCAGGCCCACTAGTAGCATTTGATTTACAGGCCCTGGGCACCTCTAGTGCACTTTACTAGGGACTTACTAGTAAATCGAATATGCCAATCATGAAAAGCCAATTACACATATAATTTCACATAGGGAGCACTTGCACTTTAGCAGTGGTAAAGTGCCCAGAGTAACAAAAACATGGTCCAGCCCACAGCAAAAACCTGGGATGCAGAGGCAAAAAGTTAGGGGAGACCACACCAAGGATGCCAGGTCTAACACCCAGCATAAACCTAGGATAGCCATATTTATGCTAGATTTTGACAATCATCACTGGATATGTAAATTATTACCATTAACATAGACTAATTCCAAGTGTTGTCCAATTTTAATTTGGTTAGGAGTGTGTAAATATAAATGTATTTTGCCGTGATGTCCTGAAAATTTTAAACGCTTCCAGCCTTCCTGGATCCGTGTCGGGCACCACAGATGTATTGATTGTCCACAGCCTGGGAAAGGTTCCCAAGGTATTTGAAGATATATTGATATTTTGGTTGAAACTATTCTTTAACATCAGTTAAATAAAATGAATCACCTATTAGCGCCTCGCAAGTTAAAGTCAGCAACTGATCACCTGGTGGCTTGACTTCGGTGACACCATCCTGGTTGGTATTACCGCGGTCTTAACTTGCTCTCTCAGAAGTTGTTCTTCATTGTACAACAAAACTAACTTCTTCCACAATGAAGAATTATCACATCTCCTCTTTACTCAAGGCCTACACTAGATTCCCACCAAGGTGAGAATCATATTCCAGAGCTACAGTGCTGCCTGTAAAGTAATTCATCTAACAAAGCCAGCATGCCTCACCACCCCTCGAAACAAACAACTCAGACAAGGAAAATAGCTTTAGAAGTATGGATTCTCTCTCGCTGCAGACAGCTAGATTTAAAACCTCCAAGCAACAAACCAACCGTTTGCATGTGATATTATGTGTATTTGTAAAGCACGCTATCACTTGGGACTGAGCAGGTGTGTGTGCCTGGCCCTGCTAAGGTTAGTTTATTAACTGAATAGCCAGGGTTTCAGTGACTTGCAGAATTCAAAAAGAGAGGAGGCTCAGACGTGGAGTGGAAGGTTTATCCACTCTCATTTCACATGTGCTACAACAAAACCAAAACAACTATCACCTGCAGCTTCTGATCCCTCCTCAGCCTCCTGCCTTTCAGATTAAAAGCCCATTTTTTCTGGCTGCATCTCCACTTTAGCAAGTGGTACAATGCAAATTTTACACATTATTTACACCTGCTTTGCTTGTTTTTAACAACTTTTTAGCATATTTTTGATCAGAAACAAAGCACACCAATACTTCCTTAGTGCAGTAGCACCATAGAAAACTGTTAAATATGCACATAAATAAATCTCACCTCTTCGCAGGCAAGAACTTGTTGAGGGGGCCACCGGCTGCCATCTCCATCACCAGCATCAGACACTCTGCCTCGCAGACGCCAATCATTCTTACTATGTATGGGTTGTCCAACTGGTGCATGATCTTAGCCTCCTTCATCATCTCGTCCTTCACCGTCTTCTCGTTCTCACTCTTCAGGACCTTGATGGCCACATCGATGTGCTTCCTGCAGGATGGGACCGAATGAAGGATTGCACAGGAAGCTTTGAGAACCAGCACTCACCACATGTGATGGTCAAGTATTTACTATAATTGATCAATTGTATGAAAATCAACCATATAGACAATTTTCTACAAATCAGGAGATCCAGTGAACTGTAGTTTGTATGTGTATACCCATGATGATCGCCAGAGTTTGGCTTCAAAACTGGTTGGGGAAAACATTGCGGGCCTGACTCACAAAAATAAAAAAACTAACTGGACAGACCCTCAACCCACCACACCAAAAAAGTCTAAGACTGGTCCATTCCTTGTCACGCCCCAGCAAGGGGTCGATTCAAGCTTTTGGTAGGAGCAAATTTCTGCCTATTTCTGTGTTGGAAAGAGTTGGTTTGTGAATGGCCTCCCTCACACAGACACGTCGCTGTTCACAACCTTTCAAGTAAAAACTTGACTTGAAATTCACAGTCCCCAAGTTTTGCAAGGCCTTTACTCCGCAGAAAATTACAAAAGTGCGGGGTTTCAATCTCCGGTGTAAAATGATTTACATGTCCAAGACCACCTACTGCAAATATCTTGCATTACCTAATTCAACCATTGGCACTCATACATTTGATTTACAAACGCAAACAGATTTGAATCAAGCCCTGTGTCTTTAACATAATCTCATTATTTTCAGGGAGACATTTTATCAGTATGTTCAGTGCTTTAAATTTTTTATTTTGAGAGGGGGAGTACCTGCACATCGCAAGAAAAACGTCATACTTTTAATAGGTGAGTACCGGCACTTCCCAGAAACAAGCAGGTACTCTGGCACAGAGTACCTGCACTTTAATTTTTTCGGTTTCAAGCACTGAGTATGTTTACAAGGGTTTATAAATAGGGTACGATATTTCCGTATTAAGAATATATGAAACTGATTTAGAGGTGTCCGGTTTTAAAGTTGAGCTGACTCGAGTCCCCATGAAATAGAAAGTTGACCTAACCCGAGTCCCCATGAAATAGAAAGTTGACCTAACCACAGATCCCTTCCACTAGGCAGCAGTGGTGTAGCTGAGCGACAGTCGGGTGTAAATGGCGGCCGGAAGAGCTGGGAGGTTTCTGTGCCTCTCACTTGCTATATTATCGCTGTGGATTTCTGCTTATTTTCCCCAATGCATGTTACCTTGGGTGCATGGACGTCAATTCACCAAAATGCCAGGGGTAGCGAAAGTGCCAAACACGCGCCCTTTGACCTCCACTTTCAATCCCCCACACACACAAATTCACACTTACACGCACCCTCTCACATAAACACAATCTCACTCGCAAGCATGCACGAATCATACTCTTAAAGGCATTTTACTTACCTCAGACGCCATGGAAGGGCATATTCCAGCTAAGTGTACCACATTTTTATTACACTAATAGTGAATAATATTTTTAAGTCTTTTATTCTTCGCTATTAGTTTAATACAAATTTACAGAAAACAAGGAGACTGGAGTTCCAACTGACATCGACGAACAGCCGAGCTGCCCCTGTGTTCCTGTCACTGAATTTGCCACCTCTGAAGCCAGGGGTCACAAAGGGCAAGCTAGGGGGTCTCAACTGCGACCCCTGGTGACCCCTAAATGATGTCCATGCTTGGGTGGGGACTGGAGGGATCAATCTCTGGCATCAATGCTTTGCTGCATCCTGTATTTTTAGCACTATTAACTTGTTTCCTATTCTCACCTCCTGCCCGGTGCCGGCCATGTTGGGACCAAGAACACTGTCGCTGAGAGACGCTAAGGTGGAGCGACAGGGTGAGTACACGAGGAGCACGAGGTGTTGTGTATCCAGCCGCTCAATATTGATGATTCCCAAAGGCATTTATGAGTTTGTGAAGTAATACAATACAAACGGTCCCTCCATAGCAGCCGCTATGCTGCCATTATCTCGACAAGCTTTCCTCCCAAATTTTTTTTCCACTGAAAAAATTATCTCTTAGCATGAGAAATCACAAGAGACCCCAAACAACTAGGGCTGGCCAAACAGGCCAAGGTGTTGGCTAAAATGGATCTGAACCTAGTCAAGATGTTCAGTTGGGGTCTAGTAGGGCGCACTGTACGAAGTCAGTGAATGGGGATCTAGGGCACACAGGATCACTGTACCCTACATCGTAACCACCAGTCCCTGCTTCGCCAACCCTTTTTAGTAAAAACCGAATAGACATTGCACCCAGAAGGCAGGAGCAAGAGGATGGAAGTGACCTGGGTGCACCAAGCAATCTAATCCAACTAGATCAAGGAAACTCATAGGAAAAATGTAGGTAAATGGAGATGTCACCTATGACTTCCTCACAGAGGGCCTTGATCCCGAGCACTGGAAAGGCCCATTGACACGGGAATATAGCTAGATGGCTATAGACAAAGGGAGCTTTGTCATTGCTAAGGAAGACAAACCAGAACCATGGAAGTCTCAGGAGGCTGAAAGAAGAAACTGCTGGCATGGCCGAGCACCAAACTTGGCCTGGGTATGGTCATGACATCAGAGCTGAAAAGGATGAGGAGACAGGCAATCAGGGAGTGGGAAAGACTTTCTAATTTTAGGGGGTTGGGATGCAAACCTCCCAAGAACCTTATGAATGAATAAAGCCCTAAGGAAGGCCTGTTCACCATTCAAAATAGTTGTGGATCCCCAAGTTTTCAGTTAAAGTTTCAAACCATGTCCCTATAATGCTAAGTCTCCCTTTCTGAATTGATCAAGAGATCCTACTAGGTCTCGGCCATGCTCATCTATGTTGTTTTGTTCCTCCCCTATTTTTTATATTTGGTTTCTCCTTCTGTTTACTGTTTGTGAGGCCCTGTTCTGGGGAGGGCCACAGCAAACGAAGTGGCAACTGGGCTACAACTGAGCTAGTTAAGGTTGTTTGTCCCTGGTGCCCTGCGGTCTGCCCTACCATGGTTCAGCAAAACAAGCTGCCACAGCCTTTCGGGGAGGTGGAGTGGGGACTGAGACTCAGGTTGCAAGCAAAGAACAGCAACAATAACTTTCTGTCCTGCCCAGTCCATGTTTTACTAAAAAAAAAAGAAGTACTTTACTGTCACAGCAAAATGAAAGAAACTTAACTCTGCAAGCAACTACCATGCATGGCCACCTGTAAGCCACTTCATTCAGGTCTTGATCAAAAGAGTTCACTCTGGCAATCTTAATCTCTTTAATTTACACTCCAAACGTTTTAAGTTCAAGATACAGTCTCTCAGTTTCTGATTTCAGGCTTCACATCACCCGTTTGCTAGTAACAGGAGTTGCCGCATATGCAGAATTCATTGGCCTTCTTGAAATTAAGGCTTCTGACTACAGTAATGCTGTCTATGCAAAATTGACAATTGCCTGTTTTAAGAAATGGTCAGACATGGTATCTTTGCCATATTTCTCCCAATGTCATTTAGCCACACTGTTAGCCAGTTAGGTTCTGTATGCTATGCAAGATAGTCTGTATGGCTTGTAAACAGGATGGGAATAATAAAAAAACGAACTAATCTACCAGAATTCTGAGCAATATGAGTGTTTTGCTTACTTACATACTTACTTTGGGATGGTGCAATCCCATTCTTCAACAAAACCTGCTAATCTCAGCTCCCCAAATGTTAACCCTAAAAAAACTCCAACTGAACTTCTGAAGCTGAGCTTTCTAGCTGCACAAAGTGTTGGGAGGGTCTGTGGAGTGTCCATGTCATGCAATAATGACCCGTGCCATTTGGTACTTACTTCTTCATCCTGTAAACCCCTTTCTTGACACTGCCAAAGTTGCCTGCCCCCAGCTCCACTTCATCGATCATCAAGTATTCCCTCTTCAGGAAGAGCTTGCGATCCCTCAGCTCATCGGGATCACTGTAAGGGCTTTCATAGACACTGGTATCCATGGGCAAAATGCGGGTTTTTGCACCTCCTAGCAAATGGAAGCATCGAAAGAGGAAAGACAAGGTTTGACAAGAGTAGGTTTGTTACTATATCAAGCACGAACACCAGATACAAATGTATGTTAATTGCAATTTTAAACACTTAATAACAATTGTGTAACATTCAATCTTTTTTGCATAGAGTTGTTGGGGACTTGAGATCCGGAGAGCAAGGTGAGTGACTGAACAAATAGAAGAAATGCTTGGATTGGGAATTTATTGGAGCCTCAGACATGAGGGATCTAAGATCAATCAAAATGTCCCAAAATGAGATGTCAGAGTTACTCATGAACAGAAAGCATGGTTTCCACGATCTTACTAGAGAGTTTTCTAGGAGACTGTTAAAATATCTTAGGAACTGTTAATATCTGTGTCTTTGCAACAATCCTCATCAAAGTGTCTACTCGGAATCTCAAACGTCCTTTCTCTCGTGATACTTTTAGTGCCGTACTTTGTCCTTTTCTAAAAATAGCTCTAATTCCTCCAGTTCAAGAGATTTCTGGACCAAATAGAATACCTCGGCCTCAGTATTATTTAATGCCATTCCACATCGCCCTGAAAAATCAGGTACCGGCACTGCATAAAGCCCTGTGTTCAAAGTCTTTTAATCTGAATAACTACTCAAACTTGCTTAGTTTGGGAAATCTTTTCAAAGGAGGGCTTGAGAAATGTCTAAGTACATATCTGTGTCCCCACTTCTCAGCCAAGATCTTCTGTATGTCCATGTGTCCATGGATCACTTTCATCTTCAGCCAACTGAAATGTTATTCCTAATCTACACACATTGTATTTCCCCTTCTTTATTTTCTCCTTACATGCATTGTTCAGAATGCCATTATTACTAGTATTGTTATCTCAGTAGTATAGTGCCATTACGTCTGGGTAATATTTATCAAGTCTGAATGTGTGAGTACATTGCCTACCAATCTCCAAACAGTATTAGCAACAAACTACATTTTGACCGTTCAGATTGTTGGTAAATTAATTGTTCCCCTGATCAGAATTCTGCCACCAAAAGAATATCTGGCCCATGCTATAGGAAACTTCTATAAGTAACCTCTTAAATGAATAACTACAGTTCGAAAATATTTAACATTCTTACCTGGAAGAGAATTCAACTTGGTAGCTGCACCTGTAATAAGAACCAGTCTGAGTTAACTGGTGATAGGTGTAGGTGACTCCTTTTGTTTTAAGATGTGGGGGATTCGAAAATTACAAAATCTAGACCACAAGAAACGCGCTGTCTCTCATTCGACCAAGTTTGATACACTGAACCATATTAAATAGGTTAATAGTAACGACTGATGCTACTGCTCTTTGAGATGGCAAAACCGTGGCATTAAATGCATTACTTATTTGAATATGTTGGAATATGCCCTATTCTTGGGTCTAGGTGGAGTATTCTCTAATACTTAGAGAAGAAGCAGGGATTTGATTGTGAAAATGTATCAGATTGTGAAAGGAGATTGGCTTGCTGTTGTTCTGGATAAAAGGTCATCTAGTCCAGGAAACAAAAACTTGAATTGTTTAGTTTTCTAATAATACATTTTCACACAACCCTGCAGCACGTTGACAAGCCAGGACTTGACAATGAAGAAGCTAGTTCTGGATTTGAAAGATTTTAACACCAGGTCACAGGTGATCCCATTTTATTTGACAACATTTAAAATGGAAGAAATGAGACTGCAAGAACACTTGGCTTTGGGTCATGGATCCAATCCTGGCTTTAAAGGTGATGTGTGGTTGCTAACTGGAATGAGGTGATGGGTTTAGGCATTGATAGCTCACCTTTCAAGACAGGTTCTGGTGTATAGCCATCAATATTCGCTCCAAGACGCTATATGGAAGACATAAACAGAGAAAACTAAAATACACAGGAAAAATCGGTAAAAACTCTCCAAATTCAACTTCAAACGATGGATTAAAATTCTACCACTAATGAGCTATGGGCTGTATTACTGACACAGCACGGGTTGAGACATCCAATTAGGGTTGCAGATGCTATCAGAATTTTGTGCAGGCCTGGGCTTTTATTTGACAACCCAATGTATTCTTGGAGTAATAATCTTAGGCCCGTATTTATACTTTTTTAGTGCCGCATTTTGACGCAAAAGCGGCATAAACCTATAAAATCCAATTGCATTTTGTAAGTTTGCGTTGCTTTTGCGTAAAAAAATGACGCAAATGTGGTGCTAAAAAAAGTATAAATATGTGCCTTAGTGTGCCATTTAATCAATTCAATGATGACACCCTGATAGCAATGATTTGTAAGAGTAAAGCAAAGGACTTCATACATGATGCCTGCTGACCTGCAGTGAGGAGGAAAACCTAGGTCAAGCGTAGTGCTGTGTTATGTCTCTGAAATGTGACCCCGCCGTTGACCTTTTAGCACTCTGACCCACAAATACCTCCATACATGGTCACTGGGTAGGCTGGTCTGAATTTCACAATCAGGGCTGGCTGATCCCAAGCCTTTGCCTAGGGTAGGAATATACAAGGGCATCTGATCCAAGTAATATCCATGGAATAACTTCCCACAAGGTAAATGTGCAGACAGGGAACCCAAAAAGGACTCGATAACGGAGCCTGTGGTAATTCTAAAACGACGGCATGGATCCAACCCTGTTGAAATCACAAAGGTCAATAATCTTGTTCAGGGCCATAAACACTGGACAATAACTCATTTTACTCCAAATTCAGTGCTTCGAGAAAAGAACAGAGTTTCAAAATTGTATTGTGAATGCCTGTTTTTGCTTTAAAAGTTCCTGAAACCAGGAAGTATATCTAATTTGGGTCAAGATTGTCGATGGAAGCAAATTGCGGACCCTGTGTAGATTTAATCAAATTATTTTGTTGTCAATTACAGCTCCATTCCATAGTTGGAGCATGCAAGCTGCTCCCTGAAGCCCAACTTCCTTGCAATGGAGTTTTCGTTCCACACAGTATGCACTTTGTATTCATTTGTCAGCATTATAAGAACATATGTCCAATATACATTAGTGTGTGTGTAATTTATGGATCTGACACAGCAGACCAGTCTTCCCAGCATGCTGAAGGATCCTGTCGCTGAGCATCTTGCAGGTCACTTTAGAAAGAGGGATTTAAGTTTTAAACTAACTAGTTTTAAGGCTTTTGCATATGAAGTAATCGATATTTATGTTTGCCTCATTTTATCTGAAAACAGTATGGGCCAGATGTAGGAAGCCTTTTGGAAACGCAGTTTGCGACATGCAAAAGGCCTAACGCGATGCACATCCTCAAATTGCGAGTCGGTACCGACTCGCAATTTGAGGATGCGACTCGCAAATAGGAAGGGGTGTTCCCTTCCTATTTGCGACCGCATCGCGATGCTGAGTTGCTTTGTGACCGTGAAAGCGGTCGCAAACCAACTCGCAGTTACCATCCACTTGAAGTGGGTGGTAACGCATTCGCAAACCGGAAGGGGTCCCTATGGGACCCCTTCCCCTTTGTGAATGTCGCTGAAAATATTTTTTCAGAGCAGGCAGTGGTCCAATGGACCACTGCCTACTCTGAAAAAATGAAACCAAATGGTTTCATTATTTTTTTGAATTGTAACTCGTTTTCCTTTAAGGAAAACGGGCTGCAATTCAAAAAAAAAAAAACTGCTTTATTAAAAAAAGCAGTCACAGACATGGAGGTCTGCTGACTTCAGCAGGCCACCATTCCGGTGAGTGCAGGGACTCGCTATGGGGTCGCAATTTGCGACCCACCTCATAAATATTCATGAGATGGGTCTTTGCGACCCCATAGCGAGTCGCAGACGGTGTCTGAGACACCGTTCTGCATCCGGGATTGCGACTCGCAATTTCCGAGTCGCAATCTCGGACCTTGCTACATCTGGCCCTATGTTTCCACATTCATGTGCATAGTAATGTATACATGCTATTAGACATCTGAAGAGTTTTAGTGCTATAAAAAGCCAAATGCATTACTCCTAAGCAAGACACTTAAATGAAACCATTTGCCTTGTAGTCCATCACAGGCATCTCTGTAGATCTTTAAAGCTTAATTAGAAAACGCTGACACTTTTTAATCACCTGCTTGCGAGTCTGCAAAGCCATTAGCCTGGCTACCAAGATAAACAGCATTGGGAATCCCTCAAAATAAGGCCTGTTTCATTTTCCATATTTAGGAATAAACACGCACAGGCCTTCTGCCTATATTTATCTGTGTAAAATCTGAAACGGTCATCTTTATTTGTAAGTAGTATAGTGCCGGTGGATTAGTAAACTAGCAAAAATATGGGAGATCCATGTGCATAAATTAGGGTAGCATTTTCTACCCCTGTTGTGTTCTTTGCTACCCCTGTTCCTTGTTAACCCCGCTTTCAGTGCCATTAAAGCAGCCGCAAGAATAGGAAGGTAATGGCTTCAGGAGCCCAGTTTACATTCTGTATTTTCACCCCCTGCTCGTCTTCTAGCCCTCAATGACTCTGCTGTGGGTTTAAGGCTGAGCCTAGGAGTCAACACTGTGAAGTGCATGTGATGTCATTTCCGACGCTCCTGCCATTTTGGTGAACCAGTGTGGATGAAAGCATTGTTGGTTGGCAACTGGAACTTGAACAAAACTATTATCTCTCCTAACTATGTGTTGTCAAGCTGTAACGTGCTTTAAAAATCCTATTTTTTAGACAGTTCATTTCTTGTCATTGTAACTCATTTAGGTGTGGTGCCCATGCAAACAATTTTATCTTCATAAGAACATGTCCAGGTCTTGTTTTTTAGTATTTGTTTTAAATAAATAATTTATTGATCTGACTTCACTTCACACGTTAGTCTTCCATCATTCTCCTTTTACACTATCCTCACACCATTGTGTCATGCATTTTAATATATGTGTATTTATTATTGTATTTATACAGAGCTGTGCAACACCTATTCGATATGTGGGAGTGACAATTATGACGATGTGTACGAAGGGGCGAGGGGCAAGGAACTAGAGTCCGTTAGACTATGGTTAGACCAAGGGCTGCTTTAGTGTTGGTGGCACCCGGTGCGACATTGTATGTGGGTGCCCCCCAAACGTAACACCATGGTTTGGGGTTCTCTTTAATAAGAATAATTGATTTCCACTAAAATGAACTCTTTTTGCTATATTAGGGCCAGACTGGGGAAAAAATCATAACGCTCTAATCTATACCTTGCAGTTTGCATGCAGCTCTTTGATGACAGTTCACAGCTCACTTATTTAACTTATAACTGCAAGTAGCAAAAGGATCTCTCTGACAAAAGCAGTAACCCACTGACCTATTTACATTATCTGCACTTTGTGATCTGAATGGCACACGATCTTTTCAGTTCTTTGCAGCAAACATATTAACCCTCTGCGCTACCTTGCGATGAGTCAAAATGTCTACTAGACAAAACTCCATCACTCTCCAGGAAGAACACTGATCACAAGAGTTATCTTCATATTTTTATTTTTGCCTGAAAAATGCTGGAGGCAAGGAACGCAGCAGCAGATGCATTTAAAGCCATAATATACTTGCAAACACAGCAACCCCGTCCGAAGTCAGCGCTCAAAGTGGTGGCACTGGTCACACTGCCCTAGAGCCTGCCCAGGTTAGACCAGAAACTAATATTTGTTAGTTGTTCCCCCCGACTCTTGAGTGAAGTTCAACTCTATAATGTAAAAAAAAAAAAAAGCTGGTGTAAAAAAGCTCTGAAAGCCTGCCTTCATTTTTTAACCCAATGAAGGCTTGTTGAGCCAAAACCCAACTCTCCATCAGGCTTACACCGCTCAAATATTCTTCCACCACTAGAGTCTATGTATATGGAGTACACTTTCAAAAATCCTTTCTAGATAGAGATAGGTAGATGAAACTTAGCACAAAAGCTAATCCCTTACCAGGGTCATTTTCCTTGTCCACTTTCATCTTTCAATTTCGCTGCCTACACCCACTTATCATGTGTAACTAATATGACTTTAGACTCATACTTTTTGTGTTCATTTTCTGGTTCCCGATCTTCTCTTAACCTGCCCCCCGCTTCATTACATGCACATTTGAATACTCTAACCATGGAAATAGACCAGTGGTGCAAAGTTATGCTGAAGAGGTACCACGAGGTACCACTAGAACTTCTAACATGTCTTCTACTGCAGGTCATCATGATACGTACAGCTTGACTCCTCAGGCGGAGCCTTCACACATATCTGCACATTGTATCCATGTACTATGTGGAAGAGGAGATCCAAAATCACCATCAATGGTCTTTCCTGTGCTACTCAGGCTGAAAGCTGTATTGCTTTCCTGCTGAATGGATTATTTGGGTTATTTTTTACCATTACCTTGCCAGCTAAGCAGAGGGTTACCGCTATGTTGTACTAATCTTGATCTACGGATAAACCTGAATCAAAATCCTATCCCGGCTACTACTAAGCGTTCCTTGGAATCTACCTGTCCTCCAGACTAGGGCATCATCAATGAGTGGCATGTTAAAGACCAAGATCATTTCCTTCAAGGGCTCTGCGTGCACAGTCACCGGGAGATGGCGATAGAAGAACTGAAATCTCTTCTTTTGTTGGCTGTGACGGCACAAATGTACATTTTCAGAATGATAGAGAAAAGCCAATTTACGCATTCATAGGTCAACTGCAAAGTATTTTTATAATTTGATGTTTTTATCAGTACTCACGTTCTTTGGCAGTGATGGTGGAACAGGTGCTCCAGAACCTAAAGAAAGGAGAAGTATATGCCATCAGATTATTTGTATAACCTCAGATAATGTTTTCCATCATAACTGTGGTAGGTAGAACTCTATTTACAAGATGTGTCATAAGGAAGTTCTCAAAATGAGCCATCTCTCACGATGTTCCATGGTACATCTCTCAGGATGTGCTGTGGACCATCTCCTGAGATGTGAGACTGAGAATCTGAGATGCACCATAGGATGTCTTATAAGCTGTATCATGGGCCCTAATGTGAGATGTTCCAAGGTGGGTCTCTCCAAGAGTGCCATGAGGCATCTCTTGCAATGTGCTATTAAGCATTTTTCAACATGTGCCATAGAGAATCTCTAAAAATGTGTCACTGGGGCATATATAAGGGATGTGCTTTGTGACATAATTTGAGCTGTGCCACAAAGCATCTTTTGAAATGTGTCATACAGCATCTTTCAGCATGTGGCATGGAGCACAGTTGCTAAAATACAACAAAAGTCCTTCTAGATGTCATTAGGTATAAACAAAATTAATAAATTCAATGACTGTATTGAATCCAATATGGTACCCAACATATGTCCATAACACTTTCATGAGACCTGAAACGTATAGAGTTGTACTTTATATACAATAGTAGAAATAATAAAAATAGCAGAAATAAGGGTTGGCTATGAACAAAGGGTATACTGTAAACAACAACAGTGCTCTGTTAAAAAAAAATATATCACACGGTGCAAGTGTGTAAAACAATACAACAGCCTTGTAATGTGGTCGATAACGACTGTGATAGACACAAGGATAAAGACAATGGTGGGTGCAAAGAGTGTTTACAAAAGGTGACGGGCGTCTATGAGCTCTAACAACATATGTTCCAAGTTTATTAAATGCACCGACTCTGAACAGTCATTCAGTGTATTAGCATATGTGGCCATCCTTGTATCTATCACCTTGGTTATTGATCAAGTAACTGCACTGTTTTCTCGTTTCACTCACTTGCACCGTGTGATCACTTTTAAAGTAAATTGCATTGTGTTGAGTGGGACAAAACTTCAGCAAATGTGGGCTTCTGTGTCACCAAGCACTGCAGAGTTTCTCTCCACACCATGTACTCACCGATGGGAAGGTTGGGGTTCGGGCAACTCTCCTTGAGACTATAGATCACCCCATCTGATTTCATTTTCAGGTACTCAACCAACTTTGAAAGAGAGAGACAGTGAAGTGTTAAGCAAGAGACATGACATTTACAGAAGACATGCACAGATCCTTCAAACAGGCATTGTAATTGCTAACTACAATGTCTGTGGCTTACCAAGCCTCTGTCCTGGATACCATCATCCCACAAACAACTAGTGCTCCCTGTCTCTCTTGGGCTCCCAGGAACCATGCAAGCCTTTCCTTTTAATCAGAAGCTCATCAGTGTTACTGAACTCATGGACATTATTAACCCTACCTTATCGCCCTCCATTTGTTAGCTAGA
This sequence comes from Pleurodeles waltl, assembly GCF_031143425.1. Lineage (NCBI taxonomy): Eukaryota > Metazoa > Chordata > Amphibia > Caudata > Salamandridae > Pleurodeles > Pleurodeles waltl. The sequence continues at coordinate 83,828,867 of NC_090451.1, forward strand.
GGTAGGAAACCAAATATAGCATGGTCTACAGCATGGCCACCCAGGTCTTCAGTATCCTTCTCATATTCCTACCGCCCTGATTCACCCTCTCAGCAGTCGGAATACACCATCCTCTGCTACCCACTCACTGAAGACTGCTACTACTGCTAGCAGCACTGAGGATAAGTATACCTCATTACTACTGGAAACCTGAGGTTTCCAGAGTAGACCTCATTACTGCTGGAAACCTCCTCCCAGCGATCCTGTCTCTCTCACTCTTAGGCTCTGATTACAAGTTGGCCTCGTAATTCTTATCACAGCAGAATTATAAATTGTGTTGAGTTTGTGACACCTGGAAAATGATGGATTTGATAAACTGTCATCTCACATTTACGTTTCGGCAAGGCTAACCAGTGGTAAAAGCCCAGAAAGTAAGGGAAATTCAGATTTTGCTTTGGAAAGCACCAAAATCTAAAGATTATGCTCCATTTTAAATGGCAATACACAATACTGGTGATAATAATCACATCAATGAATTCCGAACCCCGCGGTATCAGATTTCACAGAGTAAGTTCATTATCTCGTACCCATCCAGGGCACTCTTAATTTGGCCTTAGACATGCCAAACTGCTTCTTAGTTATGCATATTTCTCTAGTCCATTCGCTTCCACCTGTCTGTCCTTCTGCCGAAAGGATGAACCTATACATGTTACTATGAGTAGCCACTTAATTCGAAATAGCCTTTAACAGCAATTACAGTCCCCAGCAGCAGTTACAGGTTGTATCAGAACTATGAGATCCAAAGGGTCACTGCAGGTCTATTTCACCCAGAGATTTTGGCTGCAGGAAGTGTCCGATAAATCTAGGTAAATTTATGGGTCAAAATTCCAATTTACCAGAGGAATCAGACCTGAAAGTACTGGTTCCACAAGTTATTGCTTATTGTAGATCATCAAGGTCCAACTGGTACTGAACTGGATTTTCCACACCCCAGAGTTACCCATACCTTGCTATCGACCCACTGCCTGGCAGCTCATAATCAGGAGATAGATAACAAGCTCCCTCTCTGCTACATGTGTATGGTTTCATCCTACATGCAACACTGAAAGGTAATCTCTGCCACAGCCTGCATAGGCACCAAATAGAGCATCCCCTTGCTAGACACATAGTGGTACTTCCTACCTATATGGATGAACAGATTATTTCATATTCTGTTTAGACTCCAAACATAAATTCTCCCTGCTAGAGATAGGGATTTCTCCTATGGGGAGCACTTAACAGTAACACCAGCTGTAGACCACTTAAGTCCTAAATTATCCCCTCCCAGCTGACCTACCTTCCACAACATAGCAGTTTAAGACTCATTATTAATAATTCCTTCAAGTAGTTCCTCCCCTGTCCTTGCCTGCTTCGAATATTTACTTTGATGAAAAGTTCTGACTGTATAATTAAGATGTGATGCATAAACCTCGAAAAACGTCCAAGTATTTGCCCATTAACTCTTTAACTTTTGTACAATTACAAAGTGTATTCCTTCTGACCTGCCTCTACACGGGGTGAAACACAAGATAATCTGCTGGCAGTTCCTATTATTTAAAACCATTAAATCCATCTCAGCTCATAGTGTCTACACAATCTGCCTTCACATGCACCCACATCTAGATTTGCATTTCGATTTTAACTGGACTGCAAACTGTTCAGTTCTACCTTGTGCAAGTAGACTCTACTCAATTCCATATGTGGGACAAACTCTTTGATTCTACCATGTACAGGTAGAATCTACTGTGATGACCTAGTTCTTGCTCTATGAAACATTACAATGTAACTAAAGAAAACTAAACTAGTTAAAACAAGAATTAACCAGTTACCAAGGTGGTCATTTTGACTTCAGTGCTATTTTACATAGACCGCCGAAGCCACGGGCGCCATATTAGGGGCACTGAAGGATTTTTGCCACAATTTGGGCAGAAATCCTTCAGCAGTCGTGCTGGCACTCGGCGGCGCAGAGGCGGTTCCACAGCCGTCACCCCCACGCCAAAAGGACTCCGCCTGCCGTATAACGAGCAATACTAAGGTGTGGCGGTGTCCTAATGGCAGGGCGCTGCAGGCAATGGAAGTGCCTGTTCCCGTTCACTGGCGGACAACCTCCTCGCCACCTTCGGACCGCCAGGGTCGAAATGAAGCCCTAAGGGCCAGATGCAGCAAAGTGTTTGCGCCTCGCAAACAGCGAAAAACGCAGTTTGCGAGGCGCAAAAGCCTCTTTGCTATGCAGAAATGCATTTTGCGAGTCGGATCCGACTCGCAAAATGCATTTCCGACTCGCAAATAGGAAGGGGTGTTCCCTTCCTATTTGCGACTCGCAACGCTATTCAATCGCGGTCGCAAATGAAATCGCAGTTACCATCCACTTGAAGTGGATGGTAACCTAGTCGCAAACGGGAAGGGGTCCCCATGGGACCCCTTCCCCTTTGTGAATGGAAACAAAAATAATTTTTCAGAGCAGGTAGTGGTCCTATGGACCACTGCCTGCTCTCAAACATACCGAAACAAAAGGTTTTGGTTTTTTTTCTATTTGCAGCTCGTTTTCCTTTAAGGAAAACGGGCTGCAGATGGAAAAAAAAAACCTGCTTTATTTAAAAGCAGTCACGGACATGGTGGTCTGCTGTCTCCAGCAGGCCACCATCCCCGTGAGTGCCCAGGCTCGCAATGGGGTCGCAAACTGTGACCCACCTCATGAATATTAATGAGGTGGGCCTTTGCGACCCCATTGCGAGTCGCTGACGGTGTCTGAGACACCGTTCTGCATAGCAAATTGCGAGTCGGAAGGACTCGCAATTTGCAACTCGCAATTTGCTTTCTACCTACATCTGGCCCTGGGTCCTCTAACATTCAAAAGGTAACCCAGAGTGGTTCACAATTAACAAAGTAAATATATACCGTGGGAGTTTCCAAACACATATTCAAATGCAATTTTCTAGTTTTTATGCTAACAGCATTGTAAAGCTTCAGATCCCAACTGGTTCACAGGACCAATTTGGTCCTCGCTCTTCGCCATTCCAAGAACCTACCTGCCACAGGGTGTCAAACTTTGTCCCTTCCGGGATCGCATACTTCCCCGATTTATCGTGGTCAATGAGGTAGTGGTAGGCAGTTTTCCCATAAATGATGCCGAGAGAATAGGAGTTGTTTTTACCTCTTTCTCTCAGTCTAGAAAAAAAGTGAAACAATTATTCATCTAGTTATTTGCTTTGAAAAATGTCCTAATGTAACAACATTTTGCCTCTTATAAACTTTCGAGTGCCCTCAGATTCTGTAAAACTGTAGACAGATAAAAGGATGGTGTAAACTAGCTATTGAGTCACAGAAAGAGAAATGTACACTGTTTGTTAAGCAAGGCAGTGAGTAAATGGTGTATAAAGATGTGCTCGGAACTCTATTTGGCATTTCTATTAGTAGGTGCCAAAAGAAACAACACTACGACAACACGACAAACTAAGTCTACATGAGGGTGAAGTCAAAGCAAACAGGATGCTACTTTGAAGAAACATGAAATTGATTATTTGATTTCCACTATTTAGGGCTTAGATCATGAAATTTGACTACTGTTCTAGTGGATTTCTATTTTCCTAAATATTCCAAATGTAGCATTTTCCCATACTTATAGGAAAAACCTATTTGAGTCAACACAGTAAAAATGTCAATGATGTCATTAAAACACATGCTGCCAATCTGGTAAATAGTAGTTGTTATTTAGCTAAAAAAAATTGGTCGACCGAGCAAAAGCAATATTTTTTTACAAAATATTCAGTAAAAACAGCTATAACCTCTGGTGACATAGACACATGCTGCAAATTAAGTTCATAAAAAAGTAGTGTAGACAAACGGAAAAAGCAACAGTAGTGATGCACCAAATTGATAAATAATTGACAATATATGATGAAAGGCTCCTTTTTAATGTAGTGAAGATCGGTTTAGAACTGCAGTTCAAAACTGTGAAGGTGTGTTGGCTCTGTATACTGATCCTGCAGGGCCTTCATCAGAATATAAGGTGAGCCTCTTCCAGATCATCATACCACCAGAATGTATTCTTACACTAAGAATCAACAGAATGTTGTCAGCAAAATGGAAATCTTTACTGTTAATTGATGGGTTAACTGATCCTCAGATGGTGGTCAGGGACTAAAAATAAGAATTAAGTACAAGCTTCAGCTAATCACCAATAGTATTCGCATGGGTTGTTGCTGTATTCAAGCAATTACTAGTGGGAAAGGGATTACGTTAATTTCAGCAAACTGCCTATATTTTCAGATTTTTTGGGGGGTGGGATGTAGGTGATGTTTGTTAAAGCTCATGGACCTAAGGCAAGCGTCTTCTTTCTGGAGCCTGTGTTTGGAGCCTGTGTTTTTTGAGGCAAAGTCAAGCCTAGCGTCCCTAGTCCTCCATTACCACACAGATCCGTTTACACAGCTTCTATGAAGGTAAGAAATTCATTGACATCCATGGCAACAACGAACATTAATACACTCCTAATACTCACAAGAATTTTCCATCTGGTTGTGCTCCTGAATAAAGCCTCCTCTCTGCTTCCTGTCGCGATATTGCTCCGTGGAACCAGGGCATCCTCTCATGGGCTGTGGTGGCAATAAGCTTCTCCACCTGAGGTGCTTGACTTATGATCGCCTGCTCCAAGGCATCACCCTACAATCACAAATAAAAGTGGTAGCACTGGTTAATCTGGAACACAAGTCACTGGTGAAAGTTACAGTGACAAATGGCTAAGCAACATGGTAGATAATCACTTTATCTGCACAAGTCGCGTACTACCAGTAGAGGTCAGACTTCGACCTAAAGAGGTGGCTGGTAAACTTTGAACTTCCTACCTAATGAATAGTTAAAGATGGAACACAAGTCAATGGTGAAAGTTACAGTGACAAATGGCTAAACAACATGGTAGATATTCATTTTATCTGCACAAGTCGCGTACTACCAGTAGAGGTTAGACTTCGACCTAAAATGGTGGCTTGTAAACTTTGAACTTCCTACCAAATGAATAGTTAAAGAAAAATTGCAGATTTTTTATGTGATCAACCTTTCAAAGAATGACATTTACACCCACAATGGCTACTTGGCTCTTAACTTCGTATTAAAATAATAACGTGTAGCCACGTAAATTAGGCAGCCAAAAGCCAAAGTTAGTGGTAAATCCGCCCTTATTTACAAAGGTTTGCGTGGACGCTTGTGTGATACATTGCAATTGAGCAATGCACACACGGGTCTTCAAAAAGGTAAGTAAATATATGTTGCGTCATGCTACCTAAGCATGCTTCCACAACTTTTCAAAATTGAGGCTATTGGTTCTGTTGCTCATAATGTCAATTGGTAGAGAATTGTGAAAGCACCTCCCGTTTCTCTGTGGCACAGGATTTTCAATAATTCATCTCGGTCTTAATTTTTCTCAGTATAATCGTTATGTGTTACGTTAGTGGAATACGATGATGTGGAAAACGTTTTGCAATATTCCTTCAGACTAATGCTGCGGTGCACAACTAAAGAATAAACATGTACATGTGCTATGCCTTAGTGTAGACCAGTTAGATGACATTTGATTTTCTGTTGTCAAAACACACAGAATTGACCCATTCACCGGGATGCTGAGAATGAACAGGCAATTCAATTCCTTTCAATTAATTTATTTATTTTCATAAAGTGCATTCTATTGTAGCAAAGCCTTTTAGTAATAAAGAACACAAAAGCAAAATATTAATGAGCATTACCAAAAGAGAGCCTTCTATGAAAGATGATAGTCAGAAATTTGATGGGCTAGATAAGAAGAGCATTTGAAAGCGTAAGGTACAAGTTACTTACCTTCGGTAACAAAATATCTGGTAGAGACATATTCTAGTTGCAGATTCTTTACCTTTGATTTTCCCAGGCGTCAGACTGGATTCAGAGATTTTTCTTCGAGCAGTACCTCTGCGTGCCATCAGGTTGCATCGGACGACTCCGTGGGCGTCGTTGGCGTCATGCTCGTCGTGATGACGTCGTGGTCGTATATAGGCACCACCCTGGCGCGCTGATGTCAGTTTCTTTTCACGACTTTCCACGCCTGTAGCGCTGAGCCATGAAGAACACAGAGTGGTGCGCCAAAACTAGGGCCCTTAAGGGAAAGATCCTGTCCCTAGAAATCAGTTTGCAGTGCGGGGAGGATGGACGGGTCGTAAGAAATCTGCAACTAGAATACGTCTCTCCCAGATATTTGGTTACCGAAGGTAAGTAACTTGTACATCTGATAGACACTTCTAGTTGCAGATTCCTTACCTTTGAATAGATACCCGAGTAATACCATCCCCGGTGGTGGGCTGCGAACCAAGATCTCACCAAAAAGTCCAGCAGGACCGAACGGCCAAAGTAGCCGCCCCTTCAGACCTGATTGTCTAGGCAGTAGTGCTTGGTAAAAGTGTGCAGAGATGCCCATGTTGCTGCCTGACAAATATCCAGGACTGGAACGCCTGTGTTAGCACTGTGGTAGCAGCAGTAGCTCTGGTGGAGTGAGCTCGCAAACCTTCGGTGGGTTGCTTTTTAGCCAGAGCGTAGCAAATTTTGATGCATAAGTGTACCCATCTTGAAATGGTCCTCTTCCGCACCGCCTTCCTCTTCTTTGCACCCACATATCCCACAAAGAGTTGATCGTCCACCTGGAAGTCTTTGGTACGATCAAGATAGAACGCCAATGTTCTCTTTGGGTCCAGACAGTGGAGTCTCTCCTCGTTCATGAGAGGGATGTGGGGGTGCGTAAAAGGTAGGCAAGGTGATGAACTGTCCGACAAGGAAGGGTATCACTACCTGAGGTAGAAAAGAAGCCCTCGTGCGAAGCACCACTTTGTCAGGATGTATAGCAAGAAAAGGTGGCTTAGATGACAGATCCTGGAGTTTACTAACTCTGCAGACAGAAGTAATGGCAACTAAAAAGACAGTCCTTAATAGTTCAGAGCCTTAGAGGACAGTTGTGAAGTGGTTCAAACGGGGTACACATAAGGTAAGTTAAGACCAGGTTGAGATCCCATTGGGGCATGATGAATGGGATAGGAGAAAGAGATGTGTGAGGCCTTTAAGAAACCTCACAACTATGGGAGATTTAAATAAAGAAGGCTGATCATGTAACCTCAAGAAAGCAGATATAGCAGTGAGATATCCCTTAAGAGTGCTCAAGGTGGAACCCTGCAGGGCAAGGGAAAGAATAAAGAGAAGAACCTGAGAAAGAGGAGCAGATAGAGGATCAACAGAATTGTCAATGCACCATGCCACAAATTTCTTCCAACGACAGGCGTATACAGTTTTGGTTGAGGGACGCCTGGATGCCAAGATAACGTCACAGACTTCGGGTGGCAAGTCAAAAGACGTCAACTGTTGCTGCTGAATCTCCACGCATGAAGCCGCAGAATTGACAGGTTCAAGTGGAGGACCTTCCCCTGCGGCTGCGACAGAAAATCCTCCTGAAGGGGCAGGCTGATCGGAGGAGCTATGGCCATGTTCAAAAGCTCGGGATACCAGACTCTTCGTGCCCAGTCCGGAGCCACTGGAGCACCCTGGCTGAAGCACGTCGGTTAGGATGTTAGGCCTAACCTCCACAAAAGGTAGCTCAAGGTCAAGGACCTCAGCCGCCCTTCTCACCACCATAGAATAAGAAGCACCCTCCTCCATAGCCACGCTAGGAGGACAGAGCATACCAGTGTCAGGGGAGGTTCTAGACCACTGGCATCACCCAAATCCTGCACCCAGTCCATTTGGGGGTCAAGCTGGTATTATAAAGGGTCCAGTGTCTCCTCCATACTCTCCCTGTATCCATACCCACAAGAATAAGGGTCTGGATCAACCCTGGGCCCAGGAGAGCCCATAGAGAGGGAATCGGCATCGGTCGACATCGTTCCGGCTCCGGGTCGTTGGGTATGAGGATGGGATCGATGTCGATTATGGGCCCAAACGACGTCGGGAGCGTCAACATCTGACCCGAAGCCGGGGAAAGCAGCTGTGGCATGACCGGCGTTGGGACGAATCCGCGATTGGATCCGGAGGAGCCCTCCGGAGCCATGGACGAAGCCGGCGGCTTTGAAACCAAGGGGACTCCAACGACTCACCTGTGCCTGAAGGCGGGTTGGACTGCCCAAAAATGAGGCGCATGGCCTCGTAAAATTTCTTAAGTTGGGCAGGGGTGGATCCGGCTCCCGGGAAGTCGGAGAAGCGCAGAGCCGACCCAGAGGAAGGCTCCATTGACGGAGGCCTAGAGCGTCAATGCTCTTCCCACGTCGTATCATCCGATCGTTTGTCCTTCTTCGACTTCTTTTTGTGACCTGAATGTCCCGATGACTTGGAGGCTGAGGAGTGGTGGTGACTCCGCGACCGGTCTCGAGACCTACCTCTCGAACAGGACCGTGAGCACCACAGAGTCGAGTGTCGGGCCACCATGAGCTTCATGGACCGCTCCCTTAAAGCTTTCGGGTTCATCACCCGACACTCGGAGCATGACTTGGGGCCATGATCCAGGCACCAAAGACACACGAGGTGCGGATCCGTCACTGACATAGTTCGGTGACAGGAGTCCCAGGGCTTGAATCCGGTCTTGCGGGACATCCCTCGACGCATCCACAAACTCGTCAAACATTTAGACAAAAGTGTCGACATAGTCAAACAATGACTGAAGTAGCTCTTCTCCGGATCTGCGCGTAGGCTGGCGCCAAAAGAAAAGAAAAGAACTGACGTCAGCACGCCGGGGTGGCGCCTATATATGACCGCTACGTCATCACGGCGGGCATGACGCCAACGATGCCCGCGGAGTTGACCAACGCACAGAGGTACTGCTCGAAGAAAAATCTCCGGATCCAGTCTGACGCCTGGGGAAATTCAAAGGTAAGGAATCTGCAACTAGAAGTCTCTATCAGATACTGAGGACTAACAAGATTATACATACATGCTAAGCCATTTTGGGACATGGCACCTTGAGGCACAGTTCTGGGATCTCATTTCATGACATGATGGACCAGAACACTGGAGAAAAAGACTGGGCTAGATCAAAGCAAGTGGTTAAACTTAGAACCACTTAGAATTAAAATGGGCTGCTTTATGGGCAGCTGGTAAAGTGTGAGGTGTGCTGGAGAGATATGGGCATTCTTGAAGAACCCACAGGCACACCAGACCCATTCAAAGACCGTTGGAGTCCAGACTATACAACTTTGTTGCAATCTAGATGAGAGAGAGCTGTTCCCCCAATGGGCAAAACATATTTTTAGAAGAAAATGAAAGAGGATATTTTTTTAGTAGGTGCAACTGCAGGAAGCAAGAATACCACATTGTATGGCACCAAGAGCCAGGTCTTAGTCTAACAAAATACCATGATTGTTTGCCTTATAAACCAAGGTGGGATTATACTGGAAAAGAGAAAAACACTATATTTGAGGCAGCCAAGAAGTCTCCCCAACAAGCAGGATTAGAGTCTTTCCTCCATTCATTTTCAGGGAGATTTCCAAATTTTCCAGGTGTCTTGGCTGCTGCTGCACTGTAGTCCCAGGGAACTTCCACCCTCCACTGTCTCTACAGTCACTGTTCTTACTTCCAAATCTATGACACAAGACAGGCTTCCAGGCCTACAGAAGAGGAGTGAAACACACCTTGTCCCAACCTCAGTGCAGAGTGATAGAGAGAGTCCCTGGTTCCAGGATTCTACAACTCTCTCACCAGTGTGACTTTAATCAGTCAGTGACAGGCAACGAGGAAGGTGGGCTTTACTGCCCAATTATGACACTGACAACTTGATGGGGCATACAGTCACAGGGTGGAGTCTTCTGGATTTTTTTCTAGTATTATCGGGGGGCTCATCAGATGGCAATCAGGATTGACTGTCTTGGCGCCTATTCTGTTAATATATTGACTTAGTAAAGCCTCCCCTGGATCATGATTTCTCTCATACAATGGCATCAGATAGTTTTTCTGCTAGTCAAAGATGCTACCCTGGTAAACGCCTGGATCTCCATTCTCAAAGGGTGGCAAAGTTGCCCTGTAGGCAATGGTTGTCCCCTGTTGATGTGTGGGCTGACTTACAGGATTTTCCTTTCACAAAAGAGAAATTGATATTTTTTTTATCATCCTGCCACGTCAAGTGTCAGAGTGTTAGCAGAATGTGTGTGTTGAATTCACTAAGTCGAGGTGAGAATGCAAACCATGAGAGTAGCTGGAGAGGTGTGAGTATATGGAGCTTTTAGGGCCATTGAAGCTCCTCCCTTGGAAAGTAAGTACCATGTTGGCATAAACAGGAACACTTTTAAGTGGCAGACATTACACACATAAATTCCAAAACACTCACCAAACATTGATAACACTCAAAACTGTATAGTGACTTTCAGCACAGTAGCTTGATAATATACTGTTTTGTCTCCACTGAAAGTATGCACAATTGAAAATGGGTCAAAAATTAGCCAAGGAACACAAACTCATTTGCATATGTTTAAAATAGGATGCGCTAAAGGTGACCAGGAGGTAAGAAATCCTAAAAATCAATAAGGATCGAGAAGTACAGGGCTTTTTCTAGTTATTGTTTCCAGAGTTTCTGCCACTCACCTAGACTGATTTGGGTCTAGAAAGATACTGACAATTCTTTGAAAGCCAGACAGTAGGATTAAAAAGCTAAACATACCTCTAGTTTCCAAGTTTGTCGGACATACTCTCGTACCATGTTTTCCCGTAGGCTGTCAAAGATTCCAAGCTGAATATCCACACCACTTGGTCGATTGCACGGTTTGCGCAGCATGCAGCACAATCCATCAGGGTCCTTTGAATAGTACTCACACACCTCAGCTGGTCCACAGTGGGGCTTTGCTCCTGCAATTGCATAGGTGCCATTCAATTGACGCTCTATGGTGTAGTGATAAAAGCGCAGATCATAGACCACTGAGAGGACATAACCACCTAAGTTCCGCAGACACTGTCTCAGCAAGAACAGGCCATCCATCATGCCGGCCAGCTTGAGGTATTCTTCTGCTTCCCTCCGGGAAATACTGCCATAGTAAAATGGCAAGTGAGTAGCTGCATCAGGCATATTGCGACTTGCGTTATTTCTCTGAGGTACTCATAAAACCTGTATAAATACACCTGAAACATAAATGCAAAATATTAGGACTCGAGAGTATCAAAGTCGTTTTTTTCTTTGCACTCTTTATTCACTTGTAGTTGTTGTGAAATTATATTACAGAAGCGAGGTCTACCTCAAAGTCGGACGTTTCCTGATAAATCAATGCACCTGCAGGTCAACAGAGCAGGGTAAGCATCAGTGACATGTCAGATGAGGTTTGAATTTCTTGTGTAGATTGCTGTGAGGGATGGCTTTGCTGGTCTCTCTAGTACAGGAGGGCAAAATTAACTTAAAGTGGCCATAAAAATGTCCTTATGGATCCTCCTCCTAAATCTTTGTACCCACCTTCACAGTCAGAGAGTAGAATGTAACCACACAGTTCTGGTGCCCTATTCCCTTAAATGTTGGGATGACATTTTTAGGTCATATTTAGGACACTATTTATTCCAGGGCATAGTTTGATGACAATATTCAGGTACCACACTTTATTGACCCTCCTTCATCATTTTGGCTGCAGAGGTGGAATGCGGGCTGGCACCAGAAGTGGAGAAGAACCACATCAAGAACAAGTTCTTTTTCTATCTGAATTACAGATGGAAAAGAGTACTTAGATAATGTTTTTCTTGAGTAATATGATGTTGATGTGGTGGGGATCAGAAAAGGATTAATGTGGAAGAAGTAGATCAGCTCTAGTTCCATCCCATTGCAAGCCACAGAGGATAAAGAAAAGAAGTGGATAAGGTGAAGCTGGTTGCAGCATACTTCCAGCCCTACACATGCCCCATAAATCAGGAAGCATGAGGCAAGGTCAGCAAATGCAGTAATGGGCAGGAAACTGGTCGTATTTTTATTCTGGCCACGGGCACTGATGGAAACTCATGATTTTTTGGAGGGAGTGGTCTGACGTAGGCACTAACTTTACATCTGTGCACATGGAGTCCTTGCGGGATGCATGTGGTGTAACTTATAAGTTCACTACACCCTATCACCCCCAATCTAATGGTCTAGTTGAAAGGTTCAACAAGACTGTGAAGGGCATGATTGCAGGCCTACCTGAGGTGTAAGTGGGATGACCTCTTGCAACGCCTTCTCTTTGCCTACAGGGAGGTGCCACAGAAAGGAGTAGGGTCAGTCCCTTCAAACGCCTCTATGGCCACCCTGCGAGGGGAACCCTGAGTATTATAAAGGAGGGATGTGAGAACACCATGTTGGCCCTCCAGAACCAGATGCACCACTTCTGGAAAAAGGCCAAGAGCAACCTCGAGGCCAGCCAGGAGGTAATGAAATGCTGGTGTGACAAAAAGGCCACTCTGGTGGAGTTTCAACTTGGCTACAAAGTATGTGTCATGGATCCAGTAGAGCCCAGAGCTCTCCAGGACAGCTGGACTGGGCCATAAGAGATCAATGAGTGTAAGGGGGAGGCCACCTACTTAGTAGATCTCCAGACCACTAGGAGCCCCATAAGAATGCTCCATGTCAATAGAGTCAAGCCTCACTTTGAAAGGTCCGATGTGAGCATGCTCCGTGTGACAGGTGAGGATGTGGAGGAGGAGAATGAACCTCTCCGTGACCTGCTCTATGCACAGGTAAGTGATGAGTCAGTGGAGGGTGTCAACCTCTCTGCCACCGTGACCCCAGAGCAGCAAGGTGACTATAACCAGTTGCTGGGACAGTTTGCCTCCCTATTCTCACCTACCCTTGGACTCAGACATCTATGAGTCCATGATATTGACATAGGATACAGTCCCTCTATAAAGAACAAAATTTACAGGTTGTTAGAGAGGGTGAGAGCCGGCATGCAGGAGGAAGTCTCCAAGATGCTAGCATTAGGAGTGATTAAACCTGCTAGCAGTCCCTGGTGCAGACCCGTGGTGTTGGTACCAAAGGCTGCCCTACCGGGAACCAAACCAGAACTTTGGTTCTGCATGGACTACAGAGGCCTCAATTCCATCACCAAGACTCACTCCCACCCCATCCCTAGAGCTGATGAGCTCACTGACAGGCTTGGCACTGCCAAATTTCTCAGTACTTATGATTTAACATCCGGGTACTGGCACATCGCATTGACTGAAGGAACAAAAGTGAGGTCAGCATACTCAACCCGTGAGGGCCATTACTAATTCCGGGTGATGCTCTTTGGCTTGAAGAATGCCCCTGCTACCTTCCAATGGTTGGTTAACTGATTCCTGGCTGGTAAGGAGGCATTCTGTGCTGCCTACTTTGATGAAATTGCCAGTGACAGCTGGGAGGAACACCTGCATCACCTCCAAGTGGTGCTTCAGGCCCTGCAATAGGCAGTCCTGACTATCAAGGCCAATAAATGCCAGATTGGACAGGGTGCTGTGGTGCATTTGGGACACCTGGTATTTGGTGTCAAGGTGGAGCCCCTCCAGGCCAAGATTGAAATCATCATGGCCTGGCACCCACCTAAAACTCAAACGGACGTGAGAGCCTTCCTAGGCCTCACTGGCTATTACAGAAGATGTGTTAAGGGATATGGCACCATTGTTGCCCCCTTAACTGAGCTGACTTCTAAGAGGCAGCCCAGGCTGGGGATCTGGACAGATGCTTGTCAAAAAGCCTTTGATTCTCTCAAGAAAGCCATGTGCACAGCACCTATGCTCAGGGCCCCTGATTACTCCAAGGAATTCATTGTGCAGATGGACGCTACAGAGCATGGCATGAGGCAGTCTTAGCACAGCTGAATGAGGAGGGCCTAAACCATCCAGTAGCCTTCATTAGCAGGAAGTTACTTCCACTAGAACAGAAGTGGAGTGCATTGAAAGAGAAGCATTTGCTGTGGTCTGGGCACTGAAGAAGCTGAAACCATACCCGTTTGGGACATACTTCCAGTTTCTGACAGACCACAGACCCCTCATATGGCTCAAGCAAATAAGGGGTGAAAATCCTAAACTCTTGAGGGTTCCACCTCCCTAAAGGGAATGGACTTTATTGAGCAGCATCGCCAGGGGACTGACAGCGCCGATGCTGATGGTCTCTCCAGATTCTTCCACCTTAGTGAAGAGAGCTCCCAAGGGGTTGGGTAGCTCTCTCCATTTTCAGCTTGTTGGGACACGTTAGACCTGACAGCCTTAGGGTGGTCTTTCCCCAGATTTTTGCACACTTTACTACTGCCTACCAGTTTGAAAGTGCTTGTACTCTCTCCCCTAAACATGGTAACATTGGCTCATTCGCAATTGGCATTTTTAATGTACCTATAAGTCCCTGGTAAAGTGCACTAGATGTGCCCAGGGCCTGTAAATTAAATACTACTATTGGGCCTGCAGCACTGATTGTGCCACCTACATAAGTAGCTCCTTAACCATGTCTCAGGTCTGCCATTACACGGCCTGTGTGTGCAGTTTTACTGCCACTTTGACTTGGCATTTAAAACTGCTTGCCAAGCCTTAAATTCTCCTTTTATTACATATGTCACCCCTAAGGTAGTTCCTAAGTAACCCATTGGGCAGGGTGCTATGTAAGTAAAAGGCAGGAAATGTACTTATACGTTTTACATGTCCTGGTACTGAAAAAACTCCCAAAGTCACTTTTCACTACTGTGAAGCCTGCTCCCCCTTCATAGACCAGCATTGGAAATTCCCGTATATACTTTTAAGTGGTAATGTATGATCCGAGAGGAGTAACCTTGTCAAGTTTGGCATGGTTGGAATGGTAGTGAGAAATCCTACTTACTGGTGAAGTTGGATTTTACATTACTATTTTAGAAATGCCACTTTTAGAAAGTAGGGATTTTTCTGCCCTTACTGCTCTCTGTGTCTTACAGCCTATCTCCAATCCACATCTGGTCTGTGCTGGTTGTGCATTCCACCCAGACAGCCATAAACATAGGGCATCAGCTGCATCTGCATTCATCTGCATAGTGATTGGTTTTCCTGGGCAGGAAGGGTGGAGTGGCTCTCACGTAAACTTCACAGGCTAGTGACCTGATCTCACACAGAGGACTGATCACCCCCCACAGATCTCCTGGCAGACAGGGCTGGTTTGAAAGGGGAACTTCTACACTTCAAAGCCACTCTTTGAAGTTTCCTCCACTTCAAAGGCACATTTGTGTATACATACTGGCTCTGTGACCCCACCAAATCAGACATTTCTGGACCTACAACTGGACTCTGTGAGAGGGACTGCCCTGCTGCCCAAAGGGCTCATCTGGGCTGCTTTCCTGGAAGGACTGCTCCCCTGCTTATTGCCCTGCTGCCTGGTGGCCCCTTACTTTGCTGGAAGGACTCTGCCTTTTCCCACAAGTATTCTCCAAGGGTTTGGATTGAGCTTGCCTCCTGTTCTGAAGTCTCAGGGCCATCAAAGACTTCACTATGGCAGAAAATCCAGCGCGTTGGAAAATCAAAGCAATGCCTGCAAAAATGGATGCAGCGCCTGCCTCATGGCTGAAAAATTGCTGCATCGCCTACCGGATCGATGCAGCGCCTGCTCCATCCTACCGGCGCATTTTAGATTTTTCAGCCATCGTTCCTGGGTATCAATATATCCCTGCATCGCAGTGAGGAACCAAGGCTCCTCCCAGAAACCGACCCATCACTTTAACACGTGGAAATAAATGATGCATTGCCTTTGCCATGCCGGAAAAACTGACGCATCGCTTTATTTTCTGACACATCTCCTCCTCTGCAGCACCTATGCGTAGTTATTTTTCACGCATCCCAGGTACTGTGTGTTAAAAGGATACAACCACTGATTCTTGTGGATCAAGACTCATTTAAACCTTTAAAACATATCTTGACGTGCATATTGGATTTTTTGTCATTTTGGTCTTATTTCATTCAGGTAAATATTATCTATTTTCCTAAACTGGTGTGGAGTGCTTTTTGTGGTGTTTTCACTGTTACTGTATGAGTTATTGCACAAATACTTTACATATTGCTTTATAAGGTAAGCCTGCCTGCTCTGTACCAAGCAACCAAAGAGTGAGCACAGGATAACTTAGGTTGTGTTGTAACTTACCATGACTAGGATTGTGGTCCCTACTTGGACAGGGTGCATACCTCTGCCGACTAGAGACCCAGTTTCTAACAGGAGTCGTCTGGTGAAATTCTCACCACCATGGAGAGAGCATAGCAGAGGTAATCCAGCTGTAGCATCCACCATCAGTGGAGAATCCTTTCCTAGACGTGTTACTGATCCCTTCACAAAACATAGGATTTACTACTACCAAACTACTGTAAATTAGACAGGTCTGTGACTAGGAAAAGGTAAAACGTTACTAACCCAGGTGTGATCTTGCATTTTCATTACACAGATGTGATCTTGTGTGATTTCTCATATTGCTTGTTAAGAACATTTTCTGAAACTATACAATTATGTCATTTTGTGTAATTTCATGTTTGTTCAGTTAAAAATTCTATCCCCAGAGCATGAAAACATTGTGAATGATCACAACACAATCACCTGCTGCATGCAGCGCTAATATTTTTTGCACAGCTTTTTGTGTGATATGCCAGATTGGCATTTGGAATCATCTCAGATTTTTCAATTTGTTATGTAAGTACACCAACAAAAATTACATAAATTTTGGACTGCTGAAAACTGCTTGAAGTCAGGGCTTAATTTGTGCTGGTGGTGGCAGGTGCTGGAAACCAGCACTCATTTTTGAGGGCCGGGACTTACTTTTCATCGTCATTAGACCTTAACCCAGAGTAAACGAAAAAGATGGAAAGGGGAGAAATAAGATGGAAGAGAAACATATGAACAAAGTGGCAAAGCAAAAAAGCAGAGGAAAAAATAATTGAAATGATAAGATCAGGAGATCAGAAGTGTAGTGAGGCGAAAGGAAGCAGCATGAGAAGGCATCGAGGCTCTCCAGTCTTGGTAAGGATAAAGAATGTGACTCTGTAGTCACTAAAATAGTATTTGGGACTCACTCATGGTATTACTGATACTAGGGATACTGGTAATTCTGTTTTGCAGCATTACTAAGAGATTACAAGTAATACTTTGTAAACTCCAAACAAATAGGCATAGTATGTAGTAATCAATGTTACCACACTGATTTCCCTTTTTCTGGGACAAATGTGAGCTGACTTGGAGGAATTGATTCCTAAACCAATGTAGTTAGTGTGGACCTTTCTAAATGCCAGTATTTTCTTCAATAAACAGGATTTTATAAAACTGGTTTGGTCTCAAACACCTGTCCCTCACCCTCAGTCGTTTCATTTTAAAGTTGCACCACATTCTTCAACCTACAATAATTCTGCTACTTACTATGCCTTGTTAGATAACGTAGGATTTTTGTAAGGAATGTAACACCACGTGTCAAGGTTGGACTGGCCTTTAGGGCAATTAGGCAGTGCCAGAAGGGTTGGTCTGACATGTCAGGTTCTGGGTCGATGTTCTGGCTGTCTGTGGGCCTGTTTTATGGTCTGGTGGGCTGTTTTTTACTGCTGGTTGTCCTGACATTACCACAAACGTTGCTTGTAGCAAGCACAAAATATGTCATGTCCCATACCCAGCAAAACACCTGCACAACTGGTTACAAAATGTGCAACCTGTATTTTTGCAACCAGCAAGGTATTTTGTGAAGTGACCTTTGTACTAATAGGTCATTTTGAAAATTGCCATTTTGTAGTGGGTTGCAATTCGACCTACCTCATGAATATTAATGAGGTAGGTTGCAATTTGTGACTCACTAGGATTCGCTGCCATCTCAGGAATGGTGACCTATAGGTGTCAGCAGACCACCATGTATGTGATTGCTTATATATAACGCAACCAGTTGTTTAAATGAAACCTCCTTATGGAAAAAACAAGATGTGTTAAAAAAATAAAAAAATCAAATTCATTTTTTTAAGAGTAGACAGTGGTCCATGGGAGCGCTAGACATTCCCATTTGCAAACGGGTGAGTTGGTGGTAAAGTATGAATATATTGCCATTGTATTTTGGTCACAAATCATTAGTACATACCTCTACAATTTAGGATTTAGAAGAGACGCCCTAAACACGCCCCTTCCAAACATGAATCGCTATTAGGTCACAAACTCATACTGCGATTCAGTAATGTGTTACTGACTCGCAAGTTGGGTTTCATACATTAGAAAAAGCCTTTGTGCACCTGTAAATGCTCGATTCTGCAATAGGACCATTGCAACTGCAAAAAGGCTTCTGCATCTGGTCCTGTAAGTGTTGGAAGTTGGATCCCAGCTGCTTGACACGCTTTACAAAAACAAAAGTTAAAAATAAAGAGGTGCTAAGAGTGCACCATTGCACATCACACCACATACCTTGGTGATATTCTGTGTTTATCCCGCAACAACACTGGACGGGAAGAAGACGTGATATACCTTAGCTCATCATGACCTGCAGTATTTGAAACATTAGTAAATGATGGTAACGCTTCTGTTTTGTGCAAAACCATAAAAAGGAAACCAATATGTTTGCCATAGAAAGGCCTGCGAAGGTCGCTGTAGTTGTTTTGTTTTTCGACAGGAAACTGAGGCAGGAAGTGTATAGAGGTAGGAGGGACTGCTTACAGGGCTCGGTTAAACAATTTTGCAGATGCTGCAAAACCCTGCTGCCAGACCAGGGCATAAAAGCAAAGAACGTTTAAAATATAAGGCCCTGTTGCGAAAATTGGGCAAAAATTTGATCCCTGAACCATCTCCTTTTTGAGCAGGGACTGCAATATCGACCACTGCAGAGTTCTTCTCATTGATGTAATTACCAGATGCAATAAATATCATACCCCAGAAATTTGGCCAAATCAGACGAAATTAACAGGCAAGAAAAATACGAGTAATTACTGGAAAAAATTATAATCTGACGTTGTAGGCACTGAGTTTTGGAGATCGTGCTCCATTTCTGAGTAAAAACATGGAGGTTTATTCACAAGCTCTTGGCGCAGGGTAGCGCCGTGAGCCTTCTTGCAGCAGCAAAAGAAAAGGGCAGGATGTGCTGTATCTATGAGCTACGGCGCATTCCTGTCCTTTTCCCCTGCGCTGGCCCATAATAAGCTGCCATGAGCCAACGCAGGCATGCTTGCATGATGCGAGGGTGCCTGCGTTGCAGGGATGATTGTTTTGGTGCAGGAAGAGACACTTTCCTGCACAAAAACAATCCTGAGAGGCATATTCCTCTTTCTATGTGTGCTGCAAAATGCAGCACACATAGAAAAAGGGAAAACAAGGAGAAATAAAGGCATTTCTCCTCGTTGTGCCTCCCTTATGCCTCCCCTGGAGAAGCTTAGGCATTTGATGCGTTCCCAGCTTTACCACATCTTGTAAATCTGTAAATGTGACAAAGGCCATAAGTGTTACATGGGAACACCCACTGTAATGCCCATGGCACACCTCGCTGTCGCAGAGTAAGGCGACACAGCAACTTGCGCTGCGTTGCCTCGCCTCGGTCTATATTTACAAGGCCATGAAAAGCCACGCAGGGTGGCTTTACGTGGCCTTGTAGATATGGCCCTGCAGTGTGTGCCGCTGGACCGTCACTAAAAGGGACGTTCGGGCAGTGCAGAGGGGCTTGTAAATAAGCCCCTTAAAAACTTGAAATAGGATGTATGTAATGAACCCAGAAAAAACAAACACCCGGTCTGGTAAATACCTCAAGTCAAGAATAATCTCAGGTCATTTTTCTGAAATTGTGTGTAATCACGCAAAAGAAAACTTCATTCGTTTTGGACATCCCTAAATATTTCCTGAAGCTTTACCACATCTTGTAAATCTGTGAATGTGACAAAGGCCATAAGTGTTACATGGGAACACCCACCGTAATGCCCATGGCACACCTCGCCGTCGCAGAGTGAGGCGACACTTCATACGTTTTGGACATCCCTAAATATTTCCTGAAGTCAGGGCTTAATTTGTGGTGGTGCTTACAGGTGCTGGAAACCAGCACTCATTCATCAGTGTGTACTCGTAATCACGGCCTACAAATCTTTTCAGATGCAAGGCATACGGGTAAACACAGCTAAGTGCCGGTGAATTGGCTCTTCCTTTCAAACATTCTGTACAATACATATACCTCCCAATTCAGGAAGGAGACTCTCGATTTTTGAAGCCAAAAATGACTTTATTTTGGCTGTCCCATGCCTGCAATTGACTCTGCTTCAATATAAGTCAGTGCGGTAAATACTTAAATCTGCCACTTTCCTCTTCGAAACTGTTGCCATGTACGAACACAAGACTCTGCCATACAGAACTTGGGTGTCTCTATTTTATGGAATACACTGTATGTAGGATTTCACAACACAATACCATGATCTGTAAACTAGGGTATTTCTTGCACTGGGTTGGATCAGAACTCAAGATCTGGCCATTAACAAATGTGCTCATGAATCCAAGTTTAATGATACTGATTTTTTTCTTCACATTGTTGTCTATATTAATCCATGTATTCATTTTGCTCATCTGATTTTGTGTTTTCGTTTTAGCAAATGCAACCAGTACACTTTTGTATTTCTACAATAAATGTGGCCAGCTTGAATGCCTTTTGAGAATTATTCAGTAAGGGGCTATTACCATACAAAGACACAGATAAAAAAATATTTGCATTATAGGTACATAGATGCGCACACCTATAGCTATTTCAGCTTCATTTGGGAGCTCTGTGCCTTTATTTAACCCCTCTCCATCAATCTGCACAGCCATTGGCCTCCTGATCATGCCCAACAGTATTGTGAGCCACTCTACAGACGACCTATTTTCATTTTTTTCTATATTTAAGAATAAATGCCGGAGACTAGACAGTAATTAATCAGTGGAGATATTGAAAAATCAAGAAGGGGAGACTGGGAGCCTTAGTTATAATGTGAGCAGTCTGTAATTACAATGGGCCTGATTCTAACATTGGAGGACGGTGTTAAACCGTCCCAAAAGTGGCGGATATACCACCTACCGTATTACGAGTCCATTATATCCTATGGAACTCGTAATACGGTAGGTGGTATATCCGCCACTTTTGGGACGGTTTAACACCGTCCTCCAAAGTTAGAATCAGGCCCAATGTCTGGAGATACCAGTTGATTACAGTACACAATCTTATTGAAACCCATGTCAGTTTCAGGATGTGAATGTTTCAATATGGGGTGTATTTTTCAGACTCAGAACCCCAGCAGGAGTTTGGGATCATCAATAACTCTATCTTTCAAACAGAAGGCCTGAGGTCCCAATGGATTATGTGGTTGCAAAGCCCCTGATTAGCAAAACCATAGGCTACAGAACAGCAAAATTCAAAGTTGCAATGTATCAAGGGCCGTATTTATACTCCGTTTGCGCCGAATTTGCGTCGTTTTTTTCGATGCAAATTCGACGCTAAACTAACGCCAACTAACGCCATATTTATACTATGGCGTTAGAGGCGAATAGCGCCAAAGTTCCCGGAATGTGCGTCATTTTTTAGCGTGAACCCCTTCCTTGCGTTAATGATATGCAAGGGAGGCGTTCCCGTCTAAAAAATGACTCCCAGGCCTTTACGTGGTATTTATACTCCCGGGCAAAAGAGACGCCCGGGAGTGGGCGTGGCTAAAAACGGCGCATTTGCGCCGCTTTTTAACGCCTGGGTCAGGCATGGCGTTAAGGGACAAGTGGGCTCAAAATGAGCCCAGAGTGCCCTCCCCTGCCCCCAGGGACCCCCCCTGCCACCCTTGGCCACCCCAGGAGGACACCCAAGGCTGGAGGGACCCACCCCAGGGACATTCAGGTAAGTATTTTTTTATTTTTTTTTAATAATTTTTTTTGGCATAGGGGGGCCTGATTTGTGCCCCCCTACATGCCACTATGCCCAATGACCATGCCCAGGGGACAGAAGTCCCCTGGGCATGGCCATTGGGCAAGGGGGCATGACTCCTATCTTTACAATGATAGGAGTCATGTTGATGGGGGATGGGCGTCGAAAATAAATGGCGCAAGTCGGGTTACGACGATTTTTTCGACGTAACCTGACTTGCCCCATTTTAAGACGCCCATGCGCCATTTTCCCCCTACGCCGGCGCTGCCTGGTGTACGTGGTTTTTCTCGCGCACACCAGGCAGCGCCGGTCTGCTTGCGCCGGCTAACGCCATTCAATAAATACGGCGCCCGCATGGCGCTTCAGAATGGCGTTAGCCGGCGCAAAACTTTTTGACGCTAAACTGCGTTAGCGCAGTTTAGCGTCAAAAAGTATAAATATGGGCCCAAATGTCTTTACATGTACTGACTAACCAACTGTTAGGAAAAGGGGGCCTAAAATATTCTTCCCCTTCTTAACCATTTCCAATGGCATGTAGCAATGTTTTACAACTGTGATTGCGGCCATAGACCATTCACTGTAGAAGGACACGCGATAAGTTTGTAAAACCATCTTCCACTTAATTAAAGTGGCCATTAGGGGATGTACACAATGGTCTAGGAGACCACTGGATGCTCCTCCAGTGTCCTTTTCATCATGCCAATTTCCTGCAGTCAGAAAACAAGCAAAAACAACAGGCCTGGCATTTGTTGCAAACCTTTTGCCTTTGTCAGTGCTTATTTTATTTTGTCAAGATCTTACAGACATACATTGTTGGTGAAGCGGCCAGGCACTCCTTAATTTAAACAGATGCAGTCTCAAAAGGCACACCCTTCCATGGTGGTACATGGCACTGAGGAGGACTACTTTGTGGATGTGCACCTTATGAAAGAGCAGAATGCCGTCACTCATAGTTCAGTGATCCAGTGACTGATGGGCTGACCCGCTGACCCGCTCTCTATGTTGTAGCAGGCAGAAGAAACATGTGAATGACACAATAGCTGTGCACTCGGTGAAGAGGGCTGGCTGAAAACCCAATATAAGTAAATGTACTATACATCTACTTTTACTAAAATCAAAAGGTCTTGGTTAGCACCAGAACTAAAAATTGGCAAGTCAAGATTTTTGCAATGCAAGGGTGGTCATCCTCTGCTCCTTGCTGGTCTTCATCACTGCAATCCCAGCCATTTTCATTAGAAAATAAAATCCAGCCTGATTCATATTGATGGGGCAGTGTTCTGTAAATCCTAACAAACTCCATTTTACGTTGTGATGGATCAGTGCATCTGCAGAAAATAAGGAACTGTGTGCAAATTAGGTGTTAGACAAACTCAGTGACTGGTATGCAAACCCGGACATTGTACAACCTTCCTGATTGTTGGTTGACTTTTCATTTTCCTCAGTTCTCTCCACTGTCTCACTTTATTAAAGGACACTGAATTAATGAAGAGATATACCCGCAGCGGAGGGGAGTGAAGAACCCATCAGCGCTTCCGACATGAGCAAGTGGTGACAACAGGCAATCCGTTCTCAAGGGTAACTTTTAGGCTAGGCTGAAATTTTAATAACGCCTGCATAATTGGAGTAATTTTGGTAATTTTATGTAATGAAATTTAAGGAAAATTGCATAGATTATGCCATTATGCCACATTGAATAATTTCGGGGAGACATTTTAACGTAAAATGTACTGTTCGGGTAATTTTTGAACATGAGCATCATTTCAGGTAGAGTTTATACCAAAGCACACTGTTCAGATAATTTTTGTTTGTGAAACTACACATCTGAATGAGAACGCCACTGTTTTGAACTCTAGCGGCAGTTCCTTTAATGTAGGGGATCATCAAACATTTTAGGTAGATTTATTTTTTTATCTGAGTGGACTGTTAAGTTAATTTTTGAGAGCAAAATTACAAATTCGAACACTAGTAGTATTGTTTGGAATGCGAGCGACTGGCAATTAACTTGAAATTACATTTTCAAGTTGAATTTCAGGCTGATGCACCACTCGGGTAATTTTTTGAGTGTCACAAGCATTTCACCTAATTATGCTAATTTTGTGTACTTTTTGCTGTAATTTCACATAATTATGCTGCAACAAATTATGTGGGTTAGCAGACCCCTAGCAGTTGGCTACCTACTCTGTGTTCCTTAGCTGAGAAGTTATGTTCGCTTTTGCCATTGCAGCATGTTTTGGAGAAATTAAATCTAATTTGGTAGGACTTGCAGAGGGGACCCAACAGAGGTGAAGGGTGCCTTGAAGACTACTCAGTCATTCACAAAAAGCCATTTGACATGACGTCAGCTTAAGAGGTGATCAAATCTGAGGTTTTACCTCCAGCTACTGCAGTGATAGGCACACATTGGATGACTGTAAGTTGGGGACATTCAGTACTTATGACGACCGAGCTAGAGCGAGGGTAGTACAGTCAAGTCCAACCTTTATGATGGCTCTAGGCGCTACCAATCTGCTTTCTTTTGGTCGACAGGGAGCCGACCTCAGATGATAGAACCTCAACATTTTACTGAACAGACATAAGACATTGATATGGATGGAAACATTAAGGGCCGCCGCCCGCCAAAGTACCGCTGTCAGAATACCGCTGCGCGGTCAAAAGACCGCTGCGGTAATTCTGAGATTCCCGCTGGGCTGGCGGGCGACCGCCAGAAGGCCGCCCGCCAGCCCAGCGGGAAACCCCCTTCCACGAGGATGCCGGCTCCGAATGGAGCCGGCGGAGTGGAAAGGGTGCGACGTGTGCAGTTGCACCCGTCGCGATTTTCAGTGTCTGCTATGCAGACACTGAAAATCTTGGTGGGGCCCTGTTAGGGGGCCCCTGCAGTGCCCATGCCATTGGCATGGGCACTGCAGGGGCCCCCAGGGGCCCCACGACACCCGTTACCGCCAACCAGGTTCTGGCGGTCAAAACCGCCAGAACCAGGCTGGCGGTAAGGGGGTCGGAATCCCCATGGCGGCGCTGCCTGCAGCGCCACCATGGAGGATTCCTCAGGCCAGGGGAAAACTGGCGGGAAACCGCCGGTTTCCCTTTTCTGACCGCGGCTTTACCACTGCGGTCAGAATAGGCCTGGATGCACCGCCAGCCTGTTGGCGGTGCATCCGCGGTCCCTGGCCCTGGCGGTCCATGACCGCCAGGGTCGTAATGACCCCCTAAGTCCTTTACAGTAAATTATTATTTACGCATGTATCAGTATTCTTTATATGAACATTACACATTCAAATATTTCATCATACTAACAATTTGCACGAACCCAAAAGAAGTGCATGTGATTAAGCCACACTTGCTCAATGCAAGTTTGGCTCTTTATTCAGGCTTTTTTCAGACTACACTATTAGCAGCTCAGCTTTCACACTACACTGTCTTAGCAGCCCAGCAGCCAACAGTGCTTGATCTGTAGAACACGTCCAAGGTTTTGCACAAAAGCCTGTGGCCTGCACTACTGTATGTTGGCGTGCCGACTACCAAAGCTGTGTAGTCTTGATTCCACCTCATGCCTCTTTAATCCACCACCAGACAAACCCTGCCCCTTTATCTCACTTTTGTAGGTTTGTACTTTTTTTATTTGTCATTTTTTTCCACCATTCTCTTTATCATGCGTTCCCCTTTGTGTGTTTTTCACTCTTGCTCTGGGTCTAATGAGGAAAAATAAGCGCCGGTCCCCAAAACACGCGAGCTGGTGGGCCCCAACTGCAACCACTGGCTCAATTTAAGCACTGGCTACCACGCTGCTTTGTCCTTTTGCTCTTTTCAGTTCATTTCTCATTATTATCACCACCAAGCAGTTATTCAATACAAGGACTATAAATTACACCCACACCCCTGCATTGTCTATCTCTCTCTCACCACACAGAGTAGAGGAAGTGGCATTCTGCCCTCCTTGACCACTGATGACATCACCGGGTTAACCTATTGTAGCAGTAAGCCTCCGAAAAGCCTCGTGTTTGCTGCTGAGAGGTGCAAAGTGTGGAAACAACAAAAATTAAACAGTACATTGCTAAGGTGACCAGACGTCCCGGATTTGCCCAGACAGTCCTGGCTTTTCAAACACTGTCCCAGGGTCCTGCCAATTTAAAAAAAAAACTAAATACATGAACCGATTTTGAGAGAGGGTCAGGTGAGCATGCACATTTACCACGTGCTGAAAAGACTTACGTTCACACCGGCCTTCTCATAACATCTGTGAGAGTTTACTTGATCAAAGTGTCTCCCGCTGTGGTGCTTGACCTGAGTCACGCAGCACAGCAGGACTTAATGAGGGCGATCACTCTTTATGGAGCCCATAACCCAAGCATGAAAATAATCTTCCTGTCCTTGGAACAAAACTTAAGGAAGGCTGTCTCCCTCTCTCCCTCTCTCTCTCTCTCTATATATATATATGTACGTTGGTAGTAGTCAGAGCAGTCACAATGTTCAGTCCTATTTCTATGTCAATAGCTATCCCGTTTTGGTACTGAAATCTGGTCACCCTATGCATTGCCCTATTTACTAATAGCAATGCTTGGTCGATTGGTTTGCAGCGCATCCTTCCTGGTGTGCTGGCATTTCCGTTCCACCACCAGCTCAAGTAGTACTCCCTTGGATACCCCACGGGAGAGATGCACCACAACGCTTCCCTGTTCTGCTACTGCCACTCACGGGTGATTCCTCCATGTTCACCATTCCCCGTCCTGCTTCTTACCGCTCTGGAGTCCTCTCAGGCCGCGCAGTGCTGCAGTCATCATCCAGTTTGAGAATGGTTGGGCTCTTTGCGACCTGGCATGTGTCATGATGTCAGGGGCTTGTTATTTTTCATATGGTTTTGCAGAAAGGAGGTGAACCATCTGTAGAGGTTCCTAATCCAGTTCTTGATGGAAACTATAGTTATAGTTTTCTCGAAAACAGGCAGACTAGAGCAACACGAAGGATCATCACATAGTAATCTCACATTCAGAACCAACACTGGGGCACTGGACAGAAATCTACTGTGCAGGCCAGACTTGGTTCATTTCATGTGGGCAGCCACACAGGTCCCGAGGCACTCGTGTCTGGTATTCGGTCTAGTCTTTTCTGGACTTGCAGTAACCAGTCAGTCATGCGCGACCACAAGCTGCCTTGACCTCCAGCACCAGAGCATTAGGTCATGCCACGTCCTTGGCGCCTGAGGCATTTGTATATGCTGATTCTGAGGGCCCTCAGGCACACAGATGTGGAATGTATTAGCCGCACTGAGATTCGACACATGCCACAGGCACAATGTCCAGGAGCATGGACTGGCTTCTGCAGCTGAGGATCTGGGAGGTGTCTGGCTTCAGACTTCCAAGGCCTAGCATTACTTTTAAAAAGAAGCAAGTGGAATGAGGAGGGGAAAATGCACCGGGGAAGGGGTGTATAACTCTACAGTTTGACACACAATCTTAGTTGTATTTCAATTGGGAATTGTATGGCACACGACTTGTCAACAACACAGCAAAGTGTGTGTGTGTGTGTGTGTTGTGCCTGTGTGAGACAGAAGCTTGCGCCTGCTGCTGCATATGCTGGTCTTTGGCTTCCGTGCCTGTATGTGTGTTTAAGGGGGTGAAGGAAAGCGGTATTAATGCTGTATCTGTTACATGTGTGTGTATGTGTGCGCGCACATGTGTGTGTCTGTGTGCGACAGAAGCTTGCACTCCCTGCTGCGTGTGCTGGTCTTTGGCTTCTGTGCAGGTATGTGTGTTTAAGAGGGCTAAGGACAGCGGTATTAGTGCTGTATCTGTTACGTGTGTGTGTATGTGGGGGCATGCATGTGTGTGTCTGTGTGCGACAGAAGCTTGCCCCACTGCTGCATGTGCAGGTCTTTGGCTTCTGTGGCTGTATGTGTGTTTAAGAGGGCAAAGGACAGCGGTATTAGTGCTGTATCTGTGACGTGTGTGTGTATGTGTGCATGCGCATGTGTGTGTCTGTGTGCGACAGAACCTTGCACTCCCTGCTGCATGTGCTGGTCTTTGGCTTCTGTGCAGGTATGTGTGTTTAAGAGGGCGAAGGACAGCGGTATTAGTGCTGTATCTGTGACGTGTGTGTGTATGTGTGCGCGTACATGTGTGTGTCTGTGTGCGACAGAAGCTTGCACCCGCTGCTGCATGTGCTGGTCTTTGGCTTCTGTGCCAGTATGTGTGTTTGAGAGGGAGAAGGAAAGCAGCAATACTGCTGTATCTGTCACATGAGTTTGTGTGTGTGTGTGTGTGTGCGTATGCGACAGAAGCTTGCACTCCCTGATGCACGTGCTGGTCTTTGGCTTCTATGCCTGTATGTGTGTTTGAAACGGGGGAAGGAGAGCAGCATTACTGCTGTATCTTTAATGTGTGTGTGTGTCCCTGTGTGAGGCAGAAGCTTGCGCCCGCTGCTGCATGTGCTGGTCTTTGGCTTCTGTGCCGGTATGTGTGTTTAAGAGGGCGAAGGAGAGAGGTATTTTGCTATATCTGTTACGTGTGTGTGTATGTGTGCATGCGCATGTGTGTGTCTGTGTGCGACAGAACCTTGCACTCCCTGCTGCATGTGCTGGTCTTTGGCTTCTGTGCAGGTATGTGTTTTTAAGAGAGGGCGAAGGTCAGTGGTATTACTGCTGTATCTGTTACGTGTATGCTTAGGTGTGCACTCGCATGTGTGTGTCTGTGTGCAACAGAAGCTTGCACCCGCTGCTGCATGTGCAGGTCTTTGGCTTCTGTGGCTGTATGTGTGTTTCAGAGGGTGAAGGAAAGCAGCATTACTGCTGTATGTCACATGTGTGTGTGCGTGTGTGTACGCATGGGTGTCTGTGTGAGACAGAAGCTTGCACCCACTACTGCATGTGGTGGCTTTTGGCTTCTGTGCCTGTATGTGTGTTTGAGAGGGTGAAGGAAAGCAGCATTACGGCTGTATCTGTCACGTGTGTGTGTGTGTGTGTGTGTGCGTGTGTGTACGCATGGGTGTCTGTGTAAGACAGAAGCTTGCACCCACTGCTGCATGTGCTGGTATTTGGCTTCTGTGCAGGTATGTGTGTTTAAGAGGGCGAAGGACAGCAGTATTTATGCTGTATCTGTTACATGTGTGTGTATGTGTGCGCGCACATGTGTGTGTCTGTTTGCAACAGAAGCTTGCACTCCCTGATCCACGTGCTGGTCTTTGGCTTCTGTGCCTGTATTGTGTGTTTGAAATGGGGGAAGGAAAGCAGCATTACTGCTGTATCTTTAACGTGTGTGTGTGTGTCCCCGTGTGAGACAGAAGCTTGCGCCCGCTGCTGCATGTGCTGGTCTTTGGCTTCTGTGCCGGTATGTGTGCTTAAGAGGGCGAAGGAGAGAGATATTTTGCGTATCTGTTACGTGTGTGTATGTGTGCATGCGCATGTATGTGTCTGTGTGCGACAGAACCTTGCACTCCCTGCTGCATGTGCTGGTCTTTGGCTTCTGTGCAGGTATGTGTGTTTAAGAGGGCGAAGGACAGTAGTATTAGTGCTGTATCTGTTACGTGTGTGTATGTGTGCACTCGCATGTGTGTGTCTGTGTGCGACAGAAGCTTGCACCCGCTGCTGCATGTGCAGGTCTTTGGCTGTATGTGTGTTTCAGAGGGTGAAGGAAAGCACCATTACTGCTGTATGTCACATGTGTGCGTGTGTGTGTGTGTACACATGGGTGTCTGTGTGAGACAGAAGCTTGCACCCACTGCTGCATGTGCTGGTCTTTGGCTTCTGTGCCTGTATGTGTGTTTGAGAGGGTGAAGGAAAGGAGCATTATGGCTGTATCTGTCACGTGTGTGTGTGTGTCTATGTAAGACAGAAGCTTGCACCCACTGCTGCATGCGCTGGTCTTTGGCTTCTGTGGCTGTATGTGTGTTTAAGAGGGCGAAGGAGACCGGTATTAGTGCTGTATCTGTCATGTGTGGGTGTGTCTGTGTGAGACAGAAGCTTGCACTCCCTGCTGCATGTGCTGGTATTTGGCTTCTGTGCATGTATGTGTGTTTAAGAGGGCGAAGGACAGCGGTATTAGTGCTGTATCTGTTACGTGTGTGTGTGTATGTGTGCATGCACATGTGTGTGTCTGTGTGCGACAGAACCTTGCACTCCCTGCTGCATGTGCTGGTCTTTGGCCTCTGTGTAGGTATGTGTGTTTAAGAGGGCGAAGGACAGCGGTATTAGTGCTGTATCTGTTACGTGTGTGTGTGTGCACTCGCATGTGTGTGTCTGTGTGCGACAGAAGCTTGCACCGCGCTGCTGCATGTGCAGGTCTTTGGCTTCTGTGGCTGTATGTGTGTCTCAGAGGGTGAAGGAAAGCAGCATTACTGCTGTATGTCACATGTGTGCGCGTGTGTGTGTGTGTGTGTGTGTGTGTACGCATGGGTGTCTGTGTGAGACAGAAGCTTGCACCCACTACTGCATGTGCTGGTCTTTGGCTTCTGTGCCTGTATGAGTGTTTGAGAGGGTGAAGGAAAGCAGCATTATGACTGTATGTCACATGTGTGCATGTGTGTGTGTGTGTGTGTGTACGCGCAGGTGTCTGTGTGAGACAGAAGCTTGCACCCACTACTGCATGTGCTGGTCTTTGGCTTCTGTGGCTGTATGTGTGTTTCAGAGGGTGAAGGAAAGCAGCATTATGGCTGTATCTGTCACGTGTGGGTGTGTCTGTGTGAGACAGAAGCTTGCACCCGCTGCCGCATGTGCAGGTCTTTGGCTTCTGTGGCTGTATGTGTGTTTAAGAGGGCAAAGGAGACCGGTTTTAGTGCTATATCTGTTACGTGTGTGTGTATGTGTGCACTCGCATGTGTGTGTCTGTGTGAGACAGAAGCTTGCACCCGCTGCTGCATGTGCAGTCTTTGGCTTCTGTGGCTGTATGTGTGTTTCAGAGTGTGAAGGAAAGCAGCATTTCTGCTGTGTCACATGTGTGCGTGTGTGTGTGTGTGTGCACATGGGTGTCTGTGTGAGACAGAAGCTTGCACCCACTACTGCATGTGCTGGTCTTTGGCTTCTGTGCCTGTATGTGTGTTTGAGAGGGTGAAGGAGAGCAGGTTTACGGCTCTGTCACGTGTGTGTGTGTGTGTGTGTATGCATGGGTGTCTGTGTGAGACAGAAGCTTGCACCCGCTGCTGCATGTGCAGGTATTTGGGAGGGTGAAGGAAAGGGGCATTACTGCTGTATCTGTCATGTGTGTGTGCGTGTGTGGGTATGTGTGTCTGTGTGAGACAGAAGCTTGCACCCACTGCTGCATGTGCAGGTATTTGGGAGGGTGAAGGAAAGCGGCATTACTGCTGTATCTGTCGTGTGTGTGTGTGTATGTGTGTCTGTGTGAGACAGAACCTTGCACTCCCTGCTGCATGTGCTGGTCTTTGGCTTCTGTGCAGGTATGTGTGTTTAAGAGGGCGAAGGACAGCACTATTAGTGCTGTATCTGTTACGTGTGTGTGTATGTGTGCACTCGCATGTGTGTGTCTGTGTGCGACAGAAGCTTGCACCCGCTGCTGCATGTGCAGGTCTTTGGCTTCTGTGGCTGTATGTGTGTTTCAGAGGGTGAAGGAAAGCAGCATTACTGCTGTATGTCACATGTGTGCTTGTGTGTGTGTGTGTGTACGCATGGGTGTCTGTGTGAGACAGAAGCTTGCACCCACTACTGCATGTGCTGGTCTTTGGCTTCTGTGCCTGTATGTGTGTTTGAGGGGGTGAAGGAAAGCAGCATTACGGCTGTATCTGTCACGTGTGTGTGTGTGTGTGTGTGTGTATGCATGGGTGTCTGTGTAAGACAGAAGCTTGCACCCACTGCTGCATGTGCAGGTCTTTGGCTTCTGTGGCTGTATGTGTTTTTAAGAGGGCGAAGGAGACCGGTATTAGTGCTGTGTGTCACGTGTGTGTGTATGTGTGCACTCACATGTGTGTGTCTGTGTGAGACAGAAGCTTGCACCCACTGCTGCATGTGCAGGTCTTTGGCTTCTGTGGCTGTATGTGTGTTTAAGAGGACGAAGGAGACCGGTATTAGTGCTGTATCTGTCACGTGTGTGTGTCTGTGTGAGACAGAAGCTTGCACCCACTACTGCATGTGCTGGTATTTGGGAGGGTGAAGGAAAGCGGCATTACTGCTGTGTCTGTCATGTGTGCGCGCGCGGGTGTCTGTGTGAGACAGAAGCTTGCACCCCCTGCTGCATGTGCTGGCATTTGAGAGGGTGAAAGAAAGCGGCATTACTGCTGTATCTGTCACGTGTGTGTGTGCGCGCATGCGCCAGTACGAATACACCACTGCTGAACATGCACTAGTCGCCCTTTCTTCTTATGGAAGTTTGGGCTGCAGCCTGTATGTGTGTATGTGCTGCCTGTTCTGTGCAGTAGGGTGTGGGGAGTCAGAGAGAGAGAGAGAGGGTATGGGGAGTCAGAGGAGAGAGAGAGAGAGAGAGAGAGAGAGAGAGGGGGGTGTGGGTAGTCAGAGGGAGAGAGAGAGAGAGAGGGTGTGGGGAGTCCGAGGAGAGAGAGAGAGGGTGTGGGGAGTCAGAGGAAGAGAGAGAGAGAGAGAGGGTGTGGGGAGTCAGAGGGAGAGAGAGAGAGAGGGTGTGGGGAGTCCGAGGAGAGAGAGAGAGGGTGTGGGGAGTCAGAGGAAGAGAGAGAGAGAGAGAGAGAGGGTGTGGGGAGTCAGAGGGAGAGAGAGAGAGAGGGTGTGGGGAGTCCGAGGAGAGAGAGAGAGGGTGTGGGGAGTCAGAGGAAGAGAGAGAGAGAGAGAGAGAGAGAGAGAGAGAGAGGGTGTGGGGAGTCAGAGGGAGAGAGAGAGAGAGAGGGTGTGGGGAGTCAGAGGAGAGAGAGAGAGAGAGAGGGGGGTGTGGGTAGTCAGAGGGAGAGAGAGAGAGAGAGAGAGAGAGAGGGTGTGAGGAGTCCGAGGAGAGAGAGAGAGGGTGTGGGGAGTCAGAGGAGAGAGAGAGAGAGAGGGTGTGGGGAGTCCGAGGAGAGAGAGAGAGGGTGTGGGGAGTCAGAGGAGAGAGAGAGAGGGTGTGGGGAGTCAGAGGAAGAGAGAGAGAGAGAGAGAGAGAGAGAGAGAGAGAGAGATGGAGTGGGGAGTCAGAGAGAGAGAGAAGAAAAAGAAGAAAAAAACAAAACTGGCGAGCGGTCCCCGTGGCCCACGGAGCGGGGCGCATGGGTGAAGTGTTTCCGAGGCAGCGGTCCTAAAGATGTGAGGTTACATCTCTCCTCCAGAAGAAACATA
This sequence comes from Pleurodeles waltl, assembly GCF_031143425.1. Taxonomy (NCBI): domain Eukaryota; kingdom Metazoa; phylum Chordata; class Amphibia; order Caudata; family Salamandridae; genus Pleurodeles; species Pleurodeles waltl. The sequence goes on from NC_090451.1 coordinate 83,861,879, forward strand.
GAGCGATTCCTGGCCGGAGTCCTGGACCCAGCACAACCATATATCATCCACATGAAACTGAATACCACCAAGAACCGTATGGCACCTTCAGTCAGTCTTAGCTTTTTATCACAGAGCGCTTACCTGTCTGGGCATCAAAGGCTTCACCTGTTGTTGGGATATACAAAGCGGAACTCCAGCACGAAACTGCAGCTGGCAAAACAGCTGGGACTAGTCTCGGCAAGCCACACAGACATTTTGATCTGACTCTCGCCTAGGGTGCGAAGGTCCTAATTATTTCAACCTTTGCCACTACTAGCTTGTGGCCCTTCTCTGATGTGGCCCAGGTGCACAGGCCTTGGGATGCTGGTGTCCTTGCCAAGAGAGACATGAGCTAGAGGTTTGGGTTGGTGTGCTCCTCCTGGAGCAGGGCCAAGACTGAGGTGCACATTTTTGGTCCATTTCAACAAATGCACAGAGAAGCTAGAAATCAGAGGCATGGGAGGCACCCAGAGTTCAGATTACTTCAAGCATTCCCATCCATGATGTTTTGGCCTGCCTGGACGCCAAGTGTGCGCATGTGCATGCATGCTTGTGTGAATGGAGGCTGCAGTGAGAGCACAACCTTTGGGACTTCCTGCGTCGAAGACATAACAGAGGTTTGTTGTGTCTCACCTGACATGTGGCCACTTGGCCTAGTAAAGAAGTTTCAATTATGTTTCAGAAACTTAAAAGATACCATGCCTGCGACAGGAACAATCTTCTCATTAAGGGCAAATCTTTCAAACGGAAAAAAACAAGCAATAGCTATTCTCCAAGGAGTTACCTAAAAACACCCCTGAAACTACAAAATAAAGCTATCTGATCAAACCAATGGAAATCTAAATCTCACCTGCCCATGAAACAGCCATTTCCTTGACGGTAGCACTTTGCTTCCTGTCTCCGGCTCTTTGATCTCTGTGTGGGTTGTAGGTTGTTTGCTGGCCGCAAGCAACTTTTCCATGGTGGTGTAATAACAAGGGCTGAGAGAGGTGGTGAGTGGTTGGGTGGAGAAGGTGGAAGGAAACAGATGACCTCAGCACCACACTTACGTTTATAAAAAACATGCACTCGAAGTCAGGTTTTTAAGCTACTGTGAAGTGAAGTAACAGCTAAATCAACAAAAAAAGCAGATATATTTGCAATGATTGGACACGATTCACTCACTTTATGAAACGTGTGTTTTTATGTCAGGCCTCCCATCTTGCCCTTGCTCTTGTGGATTTGGGATCTCTTGCAGACGACTGCAGGTGCTGCAATTGTGGATTTACTCAATAGAGGGCCTCTGAGTTTGGGGTACGAGGAGTGGTTGATTCAAGAGAGCCCTCTTATGGTCTGACTTTCCATAGGGGGAAGGCAAATCTTCCAATTTTCCAGCCTAGTACATGTGTGTATGTTAACCCAGTCATGTGTTACCCCTTTTGGGTGCTCGGAGTTCAGCTCTTGCGGGCGTCCACCCAATGCATGTCAGCAATGGCGGTGATGGCTCTCGTTTTAGGTGTCTCAAAGGATGACCACGGTAAGCAAATCTTCCTATACTCTCCCAATAAGCTATGTGAGTGCGTGTCAGTCTCCATAGTGCTGTGTTCCCGAACTAGCTCCTGATAGTAGTAGGACTTGTATGTTGGTCAAATTAACAGTGAGCTCAAACAAGGGTCGAGGCAACAGCCGACTACCGCGCAAATAACCGTAAAACTAGTATTGAACAGAAAAGGAAGCAACACCTTACTCAAAAGCTTTAGATGAAAAAACAAAAGAAACAGAAGTAAGTTGAGCAATTTGGGCTGAGTAGGTTAACTTGTCATCAAAAATAAACCTCAGTTTTCGAGCTGAGGCCCCAGGGCTAGGGATCATGCTCAAGGAACTTTAGCCACTATTCTTGGGTCTACAAGGTGGCAGGGTCACCAACAGTCATAACCTCTGTCTTATCAGAGATGAGTTGCACAGCCTGCACCCTGATCGTTGCATGTGTATGACAACCAAACCCATGACCTGTATTTGCAGGGGCAGCTCCTCCGTTAGGGCGGAGGAGCGTTGCCCCCCTCCCCCACCAGCAGCAGCAGGAGCTGCAAACCTTTGGAAACAAAATGACAATTAACGCTGTTTATTGTCATTTTATTTCTAAAGAAACACGGCCTTGGGGGAGACGAGCAGTGAGGGGAGTGCACAGAGCACTCCCCTCAGTGCGCATGTATGTTTGGCCGGCTTTCTTGGGCCAGCCAAACATACATGCACACAAGGTCTCTCTCCAACCTGTCACTGTGTAGCCGAGTTGGAGAGAGTTGGCCAAGGCTCCCAGTCTGCGTTGGAGCACACAGGCAGGGTGCTCCAGCCAATCATAACGCTGCTCTGAGCAGCATCATTATTGGTGCAGGGCAGGCTGGGAGCCTGTGCCTGGAGTGTGGCGGCAGCGACGCGGCAGCATCAGCACGGTGACTAGGTACTTTGAATTTTTTTATATGCATATATTTTTTTTACTTTTGTTTTGCTTTGCCCCACCACTTTGCCGAGTCACCAGCTGTGACTGCGTATTTGACCTGCAGATCTCCACATGGTTACTTGTGCATATGCTGCACAATTAGACTCCTGTCCTATGGATACCAACTGAAGTGGCATTGTCACGCACTAGTGCCTGAGCTCCACATAAGGTGTGAGGTGAAGAACTCATACCATGACTTGTTGGACATAAACTGGAGAGCCACCTCCTTGGTACACACACACAATGCTGGAAATCCAACCCAGACCCTCAGGCATGAGGTTCCTAAACAACTTGGTTGCATGGACCAGAATTTTGACTCGTACAGGTTGTGAGCTTACAGCAGAACTGAGTACCTTATTTTTGCATTTTCTGCAGTCATTCTATGCGTGATAAATATGACCTGCAGACCCAAACTACCCTGCACATGCGTCATTTGATCACATAATCTACAGGACCAAACTTCGAGGTCTGTGGCAAAACTGCAGCCGTGGTCTGTGCATATTTAGCAGATACAAACCCTTGATATGTTAGCAGGAGTAATATATGCAATCAATCAATCAATCAAGGCATTTGTAAAGCACAACACTCTCACCCCTAGGAGTCTCTGGGCACTGGGACTGCAGAGTCTCAGTCGAAGAGCCCGGTCTTGAGTTGTTTTCTGAATTCAATCAGTGAGGGTGCTGTTTGGAGGCAAAGGAAGAGGTTGTTCCAGGACTTGGTGGCAATGTAGGAAAAGGAGCAGCTGCAGCTGAGGCTACAATGGGTGGGGAGTGTGTGCTAAAATAAGAGAGAAAGAGCGCAGGCATTGTGCGAGCAGGTGGAAATTCAATTGGTGGTTGATGTAGGATGGTCCTTGATCTGGAGGGTTTTGCTTACGAGTGCAAGAATCTTGAATTGGCATCTCTTCTAGAAGGGGAGCCAGTGAAGGTCTCTGAGGTCTCTGGGTGATGTGGGTTCTTTTGGAGAGTCCAGGATGAGTCTGGCTGCAGTGTTTTGTATGGTCTAGAGTCTTCTGAGTAACTGATTGGAGATTCCGGAGTATAGGGCATTGCTTTAGTCAAGGCGACTTGTGATGAGTGCCTAAGTGACAATCTTCCTGGTGTTGGTTGGGATCCATCTGAAGATTTTGCAGAGCATGCAAAGCATGTGGAACCAGGAGCTGGACACTGCATTGACTTGTTGTTCCATGGTCAACTGTTAAGGATGATGCCCAGGTTGAGTGCATGGTCTGTTGGTGTGGGTGTTGGTCCGATTTCTGTCAGCCACCACCTGTGAGCCCAAATGGAGAGGTTTTTCCCAAAGATCAGGACTTCTATTTTGAGACGGGATTCTCATTTGTGCTACATTTTTGAATTTGCTGCCTCTTACTAACCTTCTAGGCTCTTGCTCTAACTCCACTGAGATTACAGCGTCAGAAAATCACCCCACATCCTTCCTCTCTTCTACCTGAACCTCCTACTGCACCCAGTGTATGCTCCAAAATATCTCTCGAATTTCCTCTTTTGTATACTCCTCAATTCACGATCAATGGACACAAACCAGCTGAATATCTAAGAAGTGATAGCAGCCCTATCACTTAGCCAATGTTTATCATAGAAACCGACACCTAAGAAGGTGCACCTACTTTTTATGAAGCTTTCCTGACTATTTAAAATAGTTTCACCCGCTTGCTACGTATTTAGGCAAATACTGTGCCCTGCCACTTCTAAAGATCACCAACATCTACTGCAAGAAGAGAAGGTAAGCAGTGTCTTAATGGGAACTGTTTAGTTTCTGCAGCTTTCAATGGGACAAATTCGAACTGAAAACAAAATAAATACATGTGGAAGTGCATTGCGCACTCGCTTGATAAAATATAAAAAACAAACTACAAAAACACATTTTTAAACAAGTTGTTGGAGTTTCATTTTTGGGAAAAAGATGTGTTTGACTAAAACCCTGAGCTCTCTGTTCACCTAAACGTCAGTGCCTGGAAAATGACCATAAATCTTTGTTTGATATATTTCTTTTCCTGTAGGCTATGATTTATCAATACACTTCTCATTTGCGGTGTACACAAGGGAATTATTAAATATTGAAAGTTTGTGGCATAAATAATTTAGGTTCCCAGTGGAGTTTTGTGTATTGTGTCACTGTATCCCCTTGAGAGGAACACATAGTTTTTCATATACTACAAAGAGAAATGAGTAATATTCCCTGGCATACCGTGTCAACACCTAACATAGGTGATATCTAAAGTAGATTTGTCTATTTTGTGTTGCTATGTTAATCATGTAGTTATTATGTAACTTCAGTAATGTCAAGTTTTTTGTTGGTATCCGGTTTAAGGTCGTGTAACATCTCTTCCTTGTAAGATTCAATCCCAGAGATTAATTTATGTCATTTCCTGTGATGTCATTAAGATCAAAGGGTGTATGATTTCACTTCAGCGCCCCCTGACATATTGGTGAATTGAGATCCCTGGCTTTATGTCGCCCTTTCCTTGACAAATACGTTCAACATTGTTATTCTATCTATTTGTGCACCCTTCCTTACCTTCTGATACAGTTCTGAGATAGTGGGAGGTTCCCTGTTCTTCTTCTTTGTTCCTTTTACACTGTTACCACACTGGCTGCTGACTGGGAACCACCGTTTCTAATAGGGACTTCCCCTGAACACTGCGGTCATGGATTATTGTGTGGGCTGCAGAGCACCCTAGCCGAAAGTGATTAGTAACAGTGATGGAAAATCCATCATACCACCATCTGCTTTCATATTTTCTGTTTTGTGTCAAGCAGTTTGTGAACCATCTCTACTATGGTCAAGGCTATGCCTTCATGAGCTCACCCTGGGTTGGCTGTAAGGTTAGAGCCAGGAGGTAGTACCCTTGTAAGGTTGGCATCAGTTACAATTGGTGGCAGAGTCATAAGATGCACTTTGGGTTTCACCCATAAGATTCTTCTTGGGCATGGCGGCCCATGTGTGTGGAAGGCGCTGAAAGCCACCCTGATGAAATATCAATACGAGGTCCTATTCACAAACTGCATCTTGGTAGTATGTGCGTAGAGCCACAGTGGTACTATTCACATACTACAAATGTTATTCACTCATCTGCAGGCACAGACCTACCCGCCACTTCTCCTGTCTTCTCTGTGCGGAGCTCTCCACACTCGTAAGCCTACATTTTCGCGGCAAATGCTGGAGGAACAAAAGTGAGAGGCTGGAAAATGAGGACTACTTAATACAAAATGGGAGGGGTTTAGGGAAAAGTAAGGCTCACTGGGGAAGCACTGAAGGCCTAGGTAGAATAAATAGTAAGTAAGAAAAGTAACGATCAATGGGGAAGTATTGAGGACCTAGAGTGACTGAATAAAACGATAGCTATATACATAAATAAATAGATATAAACAGATATTATTTAATAGTACATACATATGTATATGTAGATATATATAAATAATGATCTTATTAAAAAATAATAAATGTAATTTAAAATGATCTTTAAATTAATGTTAATTTTTTAAAAAAAAAAATTAAATTAAATCTACACATAACTTTTAACAAAATTCTATGCATATTAAAAATATATTACTGTAGGTGGGGATTTGTTTTTTTAAATTATTCTTTACAAAATGTTAATTTTAAATTCAATAAATATATTTTAATAGTGTAATTAATAAATACATATTTAAGTTAATGAGATAATGTGCGGTAACGTTATTTAAATTTGAAATAAATATTAAATAATATTTTGCATTTATATTTCATAATAAATATTGTTTTATAATTTTTAAAGAATAAGAAACGTTAATATGTTTCCCAATGCTGTCCTATAGGGAGGTGTGTGTCACAATGGTGGAGCTCTACAACTACATGTGAAAACATACTGCTAGCAACTTTACACTTGTAAATCCTGTTGTTTAGAGTGTCACAAGGGGGTGGGGGCATGACAATTTACACATAGGTAGAAATCTGCACTGGGAAACACTGAATAGCATAAAGTATAAATTTGCACTTTGATGCAGCAGTAGATTTACATGAGTAAATCTACACAGGAAAATGTATCTTTGTAAATTGTGCTACAGAATATTAAGCAGCAGATGCTGTGAAGGGTAGCAGGGTGCATGGTTTGTTTGTGCATGGATTATTTCAAGAACAAAGAAGCCAATTGGCTCTCTAGATATAATTTCTACCTCCTACGTCCCTACATCCTATGGAGAAAGCATGAATAACCTGTAGGGTTCCAGGGTAGCAAAGAGTCAGCCCTTTTCTAAAGCCTTATCTTCCCAAGGACATGCTCCACAGTGACAGGAATGCCAAATTCCTATGCTTTTCCAAGTACGGTCATCCTCACAAGAGCCGATGTTGGAGGTTTTTGAAGGACTCCCAGAAGAGAAACAGACATCTACTAGGTAACTCCCTCTATTGGAGTTTGTAGACCATAAAGAGCAAACTTCATGGACCACGGTGCCAGAGTAGAGTCACAGACCAGCAAGCAAGATGGCTCATCAAGTTAAGTGCTTGCTGGTGACATATATACCTTGTGTAGAGCCTCTTATTCTGGTGGATCCCTGGTTCTTGAAGGAACCTACACTTCTTAACGAAGAATGATGAGATGCTCATTAAAGACCAGTTATTCATCTCTTTTCTGAACTAAAGAAGTGAAGGGGTGAGCCTGGCTGGTGGTGAACTGTTGTTTCATGGTCTTGGTGAATAAATGTGAAGGCCTTGTGTTGGAAACGGCCCTCTTTGCAGGGCTATCCCCAAGCTTTTTGCCTTTCTCCTATTTTTCTGACCCATTTTTTGTTGGCTTTAGGACTCTGGACTTTTTAAAGTGGTGTACCATACACCCAGGACCTTTAAATTAAATGCTACTAGTGGGCCTGCAGTGCAGATTGCACCACCCACAGAAGTAGCCTTTCAAACTTGTCTCAGGCCTGTCACTGCTGTGCTTGTGTGCGCAGTTTACTGCCACATTGACTTGCCAATTCAAACTACTTGCCAAGGCCTAAACTCAATTTTTATTACCCCTAAGTCACCCCTAAGGTAGGCCCTAGGCAGCCCTATGAGCAGGGTACTGTGTATGTAACAGGTAGGACATATATTTTTATGTGGAACATGTCCTAGTAGTGACAAACAGCTTATTTCGTTTTTTACTACTGTGAAAGCTGCTCCTCTCACAGGTTTGCTTTGGGAATTCCCTCATATATGTCTAAGTGGTTATTTCTCATCTGTAAGGAGTAGTGTGGGCATGTTTGGTATGTTTGGAATGGAAGTGAGAAATCGTGATTACTGGTGTAGGTGGATTTTACATTACTATTTTGGAAATGTCACTTTTAGAAAGTGGGCATTACCCTGTGCTTATAACTCTGGTGCTTTGCAGCCTGACTCCAATCCACGTCTGGGGCAGAATGACAGCTACACTTTGTGTATACTCTCCAGACTGCCATCAATCAGGAAGGGTTAGGTGTGACAGTGTTACATCTGCATTAATCTACATACTGATGGTCTTCTTGGGCTGAGAGAGGCAGAGGGCATTCTACACTTGAATTGGCTGTGTCCTGCTCTCACACAATGGGCTCATTTATTCCCTACTGATGTCTGGAACCAGAGTAGGGGAGAAAGGAAATTCATGGAACTCGTCAGATCTGGCTGGAAACGTCTCTCACCTTTTAGAAGCTGGGCACCTGGAGTATAAGTACAGGGGCTCTCGTCCCTTGATTTGCAGAGAACTTTTGGAACTGGGACTGAATCTCTGTCAGAAGCACTGCTGGACTGCACAAGGGACTCATTTGGGCTGCATTTCTTTTGTTGCCCTGCTGCCTGCCGCCTTCTGTCTGCTGCGTGGCACAAAGGACTCACCTGGATTGCCTTTCTGCCTGTTGCCCCGCTGCCAGCTGGTCCCTGATTCTGGACTCCCTAGGTTCTGTTGGGCTACCTGGAGTAACCGCCATTTTCGAGAACTTGCCCTGATATGCTGGCCTGCCTGCTTTGCCCCCAAACGCAAATGTTCTCCATGGGCTACTAACTGCTCCCTTAGAGCCCCTGCACCCGCAGGATTGACATGGGGCTGAGACTGACAGATCTCCCAAATGAAAACTAGCCATCGGAGAGCGCTTTATTGGCCTGCATTGCGGGAGTACACCTATTGCCCATGGTGAGCACTGGATTTGCCTGCATTTTCTTTGGTATACTGGTAGCACGTGAAGAGTGTTTTCTTTTTGAGGTGTTAGTGCATGAAGAGCACTCTAGTGTCCTCAAGGGTCGAAAGAGGAAGGCCACACATTGCCCCAGAGGGAGCCGCACTGCCAAGAGAGACCGCAGAAGGCAGCCCACGGCTGCAGTGAATTATGAGATCTCTCCCCACCCTGCCTGCCTAAAGCACCAACATCGCTGGAGCTTGCACTCGGAAGCGGAGCGCACGGCCCCTGTCCATGTGTGCTGCACCAGTCATTGCATGAAGTCTGGCAGGGGAAGGCAGCTGCTAGAAGGAACCTTGGGCTCCCTCCATCATAGAGCCTACCATAATCTCCGTGAGGGGAGCACCCTCACAATTCTCACTGCCAGACGCTGCACCGACCCCACTATGGAGCTTCTCCCATGCCCCTGCTGAATACCATGAATAAGTGGGGCCGGGGGAGACCGTGACTCCATTCCTGGTGGCCTTCCGCTATGGGTTAGACCTCTGGAGAGGACCTAGAGACAAGCAGGAAATCTACCGTATAATCTATAAAAGGGGCGTAGGTAGTTCGTGCCTCAGCCTCTTGTGGTGCATTCCAGGTGGATGAGGGGATGTTCAGTCACCTGAGGTCTCTGTGTCTTCTAGTTGACTTGTGATACCAGGGCACACTACTAAAAATACTTGGCAGCTACAAAAGGCACCCAGGTGCTTTGGGCTCTATTTTGCCATGTTGACTTAACCGTATAATATATAGTAAGAGCCCATGAGCATTACACTTTCATGGTAATAATTATGGTGATTTATGTGTTATTGCAACAGAGATGACTCATGTACAATGTGGTGATCGATGTACTTAGAAGGACAACTAGTGACCCACATGTCTTTTCTCTATACATATTTGTCTTAGAGCACTACAGTAAGGGTAGGTGCTTTTGTTTACCCTGCATTTATCCAAGATAACGAGTAATGTCTCAGTACTAACCGAATCCGCACAGTATTTGTGTTTTATACCATTTTGGCCCAATTATATATATATATAGGTGTCTGCACAGTAGTTGTGCATTATATTATTTTGGTCTATTGATATATACATTCACTGAAGAAAACAAAGGTTGCAGGGACGTTATAGTTAGGAAATAGCATTAAAAAAACATAGATATTCACTTAAAAAACTGAAGGTTACAGGGTTGTTATAGTTAGGCTCACATTTTAAATGTGCAAAACAATAGAAGTTCACCTGTTATATTTAGAGTTATCTCAAGTAACTATAATTTGTGCCCTAAGGTAACTATAACTCACGCCCCCGCCATGCACAGTTTTTTCATAAAACTTTTTACTGCAAATATTACATTGATATTATCAGTGAAGTTATCAAAGATGTCATGAGTGCTATAATTTGTGGGGTAATTAGCAGTGGATGGTGAGGGCGTGTGTTATTGTTACCTTAGAGCATGAGCATGGTTTGAAGTGTTGGCAGCCAATCAGGGCTGTGCATTTCCCTGCACAAGCTTGTCATTATTCACAAATACATCGTGAGGAATCCGCGTCCCTAGACATACAAATGTATTCTCCCTTTCACATTTCAAAAACTACTGGACAGATTTACACCAAAAAAAGCAAAAAAGTGTAATCCGCTTACCGAAAGCTAGATTTCTGCCACATATGGTGTAATTCCGTCCAGTGGTTTGGGCTGTAGTCGTGTCTAAATGTCCTATGGGAATTAACAAGGGAAGCACAACTTTTTTGACCCCTCCTTTTTCTCAGCCCCCGCTTGATGGATCACCCTGAAACTCTCTGTGATCAACAAGAACCACTGAACAAACTGGAACATTTTGTGAATAGTCTTCAAGCGGTGCCAAAGATATAGGCAAGCCAAAAAAAAACGCTTTTTGTATGGGAACATGGTCCTAACTATAGGTAATGTATCTGCACAGTAGTTGTATATTGTATTACTTTGACCCAATGATATGTGTGTCTGCACAGTAATTGTGAATTATATTGTTTTGGCCCAGTAATATATATGTGTCTACACAGTATTTGTGATTCATATTGTGTGGCTCAATGATATATAAGTAGATATGTGAATCTATTTTTTTATATAACCTTGTGTGGAGTCTCTTTTGTGTTGCATTTATTGCGTCACTGGTGTGAGTGCGTTACGCAGACGCTTTACACAAAACCTCTGAGGATAAGCCTGACTGCTCTGTGCCAATCTACTAGGGGGTTATCTTTAGTTTGTAACTTAGTCGTCCTGAATAGAGTGGTGGTTTCTGCCCGGTTGAGGTGCATTCCCTGGCCAACGGGAAACCCCATTTCTAACACGTGTACCCTTGTATCTCCTTTTTTGCATTTCTTGGTTTCCGCCTGTCGGTGATGCAATAGAGTCGGACTCAGCTGGATCCGGAAGCCAGCTCTGGAATACAGACTGTCCCCAGAAAAGTATCCATCTGTATCCTCATAGATGGTACTGACAACAAAGCAGCAGTAGCACCAGCACTTATTCCCTCTGTACTTCCACGTAGCAGGAAGATGCAAATGCAAACACCTAAGACAATCAATTCGTGTTTTTTGTGGTTTGACTCCTCGGTGAGAGAGCACTTGGGGTCCATGCTGTGCACACTTGGGCCCATATTTATACTTTTTTTGCGCCGCATTTGCGTCGTTTTTTGACGCAAAAGCGGCGCAAACTTACAAAATAAAATTGCATTTTGTAAGTTTACGCCTCTTTTGCGTTAAAAAGCAGCGCAAATGTTGTGCTGAAAAAGTATAAATATGGGCCTTGGAGCCTAACTCCTCGCAGATCAGGACAAACTTATAAACTCTAAGCCTGTCGATTCCAAGGTTCCCGAGAGATAAATGGATATCTAAAAAGTATTATCAGAGGCTCTCACGCCCAGGATGTATGTAAGATATGTAGTCTATGAACGTTCTGTGAGAATGTAAACGCACAATAAGTTACATAACACACAATATCATCTGCATTTTTGCAACTTAATAATTGCTGAGTGCTACCCAATGGAAGCCATTTCCTCATGCTTAGAACAAGAGAAGATTGAGATTTGAACTAAGGCTTGCGAGTTTTTAAAGGTATGCAGTACATGTTACAGCTGCTTCAAGCAGCTACATCATTAATCGTTCGTTTTTTTTACGCAGGTTAGAAGAATGACATGCTGCAACAAGATGCTATTTGCAGGACAAACAGAATCCCACTGAGATATGTTGTGTGAACCCTCAAATCAGCTTGGCCAACACATCCCATGCTATGACCAGAGGCAGGTTCATTAATGCTATTTCGTGAGGTTTCAATCACTTGACCGAAGATAGCACATATATTTTCCTGCAAGGACAATATTCAACCTCAGTATCTTACTACTATTATAACAGAATGCTACCTGGACACCCGTAGATCTCTACTGCAGGTGCCTTAACCCCAGTATTTTAAGTGGGTGAGTCCTACCAGAGCTCAGCATCGGCAGAGAAGGTGGACTAGGGGGTCTTTTTCTGTTCTCCCTGACTCCCAGGCAGAACGACAACATTCACTAGCAAGCCTGAACCAGGACAGCCAGAAGGACTGGGGGTGAGCTAGAAGATCTTGGACGAGGAGGTCAAGCGTAGCTGGGGCCTGGAGGAACAAGAGGATACAAGTAAGAAGGACTACAGCCAGCAAGACCGAGTCTAGGAGAGTCATACCTAGGAAGATCAAAGGACCAGGCCCCGAAGTCCAAGACCTGGTTACCATGACATTTTGGACCAGGACAGCCAGGAGAAGAGGGGCTACATCAAGGAGACTCAGGTGAACTAGGAAGCGGACCAAGACCAGACGAAATAGGAGAACTAGGACCTGGAGGACCAGGAGTAGGTCTCGGACCATGTGAACCAGCACTAGGAGGCCAGAATCAGGAGGAGTGGGACTTTAGGGACCCAAAAGAACAGGAATGGAACCAGGCCTATATGGAGGAAGAACAGGACCAGAGTCAGGAAGAGCCAGACTGCTGACTGTTAGTTGTTGAGCGTCCTGCATAAAACTTATAAACACTGTTTCCTGTACCTTGATAAACAACTGATGTCACTAAGGGCCTAATTATGAGTGCCTCGTAAAATTCTGTCCCGTGGGTATACTCATGTTTATGCAATGGATGGAATTACGACTTTGGTTTTATTTAACTCATCTGATAACTATCAGATGTGTAAAATAACCCAACTTTTGTTACATTTCAGCAAGTCACACCTGCCGAAATTTAACAGTGGAAAAGCATATGGTATTTACTGTATCATACGGATTTCGGTGCGTAAAATATAATTATCCAAATCTTATTCCCCATAAACTCATAATGGGTGTTATTTATCGCACCCGATAAATAACATACCCTGTGGTATCGTTATTTACCAGAGGCAATATACAATCCCTCAGCTCTTAATCAGGCCCTAAGTACTTATGATGACAATGATTTGATGATGGATGTGGATGAGTTTTTTTCCTATATACCCTTGCTCAAAACACTAGAAGAAATGTGTGCTAATGTGAAGGTCAGCGCCAGACCCAGCGTGAGAGAGGTTACATTAGGGCCTCTAGGGCCACATCCTAAACACAAACTAGGGAAAAACAGTTGGAAAATAACTCAACCGGAATACATATCTAGGGATACCATTTTTCCACAAAAAGACCTTTGTGCAATACTTCTCTTACACTAACGTTTTTGTATTACACTTCTCCAACTGGCAAAGCTAAGTGAAGATGGATAACTTGGAAAACTTTTCACACTAGTTGGAGTGAGAAGTTTGCCAACTTCAAAGGCAAAGTTTTGAACTTGGCACAGTTGGAATTACCTTCCACTATAAATATGCAGGTTTGTGTTGTATGGACGTCAACATGGTCCTTACAAAACCCAACACTCTTAGTGGAATTGGTGTATTGATTGGTGTTGTCATGGCTTAGCCTTTGATTTGGAAAAGTGGAATCAATTTACCAAATGAACATTGTAAGTCTGAAAGTGGTTCCAACCTGCAGGTTGCATTTTGCAACTCAGTGAAATTCGGAAGGAGGAGCATGTAAGGAGCCTTCACCTTATTTCGATATGAAGTACATTGCGACAATGTCTTGCAGACTCAACTGCGGCCATAAACCAATGATTGCAGATTGACACCCAAAAGATGGTGGGAGTGGTCAGTGAGGGTCACAGTTAAAAAAAATGGACATTTTATTTGTTGATTACAGTCCTTTCAAGGGTCATTTGATACATCAGACCCGAGATCTGTGATTTCTGTTGATAGCATTGGGTCTCAGATATCACCCAGTGCCTCTGGCATATTGTTAATAAATCACTCTAGAACCCAGATCATCATGGAGTCTCCTCTCTTACTTCACAGGATGTTGCCTGTCACTAAACTGTCCTATGAGCGCAGTTAGGGGTGTTCACTAACTGAACTTTTCTGGGTTATTTGAGTGGTTATCAGCGGAAAACACTTTGGGCCTGATTACGAGTCTGGCGGTCACTCGACCGCCAGACTCGCGGTGGCGGTTAAGAATGCTGCTGCTGTGGCAGTCTGACTGCCACATTACGATCCTGGCAGTCGGACAGCCAGGGTATCGCCGTCTCCCCCGGGATAAGAGATCCCGACGGATTGATGGCGGGTGCTGGTCACAATCAGCCTTGGCGGCACTGCATGCAGTACCACCCTGCTGATTACAACCTAGTTTTCCACCAGCCTTTTCATGGTGGTTTTACTGCCATGAAAAGGCTGGCGGAGAACAGTTGTAGGGGGCCACAGGGGGGCCCATGCACTTGGCATGATCAGTGCAGGGGTCCCCTTGCCCAGCACCCTCGCAATGCAAGGGTGCTGGTGCACCCCGCGGGTGGCAGCATTGCCGAAGGCTTGATTACGAGCCAGCGACAATGCTACCACCACTTTCCTGCTGGGCTGACGAGCAGAAACTTTGGTTTCTGCCAGTCAGCCCAGTGGGAAACTCATAATAGGTCTGGCGGAGAGGTTCCAACTACAGTGGCGGGCACACTGTCTGGAGTTTGGCAGACAGGTGTTCCTGTCCGCCAAACTCATAATTATGCCCTTTATTTTGACGCTTAGTACTGATTTTTATTTTTGTTGGTTTCTCCATTTTATCAGTACGTAATTCTTCCTAAAGAATAGTACTTATTGATGTTCATTGTATAGTCTGTGTTATTAAAATATTTTTAAAGAAAAAATTATTTGGTTTAATAAACCAATCTGTGCTGAATGAAGCAGTCATTTGCTTTGTAAAACTCTCACTAAAAATAAACTATTGCATTGCTTATTTATGTAATGCGGATAGCATCTTTACACCTAAGCACCCAAAAAGTAATTCCGAATTATCAACATACAGCTAATGATTAAAACACAGTACTTAAGGAATGAGGGCAAAAGTATTAATTGTGGCTTTCAGTTATGTCTTGTGGACTCTAAAATTTCGAAAATGTGATAATTGTGGTTTCCTTGAAGACACTTTGATAATGATCTTTTCCGGCCCAGCAGCGGTCACTTCACTGATTTTTAAGTCATCATGTTTGCCAGATTCTTCAACCGCTGACCCCATTTCAAGAAGGTCAACAACTACCTCTAAGGCCATGATTATGAGTTGGGCAGTTAATTCCAACCTGCGAGTAAACCCTTGTGGGTTGGAATTCCGAGTTGTTAGGTATTTAACGCATCCGATAATTATCATTAAATAACTGAATTAAGTTAAATTTCGACCGGTCAAACCTCCTGAAATTTAGCGGGGGAAAAAACATATGTTATTTGTTGTAAGATGTACATTACACACCAAAATCTGCATGTTATTTCCAAACAACTGGTAGTAGGTGGTATTTATGACATCTGAGAAATAACATATCCCGTGGTTTCATTATCATGTGCGATAAATACCACATATAATATCATAATTAGGGTTACAGAGAGATCGTCCTGATGCCAAATTCAAAATGGTTTGAATCCTAGGGGAACAGAAATTATTTTAATTGATTCCCAAGAGAGTCCCATGCCCTGTAACCAATCTTCATCCTCTAGATAAAAACTCGAGAATTGATCCACTTCTACTTCCTGAGTGGGACCGAATTCTTGTTGGCCCTCTTAAACTGCTCAATATTCTTGAGCGACCAGGGCATCTGATAAGCTGGGCCATTTCATGCATATGTGCGAGGGGTTAAAAAAGGGGTTTTCCTCGTATTGTGTCCTCCCTCCAACTCCAACCTGTACTGTCACATAGACTCCACAGACCTACCACCTGTGGTCAGTCTTGTTTCTCAAGTCCATCGCTCTGTGATGGACTCTACAGGAGTGACTGTTGACTTGTAAAAATATTAGGGCATAGCTTCATAACTTCCTTGGTTTGTGACTTGGCACGTTTTGTTTGTCTCATTTGTCTTGATTCTTTGCTGGAGGCCTCCTCCCGGGACTGCGACCTTAGATCTCGAGCCCTTCCAATAGGACATGTCTATGGATGGCATCTCAATCACCGCTGAGTTGCTTCTAAGGAGTATTCACTATGCCTGGGTGTAGGTCAATCTTTGACCCTCCTGAACATATTTCTCACTCCTCCACGTGCACTACAGGGCCTTTATTCGACGTTTGCCCTCTATAAATATGAGTTGGCCCACATCTCGGTTTTTCCGAGAGATGTTTCCGTCGCGCTAATAGAACATTTTGAACAAACTGATCCCCACCGACAAAGTGGGCGTCGGTGGGCTTAGAGGCAATTGCCCCCACTGTTCTGTTGGGCTGACCGCCTGTCACACTGTAAACTCTAAATCAGGAGTAAGTCACGAGTAAAGCAGGAAGAAGCCTGGAGCAAGTGGCACCTACTTCTAGAAACACTATTGGGGGTCGAGCCTGTGGTGACGCGGTATGGTTTGCGCTCAGCGCGCAGATGATAAACGTGCTGGGCCCATGGACATGGCTGCTGGCCGCAGACTCATAGCTGGGCTGTTATTTTAGCCTGCAGCGATTTGCTGCGGATTTGGCGCGAGTCAGTGCAATGTGTTTTTCTAATGAGCGAGTGAAATACATGGCAGCCATTTTCAGCAGGCCCACAGGGCGGGCTCCTCGTCCAAGGAAAAGAGGGCCTGTCTCCGAATACTGACTCAGACTGCATGTCATGGGCTGGCCATCCAGGCGGGGAGGCCGCGCCGTTATTTACCTGCGCCCCTGGTCCAAAAATGTGGCAATTCAGAGCAAGGCATGCACAGTAGCAGGTGATTTATGGGCGTGTGGTGCTCTGCACAGCCTTCGAGGATTGCCTGGTACAGGCGAGGAAGGAAAAGACACGAGGGCAGTGTTTCTGGGTCTAATTAAAGACACTTTTCTCACTAGCCCTTGAACCCAGACCCCCTCCTGCTTGACGGTCTCTAAGGTAGAAAGCCTAGGATGGGCGCAGTGGGGAATATCTCATGATATGAATGTGCAGTGTGCAAGGGCTGCAGGCCATGGGAAACCCAAGCAAAATTGCTTCAACCATTTTTATCATTCAATCATTTTTACGACCTTCGGGGGGTTGTACGTTGGCTCGAGATATTTGGAGGAGTGACCACAGATCCCTCACAAAGGCCTCCCTATGGAATCCAATGATCTGTCTATCTGTCCGCCCTTCCCATCACCTATCTATCTATCTATCTATCTATCTATCTATCTATCTATCTATCTATCTATCTATCTATGCATCCATCCCTTGGTCTAGCTACCGATCTAGCTTTCAGTTTAGCTATTAGTTTACCTATCTCTCTAGCTGTCTGTCTATTTCAGTGTCAGGCAGATTACTACATACACCCTAAAATTACATGGCCCGAGCCGCCTGCCTAAGTTTACACCACAGTTGTGTCCCCTTTAGTTCAGTGAATTGAATTTTCCTCTCCTAGAAATGGTGTCTATAAATGAGAACGACCTGCTTGGCTTGCATCAAACAGTCAGAGAAATACCCCGGTCACGTTCCTGGCTGCTCGCTTGGCAAATGCAGGTTTCTGCCTCTCGCATTCACTCTACCTTCCACTGAACAGACTCTAGAATAACAGAGATGCCAGACAAAAGATTTTCTGCAGGATCCAAAAACGAAGAGGTAAGTGGAACCTGGTGTCATACAATTCTACAAACCCAGCTTCTGTGAATCCAAAACTAAGGATTCAAACCGCAGCTGCAACATTTTGTGGCTGTGAATTACACGTAAAACCGTAGACGCTTTTGTGAATTGGTCTCAAGAGAGCATATTTATTTCCAGACAAAGCACACTAAAGCCAGTTGGTTGCCAGACAATCAAGTTAGGAGCTGGGGAGAGATTTACTGTGAGCAGGCCAGAAGCAAGGTAGGTACTTAGAACAAAACATAATATTGTGTAGATGAGCAGCGAAATGTCATACCTGCGAAGCGCACAAACAAGCTTTCGTAGTTTGACCTACTTGGGAACCTTACATTGTTCAGATCCGGTGCAGGTAAAGTACTGGCCTCTAAGAAATAAGGTTCCTGATTCAGAGTTTGGGGGGCAGGTATATACTCCATCAGGGTGATGCAGTACATACCGATCCGTCTCCATAAGGAAGCAGCCGTCCATCAAAGTTGGCAATGTCCGCTGGCCCAGTGGACATCTCTTACATTCATAGGAACTGCTGCCACAAGGGTTCCTGTAAGTGCATTGAAAGTTTAATGGGCGGCCATGTCAACATGAGGGAGCTGTGCTGCAAACTTTTGACGTTTTCTTATCTTCAAAAAGAAAAAACAAATTTTTCTTTAAAAAAAAAAAAAAAAACATGACCCTCCTCTCGGTGGAAGTTTTCCCCTTTGGTGTGGGGGTCATTTTAAAGGTTTTACCTGGGGGAGACAGATGGTAAAAAGTGCCCATTTGTCTGCCCACTCCAAATAGGGCGGGTGGAGAAATGACCACCGCTTACTCTGTCAGGCCGCTGGAGGTGTACGTCAGCCGGGGAGATGAAGTAGTCTCCGCCCTCGACATATTGAAGGACTGCCCAAAATGAGGTGGGCGGAACATCAGTTTGGCAGTTAGGCTACTCCGTCACAACGTAGTACCTCTCTACGCGCAACTATAAATCAGGCCCCACATGTTCTTTCGCAGAGATCATTTGTAATCAACAGAAAGTAAGTAATTAAAATGTGGGCGAAGGCCCAGCGTTCCTGGGACCCTGCCGGGGCGCAGACTAATGCTGAGGCTTGGAATACAAGGAAAGCCGACTCCTGACCCCACTTCATGCATCTTTCTTCCACTTCCGGTCTCTATCTCACTCTTGCAGGTTCTTATTCATCCCTGATTTCTCCATTTGTCACTGTTGTCCTATTTTTCTCGGCCTCTTGTTTTCTCAATTTAAGCTAAAGGATTAAAGTCTGATAATTAAAAATATGTACCAGTTCACAAAAATGCAAGCCAGTGCCCAACACCTGCAAAAACCACTCCAATACAGCACCGCTGTTTGGCCTGGTGTGACAATGGTCTGATGTGACGAGGGTTGGTGGTTCATCCCATGGACAACAGTTTGATCGTCCATCAACACCCTCAACTGGGCACTTGTCTGGCTTCCCACAACAACAAGGAGGGTTTGACAGCTTCGATGCTTAAATCCTAACTCTCGGGCTGCTGGCGTTCACTCCCTCCATGTGATCAGTGCGGGTGCCATTTTTCCATCCCTGGTAATTTCTCTTACATATTGTTGCCACGTGCATATGTACAATTTGTTTCAGTGGAATACACCCAGGACTGCAGTTCCCAGAATACATTTGGAAACATGGTTCCCTGGTGACATGGTGCTTGCTCACACCCATTTAAGGCAGCCTGAAGAATGTGTTCTGTTCTGGGAGCACCTTCTAGATCCATCTGATCCTTCTCTGCAAGCAAAAATCAGAAATTCAACTAGATGAAAGCACAGCTAAAAACCAACATTAGCTAAATCAATGGGTCTGACCTTAGCAAGCTTACAATGCTGTTTGCCTACTTATTTATTTATTGGCAAACCGATGCAATATTCCAAAACAATTGTCAAAAACATAAAAAATAAATAAATAAAGGCCTCACAAGCACACAAGCTGAGGCCCTGAAGTGCAGTCTTTTTTCAGGCAGGTGTAGTCAGGAAATATGTTGTCACTAACAGTTCAATGCAGCCAATAGATGAGGTGAACTCAGTGATTGCCCCGCCTAGATGCTGGAGAGGCAGGAAGCAAACTGTAAACAAGACTTGAACAGACCGATGGGAAACAGAGGGTGACCGACACCTGCATGTATGTACATGGGTATGCATTTTATTATGTTTTTTTGGAAAACATAAGGCCTAGAGACCGTGAACTCTAACCTACACCGCTAATGCCTCAGCATCATCCCCTTTGCTGTTGATTGGCTATGGGGAAGCCTAAGAGTGAAAATTACAGACCTTTAAAAGGTTTTTTCCAGACCTGTTTGTTTTCTGCTCCTAAAGCAGCCTTAACAAGACCTGGTAAAGGTGGTGGCGGGGGCTAGTGCGCGGGGTACCCAACAGCAAACCATGGGTACCAGCTGCTCCCCTGGTTGCACATAATTGAGGGGTAGGTTGGATCGATCTACATCTGAGGAAACGCTAGGTACACATATTATCTGGCCCACACTGTACAAACAAACCTTTTCAATGCAACGGGTCTCGCATTTGTTCGAGTTAGAGTTATTAGCGTTGTAAAGCAAAAAAACACGCAGCGCGATCGCGCTATGTAAAATGCAGCGCGATCGCGCTGCGTGGAAAATAAACAGATAAAGTAGTCCGGACCCCAGGCTGAAAACATCGAGCCTCGTATGTTTTTAGTAGTTTACCGGTGCTGTGTAGGTGGGCTAAGCACCGGAAAAGGCATGACGTATGCATGCCTTTCACAAATGAAAGCAAGCAGATTTTAAAAGGCAAGCCCACGAACCAATGAAAGTGACTGACGTGACATGGGCGTGGTTTGAAGCCCAAAGAGAGATTACCGAATGGACGGAGTGCTTTGCACTCACCCATAAAAAGGTGCCTGGGATAGCAGTCTATGGTGCCCCTCACGCTAGACTTTCATTGCTCAAGACAATGTCCTCTTGAAGAGAGGAGCAGGTTTTATACATAGCTCTTCTGCATCTAAAGTTGTTTATTTCATTCAAACCCTTAAGAGAAGTCTCTCTTGGGTCCCCTTGTTCCTCAGCTGATTCATAATAAACCTCCCACCTCCTCAATCATTTTGCTTTACTTCACTTACTTGTTCTCTGCTCAGAAGGGGTCTAATGAGAGTCCAGGCAGCAGGGCCGGACTGGGAACCCAAAGCAGCCCTGGCAGAGTTTGTCAGGACAGCCCCTGTAAGTGGATAGCAGGCGAGTGGGGGGGGGTAGGGGAGGAGTGGGGGTATGTTGGGGTTCTCCCACCTTGGAAATTTTTAGAAAAAATGGCAAAAATGGTGCAGTCTACAACACATTTTTCATTATATGGTCAATTGTATAAGCTTTAAATGCATATTAAATTATAACCTTCCAGTGCTATCAAATTTCTGTAAGAACTTCAATGCCTCCGCGTCCGTTACCATTTGTTTCAGACCATGGCGATTCCAAGAGCATATACAGAGGCAGTCCTCAATGGCAGTTTCCCACCTAGATCTTTCGTCAGGACCAGTTGCTACCGTGGACCAAATTGGATTGCCGCTCTGCCTGATTCCAAATTGGAGGCAATCTTTGTTGAGGGCCCTTGAATGATTCCCTCACAATCACCCACCAAAAGGACCCCTCGTCACTCAATAGCCCCTCTCTCACGGGTTTACTTTGTTTTACAGCGCCTCCCATGCAAGTGTAAGGTATTGGAGCACTTTACATCATACACACACACAGAGACAATGAATCATACGTGTGTAAATCAATGAATAGGAAATGTGACATAAGACAAACGGGAATACAAGGTGTAGGATTCACATGCACCAGACCGGGGGGCCTTTTTTAGAGAGGGCTTGGCCTGGAGAAGCATAATCTCAGGATTCAGAATATAATACAGTGGTGGGGTTGGATTTACTAATAAGAATGCATTTTTACCCAAACCCATTTTAGCAATATTATGATAATGAAATTCTAAGGAAATCATAAACTTTGAACCTGTGCCTTGAGGTTTGCCTGCAGCTCTTTAATGGTGGTATATGGCTCAATGTGCTATTTTAGAATTGCATCTTATGCAATAACTGCATGTAACAAAAGGATCTCTGTGACAAAAGCAGTAACCCACTGAGCTATGCACATAAAATACAGTTCTGTGATCTGCGTGGTACACGTTGTTTGCAGCAGGCATATTAACCCCTGCACTATTTTAGAGGAGTTATAACTGCCAATAGACAAAACTCTGATCTCTTTCCATCAGGAAGATTAACCAACAGAGATATCAATCTTAACACTTTTATTATTGCCTGAAAACTGCTGGATATACTGCAGCAAGAATGAGAAGTAACTGATTATGATGGCCAGGCCTGCTTATTTTGGTATTAGGGGCCGATATTGCAGCACTGTATCCAAACCAGCCCCCAGTAACAACATCAGACCCCCACCCCTTCAGCCTCCCAGGGAAATACTTGATGTCAGGTACAGCCACGTTGGGGGGGGACAACTTTCGGATGCTCACGCCCTCTTCAAGGGGCCCCCAATTTAGCCCAAGGCCAATGAATATCTGTGAGATACGGGTGACTCAGGAGTACCTCATCACATTCTGCAGCGGGTCCAATCACTTTGCATGACACCAGTGCCTCTCAGCGACTACGTCCAGCTCCTCTTAGCATTGCATGTAGTTTGGCGCTATAAAACTTCCAATAAATACACACGTGGACATACATATAAGAAAGAATTGCCTCCCCTCTACAGTAAAGCAGTCAAAGTGTTGGAGCCTTTCCTTTGTAAGTGAGAAATCAGAATACATATTGTAAAATATTATGTACATGGAAAAAAGGATGCAAATTTTGTTTTCGCAGTTTCGTCCGTGCACTAAATAGGGAATAGTGAAACTTGAGTTTCAGTACCAGAACTGAAATGTGAAAAATGCAGAAATAATATGTCGACTTAGTTTCTCTATTAGAAGGGATATAAAAATGGTACCAACTCAACCTGCCTTGCTTCTCTTTACTTCAAAAAACTCCTAAAAAGTCAAACATATCTCACTGGCTACCACATTCTGTATGAAAAAGTCAAAAATCGTACCTTTGTAAGACCGGCCTTTCTCCAAGGTGAGTGCAGACAGGAGATTGAAGCCTACCTCGGCACACAGGTGTGATGGGGACTCTTTAACTAGACGAGGGGCTCTCTCCTGATGTCTCCACCAGAAACGACAACAAAATGTGTGTCTTTTTTAATCCTAAGGGAGCTGGTGCGAGTCAGCGGCCTGTAGCCGGTTTTTTCGAGTGAGCTTCACTTCCCTTCAGAGCGCTGCGACCTATTTCCTCGCTGCACGGCTTGTGGGGTGGAGGCGAACCTGCGTCTCTCGGGGAGGCGGGGGCGGAGCGCGACGTTTGAGATACACGTCCGCCCGTTAACGTGTCGTGAAGATCTCAATAAGGCAATGAAAAAGGCTATGCATGCATAAAACCAGTGGTCTTTCACACCACAGCCCCAACAGAGGGGTTGAAACAGGTTGTAATTTCAGTGAAGGTGCCGCTGCAGGCCTGGGTGAAATTTCCATTACGCCGGCGTAACCTGTGGAAATATCACTTTGTTTACTCTTGTTATGTGAAAATCCTGCTTTGTCCCACAGTTACGTGCTGTTTGTGCCACAAATTTAGAGCATAGGCGGTGAAATGCCTCAAATGTGCAGAACTTGTGCTGTTTTTTGTGGCACTTGTGTTTTTTGTAGGGGTGTGCGGGGAGCTCTGCTACGCTGGCGGAGCTAACAGAGTTTTTGGAACTCCATGCTCTGAGTTGTCCAGAAAACTCCGCCAGCAGAGTGGAGCTCACCCAGTGCACGCTAGCGCAAGCGCGCAGTCTGCGCTGTGCAGCCGATAACTGGGCTGCAGCGTGCACCAGAGGGAGGCAGCTGTTGGAGAGGAGGACCCTCCGAGAAGACCCAGGTAAGTCCACGTCTCTTTTTTTTTGCTGTTGTTTGTGCACACTGCTGCACAGAAAAGGACTAAAACTGCAGCTTTCGCTGCCTATGGCCCATGCCTAATTTCAGGCTGGGGGCATAGGCAGTGAAAGCTTCTGTTTCCGGCCTCTTGGCACCGCCCTGTCCCCCGTGCAGTGCCACGGGGCAGGCCGGTGCACAACAGGCCTGACAGCTTTCGCTGCCTACAGTCCTGGCCTGAATTCACGCCAGGCCGTAGGCAGCAAAAGAAAGCTGCCATTTCAGGCCTCTTGGGCACCGACCTGCCCTGTGTGCAACGCAGACAGGGTAGGTCGGTACACAAGAAGCCTGAAACAGCAGCCTTCACTGCCTACAGCCCTTCTGAATGTGCCCATCTCAGAAGTACTAAGCAGGGTTGGACCTGGTTGACAAGGCCGGACACTACTTTGCATGTCCGAGATGGGCGCATTCAGTGGGACTCCGCAGGGCATGGAACTCTGGCTTCGCGGAATTCCACTGAGTTTTTTCTTCAACTCCGCAGAATTCCGCAAAGCCGGACTCCGTTTACTCTGCCCAGGCCTATTTTTAGCCCTTTTTTCAGTGAAATGCGTCCTCATGTCCAAAATGGGGGCGAGGACGCATTTCATGGTATAATATAGTGTAAAATGCCGGTTTTGCAATTTAGATAACTATAGGTAATTTTGCAGAATTTCCCCGAAATTTCACATAATTACACAAATGCAAATTACGCCAATTTTGCTCACTCTTAGGTGCAATTAGAAATATAAATGAGCCCATAAAGTCAGAAAACGTTGTTTTCTCCAATGGTAATGAACATGACAAACCACAGCAGGGTAAGGGGTGTTATCACACTTTGGGGACATTTGAAGCTTTGCAGACACAGGCGCCATTAGCTTTGGGAATCACTTCAAATGCTTTTAAGGTGACAGCAAACACACTAGTAAAACAGGAATTAAAAGCCACGGATTGTGCTGGCTTTGAGTTAGATCCCTTTAAAGCACAGGGAATACAAACACAAAACACATTTGCATGATGTGCAAGAAACTGGTGGAGAATGTAATAGTCACCTAGCAACTTGACAGGGTGCACCCTGTAGCATACTGATGCTATTTGCACTAAAATCCTTGAGGTTCTGGATGGGCTCTGAACAGGAACTATGTGATAGGCAGGAAAGGTGTCAGGATGTGGTTTTTGGAAGTATGACATAACGAGTAGTGTATGAATAGATGTTGGAGAATAAAGACATGCTCAAGGGAAGCTCCTGTGTGTGGCGTAATCTATTTTCATGCTCCAGGGCTGGGGAAGGCACTAAAATTGGCTGTCAGTAGGGGATTACATGCCTGTTGAAAACAAGACTGTTCACCTTAGCGTTTGCAATGGCAAACTGTTCGTACAGGCTGGGTGAGCCCAGAATCAATGCAAAGCAGTGTGTGACTGGCCCATGAAGTCAAAGCCATGCACGGCAGCAGAAGCAATTGAAGACCCTGCATAGGAGCATATTCAAAATGCTCGCCAAAACAGCTGGTGTAGGAAGCTGGCTCTGTATATACTATCTCAAAGTGAGAGTTAGTGTGCACAAAGTCCAGGGGTTCCCCAAGAGGCTTGACAGAGGCAATAATGGATAATACTAATGCTCTATCTGTGGTAGTGTGGTCGAGCAAGTAGGCTTATCAGAGGGTAGTGTTAAGCATTTGTTGTGCACACACAGACAATAAATGAGAACACACACTCAAAGACTTAACTCCAGGCCAATAGGTTTTACATAGGAAAATATTATTTTCTTCATTTATTTTAGAACCACATGATTCAGATTGCAGGTAAGTACATTAAATGTAAGGTATTTGGCATAGGTAAAGATAGGGCTTTGAATAAAAACAGTAATGTACACAGTTTGGCATAAAAAAGCAATAAGCTATTTTAAAGGTGGACACACTGCAAAATTCAACAGTTCCTGGGGTAGTAAGTTAAGGTTAGTTTTTGAGGTAAGTAAAGCACTTACAAGTTCATTCTCCAGGGCATAGGCAGCCCACCGTTGGGTGTTCAAGTTAACCCCAAACACCCAGCACAAGCAACACAAAGCCGGTCAGGTGCAGAGGTCAAAGAGGGGCCCAAATAAAATAGGTGCCTAAGGAGACTAGGGGTGCTCCGGTTTCAGTCTGCTGGCAGGTAAGTACCTGCATCCTCAGGGAGCAGACCAGGGGGATTTTGTAGAGCACTGGGGGGGGGAGGGATGGGGGGGGGGCAAAAAGGGACACAAATATACCCTCAGCGGCACAGGGGCGACAGGGTGCAGTGTGCAAACAAGGCATCAGGTTTTCTATTGAACTCAATGGAAAGACACGTGGTTCACTCTGACAATGCGGGCAGGGCACAGGGGGGCTTCTCGGGCCAACCACTGACTGGGCAATGGTGAGGGCTGCCCGCTGGTCACTAATGCACCAGTAGTTGGTTCCTCATGGGCCTGGGGGCTACAGGTGCAGTGATTCTTCCAGGCGTCGGGTTCTTTGTTACCAGTCAGTCGCTGTCAGGGGGGTCCTTTGGATTCTCTCTGCAAGCATCGTCATGGGGGTGCAGGGAGGTTGGCTCAGGGTGGACACGTCGTTGGAGTCACCTGGGAGTCCTCTCTGCGGTGTTGGTTTCTCTGGACACGGGCCGGGGGTGTCGAGTGCAGAGTGGTGGGGACTCACACTTCCAGAGTGAGGTGAGAGTCCCTTTAAAGATGGTTTCTTCTTGTTGCTTTGGGCAGAGCCACTGTCCACAGGAGTTTCTTGGTCCTTTGGAATTGCAGGGCAGTCCTCTGAGTCAGCAGAGGTCGCTGGGCCCACAGGATGCATCGCTGTTGCAGGTTCTTTGAATCTGGAGACAGGCCGTTAGGGCTGGGGCCAAAGCAGTTGTCATCTCTTTCTTCTCTGCGGGGTTTTCAGGTCAGCAGTCCTCCTTCTTGTTAGGTTGTCAGGAATCTGATTTCCTGGGTTCAGGGTCGCCCCTAAATACTAAATATAGGGGTGTGTTAGGGTCACAGTGCAGTAGCCAACGGCTACTATCCTTGAGGGTGGCTATGCCCTCCTTCTGCTCCCTCCCTTTGGGGAGGGGAGCACATCCCTAGCCCTATTGGGCTAAATCCTCCAAAGCAAGATGGAGGATTTTCCAAGGATAGGGTCACTTCAGCTCTGGTCACCTTAGGGGTAGACCTGGCTGAGGGGGTGACTCCTCCTTGTTTTTCTCATTATACCCCCTGGACTTGCCGTCAAAAGTGGGGGCTGTGTCCGGGGGCTTGGCATCTCCACTAGCTGCAGTACCCTGGGGCATTGTAACACGAAGCCTGAGCCTTTGAGGCTCACTGCTAGGTGTTACAGTTCCTGCAGGGAGGAGGTGTGAAGCACCTCCACCCAGTGTAGGCTTTGTTTCTGTCCCCAGAGAGCACAAAGGCTCTCACCCCAGGGGGTCAGAAACTCGTCTTTCAGTGGCAGACTGGTGCAGACCAGTCAGTCCTGCACTGGAGGACTAGGTAAAATACAGGGGGCATCTCTAAGATGCCCTCTGTGTGCATTTTGTAATAAATCCAGCACCGGCATCACCGTAGGTTTATTGTTCTGAGAAGTTTTATACCAAACTTCCCAGTGTTCAGTGTAACCATTATGGAACTGTGGAGTTCGTTTTGACAAACTCTCAGACCATATTACAAGAATAGACTTAGACACTGTAGGAGCATATTGCTCATGCAGCTATACTCTCATCTGTGGTATAGTGCACCCTGCCTTAGAGGTGACTTACCTATGCCACAGGCAGTATTTTGTGTGCATGGCATCCTGAGGGGGATGCCATGTCGATTTTGCCTTTTTCTCCCCACCAACACACACAATCTGCAATGGCAGTGTGCATGTGTTAGGTGAGGGGTCCCTTAGGGTGGCACAACACATGCTGCAGCCCTTAAGGAACTTACCTGGTCACAGGGCCCTTGGTACCACTGGTACCTTTTACAAGGGACTTATCTCTGTGCCAGGGTTGTGCCAATGGTGGAAACAATGGTACATTTTTTGTGAAATAACACTGGTGGGGGGGCCTGGTTAGCAGGGTCCCAGCAAACTCTTGTCAGCATCAATATCAGGCAAAAAGTGTGTGTGGGGGAGGGGTAACTGCAACAAGGAGCCATTTTCCTACAGCTGATGAAGCTGGTGGCAGAGACGCTGCACTGCAAACATAGAGCAATTATTCAGACGAAGCAAGAAAACAACAATAATGCCAACAAGGTGCAAGAAACAGAGATCATAGTCACCTTCAGGGGCAATTGAAGCATACTGCGATGTAGGCCTCTGCACACAACTGATGCTTGTAAACATTGTCAGAGTCACCATGCACAGCGAAATCAGTATAACGACATGTGCTAATGCATGGAGGCAGAAGGGAGCATGAAGTATAATGCATCCATGTTCTTGAAGCCACAACTGCCATTCAACACATGCAAGAAACAGAACATTGGTGCCAGTTGGACTGCATGGATTGAAACATTTGATGACTTCATAGATGTGCTAAAGAAATATAATGATAAGAAAATCATCAAATATTTGAAAAACCTTGCAGGTGATGGAGTGAAAGAAGCGCTAAAGAAAGTTTCACAGACTGAAGCAACATCAAACCGAAAGGGGAAAGAAGCGATAAAAGCCAAGTTCTATCCAGTGCCAAATGTTGATTATGAAAGGTCTATCTTCAACAAAGCACGACAACAGACTAGTGAAAAAACGGATGAGTTTGTTGAAAGACTTGACACCCTTATTAAATATTTCAAGTTCTGTGATTTTACGGATGAAGAAGCCTTGCGCCTCAGAATCATCAATGGCTGCCTTTCAGATTCTTTTTGAAAGTGCATGATGAGAGAGACACTCAGGCCCTCATTACGAGTTTGGTGGTCTGAGGACCGCCACGGTGGCGATGGCTGTCGCACCGCTGCTGGGCCGGCAGGGAAGACCGCCATGTTATGACCAGGCAGTGTTCCCAACAGAACACAGCCAAAACACTGCCAGTAACACTAGTGCGGATGGACCGCCACTGCCAGCGCTAGGCATTTCCAGGCCAGCGGTGGCCATGTTTCCGCCGACTATATTATGAACCAGCACACCGCCACGAAAAGCCTGGCAGAAATGAGCAACATAAAAGAAGACACTCACCTTCAGGAACACTGACACACCTGCAGCCGCCATGGAACCCGAACTGGAAGTCTTCCCACTGCTCCTGCTGGCCATACAACTTCAGAACCAGCGATGAAGACAACACGCATAAGTACACAGACCTAGCACATGCTGAAGGGAAGGCCATTAGTACACACCCACACACAACCCCAGCACGGCTAGCCACGCCTACACAGACATTCAAAGGGAGTCTTTTGGGTGGGTAAGTGCAGGCGTTTCTGTGTCCTCGGAGGGGGGAGGAGATGCATGGAGAAGACAGGGTGGATGTGTGAGTGTCTGTTGGGGTGGTGCCTGCAGGTAAGGTTGATGTGCTGCACGTGGGGGTGTCGGTTTGTAGTGGTGAGTGTGCATGTGGTGAATGGGGTGGATGTATGGGGGTCAGCTATTGTGGTGACGGTGGGCATGAGGGGTCTTGTGGATAGATCTGGGAGTGCTGATGTGGTGAAAGCAGGTGTGAGTGGTGTGTCTGTGAGAGAGGAGGTGGAGTCTGTACAGGGAGTAGATGTTGTTCTGTCTGCATGTGTCTGTTGTCTGTGTGCATGGAGGTGGTGAGACTTGTGGTGCCTGTGTTTGTCTTTGCGAATTGTGTCTGTCGAGGAGGATGAATGCTGGTCTGACTGTGTGCTCTTGATGGGTGTTGGGAGATCGGTGTGGGATTGGGCACAGGTAGCTGGAGGGGTGGCCAAAGACGGAAGGACACTGGCTGCCATCAATGAGGAGGCCAGTCAGGGCACCGTGAATGCCTTCCAGTAAGGCTTTGGTCTGCTGCATCTGCGTTGCCAGACCCTAGCTGGCATTCATGATGGTTAACTGTCCCACAGAGATGGAACTCAGGAGGTCAATAGCCTCCTCATTGAGGGCACCAGGGCTGACTGGTGCAGGAGCAGAGGTGCTTGTGATGAAGGAGACGCCCACCCTCCTGGGTGAGCAGGCACGGGCAACTGTGTGGGGAGTACAGGGAGGGTGGTGCTGGTAAGGGGGTGTCGGATACGGATGAAGCTAGGGTTGTCCCAGATAAGTCCGCCACCGCCAGGGAGCGTCCATCATGGGAGGAGGAATCCGAAGTGGATGTTGTAGATCCGGTCTCCCTCATGGCACTCCCCTCTGTCCCCCTGGTCCCCTCGGCTCCAGTGGTATCAGCCTCCTGGGTCCCGTGGGCTGCTTCCCCACTCGCCGGTGCCACTTCCCTTTGCCTGATTATGCTGATGCACACAAAGACAGAGAAAAAAAGGGTGCAGTGGGTCAATTCATGCACATCATTCTCACACACTGACAACCAAAATCTGATGGTATGCCATGCCACTGCATGCCTATACATTGAAATGCTCAACTTTGGGAAAACAGAGGGGAAACAGGAGCTATGCCCTCTCATCCAAATAATGCGGGAAAATTGGCACTTTTGAGTACATGAAGGGTCATAAAATGCACAGTAGCACAGTACTTGGCATACACTCATTGTTGTAAACATAGACCTACCCTGTACTCCTTACTCTACCGATTCCTGCATGGCAAGGTAGCACGTCAACAAATCTATAAACAATGTGGCCAGTAACATTTTGTCACCTGCAGCCATCTACACCTACAGTCTGAGGCAGCTGATTTAGATCACACCAATTACTTCTGTCATAGAAGCAGACTATTAGTGATGACAATGCCCTGACACCTGAGGTATACTGATGCTTATGGAAGGAGATGGTCACCCAAAAGATGAAAAATGTCAGGAGACAATACCCAAAATTCATATTACTACCCTCATGAATCACCATCTGCATGCAACTGGCACACATAACCAATACAATTCCTGCCAGGGTGGCTCATACCCATAGCAGATGTACAACTACCAATGATCTACACAACATCTACAAACTAGTCGCTTACCCAAACCAATACATGCTTACCATTAGGGAGGGGTGAGTCTGTACTTACCCCCTTGTGGCTGCTGTGCTGCTCTCAAGCGCCTATCCACCTCAGGGTAGGCCACTGCCAAAATGTGGGCCATTGGGGGGGGGGGGGGGAGGGTCAGGGTCTGACGGGCACCCCTCCCTCGTTGGCCGGACGTCCCCAGCTGGGCCTCAACGGTCTTCTGGGCCCAGCGTCTCAGGTCCTCCCGCCACTTTCTGCATTGGGTGCTCCATCAGGCATGGACCCCCAGGGTCCGCACTTGCTTGGTGATGGCACGCCAAATCCCCTTCTTCCGACGGGCGCTGACCTGCATGGGTGACACAGACAGATGGAGAAAGCCATGTAGAGTGGCATCACACCAACAGTAGTGGACTTCCCACATCAGACACAGCTCATGACCACACAAATGTGTCTTAATGGCACTTCCGCAGCTACTCGTTTGCAATCTGCATGCATCCACTCCGTGTGCATCGTCTACACACCCTTCAACCCCACACATATCACCATCAGACAGGACAGGAACATTGGACTCACCTGCTGCTCTGGTGCCCCTTAGAACTGTCCATACAGGGGTAGAACCCCGTCCCCAAGATTTTCCAGTTCCTCCTGGGTGGAGGCAGGGGCCATATCTCCTGCAGGACGTGGCATATTGGCTTACAGAGTCAGAACACAGCAGCTCACGCAGCGAAGGTCTTGCTTACACTAGTGTCAGGAGTCAAGTGAGCTATGCACACAAACTGGCGGTCACGGCCACCGCATACATGACCGCTACCTCAGGTGGTGATCATCATTGGCCCCAGTCTCCCATAGGCAACAGTGTTATCCAATGAGGAGTTGCAAGGCGGTTACGACTGCCTACCGC
The DNA here is from genome assembly GCF_031143425.1 of Pleurodeles waltl. Taxonomy (NCBI): domain Eukaryota; kingdom Metazoa; phylum Chordata; class Amphibia; order Caudata; family Salamandridae; genus Pleurodeles; species Pleurodeles waltl. The sequence continues at coordinate 83,893,542 of NC_090451.1, forward strand.
CATGACGACTAAAGCCGGTGGAATTAGGTCACTTCCATCTGTCCTGTTCTTGCAGGACAGGCACCTGCCATTTTACATGTAGCTAGTGTATTGTTTGACAATGATAAGTATATCATGTATGATCATTAGTGACATGAGCATAGACTAACCATGTTCACACATCATAGCAAGGTTCACACATGTGACATTCATGGATAGTCAAGTGAGTGTACCGATAACAAAGACACAACATGTGCAGTCAGATTCTGCCTTGTGGACAGCCTAACCAAATGTGTGTGTAACCAAGCTACATGTATAGTGTTAGGTGACATGTGAACTGTCGACATTAACGTGTGGCTTTTTCTTTCTCTCATTTCTAGATACCGTGCAATGGGGAGAATGAGACATGCATCGGTGTACCGGCCCATAGTCGACCTTTCTACCCTGAAAGAGAGACACATAATTCCGGCATATCGTCTGAACCGTCAGACCATCATGGAACTGTGTGCCCAGTTGGAACCGGATTTCTTGCCAGGAGTCTGTAATCCCAGTGCCATCCCTCCCACATTACAGGTCTTACCTGTGCCATGCTCCCTTGCCTCAGGCTCGTTCAAGTTGACAGTGGGTTTGGCAGCAGGGATGTCACAGCCTATTTTAAGTAGAGTGTTGAATGATGTACTGTGTGCTTTACTGAAACACATGGGCAGCTACATCATGTTCCCCCAATGTGCGGATTTGGCCACTGTTAAATCTGACTTCTATGCCATGGCACATGTTACTCTTGTGACAGGTGTCATAGATGGCACCCACATTGCTTTGGTTCATCCCAGGGTCAATGAACAGGTGTATAGGAACAGAAATGTCTTTTATTCCATCAATGTCCAGGTGGTGTGTCTTGCTGACCCGTACATCTCACAAGTGACAGCCAGGTTTCCAGGATCTGTGCATGACTCCTACATCCTGAGGAACAACAATGTCCCACACATGATGGCACAACTACAGAGAGAGACGGCCTGGCTCATTGGTATGTATCCAATAGTATGTGTGCTACTGCAATGACACCTCTCTTCACATTCTACAATTGTGTCTCTGCCAGTATTGTAATAGGTCCAATCTTTGTGCACACAGTTGACTCTGGCTATCTTACCCTTCCGTGGCTGCTGACACCAGTGAGATATCCAACTATAGATGGTGAAAACCGTTTCAATGAGGCCCACGGCAGGCCGAGGTGTGTTATCGAGAGGACCATTGGCCTGCTAAAGGGCAGATTTCAGTGTCTACACATCTCAGGAGGTGCCCTGCTCTACAGACCACCGAAGGGCTGCCAGATTGTAGTTGCATGCTGCATACTACACAATCTGGCTCTGAGATGTCAGATACCATTACTGGATGTTGAGAAAGTGTCAGTTGGACCCGTGGCTGATGATGGTGACATAGACACTGATAAGGAGGCAGATGATGAGGATGTAGCTGACAATAGGACAGAGTTGATCCAACAATAATTCCAATGATCTTCAGGTATGTGTCAAGTGTCTTGTATATGAACTGTACTCCTGTCTGCCTTGTGACATAGCTCATCCTGGTGTGTGCCATCAGTGGGGTGTTAAGTGCAGCTATCCCTCAGTGTAGGTTTGTGGCTATTAGGTTTTGCCCATCAGGGGAGGTGTTACTGTTCATATGTCAGTGCTATGTTTACTGTGCATTTGACTGCTATCACATGCACAGGGATTGGATATGGTGTATGGTCCCAGTAATACAGTGTAAAGTTCAAAAGGGCTGGATACCAGGGTTGTGTCAACAGTATGGCAACTTATCGTCATTGTACACAATAGACGGATATGGTAGCTAACTCATATTGACAGTGGAACTTGCCTTTAGTAGGGTACTGTGAGCTATGAGGGATGGACCATTGAGTATGGATGTCTAGAAAATGTGGATCTGCTATTGTATTTTGTGTTCTTATGCCACTTGGGTACTCGTACTTGGGAGGATGACAATGTACTGCGGGTGTGTTGGCTGGTCAACAAGGACTCCTATTGTGATGGTTGTCCCAGTCTTAGTGTATTTGTAGGTAATATGGGTGGACTTACTCAGGTTCCTGTCTTGATTGGTGCCTACCTAGATACAGGGTATGAGGATGAGTCTGTTCTACTACCAAACTTGATGCACGTGCCTCCCCCTTCTGCCATCTTACAGACTTTTGCTGGTCAATGGTTTTAGAAAGCTGATATATTGTACAACATTTAATTCATACATGTTACAATAAAGACACGTATGCAGTAGCTGTGCGCAATGGTGTTTATTGTGATTTACATGTGCAATGGGTGATGACTGGGATCATGGTGGATATAATCAGCAGAGCAGATGGCCCAGCTGTAGGTAGCACAGGTCCAATATCCAATTTCCATGGGAAAATGGAGTGATGACAGTAGACAACCAACAGGGTATGTCAGTGGAACACAAGGGAGAATGTTCAGTAGAGTCTCACTTCCTGGCAGTGGTCTTGGTCTTGGCATCAGGTCCTGCAGGATGTCTGGATGGATGACCTAGTTTGCGTGGGGGTTCCTCAGCTATGGGGGAAGGGGTGCTAGTGGCCAGTTGGTCCTCTGGCAGGGCCTCCAATCCACTAGCTGAGGCGGAAGTGGGTGGCACAGATGGCATGGGGCTAGTGGGAGGAACCTGCTGGTGGGAGGAGGACGCACGCAGGATGGATGTGAGTTCCTTTAGCGCCCATGCAATGGAGGACATGGTGGCATTATGTGACTGCCACTGCTGCATGGCATCCTAGTGGTAATCCCTCTGCAGCTTCTCCTGTAAGGTGGAGAGTATGTGACCCATCATGTCCTGGGATTGCTGATATGCTCCCAGGACTTGGGAGATGGCCTCCTGGCCAGTCGTTTCCCTTGGGTGCCCCATCCCTTGACCCACAGGTGCCCTCCCTCTGGCCCTGGTCCCCTTTGCCTGTGCCCCTGGCACGATGTGCCCACTCCCAGCTACACCAAGACCTTCATTGTCTTGAGTGTGAGGGGTAGGCTCAGGTCCCTGTACTGTGGGGCACACTGCTGATTGAACAGACCTTGGGGCACAGGTTTGGGGATGAGGGGTTAGCTGTATTGTTGGTACCCCACTGGTGGGGGGGCTCTAATGTGGCCAGGGTATGGCTTGTGGTGGTGGACTGACCAGATGTTCCAGATGGGCCAGGTAAATCATCAATGTCCAGACATTCAGAGCTGTAGTCCTCACTGGGGCCTTCATCCTGGGGAGGGCTATCTGTATCTGGCATCCTCTGCAGGGTGGCAGTGGCAGGGGTACCTGTGGCAGGAGAGCGTGAGAGTTACATTGTGGAGGTGTACATGTTTGTATCATTGTCTGATGCATACAGTGGCTTGAATTGCTTTCCCGTGATGGCAATGACAGATGCAGCACTGCAGACATTGTTAGTGGGTGATAGATTGTGGCATTGGTTCCATATTCCATGGAGGGTTGTGGACTGTGGATAGCATAACTCTCATTTCCATGTAGTGGTAGACAGTCGAAGCATTCAGTTATTGTAGCTGGTGCGATGGTTTTAGGTGCAGGTGTTTCACTGTGAAGTGGTACTGGCATTTTCATGTGTGGGGAGCTATGCATTGTGGGAGTTGTAGTGCTTGCCAATGTGAGTGCTATCCGTGCAATAGGGGTGGACTGTGTGGGGATGTTGGCAATGGGGTGGTGTGGTATGCAGGGGAGGGGCATTGGGTGATTGGGGGATGAGGAAGTGTGAGGTGGGTTGAATTGGGGAGTGATAGGATGGTGGGGACACATGCACGATGGTGGCAGGGGAGTGTTAGTGACTTACCGGAATCCAGTCATCTGATTTTTCCAGTCAGGCCCTCAGGATGCAGGATGTCCAAGACCTTCTCCTCCCACAATGGGAACTCTGGGGGAGGAGGTAAGGGCTCTGCGCCAGTCTTGTTGATGGCAATGTGGTGTTGTGATGCCATGGACCGCACCTTCCCCCGTAGGTCGTTCCACCTCTTCTTGATATCCTCACTTCTGCATGGATGGTTGCCCACGGCATTGACCCTGTCAGCAAGCCATAACTCCATTTTCCTCACTATGGATGTTTGCTGGACATGTGTTCCGAACTCTATCCTGATGATTTCATTGACCATGACCCTCAACTCTTCCTCTGTGAATCATGGGTGCTTTTGTGGGGACATGGTGGTGGTGAGGTGGATTGGGGGGGGTGTTGTGCATAAGGGTGGTGTGTTTGGTGCTTGATGGGGTGTGTGTGGTGGTTCGGTTGGTGTGGTGGTGGGTTGTGGTGTTTGTGTACAATTGTGCTGTGTGTGACGAGTGAGGACCATATTTATACTCGGTTTGAGCTGAATTAGTGTCATTTTTTTCATGCTAATTATGCGCAAACCTAACTCCCTACTTATAATTTGGCTCTAGACACGTCTAGTTGCAAAGTTATGGAGTTTGTCATTTTCTGGACATAGAAACCTACTTTGCATCAATGAGATGCAACATAGGCATTCCCGTGCAGAAAATGACGATATGGTCTTAGCGCCATATTTATCCCACCATGCTAAAATCTAGCACGGGGGGATGGGGGCCTTAAATAATGGCGCTAAGCTTGCTTAGTGCCATTATTTAAAGCCTGGGTATGGGCAGGTGTTAGGGGACCTGTGGGCCTTTTTCCATGGTCAAAGACCATGGGAAGAGCCCACAGGTACCCTTCCCTGGCCCCAGGGACACCCTCACCCACCCACACCAGGAAGACACCTAAGGATGGGGGGACCCCATCATAGGTAAGTAGAGGTAGGTATGGGTAAGTATTTATTTTTATTTTACGAAGTGCCATAGGGGGCCTAACTTGGGCCCCCCTACATGGCACTGGGCCCAATGGCCATGCCCAGGGGATATAAGTCCCCTGGGCATGGCCATTGGGATGGGGGCATGACTCCTGTCTTAACTTGGACAGGAGTCCTGGCCATGGGGTTCTAACGTCAGAAAATTACGCTAGTCTGGGCAGAGGCATTTATTTTGTCTCTGCCCGTACTAGCGTCATCCTCTGACGCTAAACTCCCTGTTCCCACTACGCCTTCGCCACCCGGCTAGCATCCTTTTCTATGGCGCTAGCCGGGCCTTACCGCCGGCTAGCGTCATACCATAAATATAATGCCCAGCCGGTGTCTTGGTATGCGCTAGCCGGCGGTAAACATTTTGACGCTGAACTGCATTAGCGCAGTTCAGTGTATAAATATGGTATGAATATGTGCCTGAGTGTGCCAATGGTGTATATGTGCAACATAGTGGATATGGCAGTATTTCTGGGTCTGTGTAAATCGTTCCTTTTGCAATGGACTGTGGGATATGTGAGGGTCTGTTTTACTGTGGGGTGTGTGGGTGTGTGTGATGTGTGTATGTATCTCAGGTGTGGGGTATTCATACAATCTAATGTAGCTTTGGGTTCTTTTGGAGGTGTATTTTTAAACGTGCAGGGTCGCACCGCCAAAGGTTTACCACCGTGGAAGGACCACTGTGCTGATTTCTGGGTCATAATTTGGAGGGCAGGATATTGTTGGCGTGGCAGGGCTGGTGGTGGGACCGACTGTCTCCCACCCTCGGCTGACCTGTTGGTGTCAGATTCGGATTTGGACGGTCTTCAGTATGTGACTTGTAATACTGCAGTCCGATACCGCCAACACTGAAATTTTTTTGGCAGCAGCCACCACGGTAGTCTTCCGAAAAGACCACCAAACTCGTAATGAGGGCCTTAGTCTAGAGAAAATGCTGATAGCCCTGAGAGCAGAGGAATGAGCAGAACAACAAACTGCTGACATGGAAGCAGAGACAGCTCACAATGAATCAGTGTTGACCATGAAAAGCAAGCACAAACAAAACAGATGCAGTTAAGTCAATGTCATTGAGAAAGACAATACTATGCTTACAGTGTGGATTGTCGTTTCCCCATTCAGGCAGATGTCCAGCCCTCGGACAAATCTGTAAGGGGTGTGGAAAAGAGAACCACTTTATAAGTGTGTATCGAGCATAGGAAAAATCAAGTGCGTCACAACAGAAAGAAAAGATGGATGCAAAAAAAGACCAGAAGCACTCTCAGCATGCCCAAAAAAACAACATCAGTTACAACAAGTAGAGACCACACAAAATCAGTTGCCATTAAGTTTGTTGTACAAAGGTTTAACATCACTGTTGAGTACCAGTGAAGACAATGGGTGCGTGCTGATGATGTACACCAAAAGATGACGTATACATGCAGGGATACCTGCGAAGAAGCCCAAAGTTCAAAAACAACTCACCAAGCAAAGCACCAATCGCCTTTCGGACACTGTCTGAGAATGACACTGAAGGTAAACGGTCACCACGTATCCTTCATCGTCAAAAGTGGGGCATCAATTAATATCATACCAGTGGAAACATTCAACAGTCTCTCTCTCGTGCCATGCCTCACTCTTTCAGACACAAAGGTATTCACCTGGGCAACTTCTAAAGCATTACAAAGCCAACGGTTGTTCACAGCAACAATGCATTGCAAAACTACAATAGTACAAGCCACTATTCATGTCCTACAAGGAACCTCACCTACTGCATGTTTGCTCAGTTTTGCCACAGTAGCTTATATGGGGTTATTATCTCTCAACTACAATGTCTGTGATCACCCTGAGATTACAAGCCAATTCTTGTCGTTTTCATGGTTTTGGAAAACTCAAGCAACATTTTTGAAACATGACATCATTGAACGTTCCACAGGGCTCATATCATGGGCTTCGCCTATAGTAGTTGTACCAAAAAAAAACCAGTAATGGAGCAGTCCACATTTGTGTTGAAATGCACCAGCAAAACAGAGCCAAAGTGAAGGAGAGACACCCTGGTCCCCATATAGTGGACAGGATCATGCAACTGAATGGAGCTAACGTTTTTTCCCATCTTGAGTTAAAAAAAGGTACCACCAATTCAACTTAGAAGAGCACTGCAAATATATGACCACTTTTAATTGTTCAGATATAATAGACTGAGGCCCTCATTACGAGTTTTATAGACAGGAAAGCCTGTCTGTCAAACTCTCGACAGGGTGGCCGCCGCCGTAGTTGCGACCACACCCCCAGACCTATTAGGTGTTTCCCACTAGGCTGACAGGTGGAAACCGGAGGAAAGCGTAGCGGGAAACAGACGGCAGCATTATCTCTGGCTTGTAATCAAGCCAGAGGCAACGCTGCCGCCTCAGGGTGCACCAGCACCTTTGTAATGTTAACTATCTGCAGATGGTGAACACTGAGATGCTGCTGGACAGGGTGACCCCTGCAGTGCCCATGCCAAGTGCATGGCAGTGCAGGGCCCCCCCACCAGCCCCCTGCATTTGTTCTCCACCAGCCTTTTCATGGCATTTATACCGCCATGAAAAGGCTGGCGGAGAATGAGGTTCTAATCAGCAGGGCGGCGCTGCATGCAACGCCACCGTGGCTGATTGCGATCTCTGCCACCGCCAGGCCGTCCGGATCATGGATCCCAGCGGTCTAACTGCCGGAGTCCTAATGTGGTGGTTGGACTGCCAAAGCAGCAGAGGTCCTGACCGCCACAGCAATGCTGGTGGTCTGAAGACCGCCAGCCTCATAATGAGGCCCTGATTTTTAGAGTATCTTCGGCTCCTGAAATATTTCAGGATGTTATCTGCAGAGTAATCTAACCTGTTGCACATGGTTTCAATTACAGTGATGACATACCAGTCTTTGGGAGAACCCAGAAAGAACACAACAAAACCCTCACTCAAGTGTGCCAGTTACTTGTTGATGCAGGTCTCACTTAAAATGCAGCGAAATGTGGATTTCACAAAACTAAACGTTTTTTGGGCACATTTTCTCTGATGTGGGAATGCCTCCAGATCCAGACAAGGTGCAAGCACTGTCATCCACTTGCCCCCCCTCCTCCAAGATGTTACCATGCTGTAATCTTTTTTAGGCATGGCCAGTTAAAACTCAAGATACATTTGCAATTTTGCCACAGTGAGTGCCCCATTGAGAGACTTGAAAAAGCAGAATGTTCGTTTTAAGTGGTTTCCTGAATGCGCTCAGAGTTTCAAGGAAATAAAACATGCAATCGAGAATTCAAATGAAATGGCCTACTTCAATCCCAAGCTGCACACCAAGGTCACAGTAGATGTGAGCCCAGAGGGGCTGTGGGCACTCCTTGCTCAACCCCACAGCCATCTGAATGCTCAGAGACACATTGTGGCCTTTGCCAGTTGAAGTCTGTCTGAAACAAAACGTGTCTACTCTCAACAAGAGAAGGAGAGGCTGGCTGTGGTGTGGGCCTGCAAACATTTTCATGTATTCCTCTATGGGAAACGATTTACTGTCATCATGGACCACCAGGCATTGCTCACTATTTTTGGAAACCCAAAGGTTAAGAATCCTCCTCTCATCGAAAGATAGGGGTTGAGGCTGAAAGAGGGCGACTATGAGGTTGTCCAAAAACTGGGGAAGGATGAGAACCTAGTAGATAACTTTTCACAAGCGCCAATACATCATCCTAGTTCAACATCTAGAATGGCTCAAGAATATCTCAATTTTATGATAAGGTCCGGCACACCAGTGGCTCTGTCTGTGGGCCAAATCACTGCTGCCACTAACACAGACCAAGAAATTACTATTGTCAAATAGCTCATTGAGACAGAATCATGGAGATGACGCGCTCAGCCTTTGGCTGATTACACTGAGTTCTAAAAGTTTGAAAACGTACAGGAAGAGTTAGCCATTATACGAGAAGCCATAATACTGAGATGCTCGAGAATTGTCATATCGGGGAGCCTAGGCAATGGGTCATCAAGTTGGCCCATGAAGGACATTGTGGTATTGTTCCCACCAAAAGAGCTTTGAGAGACAGAGGGCCTCATTACAAGTTTGTCAGTCTTTTGGCAAGACGCGGTGGCAGCCGCCAAAAGACCACCATGTTTGTGGTAATACGACCACCATATTAAGGCATACACAGCAAAGCCTGCCAAAATCCAGCAAAAAATCCGGAACAGGCAGGATGCTGGAGGGCGGGAAAGAAGCGGTCCCACCACCAGCACCACCAGCCTGCCAAAAAATCTCTGATCCTATTACAACCAACAAATCACAAGAGCAGTTCTTCCATGGTGAAAAAAAAATGGAGGTATGAACCTCAGTGATCACATCAGTAATAGACCACATCACATTGTATAGTTTGAAAACCCCACGCCTGACACACATCCACACACCAACACACCTACATACTGCACTATAAAGCACACCCATTCACACCCCACAATCCTTTGCAACAGTAATGCCATACACTGCTAGATAGAGGCCGCACAAAATATATTACTAACCATAGAATACGCACCCCTCCCCACATCACATAGCACTCACCCCACAACTGCACAACACACCCAACACATACATTAGTACCCCACTCATTTGACACCACCGGACAACCACTCACATCACAACACCCACACCTAATCACCAATTGTTTTACCATGTAAATTTTTCCTCAACCTCACCACCTTGTCCACCACTACCATGTCCCCACAAAAACATCCCCGTTTCACAGATGATGATTTGAGGATCAAGGTGGACAAAATCATCAGAGTAGAGCCACACCTATTTGAAGCACAAATCCTGCAAACACCTATAGCCAGGAAATGGAGCTGTGGCAAAGAATAGTCGGAAAGGTGAATTCTGTAAGCAACTATCCACACACAAGGGAGGACATCAGGAACCTTCCCCCTCATGGGTAAGGTGCATTCCGTGATTGCCAGGCACCAGCTGTCAGTCTTCAGGACTGGCTGTGGAGCCCCACCTCCTCCCCCAACGTTCACACTATGGGAAGAGAAGGTCTTGGAGATCCCATATCCTGAGGGCCTGACAGAAATACCTGGGGGAGTGGAGTTTGATAAGTCAGTACACCAATAATGTCACCAAAATGTTTTGTCTTGTGTGCTCACGGATTACCTTTAGACATATTAACAGGCAATCCACTTACTACTCCTGTGTCCAAATGTCCAAATATCCCCCTCTGGCACACCAAATGTCAACTAAACTCACCTGGGGGCACACTGTCTGTGTATGGCATGGGTAGTACAGGAACTGACATCACTACAACTCCCAGCAGACACTGTTCCACTTGTTAGAAAACCAGAACAGTGTACTACAAGTTAAATAGCCTTGCATGTTAAACTAACAATCAATCCAGCCCACCTGACTTCTCCACTATTGTACACTCCATGGCAATAACATCAATGTCATGGCCATCTGTTGGTACTATTACAAGCAACACACCGCTACAGCTGTGTCCCCTACCAAACTGGCCTTTAAACCACCATTCAAATAATGACCCTCATTAAGACATTGGAAGTAAATCCCGCTTACTACTGCGGTGATGGCCGCCAACATACTGTCGCGGAGGCGAACATACGTTTGCTTTATCATGACACACACACACTAATCCAACAGAATACTGCCGCAAACACATATCCGCCAGACCAAAGGTTAGTGGTAAACACCTATACTGTTCCACCAACAAAACAACGCCCTCCACATTATGACCCACGAATCACCACAGCGGACGTTCAACGGCAGTAAACCATTGGTGGAACACACCGGCGCAGTCAGAATGCCCACCCAAATATATAACAAAACAACATTGGCCAAAACAAAAATCACACCCCTGACACTGATACACACACCACACACACCCACCCACAGCACTATAAAACACCCACCCACATTACCTACAACCCTTTACGAATACTAGCCAAGAGATAGCCACGCAAATCAGAGACACAACTACAGACACACCACAAACACCCATCTACCGTCACGAACCCCACTTCCCACCACATTACTCAACACCCACTGCACAACACACACCACACAACACCCATGTCCCCACAAAGGCACCCCCAAGTTTCACTGATGAGGAGCTGCGGGTCATGGTGGAGGAAATAGTCAGGGTAGAGCTACAGCTGTTTGGAGCACAGGTACAGCAAATCTCCATTGCCAGGAAGATGGAGCTATGGCGGAGAATCACGGACAAGGTGAATGCCGTGGGACAGCATCCAAGAACAAGGGACAACATCAGGAAGAGGTGGAACGACCTACGGGGGAAGGTGCGTTCCATAGCAGCAAGGCACCAGCTCGCCATCCAGAGGACTGGTGGTGGACCCCCAGCTCCTCCCCCACAACTGACATCATAGGAGGAGCAAGTCTTGGTAATATTGCATCCTGAGGGACTCACTGGAGTTGCCAGAGGACTGGACACTGGTGAGTCAATATTTACTACCTATCCCCCCCATACCTGCATGCCACCACCACCACCACCCCTCACCCTGACACCCATCACTCCACTCCATCCCACACAATGCACCACCATAATTAACTAACCTGAATGCCAGACCATGCATGCCATACCCACTGCATGAACATCCCCCCAGCCCTGCATGTACTCCCAACCCCAATGCAGGCACGGCATAGGGAAGTAACAATCCCACAATACATCACCATACCCAAACAAAGGTGACAGGGCAACAGCAAAGATATAGGGGAAGCTAGGGATGTAGAAAATGTCACAGACATGTAGCATAATACACCACTTACATTCCCACAGATGCCCCAGCCAATCTCAGCGGCGAGGAGGTGCCACGGCTACTCAGTCACCCAACAGAAGATGCTCCCAGTGATGACAGTAACTCTGGACTTCCTGATCTGGATGAACTTCCTGGCCCATCAGGGACCACTGGTCTGTCGGCTACCCCAGCCCACACCCACTCCACCACAGAGCCTCCCCCCTCAGGATTCAACACCACAGCAGCCACCCAACATCCTCACACCTCTGTCCCCAGGACACCTCAATCAGCAATGTACCCACCTGTACAGGGACCCCAGTCCAAACCTCACAGCCAAGACAATCAGGGTCCTTGGGTCAGTGGCAGTGGGCACATCATTCAGGGGACACAGGCACAGGGTGCCAGGGACACACGGAGGACAGCTGTGTGCCAGGGGGAGGACAGGCCCAGGGAACCGATTGCCCAGGAGGTACTCACCAATGTCCTGGGGGCTTACCAACAAACCCAGGTCAAGATGGGTCAGATGTTAAACATCATGCAGGAGAACCAGCGGCTGCAGGAGGAACACCACCAGGAGATCAGGAAAGATTTGCAGGCCCTCAACACCACCATAGTCTCCATAGCAGGGGTGTTGGGTGATATGGCAAACATAATGAGGGAGTACACATCACACCAGTGGGCCCCTTCCACTAGCCAGTCAACTGAACAGCCCTCCACATCTGCAGCAGCTAGTGGACAGGTGGCCCTGCCACAGGACCCATTGGCCACCACCACCCCTCCTGCTGCAAGAGACGAACCACCCCGCAAACATACCCTGCAACCCAGAGAGATGCCAGAGACACCTGCCAAGACCAAGACCACCACCAGGAAATGAGACCCTCCTAAATGTCCCCGTTGTGTTCCACTCTGTCACCTTGTCCATTTTGAACTGCCATTGCTCCCCTCCTGTGGCCCCTTGGACACTGGACCTGTGCTACAAACAGACGGGACCAATACCCTGGACTTACCTCTACCATCACCCCATTCCATTGTACTATTCCTTCTATAGTTTTCGCTACAATGAACACCCTTGAACACAACTTGAGTGATAGTGCTTTATGTGATGAAAATGTGCAATAATATTAACAGTTTCATCTTGTGCAATTGTCCTGAACTTTGTGATTGCATACAAACAATGGCCTCTAGCTGTCTGTAGTCATGACATCAGTACACAGTTGTAACCACACAAAAATCTGAAAAATTAGAAGGCATAGGTGACAGTCAGTTGTGATGGTAAGGCAGTGACTGCCATCATGCTACAGCCACATTGAAAAGATAAATAATCAGAGGAACGGTCAGTTCCACTGTCTTTCCTGTGTGTCATTAGAAGTACTGATGTATGACTAATGTCCTATTGTCCACATCCTCATCCTTTGCCTCCTCATCCTCACTGTCCTGAGGGTCCACTGCTTCCACAGGAGCATTTTCACCTTCCTCCTCCAGCAGATAGGACACATTTTGTCTGATGGCCAGGTTGTGAACATGCAGCATACAACAACTATCTGGCAGACCTTCTCAGGGGAATAGGAGAGGCATCTGAACCTGACCTTCAGGAGGCCGAAGACCCACTCAATTATTCTCCTGGTTCGCCCATGAGCATCATTATATCTATTCTCAGCCCCTGTCCTGGCATTCCTTACAGGGGTCAACAGCCACAACAGGTTTGGGTAGGGTAGCCAGAGTCACCTGCAAGAATTGAGGGACAAACATTAGCCTTGCAAAAGGCACTTAGGCTCACCTATCAGCCACACCCTGTCCCTCTGTAGTCGTGCCATCACATTTGGGATGCTGCTATTCCTCAAAACGAAGGCGTCATGCACCAACCCAGGATACTTGGCAGTGACGTGGGAGATGTACTGGTCAGCCAGGCACGCCATTTGCGCACTGAGTGAGTGGAAACTCTTCAGATTTCTGAACACCTGTTCATTGTGCCTGGGGGGGACAAATGCTATATGCGTTCCGTCAATGGCCCCAATGATATTTAGAATCTGTCCCATTGCATAGAATCCATCCTTCACAGTGGCCAAATCTTCCACTTGAGGGAAAGCGATGTACCTGCACATGTGTTTCAGCAAGGCAGACTAAACCCTTGCCAGCACTATTGAGAACATTGGCTGTGACATTCCTGCCGCCAAGCCCACTGTCACTTGGAAAGAGTCAGTTTCCAGGAAATGGAGCACAGATAGAACTTGCACAAGAGGGAGGTATCCCAGTGGGATGACGGATATCAGATATCAGATCAGGCTCCAATTGAGCACACAGCTCTGTGATTGTGGCCCTGTCCAGTCTATAGGTGAATATTATGTGCCTGTCCTCAAGTGTAGCCAAGTCCACAAGGGGTCTGTAACAGGGGCTTGCCTCCTCCTACTATTCCTCCACAGTGGTAGGTACCTAAGGGACATGAGTGAGAAGGGAGTGCCAAACTGAACAATGGAATCACCACCTCAGTATAAATTGAGCTTGTATGTAATTGGACTATGTAAATGACAATGTATGTACAATTGACAGCAATGATGCAAGTTCTCAATTTCAGAATGCTGACGACCACTATAAATGGCGACCGCCTGTCCTGTATGTACGGACAGGTGGAAGTGATGTAACTCCGCCGGCACTGGGCGTCATGGCAGAAGGCGGTCTTGCACTGCTTTGCTATTCCTCATTAGCTTACCAGGGGCTCTATGGAGTACAGTGTCCAATGAGGATCACCAGCGGTGGTGACGGTGTACACCGCCGGGGACGTGGCCGCCATTTTCTTATAACCTCACTTGATTCCTGAGTTTCCACAGGACAACACATCCACTGTGTGTGCTGCTGTGACCAGAGTCTGGGACCTGCCATAGCCTGTGTGACAGGGGAAAGGACCCCTGTCTTCACTTTGTAGGAGTTGGAGTGCCTGGTGGATGGGGTCCTACCCCTGTATGAACAGCTGTTTGGGCCTCCAGACCAAAAGGTGAGTACACCATGGGGACGATGCATGCAACAAGGTTGCATGGAGATGTGTGGGCTGACAGTGTGTAATTTGGGTGGGGGGTATGGCTGGTGGTAGTGTACATGCAGGGAGAGGGGTGACCGTCGGAACCTGACCCCCCTGATGGCCCGCATACTGGCGGTGTCCTACCCAGAGCTCGATGGGCGCTTGAGGGCAGCACAGCATCCACAAGGGAGTGAGTACAGGGTGTGTAAAAACCATCTTTGTGGCCTGGCTTAGGATCCTGGTGGTGGGTTTCAGTTAGGGGGAGCCCCTTAATGCCATCTCAGGCATTGCTGCCTGGTCCAGCTCTGGATAAATGGGTGAATGGCAAAATCTTGTTAACTAGCTTGGTGGCATTCCATTCCAGACAGGTCTTAGTGGGTCCCAGTAGGGATGCAGATGGAGGTGGTTGGCTCTCATCTTGCTGTGGCACCTAGCCACTGGAATGCCAGTGCGGTGCATTGTGCTCAATCTTGATCCCTGTTTGTGATGGTAATGTGTATGCCATCTGTGGTGTTGGTGCTGTAATTGACCCCGTGCTCCTTTTCTCTCCTCCCCCACTTTCTTCTGTCATCCTGTCCATGTGTGCATTAGTATCATCTGGCAGAGGAGCAGGGGCACCAGCTACTGAGGGAGCTGCAGCTCACGGGACCCAGGAGGCAGAGTCCACTGACGCCGAGGGGACCAGTGGGAAAGAGGGCGAGGGGAGCACCACGGCCGGGACAGGAGGTGACAACACTGACTTTGATTCCTCCTCCGATGGAAGCTCCCTGGTGGTGGCGGACACCTCTGGAACCACCCCGGCTACAGGTACAGCCGCCACCCCCCATACCAGCACCACCCTCCCAGTAGCCCCCCACTGAGTTGCCCGTGCCCTCTCACTCAGGAGGGTGGGCATCTCCTTTCCCCCAGGCACTGCAGACCCTGCCCCAGTGAGCCCTGATGCCCTCATTGAGGAGGCTAGTGACCTCTTGAGATCCTTCTCTGTAGGGCAGTCAACCAGAGTGAATGCCATCCAGGGGCTGGCATCCCAGATGCAGCAATGCAATGTCTACCTGAGGGCATCCACTGTGGGTTGGCGGCTCTACAGAGATCATTTCAGGCTCTGGCCTCCTCTCTGATGGCAGCCAGTGCCCCTGTTCCTACCTTCCCCCCTCCAACTACCACTTCCCGGCCCCAGTCTCCTCAACCCCAATCCATCCAATGCACACGTACAGACAAGCATGCACCCAAAACATCACACAAGAGCGGCACAGGCAAACACAGGCAGCACACTTCAAGCCACAAGCACTCACACAAACAACAGATAGTTGCACACACAACATCAGCTGCCTCCACTGTCTCCCTCTACTCCTCCTCCCCCTCCCTTTCAGTCACATCCACACTCACACCTACATGCACTGCATCAATAGCCACCACCACTATCACCCCATCATGCAGCACACACACCTCACTTGCAGACACATCCACAACATCCATCCACACGTCCTGTTTGTCCTCTCCCACTCTGTCTGCCCCCCTTCTAAGAGGCACAAACGTTCGCCCTCAGACACCCAACAGCCATCCACCTCACACACGCACACGCACCAAAGTCCAGCAGACATACATCTTCCACAACCACTCCCTCTATCTCCACTCCCATCCCTCCTCCCACTCCTGCCCCAACGTCCCTAAGAAGCTTTTCCTTGTCCATTTTGATCTATTTCCTCCCCCTTGACCTCCCTGTCCTGCACATAAGAGCAGGGTCCCAATGACCCAGCCCAGCACCTCAGCCAAGCAGTCTGCCACTCCTCCCACCAAAAAAATCAGCTGCTGGCACAAAGAGGCCCCCGAGTGTGACAGCAGCCACTCCTAGTAACTGCACACCTCAGCCTCAGAAAGGGAGGACCACCACCAAAGAAAGCCAAGGTGCCTCCTCCACCAGCAGTGAGCAAGGAGCCCTCTCCACAAGCAGAGGCAGCCAAGGAGCCCCCTCCACCAGCAGAGAGCAAGGAGCCCTTTCCACCAGCAGAGACAGCCAAGGAGTAACCTCCACCAGGAGAGGGCAAGGAGCCCCCTCCACCAGCTGAGGGCATGTAGCCCAGCCTCCAGAGACTGCTGCGCAAGGAGCCTCCTCCAGAACCAGTGGGCATGTTACCTACTCCACAGACTGTGGCCTTTCACTCCTCTCCAGAGACAATTAGGCAAGGAGCCCCCTCCAGAACCAATATGATGCCCCTGAACAGTGGAGTCCGGATGATGCCAGGAGTCAAATTGGGCCCTGGACTGTGCCATGTGAGCCTTTGGTACTTTGGACCTGCCATTGGCCCAATCTGGACATTGACGCCTGCATTAACATTTCATGTTTCATTATGGTGGCTGTTGGCAGCAAATTACAGTGTTCATACATAAGAATTGTTGTCCTTGCATTATTTTCACGTGGGCCCTGTGACATTCGTTTGACCCTGCAGCTGGTTCTGTGTATGGTGTGTGTGTGTGAATGGTGTGTGTTGTGCGTGTCTGTGTGTGTCACTCTCTTTTTCCTCCCTCCCTCCCTTGTGTGCTAGGTGGCTGTACTCACTGTCGCCGTCTTCGTCGGTGTTGGTGTCACAGGTTGGCCATGGCGTGGTAGAGCATCGGGAAGACTTGGAGTTCCGGTTCCATGGTGTTCGCGGGTCCTCTGTGTCTCTGAGGGCGAGTCTTTCGTTGTCTGTGAAGTGTTTACGTCAGGCTTTTGATGGGGTTGGTACCACCCCAGAAATCCTGGCGATTTGCTATGTCATAATATGGTGGGTGGTACCTTGACTTCCGCCTGGCTGTTGATGGCTACCGCGTGCTCAGTGGTGTTAACGCACTGGTGGTTGGTGTGGTACATTGGATGTCTATGGGAAGTATCACCGCCTTGGTCATAATTTGGCGGTAATTACCACCAGGCTGGTGGCCATACTACCGCCACTTTAACAGTCACTGCCAATGTCATAATAAGGGCCCATGTCAGGTACTCACCTGGAGCGGGATACCAAAATAGGAAGCTGGGTGTACTTGTAGTACACCCATATAGAGAGGCCCAGGTATAATGATCACACCTATACTGTTGGCCAGCTCTGTTACCATAGTACATTGTGCAGCTGTTAGTTGACTCAGTGATGCTATACACCTAACTAGGAGCTGACTTTACATTGTAAAGTCATTAATCAGACAAGATATGAGTCAATGAACAGTCAGCTAACCACCAAGATACACCAACATTTTGTAGCAAGGTGTATCCAATATGTAATATCTGTGTCCCTTATAGCTCTAACCCAGATTTGGAAGCATGTGTCACGGTCATATCTGGGGATCATGTTAAGGCTTTATGTGCATGTCACATAGCATGTCTGTAGGAAGTTGGCTCTGTATGTGCTATTTCAAAGTAAGGAATAGCATGCACAGAGTCCAAGGGTTCCCCTTAGAGGTAAAATAGTGGTAAAAAGAGATAATACTAATGCTCTATTTTGTGGTAGTGTGGTCGAGCAGTAGGCTTATCCAAGGAGTAGTGTTAAGCATTTGTTGTACATACACATAGACAATAAATGAGGTACACACACTCAGAGACAAATCCAGCCAATAGGTTTTTATATAGAAAAATATCTTTTCTTAGTTTATTTTAAGAACCACAGGTTCAAATTCTACATGTAATATCTCATTCGAAAGGTATTGCAGGTAAGTACTTTAGGAACTTCAAATCATCAAAATTGCATGTATACTTTTCAAGTTATTCGCAAATAGCTGTTTTAAAAGTGGACACTTAGTGCAATTTTCACAGTTCCTAGGGGAGGTAAGTATTTGTTAGTTTTACCAGGTAAGTAAGGCACTTACAGGGTTCAGTTCTTGGTCCAAGGTAGCCCACCGTTGGGGGTTCAGAGCAACCCCAAAGTCACCACACCAGCAGCTCAGGGCCGGTCAGGTGCAGAGTTCAAAGTGGTGCCCAAAACA
Source organism: Pleurodeles waltl (assembly GCF_031143425.1). Classification (NCBI taxonomy): domain Eukaryota; kingdom Metazoa; phylum Chordata; class Amphibia; order Caudata; family Salamandridae; genus Pleurodeles; species Pleurodeles waltl. The sequence goes on from NC_090451.1 coordinate 83,912,078, forward strand.
CATAGGCTAGAATGGAGAGAAGGGGGTGCCCCGGTTCCGGTCTGCTTGCAGGTAAGTACCCGCGTCTTCGGAGGGCAGACCAGGGGGGTTTTGTAGGACACCGGGGGGGACACAAGCCCACACAGAAATTTCACCCTCAGCAGCGCGGGGGCGGCCGGGTGCAGTGTAGAAAACCAGCGTCGGGTTCGCAATGTTAGTCTATGAGAGATCTCGGGATCTCTTCAGCGCCGCAGGCAGGCAAGGGGGGGGTTCCTCGGGGAAACCTCCACTTGGGCAAGGGAGAGGGACTCCTGGGGGTCACTTCTCCAGTGAAAGTCCGGTCCTTCAGGTCCTGGGGGCTGCGGGTGCAGGGTCTCTCCCAGGCGTCGGGACTTTAGGTTCAAAGAGTCGCGGTCAGGGGAAGCCTCGGGATTCCCTCTGCAGGCGGCGCTGTGGGGGCTCAGGGGGGACAGGTTTTGGTACTCACAGTATCAGAGTAGTCCTGGGGTCCCTCCTGAGGTGTCGGATCTCCACCAGCCGAGTCGGGGTCGCCGGGTGCAGGGTTGCAAGTTTCACGCTTCTTGCGGGGAGCTTGCAGGGTTCTTTAAAGCTGCTGGAAACAAAGTTGCAGCTTTTCTTGGAGCAGGTCCGCTGTCCTCGGGAGTTTCTTGTCTTTTCGAAGCAGGGGCAGTCCTCAGAGGATGTCGAGGTCGCTGGTCCCTTTGGAAGGCGTCGCTGGAGCAGGATCTTTGGAAGGCAGGAGACAGGCCGGTGAGTTTCTGGAGCCAAGGCAGTTGTCGTCTTCTGGTCTTCCGCTGCAGGGGTTTTCAGCTGGGCAGTCCTTCTTCTTGTAGTTGCAGGAATCTAATTTTCTAGGGTTCAGGGTAGCCCTTAAATACTAAATTTAAGGGCGTGTTTAGGTCTGGGGGGTTAGTAGCCAATGGCTACTAGCCCTGAGGGTGGGTACACCCTCTTTGTGCCTCCTCCCAAGGGGAGGGGGTCACAATCCTAACCCTATTGGGGGAATCCTCCATCTGCGAGATGGAGGATTTCTAAAAGTTAGAGTCACCTCAGCTCAGGACACCTTAGGGGCTGTCCTGACTGGCCAGTGACTCCTCCTTGTTTTTCTCATTATCTTCTCCGGCCTTGCCGCCAAAAGTGGGGGCCTGGCCGGAGGGGGCGGGCAACTCCACTAGCTGGAGTGTCCTGCTGGGTTGGCACAAAGGAGGTGAGCCTTTGAGGCTCACCGCTAGGTGTGACAATTCCTGCCTGGGGGAGGTGTTAGCATCTCCACCCAGTGCAGGCTTTGTTACTGGCCTCAGAGTGACAAAGGCACTCTCCCCATGGGGCCAGCAACATGTCTCGGTTTGTGGCAGGCTGCTAGAACTAGTCAGCCTACACAGACAGTCGGTTAAGTTTCAGGGGGCACCTCTAAGGTGCCCTCTGTGGTGTATTTTACAATAAAATGTACACTGGCATCAGTGTGCATTTATTGTGCTGAGAAGTTTGATACCAAACTTCCCAGTTTTCAGTGTAGCCATTATGGTGCTGTGGAGTTCGTGTAAAACAGACTCCCAGACCATATACTCTTATGGCTACCCTGCACTTACAATGTCTAAGGTTTTGCTTAGACACTGTAGGGGCACAGTGCTCATGCACTGGTACCCTCACCTATGGTATAGTGCACCCTGCCTTAGGGCTGTAAGGCCTGCTAGAGGGGTGTCTTACCTATACTGCATAGGCAGTGAGAGGCTGGCATGGCACCCTGAGGGGAGTGCCATGTCGACTTACTCATTTTGTTCTCACCAGCACACACAGGCTTGTAAGCAGTGTGTCTGTGCTGAGTGAGGGGTCTCTAGGGTGGCATAATACATGCTACAGCTCTTAGAGACCTTCCCTGGCATCAGGGCCCTTGGTACCAGAGGTACCAGTTACAAGGGACTTATCTGGATGCCAGGGTGTGCCAATTGTGGAAACAATGGTACATTTTAGGTGAAAGAACACTGGTGCTGGGGCCTGGTTAGCAGGGTCCCAGCACACTTCTCAGTCAAGTCAGCATCAGTATCAGGCAAAAAGTGGGGGGTAACTGCAACAGGGAGCCATTTCTTTACACAAGCCCCCCCCAGCCCACAGGCCAGGAGACTCAGCCAACGCTGGAAGAGTCTTCCTAGTCTGTCAGGCGAGGAAGAGTAGAGGAAATGGCTGGTTTGTTGCAGGGCCTACTCTGCCTTACATCCTCCTGTTCAGGTCATTCCCTCTGGGGAACTGACCCACTTCCACAGTGATAGGACCTAGTCTGAACTGCCTCTTGTCTGTGCTTTTTATGTCTTCACCCATTCTCTCTATTTTGAGGTCAGAGGTATCCACCTCTGCTAATCTTATCTTAGCCAGGGTCACCCCTAGCTTACCCAAAGAGGTTACCCAGAGCTGGAGTAACCCCACCATGACCAACAGGGTCAGGGGGCCTAACTTGTTATTTGGCATGGGGTCAGACCACCAGGCCAAGGATAGTGCAGCCATAAAGGCTAACACCCAGCAGAGGCCACTGACAGCTGTCAGTGCCCAGAACCACACCTTTAGCTCTTCACCTACAAGGGAAGGGGCTAAGTTACAGGCTTCTTTGGGTTCAGGGTGCCTGTCTGCTGTATTAGAGTGGGGGGTCACCACATCTTGTAGTAAACACCCTTCTTCCACTCTTTCTTCTGTTAGCTGAGGAGCCACCCACTCAGGCTTAACAGTTGCCTGACTAGCCAGGACTTCTTGTGGGTCAGGTTGGACTTTATCAGAGCCATTTTTGGAGTTCTCCCCTACTGGAGCAGAATCTCCTTGGCTTGCTGGAACCTTGGCTAAAGGTTGTCCACCTTTCCTACTCTGTTTCCTTTTCTTTTTCTTCTGGGGCCTACTTGCATTTACTGCAGAGGCAGGACTTCCAGAATCCTTGGGAGAGGACTGGCACTGGACCAGTTCCTCTCTTGGGCTCTGACTAACCTCTGGGTAGTCATTTCCAAGGAGACAATCAAGGGGGAGGTCTGTACTGACTACTACCCTTCTCCAGCTAAGAGTGCCACCCACTTCTATGGGTACTAAAGCCACAGGCCTCTTAGTGACCCTGTCTAGGCTAACTCTTACCCTGGCAGTCTCACCTGGGATGTACTGGTTTGAGAGCACCAGCCTGTCATGCACAATAGTGTGACTGGCACAAGTGTCTCTCAGGGCAGTGGTTGGGATTCCATTCACCAGTAGGTGGTGGAAGTGTCTACTTCCCTCTGGAATCTCCAACTCACCTGTTGGGCCCTGTTTCCAGTTGAAGGCTATGAAGACCTCCTCATCTGAGGAGTCATCTCCCATGGCTACACTGGTTACCCCTGGAATTTTGTTCTGGGGTTTGTTTTTGGGACAAGAAGTGTCCTTGGTGTGGTGCCCAGACTGTTTACAGTTGTGGCACCATGCCTTAGTGGCATCCCAGTTCTTACCCTGGTACCCACCTTTGTTTTGGGTTGTGTCTTGGGGCCCACCCACCTGTTCTGGTTTTTGGGGGCCTACAGAGGACTCTTTTTCTTTGTTTCTAGTGTCACCCACTTTCTCCTGGGGAGTTTTTGTAACCCCTTTCTTTTGGTCACCCCCAGTGGAAGTTTTGGTTACCCTAGTCTTGACCCAGTGGTCTGCCTTCTTTCCCAATTCTTGGGGAGAAATTGGACCTAGGTCTACCAGATACTGATGCAACTTTTCATTGAAGCAGTTACTTAAAATGTGTTCTTTCATAAACAAATTATAAAGCCCAACATAGTCACACACTTCATTTCCAGTTAACCAACCATCTAGTGTTTTTACTGAGTAGTCTACAAAGTCAACCCAGGTCTGGCTCGAGGATTTTTGAGCCCCCCTGAATCTAATTCTATACTCCTCAGTGGAGAATCCAAAGCCCTCAATCAGGGTACCCTTCATGAGGTCATAAGATTCTGCATCTTTTCCAGAGAGTGTGAGGAGTCTATCCCTACACTTTCCAGTGAACATTTCCCAAAGGAGAGCACCCCAGTGAGATCTGTTTACTTTTCTGGTTACACAAGCCCTCTCAAAAGCTGTGAACCATTTGGTGATGTCATCACCATCTTCATATTTTGTTACAATCCCTTTGGGGATTTTTAGGATGTCAGGAGAATCTCTGACCCTATTTAAGTTGCTGCCACCATCGATGGGACCTAGGCCCATCTCTTTTCTTTCCCTTTCTATGGCTAGGAGCTGTTTTTCCAAAGCCAATCTTTTGACCATCCTGGCTAACAGGGGGTCATCTTCACTGGAGTTATCCTCAGTGATTTCAGAGGTGTTGGTCTCTCCTGTGAGGGAACCAGCATCTCTGACTATTATTTTTGGAGTCAGGGTTTGAGGGACCCTGTTCTCCCTAGATAGGACTGGTAGGGGGGAATTTTCCTCCAAGTCACTATCCTCTTCCTCTGAGTTGTCACCCTCAGAGGGGTTGGCCTTTTCAAACTCTGCCAAAAGCTCCTGGAGCTGTATTTTGGTAGGTTTGGGGCCCATTGTTATTTTCTTTATTTTACAGAGTGACCTTAGCTCCCTCATCTTAAGATGGAGGTAAGGTGTGGTGTCGAGTTCCACCACAGTCACATCTGTGCTAGACATTTTGCTTCTAAAAGTTGGAATACTTTTTAAGAATCTACAACTGGTTCTAGAATCTAATTCAAACTTTTACAAACTTTTAAACTCTAAAAGAAATGCTAAACAGGATCTAACACAAGGCCCTAGCAGGTCTTTTAAGAATTTAGAAAACTTTTCAAATTGCAAAAATCAATTTCTAATGACAATTTTGGAATTTGTCGTGTGATCAGGTATTGGCTGAGTAGTCCAGCAAATGCAAAGTCTTGTACCCCACCGCTGATCCACCAATGTAGGAAGTTGGCTCTGTATGTGCTATTTCAAAGTAAGGAATAGCATGCACAGAGTCCAAGGGTTCCCCTTAGAGGTAAAATAGTGGTAAAAAGAGATAATACTAATGCTCTATTTTGTGGTAGTGTGGTCGAGCAGTAGGCTTATCCAAGGAGTAGTGTTAAGCATTTGTTGTACATACACATAGACAATAAATGAGGTACACACACTCAGAGACAAATCCAGCCAATAGGTTTTTATATAGAAAAATATATTTTCTTAGTTTATTTTAAGAACCACAGGTTCAAATTCTACATGTAATATCTCATTCGAAAGGTATTGCAGGTAAGTACTTTAGGAACTTCAAATCATCAAAATTGCATGTATACTTTTCAAGTTATTCGCAAATAGCTGTTTTAAAAGTGGACACTTAGTGCAATTTTCACAGTTCCTAGGGGAGGTAAGTATTTGTTAGTTTTACCAGGTAAGTAAGGCACTTACAGGGTTCAGTTCTTGGTCCAAGGTAGCCCACCGTTGGGGGTTCAGAGCAACCCCAAAGTCACCACACCAGCAGCTCAGGGCCGGTCAGGTGCAGAGTTCAAAGTGGTGCCCAAAACACATAGGCTAGAATGGAGAGAAGGGGGTGCCCTGGTTCCGGTCTGCTTGCAGGTAAGTACCCGCGTCTTCGGAGGGCAGACCAGGGGGGTTTTGTAGGACACCGGGGGGGACACAAGCCCACACAGAAATTTCACCCTCAGCAGCGCGGGGGCGGCCGGGTGCAGTGTAGAAAACCAGCGTCGGGTTCGCAATGTTAGTCTATGAGAGATCTCGGGATCTCTTCAGCGCCGCAGGCAGGCAAGGGGGGGGTTCCTCGGGGAAACCTCCACTTGGGCAAGGGAGAGGGACTCCTGGGGGTCACTTCTCCAGTGAAAGTCCGGTCCTTCAGGTCCTGGGGGCTGCGGGTGCAGGGTCTCTCCCAGGCGTCGGGACTTTAGGTTCAAAGAGTCGCGGTCAGGGGAAGCCTCGGGATTCCCTCTGCAGGCGGCGCTGTGGGGGCTCAGGGGGGACAGGTTTTGGTACTCACAGTATCAGAGTAGTCCTGGGGTCCCTCCTGAGGTGTCGGATCTCCACCAGCCGAGTCGGGGTCGCCGGGTGCAGGGTTGCAAGTTTCACGCTTCTTGCGGGGAGCTTGCAGGGTTCTTTAAAGCTGCTGGAAACAAAGTTGCAGCTTTTCTTGGAGCAGGTCCGCTGTCCTCGGGAGTTTCTTGTCTTTTCGAAGCAGGGGCAGTCCTCAGAGGATGTCGAGGTCGCTGGTCCCTTTGGAAGGCGTCGCTGGAGCAGGATCTTTGGAAGGCAGGAGACAGGCCGGTGAGTTTCTGGAGCCAAGGCAGTTGTCGTCTTCTGGTCTTCCGCTGCAGGGGTTTTCAGCTGGGCAGTCCTTCTTCTTGTAGTTGCAGGAATCTAATTTTCTAGGGTTCAGGGTAGCCCTTAAATACTAAATTTAAGGGCGTGTTTAGGTCTGGGGGGTTAGTAGCCAATGGCTACTAGCCCTGAGGGTGGGTACACCCTCTTTGTGCCTCCTCCCAAGGGGAGGGGGTCACAATCCTAACCCTATTGGGGGAATCCTCCATCTGCGAGATGGAGGATTTCTAAAAGTTAGAGTCACCTCAGCTCAGGACACCTTAGGGGCTGTCCTGACTGGCCAGTGACTCCTCCTTGTTTTTCTCATTATCTTCTCCGGCCTTGCCGCCAAAAGTGGGGGCCTGGCCGGAGGGGGCGGGCAACTCCACTAGCTGGAGTGTCCTGCTGGGTTGGCACAAAGGAGGTGAGCCTTTGAGGCTCACCGCTAGGTGTGACAATTCCTGCCTGGGGGAGGTGTTAGCATCTCCACCCAGTGCAGGCTTTGTTACTGGCCTCAGAGTGACAAAGGCACTCTCCCCATGGGGCCAGCAACATGTCTCGGTTTGTGGCAGGCTGCTAGAACTAGTCAGCCTACACAGACAGTCGGTTAAGTTTCAGGGGGCACCTCTAAGGTGCCCTCTGTGGTGTATTTTACAATAAAATGTACACTGGCATCAGTGTGCATTTATTGTGCTGAGAAGTTTGATACCAAACTTCCCAGTTTTCAGTGTAGCCATTATGGTGCTGTGGAGTTCGTGTAAAACAGACTCCCAGACCATATACTCTTATGGCTACCCTGCACTTACAATGTCTAAGGTTTTGCTTAGACACTGTAGGGGCACAGTGCTCATGCACTGGTACCCTCACCTATGGTATAGTGCACCCTGCCTTAGGGCTGTAAGGCCTGCTAGAGGGGTGTCTTACCTATACTGCATAGGCAGTGAGAGGCTGGCATGGCACCCTGAGGGGAGTGCCATGTCGACTTACTCATTTTGTTCTCACCAGCACACACAGGCTTGTAAGCAGTGTGTCTGTGCTGAGTGAGGGGTCTCTAGGGTGGCATAATACATGCTACAGCTCTTAGAGACCTTCCCTGGCATCAGGGCCCTTGGTACCAGAGGTACCAGTTACAAGGGACTTATCTGGATGCCAGGGTGTGCCAATTGTGGAAACAATGGTACATTTTAGGTGAAAGAACACTGGTGCTGGGGCCTGGTTAGCAGGGTCCCAGCACACTTCTCAGTCAAGTCAGCATCAGTATCAGGCAAAAAGTGGGGGGTAACTGCAACAGGGAGCCATTTCTTTACAATGTCTAACAGTCAAACTTTGATATCACTTGTTGCATTACTTCCAGCAACTGTGTGTTCCACTTCTCATACAGGTAGCCTAGCCATTGTCACCATGGAAAGGACACTAGAGACTGCCACTACCCTTCTGGATAAAGGCCTCTGTGAGGAATTCACCCATAGATGTGTGGACATTGAGGACAAAGCTGGCCCATCAGGAAAACCTGGTCAGTCAACAACTGTCAACCTCACCCTGTCCATATCGACTCCTCCCAGCCCTGTTGCTTCAACATCACAGGCAACCATTTGCCCACAAAACTGTGTTCCAAGGACAGTGTCTACCATCTTGTGTCCTCCAGTACAGCAGAGTCTCCTGTTCTAAACCCTGACAATGAGGGACCTGGCACCAGTGGGAGTGGGCCAACTGTGCCAGGGGCACAGGGACGTGGGGGTAAGATGCGTGGGAGCAATGGCATGGGCCAGAGGATGGAGGCTCCTAGGGATACAACTGGCCAGGACACCATCTCCCAAGTCTTTGAAGCTTACCAACAATCCCAAGGCCTGATGGCCAGGTACTTACCATGATGGGGGAGATCAAGCAGCTGTAGAGGGACAGCCACCAAGAAGTCATGCATCACTAGCAGGCCCAAAATGCCCACTTGGCTTCCATTGCAGGGGCGCTGAGAGACATGAATACCATCCTGAGTAGGTTTTGTACCCAACGGCTGGCCCCTTCCACTAGCAATAAGAAATCAGCCCCTTCTACGTCTGCGACTGCTAGTAGAATGGAGCCCTGCCGGGGGAAGGATATGCCTCAGACACCCCTGCCTCTGTAGCTGAACATGGTGCACTATAATTAGATAGTATACGTAAGTAGGATAAATAGGCTAAGATTGAGTTTAGTAGCCATTATTTGTGAAGCTTAGGTAACTGTAGTACATTGAAGGTACTTAGAATTAGAAATTAACACATGTGTGAATTAAAACTCGGGGATTTGCTAGTCTGTTTTCTATCTCTACTAAAGTCATTAGGAAAAATAGACAGACGCTACTATTGAGTAGTTCGTTTTCGTTATTTAGTTCACTGTTAGAAATAGTATAAATACTGATCTTTTACCCTATAACAAACCATGAGGCAAGGAATATACGTTAATATTTGGATCTTTGTTAGGTTAGGGAGTTTAAGACACTGACAGTATGGAATTTTATATATTAGTAATAGATATTTATATATTATATAATATCAATCAATACTCTATTGCATGTATCAAGGTGCATTACATAGACTCCAATAGCTGCAGGACATTTAATTTGTCGGTTGCGCATTATCAGTGTACTCGCTTGATGTCAGATATTCTCGGACTGGTGTAGTCCGCTTTTCAGCTTTACTCTTATTATTGAGAAAAACGGACGCTCTTACAGAGCAGTCCGTCTTTGATGTTTAGCAGGAGAATGGCGATATAAAACGCCGGGAGCAGCTAAGCGTCGGCTTCGATGAAATACGAGTCGATTGCATACTCGCGTTCCTAAGAGATATATAAACAGAAATACTGTGAGCATTCTAACAAGATTCAAATCAATGTAATGAACACGATATATTCAGGTATAATATTTTTAGTATATAATTATATTCAATTCCTCCAGGGCAGAGTATCAAAAAGGAGACAGTCTATTACGAGTTATCTGGTATGGAATAAGTGAATATTTTTTCAGGTAGGGTTTAAACTAATCTCTAGTTCACATGACTCACGAGGTCTAAGGAGCTAAAAGGGATATACAAGCACAATCACTGAGGTGATTGCATATTTGTAAATAATTGGCACATAAAAGGTGGTGTGTTAACGTGCACTCAGGGAAATTTTAGCACATGACTGTGAGGAGAATTAAGATTCATAATAATTCTTTGGGTATAATTGAGATTTAAATTTTGGATTCCCACTACATACTTCTCATATATGTTTACAATTATATCTAATCACATTTAATTATATTTAATTATATGCAATTAGGCATTAATTTATTTTATTGTATTACAATAGTACATAAATATGTATTGTTATAGGAGGTCCTGATGAAATCCAAGGGTACTCCCAGGATGAAACACGTGTTGGCAACGGAACAACAGGACGGACACATTACAAGAGGATAAAATTTGGGACGGACTCTGACTTTGTGGATAATATGCAAGGATCAATTTAAGATGGACTTTAATTTCATGGACAATTGAGACTATCAATTAACATATTTGCATTTTTGATTGTTGATAATGAATTTTTTGGTTATGTATATAATATTGTCGATTATATTAAATATGATAATTTAGGTAGTGATAACAAATCTTTTTTATAGGTACAGATTAACATGTTGTGTTAAATTACACGTGTGCGAACATTTAGTTTCGTGTTGTGGTAACCCTGTGTTACTGTTTTGGGGAGATTGGAGGGTATAGCCCCAATGTTTGGCACCGTGTATTGCAAATAATATTTGGAGATTTGGATTTAGGAGAGTAGGAGCGCTGTGACACTTTAGTTTTACCCCCACAATATATTTTTGACTCTGTAGCTGAAGCTCTTCCCCCTTCCCTGCAAATGCAGACGTCCCCCAAACATCCAGGAGGAGCACATGCCAAGCCAAATCCGCTGCCAGGAATTGAACCTCTACTGATTGGTTCCCCTTGTGTGGCACAGATACACCCTGTTAACTGTTATGAAACCTATTTCCATTTCCCTATTTGTACAAGGACACTGGACTTGTGTCCCCAAATGTTGTAGCAGCTACCCTGATTTCATTCACCATGACTGAACCCTTCACTGTTTACCTTGTGTTACACAGGATCCAATTCACTCATTTTGCTGTGACCTCCTCAATAAATGCAACTTAACCACAGATCATGTGTGAGAGTAATTTATCAACCATATTTCACTGTCAACTATAACATCTCTTGCATAAAAACATTTCTCTCTAACGTAAAACATTTGTTAAGTTCCATCTCACATGTACTATTTAATCAGGCTAGATTTGCAGTGCCTCATAATAAAAGACATAACTCAAATCACTGTTATTGAACTTTCCGAGATATAGGTTGGGAGAATGACAGTGAAGTACTGCTGCTCACTTCAGTGTTTCAGCATAGATGTCAATCACTAGCACCCCATAGACTTCTGAAGTTAGGGACATGACAGTCTTTCACAATACCAATAGGCAAACATATTGGTTCAATGCTTCGTCAGCTAAAGTATTATCACATACCCATAACATAGATCCCAAATGACCATACCCATTGAAACAGACAGAGGCCAGTACAAATGCGCCCAGTCATTGAACTTTCCACTTACCATGGTCAGGTATCAGTAAACATGCTACTCACCTATGTCAGTCTTGATACACATGCACAGTGGCCTGCAGTGAGGAAACACACTGACAGCTACATACAAGTTAGTTATTACCAACACAACCCATTCTGATGGTTGAGGGTATGGATATCAAGGAATGACATGTGTCAGAAACACAAGACCACACACATGGCACCATTGGGCCCACTTCCCATGGCAAACATGTCTGCAGTGTGGAATAGGACACTACCACCCCACTGTCCTTACAGTCTGGGCATGGAACTCACACACCACACATTTCATGCCTGACAGTACCTGGTTAAATCCATGTTCCCCTCACATGTCAGTCTGTAAATCCCACCTGCCTGTGACACTGTATGATATTGCCAAATCTGGATGACCTTGTGAAGTAAATTTGCAAAATATAAATGTCAAACATAAGGTGTAGTCTGCATTGAAACAAAAACATTACACAGCCAATTCCTATATACAATGGTAACTCTGACTGTGCATTGTGATAAACTTAGACTATGTTGATCAAAAAGCTGCACACTATTCCATGTAATATTCTGCATGCACATCTGAGTTATGGGCTTTAAAACCTACTTATGGCCTCTCCGACGGTCATACTAAGACCATCATCAAGCATTCCCAATCTCACCAATACCCAGTCAGGTGAAGTATTGCATGATGGGATCAGCCCTGACATCTCCAGCTTCATCCTCATAATACTCATCCTCACTTGGCAAATCTGCTGGCTCCCCTTCATCTGGTTCAAATGAGATTTTGGGCCTGATTTATACTTTTTGCTGCAAAAGTACACAAACGCAGTTTTGCGGCATAAAGTATAGCACCGACTTGCGCAATTCCACAGTGCCAGCTGGAAACCATATTAAAGGAATGGCACAAGCTGGAGCTAAACTTGGGCTAGCGTCTTCAAAAAAGATGCTGACCAGGTGGGGGTGGCGGGTGGGAAGGAGGGGGTTCTAACCAGACGAGCGCCATTTCCTGGCACAGAACCACCAAAAACATGACTCCTGTCTTAGGAAAGACAGGAGTCATGTCCACCACCCCAATGACCAGCACAGGGGACAAGTGTCCCCTGGGCACGGCCATTGCATCCTGTGCCATGCAGTGGGCCCCAAGTTAGAGTCCCCGATGGCAAAAAAAATAAAAAATACTTATCCTACTTACCTGGGATGGGGTCCCCCATCCTCTGGTGTCCCTCTGGTATCGGTGGGGTTGTTCCTAGGGCTTGGGGAGGGCACCTGTGGACCCATTCCATGGTATTTAACCATGGAAATGGGTCCACAGGTCCCCTAACGCCTGGTCTGACCCAGGCGTTAAATAATGGTGCAAAGCAAGCTGTGCACCATTAGTTAGCCCCTCCTCCCACACGTACGTCATTTTAGTATGAGGGGATAAATATGGTGCTATGGGGATAGCACCATTTTTTAGATGGGAACATCTACCTTGCATCTCATTGGCGCAAGGTAGGTGAACGCATCCAAGAAATGGTGCAAGCTCCTATATTTTGACGTTAGACATGTCTAATGTCAAAATATGATTATGGAGTTAGTTTTGTGTAAACAAAAATGACGCAAATTTGGCGAAACAGAGTATAAATATGCCCTTGACATCTCAGTGTGAGGTTGTGGAGTATGCAGCAGGCCACAATAATTTGACATATTTTGGTGGGTGAGTAGAGGAGGGCTCTACCAGACTTATCGATGCTACAGAGTCTTACCTTCAGGAGCCCAAAAGTACGCTCCACGACATGCCTTGTCCTTCCATGGGCCTGATAAAAGCAGACTTCCCCTGGCGTGATTGGGTTCCTCACTGGTGTCAACAACCATGGACGGTTTGGGTAACCTGAGTCCCCTGTAAAGTAGAGTTTAGAAAGACAAACATAAGTAACGGACATCGACACATTTGATAGCAGATAAATGTTACAGACACATGACATATGTGACTTACCAACCAGCCAGGCCTTCTCTGTGTATTGTTGTGTCACCAACAGTAGGATATTGCTGTTCCGCACAATGAAGGAATCATGGACTGACCCCCGGGTACCTTGCACAAACTTGTGAAATGTAGAGGTCCGCCAAACAGGCCATTTGGACATTAATGGAGTGGACGTTTTTCCTGTTCTTATACACACCTGTTCATTGGCGTTTGGGGGAACCAAGGCTACATGGGTGCCATCTATGGCTCCAACCACATGTGGAATGTGCCCCAAAGCATAAAAATCAGCCTTCACATGGGCCAAACTTTCACGTTGTGGAAATCTGATGTAGCTGTCCAGGTGTTTCAACAATGCAGACAGTACAGCCTTCAAGACCAGACTGAACATAGGCTGAGACATCCCTATAGTAAGGGCCACTGTATTTTGAAAGGACCCTGTGGCCAGGAAGTGCAGCACTGACATAATTTGTACAGTGGGTGCTATGCTGTAGGGATTACAAATGGCAGGCATCAGATCTGGCTACAATTGACGACAGAGATCCATGACTGTATGCCTATCCAGGTGGTAGATTTGAATCACATGTTGCTCCTCCATGGTTTGCAGGTCTGCTAGGGGACGGTACACTGGAGGTTCTCTCACTCTTCTCATGCCAGGGTAACTATGGGGGTGCAAACCAGAATGCATGTGTATCACTCTTTCTGTACATTGTAAGTATGATTACACCTGTATCACATATAATGCTATAAAATGTCACATGGAGCTGTTAAAACTTGTATACAGAACATACCTCAGCAAATAATGGCGTATTACTGCATTCACATCCCCTTTCATCTATCATGTGTTAGAAATGGAGAAGCATGTCACTGACAGTCTATGTGACAATCACATTCTTAACATGTCGCACAAATATAGTTCACATATATCATATTTCAGATAGTCATTGCTCTGCTGACTATGCTACTACATGTAAATTACTCAATACACATCAATTTTACATCCTGTACATAATACATGCACATTTCTACATGTTTGCTCAAAGCCAGCAGTGAACACATTGTGGTAGATATGTTTCACAAATTGTGACACAACTTTTAGGTACTTTGTCATTCATATATGAGCCTTAAAATGGCAGCTGCCTGACCTACTGTACTGGACAATATGAAGTGACCTAATTCCGAAGGCGTATGTCGTCATGGCAGTAGGCGGATACAACCTTGCTGGACATTGCCACTGGAACACATTGCTGCTTTTGGCGGTCTTGGGCCAATGGCGATGTCTGCTGTGGTGACGATATTTTACATGGAGGACATTGCTCTGCTGCGAGCAAGACCTCCACGACCTGAGCTTCTGTGTACTGCCTTTGAGAGCAATCATGCCATGTCCTACAAGTGATAGGGCTCCTGCCTTCTCCCCGGAAGAGCTTGAGAAGCTTGTGGAGGAGGTCCTACCCTGTAGGAACAGCTCTATGGTGCACCAGAGGAACAGGTAATTGTAATGCAATTGCAATGTTTGAAGGTTTAAGTGTATGATTATCTCCAAGAAATAGGATTGTGATAATATGTGTGGGTAGATGGGCAGGTGCATGTGTACAGATAGATTGTGCATCCTGAGATATAGTAGAGATTGTATTAAGTATGTACCCTGACCCAACTGCAGACTGTATATACCCTGTTTAGAGAAATGCTTATGGTCTGGTCACATGTTTCAAGGTGACACCTGGTGCTGGATATGCATGCTGTATGCCTGTCTCAACATAATACATGGCCTGACTGCAGATGGTTATCCCTCTTTGAAGGGGATGTTGAAGGCGGTCTGAGTATGACTAGTTGTACCAACTAGTATTTTCTCTCTACTTGTTTTGGTATTGAGTATGTGGGCATGACAATCTTTTCTTTTATGTGTCACCCATGCAGGACAATGCCCATCAGAAAAAGGGGATTTGGCATGCCATCACCAAGAAAATGTGGATCCTGGGGGTCCACAGCAGGCAGAGCACCCACTGTAGGAAGCAGTGGGAGGACCTGAGACACTGGGCCCAGAAGACCGAAGAGGCCCAGCTAGGGATGTCGTCCCAAGGAGAACGGGGTGCCTGTCGGACCTTGACGCCCCCTAGTGGCCCGCACATTGGTGGTGGCCTACTCAGCATTGGATGGGCATTTGAGAGCAGCACAGCAGCCACAAGGTAGCAGGTACAGACTTACACATTTTCATCCCTTTACCAGGTAAGTGTATGACGTGAAAGAGTCTAAGCTGTGACAATGTGGTAAGTGCAAAGGGTCAAACATCTCAAAGGAACACATTGATGTACAGTCCCCAACATTGATACACAGGTGTCCACATACTAATTTGCATAGGGGCAAATTACTCTCCTTTGTTGTCCCCTCTGTACAGAAGCATATGATAATGCACATGTGACTGTGTCATCTGTATACCACTATACAGCATTTTATACCCTACTGGTTGTTCCTTTCCACCTGCAGGTCTATACTCTCAATATCATGATGGTAAGTTGTCCAGGTCCCTGCTCTCTATCCATTCCAATGACCCTTGATCCATGTCGATGTGCAACATAGTCTGACAATTTTAAGTCATTCCTACTTTTCAAAATAATTCTGATGACTGACAGCTTCATGTGAGGCTGTGATATACATCTGACATTTCACATGTCATCCATGCAAAACCTATTACGACCTGTTACAAGTTGAACCCCCTCTTGGTAAGTGAGGGATGTAACAGGCCTCTGTAAGGTGTCATCTGAGTGGACATCCTACATATTGGTAACCATGGAGGTATTGCTAGGCTATTGAATCACATACATTGGTGTTAGAGCAATGAATGCTAGTACCATGTTGAAGTTCTGTAGGTGGGAACTGGCTTCACAACTTTTTTCATTAGCCATAGTGTTGCAGACATATTAAATAGGCCAAGCCAATTTATTCACAGTTATAATCTTAACTGGTTCTTACCAACATCATGTGTACAATGAAAGGTTCTGTCATGAATGCACATTGTCATGAGTTATCAACTTACTTTCTGCTGCTCTTTTGGATATGTTTGGACTTTTTGTTACATGGAAACCTATTGTTTGCACAGACACCAATGTGGTGCAGGTGTGGTAGTTGACAAACACATGTGAGCGGAATGGTATGTGTATTCTGGCATTTGGCTTGCATCATGGTGGGTGTAGCTGTCAATGTAACCTCAGATGTATTTTGTGTCTCTGAGTTGTTCCCAAACAGATGTAAGGCTGGTCATGTCTGATAGTGATGTTCCACAAAGTAAGCATCATCCTTTCTTACATCACTATTGGTACATGTGTAGGTAACATGTGTTCTGACTCTTTCATCATCTAACATTTGCTTATGCCAAAAAGAGTAGTTGCATGTTTGGGAATTTCCATTGCGAAGGTTGTGAACTCAGTTACATGTAGTGGGTATGGCTTGTATGCAACATGGTGTCTTGTATTTACTATACCATGGGTTTCCTTGCCTGGCACATGACATCACGCCAAATTGTTAGTATGTGTTGAGTTTGTGCATGTCATAGGTGGATATAAATGTTACCCCTATTTCCCATAGCTTGTTTGTTGGTTGACTATGTTCCTGTGGCTAGGGACCCAGTATTATTAGGCCAAGTCACCTTGTCATAGAATGGTTAGTGGGGTAGCTCTACTGATATAATGGTATTGTTGCTGGTTTGTGACGATGTTATTATTGAGGGATGTACATTATATTTTGTTGTGACATGATGTTGGAACTAAACATGTACTACCTGGGGGTGTTGTACAACTTGATGTGATGTTACCGATGTGTACAATGAGATGTAAGTGGTATGTAAAGAATGTGATGACCCTACCTCACTTTCGGTATTCCAGCATCAGCAGATGAAGGATACTGGGCACAGCCGAGTGGGGAAGCTGCTGGCCACGGAACCTCCAGTCATGAGAACACCAACACCGAGGGACCAAGTGGCCTGGAGGGCAAGAGGAATGCCACAGGGGAAACTGGATCTAGTTAATCATCTTCAAAATCCTCCTCCAGTGGGCACTGCTTGGGGATGACGGACTCCTCTGGGACCACCCCAGCACCATCTCTGTCCACCATCCCCCTTTCTATCACTGCCCTCCCTGTAGCTCCCCACCCAGTTGGCCGTGCCTGCTCACCCAAGAGGGTGGGCGTGTCCTTTGTCACAGGCACCTTAGCCCCTGTTAGCCCTGTTGCCCTCAGTGAGGAGGCAATTGACCTACTGAGATCTATCTCTGTGGGTCAGTCGACCATTCTGAATGCCATCCAGGGACTCACAACTCAGATATAACAGAGTAATGCATTCCTGGAGGACATTCACTGTACACTGGCTGGCCTACAGAGATCATTTCAGGCTCTGGCCTCCGCACTGACGGCAGCCAGCCACTCTTTGTCTACAGTCCCCCCTCCACCTTCCTCTTCCCAATCCCCCTTCCCCAACCCAGCCATAGCACACAGACAGGCATGCATCCAACTCAACAAGGGTAGTGCACACAAATCAAAGCACCACAAGACACACCACCGGCATACACACAAGCAGCATACACCTGCACACACAGCAACAGTCACAACCTGCCCTGACACCCCACCACCCTCAGCATCACAGACGCCACACCTGACACACCTGCAGATACCACACCAACATTCACAGATCCAGCCACCACACCCATCCTACCTGCAGACAGCACCCCAGCAAACCGTCAGACATCCACCCCAGTCACCACACCTGCAGACACCACAACCACTGACACGCCTACATGTAGCACATACATCATACCTGCAGTAATCACGCCAACAGACAACCACCCACCAGGGCATCCCCCAGCACCTCCACGCCCCTCAGCCCAAGACACATAAACACCCTCACTCACTCACCCAACAGACACTCGCAAGCATACCTCTCTCAAACACGCACCCAAGACATCCACACCAACACCTCCCACAGGCACTCCCTCTTCCTCCACACCCAAACCCTTTTGTTATGGCCGTCCCGTGTGTGCAAAAAAGCTTTCCTCTTGGAGTATGACCTTTTCCCTACTCCTCCACCATGACACCCCTAGACAATCGGGTTCCCTCCCCAAGGCCATCCCTTCCACCTCCAAGGCCTCCCCTACCCCGCTTCCAGTACCCAGCCCCTCCCCATAAAAAAGTCCACCCCTCCCAAGAAGACCCAACCCTCCCTCAAACCAAAACCAAATTTCCCCACCCAAGCCTAAACCCAACCCCCCGCCCAGCCACCATCCCCCAGATCATCCCTGCGGTCCCTGTCGGCCCCACTGATGCCCCTGCCTGTGGAGGTTACATGGCAGTCAGGCGTCAAGTTGGGGCACCATATAGGTGGTCATTCCGACCTAGGCGGGCGGCGGTTGCCGCCCGCCCGTCGGAAGCCGCCTGAATACCGCCCCGCGGTCAATAGACCGCGAGGGGTATTCTGACTTTCCCGCTGGGCCGGCGGGCGATCTGAATCAGATCGCCCGCCGGCCCAGCGGGAAAGCGCCTTCCACAAGGAAGCCGGCTCGGAATCGAGCCGGCGGAGTGGAAGGCGTGCGACGGGTGCAGCAGCACCCGTCGCGCTTTTCAGTGTCTGCATCGCAGACACTGAAAAGCCTAGTTGGGCCCTGTTAGGGGGCCCCTGCAGTGCCCATGCCATGGGCATGGGCACTGCAGGGGCCCCCAGGGGCCCCAAGACGCCCGTTCCCGCCGGCCAGGTTCTGGCGGTAAGAACCGCCAGAGCCAGGCCGGCGGGAAGGGGGTCGGAATCCCCATGGCGGCGCAGCATGCTGCGCCGCCATGGAGGATTCCCCAGGGCAGCGGGAAACTGGCGGGAGACCGCCAGTTTTCCCTGTCTGACCGCGGCGTTAGCGCCGCGGTCAGAATGCCCTTAGGGGCACCGCCGGCCTGTCGGCGGTGCTCCCGCGCCCCTTGGCCCTGGCGGATTGTATCCGCCAGGGTCAGAATGAGGGCCATAGTGTCTTTGGCACAACGCTTTGTTTCTATTTTAGACTGGCCAATGGCCTTGAACTTTTCTATTTGATATTTATAATAATATATTCAGTCCAACCAATTGTTGGTTTACTGGTTACATCTTTGCCCTGCTTTTCCTTTGCTAGGTTTGAGTTGTTCTTGCCTGATATTTGTTATGTGTGAGTGTGTGTGTATGTGTGTGGTGCTTGTGCTTCCTGTATTGTTTGGGCAGTGTGTGAGGGTGTGTGCAGTGCTTTTGTTCCCCAGGGATATGCTGTGTGTTGTGTGATGGGCATGTGTATGTTGCAGACATGTTGTTGTGATGGTATTGTGTGGTGTTTGAGTTGACATGTGTTTGTTGTGGTGTGTGGCTTTGTGTGCTTTGACTGTGTGAGTGTGTATGTATTGTGCATGGTATGATGTGCTCTGTGTGTGATGTGTGTGTTGATTGCTAAGTTGTATAATTGTGTAATTGTGTGTGTTTGTTCCCTGTTGGATGTACATTGTGTTGTATGTGTGATGAGTCCCCGTCCAGTGTCGGTTGTGAAGATTCCGTTGTCTTTCGGCGAGCAGGAGCAGCGGGATGATATCAAGTTGTGGTTCCACGGCAGCTACAGACGAGTATGGCTTCCTGGAGGTGAGTGTCTCCTTTTCTACAATTCGTTCACGTCTGGGTTTCCATGGTGGTCCGACCGCGGCAGAAATGTTGGCAGTGTGCAACCTCATAATACGCCAGATGAACACTTGGTCTCTGCCGACCTACTGGTGCCTTCAATCGTCCTCGCAGTCTGACCGCACTGCCGGTGCTTTGACTGTATTCTGTTTGCATCACCGCCAAAGTCATAATTTGGCATCCCTCTCCTCCAGCCTGTTAGCGGTCTGACCACCACTGCCTACGTAGCAGTCCTCGGACCGCCAAACTCATAATGAGGCCCAGAGTGTAGCTCCCTTGACAAGATGAACAAGTAGAAAAGGAATTGAAAGCATGCCACGTCTGCAATTTTCTATACCCCAAAGTGACTCAGCACTCAGTGTCTATGTCTGACCTTCCTGCCCATGACTGCAAGAGAGTCACAGTTGACTTCCTTGGACCATCAGAAGATGTTCAGCATCTCATGGTAGTCATAGACGAATATTCCAGTTTTTATTTGGTGGAAACACTGTCCTCAACAACTCATGATAAAGTCATAGAAAGGCTTGATGACATCTTTTCAACCTCGGGTATCCATGAGATCCTCAAAACTGATAATGGCCCACGCTTAAACAGCAATGAGTTCAAAGACTTTCTTGTACCATTCACTGTCAAACACCAGAAGAATACACTGCTCTGGCCCCAAGCCAATGGCATAGTCAAAAGGTTTATGGGCACCCTAAAAAGAGTAATTCAACAAGCATCCATGAAAGGAATTGATTAGAGCCAAGCTATATGCAAGGCCCTCTGGGCATATTGATTAAATCCTCACTTTACAACAGGTGAGAGCCCAGCTACCTTGATGTTTGGGAGAGCCATCATAACAAAACTATCTCAATGAACAGCAGATCATTTAGTGAATGCTAACAGACTACATGACACCGACGCTACTCATAAGAGCAAAATAAAAGCATGTGCTGATCAGCGACAAGACGCCCAGGAAACAGTCTTTGACAAAGGAGAACTGGGTACTGGTAAAGCAGAAACAAGAATGTAAGAAGGACACTCCTTTTGCCTCTGTCCCGTTACAGGTGGTGGCGTGCAAGGGACACATGGTGACAGCGCATCATCCTGTGAATTCCATCACCCGGGACACATCACACTTAAAACACCTACCTCAACACTCACCAGCTCCTGCAACAATGGTAGAGGCGACCACACCTGCAGGTCCAGCTCCTTAGCCTGAGCCTGTACAGCCACTGTCGGATACGGATGGACCTCGATCACCTCAAATCACACGAGCCAGCAGACAAGCGCAGGGTCCTTGCAGACTGATTGAGGAGATGGTTTACTGACAAAATATCAAAACCTTAAATATTGTGATACAGAAAGATTGTGTTAAAAATATTGAGAACAAAAATATTGTTTTCCTATACTTATAATTGAAAATACTGAAAATAATATTGTTTTGCACTAATATCGAAAAATCTAAACAAAAATATTGAATTTTAAAATATATATAGTTAAAAATAGTAAACATTAAAAATATTAACACGTGTAACAGTAATATAATGTAAATCAAATGTATTTAAACAATATAAAAAATATAAATATATACTCATGTAAACAAACACACACATTTATGTGTAAGTTTATTTGCACATATATAATGTAAAACTACTAAAATAATAATTTTAATTTATATTATGGTCTAATATTTTTTAATTTATGTATATATATGTTCGCCCAGCTGTTCCCAAAATACAGAGGTTCTTTACGTGGCAGTCTGATACTGGATTCGGGAATTCCATAAATAATGCAAAAACATTTCCTTACAATAAAAGAAAAGGTCAGGACACTTCCAGCCAGTTGCAAAATGTTTACTGTCACACAGAACGTTCCTCCCAACGTGTTTCAGCTGTAGCCTTGCTGAAACACGTTGGGAGGAACGTTCTGTGTGACAGTAAACATTTTGAAACTGGCTGGAAGTGTCCTGACCTTTTCTTTTATTGTAAGGAAATGTTTTTGCATATATATATATGTATATATGTATTACTTTAAAAACTGTAACAAATAGGCTGTAAAATTTTAGAAAACATATCAATTTAATTACACATAAAAAAGTAAACAATATAAAAATAGATTTTACTAAAAAATATATATTACAAATATTACTAATAAAAGATCATTTAAAATACACAGAAACATAAAAATAATAAGTAATCAATATAAACAAAACTATATATTTCAAGGAATAATACATTAATACATATAATATTCCCACTCCACTCTGTGCAACAGTAATAAAGGTTTTGGACTTAGGAGCCGTACAATTTACTATTCCACTCCAGTCTGTGCAACAATAGGGAAAGTGTTGGACTCAGGAGAAATAAAATGTGCTATTTCCACTGCAGTGTGTGCAGTAGTAGGAAAAACATTGGATTAAGGAGGGGTAAATTTACTATTCCCACTCCATTCTGTGTAACTTTAGGAAAAGCATTGGACTAAGAAGAGGTAAAATTTACTATTCCCTCTCCAGTCTGTGCAGCAGTAGTGAAAGCGTTGGACTCAGGAGGGGTTACATTTACTATTCCCACTCCAGTATCTGCAACAGTAGGGAAAGTGTTGAGCTCCGGGGAGGGCGGTGAGAGGGGTAGAATTTACTATTCCCACTCCAGTCACTGCAACAGTAGGGAAAGTGTTGGACTCAGGAGGGGTAACATTTACTATTCCCCCTCCAGTATGTGCAACAGTAGGGAAAGTGTTGGACTCAGGGATGGGTAAAATGTACTATTCACACTGCAGTCACTGCAACAGTAGGGAAAGCGTTGGATTCATGGGAGTTCAAATTTACTATTCTCACTCCAGTTGGTGCAACAGTAGGGAGGGAAAGAACTACATTTCAAACACACATCTTATTTTAATACAATTATTATCATCATACAATTTTAAAACTATTAACATAAAATTAAATATATACATTAAAAGAACAATTAAAATAATTATCATTCTTTAATAATTAATATAAGAAAAAAGTTATTTAATAATGACTTCAATACATTCCCACACTATAGTAGCACATTAAACATATATCTAAATTTAAAAATTATAATAATTAAACAAGTTACATAATTAACAATTAATTATAAATAAATTATTTATAATTACTCAATTATTATTTAACTTTCTGCCCTAAACCCCTTACAAACCCAACAAACTGCACCTAAAATGTAAATTAAACAATTATAATAATTACACAATTTATACATAACAGTTATTTAAAAATAATTAATTAATCATGTATTAATCAACTTTCCATCCTATACCCCTACATAAAATTCTGCACCTAAAATATAACCTACAAAATATTATTTGCACAATTTACATATTTAATAATCAAATAAATAATTAATATTAATAAAGAAATATAAATTCATTTACTTAATTATCTTCCTACCCTGTACTGCTACAAACCTCACAACCCACTACAACACTATAAATTACTATTTTACAATTAAATTAAAAATATGAACAACTTAAAATTACAAACTATATTTAAAAACATTAACAATAATTATACAAACAATATAAAAGACAAAAATAAAAATATTATTTAAACACGTAAAGAAACTTAAAAAAACAATATTTCTTACATTAAAACATCAATATTTTTGTCAACGATATTTTTGCTCATGATATTTCTGTGTCACAATATTTAGCACTCAATATTTCTTCAACTCGATATTTTTAAAATTATATTTTGTCCGAACATATGAGGAGATGTGATTTCAGATGATGCCTGCCGCTTTTTATTTAACAAAGGGGGAGGTGTAGGTATTGATACTATATGCAACAGGACCCTTGTGGTTCTGGGTGGATTCTGGACAGGAACTAGTGACATGCGGGGGAGCTGCCAGGGTGTGGTTCTGGGAAGTATGACATAATGCGCAGTGGGTGAATGGATGTTGGAGAATAAAGACATGCTCAACCGCAGCTCCTGTGTGAGGCGTAATCTATTTGTAGGCCCCAGGCCCGAGGAAGACGCTACAGATTACACCACAGCCCATATTTACAAACTGAAAAATCTCCTTCATAGATTGCTTCTACTATATGATCTGATAGCATCCATCCTGTTTCCGGTGTGCTATTGATCACTAGTCTGCAACGGCATGATTCCTTTGTTAATCATTAGGAGACGGGTGCCAATTTCACACTTCTCTTTCCAACAATTTAGAATAGGTCCCACAGTGTATATTGGGTCTCCCAAATGTGAGAAGCACAAAGTGCCTTCGTTACATTGCAACATTGGAATTTGCACCTGCAAATCTATCGAATTTGCGAATTGCAGTGTTTGAGGTCGCAAAACACCTTTAGAACGGCTGGCCCTGGCTCTTGAAGTGATTTTTTGCTAAACATGGAAAACCATCAGATGGCGTCACAGGACTTCAATGTGAGATTTACAGCCTCCTGCAACAACAGAATAAGGCCACCAGGAGGGGACACGTTTGGATGTGACATAAAAGCTCTACGGCGGTCTGGCTCTCCTGATATAGGTCACATAGAAATATGTGGCTCCACAGGAGGTTTAGAGCGGTAATAAAGTGGTAAAATGTGACACAGAATGAGGAAGGAGAAGATGATTTCGGGACTCAGTGCTAGGATGCTCTGTGGGTGCTGGAGTGAACACTCCTGGCTGATCTCGAAAGACTTCCCCGGAACTTCAAGAGGGCATTTTACTAAGGTTCATACCAGGGCTTCTAAAGTTTGCCATTCGTTGTATTCCCTTTGTCCTTGCCAAGTAGTGGGTGTGACTCACAAAATGCTTTCCCATTAATACTATTTTGATAATGTCTTCACATGCATTTAGCCATTGGGCCAAACCCTCACTTTCCATTGAGGTCGTGAGCCGTAGATCAGTGGTGTAGCCAGTGTGTCATGGACCTTAGTGCACAGAGGGAAGTCATAGTGTGAACTGTGAAATACAGCAATAATTCGGGTTCAGTGAGTTCCTCAGGCCTCTCCGCCCCGGTGCCACCGCACCTGTTGCACCAATGGAAGTTTCACTTCTGCCACAGATCGGAGAGGCGCTCGGCTCACCGAGGACCCCATTCAGAGGCGTACCTGTGGCCTGACAGCCACACCTCACCTCTACCCTGCTAGGCGGGGCACATCTCGAGAACCGCTATACATCCAATGCACTTTCGGGAAAGATGAATGTCTGGAAGAGCAATGGGGTTGGATAGAGGTGGGTGCCATGCTTTTTGTGTCCCACAAGCTATTCTTTTTTCCAAACAATGACCTTAACACAGGGAGTTTTCCTACATGCTAGTCTTGGGCGAGCAGGCAGGGAATATCTGCACCGCGTAGCCACTATAAACAGGATAGACACTGCATGACAAGTGGCAGCCCTGTGGCACAGTCATAGTCAATCAAAGAGTGGTCCTCCAGCGTTGAAATGAGATGAGGGAGCCAAGAGTTTAGGAAGGCAGGCAAAACCAACGGTTTATGGTGACTCTCCAAACCCACCAGAACCTAAATGTCCCACGAAGGGGCCTCATGATGAGTGTGATGGTCTTCAGACTGCTACACTCGCGGTGGCAGTCAGGAACACCGCTGCTGCGGTGGTCCAACCACCACAGTAAAACCCTGGCGGTCAGACCACCAGGGAACCACCAGCACCACCAGGATCCATGATCCCGGCAGCCTGGCGTGGCGGAGATCGTAATCCAACAGGGCAGCGCTGCATGCAGATTACAACCTTGTTTTCCACCAGCCTATTTATGGCAGTAACGCAGGGTGTAGGAAGCTAGCTTGGTGTGTGGTGAGTACCTATGGTATCTTCACCTCATAACAGGTCCAGGTATCCCCTTATGAGTGAAGTGTAGGCAGTGCCTAAAAGCCAGGCTCTCTAGAGGTAGCTGGGGATCAGCAGCCAAGGCTTATCTAGAAGACATTCAAACCTCATGCAATACCACTGTAGTTACACATCATTTACACACATGAAAGAACCACACAGTGTTACAAAAAATAAAGGTACTTTATTTTAGTGAAACAAGTACTAAAATACTAGATAGGTAACTCTCCAATAGGAGGCAAGTAAACACACTATATATGTACAGTAACAATCAGGAATAGGCATAAAAAGCAATAGAAAACAGTGAAAAGCAGTAGGCAATACTGAAGACCTAGGGGGAGACCAAACCATATACTAAGAAATGGGAATGCGAAGGTCAGGTCCCCAGCCAAGAAAGTGATATCGGTAGTGGGTAGGTACTAGAAAACCCCAAAGGTAAGTACTGGAGTACCCCCCAGCAACCAGGAGGAAAGAGGTAAGTTACTGGTTCTACCCAAACCAACCCACAGGACTTCAGAGAAGGATATTGCAAGACCCAGACAAGACTGCAAGAAACCAAAGTTGGATCCTGGAAGAGGAAGACCTGGAAAAGAAGGGGACCAAGTCCAGTTCCAGTTGGAGTGTCCGATGGTGGCAGAAGTCACTACCCACCCGTCTGTGGATGCAGGAGTTGGTCGAACGGGAGACGAAGACGGTCAGCAATGCAGCACTGGAGCAGATGAAGAGTTCCTAGGTGATGTAGTCAACATTTCATACCAGATTAGGGATTGCAGTCAGTCAGTGGTGTGGAAAAACCACCAACAAGCCTTGGCAAATGCAAATGTTGCGGTTGGAGGAAAAGTGGAGCTGCCAGGGACCAGCAAGGTCCAAGGGGGACTCAACCCATGGGGGGAGTCCCAGGCGACCCTCAGCAGTGCAGAGAGTCCAAAGAAGGAGAGACAGCCCCCTGAGAAGACCGACAAGCAAGGAGCCCAGGAGTGGCAGAGAGGCCCACTCATCACACCTGAGGAGAGGTCCCACGTCACAGGACAGGCATGCAGAAGGCTGTGTGTCACAGGGAAGAGTGCGGGGGCTGGGGCTACCTGGAGCCTGAAGATCCTTTGGAGGAGATGCCAACAAGCCTTGATAGCTGCAAGGGATGCAGTGCACGGGGATACTGTCCTGCGTGGGAAGGCAAGGGCTTATCGTCACCAAAGTTGGACAGCTGGCAGAGAGGACCAAGGTTGACCACTCCAGACCACCACCTGTGATGCAGGATCCACACAGCTCAGGATAAGAAGAGATCCACGCAGCTGGTCTTCATTGCAGTTGGTGCCTGTCGATGCAGGAAAGTGACTCCTTTACTCCGAGGGAGATTCCTTCTTGCTTCTTGTGCAGACTGAAGACTTGCCACCCTCAGAGGCTGCACAGCCGGTAAAATTTTGCTGTTGCTGGAAGGTGCCAGAGAAACAATGTTGCAGAGCAGTCATCGCTGCTGCTGCAGACTGTAGGTTCCTGTGGAGTCCACTTGCAGTTCCAGTGGCCAGAAGTCAAAATAAATGCCTCAGAGGAGTCCTACTGGAGTCTTGCCCGTCGAATCTGAGGACCCACCTAAGAGGGAGACCCTAAATAGCCCTGGAAAGGGGGATTGGTCACCTAGCCAGGTGACCACCTATCAGGTGGGGGCTCTGACATCACCTGCCGGATCTGGCCACTCAGATGCTCCCAGAGGCCTCTGCCCACCTTGGATTCAAGATGGCAGAATCCAGGGGCCATTTGGAGGAGCTCTGGGCACCACCCCTGGTGTGGTGATGGACAGGGGAGTGATCACTCTCCTTTCCATTGTCCAGTTTCACGCCAGAGCAGGGACTGGAGGTCCCTGAACCGGTGCAGACTAGTTTATGCAGAGAGGGCACTAAATGTGCCCTTCAAATGATACCAGTGGCTTGGGGAGCCATGTAACACCCATTTCTAAAGTGAGAGGGTGTTGCCTCCCTCTCCCAAAGGAAATCCTTTGTTCTGCTTTCCTGGGCTCGAGCTATTCAAGTAGCAGGAGGGCAGAAACCTGTCTGAGGGGTGGCAGCAGCTTGGGCTGCCCGGACAACCCCAGTAAGCCGGTAGGAGCAATGCTGGGGGTCCTCTAAGGAGCCCCCAGAGTGCATGGAATCGTACTTCCAATACTGGCAACAGTATTTGGGTATGATTCCAACATGTTCGATACCAAACATTCCGAGGTTCGGAGTTACCATAATGTAGGTAGTGACCTACACCACAGAAGTGACGTTTTCCCCCCACTCCCCGCGAGCGTATTACAATGTTCCCACCGGGCTTCCTGGCAGGAACATAGCCATGCACGTTCCCGCCGGGCTGCCCGGCGGGTACAGTCTTATGATATTGACCTCGGCTCCCTTAAGGCCAATATCCTGTCACTCCAGCACCCTCTGAATGAGCACTGTCTACAAAGCTGATGGTGCTGGGCAGGGGGACCCCTGCAACGCCAGTCTTTTCATGGTGGGCTACCTGCTGTGAAAAGGCTGGCAGAAAGAGGGGTTGTAATCAGCCAGGTGGCGCTGAACTTCATGGTTGGTTATAAGCCCGAATGCAGTCACCCCATCTGGATCTTTGATCCTGGCGAGTACGGCTGATTTTAAGCGGGTCCACCTGCCAATCTTGTAATGTGATGGTCGGACCGCCACAGCTGTGGAGGTCCGACCGACCAACGCGGGGCTGGCAGTCAGGCAATAAGGTGCTCATTCCGAGTTTGGCGATAACCGAACTGCCATGTCAATGGCGGTCTTGTGACCGCCAGCAGGGTGGCGGTGCAGACTGCCAAATGACGAGTAAGGCGGTGAACACAACGGAATACAGACAACTCACCGCCAACCCCACCACCGCCAATGAGCAGCATCTGCAGGCAGAAGACAACTTCAGGCAGGAGGCAGCCACCGTCCCGCCCTCCATATTCTGAGTAACCACTCCACCAGGATATCCGGTGGGGCCTTACCGTCATGAAAAACCTGCGGGAAACAGAAAGTATAAAAGGAAACACCCACCTCCAGGCACAGAGACGCGGCCGCCATGACAAATGAACCGCTAGTCTTCCCAGCGTTGTATCTCACCATACACCTTCAGGACCACCGACGACGATGAAGATGACAACCGTAAGTGTACCTAGCACAGAGGGGAGGGAAATGGCAGTGATACACTCCCATACAGAAAAACACACATACCCCACACACACAGAGAAGGCCACACACACAACATATGTCAATGCCAAATACACACACAAAGCCATGCAGATACGTGCCAAACATACAGCACAACGCACAACAACAGCACCAACACACCCCATAACCACACAACGACAACTACCCAACAAACACGTCAACGATGGCATAAACGGGCATGTTGTGAGACACCAAACATACACACACACCATGAACTCCATGTAGAAATGACACACAATTAATAGCTGTGAACACACATCCAGGCAATCATACAGGTGACACAACACGTACAACCAACAATCAAAGGTATACACACATGCAGCACTAGACAAACAAATGCACACAACACCACATACAAACACACAAGCAAGCATACACACACATCACAACATCCCCATGGCCCAAACCATCCACCAAGCGCATGCAAAAACACAGACACAGTCCACACATAGACCTCACACACCTTTGCACACAGATGTCACACCACCATGTAGAAGGAAACCAGGACAAGCATCTTGTCTAGCCAACCACAGCAATGTGGGCAGATGTATACAAACAATGAATAAACTATATACAAAATGTGCCAATGTCAAGTCCAAATGACCAATTCAGCAGGACACATTATCCATCAATATGGGCCCAACTTGATTCCTGATTGAAAATAGGCCTCCACTTCATAGGGGCAGCAATGGGACAGGCAGGGACCTCAGGGGTGTGGGGGTGGTGGGGGAGGCTTGGATGTGGAAGGGGGACGTTTTGGCTTGGGCTTGGGAGTGGTGACCTTGGCACTGGGAGGGGCAGATTTTTTGCTGGGTGGAGGAGCAGGGGAAACACCAGAGGGGTTACCCAAGGAATGGGAGGTGGAAGGGCCTGAGAGGGGCGGGGGGCATGCTGTTTACAGGGAAGACGGGGTGGGAGAGGAGTAGGGAAGAGGTCAAGGACAGCAAGGAAAACTCTCTTAGGTACACAGGGCGGTCACATGATTGAGGGTTGGGAGTGGTGGTAGAGGGAGTGCTCATCTGATGTGTCTGTGCGCTGTACGTGGATGCTGGTGTGTGCAGTGTCTGGATGTGTGTGGTGGCTGAATGTTGGGTGGGGGAGTGGGTACGTATGCATTTCTTGGGAGGGGCAGAGATGCAGGGAGAGGGAATGGGTGATGTGTGCGTGAATGTTGTGGTGGTGTGTGCAAGTGAGGGGGATGTGCTGCAGGTGGCAGAGACGTTAGTCGTGGTGAGTGTGGGTGTAGTGTGTGGGGTGTGTGACTGTGAGTCTGCTGTTGTGGTGATTGAGGGGATGACAGTAGGACCAGTATGTGATGATGCTGTGCTGGCAGGTATGAGTTGAGATGTGACTGTACAGGAGGAGGTGGGAAAAGTGTCTGTTGTTGTGTCTGCAGATGTATGTTGTGTGTGTGCACTCCTGTGTGAACGTTTGTGATGCCCATGTCTGTCTTTGCACACCTTGTCTATTGTGGTGGGTGTATGCGTGTGTGTTGGTGTGCCATGAATGGGTGTAGGAAGAGGGCTTGTGGATTGGGAACAGGTAGCTGGAGGGGGGACGGAAGATGAAGGGACACTGGCTGCTGTCGGCGAGGAAACCAGAGCCTGAAACGATCTCTGGAGGCCAGACAAGACACCATGAATGCCTTACAGGAATGCACTGGTCTGCTGCATCTGGGATCCCAGACCCTGGATGGCATTCACAATCATTGTCTGCCCCACAGAGGTGGACCTCAGGAGGACAATATCCTCCTCATTGAGGGCAGCAGGGCTGACTGGGGCAGGGGCAGAGGTGCCTGCGGCAAAGGAGATGCCCACCCTCCTAGGTGAGCGGGCACGGGCAACTGAGTGAGGTGTTACAGGGAGGGCGGTGCTGGTAAGGGGGGTGGCGGACAACAATGGTGTTGGTGTGGTACCAGAAGGATCCGCCACTGCCAGGGAGCCGCCATTGGAGGAGGCTCAACATAGTGACCGTTACACACTCCTACTTGATGGGTGTGGCAACCAGGACTGTACATTCCCTAAATCACATCTGACTACGTTTGTTCCAAGTCCAAGGAGGGTGACAGAGCACAACCATGCAGTAGTGACCTGACAGTCAACACTTACCCCCTTGTGGCTGCTGTGCTGCCTTCAAGCACCCATCCAAATCTGGGTACGCCACTGCCAGTAAGCCGGCCATTAGGGGGGGTCAGGGACCGACATGCACCCCTCCCACATTGGGAGACCGTCCCCAGCTGGGCCTCTGCGGTCTTTCAGGCTGAGCGTCGCAGGTCCTCCCACCGCTTCCTGCAGTGGGTGCTCTGCCAGCAATGGACCCCCAGGGTCCGCACTTCCTTGGCGATGGCTCGCCACAACCCTTTCTTCTGGTGGACGCTGACCTGATTCGGAAACAGTGAGAAAAGGGGAGACATGATGTAAATGATACCAATCCAGCAGTAAGCTTTGGTGACACACAATGAACACTGCTCATGCACACTGTCAATATCCCACACATATTATGTGCATGCTACAGACCTGATCAGTCATGACATGTCAATGTGCACACACACATACATCGTCAAACACCACCCAACTTGTGGGACAAAAGACGTTGTACTGACCTGTTGTCCTGAAGCTCCGTACAGCCGCCCATACAGGGGTAGGACCCCTTCCACAAGTTTGTCTGTTGAGAAGGCTGGGGCCCTTTCCCCTGCAGTGCTTGCCATCATTGCTCCAAGAGACAGAACACAGCAGCACACGAAGTGGAGGACTGTCTAGTCCAAATGCCAGGAGTCAAGTGAGCTGCCCCACACAAAATAACAGTTACGACTACAGCGGTCATGACCGTCACTGCCAGAGGTGATCGTCATTGGTCCCAGTCTCCCATTGATATCAATGTTAACCAATGAGGAGTTGCATGGTGGTTCTGACCTCACTCCGCCATGGCGACTTCCACCGGCAGAACAAGGTAACTTCCAGCAGTCCAATGCATGCCGGACACGTCGATGCCATTTTAGTCTGTGACATTACTGCCCTGAGTTTACACTGCGTAACTACCTGCATGGCGTCACAAATACAGACTTCAGGTCTGACATGGTGAATATAGACACATGTAGTGCGTGTCTAGTGACATTTACAGACTTGTCACAACAATTGTCAGCATATTTGATCAGTATAGTAAAACACAGGGAAGGTGTAGGTGCACATGTCCTGTATATGTCCATTCACAAAGGAATCATGTGCCATCGTCTGGTTAGGTATGAAGGGTAGAGTAATGTGTACGCCTCACATTACAGGCAACTTGAATGACTATTACATAATGACTGTTGTGTGTCATACTGAATAGCCTGCATTGTGACATATACTTTGATTGTTGTTTGTATCCCCGCACAGATTTGGCCACAATGGAGTGATGAGGAATGCACCAATTTACCGGCCACTGGTAGATCTTGAAACCATGGAAGAGAGCCACATCATCATGACCTATCGACTAAACCGTTTGTGCATCAAGAAACTGGTCACCCAGTTGAAGCCAGACCTCCTGCCGGGTTTGAGGAATCCCCATGCAATCCCTCCAACAGTCCAGGTGTTGTCAGTCCTGCATTTCCTGGCGAGTGGCTCTTTTCAGGTCACAATGGGACTGGCTGCAGGGTTTTCGCAGCCCGAGTTCTGTAAGGTTTTGCAGGATGTGCTAGATGCCATACTCAAGCATGTGCACAGGTACATTAGGTTCCCACTACCTCCAGATTTTCCCACTGTGAAAGCAGCGTTCTACAACATCTAAAATGTCCCACATGTAATTGGGGCCATTGATGGGACTCACATTGCCCTGGTACCTCCGAGGGTCAATGAACAGGTCTACAGAAACAGGAAAAGTACATATTCACTCAATGTACAAGTGGTGTGTCTTGCAGACCAATACATTACACATGTGAACGATAAACTCCCTGGATCAGTACATGATTCCTACATCCTGAGGAACAGCAGTGTTCCTGCAATGATGTCACAGCTACAGGGAGAAAGGGCCTGGCTCATAAGTATGTATACTGCTCTACATGTCAGACGTCTATACCCCTCATGACACAGTCAGCACTCTGCCTAGCAATGTTACCTATGGCCATGTTTCCTTTTCCACACAGGTGACTCCGGATACCCCAACCTGCCCTGCCTCCTGACAGCTGTGAGACATCCAACTACATTAGGGGAGAACAGGTACAATGAGGCACGTGGCCGGACGAGGCGTGTGATTGCACGTACCTCTCTTGAAAGCCTGATTTTGTTGTCTTCATGTGTCTGGTGGTGCTCTACAGTACAATCCAGGGAAAGTCTGCAAAATCATTGTTGCATGCTGCATGCTCCATAATCTGGCCCTCAGAAGGCACATCCCAATTTTGGAGGAGGGGGATGTTAATGCTGGAGCAGTGTTTGTGGGCGGTGACTCTGATGCTGAGGGGGAGGCTAATGAGGAGCATGACAACAGGACTGACATGATTCATCACTACTTTCCTTGATGTACAGGTATGTCTGCATTACATATCATTTGCGCATGGGAGATGTATTGCTGAAGCAAATCTGTAGCCAGTATTTGCATGCATCAAGGTATGTGAGGGGACTGGAGCCTTACATATTGGTCAACGATCTTTAAGGGTAGGTAACTGACCATGAGAGGTAGTGGAAATGCACAGCTGCTAAGTTCATTTGTGGAATGCTGGTGCCATTGCAGTATAGCCTTCTAGTTGTACTAAATGTTTAGGGTCCTCAGGCTGCTTGCTTGGGGATATGTTAGGGGCATGTATCAGTCTTGTCCTGCTGCGTAGGCATGTCATGCATTGGCATCTGCTGGGTGTCAAGTACCTGTTCATGACTACTCAGGGAGTTGTGCAATTGAGGATGTAACCTACGTTTCATTTTTCCTATCCCACACGTGTGTGAATGCCAATGCACACCCATACATATGGTGTAAAATAGCTGCTGGGACACTCATCCTGTGTTTGTGTTCAACTGCTATTGATGTATGACTATGGATTGCATTCCTTACAACCTTGTGCCTCATTCCATGTATTTATCCCTCTTCAGGTGACATCTCTGTTTGCAGTCTGCTTGCTGATTTGCCTGTTGGCATAGTTGACAGTGGATGTTAAAACAATATGGATGTACTTACACACCTGCTGGAGTATCCCACAACATCTGTAACTTGAACGTTTAGGTTGTGTAGATGTAGTGCTTTCCTCTTATCTAGTTTCTAAGCACTAACATAACACACCAGAAATGCACTTCTGAGTCCAAAGAAGACTTTTATTGTTGTTAATTCTTCCCCAACCACAATTTTTATGAATGACGAATTAGTAGCTTTCAAGCCCGCGTTAATCAAACAAAATATATCAGTTTGCAATATACACAGCAGGTTATATTTATAAGATATTGAATGCAAAGCAAAACAAATACTTCACCGTGTGGGAAACTATTTACAGCTTCATCTTTCTAAGGTCTGCAAGCTGATGACCCCCTGTCAGCCGCGAGAAAGAGATTCATCTACCCACACGGGATTGCTGGCAGCTGGCGCCAAGCTCCAGCACGAGGTCCGGCAGATCCGAATCTCAATCTCTGCAGCTTGTGACATTCGTTACAAAGGTGTGCCCCCTCCTCTCAGACCTGGGAAAACTGAGCAAGCCTTTTGGAGACTGGCCAGGTCTCCGAGACTACTCCTGTTCCCAAGCTCAAGCGGAGAAAAACAACCCATGTACCCTCTCTTATCAGGTCTAGTCTACTGTGAGAAAAACATCTTGGTTCATCTTGTGCAAAAACACAGCTTGGAAAAATACAGCTTGGATTCTCAACTGCAATGTCTAACTCCACGTTAAAGGCAAAAGGCAGCTAACCTAAATATCAAATGCAATGTCTAATGTCATATCAAAGCCAATAGGCAGTTAAGCTGAATACAAAATGCAATGTATAATATCATGTCAAAGCCAATAGGCAGCGGAGCTGAATACAAAATGTAATATATGATATCATGTCAAAGCCAATAGGCAGAATATCTAATAGCATGTCAAAGTCAATAGGCAGCTAAACTGAATACATCATGTCAATAGGAATGCAATGTCAAAGCCAATAGGCGGCTAGACTGGATACAGCATGTCAAAGCCAATAGGCAGAATACAGAATGTAATGGCTAATGCAATGTCAAAGCCAATAGGCGGCTAAACTGAATACAGAAAGTAATGGCTAATGCCATGTCAAAGCCAATAGGTGGCTAAACTGAACAAAACATACAATGTGCTACTGGTGAACATTGAGCAACTAATATGCGCAGTGGTGAAACACAAAGTCATTGGTCAAAACAAAACTAATCAAATGGCAGTACAGTAGACCTGTGTATTCTTTTGTTGTTCTTCAACACATTTGGCAATGCTAACAATAAAGAGATATGCACCATGACGTGTGATAATAGGTGTTTATTTAGTGTTGTATTTCACAGTCCAGAGGAGTGGGGTAGTGCTCTAGGTGATAAACAGAGTGGGTGGGCCAGCTGTTAGGTACATAGGTCCTGTGTCCATTTGCCGCAGAATGATGTGACCTTGGTATTGGATAGCCAACAGGGTGTAACAGTGGGACACAAGGGTGACATTTCAGAAGATGGATCACTTCCTGGTGGGGGGATTGGTCTTGGCCTGAGGTCCTGCAAGATGTCGTGATGGGGTCAACCTCTTTTACGGGGGGTTCCTCAGCTGCAGAGGTAGGGGTGCTGTTGTCCCGTGGGTCCTCCTGCTGTGCCTCCATTCCAGTAGCAGGTGCTGATGTTGAGGGCAGTGGTGTTTTGACTGACTACTGGATGGGGCCTGCTGTTGGGTGGAGAATGTCCGCAGGATGCAGTTGAGTTCCTTGAACTCCTCTAATATGGAGGCCATGGTGGCATTGTGTGCCTGCCACTGCTGCCTGGCCTCCTGGTGGTATTCCTCCTGCAGCCTTTGTGTTTCTTGCAAGGTGGTGAGTCTCTGGCCCAACTGGTCCTGGGTTTGCTGGTAGGCTCCCAGGACCCTGGAGACGGCCTCCTGGTCAGACGTGTCCTGTACCTGCCTCATCCCTTGTCCCACTATTGGCCTCCCATTGGCCCTTGCCCCCTGTACTTGTGCCCCTGGTGCAGTGTGCCCCCTCCAACTGACACCAGGACCGTGATTGTCTTGGGTTTGCACCATTGACTCCTGCCCCTGTCCTGTGAGGCACAATGATGATTGTTGTGACCTTGGGACACAGGCATTAGAAGGTCGGCTCTGCTGTGCACTGGCTGCCACAGGGGAGGTGGTTTGAGTTGTGGGCAGGGTGAGGCTGCTGGTGGTGGACTGACCACTCATGCCTGATGGGCCAGGTTCATTGTCCAAATCCAGACTTGCATGTGAATCCTCCCCTATTGGTGCTGCATCAAGGCCTGGGTTTCCTGTCTCTGGGCTCCTCTGTGTGTCAGTACTTGGGAGACCTGTGAGATGAGAGGTATTGTGTCAGATGATGGTATTTTTGCTGTGACACACATGGCTGTATTCCATCATTCATTGTGTTTGCAGGGCAGTAAAGGCACTGACATTTTCCAGTCCACCACTTGTGTTCCCATCAGTGGAAGGTTGCAATGGCCCTAATTTGGAGTACAGTTTACATTTGTCTTGCTACTGTCATTGCCATGTACTGATGTGCATTCCTACCACATATTGGTGATGGGGAGTGACATGGTTTAACGTGCAATTGCAGAAATGTGATATGGACTTAGCAGTCAGGCAAGGGTAGGGAGTGTTGCATTGTGGTAGTTGTGGTACTTTCTGCTGTGTGAGGCATACATGCACTAGGTTGGGCTGTGAGGGAATGGCGTCAGTGGGGAGATGTGACATGCAAGGGTGGGTATAGGGTAAATGATGGGATTGTGCACATTCGAGTGGTTTGAGGGGTGAGAAGGTGGTTTGTACGTCGGTCTTCAGTAATGACAGCCAAACTCGGAATGAGCACCTAAGTGTGTAAAACGAGCTGCCCAACTCTTGTTCATCCATAGAAACCAACCACAGGAGCTGGAGCAATGGAGCTTCAGAGACCTCTGCTTAGGGTACAAACCACTGTTTGGTTGTACCTCTGGGCACCTGACCATATTGTTTTAAGCCTACCTTATGGCCTGATGCCCGGTTGCTGAATGCCAAGGCTATTTAGTTCTGTTTCCCCTCAGACCTTTTTGTTCCACCTCTCTGTACTTCCTGTCTCTTTATCTCACTCTTATAGGTTTTTTTATCTCTGCTTTTTCCAGTTGTCGCTGTTTTCCTATCTTTCTCTTTCATCTTTATTCTCCCTTTTCTGCCTTACTCTATCTTGTTCTGGCTCGATGACGACAAATAAGTCCAGGTCCCCAAAAGAGAGCCATTGCTCACCACTGGAAATCACCTTCTCAAATTTAACACATCCTTTTCTCATGGGCCCTGCCTACATCCTACAAAATATCATGCGTTAACCAGGTATCCTTAACTGTCTTTTGAATGATTTATGAATTTAACTCCCATGATACCTTTGACTCTATCTCGCTGTTAGAAATTGGGTCTCTAGTTGGTAGAGGTATACACCCTTGTCAAAGTAGGGACCACAATCCTAGTCAGGGTAAGTTGCAACACAATCCTAATTATCCGGTGCTCACCCTCTCGTAGCTTGGCACAGGGGAGGCAGGCAGTCTTAACTTAGAAGGCAATGTGTAAAGTGTTTGTGCAGTAACTCGTAAAGTAACACAGTGAAAACACCACAAAAGTACTCCACACGAGCTAAGGAAAATAGATTATATTTATCTGAATAAAATAAGATACAAATAACAAACATCCAATATGCTCAAGTCAAGATATCACTTTTTAAAGGTTTAAATGAGTCTCAATCCTTAAGAATCAGTTGTTGTATCCTTTGTCAAAAATAATGATGTATGGGGTTGTCAGAGGAGGAGATGTGTAGAAAGATAAGGTGTTGCGTCTGATTTTCCGGTGCAGCACAGGCGATGTGTGGTTCCTTTCCATGCTGCAAGGGGATGCGTAGATTTCCAGGAGCGCATCCTTGGTTCCTCACTGCTATGCAGGGGTATTTTGATGCCCAGGGACGATGCGTTGAAAATCCTTGACGCGCTGGGAAGAAGAAGCCGACGCTGCATCGATCTGGTAGGCTTTGCAGTGATTTTTCAGCTGTGAGGCAGGCGCTGCACGAATTTCTGCAGGTGTTGCGTCGATTTTCCAATGCACAGGGATTTTATTCTCTTGAGTGAAGTCTTTGAGGCCCTG
Organism: Pleurodeles waltl; assembly: GCF_031143425.1. Taxonomy (NCBI): domain Eukaryota; kingdom Metazoa; phylum Chordata; class Amphibia; order Caudata; family Salamandridae; genus Pleurodeles; species Pleurodeles waltl. The sequence continues at coordinate 83,949,865 of NC_090451.1, forward strand.
ATGCTTCAGAACAGGGACAAGCTTGATCCAAGTCCTTGGAGAGCATATGTAGGGTTGGCAGAGTCCTTCCAGCAGAGTCAGGGTCCAGCAGGTAGCAGGGCAACAAGCAGGGCAGCAGTCCTTATCAGCAAAGCAGTGCAGATGAGTCCTTTGGGAAGCCAGGCAGTCCCTCTGACAGAGTCTAGTTGCAGGTCCAGAAGTGTCTGATTTGGTGGGGTCGTAGAATTGGTATATATGCCCTAAAATGCCTTTGAAGTGGGCGAAAGTTCAAAGAGTGATTTTGAAGTGCACAAGTTCCCCTTTCAACCCAGTCCCGTCTGCGAGGATCCCTGTGGGGGGTTATCAGTCCTTTGTGTGAAGGCAAGCCACTGGCCTTTGAAGTATAAGAGAGAGCCACTTCCACCCTTCCTTCCCAGGGAGACCCATTCAGTATGCAGATGTGACTGTGTGTCCTGTATCTATGGCTGTCTGGGTGGAATGCACAAGGGGAGCTGTCACACAGCACAGACGTGGACTGGAGACAGGCTACAAGGCACAGTGCAGAGAAATGCCAACTTTCTAAAGGTGGAATTTCTAAAATAGTAATATTAAATCCAACTTTACCAGTAAGCAGAATGGCCATTCTAGCCATACTAAACATGACAGGGATACTCCTTTCAGATCCGAAGCTACCACTTACACTTATATGACAGTTCTAATGCTGACCTATGAGAGGAGCAGGCCTCACAGCAGTGGAAAACAAATTTGTGAGTGAGTTTTCCACTATCAGGACATGTAAAACTCATAGGTACATGTCCTGCCTTTTACCTACACAGCACCCTGCCTTATGGGTTACCTAGGGCCTACCCTAGAGGTAGAAAAGGGGGAGTTTAAGGCTTGGCAATTAGTTTTAAGTGCCAAGTCGAAGTGGCAGTGAAACTGCACATACAGGCCTTGAAGTGGCAATGGCAGGCCTGAGACATGGTTAAGGGGCTACATATCTGGGTGGCACATCAGTGCGGCAGCCCCACTAGTAGCATTTAATTTACAGGCCCTGGGCACCTCTAGTGCACTTTACTAGGGACTTATAAGTACATTATATATTCCAAATGGGTAGGAGCCAAGGTTACCATGTTTACGGGAGAGAGCACATGCACTTTAGCACTGGTCAGCAGTGGTAAAGTGCGCAGAGTCCTGAAACAAGCAAAAACAGGGTCATAAAAATTGAGGGAGGCAGGTACAAAGTTGGGGGATGACCAACCTAAGGCTGTCAGGTCTAATATGTGCCCCCCCAGCTGAACATGGGGAGAGCTACCCAACCCCATGGGAGCTCTCATCATTAAGGCGGAAGAATCTGGAGAGACCATCAGCATTGGCATGGCCAGTCCCTGGGCGATGCTCCACCGTAAAGTCCACTCCCAGTAGGGAGATGGACCACCTCAAAAGTTTAGGATTTTCACTCCTCATCTGCATGAGCCATCTGAGAGGCCTGTGGTCGGTCTGAAACCGGAAGTGAGTCTCAGCTTCTTCAGTGCCCAAATCACAGCAAATGCACCTCTTTCAATGGCACTCTACTTCTGTTCTCATGGAAGTAACTTCCTGCTAATGAAGGCTACTGGTTGGTCTAGGCCCTCCTCATTCAGCTGTGCTAAGACTGCCGTATGCCATGTTCTGAAGCGTCAGTCTGCACTATCAAGTCCTTGGAGTAATGAGGGGCCCTGAGCACAGGTGCTATATACATGGCTTTTTGGCGAGTCTCTGTCCAGTTCACCTACCTGGGCTGCTTCGTCGAAGTCAGCTCAGTTAAGGGGGCAACAATGGTGCCATATCACTTAACAAATCTTCTGTAATAGCTAGTGAGGCCTAGGAATGCTCTCACTTCACTTTGAGTTTTAGGTGGTTGCCAAGCCATGAATGTTTCAATCTTGGCTTGCAGGGGGCGCACCTTGCCACCACCTACCAGGTGTCCCAAATACACCAAAGAAGCTTGCCCAATCTGGCACTTACTGGCCTTGATTGTCAGTCCTGGCAGTTGCAGGGCCTGGAGCACCTCTTGGAGGTGATGCAGGTGTTCCTCCCAGCTGGCACTGTAGATGGCAATGTTGTCTAGGTAGGTGGCACAGAACGTCTCTTTACCAGCCAGGACCCTATTAACCAACCGTTGCAAGGAAGCGGGCATTCTTCAAGCCAAAGGGCATCACCTGAAATTGTTAATGTCCCTCAGGGGTTGAGAATGCTGACGTCTATTTTGCTCCCTCAGTCAAGGTGATCTGCCAGTACCCAGAGGTCAAATCAAAGGTACTAAAGATTTTGGCAGCGCCTAGTCTGTCAATGAGCTCATCAGCTCTAGGGATGGGGTGTGCGTCAGTCTCGGTGATGGAACTGAAGCCTCTATAGTCCATACAGAAACGAAGTTCTGGTTTGGTGCCCGGTAGGGCAGCCTTTGGTACCAATACTACTGAGCTGGGCCAGGGACTCTTAGAGGATTCATTCACCCCTACAGCTAGCATCTTCCTCCTTGATACTGGCCCTCACCTTATCTGACAAACTGCAATTTTGTTCTTTACAGGGGGACTGTCTTCCGTTTCAATGTCATGGAAGCACAGATGTGTGAGTCCAGGGGTGAGGGAAAACAGGGGGGAAAACTGTCCCAGTAACTGGTAACAATCACCTTGCTGTTCAAGGGTCAGGGAGTCAGAGAGGTTGACACCCTCCACTGACCCACCACATTCCTGTGCATAGAGGAGGCCAGGAAGAGGTTCACTCTTCTCCTTCACATCCTCATCTGTCACAAGGAGCATGCTCACTTCTGACTTCTCAAAGTGAGGCCTTGAGTCTGTTTACATGGAGCACCCTTAGGGTGTTGTTTCTAGGGGTCTGCAGGTCCACCAAGTAAGTGGCATCCGCCTTACACTCCTTTATTTTATATGGGTCAGTCCAGCTGCCCTTGAGAGCTCTGGGATATACTGGCTCTATGACCCATACGTTGTCGCCTGGTTGAAACTCCACCAGAGCGGCTTCTGGTCATACCAGTGTTTCATTACCTCTTGACTGGCCTCAAGGTTACTTTTGGCCTTTTTCCAGAACCGTGACCGCCGACGGAGAAGACAATGGTAAGTACCGCAGCCTAGCACACATGGGAGGAAAGGGCACAATTACACATCCAGCCACCCCACCAACACCGCAACGCACACCCAACCCCTCCCACCACCCCAAGCCATACATACCCTAACAAAATGTATTTACCAGAAACAAGTTAACAAACACCTGCACCAATGCACACACTTGTGCACACCACACCCCCACAGTGAAACACTGCACAACGTGTCAATATAGCACCAACAGGTCATCTGGCCACTAAAATTTATTTTTAAGAAATAATAATAAATGTTCAAACAAGGCCATAGGCCAATCCATATTCAAGTCCCGGAATGGCAAATATAGCCCACACTTGACTCCCACTGAGAAGGGGCATCAATGGGGCAGCCAGGCACCTCAGGGATCAGAGGCAGTGGGTGGTGGGGTGGGGACACAGGTTTGTAAGTGGGGTCTTGGGTGTAGGTTCTGGAGGTGGAGAGTGTTTGGGCTTGCACTTGGAAGGAGGAGGAGTGGGCCTGGACCGGGGGGTGGCAGAGGGACCAGGGGCAACACGGGCCTTCTTCCTCCCTGGGGAAGGGGCACAGGAATGGGTGGGGCGGACTGGGGAGGACTTTGAAGAGGAGTGGGCTTGTGGTGGCCAAGAGAACGTTTAGGGAAAAGACTGGGTGGGCAAGTGGGTTCAAGCAGGTCAACACAGGAGAGGAAAAGCTTTCTAGGTGCAGCTGGAGTAGTTTTGGAGACAGGTTTTGGAGTGGAGGTTGAGGGAGTGGTGCTACGAGGTGTAGGTGTGCTGGACTTGGATGCAGGTGCCTGTTTAGTATGCACATATTTGGTGGATATGTGTAGAGTGGATGAGTGTGGGCGTTTTATCTGTTTTGGGAGGAGGGGGGTTGGACACAGTGGGGGAGGTGGATGTTGGTGTGTCTGCTTTGGTATGTTGGTTGTGTCCCCGCGTGTGGTGGGATGTGTGGTGCTTGTGTATCTCTGTGCACCTTTTTGTGTGTTGATTTGGGTGCATAGCTGTCTGTATGTGTGCTTGGGATGGGTGAAGGGAGTGGTGTGCTGGAAGGGGTAGAGGTGGTGGGAGGGGGGACAGAAAGACCAGGGACACTGGCTGCCACCAAAGAGGAGGCCAAAGCCTGAAAAGATCTCTGTAGGCCAGACATGGCACAGTGAATGCCTTCCAGGAACGCATTGCATTGCTGCATCTCAGATGCCAGCTCCTGGATGGCATTCACAATAGTTGTCTGACCACCAGAGACGTTTCTCAGGAGGTCAATAGCCTCCTCAGTGAGGGCAGCAGGGCTGACTGGGGCAAGAGAAGAGGTGCCTGGCGCAAAGGAGACGCCCACCCTCCTGGGTGAGCGGGCACGGGCAAATCAGTGGGGAGCTACTGGGAGGGCGGTGATGGTATGATGGTGGTGGAAGATGGCAAAGAATGGGTTGGCCCAGTAGGGTCTGCCACCACCAGGGAGCTGCCATTGGAGGAGGTGTCGGAGTCACTACCTCTAGTGGTAGTTGCCTCCCCCGTGGTACTCCCCTCGCCCTCCAATCCACTGGTCCCCTTGGCATCGGTGGACTCCTCCTGGGTCCCGTGGGCTGCAGCATCCCCATTTGCCGGTGCCTCAGCTCCCGCGCCAGATGATGCTAAAGCACAGGAGGGGGACAAAAGAAGAAAGAAGTATGTCAATTCAAGGAAAAATATACATGTTGGGACACATAACTCCCACCCATCTCAGGCACTAACCCTCAGCAGACACAATATGTGATATGAATGTGCCCCTGACTGGTAGGCATGATCCCACAGTACACTACATTACCTCCTGGCCCTCTATTTTGCTACACTTTGCAATAGGAAACAATCCGAGATGACACCAAGACAACAAATCTGCAAATCCATTTGGCTACATTAAAACCAATAGCCCAAACAGGGGACCCCTCACAGGTCTACATTCTCAGCCATATCTACCTAAGGACAGTATCCCACGGACGTAGAGAGGGGCAGGACTGCAGGGACACACCTGTCCATGGGCCTGGCACTACAATGCATGCATCCCATAGCACCTAACTACACTCATCATAGTAGCATCACAACAGTGTTGGTACTCATCCCATTGTGGCTGATGTGCTGCCTTCAAGTGCCCATCCAAATCTGGATAGGCCAACACCAGAATGCGGGCCATTAGGGGGTCAGGGGGGTCAGACGGGCATCCCTCCCTCGTTGGGAGGCCGCCCCCAGCTGGGCCTCTCTGGTCTTCCAGGCCCAGCATCTCAGGTCCTCCCACCGCTTCCTGCAGTGGGTGCTCTGCCGGTTGTAGATCCCCAGGGTCCGCACTTCCTTGATGATAGCTTGCCACAATTCTTTCTTCTGATGGGCGCTGACCTGCATGGGACACACAAGAGTAAAGAAACAGATATGCCATTCCACTTCAACCTGACATAGCCCATGGAGACATACATATAGACAATTGCCAAGCCAAGAAACGGACACACTACGGGTAAGCATTCACACAGCCAACAAAAACGCCTACAAGCATCCACCACATTCACACACATTCAAGGAGGACAAATAGCAACTCACCTGGGCCTCTGGTCGCCCATACAGCTTTGCATACAGGGGTAGGACCCTGTCCACCAGCTTCTCCATGATGAAGGCCGGACCCGTTCCCCTGTAGCATGTGCCATCTCAAGGACCAGAGTCAGCACACAGCAGCACATGCAGTGGAGTTCTTCCCTACTCAAGGTGCAGGAGTCAAGTGGCAAGGGCATGGCAAAATGGTGGTATATACCGCAGCGGTGTGCACCGTCACTGCTGGCGGTGATCATGATTGGCCTCGCTTCCCCATTGACAACAATGTTATCCAATGATCAGGTGCATGGCGGTGAACACTGCCTACCGCCATGAAGACTAACGCCCATGGAATGAGGTCACTTCCTACACTACACTACACTACCTGTAAGGCAGGGGGCTGCCATTTTGCATCTACCACACCTTCATAGTCTGGCCGGGGTCCTAGTACATGGCTCCATTCCCTCTCCCCTTTGTCGAGTATTGTTATGATTACTGGTCCTCCTCATAGAATCATGGTGGGAACTGTGCCTCCACTGTGATCCAATAAAACATACACAACTCACCACACATTACCCTGACAGGATTACCACAATCTTTGTGTCTGTGTGAGGGACAATTGTGTCACATGTACAACATGAATAGTGGAACCTTGTTACGGAAGTGTATGTCCCAACTCAATGTGTCTCTCTTCCTCCCCCATAGTCACAGACCCATGTGGCGAGGGAGGGCCCCATCTGTTTACAGACCCCTGGTAGCTCTGGCCACCATGGAGGAACGTCACATGATCAATTACCGCCTGAATCGAGCCACAATCCTGGAACTCAAATGGAGCCTGTTCTGAGGCCAGCTAATAGGAATCCCCATGCCATACCTACAACCGTGCAGGTACTATCTGTGCTACATATTATGGCCACAGGCTCATTCCAAGTGACAGTGGGCATGGCAGCCGGTGTATCTCAGCCAATGTTCAACCACATTCCTGTCTGATTTTTTTAATTAATTCGGGCAACACCTGCAAAGTTATGTCCAGTTTCCCCAAAGGGCTAATCTCATTCTATGCTTTTGCTAATATCCCCCAGGTGCCACTGATGGTACCCACATAGCCCACAGACCCCCAAGAGTAAATGAACAGGTGTACAGAAATCATAAAAACTTTCACTCCATGAATGTCCAATTGGTGTGTTCTGCTGATCAGTCCATTTCTCATGTCAATGCAAGGTTCTCAGGATCAGTCCATGATTCCTTTGTCCTGAGAAACAGAAGTGTGCCACACATGATGGGACAACTACAGGGGGACAGAGCTTGGCTCATAGGTGAGTGTGTATGACAATGTATTAGTTTCATACCTGACAGGAAGGCTGTATGCAAGTAGAAAGTGTGTGCTTTAACCCTCTTTTCCAGGGGATTCTGGCTACCCAAACATGGGTGAGAAATCACAGGACAGATGCGGAAATCCATTTAATGAGGCACATGGTCGCACTAGGAGGGTGATTGAGCAGACCATGGGACTCCTGAAGGCAAGATTTTGTTGCCTGCATCTCTCTGGAGGATCCCTCTGCTATGTCCCTGACAAGGTGTGTCAGATAGTGGTGGCCTGCTGCATGCTGCACAACTTGGCTGTGAGGAAAGCTATCCCACTTCTGAAAGAGGAGCATGCTGTCCAACCACCCCTGCCACCTCAGAAGAGTGATGAAGAAGAGGGGGAAGAACTCAACTCCTGAACCCAGCTAATACGGCTATACTTCCACTGACTCTCAGGTACATTTTCTATCATGCAAATGGGATTACTGCATTGTTTCAGGGTGATTTATGTACTAAGGGCCAGATGTATGAAACTTTTTTGCACTCGCAAACGGTGCGAATCGCAAAAATCGGCTGTTTGCGAGTGCAAAAAAGTAGTCTGCGATGCATGAAAGGTATTCGCAGACCAAAAATAAGAAATCGCAAAAAGTTCGATTTTTTGTGTTGCGACCTGGTTTTGCGAGTCGCAATATTCTGTATTTCCAGTAGCAAATTGCGAGGCGCAAATTGCGAGTCGCAAAATCCAAGTCGCAAAGAGATTCATCAAGAAATTGCAAATTGCGATTTTTCGCAGAATGGCATTTTGCACATGCAAAATACCACTAACTGAAACCAGGTGGTAACCAGGTGCAACCTATATAAAAAGGCCCAGAATGCCTCAGACTCTTTTCCACAATGGCTGCACTCTACGTCATGGCGAGGAGGATGAGGATCTTGGCAGGTTTGAGGAGAGCGAGGAGGAGACAGGAGCGCATTTTCAGAGTGCGCATTACACTTTTTAAGCTGACAGAGGAGGAAATATATGAGAGGTATAGGTTGAACTCAGCCACGATACTTGATCTGATAGCTGATCTACAACCCATACTGCAGCGCAGAACACTAAGGACTCACAGCATACCCACCCATGTGCAGGTATTATGCTCCCTCCACCTATTCGCCTCAGGGAGCTATCAAGGGGTCATAGCAGCAGCTGGAGGGGTATCACAGAGTACCCACTCCAGATTTTTCAGTGCATTTATCAATGCCATGCTGAGCAAAGTACACCAGTACATCAGATTCCCCCACACCCCACAGGAAATACAGCAGACAAAAATAGATTTTTACTAGATAGTTCCCCCACGTCCTAGGTACCATAGATGGGACACATGTGGCAATCTGTCCACCATCCGCTACAGAGTATGTGTAGCGCAACCGGAAATACCAACATTCAATGAATATACAGGTGATATGCAATGCCTCCTACATCATTACTGATCTCGTGGCCAGGTACCCAGGGCGCACACATGATTCGTACGTCTTTCGCCACAGCGGGATTCACACAAGACTGCTAGCTGGGGAGTTTGGTGAAGGATATCTACTAGGTATTGTCCCTCTATACAATGGCGGATTGATGGCATGCTGATGTCAGATGCTCCACTTCTTATCATACCCTCTGTCCCTTCCAGGAGACAGTGCCTACGCAGTGCGCACCTACATGATGACGCCCTACCTCAATCCTGCAACACCTGCTGAACGGAGATACAATGCAGCACACAGGGCAACCCACAATGTGGTGGAGCGCACATTTGGACTGCTGAAGAGTCGCTTCCGGTGCCTCCACAAAAGTGGAGGGGCACTACAGTACAGTCCAGAGATGACACGTAGAATAGTGGCTACTTGTGCTATCTTGCACAATATAGCTACCACCAGGGGCATACCTGTAGAAATATGTGATACTGAATCTGATGAGGATGATGATCCGATACAACACCTACATCCAGCAGACAGGACCAGTGCAGCAGAGGGAAGGCAAAGACGTGCTGACATCACACACAACCATTTCAGACGTGAGATTAAATGACACAAATCCTCTGACAGCTGTACCTGTAGTGAAATAAATGTATTACCTTAAGTCAGGTAATGTTCGTGTGAGGAATAACAAAAAAACGTTAAGTGATAAACTCGAAACAATGAAGGACCTGAGTAATGCACTATTACTTCATAGTGAAAACATAAGTCCACTGGCAGCTACAGTCATTTTTTGTGGCCACGCACACCACTCGGGTGCCCAGTTACCTCACTGGCACCTCTATTGTCCGCCTCAGTGGCAGTGCTGTGCCTGGCACTGCTCCGTCTGGTGTGCAATGCTGGTACAGCTACACTGCTGAAGCTGGAACTGTCCTCAGTGTCCCCCAGTGCATGCTCAATCGGTGTGGCTGACCACTGTCCAAATATGTGGTCGATCACATTGGTGATCTGCACCAGTCCATTCACAACATCCCTGCTGCTGTGTGCTGCCTCCACTTGTGCAGGCACTGCACGACGGGCAATCAGTGCAGTTGCATTTGCCACCCTGTTAGAAGAACGACACAAGCTGCCAAACATGTTCCTAAATCTGCGCTCCTGTCTGCGCTGGCTCACCCTCTCATGGCGCAGCTACTGGCAGAGTTCACGGACAGCACTTGTGAGGTCTCTGGTGTCCTGTGATGCCTGCACCTGTCCCTCACGCAGCTGTTCTATGTTGGCATTGAGGGACTCAAGTTGGCGATGCAGGCCCACCATGTTGCTGTTATGCTGGCACAAATTATTTTCTAATCCCAGGATCCTGTTTTGTAGGTGCTGCTGCTGCAACGTAGCAGCTTCCAGCCCACCAAATAAGGAGGGACCCTCACCTGCCTCATACTGCTGTGCTCCGGAATTTGTCGCCATCCTGCGTGGTGCTGTGGTCTGCTGACACCTGACCTCTTTCATCTGGCTGCGCCTGCCTGTTGGTGATGGGGAAATTGGCCCTTCCTGCTGCTCATCTGAGTCTTGGCTGAGCTCTGGCAGTGGAAGTGCCCTGGGCCTGCGTCAGACAGGCGCAATGGTGAGAGACCCAATGGTGTTGGTATCGGAGGCCGGATGGGTGTCAGTCTCGCCTACCCGTGCTGATGCTGTGGCTGTGGCTGCTGGGCCTGGCACACCTGCAACGACAATATGCAGCATGTCAGTTATGTTTGTTACATTTACGGTCCCACAATGGTAATAAAGGTACAGGTACTTCTCTACACTGTGTTGTGTGTGTTGTGTTCCTCTGGGTGTCACTCTACTTAAATACATTGTATGTGCTACTTTCAGCTCTGGGTTGTGGACTGCCACTCCCATAATGCATTGTTGTGCTGCTTCTAAGATGTGGACTGGACTACTTCTCACAATGTTTAACATTACTTGCTAATTCCTAAGGGGCTTTTGTGCATACACATATGGGGTTACAAATAAATATTGCACTTACCTTGGCTGGTACTTGGTGTGCCGGAGGTGTCTATCTCTGTGACCCCTGTCATAGCTTCAGGGAGGAGTGTGGACTCGACTAGGTCCTCTAATGAGGTGGATGGTGCCTCTGTGGGTGGACCGCCTCCTGTGCCCCTGGCCTCCTGCAGTCTCCTTGCCACCCTCTCCTTCGCACGGGACCGCAGGCCATACCACCTCTTCTTAATTTCTTCTACGGAGCGCTGTGCCACTCCAATTGCGCAGATTTTTGACTGGATATCCGCCCATAGTCTCCTTTTCTCACTCTCAGGCACCTGGAGTGAGCTTTTTCCAAAAAGGCGGTCATGGCTCCTGACCACCTCCTCTGTCAGCACCTCAAGCTCCTGCTCGCTGAATTTTAGCTTGCGCTTTCTTTCTCCCGTCTCCTGTGTTTGGGCTGAGGTGTCCATCCTTGCTCAGGTGTGCTTCCTCCTTCAGATTGCTGCTCAGTGTGGCTGGGCTGCTCTCCCTCAGGATGCTGGTTTGGGTGTGGCACCTGAAACTGCCTGGGATGACTCATTTCCTGCTGGTGATGTCATCAGGCTCCTCCAGGTGTGCTTTCTGGAAGCTTCTCGCAATTTGCGATTTTTTACCGAATCGCAAAAAAATCGCAATTTGCGAAAATGCTAATTGCGATTCGGTAAATGGGTCTCGCAAACCACAAATAGCGATTTTTAAGAAATCGCTAACTCCGAATCGCAATTTTGTTACATGGCCAATTGCGACTCGGAAATAGCGATTTCTTAAAAATCGCTATTTGCGATTCACAAGGCCATTTTTTCATACATATAGCCCTAAGTGCTGTGGTGTCTCTTGCTAGTGATGTGGCAACTTTATGAATGAACAGATGTATGTTACAGCAATGGAATGTACAGTGTGACATAATTCAAACACTACAGTCTGTTAGACCCCCTCCTGCAATAAAAGCTGCATTATGATGGAGACTTGCTAATACATACTCATTAACATTTGATTGCTTATATTAAATTAGAACAGATATTTTGTGTGTACAAGTGTATTTATTTGAAGATAAAACATACATGAGTTATGGGTCAGTGGAAGGGAGTGGGCACATGGTGAACAATATACTCAGGTTAATTTTCACAGCTGTTGGTAGTATATGGGCATAGTCCATGAGGCCATTGCAAGATGGTGAAATGGGAGTGGCATGTCAACAAGGTAGCTCAGTGGCACACAAGGAAGACAGTTCAGGGCAGAGTCAATTCATGGCGGTGGGCTTGGTCTTGTCTGGTGTTTCACTGGGATGTCTGGGTCTGAGGCCACGTCTGCGAGGGGGAACCTGGGCTGCAGGGGAAGGGGTGCTGGTGTCCTGTGAGTCCTCTGGCAGTGCCACCAGTCCACTATCTGCTGCTGATGTAGATGGCAGGGCAGTGTCCTGGCTAGTGGAAGGGGCCTGCAGGTGGGTGGAGGACTCAGGCTGGATGTTGGTCTGGCGCTGCAGCACCCCTGCAATGGAGGCCATGGTAGCATTGAGCTGTTTCCATTGCTCCATGACCTCCTGGTGGTGTGCTACCTGCAGCCTTTGATTCTCCTCCAACGTGGCCAGGATCTGGCCCATCCTGTCCTGGGAATGGTGGTATGCTCCCAGGACGTCAGCAGTGACCTCCTGGGCAGCAGCATCCCTCCTTGGGCCACCCCCTGGGCCACTGATACCCTCCCATTGGCCCTAGCCCCCTGTGCCTGTGTCCCCTGCACAGGTCTGGCAGTCCCACTTGCATTGGGCCCTTCATCATCCTGCCTGGTGGTGGGTGGAGACTCGGGCGTCTGTACCTGTGGACAGCCAGTCTGTGGCCTGCAGATACTGGTGTGGGGGTGCTGGGCCACAGCTGATGGTGGTGGCTGAGTGGTATGGGTGTTAGTGGTGTCCTGGGTGGGGTTTCTGGAGGGTGACTGTTCAGGTTTGTGGGATGGCCCAGGGATTTCCTCTGTGTCCAGAGATCCCTCTGCACCCTCCTGAGTGGGGCCTTTGACTTCAGGTGGAGGACTGGCACTCCTGGTCATGCGGGTGGCAGGGGTGGTGGTACCTGTGTGTGAGAGAATAGAGATGTGGGTGTCCTGCACTTCCTTGTCCCTTGCAGCACAGCTCACCAGTAATTGGTGGTTACATTCCCATGTAGTAGCATGCAAGGTCCCTTCATGTTCTTTTTGATGCATTTAGTGAGCGGTGGTGGTGCATTCTGGGTGTTGCAGTGCTCCTGACATAACATGCATGGGTTGGTGACTGTGCACAGGGGGCTGGATAGTGATTTGTATGGGGGTTGTGGGCATGCAGGAAACATGGATAGGAGTGTCTGGGTATTGTGGGCTGGGTAGGGGATGAGGGCATGGTGGTAGTGAGATGGAAGGGATGATAAAATGCATTACAGGTGTGGTGACTGTTAGGGTATTGTAGTTGACTTACCCGAGTACAGTCCTCCAGGGTGCCCAGTGAGGCCCTCTGGGTGCTGGGTAGCCAAGACCCTCTCCTCCCAGTCGGTTTATTCGGGGGGAGGAGGTGGGGAACCAATGCCAGTCTTCTGTACCACGATGTTGTGTCGTAATGCCATGTAACGCACCTTCCCCCTCAGGTCGTTCCATCTCTTCCTGATGTCATCCCTTGTGCGTGGATGGTTTCTCACAGTGTTGACCTTGTTGACTATCCTCTACCATAGCACCGTCTTCTTGGCCAAGGGTGTCTGCTGCACCTGTGCCCCGAATAGCTGTGGCTCGACCCTGAGTATTTCGTACACCATGGTCCTTAGCTCCCTGTTGGTGAAGCAGTGGTGCTTAGGGGGTGCCATGGTGTATGTTGTGGGTGGTGTGTTGTAGGTGAGTCGGTAACGTGTTATTGTGTGGTTGGGAGTGTGGTTTGTGATGGTGGATGTGCAGTGTTTGAGTTTTGGTAGTGGTTTTGTGGGTGTGCCTTGTGTGATGGTTAGTTTAGTGTATTCGTGTTGAGTTGTCAATATCTGTTGTGCTATCGGCATTGCAGAGGAGTGTGGGGTGCTTATTTGTGTGTTTTATAGTGGCGTGGACGTGTGTCAGGTGTGTGCTTTTCAAATTTGCCAATGTGTGCATTAGTTGTTGCCGGTTCCCATTGCTGACCGTGGGGTCAGTACCGCCAATGGTCGTTCGACATTCACTGACCCCCGCGCTGATTTGTGCATCATTTTTTGGTGGGTGGTTTGTATGCGTGTGGTTGGCGGGGTGATGTGTACTGCGTTTCTGCCTTCGTTGGCCCTGGTGGTGAGTGGAGGTCGTCAATTCTTTGGCGGTATGCCTCTTTGGCATCATTATATGGCGGCGTGCAATCCACCGCCACTGGCGGTCTTTTGTTGGCCGTCAGCATGGCAGTCGGCAGGGGTTTGCCGGCAAGTTCATAATGTGGGCCTGTTTCTTTGGGGAACCTCACACAAGTAAAGATCCCCATTCAAAGTTCTGGTTACCACAGATGAAGTCACTGTCCTCAGACGGATTGCCTCTGGGTAGTGTGTGGTACGGTCCTCCAAGGAGAGGATTAACCTGTTGCCTAGGGCTGTCTTGGGGGCCAATGATGCGGGTGCTCACTCTTTCAAAGGAGGTGCCAATGATGGGAAGTGGGATCAGGGGAGATTTCAGCTTTTTACCTGACTTCCCACTTGCCTGGCAGGTGGGACAGGACCTGCAGAATGTATTTGAGGCTGTCTTCATTCTGGGCCAATAGAAGTGGGTGACAAGCCTGGCAAAGGTCTTGTCTTGCCCTAAATGTCCTGTCAGGGGTAGGTCAAGAGCCAAACCCAGTAGGAAGGTCCAGTAACACTGGGGGACCACCAGCACACGTGCTGGCCCAATACCCGGAGCCTTAGGCTCACTATATAGCAGATCATTCTCCAAGAAAATCAGGTGATCCCCAGTGTCTTCACCTGCTGCATGGGCTGAGGCCTGTCACCTCAATCCCTCAAGAGTGGGTCACTCTTTCTGCACTTTGCAGAATTCCTCCCTGGTGGGCCCACCCTCAACTTGCCAGCCAGTAAGCTCAGGTAGGTCACCTAAGGTGGCAATGTCCTCCCCAGTTGGCTCAGGGGACTCCTCCTTAGGGGCCTTGTCAACCTCCACCACGGAAACTTATGGGACCAGTTGCCTGTACCCCTTGTTCCTCTCCTTAGCAGCTGTCTGGGCCATTCTTCTAGGCTCGAGACGCCCTTGACTCCCCTCCTGGGCAGCCATGGACAGTGTGGTCGTGCAGACCCACTCAGGCAATCCCATCATCTCCAAGTGAGACCTGAGCTCTACTTCTCTCCAGGTTGTGTGCTCCAGGTCATTGCTTAACAGACAATCTACAGGCATGGCAGGGCTCGCAGCTACTTTCAGGGTACCAGAGACCCCTCCCACTCAAAGGGAACAAGAGCCATCGGTAGATGGCTCTCACGATTGCCAGCAACTATGACTTGGTGGACCTTCTCTGCTGACACCAGCTGACATTTGACCGTGGTCATGCTGGCTCCTGTGTCACGCAGAGCCTTCACCTGTTGCCCATTAATGGTGACCCACTGCCTGTACTTAGAAGTATTGGTAGGCATGCGGGCTTTTGGCACCATATCTGTGTCCCCCAGGAAGACTAGGGTTACCTCTATATGTTCCCCAAAACTTTCTGGGACTGCCTCCTCCCTGAGTGCTACACTAGCCAACCCCGGTGTCTGCCCACCAGTGGGGTGCTGTGCCCCCTTGGGACATTTGGAATTGCCCTTAGAGTGTCCATATTTGTAGTACTCCGCACGCTGGGGCAGTGGCAGCTGCTGCAAATCTCAAGGGGAGGAGTGGGGGAATGTACCGGGGCGGAGGGGATGGAGACGGAGACGGAGGGAGGAAAATATATATTTTTTTAACTTACCTTACCGCCGTCTCCGTCTCCTGCCACCTTTCACTCCTCTTCCTTCCATGTGGTGTCCCAGCATTCACTGGGTCACGAGCACAGGATCACCAGCAATCCTGGTGCTGCTTACATGCTAAATATAGCATGTAAGCAGCGTCAGCACTGGTCTGAGCGGCAGTCACTGCCGCTCACACACAATCCCGGGGTCTGTGCTGTTTCTTCAGCCCAGCTGCGTATACAGTCGGGTTGAAGAAACCTAAGTGCGCATGTGTGTTTGGCCGGCCTCAGACAGCCAGCCAAACACACATGCACATTTAGTGCACTCCTCCTCCCTTCCATGGCCCGGCCCAGCCCGGCCCCTCCCCTATACTGCTGACTGAGCCAGCAGATGAAAAATGAAACAATAGAAAATTATTGTTTCATTTTTCATCTCCTGGCTCTTCGCCGGGGGGCCATGCTCCTTCGCCATAGCAAAGGGGCCGCCCCTGCATTGAGGTACAAACCTCCCTGTCTTGTGATCAAAGAACCCCTTCTTAAAATTAGACTGGAATGGGTTACCACTACTCCCTTGGGAATTATTCTGGGGGCCTTTAGAGAACTCCTTATTATTACGTTTTTCTCCCCCCCCCTTTCTTCTGTTCGGAACCCTGACCACCTTTGTGGGTGTCCCCCTCCCTCCAGATACTCTTTTTGACACTCTGTTGCTAGCACAGAGGTCCACCTCCTCAGCAAGCATCCTGGGATCAGTCAGCTTACTGTCAACTAGGTTCTAGCGCAACTCTGCAAAACAAATACTGAGCATGCGCTCTCTCATGATTAAATTATACAACCCAACATAATCACTGACTTTGCTGTCCTGCACCCAGCCATTCAGTGCCTTACTGGAGTAATCAAGGAAATCTTCCCAGGATTGGTTGGGAAGCTTGTTACAGTCCCTGAATCTTTGGCGATATTTCTCAGGGGTCAGTCCAAATTTGGAAATCAAAATGGCTTTCATGGAGTGTACTTGGTGTGGTCCCCAACCTCTAATGTCAGAAGTGTGTCCCTCCCAAGTGTTGGCATGTGTTTCCACAGACCTGCCACCCAGTGCTCTTCAGGAACCCCATGTGCCCTCAGTGCAATTTCACAACCAGGAAACCACTTATGAATGTCATCTCCCACTACATAACTGGGCAACAAATCCTCGGATATATAAACCTTGTCTCAATCAGGTACTGTACATATCCTGCCACCATCACTGCTGGAATCACACTGCCTAGCCTTGAACTCCAGCTCTTTCAGAGTTAGTTCATGAACCAATATAAGTTTCTTCTCAGCTAAGGCTCTTTCAGCATCAGCCTGCCTTTCAGCTCTCCTCTGCCTCTATTTTTAATCTTGCCAACTGCAGCTGGAATTCTCTCTCCTTTCCTCTGCGGTCAAGTTATAACTCGAGACACTGCTTCCTGGTCTCACAGGAGGCACAGATCCAGGAGTGTCATCCCCTATTGCTGTTGGCAGCCTCTCGGAAGAGCCCTTCTCAGGCTCCAGCAGCTCATCATTCTCTTGGGTGGGGAACTCTGCCCAGGCCCTCAGCACCTTTTGAAACTGTCCCTTCTTGGAAGCTCCACCGGGCAGGTACCCCCATATCTTTGCAAAAGCCCTTTAGTTGGGAGACTGTAATAATTCAGTTTAACCAGGTCGAACTCTTCAGCTCCACTTGTGGACCCAGCCAGATACATGATGTATAGGATGGATAAAAAATGTCAAGAGGGGAAAACTTGCAGAAAAAAATCGAAATGGTCTTAGGTAGTGTACATGTAGCTACTGTATGGCACTGCACAAACACAAGTCCTATCATCACCGTTGATCACCAATGATAGAAATTAGGTCTCTAGTTGGCAGAGATATACACCCTTGTCCAAGTAGGGACCACAATCTTAGTCAGGGTAAGTCACAACACAGTACACATTATCCTGTGCTCACCCTCTGGTAGCTTGGCACAGAGCAGCCAGGCTTAACTTAGATGACAATAACAGTACTGTACAAATACAGTAACACAGAGAAAACAATACAAAAGTACTCCACACCAGTTTAGGAAAATATATAATATTTATCTGAATAAAATAAGATAAAATTGACAAAAATCCAATATGCACAAGTCAATATATCACCTTTCAAAGGCTTAAGTGAGTCTCAATCCTTAAGAATCAGCAGTTGTATCCTTGTAACACACAGTACCTGGGATGCGTCAAAAAACACGATGCACAGGGTCGCAGAGGAGGAGATGCGTACAAAAATAAGATGTTGCATTAGATTTTCTGGTGTGGCACAGACGATGTGTCGCTTCTTTCCACGCTGCAAGGAGATGGGTCAATATCCAGGAGTGCAGCCATGGTTCCTCAGCGCGATGTGGGGATATTTTGACATTCAGAGACAAAGCATAAGAGAGAGCCCCTCCACCCTTTCTGCCCAGGGAGACCCGTTCAGTATGCAGATGAATGCAGATGTGACTGTGTTTCCTGTGTTTATGGCTGTCTGGGTGGAATGCACAAGGGGAGCTGTCAACCAGCACAGACCAGACATGGATTGGAAACAGGCTGTAAGGCACAGATGGCAGTAAGTGCAGAGAAATGCCCACTTTCTAAAAGTGGAATTTCTAAAATAGTTAAATTAAATCCAACTTCACCAGTATGCAGAATGGCCATTCTGGCCACACTAAACATGACAGGACTACACCGTTCAGATCAGAAGCTACCAATTAAACGTATATGACAGTTCTAATGCTGGCCTATGAGAGGACTGCCTCACAGCAGTGGAAAATGAATTTGTGGGTTTTCCACTACCAGGACATGTAAAACTCATAAGTACATGTCCTGCCTTTTACTTACACAGCACAGGTTACCTAGGGTCTACCTTATGGGTGACTTATAGGCAGAAAAAGGGAGTTTAAGGCTTGGCAATTAGTTTTAAATGCCAAGTCGAAATGACAGGGGAAATGCACAGACAGGCCGTGCAGTGGCAGACCTGAGACATGGTGAAGGGGCTACTTATGTGGGTGGCACAATCAGTGCTGCAGGCTCATTGGTACCATTTAACTTACAGGCCCTGGGCACCTCCAATGCACTTTAGTAGCGACTTACAAGTAAATTAAATATGCCAATTGGGTATAAGCCAATGTTACCATGTTTAGGGGCGAGAGCACGTGCACTTTAGCACTGGTCAGCAGTGGTAAAGTGCACAGAGTCCTAAAACTAGAAAAACAGGGTCAGAAAAATGGAGGGAGGCAAGCAACATTTGGGGGGGTGACCACCCTAAGGCTGTCAGGTCTAACACCCGCAACTTCCCATATATCACTTTGAAGCTGACTCAAGATGGTATCAGCACTTTACAATAAAAGCAAAAATTGCACTGTTTATTTGCTTGCACGATTTTATGTTATCAGACAGGGTGTGAGTTAATTGAATATGCTCTTATAGTCCCATCTTATATGAATGATAACTATACAAATAAGAAATCTAAATTAAATAAATAATAGCCATTCATAAATAAGTGCAATGGCTTTAAAAGGACAGCCTACCTCTAATTCTACATGGCAGAACCAACCACAGTAACAGTGGGGCTTGTATTTAAGCACCCGTGTTCTTGTCATAAGCCTCAAGGAAGTGGAAAAAAGAAGAATACAGAATGCAGTAACACCATAAGCGCTTTGAAGCTTGCCCAGATTGCCTGTGCTACTAAAAAAGCAGTTGATATATAACAGATAAAATCAATTAATGAAATAAAATGAAACAGCTGCTCCCAGAGAACAGCATTTTAGAAATGTGCAAAAAAGTATTCAATACAGGGAGTGAGCACCAAGAATATCAACATCAGAATATTGTTGAGACAAAATATCAATGACAAAATATTGAAAATAATTTTTTTTAAGATAAATCTAGATTTTATATACATAACTCCATATATATATACCTTGGCATTAGGTATATATCTTCAAATGTGTTGTTTAGATGTGGAATTAGGACTAGTAAATCTATACTTTCCTATATACACTTACCTTTCAATATTTTGTTCCTCAATATTCTGTTCCGAGACGTATCCGCATTCCTGTTTATAGTTATCAAGTTTAACATTAACATTAATAAACATCACCATCACCCATAATATGCTTGTCTAGTCAACAAGAAAAGCTGCAGACATTTGGGCCAATGATGCAGCTGAAATTTCACCAGAACATCTTCTTTATCTGTAACCATAAACTCCTTGTAAATCTGGCATCACAGGGATTTGGAATGGTCTTTATTTTCAATCCTGCATCACCTGATGTGTGAACACATGACAACATACACAGATTTTAGAATGATCCATGCTGGCTGGAACATTTACTCCAATAAAATGGCAGCTGTTTCACTGTGGGGAAATAAGAGAGGCCTATATTGGGTTGCACAGCTCAGCGCACGAGGACGCAAAGCTGTTTGCATGGTGGCTTCCAGGTGGTCTTTATTGGCCTTCAGAGTTTTAACCAGCACTGACAATGTCAATCGGGGTAACTTACGTATACAAGCGCGTCCAATTGCCATTGCTGCTGCTCTTTTATAGTAGTCTTTAATGCCTGGCAAGATTGAGGTTATCTTCCACCTTTCTGCTGTAGTTTACCTAGCGACCACTAGGTGGTGAAAAAATGCAGCAAACAGGCGTTGTTTAAACGTGGCTGTGTTTACTTTGATGTAATACAGTTCATAGCAAGATGAATAAAAAATCTAACAACGGTATAACAAAGAAGCTGCTGTGGGTAGGTCAAAAACTGGAAGGGAGCGAATCAACAAATAAGTGCAAGCCAAATTAGACTGACACAAAATCTAATCTCAGGAGCACTTCCTCCTAAAGAGCGGAGGAGCGTCACCCCACCTGCTGCAAGCACAGCAGACAAATACAGATAAAAAATAATATAATAATAATGCCATTATATTTTGGCACCAGCTGTGTACAGTGCAAGCGTGAGGGCAGGGGGTGGGGCTGAATCCTGGAATTGCAGGATGACTGCTGCACCCTGCGGTGTGCATGTCTGTTTGTCTGGCTGTCTTGCTACAGCCAGCCCGACGTGTGCACTGTAGACCCAGCAATCTTAGGGCTGTTTGACAGCCGGGGATTGCTGGCACAGGCCCCCAGCCTCAAAATAAGCGCTGGGTTAGCATGCTCCACCAATCCTGGAGCTGCTCTAATGATGGTAACAGCATGAGAGCAGCTCCAGGATTGGTTGAATTTGAGTTCCACTGAACAGGAAGGAAGTCCTTCCATTCCTGCTCGTGGATGCCGGGGAGAAATCCCGCACTGGGGAGCCACAAAGAGGATGAGTTTGGCGCCATCACACCCTACCATGTTTTAGTTCTGCAGGCCGCCACTGTCTAATCTTGAGCAAGGCTTAGCTCTGTGGGGTATTACATTCAATGCTGTCTACAACAAACAGTTGGATCTGTCTATAGTGAGACTGTAAAAACAATATGCAGTTGTGATTAGTGGGCAGGGTGCTGAAAGTGATGTGTGTTTTGTCATCCAGGGCACAACCTGGAAGTACATGGGACAACAACCGAGCCTTATACAGCTGCCTATAATTGGGATATATACTACAAGCTAAGGTACTTACACATCTTATATATACACATATAAGACATCTAAATGCTAATACTTTCCACAGCCTGTGGTTAGCTTTAAATATGCCATGGGCTGACAATCCTGGACCTAAGTTGGACCCCCCTCCCCACTTGCACCATAGCACAAACTATTACAGTATTTAATACTGCGCCTCCTCTCCTCTCGGTTATCCTGACCAATTCCCTAACGCCTGCCTGCACTGGAAAGATAACTAACATTCCCCTGGAGTAAATGTTGGAAATACAAACCACTCTTCAAGCAAGTACTGTGTATATCTACGACCCCTAATGTACATTAGCAGAGCCTTGTGTATAAATAGTCTCGTCTCCCGGTCTATTTCAGTATCCGATCATATGCATGTGCAATATAAAACCATGAGCATCACCTACATACATATTTTACCAGCCATCAATCAGAATACTTGGACTAGGGTTTCAGTCACTCACGAATACCCGGCTGCCTAGGTCATCGCGTTGCTGAAGTGCATTCACGTCCATCTGTGGTTATCTATAAAACGGGCCAGTATGATATGCAATTACTTCGTTTTCATACTGCCCCGCTTCTTTTAATGATCCATGGGTGAGTTCATTATAGAATGAAGATTTTCCAATGCGTAAGATGCGTTTGCTCAAGTATTTCCATGCATATAGTTTTATGTTTGGCATTAACTATGCTGCATGTAACAAAGGCTAGTGAAGGCAAGGTGGACTGTGGCGCTTAGTGCAATGGCTTGCTTTGTGATTGGTTGATTAAGCCTGGTACAGAAGGGTTACTCTTCAGAAAGGAGTGTCACGCCAGTACCATATTCTTCATAAGGCGTGTGCTGTTTTCAATGCGGGAAGCCAGGTTCTGGCTGGATGGCGTTTAAATACACTTGTAACAAGTCCTGTAGTTAAAAGCTCTCGTCCATTCCAGGTCTCGCGGTACTGAGATTTATTGCAGGGGGCGGGCTCACTGGGTGCTTTATATGTAAACCAACAGAGGCTATGGAAAGCGTCTGACCTGTAAAATGAAACGGTGGGAAAATGTCAGGTACTTTATTTCAAACTGTAAATATCCTTTAGAAACCACTTTGAAGAAAGTGGTGTTGTTTAGTGTAGAACATAAAATCCGGTACAGTTATTGCAAGCACACTGCAGTGTGAAGCCAGGCTTGCCAGGGCTAGACAGATGTGATCCGACTGGTATAGCTTTCAGCTTTTCCGTTAGCTGGGACTTTCAGTATTTCTCACCATTTGTTCGGAGCTACCTTGCAAATCTAACTGCAACATGTTAGTTACTGACAGATGATGGAGCTGAATTGCAGGACAACATATATTTACTTATCGGGAAGAGGCCAAGGTGGGAATGGGCACGCAGCGTGCACTATTTTTCATTCAGAGGCTAAGGGCCAGATATATCAATGGGTTTTACCCTTTCTGTGTCTATGGGAAAATGCTTTAGTACATATGGCCCCAAGGGTGGCAGGGGCATGGAGATTGCAATGGAGTTTACCCATGGGTCTTCCTTTCAAAGAGTCCGAGGATGTTATGGGAACGGAGGCTGGAGTTTTCCATTACCCAGTGGACAAACTGAACTATCAGCACGCCATTTAAATATCCATCAGTACGTCCATCTGTCCAGCCTTCTACGTTATCTCTTATCAATGCACGACATGTGCGAGACTGTAAAGGCTAGCACAGTGTTTAGCTGACTCTGCCCCACACCCACTGGCCTTTCAGAGAGAAGTCCCACATAAACCCAACTTTCATTTCTCTCATCTCCGCCCCATAATTTCTCAGATGTCTGTGATATCCCAACCTTCCTGTGTCCATAGGGTGCCTGCATTCAGGGAAAGACTGGCATGTAGGGCAATCAGGCAGGACCTGATGGGCTGGTCTGACAGACCAGTGTGTAAGCCAAGTTTTGAAGAAGTTGTAGGCCTGTCTTATGGCCAGGTGGGCCGATTGGTACTGTTGATTTACCTGATATTACCACTTTTTCAGCTATCTTGTACGCTAATAGAGGATGCTTTTGTTCTGGTGTCTGGGCATATTTTTTGGCCCAGTCCGACCCTGTCTGCGTTTCCCACCCACATAGGACTGGGTTTCTTCCCTTCATGCAGCTGACTAGAAATCAAGCTTATTTCACTGTTATTTGATTATCATAGTTTGAACATGTTTTTGGGACTTCACCCTAAGGCCAATTTCCAAATAGAACTTGTGAAGCTTTATAGTCCGTTCGATGCCCCAGTGGTGTGGGTTCCAGTGTTAAATTTAGCAACAAAAAGGATGATGGACGAAGTGTTGAAACTTTTCAAACATCTTAATCCATCGTTCTTTTGCTCACCTGCCACCCCAGTTTGGACCCAGCCATATGCAAATCAGTCTTGACCCTGTTCCCAATGAGAACAGTCCAGGCCGGAACTGCCAGGCCAGGTCCTCCCTGGACCGGAAACAAGCATCCTGGGACTGGCTTCAGGGTATCACCATTTCTCAGCCAGGCTAGCTTGAATCCAGTGGCACAGTGAGCAAGGGACCCACGTCTGGGCATACCCTTCCTACTTAGGGTAACTTTGGCGACACAAAAGGATGATGAACGGAGTGTTGAAACTCCATCGTTCTTTTGCTCACCATGCCACCCCAGTTTGGACCCAGCCATATGCATATCAGTCTTGACCATGTTGCCAATGAGAACAGTCCAGCCGGAACTGCCTGGCCAGGTCCTCCCTGGACCGGAAACAAGCATCCTGGGACTGGTTTCAGGGTATCACCATTTCTCAGCCAGGCTAGCTTGAATCCAGTGGCACAGTGAGCAAGGGACCTATGTCTGGGCATACCCTTCCCACTTAGGGCAACTTTAGCGACACAAAAGGATGATGAACGGAGTGTTGAAACTTGTCAAACACTCACCCCAGTTACAGATCTGGGTTTAATCCATCATTCTTTTGCTCACCTTGCCACCCCAGTTTGGACCCAGCCATATGCAAATCAGTCTTGACCATGTTCCCAATTAAAACAGTCCAGCCGGAAGTGCCAGGCCAGGTCCTCCCTGGACCGGAAACAAGCATCCTGGGACTGGTTTCAGGGTATCACCGTTTCTCAGCCAGGCTAGCTTGAATCCAGTGGCACAGTGAGCAAGGGACCCACGGGCAACTTTAGCGACACAAAAGGATGATGAATGGAGTGTTGAAACTTGTCAAACACTCACCCCAGTCACAGATCTGGGTTTAATCCATCGTTCTTTTGCTCACCATGCCACCCCAGTTTGGACCCAGCCATATGCAAATCAGTCTTGACCATGTTCTCAATGAGAACAGTCCAGCCCGAATTGCCAGGCCAGGTCCTCCCTGGACCGGAAACAAGCATCCTGGGACTGGATTCAGGGTATCACCATTCCTCAGCCAGGCTAGCTTGAATCCAGTTGCACAGTGAGCAAGGGACCCACGTCTGGGCATACCCTTCCTACTTAGGGTAACTTTGGCGATACAAAAGGATGATGAACGGAGTGTTGAAACTTTTCAAACACTCACCCCAGTCACAGATCTGAGTTTAATCCATCGTTCTTTTGCTCACCATGCCAACCCAGTTTGGACCCAGCCATATGCAAATCAGTCTTGACCATGTTCCCAATGAGAACAGTCCAGCCCGAACTGCCAGGCCAGGTCCTCCCTGGACCGGAAACAAGCTTCCTAGGACCGGTTTCAGGGTATCACCATTACTCAGCCAGGCTAGCTTGAATCCAGTGGCACAGTGAGCAAGGGACCCACGTCTGGGCATACCCTTCCCACTTAGGGCAACTTTAGCAACACAAAAGGCTGATGTGTTAAATCTTCACCACAATCATTTAATTTTGAAATATAGACCCATAAATCGTGGGGCCTCTGTGAGACAATCTCATGAGAGTTGAACCACTTCAACTTTGTCCCCTTCAAAGCTCGAAAAACCCTTAAAAATCCAATCAGGGACTCTGCACTTAAATAAATATATATATATTGTAATTGTATTTATATAGCACTTACTACCCCTGGCGAGGCATCGGAACGCTTTTCGGCGAGTAGCATGCTACTCCGGAACCCAAAAGGGATAGTGGTGGATTAGTATAGGGAAATATGAGTAAAGTATTAGTACTAATATGAGTTAATTTGAGCGGAGGATATGTGAGTTTGTTAGTAGGTTTCAATAGAATAATGGAGAGATAGAGGAGGGAAGAATCCAGAAGTGTCACTTGGGGGGTTTATAGTAACAGGATGAGGCTTGGGATGAGTGAAGGAGTGATAGAGGAGGGAAGAGTCTGTAGAATGAAGTCAGGGAGATCATAGTAGCTAAAGGGGTTTTGGATGAGTCAAAGGTGAGATAAGTGAGGGAGAATTTAGTAGAGATCATAGTAGTAAACTGAGGTTTGGGGTGAGCCAGGAGCGGTAGAGGAGGGAAGAGCCTATGCAGGGCTATTCTGGAGATCACAGTGGTAGAATGGGCTTGAGTCAGAGAGTGGGGATGGAGCACAGATTAATAGAAGTATTGGGTGAATGGGAGGCAGAGCAAAGTTGATGAGAGAGGTTTGTTTTCTCTTGTACTGTAGGACTAAAGTAATAAATAAATAGATGCAAAAATATATAGTAAGGGAATATATGTGTAAGGAATATAATAATGCATATAATATTTTGAGATTTAAAGTTGTGTTGTATAAACACAGACTTTCAAGATTTGCAATATTTGAAGTTTATGTACTTGTGTACTTCTCTAACATTATTTTATCTTTCCTCGGTTTTCAATAGTGAAATGGTTGCTAATAAAATATTTAAGATAACATTTGCTCATTGTGATAGACAAAATGAAAGCAAGGATTCATAAGTATCTAATCTAACAATTTATCTTGGAACTATGCAATGACCTATGAACATATTAAGCATAGAATAATATACACCTATATATGTATATACACACACACATATATATACATACATACATATATACATATAAGCACACATATGTACATACACATGCACACAAATATATACATTTAGCCGTGAGTAAATATACAATTGTTAAACAGGCTTAACGAGTATGTATATATTTTATTATTATTAAACAGTAATTATACATATTTCTTAAAGAAATACACATCTCTAGATATATACACATAATCAGATTATAAATGTTTACCAACACAAGCCATATGCAGTCCATTGCTGTTTGGATATGGTGGTTCTGAAGGAAAGAGCCAACTCTTGAGCAGACTTCTGAAGACAAGATAGTTACCCATGGAACTTACATTTGGGGGTAATGAATTCCATAGTTGGGCTGCTTGAACAGAGAAGGATGTACCACCTATTGTCTTTTTCTTGTATGGTGGTGTTTTAAGGTGGGGTGCCAATCTTGAGCAGAGGTTTCCTTGTTGAGTGTATTTGGTGATTTGTTTTCCTGATGAAAAGCGGTCCTGTTCCATGTATTGCTTTGTGGGTGATACAAAGCAGCTTGAAGGTGGATCTTCTGGCAACCGGTAACCAATGTAGTGCCCTCGCGGTAGGGGAGATGTGGGCCTGTGGCTTTACATGTAGTAGTAGTCTGGCAGCCTTGTTCTGAATGTGTTGTAGCTTTTTCATAGTAGATAGAGATGATCCATGGTAGAGGCCATTGACGTAATCTAGTTTAGAGAGTACAAGAGAGATAGTAGCCTAGACCTTGTGTGGAGATTCAAGGTGGGGGAAGATGCTTTGCAGAGTTTTCAAGGTGATGAAGCTTGATTGTGCTAATTTGTCCACTTGGGCATTCATCGTTAACTTGTAGTCCATGCTAATTCCAAGGTTTTTAACTTCCTTAGATACCTGAGGAGGTGGTCCCAGATCATCAGGCCAGGCGCACAATGGGTTATAATGTTTCCAGTCGCCACATGTGAGTATGTCTGTTTTGGAAGCATTCAGTTTGAGATGGCTCCAAGTTATCCACTGATCAACGGCTTTGAGGCAACTGAAGATTTGTGAGTTTCCATGTGTGCCATCTGCATAGCTGTAGCATGTGCGTTGAAATTAATTGATCAA
Organism: Pleurodeles waltl; assembly: GCF_031143425.1. Taxonomy (NCBI): domain Eukaryota; kingdom Metazoa; phylum Chordata; class Amphibia; order Caudata; family Salamandridae; genus Pleurodeles; species Pleurodeles waltl. The sequence goes on from NC_090451.1 coordinate 83,976,801, forward strand.
TTCCGGTAATTACATCATGTAGATTTTGAAAAGCATAGGTGAGATGATTGATCCTTAATGGACCCATGCGTTTGTGCAGTAGGAATTGGATGAGAAAGAGGAAGAATAGATGACAATTGTTCTGTTTTGAAGGTAGAATGTGATCCAGTTGAGAGCAGTCCCTTTTCTGCAGGCTTTGTGGAGTCTTTGAATTAGGGTGTCATGGCCAACAGTGTCAAAGGCAGCTAAGAGGTCCAAGAGAAGTAGTGCAGCAACTCCATTGCGGTCAACTGTGTTTTTGAGATAATCCCAGATTGCAATGAGTGCAGATTCAGTACTTCTTCCTGGGCAGAATCCAGTTTGGTAGTCTGAAAGCATAGAGTTATCTTCAATGAATTGTGACATCTGGGTGAATGCTGCTCTTTCTATCAGTTTGCCCAGGAAAGGTCCATTTGTAATTGGTCTTTAATTGTTGGGGTTATGTGGGTCCAGGTTTGTTTTCTTTAATGACAGGTGTATGTATGCCTTTTTAAGGTCTTCTGGAAAGGTCCCCCTAGTTAAAGAATTATTGATGATTCTTCTTTATAGGTGTGGCAGCAGAAGTAGTTAAAAGAATATTCTTGAAGATGTGTGTTGGACAAGGGTCAGAAGGGCAGCCGGAAGGCCTACCTGCTTTGACCAAATCCATAAATTCACTTTGTGATATTTGTTTGAAGGAGTGCAGAGGCTGGGTTGGCTTACTCTTGGAGGGAATTTTAGGAAATACGTTGGTGCTGGTGGTTTTCCTTTGTTTTAAATAGGAGTACAATGTGTCTGCCTTGGTTGTGTAATGAGTTGCCAGTTTGTGAATTCTTTAGTAATGGGATGAGTTCCTTCCATGCGTTTAGGTTTTCTAAGTTCGTTGAGAATTTTATCAAATTCTTTATTTGTAGATTTAGCATTTTGAATTCTGTCTGAGTAGTATTTTTTTTAAGCTTTTTTGATTGGTGATTTGTATAATATATTAAATTTGTGTAGGCGACGCTTGTCTTGAATGTTGTTTGCTTTGAGCCAGGTTCATTGCAGCCTTTGATTTGTTGTTTTATCCTTTTTAGTTCTGTTTTTCTCCAACTTATTGTCAACACTAGCACGTATGACAGTCCGCAACATGGTGGCGCTGCCTGTCTAACACACCCCCAAGTGTTTATTGAAAAACTACACATTAAAAACGAGTAATGCCTAACACCCAAGCCATTCTTATAGCTTTGGAGACCTAGATTAGTCTGAGTCCTCACCTTTGTAAAAGTGTGATGGTTGGTAGTTCTATTGGTACTGTCATTGGCAGCGCTGGCAAGAGCTATGGGTGGTGCAAGCAGCAGTGATCTCCTGACGAGGGCCCTGGCACTTACTTTTTTTTTCTTTTCCAATTAAGCTCTACATGACACTACATTTTAACCCTTTATGTGGTGCATCTATTCCATAGTCAAAAATCTCTTTACAAACAATACATAAACATATGCCATGGAACTCAGCATTGTTTGGAAAATCTACCTCTTAGCTCGTATACACTCTGTTGGCTAATGAATTCTGACCTTCTGTGAGTATTATGGTGTGAAATATTATTCTCACCTTTCAATAAACCCCTAGTCTGCCTAAAAGATATAGCACTGAGGGGGCAATTGGGTAACTGTATGTCACTTTTGTGCCATGTTATATTTGAAATCCAAACCCCTACCACCTCCTAGACTAAGAGCCTGATTTAGATCTTGGCGGAGAGGAATACTCTGTCACAAATGTGAAAGATATCCTGTTCACCATATTACAATCCCATTATATCCAATGGAGATCATAATACGGTGGATGGGATATCTGCCAGGTTTGTGATGGAGTATTCCATCCACCAGGATCTAAATCAGGCACTTAGGCCCTCATTTCAACTTTGGCAGTCCAAAGACCGCCGTATTACGAGGCACCAATGGATTTCTGCCCATAAACAGGCAAAAATCTGACAGGTCGGCCTGACAGACGGCAGACGAGAGACGGGTCAACAGCCATGCCGGAACAACTCTGCCAGCCATATTAGAGCAGTAATATGGTACGGTGGTCCTTGCATGGTGGTGCGACATTGGTGGTGGAAATGCCGGCATCCACCCTTTCCCCGATGACCACCTCGACGTGGGCTGCTGTGCGACCCAGGCAGTTAGTAGGACCGACCAGAAGGGGGGGGGGGTGGTAGGTGCATGTGTGTGGTGTGTGCGTGTATTTGTGCGAGCATATGTGTGTCAGAATGGGTGTGCGTGCATGTGTGTGACTGTATGTGTGCGTGGTGGTGGGGGTGTGAATGTATGCAGAGGGGCAGTGGGGGTGTGAATGAATGCAGAGGGGTGTGTATGCGTGAATGTATTCGGATGGGTGTGTGTTTGTGTGCGCGTGGGTGCATGTCTGTGCGCGCACGAGTGCGGGTGCGTGTCTGTGTGTGAGCGAGTGGGGGTGCGTGTCTGTGTGCGAGCGAGTGGGGGTGCGTGTATGTTTGTGTTCGGTTGGGTGTGGGTGCATGGATGTTTGTGTTCGGTTGTGTGGGGTGCATGTATGTTTGTGTTCAGTTGGGTGGGGGTGCGTGTATGTGTTCGGTTGGGTGGGGGTGTTTGGATGTATGCGTGCAGTTGGGTTGGGGTGTCAGGAAGTGTGTGGGCGAGTGGGGGTGTGGGTCTGCAAGTATGTGGATGTGTGGGGGTGCGTGTGCCGGCAACAGGAATGGGGATTCCTGTCACCGGATGCATTACGGCCAGGGTTTTCATGTCGGCATGACCACTACCACTGCCTCGTAATACGGCTGGTGGTCTTAGGCACACAGCTGACCCGGAGGAACTCACCGCCAGCCACGCAGGTCTGCCCGCACCGGTGGGGCTGGTGGCATTGTGGCGGTTTGGCTTTGGCCAAACCGTCGCACTCATAATGCGGCAGTCTGTACCGCCGGGGACGCAGCAGTAAGACCGCCACCACGAGTGTGGAGGTCTTAACTCTGCCACACTCGTAATGAGGGCCTTGGTCATGTATGCTCAACTTCAGTAGCAAGCAAAGTGCCCAGATGAATAACTTGGGTGGCAACTGGAGTGCAATGCTGATATTATTATGGTAAATGACAGAACCCTCCAATGATACTGTATATTAACCCTTATTTGCACCAGAACCTTGAGAAAAGAACTCAATCGTTTGGTCAGTGTCATTGTGTGTGTATATGTTCTGTGCCTCTAACTGCATGCACTCAAAAAACAGATCTACTGGCTATGTTGATCCTCACTTGTTGCCTCACCTATTTTTCACAGAATAAGTAAATGATTGACTCTGTTTGAAGTACCCTTCTACAGCCTTGTCGTCTGTCTCTGAACCTTTGCACAATAGTCATTTACAGAAAGCATCCAGGGTCTGTCTCTATTCTCAGATATCATGGGCTATTGTTCCCCAATTCCTTGGGAAAAAATGTTAATATCTCCTAACGATAGGCTACTTATCATCATGGTGTACAGTGCATCTTCTGAGCTGTGAGTCATGCAGGGGCTTGCACGTGCTTAATTTGTGCCGGTTGCAGGGGGTGGGCTCCAGCACCCATTTTTTTACACTGGGACTTATTTTTCATCATTACTTAACCCAGGCCTAGAGAGAGAAATGCAGGAAGAAGAAGGCGAAAAAGAAAGATAGCACATCATTTTAAAACAGGGAACACAGAGATGAAAAAACCTACAACAGTGTGATAAAGAGACAGGAAGTGTTGGTGGTGGCTGAAAGATAAATGAATGGGAATGAAGACTAGACCGGTTAGCATTCGGCAACCGCGGCATTCATCAATACTAGAGGCATGCTCAGGAGAAATCTTTGAGCCCCTTGTTTTTTGTACAAATTAAGTACGAGTATGAGGACCACATTGCATTACTACTATGAATGTCTTACCCTGCCCAACAGGAAAGCAAGGGGCTATTTTTCTTTTGGGCATTCTGGTACATGGGACCCATGCTACACCGCTTCTGTCCAATAAGAAGCGAGGTGTGGAGCGTCACCAGGAAGTGGCGGTTACAGCTCCTGATCCACGAGGCACATGCTCCACTCTGCTGGCCCACTGAGACTAGCTCAACTGCAGCCTGCCAGCAAGCTGAAGAAATAATAGGCCGATGGGAATATTAATGATGAATATTTAGGAGATTTACATCTTCTACACTTTGGCTGAACCTCAGGAAACATATTTGTCAAAGCTAGCTCTAAAATGGTTTATTTCTCAAATTGTTGGTGGTGACGTTGCATGGCCAAGTCTTGAGCCTGTGGTCCAGCTCTAGCGATCCAGAAGGAGATCTGAGGCTCATTATCTCCTCATGCAATTTAATTTATGCGCTATTCAGTACCCACAATGCATTTAAATCATGTGCTTCCTGGAACCCCGCTGTTTCAATCATTGAATACATTTAAAATTTGAAACTTCCTTATGCCTCTTCCTCTGTTCATGGGACATAGCAGCCCATCCACTGTGGTACTTTGAACTGCAGTTGAGGGATAAATCTCGGTGTGAGAGAATTTTTAATTCCCTTTACAGACTTGGGTCAAAGCGCACATAGCAGTGCAAAGTTCCTCGAATTTGCTGATGCTGGTATAGTTGAACAGTTATTTTCACATCTATATACCTTGAAGAGATATATATATATGTGTGTGTGTGTGTATATGTATATGTATATATATATATATATATATATATATATATATATATAAACGTATCTACATATACTTAGCTTCATAATATTGTGGAATTCAACATTTTGCCTCAATATTTTGGCGGGCCAGTATTAAAACGTCAATATTCTAATAATAAACCTCATAAGGGGAGCTCACTCAGCGTATAAAGCAGAAGAAATTTGAGCCAATCAGCAGTAGTAAAACATGGGTTACAACCAATCAGCGGTGCTTCACACAGCATCCTTGAAACATTAAGGGGATGATGTGTGACAGCGTGGGCGCTGCTCTTGGTACTCAGATAAGCTGAAGCATTCTGGTCCTGACCTTATTCCATATCCGACCTCTAAAGAAGAAAAAACTTTTCTTGCGTGTTACAAGTTTCTAAACAAGACTTGACCTTTTGATGCCCCACTTATTATTCTCTCCCTTCCTGTGCTCCAGCCGGGAAAGGAAGCTCTTACTTTTGACTTTATACAGTTTCTCAAGAACTTTTCATTGTATTCGCAGTTTTTCCATCTCATTCTTCGCGCTGCTGGGTCCTTCAATGCGGCCCACATCTATTGCCAGAGAAATGCCCTTTCTTCTAATATACTGAACCCAAACAGGGCTGTTCCCTCTCCTTATTTATAAAAAAGTTTGATATGCCCCACACGTGACTATAACCGTTCCACGCACCTACTGCCAGTTTCACTCAACCAGCAGCACCAGGGTGCAAGCTAGGCATGTCCCACGTGTGGCCACCTCAAAGGGGTGAAATAAAACTGACCATCTGACCATCACCACCAGTTGCATCACTTATGGGCGGGCGCTGAGTCCGCTCCTCTCTCTCTTCAGCTTTGGCCGGAAGGAAGTTGCCTGTGGGGAGTAAATGAAAGGAGGTTAGCCAGGGTAATATATCCTGCACAGGGCCTTAAAGTCTTTATACCATGAATACAAATTCTTTCTTAGGCATTGCTACACTGATAGAATGCATCCAGAGGCAACCACGCACTACAAGTTGGGCGTCAAGGTTGGAAGTGGAGGGCGGAGGGGAGTTTTTGAAAGAAAGGCGACCTCTTTGCCTTGGCAACCAGCACCGCCTCCTCCAGGGTGCTCCAGAATGATATAATTGCAACATGGCAGCGATGGGCCAGGTCTTGTCAGGGGCCTGCTCTGCATCAACCTGTCTGCTGCTGGCAGTACGGTGGGAGTAGGCAGATCACCAGCTCAGAGGAGCAGATGTAACAGGTGGACTCTAGTAAGAATCTCATTTAGGAAAGTGATAGGTGGAGTTCTTGAATTAGTTTCAGCTGCGGGTCATTATTGGAGGCTTAACACTATTGGCCTGGTTAAAGGTTTGGCGGTAGGGTAGTCCATCACAAAAGTGACAGATATCCCATAGACCTTATTATAATTGCATTAGCTCATACTACATTTGAAATAAGGTGGACAATATATTCCTCCCTTTTGTGATAGAGCTCTTGTCCGTCAAACTCTAAAGCAGGCCCTCTGTCATTCTAGACCAGTGATACTCAAAGTACGGCCCAGGAGCTGCAAGTGGCCCTTCTGTCCTGGACATGCCCACCCTACCCCTCCTGGTTAACAGCATAACAAGGGTGGGCTGCTGTTTACTTGACTCAGCACTAACATTCAGAAAGATGTTAAATAAATGAGCAAGCATTTATTTACCTTCATTTTTAAAGACATCTTGCAACAAATGTTTAAAAATATGATTGGCTGATAGATTGGTTCGACCCTACTCAGTCTGTATTCTAGTTCATCACTCTATTGCCTCCTATGCCACCCCCAACAGAGACCAGTCATCTATAAATGAGATTTGTCCTACTCTGAGCAGAACAGTTCAACTCGAACTACCAGGCAAGGCACTGTCCATACGGGGATTGAAGCCCACCCTACTGCTTTCAACCTATTTCGATCTCATCAGTGAGGCACCGCTTGAACAAATCATCACAGTTACCCTGGGCTCACATCTGGGCATACCAGTCACCTGGCATTCAACCTGCAGGCTAAGAGCAGTAGCTGTTAGCAACTCAGCCTCAGAACTCTTTTGTTGTCCTTGCCAAGTGACTCAATCTCTTTGTGTGGTCAGCACAGAATTGTAGCAGACACAAACTATTTTAGAATTTGGGAGTGGATGGAAATCCTCCCACAGCAATACCTCAAAGGGGATGCCTCAGCAAAACTAGCTCACCAGAGGGTTGGTGGGAGGACAGAAGCAATTAAGTCTGCACTGGAATAGGAAAGAAGGCGGAGGATGGCAATAAAGTCAGGTGGACTTTAAAAAAAGAAGCCAGCTCAGGGCATTCCAGGCCTCCACAGTAGGCTTGATTGAAAAGGGAGTTTGGACATGATGCTTTATTACGATACAGGGGTGATGAACCAAAGCCTGTATGAGTATAGGAAACAGTGCTACAGTAGTAATATCTTGTGTACTCTTTACATGTCTGTGTAAATTGACTGTGAAATGTGCAACTCCCTCATTAATAAAAGTGCAACTGGGGAGCACAGTCTTTTCCAGTTATTCTGATTACATAAGAATATTCTCTTTTTATACCTATTTCAGATGTGTAGGGCCAATTCACAAAGGCATGTAAGAATATGTGAAGGAATGCTGCAGGAGTGCTAATTTAAGTACCCAGTGGCTAATGCAGTATGATGGGCCCCCCTGTAGAATGGTCTCAATGGGGCTCCCCTGAATGGTTCGCCCCCCCACCACACTGCAGGTGCCCGAGTTTACGATTATTTCTAATTTCATGCCAATGCACCCATTCTGCAAGGCATGCAATGGCATGGCTTAGAGGATGATGGGGGCCCACTCCAAAATATGAAACCCTGGACCCCCTTCCACCAGCAGGGGCCTCCATTAGGCCCCTGTGCCTACTCTAAAATGCCTTTTGTAAAGAGGCCCCACATTCTATATACTGCGGGGATAACTCTAGGTTCCACTCGGCAATATGATGACGATTTGTTAACAAACAATTGCAAACGTGTCTACTTCAAACGAGCCATCAGCGCCGTCGAGGCTTGGCAGCACATTGCTTCCAACCCCAGATCCCACCGTCTGATGTGCCACCCCGTCACCGAGGTGCTGGAACTCTGCAGAGGCGGGACGAGGTTGGGGTTCACAGCTACCTACAGCCTACAGCTGCAAGAGCGCCCCGGAAAACTCCCATGTATTGAGCAGGGTGCGTGGTCAGCTCCCCTCTCACCTGGAAGAGATCAAAAGCAGACGTGAAGCAGCTGGAAGTCTATATAACAGCCCAAGCAAAAGAATAACAACAAGAAATAAATGCGAGTTCGGTCTGCAGCCAGTTGGATACGAAGGACCCTTAATAGGGGCTACCTCTAGATATCCATTAGTAAAAATGTAACAATTTGTGACATTTTTCATATTTCATTCATGCCGTTAGCAGATATTGGTTTTATTCTGTTATTTTATTTTGCAGAGATGTACAATGGCCAATGACACATTTTTTGATGTTTTAATGGCCATGGGCAGGTCAAATGTTTAAAAAAAAAATGGAGTCTTGTAATCAAATACTTCAATTGAGGGTCTGTAGTTTGTGTATCCCCTCCAGCTGCACAGGTTTTCTAAGACCGGAAGATGGGCAGTTTTGTCCCTTTGAACTTTTCCCCAGGTCCGACCCTCCACTTTTTGTGCCTCACTCAGGGATTTATCTGTGACTAGCTATGTCTGATTCCCAGAGCTTTAAATGGGCAGGTGCTGTCCGGTACTGAGTACCTGTACTGCTTTCATTTGAAAGGGTGAGTACCTGCACTTCTCAGCACTGCTGCAATACATTTGATGGGAGAGTACGGGCAGTTCTCAGGAGCAAATAGGTACTCTGTATAGCGGGTATCATCATTTCTGTGTTTCCATTTAAAGCACTGCTTATTCCTGGGCTGAGTTTGACATACTTCTCAATTCCCACAAGTATAACAAACTTACCAGCAAAAGAGAACTTTCTAAATTGGTCTTGTTGTTCCCATATTCAAACTCGTACCAATCCGAGCACTCGTACAGGCTCACGTTCTAGTAACATATGTGTAACAGGAAAGGGAAGACCAAGCCAAGACTCTTGATATTATTTTCTGTTTATCCTGCTGTCAACATACATTTTATATACTAGTGACGAGTGATGCATGTGTAATGTTGATGCTGAGTTGCTGGCTGTGAAAAGGGAACAATGAGAGCATTAGCTTAGCAAGGAAGCCATGGGCCCTAGTGCAAGTAAGGAAAAAAGGCTCTGTGGCTGCTGTTGGAGTAGGAAATAAAGTAATTATCAGGGTTAAAGGGCCCCACAAGGCTCTGGGCACAGTGCCGCTGCACCTGCTGCACCGTTGACAGCTACACCGCTGACTTGGGGTTAATCTCACTTCCGGTTTTGGGGAGCGGGAGGTGTGCTGTAAATTGGAGGCACCTCCTCTCTTTGCGCCAAACCTTCTGTTCCACCCACCTTAGTTAGAGGTCGGGTTGCTAGCTTTCTGACAGAGAAGTCTCAGACTGCGTCCCCCTCAGAAACCTGTGACTTGACACTCATCTGCCCCAGGGCCAGTGGGAAATACATTGGAGCATCCTATTTACGGTGATACCTTCACATAACATATTTTTCCTTTCTGTGGCTACGGGGCGAAGATGGTAAAATGATTACTGGCTCCTTTGGGGCAGCGAAAAATCTTCCTGCACATCAGGCCACTGTTTTTATTTTCTATTTACAAAACAAACTCATCTTTCGAGGTTTCTGTTTTTTTTTTTTTGTTTTTTTTTAAATGTAGATGGACAACAATCACAATAGGGAGAATGGTCAGCATCTCAGTTTGCCAAAATACTCCTGCCAATTCAGCTGGAGGACTTTCACCAAACCGATCGACCCAGCAGGGAATATCTACATAAGGAATAAGGAAGGCGGAAGGTGGGAATAAGGAAGGTGGTTCTGATCAAGACATTAAAAACAGCGGATTCTATCGCACTGTGGGGTGGTGGTCCACCCACCATAGCCCAAAACACCCTGTTAATTTCTAATCCTGCTTCTCACTTTATTGATGCATGCCCAGGACCACTGGAATTATGCAGCACAGCAGGACGAAATATGTGGCAGGTTTGACCAAATTATGTGGCAAGAAAAGACGGAATTTGTGGCATAATGAGGAACACTGTGTGACACTATTACTTCATTATTTTGTTGTATCTACACGTGGTAACACTGTCTAGGTAAACATCGTATTTGCACCTGTTTAACGCCCAAATACAGCAATAAGAAACTGAAAGATGACCCAACCACAGCTGCGAAGGGCCTTCCACTGCACGTCACCATGGTTTCAGTAACTTTTGATCCGTTTGAAATAGAAACAATTTTTTGTTAAAAATAAGTACTGATTATTCACCAGTTGGTGGATTGTGTGATAAATGTAGAAAATTCCCCATTACTGGGTTTGTAACATGGAATAATACAGTACTATTGGAGTAAAAAGTCATGGAAGTGATCATTTTGAATGTTCAGTTACCACCCCATTGCATCATTTCACTTGTAATCGGGTAGTCATCTGTGAAAGTGACCCAAAGAAGGATTTACAAAGATGTAATGTTTACATTGTCTTCGAAACAGTAGTCTCATGGACCCCTATTGATTAATTGTTTTCGGATAATGTTGCTGAATGCACTAGATATACTATTTCCATTCGAATTGTTCCTTCTGATTTAAGGTCAGTTTCTATTGCACACTTGAAAATATATAAGATTCCAGACACATCCTGGAGTACCTTCCTCAAAACAGAAAAAAATCAGGCCATTTTTCATGTTTTCATATTTAAGAAGGACCAGGACCTGATTCTTGAACATATACATTGTTTGAAAACCCTGTATTTTCTATTTGGATAAAGCAATTTAGCTCTGTTTTCCTTAATAATCTTTTAGGAGTAGTTCAGGCAGCTATAAAATACGTTTGAACGGTTAGATACCTGTGAGAAAGTAGCCTCTTTCTAGCCTTGTTACCCCCACTTTTGGCCTGTTTGTGAGTGTATGTCAGGGTGTTTTCACTGTCTCACTGGGATCCTGCTAGCCAGGGCCCAGTGCTCATAGTGAAAACCCTATGTTTTCAGTATGTTTGTTATGTGTCACTGGGACCCTGCTAGTCAGGACCCCAGTGCTCATAAGTTTGTGGCCTATATGTATGTGTTCCCTGTGTGGTGCCTAACTGTCTCACTGAGGCTCTGCTAACCAGAACCTCAGTGGTTATGCTCTCTCATTTCTTTCAAATTGTCACTAACAGGCTAGTGACCAATTTTACCAATTTACATTGGCTTACTGGAACACCCTTATAATTCCCTAGTATATGGTACTGAGGTACCCAGGGTATTGGGGTTCCAGGAGATCCCTATGGGCTGCAGCATTTCTTTTGCCACCCATAGGGAGCTCTGACAATTCTTACACAGGCCTGCCACTGCAGCCTGAGTGAAATAACGTCCACGTTATTTCACAGCCATTTTACACTGCACTTAAGTAACTTATAAGTCACCTATATGTCTAACCTTTACCTGGTAAAGGTTAGGTGCAAAGTTACTTAGTGTGAGGGCACCCTGGCACTAGCCAAGGTGCCCCCACATTGTTCAGGGCCAATTCCCCGGACTTTGTGAGTGCGGGGACACCATTACACGCGTGCACTACATATAGGTCACTACCTATATGTAGCTTCACAATGGTAACTCCGAATATGGCCATGTAACATGTCTATGATCATGGAATTGCCCCCTCTATACCATCCTGGCATAGTTGGCACAATCCCATGATCCCAGTGGTCTGTAGCACAGACCCTGGTACTGCCAAACTGCCCTTCCTGGGGTTTCACTGCAGCTGCTGCTGCTGCCAACCCCTCAGACAGGCATCTGCCCTCCTGGGGTCCAGCCAGGCCTGGCCCAGGATGGCAGAACAAAGGACTTCCTCTGAGAGAGGGTGTTACACCCTCTCCCTTTGGAAAATGGTGTGAAGGCAGGGGAGTAGTAGCCTCCCCCAGCCTCTGGAAATGCTTTCTTGGGCACAGATGTGCCCAATTCTGCATAAGCCAGTCTACACCGGTTCAGGGGACCCCTTAGCCCTGCTCTGGCGCGAAACTGGACAAAGGAAAGGGGAGTGACCACTCCCCTGACCTGTACCTCCCCTGGGAGGTGCCCAGAGCTCCTCCAGTGTGCTCCAGACCTCTGCCATCTTGGAAACAGAGGTGCTGCTGGCACACTGGACTGCTCTGAGTGGCCAGTGCCACCAGGTGACGTCAGAGACTCCTTCTGATAGGCTCCTTCAGGTGTTGCTAGCCTATCCTCTCTCCTAGGTAGCCAAACCCTCTTTTCTGGCTATTTAGGGTCTCTGTCTCTGGGGAAACTTCAGATAACGAATGCAAGAGCTCATCCGAGTTCCTCTGCATCTCTCTCTTCACCTTCTGCCAAGGAATCAACTGCTGACCGCGCTGGAAGCCTGCAAACCTGCAACATAGTAGCAAAGACGACTACTGCAACTCTGTAACGCTGATCCTGCCGCCTTCTCGACTGTTTTCCTGGTGGTGCATGCTGTGGGGGTAGTCTGCCTCCTCTCTGCACTAGAAGCTCCGAAGAAATCTCCCGTGGGTCGACGGAATCTTCCCCCTGCAACCGCAGGCACCAAAAAGCTGCATTACCGGTCCCTTGGGTCTCCTCTCAGCACGACGAGCGAGGTCCGTCGAATCCAGCAACTCTGTCCAAGTGACTCCCACAGTCCAGTGACTCTTCAGTCCAAGTTTGGTGGAGGTAAGTCCTTGCCTCACCTCGCTAGACTGCATTGCTGGGAACCGCGACTTTTGCAGCTACTCCGGCCCCTGTGCACTTCCGGCGGAAATCCTTTGTGCACAGCCAAGCCTGGGTCCACGGCACTCTAACCTGCATTGCACGACTTTCTAAGTTGGTCTCCGGCAACGTGGGACTCCTTTGTGTAACTTCGGGTGAGCACCGTTTCACGCATCCTCGTAGTGCCTGTTTCTGGCACTTCTCTGGGTGCTACCTGCTGCTAAGAGGGCTCCTTGTCTTGTTCGACGTCCCATCTACCTCCTGGTCCAATTTGCGACCTCCTGGTCCCTCCTGGGCCACAGCAGCATCCAAAAACGCTAACCACACGATTTGCAGCTAGCAAGGCTTGTTGGCGTTCTTTTGGCGGGAAAACACTTCTGCACGACTCTCCACGGCGAGAGGGATCCGTCCACCAAAGGGGAAGTCTCTAGCCCTTTTCGTTCCTGCAGAAACCTCAGCTTCTTCTGTCCAGTAGAAGCTTCTTTGCACCCACAGCTGGCATTTCCTGGGCATCTGCCCATCTCCGACTTGCTTGTGACTTTTGGACTTGGTCCCCTTGTTCCACAGGTACCCAAGATTGGAAATCCATCGTTGTTGCATTGTTGGTTTGTGTCTTTCCTGCATTATTCCTCTATCACGACTTCTATGTCCTTGGGGGAACTTTAGTGCACTTTGCACTCACTTTTCAGAGTCTTGGGGAGGGTTATTTTTCTAACTCTCACTATTTTCTAATAGTCCCAGCGACCCTCTACAAGGTCACATAGGTTTGGGGTCCATTCGTGGTTCGCATTCCACTTTTGGAGTATATGGTTTGTGTTGCCCCATCCCTATGTGTCCCCATTGCATCCTATTGTAACTATACATTGTTTGCACTGTTTTCTAAGACTATACTGCATATTTTTGGTATTGTGTATATATATCTTGTGTATATTTGCTATCCTCATACTTAGGGTACACTCTGAGATACTTTGGCATATTGTCATAAAAATAAAGTACCTTTATTTTTAGTATAACTGTGTATTGTGTTTTCTTATGATATTGTGCATATGACACTAAGTGGTACTGTAGGAGCTTCACTCGTCTCCTAGTTCAGCCTAAGCTGCTCTGCTAAGCTACCATTATCTATCAGCCTATGCTGCTAGACACCCTATACACTAATAAGGGATAACTGGGCCTGGTGCAAGGTGCAAGTACCCCTAGGTACTGACTACAAGCCAGTCCAGCCTCCTACATTGGTTGTGCAGCGGTGGGATAAGTGCTTTGAGACTACTTACCACTCTTGTCATTGTACTTTTCATAAGAGAAAAATATACAAAACAAGTTCAGTGTGTGTACACATAGCTAAAAAGTTCTGCATTTCCTCTTTTCACTCTTTTCTAAGTGCTGAAAAGTACTTCTAAACTTTCAAAAAGTTCTAAAAAGTTTTAAACGTTTTTTTCTCTGTCTTTCTAAAAGCTCTGACAAACTTTTTTCTCTTTTTCTATCACTTTAACTCTCTCTAAAAATGTCTGGCACAGGCCAAAATGTTGATCTGTCCAAAATTGCATATGATCACCTTAGCTGGAAAGGAGCAAGGAGTCTCTGCATAGAGAGAGGTTTGAGTGTAGGGAAGAATCCTTCCTTGGAATTGTTACTTAACATGCTTAGAGAACAAGATAAGGCTAAAAGTGCCCCATCTGTTGAAAAAGTAGCTAATGGTTCCCAATCTGATCCAGGGACTCCCCCAGGAAAAGATTCAGGAAAGAAACTTCTTAGCCTGCCCATTACTAGACAGTCTAGCATAGTTGGTACTGAGGTGGAGTCACATCATACAGATGGTGTGCTCTCACATTACACTGTCAGCCAAGCTGTTAGGGTGCCCTCTGTAAGGGACAGGTGTCCTTCTGTTCATTCTCATCATACTTCTGTGTCTAGGAATGTCCCTCCCACCCACCCTGATGACAGATTGTTAGAAAGGGAGCTCAATAGATTGATAGTGGAACAAACCAGACTGAAGCTCAAGAAGCAACAGCTGGATTTGGATAGACAGACTTTAGAAGTAGAGAAGGAGAGACAGAAACTGGGTTTAGAAACCCCTGGTGGCAGCAGCAGTATTCCCCATAGTCATCCTGCAAAAGAGCATGATTCCAGGAATCTGCACAAGATAGTTCCCCCTTATAAGGAGGGGGATGACATTAACAAGTGGTTTGCTGCACTTGAGAGGGCCTGTGCTGTACAGGATGTCCCTCAAAGGCAGTGGGCTGCTATCCTATGGCTATCATTTAGTGGAAAAGGTAGGGATAGGCTCCTTACTGTAAAAGAAAATGAAGCTAATGATTACAAAGTTCTTAAGAATGCACTCCTGGATGGTTATGGCTTAACCACTGAACAATACAGGATAAAGTTCAGAGAGACCAAAAAGGAGTCTTCACAAGACTGGGTTGATTTCATTGACCATTCAGTGAAGGCCTTGGAGGGGTGGTTACATGGCAGTAAAGTTACTGATTATGACAGCCTGTATAACTTGATCCTGAGAGAGCATATTCTTAATAATTGTGTGTCTGATTTGTTGCTCCAGTACTTGGTACACTCTGATCTGACCTCTCCCCAAGAATTGGGAAAGAAGGCAGACAAATGGGTCAGAACAAGGGTGAACAGAAAAGTTCATACAGGGGGTGACAAAGAGAACAATAAGAAGAAAGATGGTGAAAAATCTCAAGATAAGCATGGGGATAAGGGTAAAACCAAAGATCCCACTTCAAATCTTAAACACTCTTCAGGGGGTGGGGATAAAACAAATTCTTCCTCTTCTTCTCAACCTACACAATTTAAAAAGCCTTGGTGCTTTGTGTGTAAAAACAGAGGCCATAGGCCAGGGGATAAGTCCTGTCCAGGTAAACCCCCTGAGCCTACCACCACTAATACATCAAGCTCTAGTGCCCCTAGCAGTAGTGGTACTAGTGGTGGGACTGCTGGCAACAGTCAAGCAAAGGGTGTAGTTGGGTTCACTTATGGGTCCATCATAGAAACTGGGGTAGTCAGTCCCAAGACAGTTTCTGTCACACCTAGTGGCATTGGCCTTGCCACACTGGCTGCTTGTCCCCTTACAATGGATAAGTACAGGCAGACAGTTTCAATAAATGGTGTTGAGGCCTTGGCCTACAGGGACACAGGTGCCAGTATCACTTTGGTGACTGAAAACCTAGTGCATCCTGAACAACACATCATTGGACAACAGTATAAAATTATTGATGTCCATAACTCCACTAAGTTTCTTCCCTTAGCTATAATTCAGTTTAGTTGGGGTGGAGTTACTGGCCCTAAGCAGGTGGTGGTATCACCTAGCTTACCTGTAGACTGTCTCTTAGGTAATGACCTAGAGGCCTCAGGTTGGGCTGATGTAGAGTTTTATGCCCATGCAGCCATGCTGGGCATCCCAGAGGAATTGTTCCCTCTCATTTCTACTGAAATGAAAAAGCAAAGGAGAGAAGGCCTGAAAACTCAGGATCCCTCTCCATCAACAGGTAAAAAGGGTATCACAGTATCCCCTAACCACCCTACCATTCAGGATACCATTCCTGTGGTGGGAGAAACCTCTCCTAGGGTGGCACCTGTTCCAAGGGAATCATCAGTTGGCAAAACTGTACTCCCTGAGGTGGAAGTACCTCTCTGTGGGATAACTAACATTGGTGAGAAAAAGAGCACCATTTTAGTTAACATGGAGCATCCCTCCAACCCTCCCAGAGAAACTTTAGTGCAGAAACTCTGCACTGCCTCACAACACTTAGGACAGCATCCCTGCCCTAGTGTGGAGCTCATAGGACAGCATCCCTGCCCTGCTCCAACCCAAGAGAAACAGCATCCCTGTTCTCTCTTCCAGCCATATGGACAAAGTTTTTGCCCAGCTATGGCTTTTCTGAGACAGCATCCCTGTCTGGCATTTCCATCACTACAAATAGGTTCAGTGGACAATTCCCACTGCCCTAAACTAAAACTTACTGATAGGAACTCTGAAAATACATCTTCACATTGTTGCTTAGCTAAAAAACTTCAAACAGGGTGGTTTACATCCCCACAGGGAAGTAACCATATAGTGGATGATAAAGGGAGTAACCAGTCTATTGCAGAGCTACTCTCTACTTATCACCACTTAGACAATAAAGTCTCAACTGGCCAAGGTTAGCCTTATTGTCCTTCGTTTGGGGGGGGGGTTGTGTGAGAAAGTAGCCTCTTTCTAGCCTTGTTACCCCCACTTTTGGCCTGTTTGTGAGTGTATGTCAGGGTGTTTTCACTGTCTCACTGGGATCCTGCTAGCCAGGGCCCAGTGCTCATAGTGAAAACCCTATTTTTTCAGTATGTTTGTTATGTGTCACTGGGACCCTGCTAGTCAGGACCCCAGTGCTCATATGTTTGTGGACTATATGTATGTGTTCCCTGTGTGGTGCCTAACTGTCTCACTGAGGCTCTGCTAACCAGAACCTCAGTGGTTATGCTCTCTCATTTCTTTCAAATTGTCACTAACAGGCTAGTGACCAATTTTACCAATTTACATTGGCTTACTGGAACACCCTTCTAATTCCCTAGTATATGGTACTGAGGTACCCAGGGTATTGGGGTTCCAGGAGATCCCTATGGGCTGCAGCATTTCTTTTGCCACCATAGGGAGCTCTGACAATTCTTACACAGGCCTGCCACTGCAGCCTGAGTGAAATAACGTCCACGTTATTTCACAGCCATTTTACACTGCACTTAAGTAACTTATAAGTCACCTATATGTCTAACCTTTACCTGGTAAAGGTTAGGTGCAAAGTTACTTAGTGTGAGGGCACCCTGGCACTAGCCAAGGTGCCCCCACATTGTTCAGGGCCAATTCCCCGGACTTTGTGAGTGCGGGGACACCATTACACGCGTGCACTACATATAGGTCACTACCTATATGTAGCTTCACAATGGTAACTCCGAATATGGCCATGTAACATGTCTATGATCATGGAATTGCCCCCTCTATACCATCCTGGCATAGTTGGCACAATCCCATGATCCCAGTGGTCTGTAGCACAGACCCTGGTACTGCCAAACTGCCCTTCCTGGGGTTTCACTGCAGCTGCTGCTGCTGCCAACCCCTCAGACAGGCATCTGCCCTCCTGGGGTCCAGCCAGGCCTGGCCCAGGATGGCAGAACAAAGGACTTCCTCTGAGAGAGGGTGTTACACCCTCTCCCTTTGGAAAATGGTGTGAAGGCAGGGGAGTAGTAGCCTCCCCCAGCCTCTGGAAATGCATTCTTGGGCACAGATGTGCCCAATTCTGCATAAGCCAGTCTACACCGGTTCAGGGGACCCCTTAGCCCTGCTCTGGCACGAAACTGGACAAAGGAAAGGGGAGTGACCACTCCCCTGACCTGTACCTTCCCTGGGAGGTGCCCAGAGCTCCTCCAGTGTGCTCCAGACCTCTGCCATCTTGGAAACAGAGGTGCTGCTGGCACACTGGACTGCTCTGAGTGGCCAGTGCCACCAGGTGACGTCAGAGACTCCTTCTGATAGGCTCCTTCAGGTGTTGCTAGCCTATCCTCTCTCCTAGGTAGCCAAACCCTCTTTTCTGGCTATTTAGGGTCTCTGTCTCTGGGGAAACTTCAGATAACGAATGCAAGAGCTCATCCGAGTTCCTCTGCATCTCTCTCTTCACCTTCTGTCAAGGAATCGACTGCTGACCGCGCTGGAAGCCTGCAAACCTGCAACATAGTAGCAAAGACGACTACTGCAACTCTGTAACGCTGATCCTGCCGCCTTCTCGACTGTTTTCCTGGTGGTGCATGCTGTGGGGGTAGTCTGCCTCCTCTCTGCACTAGAAGCTCCGAAGAAATCTCCCGTGGGTCGACGGAATCTTCCCCCTGCAACTGCAGGCAGCAAAAAGCTGCATTACCGGTCCCTTGGGTCTCCTCTCAGCACGACGAGCGAGGCCCCTCGAATCCAGCAACTCTGTCCAAGTGACTCCCACAGTCCAGTGACTCTTCAGTCCAAGTTTGGTGGAGGTAAGTCCTTGCCTCACCTCACTAGACTGCATTGCTGGGAACCGCGACTTTTGCAGCTACTCCGGCCCCTGTGCACTTCCGGCGGAAATCCTTTGTGCACAGCCAAGCCTGGGTCCACGGCACTCTAACCTGCATTGCACGACTTTCTAAGTTGGTCTCCGGCGACGTGGGACTCCTTTGTGTAACTTCGGGTGAGCACCATTTCACGCATCCTTGTAGTGCCTGTTTCTGGCACTTCTCCGGGTGCTACCTGCTGCTAAGAGGGCTCCTTGTCTTGCTCGACATCCCCTCTACCTCCTGGTCCAATTTGCGACCTCCTGGTCCCTCCTGGGCCACAGCAGCATCCAAAAACGCTAACTGCACGATTTGCAGCTAGCAAGGCTTGTTGGCGTTCTTTCGGCGGGAAAACACTTCTGCACGACTCTCCACGGCGAGAGAGATCCGTCCACCAAAGGGGAAGTCTCTAGCCCTTTTCGTTCCTGCAGAAACCTCAGCTTCTTCTGTCCAGTAGAAGCTTCTTTGCACCCACAGCTGGCATTTCCTGGGCATCTGCCCATCTCCGACTTGCTTGTGACTTTTGGACTTGGTCCCCTTGTTCCACAGGTACCCAAGATTGGAAATCCATCGTTGTTGCATTGTTGGTTTGTGTCTTTCCTGCATTATTCCTCTATCACGACTTCTATGTCCTTGGGGGAACTTTAGTGCACTTTGCACTCACTTTTCAGGATCTTGGGGAGGGTTATTTTTCTAACTCTCACTATTTTCTAATAGTCCCAGCGACCCTCTACAAGGTCACATAGGTTTGGGGTCCATTCGTGGTTCGCATTCCACTTTTGGAGTATATGGTTTGTGTTGCCCCATCCCTATGTGTCCCCATTGCATCCTATTGTAACTATACATTGTTTGCACTGTTTTCTAAGACTATATTGCATATTTTTGGTATTGTGTATATATATCTTGTGTATATTTGCTATCCTCAAACTGAGGGTACACTCTGAGATACTTTGGCATATTGTCATAAAAATAAAGTACCTTTATTTTTAGTATAACTGTGTATTGTGTTTTCTTATGATATTGTGCATATGACACTAAGTGGTACTGTAGGAGCTTCACTCGTCTCCTAGTTCAGCCTAAGCTGCTCTGCTAGGCTACCATTATCTATCAGCCTATGCTGCTAGACACCCTATACACTAATAAGGGATAACTGGGCCTGGTGCAAGGTGCAAGTACCCCTAGGTACTCACTACAAGCCAGTCCAGCCTCCTACATTGGTTGTGCAGCGGTGGGATAAGTGCTTTGAGACTACTTACCACTCTTGTCATTGTACTTTTCATAAGAGAAAAATATACTAAACAAGTTCAGTGTGTGTACACATAGCTAAAAAGTTTTGCATTTCCTCTTTTCACTCTTTTCTAAGTGCTGAAAAGTACTTCTAAACTTTCAAAAAGTTCTAAAAAGTTTTTAAAGTTTTTTTCTCTGTCTTTCTAAAAGCTCTGACAAACTTTTTTCTCTTTTTCTATCACTTTAACTCTCTCTAAAAATGTCTGGCACAGGCCAAAATGTTGATCTGTCCAAAATTGCATATGATCACCTTAGCTGGAAAGGAGCAAGGAGTCTCTGCATAGAGAGAGGTTTGAGTGGTTGAGAGGTTTGAGCCTGGGCATGTTCTCCACCCGGCTATGCAATATGTTCTCCACTCGGTTGTGCAATACAGCCGGATAGAAAACATGCAAAGTGCAAGTCTGTTTGGCCGGCCCAACACAGTCAGCCAAACAGCCGTGCACTTTGTGGTGCACATACCCCCTCTCTGGCTCGCTCTAGCCCAGCCCTACCCCTTAGTCTAAGGCAGAGGTCTTCAAACTGGGGGTCACGACCCCCAGGGGGGGCGTGGAGTCCTGGAAAGGGGGTCCCGCATTCCCCCAACTGATTGTTAAAATACCTCAGGTGAACTTTGATGTATTGAGTCTCCTGTGCTGTGAAAGCCACAGACAGCTAAGGAGGCCTTCACACCAGGGCACCTGCTTCCTGAATGAAATGCAAATGTGCTCTAGGAGCTGATCTGCAAATGTAAAGGGTAATCTGCAACTGTAAAGAATGCTGGCGACCTGATTAAATCACTCACAGCTTTGTGATGACAAACATTTATTCTTTTTTCTAGGCGTAGTGCAAAGAGTTAAGAATTGTGTGTGCTTTTAATTGTAGTTACACAGCGCTTACTTCACCTGGAGGTGTTGAAGAGACAGCTATTAAAAAAAAAAAAGGTATAGCATATGCTCTAGTATTACTTAAATCTACATTTAGGAAGCACAGTTTTATCTTAAACCTCTTTGTAGTGGCCTATCTTATACTGCGTGTGCATTAACTAATAGAAGTTTCCTAATGCACTACAGTGCATTTCCCAATAAGTAACAGCTTTTTTAAATTTATTTTTCATTAAAGCTGGCTGTTATTCTATATGTAGCTACCTGACGGTGAAAGACTTAAAAACAACTTAGAATATTTTGGGGTTTATTTATGAGAGGCTTTAGCTGCTGGAGCATCACTTTTTTGACGTTCCAGCGGCACAAGTCTCTTACTCATACGCATGAGGTGACACAAAGCCACCCTACGTGGCTTTGAATGGCCTCATAGATATGGAGTAAGGCAAAGCAGTGCAAGCCACTGCATTGCCTTACTTTGCGTCAAGGAGAGGTTCCATGGGCTTTGTGGTGGGTGTTCCCACGCAACACCCATGGATTTTGACGCTGCCCCAGATTTACAAAATGACATAAACTGGAGCAGTGCCAAAACCTTAGGCCTCCCCAGAGCAGGCATAATGAGGAGAAATTTCTCCTTGTTTTTCCTCTTTCCATGTGTGTTGCTATCTGCCCCACATATAGAAAGATGTACAATGCCTCTCTGGATTGTTTTTGTGCAGCAAGGTGCCCCTTCCGGCACAAAAACAATCCTGGCTACGTTGGTGCTAGGCAGCAATTTGTGCGCCAGCACAGGAGGAAAGGACAGAAATGCAGTGTATTTCATAAATACGGTCCATTCCTGCCCTTTTGTATTGGTGTAGGGCAGTGTAGCAAGAAGTCTTGTGGCACTGTCCTATACCAAATCCTCATAAATGAGGACCTTCGTTTTTAGCCACACCTTTGGCCACGTACCCACACTCACTGACCTTTGGTTTGCTAAACACTGTTTAATATTAATATTATTTCCTCACTGTAAAAATGATTTGCTGTGGTAAATGGGGACATTTATTATTGACGATTATGAGGAGTACCAGGTTCTAGAAATTTTTGTCAGGAGGGGGTCCTGAGATCTAAAAATCTTTGAGAGGGGGTCCCGGCATCAAAAAGTTTGAAGACCTCTGGTCTAAGGAAATATAAAATTATAATAATATAGCTTTACTATCATTTTATTTTTCCTTTTTCTCCAATCCAGTGGGGCGCTGTTCCTCCGCCTTAGTGGAGGAGCAGCCCTTGTGTGCTTAAACACTTTCTAGGAAAACCGTCCTCATTTGGTTTGCTTTGCTTCTCTTGGAGCCCCTTAACCGGCACTTATTGGAGAGGGCCGTGGCTTATTCTTATGCCTCAAGCATTTGCTGCAAGCAAAAGACACATATGGGAAAGACGGAAGAAGGACAAACTAAAAAGCGTCACAAAGGGAGAAAGTAGAAAGTTGCAGGATGAGCTGAAGGGGCAGGGAGTGGCCATAAATGGATTGAAGAGGCACGAGATGGCTTCAGGATTACGCTGCCTCAGTATTCAGTGCTGGCAGATTTAACTACAGCAGCCTCCTGTTTAAGAGAATGGCTTTGAGCACCGCCACCTCTTTATTTACAAATTAAGCACTGCCCTTAACCGTCCCGCCTCTCCTTACCCCTCCAAAGTGTTTAATGCACAGAAAATTAAAGAGGAGTGAGACAGACCGCAAAATGTGTTTCCCCCCCCAGGGAGCTATCCAAAGAAAGGACTCTGTGGGATAGATGCTGACTTTGTACCAGTCTTTCCAATTGCCTGATTGGCCTTGACACACAAAAAGACTGAATTGGCCAGACCCAGCGCTGCGCTGACGACCTGAAGTCGACGCAGCCACCTAGCAGCCAGCCCCACGTGGCGCGCGCCCTAGGGGCGCAGTCTCCTTTCACGCCGGCCACCTTCCGCCGCGGTGACGTCACGGGGCCTCTTTTTCTGTAACCTGCTAAATTCCTGCGAGTTTTGGAGGCGGCCCTGCGCGTGCTGTCTGTCTCGCAGGCCTGGGCTACGGCTTCCCGCTTCCTGAGATCCTCCTTGGGCGGGGGGGAGGGAGGGCGGAGAGAAAAGCGCTGCCAAGTGCAGCTGAACTTCTCCTCAGACAGCAGCGCACCCGCTGCAGGCTGGGAGCCTCGGCCGGCAGAGCTGCACACAGATGCCAGGGCCGGTGGCTGCTGCAGGAGGGAGAGGAGCGGAGCGCTGCGAGGTAGGTAACAGCTGCCGCCCTCAGGCAGAGTGGCTGCCTCTTTTTATTCGTACTGTCTATGTTTCTACTTTTGCCTTCTCCATCAGTTATTAACACTTCTCCTTTTGCAGAAGACTTCTTTCCACGAGAAACGGTCCAGTTGTGTGTTGGAACCGGGTTGAATGTCACAGATTATTTATTTATTTTACTTTAAAGTGGGTTCTGTTGGCATTTTGTTTGAACTGCATTTGCAGCACTTCGATTTAGACGTTTTTTGTGAGTTGTTTTAATGTTTAAGAATAAGCAATGGAACATGGAGATGATGTGATATGTTCAAGATCACACACTGGGATGGGGTGCGGGAAGCCGGGAGCAGAATCCACACGTTTTGGTTCTACATTAAGAACCTGTGCCACCGGTCTCCGTTTCCTTTGCAGCGTTCCCTAGCAAGCCAGCAGGAGCCCATAAAAGTAACACTGAAGTGGAAGGAAAATGATTCATTTTATTTGACTTTTGGGGGGTGGGGGTAGTAAGAGAAACCAGATATCCTTTGAAGAAACTGGCATTCTTAGAGAGCATGTTCACTCTGTCATAAAAGGGTAGTGTGTTCGGTTAGGGCACTCTGTCCTCATTCACACTTTTGTTTTACTTTTACATGATTATTACAATTACTTTTACAATTCTAACATCGTTTTACCGCCTCTGCGTACTTTACACCTCGATGCCTCCGACAAGCTACATCTACCACTGCCTGTCACATACAAGGCTTGAAACCAGTCTGTTTCACTCCCTCGGTGCAGAGCAGGTCTGCCGCATAGGGTGGAAAGAATTCCAGCTGACCAGTTACAAGTGATTTCTACTGGATCGGGATGTGCCACAGTGGCAATTTCGTCCTTGGACACTCGATTTCATATGTTCGGAGGAAAAGGAGAAATAAAAATAACTATGAAAACAGATGCCACCAGGCAGCAGAGACCTGTTCCAACCTGCAACTTTGATTTTGTTCGATTGCAGCCCAATAGATGTCTGAAATCAATCCAGCAAGTCCTGTACCCATGAGAAACCATTTGTAACTGGTGGACTCGGATTTCCACAAGATTCTCTGAAATAGAATATGCTGTTTTATTGACATTGTGCACAGAGGTGCTAAACCGCTGCCCTTTGTATCTACTGAATAAGATTGGCACATGCCTCTGTATTTGCTCAGTGCTATTTGTAGACACAGACGTGTGTTAGGCTGTTCTTTTATTGTGTTATTTCCAGTGCACAATAGCAGAGTCAAGCCCTTCTTGGAAAGCTTCCCCGCATGGGTCTATGAACACTCAAAAGGGGTCTTTCTTCTGCACATTTCAGAGAACGCCTGCTCGGCCTGGCATGTCGTGTCATGTTGCTTCAGCTGTGTAGCCCTTACGTAGCCTGAGGTCACTTCGAAGCGCTGAGGTGCATGGGGGCCAGAATTGTAACGGTGAGGGCGGCTGTGGGGTCCATGCTCACCCGCAGGCTGCAGGAAAGGACTGCATCCCAGTGAGGGGCAGGGGGAGACCCCACCTTCTTGCCCCCCATGCTGCAACGTAGCAGAAGAGGATAGAAAGGGGCGGGGTAGAGAGCGGCGACGGAAGAGACTAGGGGAGAGACTAGGGGAGAAGGGTAATGTGACCTGGTGTCCAGTTAGGGTGACCACCGTCCTCCAAGTCATTATGGGCACTGTTTCATGCCCTGTACTTTTTGTGTGATGGTCTAATGCATTCTGGGTGTTGTAGTGTTGTTTTGCGTCAACTGAGCTAATTAGAATAACACACCTGAAATCCTTTTTTTTCTAGGTGACCAGGTCGAGGACTGTGGACAGTGTCCGCAGTGACCTGAGGGTATTGGTCACTCTACCTTTCGTGGGTGCCCACAATGTGCTTGTCCTGCTTTAAAATCCTTGCAGTGGGCCAGATTGTGGGGTAAGTAAGGGAAGGGGGGGGGGTCTTGGACCTCATGAGAAAAGGTAGGAGGGGTATTAATGCAAGGAATCTGGCACGATGCATATCCGTCATGAAGAAAGTTACCTGGTGGTCGATGGTGGCTCATTGTGTTAGAGAAACCAGGTGGGAGAAAGTTGTATTTGGCAGAGATGGAGCCTCTGTTCAACTATAGCAGCTCTGTCTATGTAGTACTGGCCTCCAGCCGAAACAGGCAAAACTCCCCCTTCTTGGTCTTTTAGGCATCATTTTACACTTTTGACAGCATCTTTGCCTGACACATTTTGCCATGCGGATTACTGAACTTTCTCAGATTACTCCCCATTTTCTAAGCACATCCCACTGCAACTTTGACTAGGCTAGTACCATGGAGCCTTGTAGATCTGTCTTTATAAATGCAACACAATTTTACCCTATTCATCTGCAATACATAATGGTGGCCCACAGAGCAAGTACTTTAGTGCATTTAAAGATTGGAAAGCAGGTCACTGTATGGTTGTTTTCGGTATGGACAGCACCCCAGCTATATTGGCTGTAGGTGACCCACCAAATAAAACTGTGACTGCTTGTTCAGCGGACATTGTTTCCTAAACTGGCAGCTAGTCCCACGATGAAAACCACTGTAGAGTAAACTTTGATTACATATCCACTGCGCCATGGCTGTATGGCAGACCTGATTTTGAAGACACAGAGACAAAGCAGAGATTGGTCTTAAGAAAAACAATAATGCTCTCCATGCATTGGGGGTTTTCCTCTCAGAATGTGGTTGACATCTCTGGACACTTTCTGTTCAGCTGCCATTGGTGGAGAGGGCACACCAAACAGAAAAGACGCAGGTAAGAATCATCTTGGAGGTCCACCCTACCGAGGGCGGTGGTGTTGATTCTAATGGAAGGGTTTTCTTGATATCCAAGCGAGTAGCAGCTCGTCAGTCAGGAACACGCGGTCCCCATGTACTGCATGAACATGGAGAACTAAGGGAAAGTGAGTGGGTATCCTCAAACTCTGGCAGATGCCTTGTTACCGTGCACCTTTAAATCAGGACCTTAGTGTCTAAACTCAGATATTGTTGGATTACTTGGTCAACGTATAATTAGCAAAATTTGCCACTTGCAGTTTCCTTTATTAACTAAGAACACTATTAATAAAACAGAGGTTCTGCTAAGGTTCTTCAAGATTTTGTTTTTAGGATGTGCCTAAGTCTTTATGGAAGGAGGTTAGGGTTTTATTTGGATTTATATGCTACCTAAAACAGCAGTGTCACCATTGTTTGCCCAAAAATACAGGAGGACTAGCTGTACCAAAATGAGTATACGTCTAATTCACTTAGGTCCTAAAGAAAATGAGGGAAGAAAGGGGTTCCTTCTGATAGAATATTAGGGTTCAGCTGTGCACGAGGGATCAAGGTATTCATTGTTTGGAGAACATCTCTGGAATATTCGGAGAAGGCCTATTGCGCTCGATGGAACCAGAGCACTTAATTTGTCCAAGGATCTTCATAAGACTTGTACATGTCTTGTATTTCGTTTACTTGTTAGTTATACCATTAAATATGGTGTTTGCGACATGCATAGGCATGGATGTCGCAGACCATTTCAAATGTACCTTTGTAGTTTATTTTAATGGGACTGGCATGAATGAGGGATAGTCTGGACCATGTTCTCTCTTCTCTATGAGCCACTACTTGCAGTTCCCCTATCTTCGCAATCTAATATTAATCTTTTTTAGATATAGCGCTCCCTACCTCACTTTTGCTATTCCTGAGTGCTATAAATAACGCCTGTTACTGTTACAGAATGTACTGATTTTGTAAGGATGGAATGCTGTATTCGGCTTTGCTGAGAATTGAGGTTTTGACCTGCAGATCACTGCAGGTTTCAGTGGTGGGCAATCAACTCACTGAGCCATGCTGGAAGACGTCCAAATTACAGGCCCAAGAATTAACTCCATTGTCTAGTTTTCAGCCAGTCCACGGGGACCTCGGAGTTGCCTTCCTGTGCGAAGAAGCCCCACGATTAATTAAAGAACAGAAAGAAGAACACAACTCTCTAACCGCATGGCTTGATTGGCAACCAGAAAAGCCCTTTGTCAAGAAATAGCCCTGGACAAGGGGTGAAAGTCAGCGCAGTTTTCCTGTGAGGCTGCAGTGGGGGGCTAGGAGGTGGGCAAAGGCACCGGGTGCCCACTTGGCCAGGAGGAGGTATATTGCTATTTAGGCGTGCCGGGTTTAAGTGCTTTCTAAACAAACGTAAAGACTTTCTAAAGACACTGTTGTGGGGGTCATTCTGACCCTGGCGGCCGGTGACCGCCAGGGTCACCGACCACGGGAGCACCGCCAACAGGCTGGCGGTGCTCCCAAGGGCATTCTGACCGCGGCGGTTCAGCCGCGGTCAGAAAGGGTAAACCGGCGGTCTCCCGCCGGTTTACCGCTGCCCCATTGAATCCTCCATGGCGGCGGAGCGCGCTCCGCCGCCATGGGGATTCAGACACCCCCTACCGCCATCCTGTTCATGGCGGGAAACCCGCCATGAACAGGATGGCGGTAGGGGGTGCCGCGGGGCCCCTGGGGGCCCCTGCAGTGCCCATGCCTATGGCATGGGCACTGCAGGGGCCCCCGTAAGAGGGCCCCACAAAGTATTTCAGTGTCTGCTTTGCAGACACTGAAATACGCGACGGGTGCAACTGCACCCGTCGCACCCCTGCAACTACGCCGGCTCAATTCTGAGCCGGCGTCCTCGTTGCAGGGGCATTTCCGCTGGGCCGGCGGGCGCTCTTTTGGAGAGCGTCCGCCGGCCCAGCGGAAATGTTTGAATGGCCGCCGCGGTCTTTTGACCGCGGTGCGGTCATTTGTCGGCGGTACCTTGGCGGACGGCCTCCGCCGTCCGCCAAGGTCTGAATGACCCCCTGTGTGTGCTTTCTAAAAATACAAAGGATTCCTATAGCAGATGTTGATGATGATTAAACCAGACCAACAAGGGCTGGCAGCGCCAATTGATGAATGCAGGACACCTTGGAATCACGAACAAGGGCAGGCAGCACCAATTGATGAATGCAGGACACCTTGGAATCACCAACAAGGGCAGGCAGCACCAATAGATGAATGCAGGACACCTTGGAATCACGAACAAGGGCTGGCAGCACCAATTGATGAATGCAGGACACCTTGGAATCTTTTTTTCCACAGAGAAAACTTAACTGATATGCCTGCTAAAACACATTATAGTTCAAATAACTGCTCTATGTATGGTGTTTGTGTGGAATTATACCTTTTAAATCATCACTGCATAAAAACACTTTGCTGGTGATATGAAGAATGATATAATATAGTGCGGTGCTTCAGCCATCCTGTCAGGATTCGGATCAGTACCTTGCCGGTTTCATCGGGTGTTCACAGAAGGCGCAGAACTCACTGAGCTACTTTTCAGGATAGGAATTTGTGATCAGCAATTTAGGAATTTGTGATCAGCAAGGCTCGCTTCCGGATTAACTGCATTCTCCTACTAGGAAAAAGCAAATCCAGTGTTGGGAGCATACAGAGCTCTGCGACTCGCCCGTTTACCCTCTAAAATGCGTCCCTCTTGCTGGAATGCAAACTCATTCTCTTCACCCCATCGCCTTCTGTCTGTAGCGAGTTCAGTTCAGTGAGCCATCCATCCAGCTCCAGACCTCCACAGGGTTCTAACATGCACCAGCTCACCTCTGACTGCTTCTGTATAGAATGGTACCCGGACATCCACGATGCCAATATTCACATGTGACTGGGCTCTCACAAAGCACCTCCGTTCTTCACTCCAGGATGCCCCACCAGACATTCCATTCAATAAAACTTCTGAGTTCTCCAGAAAGTACTGACAAACTGAGCTATTAACTGAATGCACCGCTCATAGCCATCACTTTGCATTGTTTTCTCTAGAGGGGGATCCCTCTTCCCCCCAGAACCTTCTTTTGGAAGGGTGTGCTTGCTCGCACTAACAAAGCATCCTAACCTGCACTTAAAGCAGCTGGACGCCTCTGCCTGACCCTTCAGCTCTCTGCTCTCACAGGCCCTTTCTTCCCCGCTGCCTGTCACACGTCCTCTGCCTTGTTAGCAAGCTCTCTCACATTTCCCGTTGCCTTTCCACTCTCAGGCAGGCTTTCTGTGCCCTCCCTGTCACTCGCACTGTCCGTCTCACACACGGGCTGCCTTAACACTTTGCCCGTCTCACGTTATCTCTTTCTCGTTCCCTCGTCTTCCTTCACTTATTATTTTTTGAAGCTGGCTATTCGTTCTGTGACTCTTCGTTCTCCCTGCCCCCACCCCCCTCTCTTTTGTCCCTTAACCCCCCACCCTCCCACTTCTCTCAGGTACCCATGCCCTCCGTCTCTCCCTCTCCTTCCATCCGCTGGCTGGCCCTTCCTCTTCTCCGAATGTTGATATAAGCCAAAGGTAATCTCCTTCTCATTTCATCTTCCAGTTTCAAGTAAGCCATCAACAAAAAAAGAACTTTATTTTGTAAGTAGAAAGAAAACCCCTTTCAAGCCAAAACTGCTTCTGTTTCCCTCAGTTGGCCCGAGGCCTGTAATTACGGAGCTGAGGCATAATTGCTGCTGCAGAATGAAGCCTTGAATGTGAGCAAGTATGTAAACAAGCTCCCAGCTGTCGGAGGATCTTGTCGGGGCGCTAAGTGCCTGGAAAGTGTAGTTGGCCTCTGGCCTGGGCCTCGTGATCAGACTGCTAGACCTTGGCAGTGCTTAATGTGTGCAAGTGGCGGGCACTTAAATGGGGGACCAGGGCTTACTTTTCAAGATCAGACTGTCTCAGACGAGAGAGCAGGGCAAAAGAGAGGAAAACTCTGGCCAAGGCTAAAAGCAGGGATGAAAAATAATCTACTAGAGAGGGCTAAAGAGACTGGTAGAACAGTGTTTCCAAAACTGTGGGTCGGCCACGAGCCGACTTTTGGTGGGTGGATACATTCAAGCAAAAATAAAGATGTCTTTACATTCTGTATTTATCTTGTCACATTTGCTGCCCTTCAAAGACAAATGCCAAATGTCAGGTTATGTCTTCCGACAAATTGTTGCATATTGTTTATTATGGGGATTGGGCTTTACAAACTCCTCTCACTTTGCAGTCAGAGAAAGTAAAGTGAATTATGTGACAGTCTTGATGGGGAAAGGAAAGGCTGTAGGATGTCATTTTATAGCACACAACAAAATGTGAATAACTGTGAAAGAACTGTACACATTTAGCAGTTAGGAAGAAAAAAAAATCACATTTACTTTTTGAAATTCTAAGGTGTGATGGAAACCGTAGGCCCGATTCACAAAGGTACTTAAGCGTAGTAGTGGAGAAGTGTGGCACAATGGTTCGAGCGGCAGACCCTGATGCAGAGATCTGGCGTGGGACCAGGGTTCAATTCCCACCTCGGCGGGTCTTGGACTCAATTCCCTTGGACCAGATAATTCTCGCCTTGGTGCCTAATCTAATTAATGGGTCCCACTCTGTAACTCTGGGCAATAGCTTGCTTAGTCTCCACAACAGCGCTTGGATGCCTGGCTTCACCTTGGGGCTGTCCAGGAGTGGGCACCTCACAGGGAAAAGCCAGGAGGGGTTCCACAGCGGTATGCGTACAGTGCCTTGAGACCCTAACGGGTGAGTAGTGTGCTATACAAGTGCAAAGTTTTTAGTAAAGTTAGGAGTGCAGAGTCTCCACACTCGGGGCTGAATCTCTGCATTGCAGTTCTCCGTGCGGAGATTCCGCCCTGAATGCAGAGACTCCACACTCGCAACTTTACTACGTTAGTTCCTTTGTGAATCTGACCCAAAGATTTTAATAGGATCAAAACAAATCAAAACAGTTTATTTGGTGTGGTACAAATGATCGTCACTAAAACCTGATTTCCACACGCTATAATTTGTGTGCAATATAGTTTTATCTGTAAAACTGTATGTCTGTGCAAATTTAGAACCATTTTTGATGGAAAGTGTGCTGTCTGTAAATGACACTGCGCTTCTGCATAAAAACTGGTTCATGGGTCTAAAAAGTTTGGGAAGCACTGGTGTAGAAGAAATAAACATTAGGTAGAATTAAGACTACCCACCCTTGGTGTTCTTTCGTTTGCCACACTTCACTGGCCTGAGGATCACTCTTTCAGTAGCCACTGAGGCCTAAAGCCACTTACAGCAGGTCAGAAGAGTTAGAAAACACAGGAACAGCCACACGCCAACCTTAGGTACGAGAGATGCACTCTGAAGCAGTGAGGCACTTGCCTTTCTGGTAGGCAGTTGAGGTCTGAGGCCAGAGATGCACAAGCACTGGTAAAGGAAGACAAAGGCATCGGGCAGGAAGACACTGACACTGGTACAAGGAGGAACTGGCACAGGAACAGGAAAATGCTGGCACTGTGACAGGAGACACTGATGCTGTGATAGGAGACACTTGCACTACAACAGGGAGGTGCTGGCAATGGGACAAAGAGACGCTGGAACTGAGACAGGGAGACACATACACTTGGCGACTGAAACGCACACTGTAACTGAGAGGCACAGCAAAGAAACTGGGAAATGCAGACATTTACACCAACAATCAATTAAACTATGTAAGGGAACAGCAATACATACACTGGGTCAGGATCAAATGAACAGTAATTGGGGCAAAGACCCCAGGCATGGGAGCAGAAAGATATGACCCATGGGAAGGAAGACACAGGTGTGGACACTGTGGAAGGAAGGACCTTCTTTTTTCTTAGCAATAAGGCCCTTTTTGAAGACATTTATTGCAATCTACTGCTCTCTTGTAGCAGTCGGTGGTGGTGCAGTGAGGCATATACTTACTCTAGCCTTAATCTAGCAATGGCCTTGGTAGGGTGGTACTACCAGTGGGATGTAGAGAGATTGACACAGACTACGAAACTGGAAGTCTAGGCCAGCCAAACAGACAGACGTGAGCATGGGGGACACTGGGCTGTAGGACCCGAGAGATATAAACATTGACACAGAACTCGGCATATAAATATAACCTAGAGAACCCTCATGATAAGTCGCTGAGGCACAATATTAGCGTTATAACTTCAAACATCACTAGGCAACAATAGGAATTTGTGTTGTGCAAAAGGAAAAGTATTTGGGGCTACACATTACATCTTCAGGTCTTATCACCCAGCAGAACTGTGGTTCATCTGGCGATCAGAAAAAGGAGTGGCAAAATGGCTGGCAGATCATAACAAAAAGAAAGAGGGTGTGGTGGTGAGTGGAATTAGGTGACATTTGCTAGCTGGGCATGTAGTGCAGGCCTTACAGTTGTTGTGTTCAACACATACACTCACTCATTCACTCACTCATGTGGGCCAGTCACTATAAAGATGGGGTTGAGGGAATACAGCAGTCTCTGATCTCAGCTGTGGCACAGAATGCTTCATGTATTGTCTAGTCTCCGTGGCCTGCGTGGCGTCTGGCACCTATCTTTTACCTGTCCGTAGGTGAAAGCCTCTTGTGGACAGACCAAAAGCTTACAGTGGGATTAGAGTCTGACCATCACTTAGCATTAGTTGGCTATACTGTCGTTCTCATTTGCTTACTTTTTATTAAATGGCTTGCCTTCCTCTTGTTATGTTTGTCCCTCTACTGGAACATAACCTCTTTACATCGTTTTGATTGCCTGACTTTTACCCTCAAATTTTAAGAGCTACTGTTTTTAGTTTTGTTTCAGCCCTCCATGAGGGCGCATATTCTTCCTTGTTCTCCCCCTCTTGTGATGCTTCCAACTCCCCAAGTACTCCCCTCCTCTGCTTTGCTCCTGCCGCACCCAGATGGTCAATGAAGGCACAGCAATAGGTATAGTTTTTCCAGAGTACGACTAAACAGCAGACTTTAGTTTTTTTTGTTTTATTTCCCGAATTCTGCATATTGCAGAAAAGTTCAGACTTGGCACAAAAGGCTTTTATGGTGGTGGTGGTCAGACTTTGGGCACAAGGCATTTATAGTGGTGGTGGGGGGAGGGGGACTAGCTGCATCACTCACTCACCTGGCATTTGAGATGCAATGTGTAATTGGCATGACTTAAAAAGAGATGGATCTTATCCTTTAGGTCCATAGACTACAGAAAGTAAATTATGCCTTGGTAAGCATTTTTAAATCTCTTATTTGTTTCATTCTGTTCAGTTTCCTGAATAAAAAAGTATCTGAAAAATAAACCATACTATTTATAAAGATAAAGACAGAAAATGCTGAATTCAGCGTACATTTTGAAATACCTAAAGATATGTTTGGTCTTCTTGCAGTATTTTGAAATGTTTTTCTTTTATGTTTTTAAACCAAACAACTCTGCTAATGCTTTTTGATATCTCCTTGATAAGGAAGATAATTTAACCACCACTAGGTGTTGTCATGGAACCAGAAAAGCTGCCCCGCCATCACGTTTGTGACCTGAGCCCAGAAAAAACTTCTAACAAGTCTCTTCTTGTGCTCCCACCATGCTGCTCTCTCTTGGAATAACCCTTACTTGGGCCTGCAAGACAACGTATTTTACCTTCACGTGAAGTAAGATGCACCACTCCCGAGTTTAATATGTTAAGTAAATGTAACCATCTGATTACTTTTTTCAGTTTTGAACTTGGTTGCCATTTTTGTAGTCCTTTGCTACAAACTCTAAGCCGGAAGCCCCAGTCATTAAGGCCTGCAGCTCTTTTCACTTATCCAAATGGGGTTTGTCTTGTGAGCTTTCCACCTCCAACTTTGTAGATACCCACCAGGGACTGCTTTATGTAAACCTGTGAAATGAGTTTGGTGGTCTCAACCAAGCTTCAAGATTTAATTGACTTATTGCTCAGTGATGAAGAATGACTGCTAGGGCTGGTGGAGAAATGCCAGGTCATTCCTGGAATCCATGCATTCCTTAGGCAAAAGTGGGATATCTTTTAACAGTATGAAATCGAATGAAGAGAAAGTGTGCATTATGTTGTCAAGGCCGGTTTAATAAACCCCATAAATTTCTATTGGCACACCCAAAAAGGCACAAATGCCTTTTAAAACAGCATCTTTTTTGGAGTGTGTGTGTAAAACACACTTTGGATTCAGACCTGCGGCGGGAGGAAGCCAAATTAAATCCAGGTCTGTCCTCTCCCTCTCTTCCTTCCATGTACAGATCTTGAAGTGAATTGTGCATTTGTAGGTCTGCATTAGTCAAGACATTTGATCTATAATTCTACGTATAATTTAGTCACTTATATGGGCTTTGAGCTTGCCCTCGTCATCCAATCAGTCTGTTAAAATGTCATTCACATTTTCTTCCACACTCTAGTGCACAGCATAAGGCGCTGGGTCAGCACACTTCATCCATTGGCTAAACTACACTGTGAATGACAGCATTCTGTCTTTTCATGAAGAGCACATCCGCAAACAAAGTAGTTCTATTCTCTCCTAGGGACAACTTGTGCTATCTGTGCTTCAGAGACCAAGAAACATGTTTTTGCTTCTCCAATGTGTTTTATATTTGTATTTTTTTAGATTGATGATGCTTCGGCAGCTTCGCCGACAATAAAATGTGCACAAACCGTGACAAAACAATCATTGACGCTGACAAAATGCTGGCAGTCAGTGCCAGACCGATTTGCCTTGCTAATGCTTGTTTTGTTACGGCTGGAACCAAAGTGAGGAGGGTGTACCCATGACCAAGGTTGCTTGGATCTTTCTTGGCTGCACAGGCCTTGCATCTGGTAGACTGAACATATAGCTGCCTGCACCGGCGTTCCCACGCGACACCACACCAATTTACTGCCACAAAAGAACAGGTTGTAACTGTCTGATCACAGCACAGCTGTGTCTGGAGCAGGTGCACATTAGTATAGCAATAACCCTCCTCGTGAAGCTTGTTTTTCTTTTTCAAGTGCACTGCTCTTTCCTGTACCGATGACCATGCAAAGGTCTTATTCACAAAGATTTGCGTGCATCATACGTAAAAGAACTTTATTTTGCCACAGTTAGAAGACTTGGAGCAGGGGTACTTGTTACGATCATTGGGATTACATTGAGACAATCTGTGCATATGAAATTCACTGATTTGCTCAAGACAACTCCATGGTGCTTTGTCAGTCTCCCTCCTGGCT
Source organism: Pleurodeles waltl (assembly GCF_031143425.1). Lineage (NCBI taxonomy): Eukaryota > Metazoa > Chordata > Amphibia > Caudata > Salamandridae > Pleurodeles > Pleurodeles waltl. The sequence goes on from NC_090451.1 coordinate 84,011,765, forward strand.
CCACGGTAAATCTTTTGAGAATATGGGGAAAGGGAAGCTGGTATGAAATTTGACTCTCGGCTTGATTTTTTTTATTTTATTTCACAATGCAAAGTTTTTCTTGTCCCAATTTACGCATACTACCACACTGCCCCACACAAATGAAAAGTCATATGGGTAAAACCTGCAAACCCTCCAGCACGTTCCGAGAACTAGTCTTCTCCATGCTTGTTGCCAGCAGTGTACATCCCTACCACATCAGGGATCCAATGCACTTGAAGCAATTTCTCAGCCACAGGAAATCATAAACACAAGGGGCCGGACATGCTTGGAAACAGTGCAGGCATATGGGTTTGCTGATGGTGAAACTTAAAACGTCAGTAGATGGCTCCCTGGGTGTAACCTTCTAAATTCGACGAACTTCACAGAGAAACAGTTTTACGTTTTGCTTGTTTTTAGTGCACATCTGAGATCCTCTGAGATCACTTTTTGTTTGAGGACGGGTGTTTGTGAGTTGGGCTTCATACACTCCCACCTCTTGAATGCCCATTTATACAACAGCCATCTTCCAATCTTTATGCAGAACTAGAAGACAGTTTTCTGCTACTTAGATATCTGCCCAGATCAACATTATGGACAATCCCCACAACAAACTCCCAAAAAGAGGACACGCCTCTGGAACAACGACTTCATTGTCATGTACTTCTGGGACGAACTCAAATGGGCTGGCTTCTGAGCTCAGTTTATTTCCCCATCTCATGCCCTGTACCTTTACCACACCATCCTCCCCAATCTGCCTCCTGATCTGGAGTTCCCACTCTGCTCTTCAAATATAATGATGCTGCCGTGCAGCCTTCTGTGTTTTACATTCTTACTTATGTTCCCATGCTGAGGGGGCGTGGCCTAGAAGCTCAAGCTGGGTGGTCCCTTTCAGGGCCAAAGCTTATATACATATGGTTGACCCATGATTGTGGTGACACAGTGAGCAAAAATGATAGACTGGAATGTCGCCCGGAGTAATTACCAGTGGTTTTAAACCATTCAAGCATTCCCTCCATTTATTTTGTTAAGATGCTCTACGTGCAACAGGGATGCCAGATATGGGTCTCTAGATCAGTACGCAAGTTGTGCTTCGCAGAAGATGCGTTAAAAAGGTTGAACCATATTTTGAGTTCCGTTTAGTGGGGGGGACATGACATAGCAGTTTGGGCTAGACTGTTCACTAGGGCTGGGCTACAACAGTTTCATAGGTTTGGTTTTTCTCTGTACTGACACACTAACCAGCAAAATGATGCGCTGGTTTGTGGCCCAGATTAATCGCCAGCGGCTGGTTATTAATTCAGGGATTCTACCTATCACTGTTCCGTTTTTCTCTACCAAGTCACATGCCCGCATTCCCCTCATACTTCACAAACATTACAAGACTCAAAATTTACATAAAAACAATTCCCATTAATGTGAACACACTTTGCCCACCATGCCAGCCTAAATGGGAGAGACCCCCATTCAGTGTAGTAGAGGCCAGATCCATGTACTGGCAGTGCTTAATTTGTGCAGATGGTTGCCCTCGGTGGGCACCGGCATTGCCTGCGGGAACCAGGAAGGGATGAAAAGAAGCTGCATGAGTGAGATAAGACAGAAACTGTAAGACGTTGGAAGGAGGCATGAGATGAAATCAGGACTAGACACCACTAGTTCTAAAAACAGTTTTTAGACAAAGCAACCCCTAAGTGCAGAGGGTGCTTACTGTAGGGTTAGCCTCGTACCGACAAGTCTTCGAAGGCCTCAATCTTCTCACCCTTTGAACAAAAGCTCTAATCAAGGAGGTTCTTAAGGTGATTATTTTTAGGGTGAAAAACCTTTAACATGATGGTACCTGCATTAAAGGGGTACTGCATATCACTTTGTGTCGCCACACGATAAAATATGTTCGAGCTTACTTCGGTGGGTGCACAGGCTCATTTTATTGAAACTTAACTTCCTGTCCTGCTTCTCACCACCGTTTTGTGATTAACAATCACCATGTGCCATGAAATTGCCCAACGCACGAGCCGCTCTTGCCCATCAAGTAGGGAACAGGTGTGTGGACTCATATGGAGTCTGAATTAAGGTCGGTGAAGGCAATCTTTATGCACTCCTCGAAGAAGATAACAGTTCGTATCACCCACAGTTACTGTTCCCCTTGTATCCTTACACCACCAGAGCCGGCGAACTGCTTTGCGGGAAACATGTTTAAATGACACAGGCAATTGCTGTTCTTTTCTTGTCTATGGTTTCAGCAAAAAGATAAGGGATGAACTATATCCTGCAATAGAGCTGGATCGTGCACTAAGTTTGCCAGGTTGGGGATATGAGGTCAGTTGGGTCTGCTGATGAGAGATGACATTGCCAGTGAGTATAGTGTGTGTGCTTGTGTGAGCAGCAGAAGAGTAGGGGAGTCTTTACACAATCCTTCGGCGTCCTGTGCTTAGCTGCAGGGCATTTCTTTGACAAAATTGAAATTACAACCTTTTTGGGGTACCAGAAATTTAACACCAAAATTCACCTGAGAATATCTGCCAATCAGTATAAGCTTGTGCTGCCCACAAGTCAATATTTGCAAGGCATTTCTAAAAGAAAATTAAAAAAAAGTTCACGTGAGCTAATACCAGAAGCACCAGAATATGACTGTGATTTGCTTACCAGTGGTAGAGAAACATGACTACTCTTTCTAGACAGATTTCTTAGACCTGTCAAGATTCGGATGTATATTTCCTTGTCCAGCCACACTTCATTGGTCCCAGGAGCATCCACATGCTGGTTGCCCTGTCTACACAAAGGGCAACTATAAACTGTGTATTTAGCAGTAATACTAATTTGAATAGTATTAATAGTTCATAACAACTTCAGTAGTATCCTGAACCTTATTAATTAACAAACTGCTAATTAGGTACCCCTTTTAATCCACAAATATCATCATATTGTAACAAACGTTACGAAATATTAAGCAACATATTGTGTTGCTGCTAAAGCATCTCTGATCTTGGTCCTCTATTCTGGAGCCCTCTTCCTCAATGTTACTTTTCTATTATTATCTGGCGACAATTTGAAAACATATCTTTTGAAACCGGCGTATCAATTTTGGTTGCATGAACCTCATTTGGAAAGCAAGCACTTTACTGTGAAAGGAGGCTCCTTTGTATTTGGCACTGTATTAAAATGTGGTGATATCCCCACAACAGCACAGTAGTGGGGTTCAGCAGAAAACATTTTTGTCCAAGAAGAACTAGTGTTAATTGCAATGCTATTATCCAGTCTTTGCACCAAAGCAAAGCATGCATTCAGTTTTCGCCCCTATTTTGTGACTCTCACTTTCTGCTTTAATTACATGTTGTCTCTGATCTATATGTACGTATCATAGTGTAGACACATGGCATGGATTTTGGGGATTCTGGGTAAAGTACCTCCACTTTTGAAAGGCTGGTAATGTTGCTGATCAGAGATCAAGCTTAAAGCCTGATACCCTTTGTATATCTTAGGAGGAGAGGCAAGCAGTGGTCAAGAAAGCGTTGAACAGAATCCACAGTGAATCCACCTCACCTAACATTGTAGTGAATGGTCCAGTCTTTATGTGGGAGGTCAAAATCATTAGCAGTCCATGAAAAGTTTAGTCTTCAAACATTCCGCCTTTTCTGAAAGCGAGTTCTGTTCACAGTGGCCCTGGCAACACTACAGAGGCTCCTTCAGTGAACCATCAGATGGGTCTGGATGGATTTCAAAAGGGTTATTCTAAAATAATCAAACGTGAATCTGAGAGATGCAGTCTTGGCGGGAGAACAGTAATCAACTCTGTTCACTATTGTTACTGACTGTCAAATCCCATTCACTAGACAGATGTCTCTTACATAAACTGGGATCATTTATTGAGCTCTTAAGTGAGACAGGGTCACATTCAGGTCGTTTTTAGTTACACCTTGATATATCAGACCAACTAAAACATAAAAAGGAACCAAATAAAAATAAAGCAAATGTGCAGTTAAAATCCAGCAATATAGCTTTTTTGTTCACTGACCAAAAAGCAGAATTTCAGATATAGGAGTATCTAAATAGTTCACTTTTGAAGCATTCACTAAAATGGAGTTAATGTGTTTTCCGAAGAGGCTTTTAAGATTTTGCAGCTCTGCATTCCCAATAATCGACCACTGTATTGCTGCCAATGAAAGCACATTGACGGCATGGTTGAATGTAGTTACCTTGTGCAAATGTATAAGAGGAAGGGGTACCTTTTGTAGGTTATCTAAGGCCTTCTGAAGGTTACACAGTGTCTTCAACTTGATTCTGTATTTCAAGGGAGACCATGAAGAGGTTTGACGTCTGATGTGCCATGCAATATCACCATCGTTTTCAGAAAATCCTGATTGACGTGATGTTTGAAGTGTTTGTAGCTCTTGTGAGTTTCATTGTAGGCCAGATTGTATTAATCGAGGCACCTATATCATCTCTTAATATAAGCATCTCTTCAGATAATACTTGAGCTCCTGAAAACTGCTCACTGACTTTAGTGGGACTTGGACGCCCCGACCACTTGGCTGATTTCAGTAAAAAATTTTTTTAGCTTAGTATTGAAATGAATCCCCGGTTCCTGGCATCATGTGAAATGTCAAGTGCAGGTTATAGATGGCAAGGGTGATGGGTAGTAGTAGGTTAGACACAAGAGGGGCAGTGTCTGTCCACACATATTGGGGTTTCTGATTTGGCTTCCTTCAAGCATAGAACATCCAGTGTTGGTCCTTATCTAACAACTGGTGATGCTGGCTTGGCTATGTAAGTCAGGTTACTGATGATTTTGGATTTGATTTGTTATTGTCAGTGTACTAGAAAAGCACCAGCAATTTTTCAAGCAACTGACTAAGAGGCAATATAAGACACCAATTTAATAGTGATGCAAAGTTCCCCTTCAAGACAGTTAGCACCTGGAAAACCATCCCCCACACATCCTGGTCACAAGCAAGATGGACTATGGGAACACCCTCTATGCCGGGATCATCAAACAGAGCTCACTAGAAGGCTGCAGACCATTCAGAACTCGTCGGCCAGAATCACTCTCAACCTCCCATGCTGCACTCATATCACACCAATCCTGAAGGAGCTCCACTAGCTCACGATACACAAACAAGCACAGTTCAGACTCCTCACACACACTGTGAAGTCACTATATAACATTGGCCCAGAATATCTCAACAATCACATCTGCTTTCACAAACCTTCCAGACACCTCCATTTGTCCGGACTTCTACTTGCACAAGTGCCACGCATAAGGAAAATCAGATCTGGCGGTCGAGCCTTCTTCTGCATCACTCCTAAAGCATGAAACAACCTGCTGCTACACATGAGAGCCCCCTCCTCACTTCTTGAATTCTGCATGAAACTGAAGACGTGGCTTTTCGAGTAGTTCCACTAGGCCCCAAGGTGTGCCTAAACTAACACCCGCTCAGCACCAGGATACACTCCCGGGTGATGGTGTGCTTTACAAATCTGAATTACATAATATCTTGCTTAAATCTGTGCAAGGCCTTTTCAACTGGAGTAGCAGAGACCACTTGCATGCAGAGTGCTACACCAAGTATTCTTTTGGGTCACCTGCTTTGTATTCAGCAAGTGTGTGCAACTTAGGCCCTATAAAGTCTGACCCAGAGATAATCACTGAATACGTAAACGAGTTCCACTTAGATTCTTAGTAAACAATCAGCTTCCCACAAGGTACAGCTTCCCACAAGGTACAGAACACCCTCCTTTTAACCATCTGAACTGCCAAGAAACAGGGATACGTTTTGCCTCTGAACTTTGGAAATGTCAGGGAACCAGCCCGGAAGAGTTGGCAACAGAGCTTGTAATGGAATACATGGACTACTTAAGTATCATCTTACACTGGCCACCCTAAGAATCCCATTGCCAGATTGCAAATGCTACCCACCCAGGTGGCTAAACTGTGACTAAATCTTTGTAAACTTGATCACATCTCTGAAAGTTCTCCTACACATTCCAGTAGAGGCCAGAATTGCACCTGCGTTGTCCACAAGGCTAACTGGGGCAAAGGCCTAGGAAGTCTCCGAAATTAGATTACCCTGGTAACCTCCCATAACCTAACCAGAAACTTTGTAACTAGGTAGTGTTATCGGTGAGTGGGCGCAGGGCTTCTGCCTAAGCCCCAACGTTTAGGGCAGGTAAGTGGTGGTGAGGAAATACTGACATGAAAGCTAAGAAATACATAGTACACGGTGCATCAGTGGGCAATAGCACTGATTAGAAGGACTAAAGCAGTGGAGAAGGGGAAAGGAGAAATAAAACATAAAAAGACACCCGGCAACTGATACTCATTTCAACCATGTGTCGGGTGGAAGGGAAAAATCTCAAAAGTCGAGCTTTTCTGGCCCAGGCACTAGCAGCGGAAGGTAATTGGAAGCAGATGGCGAAGATTTGACCAGAGAGAAACAAGCCATGGACTTTGTTCGGTGATCTGAAAGGGGAAAATATTTGAAAGCAGACCTCCTTTCAGAGGAGATCATACCCTCATTCATCACTACATCCACATGGGCCCTGGTCCTGGTTAATAGCATCTTTGCACAAGTTGTACTTCTTTTGCTCATGAGAAGGCATTCTTTTGTGCACAAGTATGCCCAAGGGTTAACATTCTAATGTGCCAGTGGCAGCATTTACGCCCTGGTGATACTTTTTGAGGTGGCTTACTGAACCATCAGCTGAAAAAAGGTTAGCTTTGAAAAGTACAGAATGTTTCTATAGCTTGATGGTCTGAAAGAACTCTAAGATGATTGGAATTAAAGATCCCCAGCAGCGTGCAATGTTCCTGGCCCCATGAGTATATCTTTTAATTTTGTTTATGGGTAATGATGCATTTTTTTCTGCTGATATTTAGTCCTTTTTAGGTTGTGCTTTTCCGACGTGTTGTTATGTACCTGGGCTTTTAACCAGGCCCATCGCACGCCCATCACTATCACTTGTTCATGGGCTTGCCATTCAAAAATCCTTTGTTTTCGTTGGTAAATGCTTTACTTTTGTCCCTCCGTAGGGCGGTTTTGTTAGCCTTGGGCATCGACCCCGTTACATGGCTAATTTGCACTTTGGTTGATAAGTTTAACTGCAAGCGAACTTCTTTTTTCCTTTTGTGTGTGTCTTCACGCTGATGCCGTGGCACTTTGAATCGGCTCACTTACGTGCAACTGTTTTACTTTTCATTTTCAATTTATTTGGCAAGAAAAGTCCGGTTAGGCTCTAACGCGTAGCATATTGACAATCAGTTTCTTAATTTTTGCCTTGATAAAATCGGTATCCAGAGTTGTGAAGTGTCGCTTTCAGCGTAGCGGTGGTCTCCATTGTCCCTCTTGTGCGGGAGGCCTTGGTGTTGTCCCTACTTAGTACCGCTTGGAATATTATTTGCACTCGGGGTTTTTCTAGAAATCTCTTGCTTCCTTCGTGGTTAGGGGCAACCAGTATTCTTCTTTGGGTCACACCCACGCCCTGTTGAGCAGCTCGCCTGCTTGTGGGTGTGGGTGTGGGTGTACTGTTAAAACACTGAATGCTACACCAGTGCACACCAGTCCCTTTTATCTTCCGGGATGTCCCCCACGGGCACATTTCTCATCTGATTATGTTAACCTTGAAACGATCCTCTTTCAAGGTCGTGTTTCTTGAATGAATTCGTCACGGCACGCTGTTGCCAAGTTCCAGATTTATGTGCTGAAGCTGTTCACTTTCAGGTCTCGGGGGAGGCTTTCTGAATTCCCAAGCTGCAATGATTGGTGAACGAAACGAGAGACCCCCCCTTCCTGATTATAGCGCATCACCGCTGGCTACGTCAACCGTGGTACACAGAACTTCTGTTGCTGTCTACATGTCCTCCCATCAGGTTAACACCTATACCAGAGTTACTTACCATCAGCCAGGGCCAAGTGAGTCCTCTGGATCCCAAGTCTCTCCGATTATGCGCATGGCTCCTGAGTTCAATGAGTTCACACATCTGAATATTCATGTTGACTGTCAAACCATTTTAGCCAAAGCATGTGCTGATAGCAGTAGTAAAACATACAAACTAAAATGGAAACAGTTTTGTTTATGGTGTGCTCCAAATGGCATTCATCCGCTTACATCAGCTCCAGAGCAGGTTTTACCGTATCTTCTCCATCTGGCACGGTCTGGTATCGCGCATGCATCCATTAAAGTTCACCTAGCTGCCATCTCCAGATATAGACGGCTATCTAAAGGACCATCCCTCTGGTCTTGTCGGCTTATCAGGCAGTTCATGAAGGGGTTGTTCCGATCCTTTCCTCGGGTCAAACCACCACCTCCAGCTTGGCAACTAAATACAGTCCTGGGTCAGTTAATGAAGGAACCATTCATAAGTCGGACATTAAGTATCTCACCTGGAAGGTAGCGCTCCTCTTAGCATTAACATCTGCTCGTAGAGTAAGTGAGATCCAAGCATTTACCATCCAGGACACCTTCATGAAGTTTGCAGACGATAAAGTCATCCTGCGGACAAACCCTAAATTTATCCCCAAAGTGCCGTCAGCCTTCCACATTAATGAGCAAGTAGTGCTAAAGACTTTCTTTCCATGGCCTTAGACTGGGGCAGAAAGATCGCTGCATTCCTTGGACGTCAAACGATGCCTTAAATTTTATCTGCAGCGAACATCCTCGATCCGGATGTCAAATCAGCTATTTGTGGCACTTAGTGCGCCCAGAAGAGGGCATCCTGTTACTAAACAGACTATTTCTAGATGGATCTCAAGCGCAATAACCTTTTGCCATCAGGTTGGTCGACCCCTGGATGCGAGACTTCGTGCACATTCTACCAGGGCAGTATCCACATCCTGTGTGCTCTTCTCTGGTGTATCACTGCCAGACAACTGTCAAGCAGCCACTTGGAGAGCAACACACGCCTTCACAAAGCATTACTGCCTGGATGCTGAGACGCTCCGTGGTGCAGTGGTGGGTCAAGCAGTTCTTAGACGTTTGTTCCGATAAGGTGAGCTGTTTCTTTTCCCACCATCCGCTTCTGACATAATATCGCATTTTCTGTTCAGTATTAACGTACCTGTCATGCATATTCATTTATGTTTCAGAAGTTTAACTTTTGTTGCTTTGCATTTAACTGTGTAATGCTAACGATGTCTGATGATGGGATCGACAGTGTTTGTCAGTACAGAAAATGTATTACTGCTTGCTACTCTTATTCAAGAATGTGAATCTAGGAAAGTTCCAATACTGGAGTAAGAAATAAGTTACTTACCTGTAACTGTAGTTCTCCTGTATTGGAAGCTTTCATAGATTCACATGCGGCCCACCCGCCCCCCCTTCTTTATTATTACAGCACTTATGCTTGGAACATCTGAGGGAAGGCAGCTCCTCACAGGAGGTTCTAAGGGATGAGGCAATCTGATTGGTTCAAATTTGAGTTTGGGCCTATTTTACAAAACAACTATGATAGGTTATTCTATTGAGGCCTAGTCCATGTATTGTGTAAATACATCTTCAGGCCTAGTTTGTATATTCCACCAGGGACTCCCATCTCGACGACGGGGAAGTATTCAAGCATGTGAATCTATGAAAGTTCCAATACTGGAGTAACTAACTCCCCGATGACTCTTCTTATACACAAAACAAACTGAATTATTTTTGGCACCTCACAATATTACTGCCAGAGGTCGTACGCAAATCTGTGGCAGGCGCACAACCCACTGATTTGTCTTCCAGGATAAGAACTTGTAAAGTGCAATGACATGGATCCTGCAGGTTTTCACGTAATGCTTTGCAAAAGACCTATTGACATTACTACTAAACTACAGAAGGGTGCATTACAAAAAAAAATTGTGAAAATATACTGACTGTGACTGAAGTATAGATCAGTCATTTAATTGCATTTAGAGTGCATAAAGAGACATTGGTGTTTACCTATAAGAGCCTGATTAATAAATATTATAATTAAGGGTTCGCTTATTTCTAGTGGAGGTGCTACATAGAGAGAATCAATTAGGCAGATCAGGTGTTTATTAAGCGCAACTACTCACCAACAAAGGGTCTCAAGGCGCTGCATGGACGGGGGGGTGCATGTAGCGTCCATCAGTGAGGCGGTTCTTCGAAAAGCCTTGTCTTCAGTTCCTTTGTGAAGTTGAGGAGGGGGTAACTTGTCTGAGGTGGAGCAGAAGGGCGTTCCAGGCTGTGGCTGCAATGTGGGAGAAAGAGCGTCCCCCTGTTCTAGTTTTCTTGATGTGGGGTACTTCTGCGAGAGAGAACTGGGCTGAGCGTAGGGTCCTGTCGGGTATGTGGAAGTTGAATCGCCTGTTCAGGTAGGCTGGTCCTGTGTTGTGGAGGGCTTTGTGTGCATAGGTGAGGATCTTGAAAGTGATTCTTTTCTACATGGGAAGTCAGTGCGGTGTGCACGGGTGTTGAGAGATGTGGCAATGTCAAGGACCAGTTTGGCGGTGGCGTTCTGAATGTTCTGTAGTTTATGGGTGAGTTTATTGTTGATCCCGGTGTAGAGTGCGTTGCTGTAGTCCAGTCTACTAGTAATGAGGGCGTGTGTGACGGTCTTTCTGTGTTCGAGGGGGAACCATTTGAAGGTCTTGCAGAGGGTGCGAAAGCAGGCAGATGTGACTGAGTTGATTTGGCGGTCCATGTTGAGTCTAGAGTACAGGATGATCCTGAGGTTACTGGCATGGTTCGTGGGGGTGGGCGGGCTTCCGAGGCTGGGTGGCCACCAGGAGTCATTCCACGCTTTGGGTTGAGGGCCCATGATTAGTACTCCTGTCTTGTTCGTGTTGTTGAAGGCAGCTGTTTTTCATCCAATTGGCGACTGCTCCCGTGCCTTCACAGGAATTTTGTCTGGCTGTGTTGGGTTCATTGGATAGGGAGAAGATGAGTTTGGTGTCGTCAGCGTAGGAGACAATGTTGATTCTGTGGCTTCTGACGATGTCAGCCACCGGGGCCATATAGACGAACAGTGTGGTGGCAGGACATTCTTCTCATAGATTCACTTCTGAATTGAGTACTTTCTTAGGACTTGATTTACAGTTAGTCTGGATGGAAAATCTCAGATCTCTTAAGTCCATTTTGTAGGAAAGGGCCATATTCCTGGTATAGTACCCCCACATTTTGCCTGATGTCAGTATGTTTGGACTGAAGTTCACTGGGATCCTACTAACCAGAACCCCAGTGACTGGTCTCTCTCCCCTAAATTTAGTTGCTAGTGCATGCACCCTTTCACTGTCAAACCTTATCACTGCACTTGGACATTATCAGTCACCCCTCTGGTATGCCCTTCAGCCCAAGGGCAGGGTGCATTTGTCTAAGTGTGAGGGTACCCCTGCATGAGCAGGGTACCCCTTCAGGCTCCAGGCCAGTTCTTGGACTCTGTAAGTGCGGGGAAGCCATCTTCAGGTATGTAGTGGACACTGGTCAACACGAGTGTCCAACTACATAATGGCTTCTCCAAACCTAGGCATGTTTGTTATCAAACATTTTGGAATCCTGCAACTACACGGATTCCAGTGTCAGTTGCATGATACCATGTATTCTGGGGGGTCTCTAGAGGATCCCCCAGTTCTGCCTGTTCAGCCTTACGGGGTCCAGCTGCCAGCCCCTCAGCTGCTGGCCCCAGACACTGTTTTGCCCTCCTGCTGGTGAGCCAGGCCGGAGAAGCATTACCAAGGATTTCCTGTAGGGTAGAGGTGTGACCAACCCCTGTGTATTAGGTGTCTAGGGGCTGGGGTGGCCTCTGAGTGCCACTAGACTCCTTTGAAGGGCACATTTGGTGCTTTCCTTGCATAATCCAGTTTGCACCAGTTCAGGAACCCCCGTTTCCCGCTTTTGTGCAAAACTACACAAAGGACAGGGGAGTGACCACCCCCCTGCCCAGCTCCTCCCCTAGGGAGGTGCCAAGAGCTCTACCAGGTGGACACTTGATTCTGCCATCCTGGAAATAAGATGTGCAGAGGCCCCTGGAAGCATCTGACTGGTTAGGCCAGATGATGGGGGAAGGCATCCATTGCAACATTGTTTATCCAGTTCATTCTAGAATACTGCAACATCCAAGGCTGTGCATCCTCCAGGGTCACAAGGGATCCTCCAGGTACCAGGGTCACAAGGGATCTATTTGCACCAGGAAGCACGAAGGAATCTCCCTTGGAGTGAAGGAGTGACTTCCCTGCAACCGCAGGCACCTCAAGACAACAACGACCGGCTGGCAGGGTCTGCTGTTCACGGACATCTGAAGATCCTACAACACAAGTGGCGAGTCTGTGGCCCCCTCTGCATCCTGCTTATCTTCTATCCAACTTGGGAGACTGTGGGCCCGTGCTCCTGCCACTCGACGGGCACCCCTGTGCACTGTGACTGTTGCACTTGCCAAGGCTTTTTGTTTCCTCCTCAGGGAGATTGTCAGGCTCCAAGAAGCCCCAGCCTCCAGCACTCTGCAAACTGGAGATCAGCTCCTGTCCTGCAACATGGGACTTCTGTTCCGCTGGGCCGGTAAGGCCTCCTTGTTATTCCCCATGTCAGTGCCTGTGGGTCACTCGTGGGGGCTCCATCAACCTCTGTTGGCCTTCCTGTGTGCTGAGGGCCAGTCCTGGCTCCTCCTCATGGGGAGAGTCTCCTGGACCTTGCTGGTTCCCATAATGTTGCAAACTTTTCTGCAACTCCTGTTTGCATTTGCCTGTGCTTGTTGGTGACCTAGCTAGTCACTGACCCTCCTTCAATCCAGCGACCGGCGAGGGACAGCTTGTAGGTGACTCCTGGGATCTTCTACAGCTCCTGGACTCGGCAGCTGGACTTCTTCTTCCACCGACTTGCAGGAACTTCATCTTCAGGAGGGTAGGCATTGCCACCTGCACCATCTGGGCACCTCCAAGAGTGATGGACTCTGTCCCCTTCCTTTTCAGGTCCTCCATGACTGGAATCTGTCATTGGGTTCCACTGGCCTGGTCCAGGGGTTGTGACAGCAGCCGGACAATCTGAGGCATCCAGAGTCTTCAGGGAGAGTCCATTCTTCCCTCTGCATCTGGGTCCCTGGTGTAGGTACTCCTGTCTTTTGGGCATCCTAGTGTGGGGTACTGTCCATCCATCCTCTTGCCTGTTTGTTTCCTCGGGGTCCACTGGGAAGGGTCCTGAATTCCACAAACTCCAACCACTACTCTCTGTGTGTTTGTCTATGGGACAACTGGGTGGGTAACTGCCTTACTCCTGGTTGCTGGGGGTCACTTACTGTACTTACCTCCGGTGTTCCTCACTGCCCCTAGCCCCAAGCTAACTACCACAATTACTATGACTGAAGGCACTGTTTCACATTAAAAAAAATTTAGTATATGGTTTGGCCCTCCCCTAGGGCCCTGTGTAGTTGTATGCTATTTCTGATGGTTATTCTGTGTATATATTGTGTGTAATATCTCCAAAGGGACATATACCAATGATAGTTTAGTAGCAGTGTTGTAATACAGTAGCCTTTATTTTTGCAGCACTTGTGTGGTCTTGTGAGTGAGTTATTGTCTAACTACTGTGGTATTGCAAGTGCTTTACATTCCCCCTGGATAAGCATTAGCTGCTCACCTCCGCTACTCCTAGAGAGCTTCTGCTATCTGGACACCTATTCACTATCGCTAAGGGTTGCCTGGACTCACCATATGTGTACGCCATAAACCGCATCAGCCTCCTACACAATTAAGTTTTTTTTTCCTGAATTTCAAACAAGTGGTTTACCTTATTCCTTTAATTTTTCATAATGTACGTATTATGGTGCATCAGTCACTGGGGTAGAATTCTGTGCCGAGGAGGATACATGAAATGTGAAATCCAACAATACAAATACAGACCTTTTGGCATGTTTGCAAAAGAAGACAAGTTGATTGACATGAAACCACTTTTCAATAAAGCTAATTCATTAATCCTGAACCGGAGATTTGTTGGGTTTCTTGTTTTATTGCAAGTTTGGGAAGTGAGGGTTTAGGGGTAATGGAGAACTGAGTTTATTAATTTCAAGAGTTTAGGCATATTTTAAATCCGACTAAAGCGTCTCCAATACATAGGAGGTTTGGCTAAGTAAGCCTTGCCTTATCGCAGGAGACTGTACATCAAAAGGTACAAGACCGAAGTCTACTCCATGTTTGCTACTCTGAAAATTTTTAAACTGGATGCCCCACCACTGGTGAATATTATAGTAATTTGTGTTGCCATTCCATTTAGTGGTGCTTTAACCTGAGTGAGTTGCTTATATCGACCTTGGGACGCCACTGCCATTGGCCCATTGCTGACACTACTTAAGGAGGTTCACTATTGGATCATGCATATGGTAGAGCAAGTTCATCTTCCCTGAGTTACTCATTTCACTCTTATCTATGATCCTTAGAATGCTTCCAGTTAATGAGTTGGCATCCATACAAATTCTTCCTCTAGGATTTGCATGGGATTGCGGAATTGTTGTAAGAGTCTTCTACAATAGTTGCATGCACATTCCCGATGGATAGGGATGGCCCTGTGTTTGTTGTCGCACCCTACTTTCATATTACTGACCTAGCTGCTCCGAATACATTTCTAGAGGAATTTTAACAAGAATGTGACAAACCTGCCCTTTAAACATCTAAACAAACTCTATTCCTGCTCTTCACAAAAAGTTAAAGGTGTCCAGCACCGGATTAGGAGGTCCAGGACTCTGTAGACTTTATAGGGTTACTACGACTATGTAAATAATTATATGTACATTTACATTACGCAGATATCCTGGGCATCTTGCATAGATGTCCCCCTCCTGGACCAAAATTGGACAACACCCCTCCACCCGGACTAGGATTTCTATTTCCATCTAGTCGGAATCATATTGAACAGTTGCTGTTTGAAAGACTAGCCAGCGGCACCTGTCCTTTACGTTGAAAACATTTTTTTCCAAATTCTTTTTTAGGGTTTTATAGTAATTATGACATCAACTGGGATCATTGCCTGTTTTTATGCATGAAAAACCTATTTAGCAGCATCGGTTACAAGGAAATGACCTCTTCCTTGTTCATTTATGTCTAAATCTACATGTGAAAACATGGTATTTTTCTATTCTATAAGTATAGCCTGCCAAGGCACCTGGCAGTTCTGCCAGAGAGAAGGAATTTGTTGTAATAACTGCTTTTACAGCCGAGATGGAAACATCTGCTCCGGGCATTCAGTAAGGGAAAATAAAAATCATCCCGAGGTTCTACTGGAATTTATGGGACATGAATTAATTTGAATCCCTGGCTAAATTACAAGTGCTTTATAGCAGGGTATGCGATACTAATCTGTCTTGTAACAGACCGCAACATGCAGGTGTTTTCTGCAAGGGGGCATACACCTGTCTAAAGGGGTGAATTAGTTTGCGCAAAAGACTGCTCGAGGTAAATAGTTTTAAAAAAAGTAAACAATTGTAGAAAAAGTTTTTATTTTGGAATGTCATTGGATTAGGGTATTAACACAGCCTTTCAGTCATTCTAAGAGTTGCAACACTTGCCGAAGTAATTTTGCTTTCTAGACTGTTTAGTTTATTGTTGCAACCATAAGCCAACGATGAATATATGTAACATGAGTAATACTTTCCACTGATTGCTGGCATTATATAGTTGATCTCTTGCGATACTATACTTTCTTTTAGATTATTTTTTTTGTTTGTGATAAATGATCTGTATTTACATTTACTTTGTGTCTGACGAAATGACCAGGCATTTTAATACTAAATGGAATATAATGGGAATGTATGCATGAAGAGGCACATCTGCAGTCTGTGTGTAGCATTACTTTCTAGTCTACGAATACAGTTTCTTGGAAATTAATTAATGGGAAAGAAAACACAATTGTATATAGCAAAAAAGTAAATGCTTGTCCTACTGGTTGAAGAGCCAAGTGTTTGGACTTTTTCTTAATCTGTAGGGTGATTGCAAAATCGTCAGCAGCAGGGCATTCAACATGTTCACAGCTTGTATCCCCAACGCTCTTCCGCCTGATATTGTGTATCTGAATTTGAGGGTGCGGAGTTTGAGTTGTGTTGAAGATCTTAGTGTTCACACTGTTGCTGAGGACCATACCTGTGATGGTAAAGAACCATTGCTCTGTGGGATTATGGATCCTTTTCAGCCAGGTATTCTATACTATTCATTTGAATTCGGTTGTGTCCCTCATCTTTAGGTCAAAGTACTGAAAAAGTCTAATCTTTTTAAAGACATTAAGGCCCATATTTATACTTTTTTAGTGCCGCGTTTGCGCCGCTTTTTGAAGCAAAAACGGCGCAAACTTATAAAATACAATTGTATTTTGCAAGTTTGCGCCGCTTTTGCATCATAAAATGACGCAAATGCGGCGCTAAAAAAGTATAAATATGGGCCTATGATGGTATGGACAACTACTTGATTTTGCACTGATTTGGGAATTTAGCATCCGTTTACCGTCCAGGATTATATCCAGATCACTTTGAGTAGATTCCAGAAAGTCAACCACAGATGTCAGTAACGTGGGAGGATTCTAACACCTCATTTTTTTTTCCGACCCAAAATAAATTATTTTGTTAACATCCACCATCTAACTAAACTCCAGTAGGAGCTGATATGATTACTTTGATCCTATTTCACTTAGATATTCATGTCTTCTGTATCGACCAATATTCTGCAAAGACTGTAGCAGCTCAGTCAGAGGTTTTGCATAGACGCTAAATAGAACTGACAACAGATTGAACCATGGGGCACCTCTGTCTTGATGTCTTGGAGCTCACTGAAAAGGGAGGTGGGCTGTGTGCTAGTACTCTGTCAGGCAAAAATGAATTTCTCCATTTCCGTGCTAAAGCCTGAATTATGTACATTATGAAATTATTTTAAGGAATAGATGATAAACACTGTTAAATTATATTAACCAATGAAGCTGAATCGTCTGCTTTATCGTGCGATTACACACAGGTACTACTAATTCTAAACCCTTACCAGATCTGAAATTGCTCCAGAATGTTGTCATTCCCCTCAAAGCCCTGCAGTAGGGTTCTTGCAGAGTATTCAAGGACTTGATGAGAATAATGGTGGTATGTGGGCCAATAAAGTCCCAACTCCTCACCATCTAAACCAGTGTTTTCATCACAGTCTAACCACAGCGGATTCCGCTACCTTTGACAAGATTCCCGATGAAGAGTAACTGTTGTAAATCAATTGTGATTACAGGGCCCAAAGATTTCACACAATTTTACGGAACTGGTTAGTGAGACATAGTAAATATTCACAGGTGACTGTAAATAAATCTTTATCTTCATTCAGTGCAGGACAGCCTCACTTGGAATATTTTTTTCTCCTTTTGGCTTATTGATTTTTTTTTTGTCCATATACTGTGCAGGACGTATGTCACGGGGTCTTCATAAGGATGTCTAAAATAGATCTATGTCCAATGAAAATTTAATTTATCCAACTATGATATAGTAAAATGTATTTAATTTAGATTAGATTAATTTACAGAGACAGGAGTTGCCTTGAAAATCTGGCATAGATTCAGCTTTCTTAAACTTCCCCTGGTCACTCCTGCACAAGGTGAACAAGATTCATCCAAATGGAGATTGAATTGTTTCAGAGTAGTAGGCTAAACTATGCACCGTATTCAATGGCGTTGGTGGTTATGTTTTAATTATATGTAATAATATTTGTCAAATTTTACACTGAAAAATTTCTCACCTCTAGTCCGGATGGCATAGCCCTGTCATGGTATTTAATAGTTTTTGGGAACTAGTTCATACAGAATTGGGGTGTAATAAATAGTTGGTGGTGAACAACAAAACAACGAGATTATAGGGACAGGCAGGTTTGCTTTTGTCACCAGTTTAGCATAATTCAATTGCGCGCTTAATAGGTACTTACTGAAGACTGGTCAACCCAATCAGGTTTACACTGAGTGATCTGGTAATGTGACTTTCAAAAGGGTCATCCATTGACATGATTTAAGACCAGAGCTGAGATAGAAATGTGTTGAATCAGTTGAATCATATAAAATAATTTAGAAAATATATACACTGAGGCCACTATGGATAGTTGCATCTGAATTTACCATACAGGAAACTTTGCATTTGTGAACAAAGGATACTGTATTGTAATTAATTGTAGCTTCTAAATAGCCCATCATACATGCGGAGAGTTTGCAATGCATTACAATTTGTATCAGGTTCCTGGGCTTTCTTTCTGAGTGCATGGGTGAAAAGGTGGTTTGTAGTTTGGCCTACTTGGGAATAGTTGGATGAAGTAAAGCAGTTTGAGACATACTTTAAACACAGTGCGGAGACAAACTGCTCAGAAGAATGGAGTGTTGCTGGAAGTTTAAGAATGGATCCAGTTATGCCTGGGAGTGCTTACTGTTTTTACTGGTGGTTTGTTTCATACAGTAGAGATAACCATAGAAGTTTATCTGTACTTCTGTTGAAATAGACCCTGCTGGATTCTGCCCTAGCCAACCAGGAACACCGCTTGTAACAGCTTCGAAACAGAATTATCTGTGAGATTATGTTTTTAGGAGGGTAAATCTTATCCACCTAAGTAGCAAACATGACATTCATAAAGTGAGTCCATGAACTGGAGGGGGGGTGTGGGGGTTTGGCATTCTGGGACTTGTCTGTTCATCCCATTTTAAAACCGGGTCTACCAGTCCTGAATGTAAAGAAAAACCTGGACTAGACCAACTAATCATCTTCGAACAAGGGAATCTCTTGGGAGGTGGATAGCACAGATTGATTTGGGGGTATTTTTAAGACAACTATATTACAGAGATCGTGGTAATATGACGGAAGGGATATGGATCACATTTGTGACGGAGTAACCCCATCTGACGAACCCTGCCAGGCCCCTAGTTCTGTTAAGGAGTTCGCAAAATGGTAGGAACTGAAATTTTAGATTGAAAACCGCTCTCATGGACCCTGCTTGCTTTTGTTACTGCCACTGCCCTCTTGAACCTTGGGACCCAGGTTCATGCGTGAGTAGCTCATCCAATCTAAATTTTCCCTTTGCATTCTGGAACTTGGAGTCTCATTTGATAATCTCATCATCAGGATTATGAGTCCTGGGACGTGCGTGCAACAACCTGCTCATGCATGGACCCCGAGCATTGAGAGCGCTGGGGGTCCGGAAGCCGTGCCTATGATACCAAAGGCTCTGAAGTTTCATACCAGTATTGTACTGGAATCCAACCATAGTGTTTATCACCGTTGTAGGAAAGTACCATCTTGCCTGGCATGTTACCCCCATTTTTCACTGTATATATGTTGTTTTAGTTGTATGTGTCACTGGGACCCTGTTCACCAGGGCCCCAGTGCTCATAAGTGTGCCTGAATGTGTTACCTGTGTAGTGACTAACTGTCTCACTGAGGCTCTGCTAATCAGAACCTCAGTGGTTATGCTCTCTCATTTCTTTCAAATTGTCACTGACAGGCTAGTGACCAATTTTACCAATTTACATTGGCTTACTGGAACACCCTTATAATTCCCTAGTATATGGTACTGAGGTACCCAGGGTATTGGGGTTCCAGGAGATCCCTATGGGCTGCAGCATTTCTTTTGCCACCCATAGGGAGCTCTGACAATTCTTACACAGGCCTGCCACTGCAGCCTGAGTGAAATAACGTCCACGTTATTTCACAGCCATTTTACACTGCACTTAAGTAACTTATAAGTCACCTATATGTCTAACCTTTACCTGGTAAAGGTTAGGTGCAAAGTTACTTAGTGTGAAGGCACCCTGGCACAAGCCAAGGTGCCCCCACATTGTTCAGGGCCAATTCCCCGGACTTTGTGAGTGCGGGGACACCATTACACGCGTGCACTACATATAGGTCACTACCTATATGTAGCTTCACAATGGTAACTCCGAATATGGCCATGTAACATGTCTATGATCATGGAATTGCCCCCTCTATACCATCCTGGCATAGTTGGCACAATCCCATGATCCCAGTGGTCTGTAGCACAGACCCTGGTACTGCCAAACTGCCCTTCCTGGGGTTTCACTGCAGCTGCTGCTGCTGCCAACCCCTCAGACAGGCATCTGCCCTCCTGGGGTCCAGCCAGGCCTGGCCCAGGATGGCAGAACAAAGGACTTCCTCTGAGAGAGGGTGTTACACCCTCTCCCTTTGGAAAATGGTGTGAAGGCAGTGGAGGAGTAGCCTCCCCCAGCCTCTGGAAATGCTTTCTTGGGCACAGATGTGCCCAATTCTGCATAAGCCAGTCTACACCGGTTCAGGGGACCCCTTAGCCCTGCTCTGGCGCGAAACTGGACAAAGGAAAGGGGAGGGACCACTCCCCTGACCTGCACCTCCCCTGGGAGGTGTCCAGAGCTCCTCCAGTGTGCTCCAGACCTCTGCCATCTTGGAAACAGAGGTGCTGCTGGCACACTGGACTGCTCTGAGTGGCCAGTGCCACCAGGTGACGTCAGAGACTCCTTCTGATAGGCTCCTCCAGGTGTTAGTAGCCTATCCTCTCTCCTAGGTAGCCAAACCCTCTTTTCTGGCTATTTAGGGTCTCTGTCTCTGGGGAAACTTTAGATAAGGAATGCAAGAGCTCAGCCGAGTTCCTCTGCATCTCTCTCTTCACCTTCTACCAAGGAATCGACTGCTGACCGCGCTGGAAGCCTGCAAAACTGCAACATAGTAGCAAAGACGACTACTGCAACTCTGTAACGCTGATCCTGCCGCCTTCTCGACTGTTTTCCTGGTGGTGCATGCTGTGGGGGTAGTCTGCCTCCTCTCTGCACTAGAAGCTCCGAAGAAATCTCCCGTGGGTCGACGGAATCTTCCCCCTGCAACCACAGGCACCAAAAAGCTGCATTACCGGTCCCTTGGGTCTCCTCTCAGCACGACGAGCGAGGTCCCTCGAATCCAGCAACTCTGTCCAAGTGGCCCCCACAGTCCAGTGACTCTTCAGTCCAAGTTTGGTGGAGGTAAGTCCTTGCCTCACCTCGCTAGACTGCATTGCTGGGAACGGCGACTTTTGCAGCTACTCCGGCCTCCGTGCACTTCCGGCGGAAATCCTTTGTGCACAGTCCAGCCTGGGTCCACGGCACTCTAACCTGCATTGCACGACCTCCTAAGTTGTTCTCCGGCGACGTGGGACTCCTTTGTGTAACTTCGGGTGAGCACCGTTTCACGCATCCTCGTAGTGCCTGTTTCTGGCACTTCTCCGGGTGCTACCTGCTGCTAAGAGGGCTCCTTGTCTTACTCGACGTCCCCTCTACCTCCTGGTCCAATTTGCGACCTCCTGGTCCCTCCTGGGCCGCAGCAGCGTCCAAAAACGCTAACCGCACGATTTGCAGCTAGCAAGGCTTGTTGGAGTTCTTTCGGCGGGAAAACACTTCTGCACGACTCTACAAGGCGAGAGGGATCCGTCCTCCAAAGGGGAAGTCTCTAGCCCTTTGCGTTCCTGCAGAAACCGCAGCTTCTTCTGTCCAGTGGAAGCTTCTTTGCACCCGCAGCTGGCATTTCCTGGGCATCTGCCCATCTCCGACTTGCTTGTGACTTTTGGACTTGGTCCCCTTGTTCCACAGGTACCCTAGATTGGAAATCCACAGTTGTTGCATTGTTGGTTTGTGTCTTTCCTGCATTATTCCTCTAACACAACTTCTTTGTCCTTAGGGGAACTTTAGTGCACTTTGCACTCACTTTTCAGGGTCTTGGGGAGGGTTATTTTTCTAATTCTCACTATTTTCTAATAGTCCCAGCGACCCTCTACAAGGTCACATAGGTTTGGGGTCCATTCGTGGTTCGCATTCCACTTTTGGAGTATAGGGTTTGTGTTGCCCCTATCCCTATGTGTCCCCATTGCATCCTATTGTAACTATACATTGTTTGCACTGTTTTCTAAGACTATACTGCATATTTTTGCTATGGTGTATATATATCTTGTGTATATTTTCTATCCTCTCACTGAGGGTACACTCTAAGATACTTTGGCATATTGTCATAAAAATAAAGTACCTTTATTTTTAGTATAACTGTGTATTGTGTTTTCTTATGATATTGTGCATATGACACTAAGTGGTACTGTAGTAGCTTCACCCGTCTCCTAGTTCAGCCTAAGCTGCTCTGCTAAGCTACCATTATCTATCAGCCTAAGCTGCTAGACACCCTATACACTAATAAGGGATAACTGGGCCTGGTGCAAGGTGCAAGTACCCCTTGGTACTCACTACAAGCCAGTCCAGCCTCCTACATTGGTTGTGCAGTGGTGGGATAAGTGCTTTGAGACTACTTACCACTCTTGTCATTGTACTTTTCATAAGAGAAAAATATACAAAACAAGGTCAGTGTATATACACATAGCCAAAAAGTTTTGCATTTCCTCTTTTCACTCTTTTCTAAGTGCTGAAAAGTACTTCTAAACTTTCAAAAAGTTCTTAAAAGTTTAAAAAGTTTTTTTCTGTCTTTCCAAAAAGTTCTGAAAACTTTTTTTTCTTTTTCTATCACTTTAACTCTCTCTAAAAATGTCTGGCACAGGCCAAAATGTTGATCTGTCCAAACTTGCATATGATCACCTTAGCTGGAAAGGAGCAAGGAGTCTCTGCATAGAGAGAGGTTTGAGTGTAGGGAAGAATCCTTCCTTGGAACTGTTACTTAACATGCTTAGAGAACAGGATAAGGCTAGAAGTGCCCCATCTGTAGAAAAAGTAGCTAATGGTTCCCAATCTGATCCAGGGACTCCCCCAGGAAAAGATTCAGGAAAGAAACTTCCTAGCCTGCCCCTTACTAGACAGTCTAGCATAGTTGGTAATGATGGAGAGCCACACCATACAAATAGTGTTGTCTTACATCATAGCAAAAGCATTTATTCTCACCATACTGGTAGTGATGTTTCTGTTAGCCAAGCTGTTAGGGTGGCTTCTGTAAGGGACAGGTCTCCTTCTGTTCATTCCCATCATACCTCTGTATCTAGGAATGTCCCTCCCACCAACCCTGATGACAGAATGTTAGAGAGGGAACTCAATAAGTTGAGGGTGGAACAAACCAGACTGAAGCTTAAAAAGCAACAGCTGGATTTGGATAGACAGTCTTTTGAACTAGAGAAGGAAAGACAGAAGTTGGGTTTAGAAACCCATGGTGGCAGCAGCAGTATTCCCCATAGTCATCCTGCAAAAGAGCATGATTCCAGGAATCTGCACAAGATAGTTCCCCCTTATAAGGAGGGGGATGACATTAACAAGTGGTTTGCTGCACTTGGGAGGGCCTGTGTTGTACAGGATGTCCCTCAAAGGCAGTGGGCTGCTATCCTATGGCTATCATTTAGTGGAAAAGGTAGGGATAGGCTCCTTACTGTGAAAGAAAATGATGCTAATAATTTCCAAGTTCTTAAGAATGCACTCCTGGATGGTTATGGCTTAACCACTGAACAATACAGGATAAAGTTCAGAGAGACCAAAAAGGAGTCTTCACAAGACTGGGTTGATTTCATTGAACATTCAGTGAAGGCCTTGGAGGGGTGGTTACATGGCAGTAAAGTTACTGATTATGACAGCCTGTATAACTTAATCCTGAGAGAGCATATTCTTAATAATTGTGTGTCTGATTTGTTGCACCAGTACTTGGTGGACTCTGATCTGACCTCTCCCCAAGAATTGGGAAATAAGGCAGACAAATGGGTCAGAACAAGGGTGAACAGAAAAGTTCATACAGGGGGTGACAAAGATGGCAACAAAAAGAAGGATGGTAAGTCTTCTGACAAGGGTGGGGACAAATCTAAAAATGAGTCTTCATCAGGCCCACAAAAACACTCTGGTGGGGGGGGTGGGCCCAAATCCTCTTTTAATCAGAACAAGGAAAAGAAACCATGGTGCTATTTATGTAAAATAAAAGGCCATTGGACAACAGATCCCAGTTGTCCAAAGAAAAGCACCAATGCTCCTACCACTACAACCCCTACTGCTACCCCTAGTGTCCCTACTAATAGCAGTGGTGGTGGGAGCAAACCTACTAATAGCCAATCCAAGGGAGTAGCTGGGCTCACTATTGGTAACTTAGTTGGGGTTGGCCTTGTTAGGGAGGCCACAGAGGCTGTGTTAGTCTCTGAGGGGGCTATTGATTTAGCCACCTTAGTTGCTTGTCCCCTTAATATGGATAAGTACAAGCAGCTACCCCTAATAAATGGTGTTGAGGTTCAGGCCTACAGGGACACTTGAGCCAGTGTGACTATGGTCATAGAGAAACTGGTCCACCCTGAACAACACCTACTTGGTCACCAGTACCAAGTAACCGATGCTCACAACAACACACTTAGCCACCCCATGGCTGTTGTTAATCTCAACTGGGGGGGGGGGTTACTGGTCCAAAGAAAGTTGTGGTAGCCACAGATTTACCTGTAGACTGTCTACTAGGAAATGATTTGGAGACATCAGCTTGGTCGGATGTGGAGTTGGAGGCCCATGCAGCAATGCTGGGCATCCCAGGGCATATTTTTGCTTTGACAAGGGCTCAGGCCAAAAAGCAAAAAGGACAGGGAAGCTTGGATCCTGGAACAATGGACCAAGTGCTCCCTAAAGCTAGGGCTAGTAGAAGCAAACCACTTCCTACTATCCCTCCCTCTACAGTGGATTCAACTTCTGAGGAAGAAGAATTCCCTCCCTGTGCAGAACCTACACCAGATTAGCTGGAAGCAGACACTGCTGAGCTTTTGGGTGAAGGGGGGCCTGCCAGAGAGGAGCTGAGTGTGGCACAGCAAACATGTCCCACATTAGAGGGTCTCAGACAGCAAGCTGTCAAACAGGCTAATGGGGATGTCAGTGACTCTCACAGAGTTTACTGGGAGGACAACCTCTTGTACACTGAGCATAGGGATCCTAAACCTGGAGCTGCCAGGAGATTAGTGATTCCTCAGGAGTACAGAAAGTTCCTCCTAACCCTGGCACATGACATTCCCCTAGCTGGGCATCTAGGACAAATGAAAACTTGGGACAGCCTTGTTCCCCTGTTTTATTGGCCTAGAATGTCTGAGGACACAAAGGAATTTTGTAAGTCCTGTGAAATCTGTCAAGCCAGTGGCAAGACAGGTGGCACCCCAAAGGCACCCCTTATTCCACTGCCTGTGGTTGGGGTTCCCTTTGAAAGGGTAGGGGTTGACATAGTTGGCCCCCTTGACCCTCCTACTGCTTCAGGCAATAGATTCATCTTGGTGGTAGTGGACCATGCCACAAGATACCCTGAAGCTATTCCTTTAAGGACCACTACAGCACCTGCAGTGGCAAAGGCCCTCCTGGGAATATTTTCCAGGGTAGGCTTCCCAAAGGAAGTAGTATCAGACAGGGGAAGCAATTTCATGTCTGCATACTTAAAGGCCATGTGGAAGGAGTGTGGTGTAACTTACAAGTTCACTACACCCTATCATCCACAAACAAATGGACTGGTGGAGAGATTTAATAAAGCTCTCAAAGGCATGATTATGGGTCTCCCTGAAAAACTCCGCAGGAGATGGGATATCCTTCTACCATGCCTCCTTTTTGCCTACAGGGAGGTACCCCAGAAAGGAGTGGGCTTCAGCCCCATTGAACTTCTTTTTGGACACCCTGTTAGGGGTCCACTCACACTTGTAAAGGAGGGTTGGGAACAACCTTTAAAAGCTCCTAAGCAGGATATTGTGGATTATGTACTTGGCCTCAGATCAAGGATGGCTGAGTACATGAAAAAGGCCAGCAAAAACCTTCAGGCCAGCCAAGAGCTCCAGAAGCAATGGCATGATCAGAAGGCTGTTTTGGTTCAGTACCAACCAGGGCAGAAAGTGTGGGTCTTGGAGCCTGTGGCCCCAAGAGCACTCCAAGATAAATGGAGTGGACCCCACACAATTGTTGAAAAGAAGGGAGAAGTCACCTATTTAGTTGACTTAGGCACTGCCAGGAGTCCCCTTAGGGTGCTCCATGT
Source organism: Pleurodeles waltl (assembly GCF_031143425.1). Classification (NCBI taxonomy): domain Eukaryota; kingdom Metazoa; phylum Chordata; class Amphibia; order Caudata; family Salamandridae; genus Pleurodeles; species Pleurodeles waltl. The sequence goes on from NC_090451.1 coordinate 84,037,653, forward strand.
CAACCGCCTGAAACCCTACTATGACAGGGCTGATCTCACCCTGCTCATGGCAACTGATGAGGGACAGGAAGAAGACAGTGATCCTCTACCTGATCTCTTCTCTTCCACAGAACAAGATGCTCTTGTGGAAGGTGTAGTTTTGGCTGATTGTCTTACTGCTGAGCAGAAAGACCATTGCATAAATCTCCTAGATCAATTCTCTGAACTCTTCTCTACTGTGCCAGGTACCACTTCTTGGTGTGAGCACACTATAGATACTGGAGACAGTTTACCTGTCAAAAGTAAGATCTATAGGCAGCCTGACCATGTCAGGGACTGCATAAAGCAAGAGGTGCAGAAAATGTTAGAACTAGGAGTGGTTGAGCACTCTGAAAGACCATGGGCTTCTCCTGTGGTACTTGTACCAAAACCCCATTCCAAAGATGGAAAGAAGGAAATGCGGTTTTGTGTAGACTATAGAGGTCTCAACTTAGTAACCAAAACTGATGCTCACCCTATACCCAGGGCAGATGAGCTCATAGATACACTGGCATCTGCCAAGTATCTAAGCACTTTTGATTTGACTGCAGGGTATTGGCAGATCAAATTGTCAGAAGATGCTAAACCTAAAACTGCATTTTCAACCATTGGAGGACATTACCAGTTTACTGTAATGCCTTTTGGTTTGAAAAATGCACCTGCCACTTTTCAAAGGTTGGTGAACACAGTCCTGCAAGGGCTGGAAGCTTTCAGTGCAGCATATTTGGACGATATAGCTGTCTTTAGCTCCAGCTGGGATGATCACCTGGTCCACCTATGGAAAGTTTTGGAGGCCCTGCAGAAGGCAGGCCTCACTATCAAGGCTTCAAAGTGCCAGATAGGGCAGGGGAAGGTGGTTTATCTGGGACACCTTGTTGGTGGGGAACAGATTGCACCACTTCAGGGGAAAATCCAAACAATTATTGATTGGGTTCCCCCTACTACTCAGACTCAGGTGAGAGCCTTCCTAGGCCTCACTGGGTATTACAGGAGGTTCATTAAGAACTATGGCTCCATTGCAGCCCCTCTTAATGACCTCACATCCAAGAAAATGCCTAAAAAGGTATTATGGACAGCAAACTGTCAGAAAGCTTTTGAGGAGCTGAAGCAGGCCATGTGCTCTGCACCTGTCCTGAAAAGCCCTTGTTACTCTAAAAAATTCTATGTCCAAACTGATGCATCTGAATTAGGAGTAGGGGCAGTCCTATCACAACTTAATTCTGAGGGCCAGGATCAACCTGTTGCTTTTATTAGTAGGAGGTTGACCCCTAGAGAAAAGCGTTGGTCTGCCATTGAGAGGGAGGCCTTTGCTGTGGTCTGGGCACTGAAGAAGTTGAGGCCATACCTGTTTGGCACTCACTTCATTGTTCAGACAGACCACAAACCTCTACTTTGGCTAAAACAAATGAAAGGTGAAAATCCTAAATTGTTGAGGTGGTCCATATCTCTACAGGGAATGGACTATACAGTGGAACATAGACCTGGGAGTAGCCACTCCAATGCAGATGGACTCTCCAGATATTTCCACTTAGACAATGAAGACTCATCAGGTCATGGCTAGTCTTATTGTCCTTCGTTTGGGGGGGGGTTGTGTAGGAAAGTACCATCTTGCCTGGCATGTTACCCCCATTTTTCACTGTATATATGTTGTTTTAGTTGTATGTGTCACTGGGACCCTGTTCACCAGGGCCCCAGTGCTCATAAGTGTGCCTGAATGTGTTACCTGTGTAGTGACTAACTGTCTCACTGAGGCTCTGCTAATCAGAACCTCAGTGGTTATGCTCTCTCATTTCTTTCAAATTGTCACTGACAGGCTAGTGACCACTTTTACCAATTTACATTGGCTTACTGGAACACCCTTATAATTCCCTAGTATATGGTACTGAGGTACCCAGGGTATTGGGGTTCCAGGAGATCCCTATGGGCTGCAGCATTTCTTTTGCCACCCATAGGGAGCTCTGACAATTCTTACACAGGCCCGCCACTGCAGCCTGAGTGAAATAACGTCCACGTTATTTCACAGCCATTTTACACTGCACTTAAGTAACTTATAAGTCACCTATATGTCTAACCTTTACCTGGTAAAGGTTAGGTGCAAAGTTACTTAGTGTGAGGGCACCCTGGCACTAGCCAAGGTGCCCCCACATTGTTCAGGGCCAATTCCCCGGACTTTGTGAGTGCGGGGACACCATTACACGCGTGCACTACATATAGGTCACTACCTACATGTAGCTTCACAATGGTAACTCCGAATATGGCCATGTAACATGTCTATGATCATGGAATTGCCCCCTCTATACCATCCTGGCATAGTTGGCACAATCCCATGATCCCAGTGGTCTGTAGCACAGACCCTGGTACTGCCAAACTGCCCTTCCTGGGGTTTCACTGCAGCTGCTGCTGCTGCCAACCCCTCAGATAGGCATCTGCCCTCCTGGGGTCCAGCCAGGCCTGGCCCAGGATGGCAGAACAAAGGACTTCCTCTGAGAGAGGGTATTACACCCTCTCCCTTTGGAAAATGGTGTGAAGGCAGGGGAGGAGTAGCCTCCCCCAGCCTCTGGAAATGCTTTCTTGGGCACAGATGTGCCCAATTCTGCATAAGCCAGTCTACACCGGTTCAGGGGACCCCTTAGCCCTGCTCCCCTGCGCGAAACTGGACAAAGGAAAGGGGAGTGACCACTCCCCTGACCTGCACCTCCCCTGGGAGGTGTCCAGAGCTCCTCCAGTGTGCTCCAGACCTCTGCCATCTTGGAAACAGAGGTGCTGCTGGCACACTGGACTGCTCTCAGTGGCCAGTGCCACCAGGTGACGTCAGAGACTCCTTCTGATAGGCTCCTTCAGGTGTTAGTAGCCTATCCTCTCTCCTAGGTAGCCAAACCCTCTTTTCTGGCTATTTAGGGTCTCTGTCTCTGGGGAAACTTTAGATAACGAATGCAAGAGCTCAGCCGAGTTCCTCTGCATCTCTCTCTTCACCTTCTACCAAGGAATCGACTGCTGACCGCGCTGGAAGCCTGCAAAACTGCAACATAGTAGCAAAGACGACTACTGCAACTCTGTAACGCTGATCCTGCCGCCTTCTCGACTGTTTTCCTGGTGGTGCATGCTGTGGGGGTAGTCTGCCTCCTCTCTGCACTAGAAGCTCCGAAGAAATCTCCCGTGGGTCGATGGAATCTTCCCCCTGCAACCGCAGGCACCAAAAAGCTGCATTACCGGTCCCTTGGGTCTCCTCTCAGCACGACGAGCGAGGTCCCTCGAATCCAGCAACTCTGTCCAAGTGGCCCCCACAGTCCAGTGACTCTTCAGTCCAAGTTTGGTGGAGGTAAGTCCTTGCCTCACCGCGCTAGACTGCATTGCTGGGAACCGCGACTTTTGCAGCTACTCCGGCCTCCGTGCACTTCCGGCGGAAATCCTTTGTGCACAGTCCAGCCTGGGTCCACGGCACTCTAACCTGCATTGCACGACCTCCTAAGTTGTTCTCCGGCGACGTGGGACTCCTTTGTGTAACTTCGGGTGAGCACCGTTTCACGCATCCTCGTAGTGCCTGTTTCTGGCACTTCTCCGGGTGCTACCTGCTGCTAAGAGGGCTCCTTGTCTTGCTTGACGTCCCCTCTACCTCCTGGTCCAATTTGCGACCTCCTGGTCCCTCCTGGGCCGCAGCAGCGTCCAAAAACGCTAACCGCACGATTTGCAGCTAGCAAGGCTTGTTGGAGTTCTTTCGGCGGGAAAACACTTCTGCACGACTCTACAAGGCGAGAGGGATCCGTCCTCCAAAGGGCAAGTCTCTAGCCCTTTGCGTTCCTGCAGAAACCGCAGCTTCTTCTGTCCAGTGGAAGCTTCTTTGCACCCGCAGCTGGCATTTCCTGGGCATCTGCCCATCTCCGACTTGCTTGTGACTTTTGGACTTGGTCCCCTTGTTCCACAGGTACCCTAGATTGGAAATCCACAGTTGTTGCATTGTTGGTTTGTGTCTTTCCTGCATTATTCCTCTAACACGACTTCTTTGTCCTTAGGGGAACTTTAGTGCACTTTGCACTCACTTTTCAGGGTCTTGGGGAGGGTTATTTTTCTAATTCTCACTATTTTCTAATAGTCCCAGCGACCCTCTACAAGGTCACATAGGTTTGGGGTCCATTCGTGGTTCGCATTCCACTTTTGGAGTATAGGGTTTGTGTTGCCCCTATCCCTATGTGTCCCCATTGCATCCTATTGTAACTATACATTGTTTGCACTGTTTTCTAAGACTATACTGCATATTTTTGCTATGGTGTATATATATCTTGTGTATATTTTCTATCCTCTCACTGAGGGTACACTCTAAGATACTTTGGCATATTGTCATAAAAATAAAGTACCTTTATTTTTAGTATAACTGTGTATTGTGTTTTCTTATGATATTGTGCATATGACACTAAGTGGTACTGTAGTAGCTTCACCCGTCTCCTAGTTCAGCCTAAGCTGCTCTGCTAAGCTACCATTATCTATCAGCCTAATCTGCTAGACACCCTATACACTAATAAGGGATAACTGGGCCTGGTGCAAGGTGCAAGTACCCCTTGGTACTCACTACAAGCCAGTCCAGCCTCCTACAACCGTTCAAAGCAAGCAAGGCTGACTGACTATTGCCTCGTGCTCTCTCGCCCCTGATTGTGCTGCTCCGAGGATCAAGGTTAGGTGAAGACAAAAAAACAAATAAATAAATATAATTTTAAAAAATAGCAAAGGGGAGCAGATGTGTCACCTGGCAACCCCCAGTTAGCGTTCAGGGTTCGTTCCCTAGCTGGCTAATGTCGCGGCTTTTTGCCCAACTTCACTTGATATTTAGGAATGCAAGCCAAGGATCTCTATGCAACCTGCGAAACTACGGATCCAGAATGTAATGTGATCCTGGTGAAAAAGCCAGGACTCCTTCGAAGTTGCCACATCTGCCACGATACCACGTGGCATCTCATTTGCTCATGTGTGCCAAGTAAAACAGATTTAGGGAGAAATATGTCAGTTCTGTCCTAACAGATTCAGAGTGCAATATGACTGAACGAGGAATGTTTCTGTGAGTGCCAGACAGAAGTGGCTGCCTTTTAAATTCTTGTCCTGACCACATGAGTGGTTGCTAGATATATTTTATCAGCCTGCCTGCCGCGTAGCAGATGTCTAATTGAGACTGCTTCATTTTTCCATCTGATATACGAGTACTGTTAACAGACTATGTGGGTCACATGTCACTCCTGCACACATAAGGATACAAGAGAGAACTTGTAAATAAATCCCTGTTGGTTGTCCTGGGGGGATGGGTGGAGGTTGTGGCGTAAGGAGGCCCCCATTAAAAGAACCCTCCGTAATACTGCATAAATTCAGAGGCCTAAACTTAGGACGTACAATGGGATGTACATGTAAAAGCGAATCGGGATGCAAGAAATAATAACTTCTGGAAACAAAAGGCCACATTCCCGGATAGGTTTCTATACCAATTTACCACAGTCAGCGTGCCCTATAAGCTTAAGCAACTTCATTCAATGTAAACTCCATGTACAGATTTTTATTAATTTCACGAGCAGCATGGTCTCTGAATCCTACAGATGTTTTGGCTAATACAGCTGGAAACGTTTGGCTCCCTCCTTTTTTAGATTGCAGCCTACCAGACAGCACAGCTTGCTAAAGACATCTTGGGGACATTCAGAAAGTTGACTTAGGAATGCATTCTGCCTGTTGCTTGCCATTACCTTTGTGGTTTGTAACTCACATTTTCTTGATTTCCATTTGCTGGCTTGTTTTATTAGTAAAACTGTATGTCTGTGGAAATGTAATGGTCATTCCAATTGAAAATGTGTTGCCTGTAATGGCGGCGTACTATCACACCATGAATATTCCACTCTATGCCACTCTACTCTGCACCACTGCATGCTACTCTGCACCACTCCACTATACACCTCCCCACACCACTGCACTCTGCACTGCTCCACTCTATGCCACTTCACGCTACATCACTCTACTCTACTCTGTACCACTCTACTCTATGCTGGTGCTCTCTTCGCCAATCTACTCATCAACAGTTGTGTGATGGAACAACGCATGCAATAACCATGCATGCCTGAACAACGTGGTTGGAACAACAACCGCGTTGTTACCATGAATGCCTTTACCACGCATGCCTTTACAGCGATGATTTTTGTTGTTGTTGTAAAAGCATGCTTAGTAAAGGCATGTGTGGGAACGGCATGCGTGGTTCTAGCCGCAGTTCACTAATGCCCAAAAGAACCCCACCCCTAATACTAAAACTACCCCGTCCCCCCATTCCACCCCTAAAAACAAAAGTACCCCAACACCCCCACCCACCTTGAGCCCTGAACCCTTCCACTACCCCCCCACCTGCCCTAAAAACAACCCCTCACCCCTGCCCCTAAAAACAAAACTACACCTACCCCTAAAAACAAAACTACTCAATACCTCCCAACCCACCCTGAGCCCTAAAACCTTCCCCGACCTGCCCTAAAAACAACCTACCCCGCACCTAAAAACCAAACTACCCTGACCCCCCGCCCTGAAAAACAAAACTACCCCAATCCCTCACCCGACCCAAAAAACCAAACTACCCCACCCCTAAAAACAAAATTACCCCAATACCCCCACCCTAAGCCCTAAATCCTTCCCTGACCCCCCCACCCACCCTAAAAACAACTGACCCCGCCCCTAAAAAACAAAACTAACCAGACTCCCCCACCCCTAAAAACAAAACTACCCCGACCACCTCGCCCCTAAAACAAAACTACCCCATTAGCCCCCACCCACCCTGAACCATAAAACCTTCTTCAACCACCCCCACCCCCCTAAAAACAACCAAATCCACCCACACCCTAAAAAACTACCCCCAACGCTGCTGCAGCCCCACTTACCTGATCGCGTCCTCTCCCGATCCACTCTGCCTTTTTCTCTGCCTTAACCACGCATATGCGTAGCTCAGCACATGCATGGTTAAGGCAGAGAAAAAGGTATGTGTTGTTCTGGCAAGCGTCGTTACACTTGTGTTGTAATCTTTGTTAGGGAGTCATTGTTCAGGACATTTCCCCTCTACAAAACCACACTCTTTGCACTGCACTCTAGGGCACAACAGTCTACTCTGCACATCTCCAGTCTACATCCCTGCACTCTACGCTACTCACCAATACTGCACTCTACGCGACTGCACTCTATGCCAAAACATTCTATATCACTCCACACTGCACTCTACTTTGCACCATCTCACTCTACCCTGATGCAATCTACTCTATACCACTCTGTTCCATTCCACTCAATGCCTCTGCACTCTATGCCACTCTACTCTTAACCACTGCACTCAACACAACTGCACTGTCACTGCACTCTACTCTACTCAGTGGGGTACTCCACACCACTGCAGTCTGACACTCTACTCCGCAACACTGCACCGTCTGCCACTGAACTCTACCCTACTCTATTCTGCACAACTCCAGTCTACATTACTCCACTCTTCGCCACTGTACTTTATGGCACTATACTCTACTCTACCTCACTCCATGCTACGCTACTCCACACCACTCTATTCACTGCACTCTGTGCCACTCAACTCTACTCTGCATCCTGTGCCACTGCACTGTATGCCACTCGAATATTCTCTGCACCACTGTTTCTGCATCACTCAACTCTACGCCACTCCACTCTATACCACTGTGCTTGCACCACTCTACACCACTGCCTTCTGAACCACTGCACTCTACTATGAACCACTCTAATCGATGTCACTGAATTCTGTCGCTGTTTTGCATGCTGCTAAATTCAGTGCCATTGCACTCAATGCCACTGCAATCTATGCCACTATACTCCGCAACTCTCTACGCCAGTACACTCTACACCAGTCCACTCCATATGCCACACCAGTGTATGCCACTCTATACGACTCCACACTGTGTCACTCCAATACAGGACACGCTCTGCCACTTCACTCTACAACACTCTACTCTATTCTTCGCCATTCCACTCTATGACACTCCACGCCACTAACTTTTAGCCACACTGCATAGCAGCCACGCTGGTGCACAACATGGCGAGAACAAATTGGCAGAGCCAATAGCTCTTGAATATGCGAGACCAATTGTCTTTGCCTATGCTTGTTTTGGTAAAGGGCTGGTTTCTGACGAAATTTCAGTTCATAACGCTATGATAGTCTAGACAACAGTTCTGGAATATCATGTATCCCCTTTTTTTAAGCTTTTAACCAATTAGTTTTTTCCACAGGTAGTAGACACTCTCTCCTCCCACACTCCACCCTCTGGTCCTCCTCGGAGATAGAATTTGCATGCCCTGGCACAGAGCCAGCCAGTCAGTGTGACCCTGGCTCTGTGCCTGTCTGTGGCAGGCAGCCAGGGCACCTTTTCATGGTGCAGAAATCTACTTAAGCGTTCTCAGTCAGAAGGTCCCTCTTCAGGTGAGGTGGCACCCTTACTCCCTCCCACCACGTATCTGTAGGTTATAACAGGGCAGAGGTCCTAAAAGAAGTAAACAGTTATTTAGCTATATATGACATGACAAGAAGTTGCAACACACCACCATTATAACCCAAATGTAAAAGGTACTGGCCTACTTAACAGTAAAGCTGGGATATTGTATGCATAATAATAAATATATTAAGGCACATAGCCTTTTAGGCTTAGAGTGCCACATAAACTGTTTAAAAAAGGAAGCAGGGAACTCTGAGTAGTTACCAAGTTTGGGTGGAGAGCTGCTCCTTTATATGGAGCACCCTACAACACCACCAACACTCTGAATCTGCTCACCTCAAATGTCTGTTTCTCTAACAGAGATTTTAAGCATTGAATTAGCACAAAGCCATCTCCTCTGAGCTACAGAGTGACCTATTAGCTTTTCCAGTGCTTGTTTTAACGTGTTACCCACTTGCTGTTTCTTCTTCTACACTTTCACCAGGGAGCAGGTAATAAAGTGCAGTAAAGGAACCCAAAGGAACCTCCTGTTGGTCCATCCATACTCATGAAGAGGAAGGAAGCTGCAGTGGGATGAAAACACCCTAAGGCCACATTAGAATTGTATGTGATGCAATACACTGAAAAGCAAATGTGAGCCATTCTAGTTGTGTGGCATGAGGTGACAGCACAAACACATCTAAAGCCTTGACCATGTGCTAAGTGGGCAGAGCCCCCACTCTGAAAATAGATTGGAGACTCAAAAGCCTAGTCCACAACTGTCTTGTACCATGGTGTGGGAAAGTGCCACTGTTGGCAATCCCCCCCCCCCCACACACACACACTTTTTGCCTAATGTTGATGCCAGCTTTGAAGGTGTGCTGGGATCCTAATCAGGCCCCAGCATCAGGGTTCTTTCCCAAAATCTGTACCTTTGTTTCTGCAATTGGCACCCCCAGGGCACACAGTTAAGTCCCTTATAAAAGGTACCCATGGTACCAAGGGACCTGTGGCCAGAGAAGGTCCCCAAGGACTGCAGCATGTATTATGCCACCCTGGGGGATCCCTCACCAAGCACATGTACTGCCTTTGCAGCTTGTATGTGCTGGTGGGGAGAAAAAGGCAAATTCGACATGACACCCCTCTCCGGATGCCATGCCCACAAACTACTGCCTGGGCATAGGTAAGTCACCCCCTAGCGGGCCTTACAGCCCTAAGGCATGGTGCACTATACCACAGGTGAGGGCATAGCTGCATGAGCAATATGCTCCTACAGTCTCTGTCCATTCTTAGACATTGTAAGTGCAGTGTAGCCATGTTGAATATATGGTCTGGGAGTTTGTCATTAAGAACTCCACAGTTCCACAAGGGCTTCACTGAATACTGGGAGGTTTAAGATCAAACTTCTCAGCACAATAAACCCACACTGATTCCAGTGTGGGATTTATTGAAAAATACACAGAGAGGGCATCTTAGAGATGTTCCCTGTATGTTAGCCAAACTACTAGTGCAGGACTGACCGGTCTGTGCCTGCCTGCCACTTTCAAACAAATTTCTGACCACATGGGGTTTGTACACTGTGTGGTCAGAAACAAAGCCTGTCCTGGGAGGAGGTGCCTCACACCTCCCCCCTGCAGGAAATGTAACACCTGGCGGTGAGCTTCAAAGGCTCAAGCCTCGGGTTACGGTGCCCTAGGGCATCCCAGCTAGTGGAGTTGCCCCTCCCCTGGACGAAGCCCCACTTTTGGTGGCAAGTCCGGCAGGAAAATGAGGGAAAACAGGGAGGACTGACCACCCCAGCTAGGGCCACCCCTAAGGTGTCCAGAGCTGAGGTGACCCCCTCCCTGCAGAATCCTCCATCTTGGTTTGGAGGACTGGGACCAATAGGGTTAGGTCTGTGTCCCCCTCCCAAAAGGAGTGGACACAAGAAGGGTGTAGCCATCCTCTGGGACAGTAGCCATTGGTTACAGCCCTCTTACCCCTGAAATGCCCCTAAATCCAGGACTTAAGGGCTCCACTGAATCTAAGTTTTCAGATTTCTGGCGGCCTGACAAGAAAGAACAAGGACTGCTAGGCTGAATCCCCAGCAGAGAAGAAGAAAGACCACAACTGACTTGGCCCCAGCCCTACCGGCTTGTCTCCTGCTTCAGAGAACCTGCACAAGAACAGCGAGGCCTCCAGCAGGACCAATGACCTCTGCCAAGCTCCAGAGGACTGCCCTGCACCCAAAAGGACCAAGAACTCCAGTGGACAGCGGCCCTGTCCAAGAAGAAACAACATCCAAGGACTCCAGCCTCACTCCGAATGCGTGAGTCCTGACCACTCTGCACCCAACGCCCACGGCCCATGTCCAAGTGGCCCAACCAGCTAGAGAGGATCCCCAGGCGATTCTGAGCAAGTGTCCAACCTGGGTTGACCTCTCCACCCCTCCACGATGATGCCTGCAGAGTGAATCCCGAGGCCCCCCACTGACCGCAAAAGCCGCGGACAAAGATTTCAGACACTTAAAGACATACTGCACCCGCATCCCCCAGGCCTTGGAGAACCTGACCCCCAGGGCAGCTATGTTCAGCAGGCGGCCCTCCTTCCTGTCAAGCTTGTGGTTTACCCCAGTTGATCCTGTGGACCTCGCCTGCAGCATCTGAGTGACCCCCGGGGTGCCCTCATAGAAAAATCACTGGGAACCCGACACCTTGTTTGCACCCTGCACCTGGCCGCCCCAGTGCCACTGAGGGTGTATGTTTTGGTGCCCACTTGTGGCCCCCCCCCCAGTGCTCCTCTAAACCCCCAGGTCTGCCCCCGAAGACGTGGGTACTTACCTGCCTGCAGATCTGAAACCGAGTCCCCCCTGTCTCCATAGGAGCCCATATTAATTTTGCCTCCGCTTTGACCTCTGCACCCGGCCGGCTCCTTGTTGCTGGTGGTGGATGTTTTGGGTTAACTTGAAGCCCAACCTGTGGGCTTCCTAACCCTGGGAGACTGGAACTGTAAGGCAAGCACTTGCCTGTAAATCGTACTAGCGTTAAGCCCCCCACCCCCAGAACTGTTTCTGAAAATTGCACTGTCAACTTTTAAAACAGATAATTGAAAATACTTCAAAAACTGTTTAATTTAAAACAAAGTGCTATTGGCATATGTGTTAAATGTGAATCTATTGGAGTACTTAACTGCAACTTGAATCTTGTGGTTCTAGAAATAAATTAAGAAAATATATTTTTGCTATATAAAAAAAACATTGGTCTGGAGTTAAGTCATTGAGAGTGTGCTTCTTCTGTTGTCTGTGTGTGTACAACAAATGCTGTGCAATACCTTCTGATAAGCCTAAGTGCTCGACCACACTACCACAAGAGAGAGCATTGGTATTATCTACTTTAGCCTCTGTTAAGCCTCTGGGGAACCCCTAGACTCTATGTACACTATGAGCCTCATTATGAGTTTGGCGGCCGTGTGGTGCAGGCCGCCCGCCAAACTCTTCCCACCATCTGTGCAGCCTGAACCCCGCCAGCCCTATTAGGAGTTCACCGCAGGGCCTTAACAATGGAGCTGGCTCCAATGTGGCGGTGCAGCGGGTGCAGCAGCACCCATTGCGCATTCCACTGCCCGTAATTCGGGCAGTGGAATGTGCGATGGTGCTGTGCATGGGGGGGCCCTCGAGTTCCCCCATTCCACCAGCCTTTCCATGGCGGTGTAAACCGCCATAGACAAGCTGGTGGATAGGGACTAGTAATCCCGCTTGCAGTGCTGCCCTGGCTGATTACTATCGCTAGGACCGCCAGGCTGCAGGCAGCCTGGCGTTGTCGGCAGTTGGACCGTGTCGGCTCTGCCACAGTCATAATGTTGCATTCGGACCGCCACTTTGGCAGCAGTCTGACCGTGATTGTGACCCTGACCCTGGTGGTGTGGTGACCGCCAGGGTCATAATGAGGCCCTATATCTCATTTTTATATAGTATATACAGAGCCAGCTTCCTACACCTGGATTTTACTAATTGGTCTACAACCTGTTTGTTTTGCCAGAAGCTGCCTATTCTATAGTGAGACATTTTTTCAGACCTCAATTGCATGGGGAAAGCCACAGTTTGGTATTAGCTCCTGTTATTTTAACCGGTGTGAGCACAGTGGTACATATCAGCCAAACCAGTTGATTTCCACCACTGCACTTTGAGATTGGAGTATTCCGTCTGTCAATAAGACTAAGTCAGGCCTGAAGTTACAAGATTCATTGATCAAAAATAGATGACTCACTAAATTCTCTACAAGTTGTGGTAAGTGCAGCGACTTGTCAGTGTTCCTGAGCGACTCTCCCTTAACTTCTGCTCTGATTTTCTCGTCCTGGCAGGAGGGTGGCGTCCACAGATCACTTGATTCAGATGAGCAGATGCTGAAGCCATTAGGTCTGTGATATTGCGTTACACAGAGTGACCGACCCGGCATTTCTAGGTGAAGGCCACGAGTGCCCAGACCGGCTGAGGATGGCTACAGGGTGGCTGGGCACTCCACTTGCGAAATGATGCACCACGAGTTGGACAAGAAATATGTTGAGAAGGACTGGTCAGGCTTGGTACAAGACTGCCCGCCTTGAACCTGCGATCATTCACCATGGAAACAGTGCGGGGTCTTCTTCTGGCATGGATCTTTACTCTGGCTGCAGCGGGCAGGTTCCGGAGCCGATCTAGTCCACCGCACAAGACGCAAGGTAAGGAATGCCTCTTTGCTGCATTTTTTTTCTTCTTCATTCTATTGGAGTAAAAATTGTGTGCAAGAGACACTGTTCATGAAAACTTCAAGTGAAGACCATTATGGTGGAAAGAGCAAGTGGTAGTTAGTTTCACTGACCTAAGAGTGCTGGACAGCTACAAAACAACTTCAGAAGCTTATAACTCACCAAAGAGTACAAGAGTTAAGGACAGTCATGCTCACTTTTTTGTACTTGCTTCTGTGTTGCTTAGCACTGCCTTGTTAATTCTTTGTCTTTAGCTCTGTTTAACACAGTACTTGCAAACTCAAAGTGCCGCAACTTTTAGGTGCTACTGTTTCATGTGAGAGGACTACATTTACTGATCTTGGAAAGGTGGGCTTAATCAGTCTGAAGCCCGAGATCTCAGTACACAACAGATGTCAGCAGTGGGTGTTTAGCTCACGGAGTCACTTTCTCGGTTGTTTCAAACTGCAGTGGAAAAACTGAGAGCAAATAATGATGATGATAGAGAAAAGAAAAAGTAAAAGAGTGTCCCAGAGAGAGCAAGGCTGGAATAGTTTTATTGGTTGTGAGTATATCCATTAGAAATCCAACCAAGTATAGGTGTGTATAGAATTGTGTATTTATTTCCCCGACATATTTAATGAAATTCTGCTCTGAAAGAAAAATGACTTTTTTCACGTGACCATACGCTACACACAAAAATGTCTTGCACTACACAGGCAGGCTACTGGTTCAAGCAGAAAACAACTTGCGGCGAAACATTTTCTTGATGAACAAGTGTCAGAAGCACAAAAATTACGTGAAATTACATAATCCTAAAGTTTGCGTATTGCGAACTTTGGTAGTTACATGAATTTCGTCAGCCTAGTGGTAAAGTTGAACTGCGTTTTTGCAGATCAGGAGTTCAGCAGAACATGCTGTGACGCATGTCCAGTAATGTGCACACCACAACTCTCACATGCTCATTGAATGATAAAAACTGTGATTCATTGGTCATACAATTTTCAGCATGAGACCGTTTCTCCAAAGTAATTTTGGTAGGGCTCACAAAAATGAGGGAATCCATTGTATTTGACCTTTTTACAGTTCATATACAAATTGCAAAAGCACACAGGTCAAAGCATTTGAATGAACTTTGTCAGCATCTCTTGAATGATATCCACACCAAAGCTTAATCCTTTGAAGTTGTAGCTTTCTTTCAATAAATTTGAAGCAAGTTCATCCTATGACCTGATCATTTTGAAAACTATTATGTGTTAATTGTTAGTTTCAAACAAATGCATATTTAACCTATCAAAAATTGTGCGTTTACAGTTACACCTATTAAAGAGCAAATTTTGCTTGGTCAGTAGTCATGGGGCTGTGGCAGACTGTGTAGTTCATCTTATCTTATGTTACCTCAACCTACTGGCCCTCCTTCCGTCTGTCATCTATCTGACCTACATTCTTAAAGCCACTCTGGTGGCAATGATTTCTGTACTTCCATATGCCTATAACTTCTCAAAGTGCTGAAAGGACAAATTGGTGTCCTATAAAACACCTAAATATAGAAAGTGACCACATAATTTCATTCCATTCGTGTATAACCTTTCCAGTCCAGTGCCGTTTTTTTTTCCATTTGGGGACTTGCTGATTTGGTTTTCTTCAGTTCAATCAATAGGACTAGCAACTGATAAAAATAATATCTAAAAGCAAATTTCAGCACTTGAAAAGTGGTGTCTTGGTTACATTAATCATTTTGTTATCGTATAAATAAAAATGTAAAGAACGTGCAATTATGAAACAGTCTGTGGAGTTCCGAAAACATATGAATTGTGCCATCTCGTTTTTTTTGTTTTTTTTTGATAACCAGAAAAGAAAATGTTATCACAGTATGGTATGTCTCATCAGGTAATGGTCATGAGAGACAGTCGGAAAGCTTATGAACTCACTTCCCCACTTTGCACATGCGTATTGAAGTTGCCTTGAACTCTGCCATCACGTGGCAGGAATTTTCAACAAAGTGGTACTGTTTAGAGAGGCACTCCATTTACTTTCGGCTGTGGTTTGGATTGCAGCATGACTGCAGGAAAAGATTTAAAAATGATCCTTACATTTTAGCTTATGTTTTCTAATCTGGTATATCAATGGGCAGACGCCTACCTTGATACAGGTCCCAAAACTGTGGGAACAACAGATGCCTTGGTAACAAAACAGGAGGCCACAAGCAAGCTTCAACTGGGAAACATGAGTTGGGAGAAACACCATGGCCAAAGCCTCCTTCATGTCAGGTGTTTGGGCCTTTTGAAAGCAGTGGAAATCGAGGTTAGGTAATGCTTGAGCTATGGAAGAATAGCTCTCCTAGACTTTTAGTAACTATTACTCAACCATGTTGTAATTTCCAACTCACCGTCTGTCTGCTTCCCAGCTGAATGAGCGGACCTCTCTGACTCTTCCGTATACAGGAAGATCTCGTCCGATTCCTTGCCTGGGGTGCATCACACGTTGTTAGACTAATCTATACTGTCTCTGAACAATTCTTCCTTTCCTCTCTAGCTCCATCACTGTGATCCAGGGTCTCTTCACCAGTTTCTATAACAAATACAAATTGTATTACTCTTATGGCTCCAAATGATACTTAAAGATGGAAAGGTTTATCTAACCAGTACAACATGCAATGTGGGCCATGAAGCCATAGATCTGAGCTTAGCAGATTGAGCAGTGTGGCTGCTGGTTATCTGAATTCTTCAATATCCTACTGTGCACCAAGTTATGTAAGGTGGGCATGGCACCTGAGGTAATAGCATTGTGCCTGCTGCTAGAAGGATGCATGCATGGTTATACTGACTGTGACCAGAGTTAGGAGGTGATGACTCCAAGTAGCTGGAGCCATGTATTTTCTTTAGCAATGTAAACAACAGAAAGAGATTTGGGATATGAAGTGCTTGTTCCCATTAGTTGAACTAAATGCACAAAAGTACCAGATGGGAAGCATGGCAATCACCCCGAAGGGCTCCTCTGATTTAAAACTATTTGAAGATCTGTGGGTTGGTGACCTCTTAGCAATAGCGAGGGTGAATATGGTGCTCTACTCCTGTGGTGCTCCGTCTGGGGTGGATAAAATTCCTCCCATGCCTCTCTGTTGCACCTTTTTTCTGCAGTTGAGGCCTAATTCAAAGGTGGTGGTGTAAGGCTTGAGAATATGTAGTAGAACACAATTGCCACAGTTACAATCACAACCGAATGGCTAGAGCTATGTATATGGTCAAGACCTTGTTTCCATTGAAAAAGAGTATTTTGACTTGTCTATATCTTTGGCGCCATTTGATGAATCTTCACAAAATCTTCCCGAAAAGTGTTCCTAAGAATCTTGTTATACATAGGAAGTTTTAGGGTGATCCGTCAAGTGGGGGCTAAGAAAATGTGGGGGTCAAAAAGTGTGTTCCCATTATAATTCCCGTAGTACTTTAGACACGCCTACAGCCTGAACCACTGGACGGAATCACACCAAACTTTGTAGGTACATATCACTTGGTCCAGAAAGAGTGTTTTTTTGTTATTTGGTATAAATCTGTTCAGTAGTTTTTGAGATATTAAAAGAAATATAGCTATCTAGAGGTGTGAAGGATTCACAAATAACAAGCTCATTCAGAGATATTCAGAGCTCTGATTGCCTACTAACACTTCAACCAGGAAATGTTGACAGCACCCTGGGACTCTGCTTCAGCAGAGTCCTAGAAAAAAAGGTAAAAAGTAAGAAAAGGAGCGAGGGTAGAAACACCCTTTCCCCTTAGAATCTGGTGATGGGGTCCCAGAGGGACCCTACCCCCAAAAGGATTATTTTTTAAATGCAGCAAATTTGCGACAGGTTCGCAAATCCGCTGCAAAAATTACCCAAAAAAAAAAAAAAACTGGGGCTCCCACGCTTGATTTAATGAAGCTCCAGGGGGCATGTAAAACATAAAGAAGGGGACCCACATGCCTTACCCATCCCCCCGCTTAGGGCATTTGTATGCCCTGGGGACCACTCCCTCCCTGAGGCTTATTCATTTTAT
The DNA here is from genome assembly GCF_031143425.1 of Pleurodeles waltl. Taxonomy (NCBI): domain Eukaryota; kingdom Metazoa; phylum Chordata; class Amphibia; order Caudata; family Salamandridae; genus Pleurodeles; species Pleurodeles waltl. The sequence goes on from NC_090451.1 coordinate 84,054,832, forward strand.
AATATGTGCTGGGGCCACCTGTGCCCAGGGGACAGCCACCCCCCCCCCAGGCTTAATTTACATTGCGACGTGGGGAGGGCAGGGTGGGGTTGAAGGCTGCAGTTATATCATCAGTGATGTCAGAGACCATATCATGAGTGTTGTAATATGTGAGGTCATAAGCAGCACATTAGGGTAGTGCAAGGTATAGTTAGCTCAGGTAACTATAACTGCTGAATTTTACTGGTTTTGTATGAGTGAAATGTGAGCCTAATTATAATGTCCCTGCACTCTTTGTTTTTTAAGTGAAAAAAAAATAATTATATATATATATATATATATATCCGATTGAAGGCGTCAGCTGGAACGAATCGGCCATGTCTGTTTGTTGAAACTACATTTGTAACCTGAAGAAAAATGATTTGTTTTAATCTTACCCTGTAGTGCCGTGTGAGAACTATCCAGATCGTTTGATGGGACAAGTGTTCTATATAAATCAGTCCACGTTACTCCACAAAAGCACCTTAACCATGGTGGGTGGAGCGCACGGTAGGCAGAGCACACTGGCGAGTAGCCATCACTATTCCAAACGAAAATATGACGTTTACGCAGGCCTTCAACTAGCATCAAAATATTATAAATGTGCAAACAAGAATTATGTGTTTTGGCCTTGAAACGGCCTTGATCGCATTTGTGTGTGTGTGTGTATATATACATATAGTGTGTGTGTAACCGCAGATGAAAACATGAACCAGAATATCCCACAAGAAGTTATAGAAGTACCACTGTATATACACACAATCTATACTGCGCGTGATCATGAACTCAATATTCATACTATGTTGTTGGTAAATATTTTTAAAGACACCAAGGGTTCAATCATCCCACCACAAACAGTACTTCCTAATATGCTTCATGCAATCACCACTTGCAAATGATGCAGTGCGGAAGAAACAAGAACAAGGAAAGGAAACAAGTGTCTGTTCCAGTTAAAAGTTGTTGGGCTGAGATCGTTGCTTTTTGGGGGTTTTCTGTACTTTGATACTTGGGTATCTTGTGAGCGGCATAGCAAGTTAGAATTATGGCTCCGTGACAATTTTCAGGCATGCCCTAGAACTAAGTATATTAGACATATCATTTTAAAGTCAAAAGGTCTTGGCTAAACTCTGTCCTAAAAATGCATGAGTGCAGCAAATGCACAGTCCTTTGGGGGCCTAAGTGAAATTTGGAGGCGGGGCTCGCACCAGGTTTTGCAGGGGGGCATATTTGTTTTTCCACACATCGGTTCTAGGTACAATCTAGGTCATACGGCCTCTTGGGTGCCACCTACAGGAGGCTCTGGATTACCTCTACACGTTGTGAAAGCGGCCCCTGTGGCTGAGCACGAGGCTTTTGTGTGTTTGGGGTGGGAGGAGGAGGAGATTCATCTAGAACTTATAAACTTCGTTGCATTTAGTCCTTGTGTTAGGGCAGTGGTTTTCAAACTTTTTAATGCCGCCCCTCCCTCCCCTCCCCCCCCCCAAGTGGGGAAAAAAAATAATCGCGCCCCCCCCCCATAATTTTTCACCATTGTTCTATTAAGTTGCCAATGTTTAAATATGTCTAGACTTATTTAAACTCTCCAGTTAAGTTCTGCTACCGTTTTAAAAATGCAAAAAATGTTTTTCGGCTTAAACAAAGCAGTGTTATCTGCATTAGGCCTGTTTTGGCCAGAGCCTGGCGCAACCGTCACCCCGCTCCCCTCCACCCCCTTCGATCACTTGAGGCCCCTATGGGGGCCCGCTCCCCAGTTTGAAGACCCCTGTGTTGGGGTGACCAGAGTATGAAAACAAAAATCAGGGACATTTCAGAAAACTGGAAGACCTACAATTTTATTTATACGATTGGCACTGAATGGCCGCGCTCATTACCACAAACACTGACAACGAGGTACTAAGGATATAAAATGCTTTTTTTTAAAACCCAGCATTCTACCTGTTGAGTAAAATGCTGCCTGATAGGAGCAGCAAAGTTGTCCTGCTTTGGAACACATGCACATATGCGTCCCACTGTTTTTCTGCCAGCATCTAAAAAGCGGGACCTGAGACATTTTCTGAAATCATCTGCTGCGACAGCCGACGAAAAACTGGGACTGTCCCGCCCATTCGGGGCGCCCGGTCCCCTCCCTTGTGTCTAAAACGTCTTCACGGTGTGGGCTATATCGGGGCTGCTGGACAGTGCCTGCCCTCCCGGAGCCCGCTGAACAATGCAGGGTTTGTCCTCGCACTAGAGGCGGCAGGCCCCGGAGCCATTATAGCGCCTGCTGTCCTGTGAGTCTCCCGTGGCACTCGCGGGTTTGTTTTTGAAGCTACGGCCTGCTCGGGGCTGACGATTCATTCTGGCATGTGAAGGCGATGTCCAGATGTTCACCGCATCATGACCAGATCAAAGCCTCGGCTGTTGGGCCTGCAGCGGAGCTCCGAGGCTTGAGAGGCAGGGCTGTCAGCTCACGGGGTGCGGGGATCCTGGGGTGTCATGCTGTCCCGGGCACTGCCTGCACTTGTGCTCTCCGCTTTCAAAGAAACCCTCCTTTCTTGGGTTTATGCGTGATCAGAGGTAAAAAAAACAAAAAAAAAAAACAACTTTAAAATCTGGGGGTGCCAAGGCCTTGCCTTTGCCTCGTTCCTCTTTCTCCCGCCACACTCCATTTATTTCCCGCCTCTTTAACTCGCCCGGGCATGCAGTGCTTAGTTTGAGCCGGTGGGCCCCCTGGTACTCAGCGGGGAGCAGAAGGAAGAGAAAGAATGGAAAACAGTAACAGAGCAGGAATAAAAAAGAGTGAGATGAAGGGGCGGGGAGTGTCTGGTGGAGTGAAACCGGACTGCACAGCGTTGGGCTTCAGCTCGCTGACCTTCCATAGCGCCTGGCTTTGGCTTCTGAGCTAAACTTCGGGCCCGGCACTTTACAAATTAAGCATGGGTTCTTCATCACCTATGTCAATGTTTTCCTAGTTTTCTCTTCCTCCGACTTTATGCGTCAAAGTAAGCCCGGGCCTCGAGCAATGAGTGCCAGTGCCTCCGCTTACAGGCACAAAGTAGGCACTGCTTGTGATGCACTTTCCTGCAGGCGTGCAACTGTTTGTCATTGTACAGTGGGAACACACCTCCCGCACCACACCCAACGCTTCAACAACAGGACTCGATATAAGCATGTGCATAAACTTCGTACTACCAAGGGGGGAGTAGCATCTTACTTGGTGATGCTCAAAGCTCTTCAGAGCCTTGACAGCGACACAAAGCGCTATATAAATTCCACAATGCAAACTGGGTGACAAACGAACCCCTGGTTGTGACGGACACTGTAGGAAGCTGGCCTGGTGTTTGGTGCGCACCTATGGTGTTGTCACCTTATACCAGGCCCAGGTATCCCCTCTTAGTGAAGTGTAGGCAGTGTCTAGAAGCCAGGCCCTCTCGAGGTAGCTGTGGATGAGCAGCCAAGGCTTATCTAGGAGACATGCAAAGTTCATGCAATAACACTGTAGTCACACAGCACTTACACACATGAAAGAACCACACAGTGTTATAAAAAAAATAAAGGTACTTTATTATGGTAACACAAATACTAAAATACTGCATAGGCAATACTCTACTAGCAGATGAGTAAAGACACTGTTATATACACTGTAGTGATCAGGAATGGGCATAGAAAGCAATAGAAAACCGTGAATTGAAAGTAAACAATAGGGATCCTAGGGGGAGACCAAACCATATACTAGAATAAATGGAATGGGAAAGGCAGACCCCCCCACCCAGGTAAGTAGAATCTGTACAAGGGAGCTGGAGGAACTAGGAACCCAAAAAGGTAAGAACCAGAGTGCTCCCCTAGCGACCAGGAGAGAAGACTAAGTACCTGGTTTTTCCCAAACCCACATGTAAACTTTGTAAAAGGACTGTGCAAGACCCAAGCAAAGACTGGAAGAAACAGAAGATGGTTCCTGACAGAAGAGGACCTGCAAATGAAAGGGACCAAGCCCAGTTCCAGTTGGAGTGTCTGGTTGGGGCAGGAGCCACTGCCCACCCTTCTGGAGGCAAAGGGCCAGGTCGACGATGAAGACCAGGAGTCGGCTGTGCAGCACAGAAGCAAGAGAAGAGTTCCAGAAGTGATGCAGTCGATGTCCCATGTCGGAAGAAGAGTTGCAGTCCATCAGTAGTGTGGAAAAACCACCAACAAACCTTGGCAAAAGCAAGAGTAGCAGAAGAAGAGTTGCAGAGCTGCTGGGGACCAGGAAGGTTCAAGGGGACTCAACCCAAGGAGGGGAGTCCCAGGAGACCCTCAGCAGTGAGGAGAGCCAGAAGTTGAGGATGCAGCCCTCACAGGCAACTCACAGGCAGCAGGCACAGGAGTCTCAGTGAGGCCCACTCAGCACACCCATAGAGGAGTCCAACTTCACTGGAGCAGCAGGCAGGAGACTGTGCTTTGCAGGGTAGAGTGCTGGAGGCCGGGGCTACACAGAGCCTGAAGATCCCTTGGGAGAAGGGGTACTGTCCTGCAAGGAGAGGCAAAGACCCTCCATGTCCCAATTTGTACAGCTGGTAGAGGGTAACGAGGGGACCACTCTAGACCACCACCTGTATTGCAGGATCCATGCAGAGTTGTAGGAAAGCAGATCCACTCAGCGGCTCGTTGATGCAGCTGGTGCCTGCGGATGCAGGGGAGTGACTCCTTCACTCCAAGGGAGATTCCTTCTTGCTTCTTGGTGCAGACTGAAGACTTGCCACCCTCAGAGGATGCACAGCGGAGTCGTCACTGGAGCAGCAGATTGTAGGTTCCTGTGAAGTCCAGTTGCAATTCCAGTGGCCAGAAGTCGAAGTAAACATTGCAGAGGAATCCTGCTAGAATCTTGCAAGTCTAATCTGAGGACCCAGCCAAGAGGGAGAACCTATATATCCCTAAAAGGAGGATTGGTCACCTAGCAGGGCGACCACCTATCAGAAGGGGGCTGCGACGTCCCCTGCCTCACCTGGCCACTCAGACCCTCCCAGGGGCCTCTGCCCACCTTGGATTCAAGATGGCAGAATCAAGTGGCCACCTGGAGGAGTTCTGTGTACCACCCCTCGGGTGGTGATGGACAGGGAAGTGGTAACTCCCCTTTCCACTGTCCAGTTTCACACCAGAATAAGGACCGGGGGTCCCTGGACTGGTGCAAACTGGTTTATGCAAGGAGGGCATCAAATATGCCCTTCAAAGCATACCAGTAGCTTGGGGAGGCTACTCATCCCAAGCCATGTAACACCTATTTCTAAAGGGAGAGGGTATTGCCTCCCTCTCCCAAAGGAAATCCTTTGTTCTGCTTTCCTGTGCTTGAGCTGTTGAAGCAGCAGGAGGGCAGAAACCTGTCTGTAGGATGGCAGCAGCGCGGGCTGTCTGGGAAAACCCTGCAAACTGGTAGGAGCAAAGCTGAGGGTCCTCTAAGGAGCCCCCACAGTGCATGGAATCATGCAACCACATGACCAGGTTCGGAGTTACCATTGTGTAGTTGGACATAGGTAGTGACCTATGTTCAGTACACGGGTAAATTGGCTTCTCTGCACTCACAAAGTCCAGGAAAACTGAGCTGGAGTTCGTTGGGGCACCTCTGCTCATGCAGGGATGCCCTCACACACAGGTACTTGCACCCTGCCCTCTGGGCCTCGAGGGTCTGCCATAGTGGTCACTTACAGTGACCTGGAGCAGTGACCTGTAGCGAAAGGGTCCATGCACCTTTTCACGTAGGCTGCAATGACAGGCCTGCAGACACATTTTGCATGGGCTCCCATGGGTGGCATAAAACATGCTGCAACCAATGGAAAACCCCTGGTGCCCCAATGCCCTTGGTACCTAGGTGCCATATACTAGGCACTTCGTGGGGGCACCAGTATGCCAATTGTGGAGTGTGTAAAGTCAGTAACAACCAAATTTAGAGGGAGAGAACACAGTCACTGGGGTCCTGGTTAGCAGGATCCCAGTGAACAGTTATAACGCACAGACAGCAGGCAAATAGTGGGGGTAACCATGCCAAAAGATGGTACTTTCCTACAGACACTTCTCCAGTACTGAACTTCTCAACCACAAATTACTGATTTCACGTTAGTTGATGCAAAGGAAGACTAGAGTGCCCAGAATGCATTAGGCTATCACAGAAAAGTTCAGGGCAGGAAACCGCTTTATCAGTGGTGAGTTAACAATGCCCTGGAACCACTAAATGTAGGGTCACTGGGGTGGCTTCGCTTACAGAACTGAGACAGTTTGGCCTGTAAGCCTAGTGGCCGCCCTGTGCAGTTTGTTTTCTGGGCAGGCGTCCCTAGAAAGGAAAAGCGCTATGATGCAAAGTTATGCACATGAAGGAGTGGTATGCTTAGCAAGTTGAATTTGAATCTTCCTAAGGTGAACTTGGGTGTGCGGGTGAAGGCTGGGAGTGCTTTGACTTGCCAACACTGCCTTATATAGGGCTCTAGTCTCCTGCATGGTTCACCTGATAAACAAACACTGGCTTATCCAATCAGATGCAAGCGCTGGCCCTTAAACTATCGCTTGCCTCAAATACCTTCCACCACTAATCATATAGTAAACTCATCCTCAAACAACTGCCCCATAAAAACATATTAGCACAGAACAGAGTAACTTATTAGAATCGTCAAATCAAGGCACAGCATGAAACTGCCTTCAACATGTGTATTTGCTTTTTCTTGAGGAACATGGCAGCTTACCAGTTGCAGGGTTTCACTTTTACTACTTCCAAGATGAAAATATTATTTGACAGTCATCCGAGTGGAAAATAAACAGAATTAAGAGTTCGCAGAAACGAGGGCGGAAAAGTGTTCTCATTTTAATAGGTTGCAAATGTCTTGCGTTGTGAAATCCTCCAGTTCGGGCTGGACTGAATAGGCCCTAAACTCTATGTCCTTGCAAGAGGACTGAAAATCTGACTTCTAGTGCAGTACTCCCAAGCTCTCCCTGGGCATTGCTTGGGAAGGGGCTGGGACAGCTGTGGAGCGTTGAGTCCGATACTGCATGGCATGTGGTTAGGGCACAACCTGGAGGAGTGGGGCAGGCGGCCAGCTCCACACAGACCTGCAAGGAGGCATCTCAAACCAAGACATTTATTTCTACATAATTTCTTGTACAACCTGATGAGGGAGGAAGAGGCGCCTCTTTGGAATCAAGAAATGTGCAGAGAAGCCCTTTGCCACCTAGGCTGGCAATACGTGAACTGGCCCATTATACAAGTGTAAAAACGCCTGTGTGTAGCGTAGACCGACACCGTGAGCGCCAGGTTATAACAACCACCACACTGTTGTAGTGTGCACATGGAGGCCGTTTAGCTTGTGCCCAGTCGTAGGTTCTTGTTGTATGGGAACTGCATTTATATAGTGCCTCCTAGCCCTGAAAGGGCATGGACAGCACAGCAATGGGCGAGTAGCACGCTTACATTTGGTGGTAGTGCTTGGTTTGAAGTTTGTTAAGTCCAGGGTGGCCAATGTCAGAAGTATTTTCATGTTGTACTGGACTAACCAGAAAGGCCCTCTTCTCCCGAGGGCTCACTGCATCTCGGAGTTGAGGTATCGGTCGCCAGCATATTTCTTTAATTTTTATGCCTGGTTGAAGAGGCCCCTATAGCAGTGTTTTCCTAAGTTTTTAGAACCACAACACAATTTTTAGAACAACATTTTGGGCCCTACCCAGTTTTAATGAACGTAAGGTAGGATTATTTTTTAAGACTATTTTTTACATTGATTATAAAGGAAATCTGAGTACTTACATGTACTAAGACTTTCACGTCCCTCCCAAAAATTGGCTTGTGACGCACCAGTGGGTCACGGACAACAATCTAGAAAACGCTGCTCTATAGTGCCCTCCCAGGAGCCACAATGGAGGATCCCATAGCCTGCACTGGAGCGGTAGGTATGTGACCCACAGGGATGTGTGGTTAACGGAGCCAGGATAAAAAGCTGTGTAGAGTTCACACTGGGTTCTGGTGATCAGTGCATGCCTGTGGTCACTCATCTGCCACTCAGACATGCATGAGAAAAACACTCTTACACAGTGCTGATGAGAAACAGAGGGGCACCTCAGCCCACCCCACAGTCCATGCAGAAGTATACAGAGACAATGGGTAGAGCCCAAAAGATCTACCCAGGAATGACAGTGGTGAAACATGTGGCGTGTCCTCGTTACATTATGCCAGGGTATATGACCTATGGGGTCCAGTGAAATAGAGAGCTGACAAACTATGGAAGCAGCAGGTTCTGCTCCGGGGACAAATTTCTTCAAATGAGAAGAAAGAGGGAGGAGTGAACAGAGCTGAGAGCATGAAAAGCAGGCCACGTGTGGAGTAAGAACTGGCCGGCTCAGGCGGTAGCTCAGAATGAGATGAGTGAGGGTGTAAAGGAACAACAGAGGAGGAAGCATAGGATAATCCATGCGATAGAGGAGAGGCAAAGTATCCCAAGAGCAGGCTGTACTCAGAGAGAACCGAAAAAGAGAGCAGAGAAAAAGGGAGGTGAGGTGGAAGGATGTAGTGCCAGGGGAAGAATGGAGAACAAGAGGAGAAAAGAGCAAGGTTAAGGACAGATGACTTAAAACATGAGGGAAGGGTGGAACTGGAAATGTGAAAAAAGAGTTGGGAGAATGGAAGGCTCTGGGGTGGTAAGGCCAGGCACTCCAGTGAAACTAGAGCTCAACACAGGTTCACAACTAACCATAGATTTGTCTTATTGAAATGGCAGGTGGTGCTGTACAGTTACACCAAAGTGAACTCCTGCACAAGCAGTTGGTAAAAGCATAGTCCTGCTTGTATGCTTTCATCTGGTAGTTTGTCCCTCACATGGTCCTTACGGTGATTCCTAGTCTTCGTGCTCCAATCAATTTAAGACTTTGCTTTCGGTGAAGTGAAATAAAGTAGAGTGAGTGGTAGGTGTGCATGTGGGGCTACCATCCTCTATGTGGATAAGCTGTAGTCCTTTTGATGGTGGTGACCCGAATATTCTCAATTTCACAGATCTTGTGGGCAGCAAGAGTTTGTTCGTTGTTCAGTGTGGCTATTTTTCGCCAGGTATGAGCCAGTTCTTTACTTACTTCCAGAATTTCAGTTGGTCAGATGTTTCATTTTTGTAATTTTGCTAGTTGTATGGGCAAGTAAGTTCCACTGATAAGCTTCTTGTAGAAGAGGTAATCGGCCAACGTCCTTGTCTAAAACACTGTTTGCAACTTAGTTTCGATAAAGAGTGGTCCTTAGCCTTAGAGGACTGTAAACAATGGGCCTTTCCCTTGATTAAATTAAGACCCTTGAAAATAGTGTCTTGCTCTAGGGAGACAGGAGAGATTCTAGCATCAATGTGACACATTCCCATGGATGCAGGAGCAGCTGTTCTGCTTCTCCTTTTGGGATTCTATACAATTGTTGGAAAATAAAGAGCGGAACCCCTTGATGAACACCACTTGTCTACTCTAATCTGCGCATGGTGAGTGTGGTAATCACCTGTAGTTTCTGCAGCTGGCCCTGGTGGTGGGAAGACATCACAGTGATTGCATAGTGTAGAAAGAACTTATTTGACGTCAGTTTCTGGAGAAGTTTGTAACATAGTTCAATCAGTTATTACCCAGCAATTTCTCATTTCATTTAATGTTGAAAGTAAGGTATCTCGTTCCTTTGGCCAGGTGACAGTATGTGTTGCTAGTTCCTCTATTCTCCACAGCATACAGAAGTTAGAATCTTGCTATTGGAAGAGTTTCTGGTGGCTGCTCATGATCAATGCGTTGGCAGCACTGAAGCCATGGTTTAGTCTTAAGAGGTCCACGTGTCATCGGCACAGCTGTAACATCTTACGTTGATGGACGCCGTGAGGTCCTGTGGTTGGTCAGCAGAAGCGGTGAGCTGGGCCTGTTGTACTTTTGAGTGTGGACAAAGGAGCCAAAGTGAAAGGAGGAAATGAGACGATGATGTACCTGCTTTGAAGGCAGCAGGATATCTGGTTTAGGATGCTTCGTGTGGCCCCAAGTTCAGAGTATTGTTAATAGACATTGGTGGTGAATGTGGAGGCAGCAACTTGGTTAAGTTGCAGTGGTGCAGCTGGGCCATTTCTGTCCCCAGTTGTGCCGGTGGGTATAAATGGCCCAGTTTGGTGCCTCTACGTGGTCAGGGTCCACTGTGGCGGTCAGTGCATACATGCCAACAGACCCAGTGCAGTAGGGAGACGCACTATATTTAAATCCAAAAATGGCTTAATCCGAGCTGTTTCCTGCATAAAGTTGCTGCTGTTTCAGTTTTAGTCAGTGGGGTAAATACATACATCCCCATAATTTTCTTTTCAGCCTTACTTTTTCCTGGTTCGAAATGTTGGCTCATTTGTCCGAGAGAAGTTGGTCCCATCCTAGGAAGCGAAGCTTCTTTCCTCTGTAAGTAGTTCTGCGTGTTTGGGAAATTCACAACAAATGCCAGTCCCAGGATGCAGCTCGGTGTTCGCTTAATAGCGAGACCTGGCTGACGGCATCTCTCACACGAGATGAGGCGGCTTAAAAATGGCCAGCACACAGTTTAAACCCATGGGTGGAGTGCATAAACTAGCTAATTATAAAAATAACCCCCGAGACAGGCGAGGGTGAATATGTGAGTTCCTCAGATTACAGTTCATGCTCGGTCTGTGTACACATTTCATAAAGTGGTATTTATAGACTCCGTCTCTGCTGAAGGAAACACCACTTGAAGGATGCCTAATTTAGACTCTCCAGCCTGCAGGAGCGGTGCCCGGGCCCAGGTCTGGGACAGTGCAGGAAATGCTTCAAGGCGGAGATCGGGTTTCCTGTTTCCGAGGAGAAGGGACCGGCGACTGCTCGGCTCCCGGTTGCTGAATGGCGGCCATTAACCACCTTTCCTAACAAGGGGGCGATTATGGCTGTGCGCTTGGGGTTCGCCCAGGGAACTGTGGGTGGTGCCAGATTTCCAGGAGAATGAGAGCTGCCAAGTGGGCCCGGATCATTCGAGACAGCGTCAACCCGCCAGGAGCACTTTGCATGCTGGGAATTTTTAAACCAATATTTAGAATGAAAGCAAAAGTAAAAGTTCGAGAATGCGGGTGATAGTGGCAAAGCCAGGATTAGCTCAAAGCCCCTACGGATTCGCGTAATTGCAATTTCTTTAGCACAATTCCACCAACTGGACTTGCCAGTATCTCGTGTGAAAATTCAGTGGGAGAGTGTTAGTCATGCAAGATACTGGAATATGCTGAAACCAGGGGCGTAGGAGAACATACATTTCTGGGGGGGACAGGGACAGCCTTGGGGACTTTCAATCAACCCTATACAAATCGCTCGTTGTTTACGAACTGCAGGCTCCGATAAATATACACAATCATATATATTAGTGAAATAGGGAGAAAGGAAGACATGTTTTCACAGTCTGAAAGTATCTTTAATTGTTATTTACATTCACAAAGTAATTAGCTCAAATGTGAAAATAACATGGTGATTAACCTTGCATCTTCATGCACCAAGCAAATAAAGGTAGGAGGGTAAAAAGGAAGAACATACCCTTTGCGCCCCACACCCACCATGCTCTTCGCCTCATGCCAATTGGAACCGCACTGGAGATATCAAAAGCGATTAGGTACAACAGCTGTAAACTGTGCTCGGAAACCATAGTTCTAATAACACTTCTACTCCTGTGTGTGTGATCTTGGGCAGCTCAGCTCCACATCAGTCATAACTAGAAGCATTTCAACTGAAGAAGCTCTTGGAGTTACAGGCTATATAAACATGGATTCTCTAATCTCTGTATAAACTGCAGTCACTAATTTCTTTAGAAACGGCTGTTTGTGATGCACCAAGTCACTGTGTATACAGAAAAGACATTCACTGATTCTAAAGAAAAGACATCGGAAAATGACTATGATAGGGTTATTACAGTCGAGTTCTGACATTACAGTGCCTTCTGCCAGAGCTAGCAGCCAAGGTAAAAGGCAGATCAGATCACAGAGCATAATTAATGCAGCTGTTTAAAGCAAAACATGGAATGTTGCTTTTCTTTCTTCTGCTCTACTTTAATAGCTTGGAATGACAGAAGCTACGCACTAACGTTTCAAGTGGTTTGTGGGAAACTTGGTGGTGTGACCATGTATTATATGGGGTAAAATACCCCTGGCGTACATAAGGATATTGCAAGTCACTTTGAAGTTCATACCTTATAAACAAGCATTGGCAAAGCCAATAGGTCTCGCCTATGCAAGTTCTATTGCCTTTGCCAATGTGTTTTAGCAATGCTGTACACTAGTGAGACTACTATTCAGCATGGCTCAAAGTTAATGGCATAAAGGAGAATGATGTGTCATCGACTGGTGTGGCGTAGTGTCATGGAGTGAGTAGAGTGTCCTAATATGGAGCAGTAAACTAACTTTAAAGAAACAGGGGTCCCTTGAATAAAATGCAACACCACTCCCATAAACAATGATATTAAAGTAGTATGCAAATGGAATGTTTCATCCATTTATTCAATCAAAATATAAAAGATCAAATGAAGTGGGAAAACATCAACAGGGAAATCGAGAAAGACTGGTATTCGGGCATTACACAAGTTATCTGGATTACCCAATGTCACCAATTACAAGAAAAATGTAAAAAGTAACCTATATAGTACAGTGGTTTAGAGGAGGCTGGCCTGGTTTGTATTGGGTACCTATGGTACTTACACCTTATACCAGGTCCATTTATCCCTTATTAGTGAAATGTAGTCAGTGTCTAGAAGCCAGGCTCTCTAGGGGTAGCTTTAGCTAAGCAGCCAAGACTTATCTAGGAGACGTGCAAAGCTCATGCAATACCACTGTAGTCACACAGTACTCACACACATGAAAGAAAATACTCAGTGTCACAAAAATAAAGGTACTTTATTTTAGTGACACAAATGCCAAAAATACCATAGAGACTATACTCCCTTAGGAGGTAAGTAATACACCAATTATATACACTAGTATGCAGCAATAGCAATAAAAACAGTTAGAAAAGTGCAATTAGTGAAAATCACAATGGTTAGAAATGGGCCTAGGGGAAACACAAACCATATACTAAGAAAGTAGAATGCGAATGTCGGTTTCCCACCTAGGCAAGTGCAGTGTGTAGAAAGGCGTTGGGAGTATTAGAAAACAACAAAGGTAAGTACTAGAGCCCACCCCAGAGCCCAGGAAAGCAGGAGTAAATCACAGTAACTTTCCTAGAACACACAAGAACACGAGAAAGAAGATAATGCAAGAACCAGAAGATACTTCAAGACACAAAGGGTGGATTCCTGGACCTAAAGACCTGTGGAAGAATGGGACTAAGTCCAAGAAGCACAGAAGAGTCCAGGGAGGACAGGAGCCCCTGCTAACCCGAATCAAGGTGCAAAAGAAGAACCACCGATAAAGAACAACAGTCAGTACTGCACCCAAGAAGATGGATGCGGGTCCCTGGTTGGTTCAGATGATGTCCCACACCGGATGGATGATTGCAGTCTGGTTTGCGTCGCTGGATTCCACCAACAAACCTTGGCACACGCAAAGCTCACGGTTAGTGGAAAATGGCACTGCCCAGGACCAGGAGGGACCTGGTGGACTCTACCCAGGAGGGGGAGTCAGAGGGGGCTCTCATCAACTCAGAGAGCCCACAGAAGACCAGCCAGTGACACAGAAATCCTCCAGCACGGGGACAAAGGAGTTGCAAAAGGAGGCCCACGCAGCACAAAAACAAAGGATCCCACACCACCAGAGAACCACTCAGGAAGCTGTGCATTGCAGGAAGGAGTGCTGGGGGCAGAGTTACATTATGCACAAAGAATTTCATAGAAGGATGCCAACAAGCGTTGGCAACTGAAAAACACGTGGTGAACAGGGTTACTGTCTTGCGTGGGAAGGCAAGCTCTTCCCTCCACCAAAGTTGGACAGTAGGACGTCAGGACCATCGGGACCACTTCAGTCCACCACCCGTGATGTAGGATCCATGCAACTCAAACAGGAGAGGGGACCCAAGCAGATGGTCGTCGTTGCAGAGAGGTGCCTGCTGAAGCAGGGGAGTGACTCCTTCACTCCAAGGGAGATTCGTTCATTCTTCTGGTGCAGGCTGAAGACAGGCTGTCCTCTGAGGATGCACAACCGGGAAACAGTTGCATGTGCTGGCAAGAGCTGAAGATACAATGTTGCAAAAGTCATCTTTGCTTCGTTATTGCAGTTTGTGGAGTTCCTGGAGGGTCCAGATGCAGTTTCTTCAGTGAGAAGGTGAAGTAAAGGATGCAGAGGATTACTGCTGAAGTCTTGCAGTCCGAATCTGAAGAACCTCCCAAAAGCGAGAGCCTAAATAGCCATGAAAGGGGGATTGGTCAGCTAAACAGGTAAGCACCTATCAGGGGACGGCTCTGACACCACCTGCTTGCACTGGCCACTCAGATGCTCCCAGAGTTCTCTGCCAACTTGGAATCCAAGATGGCAAAATACATGGACCCTCTGGAGGAGCTCTGAGCACCACACCTGGGGTAGTGATGGACAGGGGAGTGGTCACTCCACTTTCCTTTGTCCAGTTTCGTGCCAGAGCAGGGACTGGGGGTACCTGAACCGGTGTAGACTGGATTATGCAAGGAGGGCACCAAATGTGCCCTTCAAAGCATTTCCAGTGGCCTGGGGAAGGAAGCTACCCCTCACAAGCCTGTAACTCCTATTTCCAAAGGGAGAGGGTGTAACACCCCTCTCCCAAAGGAAATGAAAATTAGTTACTTACCTGTAACTGCAGTTCTCCAGTATTGGTATCTTTCATAGTTTCACATGCTTGAATCATCCCCGTCGTCGAGGTGGGAGCCTCACGGTAAGTTTAAATAGATAAGCAGTAAGTCAGTAAAAGTAAAACCAGTAGGCCCCAGTAGGCCTCATAAGGTATTTTACAGTCTATCCACTTTGTTTTGTGAAAAGACCCAAACTTCAGTCTCAACCAATCAGAATTCAGCCCCTCCCAAACAGTCCCAACAGAGACTGAATTCCCTCAGATTTTCTAGTAGGAGTGTGAAGTTTAATATCTGTATAATAGGGGAGCCTCTGAGGGGAGGAGGGTGGGTCGCATGTGAATCTATGAAAGATACCAATACTGGAGAACTGCAGTTACAGGTAAGTAACTAATTTTCTTCTCCAGTATTGGATCTTTCATAGATTCACATGCTTGAATCAGAATAACGAGCAGTAATGCTTTCTTAATTAATGAATTACATTGACTGTAATTCTATTTGTAATTTTACAAATGATGTGAATCCCATCAGTTCAGCTTTAAAAAACCACATACCTATTAATATATGTACATCAATAGACATTCGAATAGAAGAGCAATAACAGGTGTGTGGCAGAAAAAACCTGTACTCTTTTCATGATGATGAAGAGTACGACAAGCTAAGACATTATAAAGAAGTGAACAATCTGAAGCAGAAATGTAGAGTAAAACACACTGTAGCTATTAAGAAGACTAAGAACCAATAATGAACATACCTTGAGTGTGGTGGTGGGATGTGTTAGAGGCTCACCTTATCGAAATAAATGCCTCAGCACTCCCTGCCCCACTGCTGTATCGACGTTGTTCGTTTCTTCGAGACAGTAATGCCTCGTAAATGTGTGTTGGCTGGACCATGTTGCTGCTCTACAGATGCTATGTAGTGGTACCCCTGCAAATAATGCAGCAGAAGTGGCTACCGATCTTGTAAAGTGGGCTCTCGCCTTGGTGTGGAGCGGTTTTCCTGCTTTTGAATGGCAGAATTGAATTGCCAGACCAATCCATCTTGCTATAGTCTGTTTGGACACCGCGTGTCCCTTTCTTGTTCCTCCGAAAGCTACAAACAATTGATCCGACTGGCGGAGAGCTTGAGTTTTCTGTAGATAAAACTTTAAACATCTTTTAATATCAAGGGAATGTAATGTTTTTTCCGCTACTGTTTGCGGATTTGGAAAAAAGGTTTTTAAGATAACTGGTTCATTTAGGTGAAACGTTGAAGGAACTTTCGGGATGTATTTTGGATTTGTGCGCAAGATGACACCTGAGTTTGTGAATTGGAGAAAAGGCTGTTTGATAGTGAAAGCCTGAATGTCACTGACTCTCTTTGCTGAAGTAAGAGCTAGCAGTAACGCTGTTTTCCATTAAATGAATTTTTGGTCAGCTTTGTGGATCGGTTCAAAGGGGGCTTTCATAAGCTGCATCAATACCACATTCAATGACCATAATGGTGGAGGCTTTCTAACTGGCGGGAAAACCCGAAAAAGGCCCTTCATAAATTGTTTGACGATTCTAGTGGAACACAAAGAAACTCTGTCTGGAGATCTGCGGTATCTGGAGATTGCTGCCAGATGTACCCGAATAGAAGAATATGCAAGCCCTGATTTTGCAAGGAGCAGGAGATATGGAAGTATCTGTTCCAGAGTAGAGGACAAAGGATGTATATCTTGTGTTGCACACCATATACAAAAACGTTTCCATTTAAGTTTATAGGTTTTGTTGGTAGTGTCCGCTCTAGCTTTCGCCAATATGTCTCTACACTCCGGGGAAATGTTGAGATTCAAGTATTCATTGTATTCAGGAGCCAAGCTGACAAATGAAGAGATGACGGATCTGGGTGTCTGACTTGTCCCTGGTGCATCGTTAAGAGAGTCGGGCTCTGTCTGAGTCGTAGATGTGGTCGTTCGGAGAGCATGAGGAGCTCCGTATACCAGACTTGTCTGGGCCATTTGGGAGCTATGAGCAGAAGGCGACACCCCTCCGCCTTCAGTTTGTTGATGACTCTCGGAATGAGCGGGATCGGAGGAAAAGCGGAGGCATAAACTCCGGACCATCTCATCGAAAACGCATTCCCCCACGAATCTTTTTGGGGAAGCCAACTTGCGTAGAACTGGCATTTCTTGTTCTCGAGAGTGGCAAATAGATCTAAGTTCGGTTTGCCCCATAATAGAAAAAGGCTGTTGAGAGTTTTCTGGTCTAGTTCCCACTCGTGATAAGGAATCACTGTCCTGCTCAGGGTGTCTGCTAGAATATTGGTTTGTCCTGGCACATGCTCTGCCTTGAGTGAAATATTGTGCTTTATGACCCATGTCCAAATTTGTTGGGCTAGCTGCGAAAGTTGTAGGGACCTTGTGCCTCCTTGCTTGTTTAGATAAAACATGCTGGTTGTATTGTCTGTCCTGATTAAGACGCTTGAACTCTGTATCTTTGGTAAGAAAGCTTTCAGAGCTAAGTGTATTGCCTTGAGTTCCAGATAATTGATGTGAAGCTGACGTTCTTTCTGATTCCAGATTCCGCTGATTTGCAGGTCCTGGCAATGTGCCCCCCATCCTGCAAGAGAGGCATCCGTTGTTACTATGTAACTTGGTGTTTGGAGAAGAAAAGACAGTCCGTTTGACAAATTGGTTAGATTCGCCCACCACCTCATGATGTTCTTCATTGGAGGCGTTATGCGAATCTTGTCTTCGAAGGAACCGTTGACCTGGGTCCATTGTATGTCTAATTGTTCTTGTAGGGGTCGCATATGGAGCCTGCAATCTGGGACTAGCGGAATGCATGAAGATATCATTCTGAGCAATGATTTGTAGATGCGGACTGAAACAAACCTTCTTCTGGAGAGCCTTTGTGCCAAGGAGGTTAACTTTTGTTTCCGCTCGTGAGATGGGTAGGCTTTGTTGCGGACTGTGTCCAGAATTGCCCCCAAGAAATTCAATTCCTGTTTGGGGTAGAGTTGAGATTTCTGATAATTGACTACAAACCCTAGGTTGTGTAGCAATTGAAGGCAATGGAAAATATGATTTTTCACTTGCGATTTTGAAGGTGCCTTTATAAGCCAGTCGTCCAGGTAAGGGAAGACCTGGATCTCTGACTGGCGGAGATGTGCTGCTACCGGAGCTAACATTTTTGTGAAGATTCTGGGGGCTGATTTGAGGCCGAATGGCAGAACTCGGAATTGAAGGTGCATACTTCCCACTCTGAACCTTAGGAATTTGCGATGGTTGCGATATATGGGGATATGAAAATAGGCATCCTGGAGGTCTAGGGATGCCATGCGATCTCCGGGATTTAACAGACGCAGGACATCCTGTAGAGTTACCATCCTGAACGATTGCTTCTTCAGAAACTTGTTCAGGGCTCCCAAGTCCAGAATGGGGCGCCAGTCTCCTGAGGGTTTCTTTACAAGGAAAAAACGGGAGTAGAATCCTCTGTTCTTTTGAAATAAAGGGACTGGTTCCACTGCTCCTTTTCTCAACATTATTCTTACTTCCCTGAGGAGTTGGTTCAACCTCAGAGGCGGTGGGCCCGATGGAGGAACAGTTGGTGGTGTTTGAGTGAATTCCAGAGTATGACCTCTGGCCACTACATCGAGTACCCATCTGTCCGATGTTATCGCCTTCCAGTTGGGGAAATAGGAAGTGATGCGACCTTCGACCCTCAATGTTGGTTGGTGGGGAAGCGTTGAGATGATCAGCGGGTCATTGTTTCCTGCCTGTATCTCTTCCCCGGGCAGCTCCTCGTCCTCTAGCTGGGTGTTTGTAAGCTGCGGCCGGAGGCAATCGATAATGCTGCTGTTGCTGATGGTATTGCTGTCGTGATCCTGTGGAGGAAGATGGATATTGTGACCTGTATTGCTGGTATCCACCTCGAAAGGAGTAATTACCTCTACCCCTTGCTCCACGAAAAGGTTGTTTTTTATATTGCAGGGTACCTAGGGATTTTGCCGTATCGGTATCACTCTTGATAGCCTGCAACATGTCGTCCACGTGTTTGCCAAACAAACTCTCTCCACACATGTTTGCCAAACAAACTCTCTCCATCGAAAGGCATGTCAAGAACACGAGTCTGGACTTCTGGTCTGAAAGAAGTCGCCTTTAGCCATCCTTGTCTGCGCAGGACTGCTGCACCAGCTAATTGTCTAAAGCCAGTGAGAGAAATGTCTATTGCGCTGTCTATTATTTCTGCTGAGACCCTTTCTCCCTCCTGCAAGACCTTTTTTGCTTCCACCTTGACGTCTTCTGGCAGTAAATCTAAAAAAGCAGACATGTCTGCCCACATCTGGCGATCGTACCTTCCCAAGATGGCGAGGGAATTAGCCGCCTTAACGGTGACTGCGGCCACAGAGGAGAATTTCTTGCCAATATTGTCTAATCTCCTTCCTTCTTTATCCGGGGGAGACGCAATAGGTGTGGAGGGGTTTTTGGAACGTCGCTGAGCCGCCTGTGATATCACAGAGTCAGGTTTCGGCTGTGAGACTAGACAGGCCGGAGAATCATCTGGGGCATTATATTTTTTCTCTAGTCTTGGCATTTGTGAAGGCACTGTTGCTGGGTTTTTCATTGCCTTCAAACCCTCCTGCCATAAGAAATCGACAATGGGTATGGCTCGTACAGATCTTTTTGATGGCTCTTTAAAGTCGTACAAAAAACATTCGGTTTCATGAGAAACAATTGCAAGGCCAAAACGTTTCGCCGCTCGCTCTATCAGATTATGGAAACCTCCTATGTCCTCTGGAGGAGAATCTACTGGACCTGCTGGCGGTGGAGATGGTGTGGGGACGAGGTAATCATCCCATTCACTATTCGCCAAATCTCTTAGCTCACCCTCTTCCCTTTCGTCGTCCGATGAGGGGCAAGTTTCCTGGGTTTGGCTAATTACAGGTATAGTAGCCTGTGGCGTTACGGAAAGGCTAGTAGTATGAGCTTGCCGAGGTGTCTGGTAGCTCTCAGGTCTAGGTGGCGTGGACTGAGTTGACGGTGGAAACCTTTTATAGTAGTCCTTCAACATAAATTGAAGATCTGCTACTAATGTGCTAGGCATAGCGAGGGGCGATGGTTGTTGTGTCTGTGGATAAGATGTTGAGGCATAACTAGGCTGATACTGTTGATCCTCTTCTTCGTCAAACTCTTGGCATTTTACATTGAGTTGTGACGGGCTACTAGCTGCCCCAAACATTCCGTCGTTCTGCGAGTATGTGTCGTCGTCCTCATCCTCTAAAAGATGTTGTGGTGGGTATGGCAACACTTTACTTGGTGAGGTATGCATTGGAAGAATATCAGACGCCTTGTCCCCTATATTAATAATTGAAAGGGGTAAGAATCTGGAGGAGTCGTCCTGATGGTACGAGGAATGGTGAGGTGAAGTATCCAGGTAGGTGGATGGTTTGTATACTGTTAATGCTGTAGATGATATGATCGTCGACGGTTCACTCATCGGCGGTTCCCTCGTCGACGGCTCTCTTTTGGCCCGTTCCGTCGTCGACGGTTCCTTCGTCGGCGGTTCCTTTGTCGACGGGTCTCTCGTCGACGGCTCTCCCGTCGACGGTACTCTCGTCGACGGCTTCGTCGTCGGCGGCGTCTTTACTAACGGGTCCTTTGTCAGCGAATGCTCCGTCGACGGTCTCTTTGTCGACGGGTACTTTATCGACGACGGTCGTGTAGGTGCCGTCGTCGGCAGTGCCTTCTTGAACCTCATTGAGAGGTGCTTCGTAGACGGGAGTGCCCTGGTTGATTGGTGAACCCAGGAGGCCTCCGCTGTCGACGATGTGGTTGCCGACGAAGCTTTCTTAAAAATTTTTGCCGTAATTATCGTCGTCGATGACAACGGCGACAACGTCATAATCATCGGTGAGGCTAGCGTTGTGAACGTCGACGATACCGTAGTCGCTGTTACCGTCGACACAGTCGTCGACGGGGTGGTCGTCGACGGATGTTTTTTCACTGAAAAGAGTTGTTCTGGCTCTGACAGAGATGGCTTTTTTGAGGTACTTTTCTGGTGTAAAGGCGTAGTAGGTTCTGAATGAACCTTTTTTGGCCCATGTTTAAATGTCTCTGAATGAAAAACATCCTTTTTCGTCCCAATAGAGACTTGTCTTGTCTTCTTGAGCACCTTCCTTGGTGGTTCATCCAACCTGTGCTTCTCTCACCTGTTCTTTTCTGAGGGCGAGGAGTTTGTGATGATGCCTCGCTGTCATCTGAGGAAGGATGCTCTAAGGCTTTCTGTTTTTGTAGCCATAAGAGAAGTCTACCCTCCCGGTCTTTGAGGGTTTTTTGACTAAAGGTGCGACAGATTTTGCAGTCTCTCACCTTGTGGTCTGGATGAAGGCAATAAATACACTTCTTGTGGGGGTCATCAACATGCAGTCTCTTCTTCCCACAGGTGTCACAATTTCTGAACAGACCCTTTTTTGCCTTTTCAGACATAGTGGAGCTGTAGCAAGTTTCCTGAGAGAAAAAACTAATCTTCAGTCAGAAAATAGGAAAAAACTGAGCAGAGCTCAGGGAGACTCCCTTCACACGACGTGCAGTAGAAAATCTGAGGGAATTCAGCCTCTGTTGGGACTGTTTGGGAGGGGCTGAATCCTGATTGGTTGAGACTGAAGTTTGGGTCTTTTCACAAAACAAAGTGGGTAGACTGTAAAATACCTTATGAGGCCTACTGGTTTTACTTTTACTGACTTACTGCTTATCTATTTAAACTTACCACCTCGACGACGGGGATGATTCAAGCATGTGAATCTATGAAAGATCCAATACTGGAGAACCTTTGTTCTGCCTTCATGGGCTTGAGCTTCTCAAGCAACAGGAGGGCAGAAACCTGTCTGAGAGGTGGCAGTAGCTGGGCCTGCCTGGAAAACCGCAGAAGGCTGGAATGGCAATACTGGGGGTCCCCTAAGGAGCCCCCAAAGTGCATGAAATCATACAACCAATGCTTGCAAAAGCCTTGGAGTATGATTCCAACATGTTTGATACCAAACATACCTATGTTCGGAGTTACCATTATGTAGCTGGGAATAGGCAGTGACCTATTTCAAGTACACGTGTAAAATGGCATCCCTGCACTCAGGAAGTCTGGGAAAATGGTCCTGGAGTAGACATACTCAAACACACTGGCAAACAGGCCAAATGTGGGGGTAACCAAGCTAGAAAGAGACTACTTTCCTACAAGGTTAGCATCCACAATAATGATTTACAAGCGTTTCTACACCGGCTTTTACATGAATGTCTCAAATAGTGAATCAAGAAGTCATTAGCTTATAGTACCCATGCTTATGCCAACTTATGTACAATATCACAAATTCAAGTCAAGGTACTTTGGCCGACGATATTTCGATCCCCTAGACAGGTATCAGGATTATCCTAAGCCTTCGCTAAGCTTGAGTTAAAAGGGCTACAGAGTGCTTGTAACCAAAATGGCGAAGATAAATCGGACTCACGTCTCATATGAGTAAGAAGGCAATCAACGGAGATCTGAATCTCTAATCAAGCGCCAATGACATAAAGTAGTAGTAGAGGGGAGTAGTGCCACAGTGTAATAGAGTGTCGTAGAGTGGAAAGACATAAGGAAGAGTGAACTGAAGTAGAGTGAAGGTAAGTAATGTGAAGTGGCATAGAGAAAGTTGGGTAGAGTGTTACAGTGAACATAGTACATTGTTGTATAGTGGAGTGGCATAGAGGGTTGTGCAGTGGCGTTGAGTAGAGTATCGTAGATTGAAGTGGCATAGAGTGTTGTGGAGTGGCATACAGTGGAGTAAAGTGGAATGGAGTGGCGTATAGGGAGTTGTGTAGGGAGTTACAGAGTGGAGAAAGTGTTAGAGTTTAATGGAATAGAGTGTCAGAGTCTAGTATCATGGAGTATAATGTCAGAGTGAAGTGTCATAGAGTGGAGTTGGGTGGTCTAGAGTGAAGTGGCATAGAGTACAGTGGTACAAAATAGATTGATGTAGAGTGTAGTGGTATAGAGTGCATTGGTTTTGAGTAAAGTGGTGTAGAGTGCATTGGCGAATACTGCACTTGTTTAACGTACAGTGCAGTAGCGTAGAGTGGTGAAGAGTAGAGGGGAGCAGAGTGGAGTGGCACAGCATAGATTGCAGTGGTTCAGAGTGATGTGTCATAGAGTGATGCGGTGCATGGTAGAGTGGAGTGGTGCAAGGTAGAATAGACTGGTGTAGAGTGCAGTGGTGGAGTGAAGTGATGTAGAGTGGCATAGAGTGTAGTGGCATATAGTACACTGGTGTAGAGTGCAGTAGAGTGGCATATAGTTGAGGGTGCAGAGTAGAGTGCCGTGGTGCAGAGTAGAGAGGAGTATAGTTCAGTGGCAGAGTGCAGTGTTGCAGAGTAGAGTGTCATAAAGGGCAGTGCTGTTGAGTAGAGTGGCATAGAATGCATTGGTGTAGAGTGCAGTGATGTAGAGTGATGCAGAGTAGAGAAGAGTGGCGTAGAGTACAGTGGTTCAGAGTAGAATAGAGTGGCATAGAGTGCAGTGGCATGGAGTAGATTGCTGCAGAGTACAGTATAGTGGTGAAGGGTAGATTGTTGCAGAGTGGAGCATAGTGATGTAGAGTGCAGTAGCATAGAACGGTGCAGAGCAGATTGGAGTGGCGCAGGGTACATTGGAGTGGTGCAGGGTAGATTGGACTGGCATAGAATAGAGTGGAGTTGCGTAGATTGCAGTGGCATAGAGGAGATGATTTCAAAGTAGAGTGAAGTGCCCTACAGTGGAGTGGTGTAGTGTAGTGTAGATTAGAGTGCAGTGGTGCAGAAAAGAGTGCAGTGGGACAGAGCACAGTGGCATTGAGTGCAGTGGTGCAGAGTAGAGTGGAGTTCAGTGGCAGAAAGTGCAATGTGGCAGATTAGAGGGTCGCAGAGTACAGTGGTGTATTGTAGAGTGACATAGAGTGCAGTGGCATAGAGTGTTGTGGCGCAGAGTACAGTGGCATTGAAAGCAGTGGAATAGAGTGCTGTGGTGCAGAGTACATTGGCATAGAGTGCAGTGGGATGGAGTGCATTGGTTTTGAGTAAAGTGGTGAAGAGTGCACTGACAGAGTGCAGGGGTGTAGTGTACAATGGTTAGAGTAGGATAGCATAGATTGCAGTGGCGTGGTGTAAAGTGGAGTGGTAGGGCATAGATTGCAGTGGCGTAGAGTAGGACAGAGTGGAGAAAAGTGGTGTAGGGTGCAGTGGCATAGGGTAGATTGTTTCAGAGTAGAGTGAAGAAAAGATAGAGAAAACATAATATGCTGAAGTATGTAACAATATGCTGAAGTATGTAACGATAAATAATAACGCTAGGCATAACGGCCCAAAATGAAATATGGCTTCTCCCTGTTAGCCACACTGTAATCAAGCGCTTCATTACCTAGAAAACAAAACATTAAACATAAATGTTAGAAAAATATACCCTTCTAATAGCTAAATTGTTGTGTGAAAAGGTAAAATCTGGGCTCAATCTCGACTTCACTGTTTCACCAACTGGTGTGATCTTAGGCAAATACAAATATTGTGTTTCACAGTCTCCTTTCTAGCCTGTATATGTCAGGCTGAGTGGGACTCTGTTCTCTCTTTAGATCTTCCTCATTGTCTTGCAGCTCCTCTTGAAGGCATCCTGCATAGCTCCTCTTCAAGGCGGCAGGGGATGCAGACAGTAATCATCCAAAACTCTTTTCTCCTCCTCGTGCCCTTTGTTCTTATGAGCACCCTTAACGCCCACAGCTGTGAACAGGACAAACAAAAGGGCAGAGGGCGCAGGGGCCTCCGGACTCACCTTTATTCAGATTGGAGGATGGTCCCTACAGGGCTATTATAAGGAGCGCTTTTGTGCGCTAATGGCCCTCTGAATAATAGATGTGAGAGGGGAAATTATTGTGTCCCCTTGTCCCCCCCACCTTCGTCCCCTGTGTCCCCCACCCTCCAAAATCTGGGGGGGGATACATCCCCGCGTCCCCCACACTTCCTACGCCCATGGCTGAAACCAGTCTCTCACGTGTGAGAAATTCACAAAAGTCCCCTAACATGCATTTCACAAAATTTAGCCCATGTTAAAAAAAAAAAAAAAGCTGCTTTTGGGACTAGATGTGAAACTTCCCTTTGTGAATGATCTGTAGAAGTTGGCCTGTAGTGATCCTAGCTATTATGGAAACTGTATTGTATAGTAATAATTATTTACATGCCTTTGAGACCTATTTAACACCTAGCTAGGCATGCATGCAACGCTTATCTGGATAAAAGGTCTTCAGCCCTAGCCTTCCCACCCCTGTCATGTGTCTTTGCTAGGGCTTCTGGGGCACTAGGCATTTTTCAGCTGATGTGTGCTGGGCTGCCCTGGACATGGGGCTCCGCAGAGGCGCTCTAATCATTTTCAGACTAGGGATGCTGGCCACTGACATCCATTAAAAAAACATTGGGGTCTTGAAAAATCCCTATGTTACTAAAGAAGCTGGTGTAACAAATGAGCATAACCCTTCCAGTGATATGAAATTAGGGCCTTTCAAATACATTTTTGTAAATATGAGCTGGCAGTGGAGATGGACACATTTTCAAAATATAAGGGTAATAGGTCTTATAGTCGTCTGGTAATTTTCAC
This sequence comes from Pleurodeles waltl, assembly GCF_031143425.1. NCBI lineage: Eukaryota > Metazoa > Chordata > Amphibia > Caudata > Salamandridae > Pleurodeles > Pleurodeles waltl. Next base: position 84,080,170 of record NC_090451.1, read on the forward strand.
TGAGTACATTCTCCCTCAGAATGGCATCTTTTTGCTGATGAATCACAAAAACTACTACAGGAGGGCTGTCTCTGAGTCGTACAGGCATCCATCGTTCTCAATTCCATGCACTGTACAACTGTGCCCAGACACAGTAGGCCTCTGAACCTCAGAACACATTTATACATCCCTCTCCTACATGCACCCCATTGGAAGCATGCATGAGTTATAGCAATAGGTTTGTGAATCAATCAGGCAATATTCTTCTGAACCAGCAATTCACAACGGAACTAATGCTGATCATAAAAACAAGGGCAGAGAGGCCAGTGCTGACTGAGCAGAGTAATGGGATTACATATCATCAGTTGCGGTCCTCCATTTGGGTGGAGGAGCATCTCTCCCCCCCCCCACTCCCTTCAGCAGCAAAACCTTTACCAGAAAACGTTCATAAACTTTGTTTATGGTCGTTTTCTGGTAAAGGGGGCGGGCCACGGGGGTGAAGAGCAGCGAAGGGGAGTTCTCAGCACTCCCCCCTCACTGTGCATGTATGTTTGGCCGTCCGGCCATCTCAGGCTGGCCAAACACACATGTGCAGTAGGCTCTCTCAAGCCCGGCAACAAAGTTGCCAGGCTTGAGAGAGCCTGCAGGGGCTCCCAGTCTGTCTGGACGCTGCTCTGACCAGCATTGGGAATGGGGCAGGGCAGGCTGGGATCCTGTGCCTGAAGCATCCGGCGATGGAGTGGAGCAGTGCGGCGGTGAGGAAAGTGTGTTATTTTATAAATTAAATAAATGTTTATTCCTTCCCTTCATCCTCTCCCCCTCCCCCCGCTTGTGCCGCCCCACCCCTTCAGAGCCCCTCGAGCCGCTACCGGATATATCATATTAAACGCATGCAGAAAAAAGCCATTGGCAGGAAGGTCTTGCGTATAGTCTGCACCTAGGCTTCGCTCTAGCCTAGAGTGGAACCTGTGAATGCCGGAGTGGGGTCTATAGACACGTGGCAGGCCCCTACTATGAGTGGAGGAGTTTAATTTAATTTTGTATGAAACGCCTACCGCTGACCTTGTGGTATTGTTTATTTACTTTTGAAAACTGGCGATTTGTTGTGTGAACATATTTTTCCTGAGGAGCCTGGTAGGTGGGATATGAGAATCAGGAGGGGACCCCAAGTATGCATTGAATGTCAAATACAAATCCACTGTGATAGGGGGTAAGGAACTCATTAACCAAGAAACTGAGAAGTTATCCAGTTCGGCAAGAGAAAGCGTGTACCTACTTGCAGTCTTATTTAGAAAACTGAAACCTAATTCAGAATTTCTCGGGCATACTGCGTTCATAATTACGATTTCATTAACTTTGGTAAAGTAAATGTCACCTAAAACTAGGTTGGTGTATTATCAGCATTAAGCATAATTGTCTCGGAACAGTTTGTGCATTTTTGAAAACGCACTGTTCTTTTTTTCTTTTTTCCTTCAGGGTTCATTTTTCTACGTGAAGGTTTCCTGCTGCCAATTCCTTGAAATATAGGCAAAGTGTGCTCACACTGAAACCTGTCCAAGCACTTTTTAACTTGGTCCACATGACCCCATACATCAGCGACTAAGACATTTTCTTGAAGTGCCCCAAAATCTCCCCATTTCACAGGAACGTTTTAAAAAGAAGACTTACAGACATCAAACATTTTTTAGTTAAAAACAAAAAAAACAAGTTTTTAAGTCATCCATTACCTAAGTTATCCTTACCTAAAATCTAAAGTGACATTAGACAATTATTTTCCACCATAAGCCTTTCCTCCGCCCGTAGGTTCCATCACAACTCACTTTCACTCCTAGTTCACTTGGGTCCAAGTTTCGAAGTGCGGATAAGTGTGGGGAAGGCATTGACAATGTTTATGAATATTCACAAAGTTGCCACTTTGTGAGTATTCACCAAGTGTTCAATGACTTTGTAGGACCTCCAAAGTGCCTTTCTGAATGTAACGTCTGCACAAATGGTGGAACTTTCAGCGGTGAAACGGACATCATCATCTATATAAATGCACATAAGCAGATCCTATCACTGCTACTAATTAGCAGTCCTGTGTTATTTAGTGGGATAGTAGCTCATCGGGCCAGGTGCCTGCCACACAGATGCAAGAATACCTTACACAGGAACATATCTGTAGACAAGATCAAGGCCAGATCTAGCATAAATAACTATAGACATGTCTATAAAGTCACAGAATAAATAACTACACGGATGTTTGTTTGCAGTTGTCAGGTTCAGCTACAACGCACATATTCAATAAAATGGAGCAATAATTAAGTAGTCTTTTTAATCTTGTATGGATCAGGAAAGGTAAAGTTCAGGTGAAATAGTTGGGGTTCACCTTACTTTAATTATTTTATGTGCTTCCCTCACACCACGCACTAAAAGGCTCGGTTCTTTATTGTCACTTTTAATATTTGTAATGCATTTTGAAATATTTGCAAAACATATTTGTTGGTTAAAAAAACAAACTTTCCTCGTGGCCTAATTAAACCTAACCTTTTAGTTTGAGTGCATATGAAATGCTGCATGAGGAAAGAGCCCAGAGGGCTTCCTTATTGCTCTCCAGGTTCTCAGCGAGCATTGTGGCACATGCCGCATCCCTCCTTCTGGCGCTCCTGGGTCTCCCTCACAGCCCTCTACAAAGTATACTGCAGTTCATTCAGGGATGAAGTCCATACAAACGCATGGGAACCATTATAACCTAATAGATGGAAATGCAACTTGTCAATTTTGTGAAAACTCAGTGGTTATTGCGATCATTGCAGATGTCTGCGTGCCTGTAACAAGTCACAGACCGGAATCCTAGTTGATATTCTGGGGAATAGTGACATCTGTATATTTTAGTGCTACAAGGTTCCATATGGCACCATGAATATGTAAATCATTATTTAAAAATTGCATTACACGCAGTACAAGATAGTCTTCCTCAAAAAGTACAAAGAGATTTAGGCCTAGATTTACCACACTTTGCCCTGGATTTGCGAGATCTTTGTGACACAAACCTGCTGCAAAGTGCTGTGGCAGGATTTACTTTTCAACACAAATCAATTGCTTTGGACTGCTGCCAAAGTAGCAAATTAGAGCTCTGCACAGCTTTGTGCCAATGAGGCCTACTACTGGTGGTATATGGGCGTTCCATGTGGTTGCTGAGCTTCGATTTGTGAAAAGTTAGTAAATCGGTCCTTTTGTGTTTAACAAAAAACAAGTATGTTAAAAATGTATATTTTTAGTAATGCGCTGTCAGACTGCACCCAATGCAAATTATTTTTCTATGTTTCCAGTAGAAGGGGAAATACAGTTATGTTACCTTCCCAAAAGGACAAATATTTGTCACAATGAAGGCTCAAAGGACTACATCAATTAAAGTCATATACTGGCTCCCAGGCAGTATTTAGATTCGCTGATTAACCATTTACACACATTTCTGTTTCTTTCAAGTAACAGGCACCCTAAAAAGAAGGTTTGTTTATTCTTTCTCTCTCTACCTCTCCCTTGCTTTCCCAGAACAGGGGAACCCCACATGTATTATGTGATCTCGAAGTCTTGTGTTTTTAAAACAAAAGCATAGGGCAAATGTTATTGTTAAAATAAAAAAGATTGGATACATCATTCTCAATAGATCTCATGCACTTCAACTTGTGAGATCATCCAGAAGCATTTACAGATGGAGGTAGTTTTGTTTTGTTTTTTTCAAAGGTTCGCACATCGCATGGTGTGGTGGTCTCACACCCTAATCAATCCACTTGCAGGTGCCCAGATATTGGCCTCAACCAGGAACTGTGCGAAGCAGAATTCCAGTCTGGAAATCTGAACCGTACAATCACTCAATCACCCCTCTAAAGCCTGTCCGCTTTCCTTAATTGCCACCTAATGCAAAGAGTATTGTGGGTGCAGTAGGCCCTTTGAAGTCGTGGGGCTTATTCCTTGCGGTTCGCACTGTGTATTACTTATTCTATAGAGGAAGCGGCTTGTCTATCCTCATTAATCTCACCTACACCCCTGAGTAAGCTCAGCTACATGTTTGTTTATGACAGTTTCAGCATATCAAGGCACCAAACACTTCAAACATAGGCCGAACTGCACTCACAAACTTCTGTATAACAATTCATTAGAACTGAATGCTTAAGTAACTCATCTCTCACCCATATTCTCTTCAAATGCAGGCAAAGGCATAGCAACAAAATGTAGTAAAAGGATATTTGTGGTCCTCGAGCACTCTACTAAAAAAAATCCCTATACAGGCCGTAAGGCAAAAATGCACTGTTCCACCTATTACACTCCACGGAATAGCATGCTACCCCTCCACAAATGCACTTTGGCATCTTGATAGAAGCATGAAGCACTATATAGGAGCATAGGAGCAGTACCACTGACCTGGTCAGTACACTGCTCTGCCTCCTGTGGCTCCACCTTGTAAGTAGTGGTTTTTCACCCCCGCCACCCAGCTGTCCTCTCCTCCCACCCACCACCCTACTTAATGGCAGCCGCTGCGTGGTAGGTGAAGCAATGCCACTGACCTGGTCAGTGCACTGCTTTGCCTCCCGTGGCTCCACCTGGTAAGTAGAGCCCTCATCCCTCGCTCCTCTGAACTCCTAACCCCTGTCATCGCCATCATCGCCGCCACCGACGACATCAGAACCACACTGAACAATGGCGAAACCGCGACCCTCATCCTCCTGGACCTCTTGGCCGCGCTCAACACCGTCTGCCACCACACTCTACGATCATGCCTCAGCAATGCAGGAATCCGCAACAGAGCCATGGACTGGGTCACCTCCTTTCTCACCGGAAGAATCCAGAGAGTCCGCCTCCCCCTTCCACTTGGAGGTCACCAAAATCATCTGCGGTGTACCCCAGGGTTTGTCCCTCAGCCCTACCCCCTTCAACGTCTACATGGCCCGCTCGCTAACACCGCCCTATCCCACAACCTCAAAATCATCTCATACGCCAACAACACCCAGCTGATCCTCTCCCTCACCAAGGACTCCCCCAAGACCAACCTCCACAAAGGAATGAAGACCATCGCCGAATGGATGAAGAACAGCTGCCTCAAACTCAATTCTGACAAGATGGAAGTCCTCATCTTCGGCTCCACCCCTCCACATGGGATGACTCCTGGAGCAGCTCCGACTCCCACTGACCACGCACGCAACCTAGGATTCATCTTTGATTCCTCATTATCCATGACCCAGCAAGTCCATGCCATCTCATCCTCCTGCTTCAACACACTCTGCATGCTCCGAAAGATCTACAAATTGATCCCCACCGAAACCATAAGAACAGTCACCCAAGCCCTCGTAAGCAGCAAACTGGACTCTGGCAATGCCCTCTGCGCATGAACCATGCCCAAACTTCAGAAGAGGCTGCAACGCACCCAGAACGCCTCTGCACGCCTTATCCTGGACATCCCCCGCCACTGCCAAATCACAGGCCATCTGAGAGACCTGCACTGGCTCCTAGTCAACAAGAGAATCACCTTCAAACTCCTCACCCACGCTCACAAAGCACTGCACAACACCGGACCAGAATAACTCAACAGACGGCTCTCCTTCTATACCCTTACCCGGCATCTCCGCTCTGCCGAGCTCGCCCTCGTAACCGTCCCACGCGTCCGCAGAACTACAGATCGTTCTCACACCTCGCCGCCAAGACGTGGAACTCTCTTCCCACCCACCTGCATCAGACCAAAGACCTCCTTACCTTCAGGAAACTTCTCAAGACCTGGCTGTATGAGCAGTAGCAGCACCCCCCCATCCCCCCCCACCTCAGCGCCTTGAGACCGTCAGGGGTGAGTAGTGCGCTTTACAAATTCCTGATTGATATAAATACAAGTACAAGGCAATACAAACATACTCAAAACCTACAGCACAGCAAGGCCATAATAATGTCAATACAGAGGTAGGCAAAACTCTATTGACAAAACCTGTCCCTTGCTTAATGTACAGACTTTACGTAGAGTCTGATTCAAAGTTGTGTTTTAAATTCTGACCCATGTGCAGATGGATGTTTGCACACAGATCGGGGTTCTGAGTTATGCATCACATACCACACTACACAATTTTCTCTGACGGATTTTACCAGAAAAACCGAAGGGACATCTTTTGGCATAAAATGCTAAAACATAAATGCACAACTTTCAGTAATCGTTCTGGTAAATGCTGATTTCACAAGTTAAGCTTCATTCTGAGGTGTGGAACTCAGAAAAAGTTAATTATATTCCCCATTAAATACCCAACACCAAGGTAGCAGTAATTACTGTGTGCAGTAATTATCACCGAATTATACATCTCTTTTTTTCTACGTGCAGAGCTTGAGTTCTAATTTTCAGTACATGGTTAGGTATGCTCAGCCTCTCATTCTTTGAAGGACAATAATTGTATATCTTAGCAGTGGGTCAAAGGCCTTAGAGTAATTTCTCTAGTAACTGTTTGACTACGTGGTAAACAGTCAATGCTATATAAAACTTCTGTAGATTTGCTTGATCAATAAGCGTTGGGTTGCTTGCACTGTTTATAACAATCATATAAATAAATATCTATAAATTAAATGCATCTTGCGTTTGTAAGTTCCTCTAGTCCCCTCTGACCTCCTTCTTAGGGATGGGTGAACAGACTTAACCTTTTGAACCACCCGTAATTATAAGCCATAGGCTCTGTCTCGGAGACACAGATCATGGGTTGATGGATTGTTTCCGGGAGGTCAATCCTTGGCAGAAGTCATGTTATGTATGAGCTAAAATAACTAACAAATAAGCACACGCAGGAACCATGAAGAAAAGTATTAATGCCTTGGAGCTGTTTCTCCAAAAACGGCTCACAACTGCAGGGAGACGGAGACCTTTCCAAAAGAAATGAAGGTAGCCCACTGTTCGATCAGGAGCATAACCGCCCCGCTGGGCCAGCACCGCGCGTCTGGCCACGATGAGCGTCCGCGTCTGAGCCAAGCGACACATTCAAGCCATAGACCATGACTGATTTGCAAGCTTACTTCCTGGTCAGACGCTCTGGAACCCATTTTACAAACAAACTTTAGAACTTTGGGGGGAAAAAAGAGCCACATTTCAATTCTATGGGAAAAGACTGCTACTTGCTGGCCATCATTGGCCAAGTCGCTCTTCTGAGTGTTTTTGCGGCAGAATGGATCAGGAAAAAGTTATTTTAATTTTTTTTAAAGCAAATTATTTTGTTTCTCACATTTCATGGCGCACGTTGATGTCACTTAGTGCTTGTCAGGTCAACATTATGTAGGTTTTCCCTGCCCCTGATGACTCTTTTACGGCACTTAGTTGACCTACCCCATGGTGTTTCATAAGCAGTTGCAGCTTTTTTCTCCTTGGTTTGATGCTTTTATTGACATTTGATAATCTACAGATTTTCAGAAATGTGTTAAAAATGTAAAATGTGTCCGGATAAACACTGTGTTGTGGCTAGTGTCCTTTTTTACCCTCCAGATCTGAGGGGATACCTCCAATGGAGGAACTTCTCTCAGCCTTTCCGCTCACAGCCTTCTCATCCAATATTTTTAATTCCTTTGCGTTTGTTTGCTAACTTTAGTGACCAGGATGAACGCCCACATCCAGTGAACGGACCACTATTTGATAGCAGTCGGAGGACAAGAAAAAATTATGCCCTTACTTTTGAGCAAGAAATCGCGGTTGGCTTTGTGAAATATTTATTAAAAGACAGCCACATGAATGTTGAAAAGGGTGGGGATCAGGGCCGAACTATATGCCACGACACAAGTGATTTAAAGGGGCCATCTAGTGAATAAGGTAACTACACAACAGTGCTTAATTTGTGCTTGTTGTTTCCGGTGCAGAGCACCGGGACTTATTTTTGAGGGCCGGGGCTTATTCTTTTCCCTCAAGCATTTGCTGTGAGCAAAAGACACATATGGAAAAGACGGAGGAAGGGAAAAACGAAAAAGCGTAACAAAGGGAGAAAGCAGAAAGCTGCAAGAGTGGGCTGCAGGGGCAGGGAGTGGTTTTAAATGAATTGAAGAGGCCCGAGATGGCTTCAGGATTACGCTGCCTCGGTATTCCGTGCTCCCGCATTTAATTGCAGCAGCTGCATGTTTAAGAGGAGGGCTTTGGGCACTGTCACGTTTTTATTTACAAATTAAGCACTGCTACCCAACCAGACCTATTCAAAGAAAGGGACTTTGAGGAATAATAATTGTTGATGATGTTTGATTGGGTGACACAACAAGCCTTTTTTTCTTTTCACTTGATTGCCCATTTAAAGACAGATGAGCGATGGAAGTCTGGCTGTTGGTACCTATAAAAGAGGTGAGCCAGTCCAGAGCTCGGCTCCTCACTCTAGTCCTATAATCAGTCCATTAGGTTGGGATGTGAGGCCTTATCAAAAAGTGCACATAGGTCCAGGAGGACCAGGCTCCTCTGCCTGCTTCTGCCCAAAAGTACCAAAAGACGGGGAAAGAGGGCCTGATTGATACCAGGCTTTTAGACTATTCACCTGTTAATTTGCATAGAATGAGTACCTTAGAACATTTCCATACAGTGACCATCAATAGAACTAATGAATGTATGGATTGTTTATTCTGAAAATTTAACCTGCAATAAACAAAACTTTAAACCCTAAAAAACTGCAAATAATTAAATATGAAGCCTTCGGAAGGGTGGGAAGCTGTGTCTGCCTTGTCAGGATTCTCCCTCATGACCTTCAAGTCACTGAAGATGGGCGCAGAGAGCATTGACTCGCTGAATCATCTTGCCAGCTGCAAGTGTACACTACGTCCTTTTATTGTGTTAGGTAGCCTTGCACTGTTATAGCACATTTGTTTTCATGTAAGGGCACCCGATCTCGAGGTTGCTTTCTATGCTACCCCAAATTTATTATCTTTCGGTTTTGCCTCTTTTTAAGTCAAGCGCGCTAGCTGTTTGACCTGTTCTAAGCATTGTGGACTTTTAACCATGCCCACATCACACCAATTACTTTCATTCGTTCATGGCCTTGCCTTTAAAAAATCACTTGATGGCATTGGTAAATGTTTTATGTTTGTCCCCCCTTAGGGAGGTTTGGTTTCTGCCTTGGACACCGACCCTATTACAGCTATAAATGCACGATTGCTGATATACTTCAGCATGGGCGAACTACTTTTTTCTTTTGTCTGCGCTTCATGGCTGCCGTGGCGCTCAACCAGCAGCATTGTTTTTACATTATATGCACTTTGATCTGCTTAGTACATGTTCTTTGTAGCTGGCATATTAACCCTGTGCGCTACCTTAAGATGACTCCAAGCTTCCACTAGATAAACATACATTCTCTCTCCAGAAATAACCTAAATCGCCACAGTTATTTTGACATTTTTACATTACATGCACTTTGTGATTTGCCGAAGACACATTCTTTGCAGCAGGCGCATTAACCCTGTGAGCTACCTTATGATGCTTCCATTACACAAAAGTATGTTCTTTCTCCAGAAAGAACATAAATCACCAGAGTTATTTTGACATTTATAGATTATAAGCACCTTGTGATTTGCCTAGCACTCGTTCTTTGCAGCAGGCACATTAACCATCTGCACCACCTTATGAGTCCAAGCTTCCACTAGACGAAAGTACGTTCTCTCTCCAGAAAGAACATTAACCCTCTGTGCTACCTTATAATGAGCCTAAACTTCCACTAGACAAAAGTATGTTCTCTCTCCAAAACGAACATTAATCACCTGAGTTATTTTGACATTTTTACTTTATATGCACTCTGATAGGCATAGTACACATTCTTTGCAGCACACATATTCATTCTGGGACTTCTAGTTTTATTTTTATAATCTGCCACAAGCTGCTCACCAGCCCTTGGAGTAGTATTCGTAGAGTTGTCCTGCTCCCTAGTTCGAGTGTGATTCGCTCATTTAGTCTCTGTTACAGCTTTGCATTCTGGGACTTGTAGTTTTATTTTTATAACGTGATACAAGATGCGAATACAAAGCAGAAACCTGACTAGATGAACTACACGTTTGAGTCTGTGAAACTTGAGCTATGTGTGCATGTATTTATAAAACAAAACTCGAGGAGAGCTTATAGTTGATTATGCTGTACAGTGGACAATATTTTATAACTAATATTTCAGTTCAAGACTGACTGAGGATCATTAATATCATGTGAGGTGGCTCTCCTCAAGTGTGTGAAAAATCATGGGTGTTTTGTTCAACTCCCCCAGACTGTAGCAAAGGGACAATGATCAAGTAAGCATGCATTCTTGGAGTAAAGTTATTTATTCATTACCCCGCGGTCAGTGTCGCCTGTACCAACTGGCAAGTAAATATGTTTTGCACCTGGGAGTAGTTTGTGTTTTAAGGGACTTGTTTAAAAAAAATATTCCAGTAGGACTACTAGCCCATTAATTATATGCAGGGCCACTGGAATTATGTGGCAGAAAGGACCAAAATATGCAGCAGGGTTGACCAATTAATATGGCAAAAAAGTTAAGTTATGCATTTACAGTGCCAATAGCTTCAACTCAAGTAAATGCGAGACCTATTGCATTGCAAATGCTTGTTTTCAATTTTCGTCAGGACACGTAATCCATCTGTGGAACAGGCTCTCCTCCTGGTGTAAGGAACATGACAGCTCGCCCCCACTAGCAGGACGGGTCAGGTGGGGGCTGCTGGGGGGTGGGGGGCAGTGAGGGGGGCTAGGTATGCTGATGAATTGATCCAATCAGCTGTTCCCCAAATGTCAGAGCTGTGAAATGGCCTCAACTCTCCCGCAGCCAAGCAGATGGTATTCATCAAACCAGGCCTCCTTCTCTGCAGGAAGAATGCATTGCAGTGTCGCTTGTGGAGGTGCCACAACCCCGACCTCCCCCCCCCACCCCACCACAGACACCACTTGAGTACACACAGACCCAAACTCCAGCTTGTACAAATTAGAAAATACAATGCTTGGAGCAACATGAGCTCACCCCCTCCCGGCAAACTGGGCTTGAGGCTACCTTTAACACTGAGAACCTTTTTCAGAATTACACAAACTCGAGCACAGCGCCGAAGAGAGCCTTGGCTCCCCCTTCTCCTGCAGGGTTACAATGAGGTCTCCACGGTTATTCACCATTCTTGGGACAAGAGCTTGCAACTACACAGAGCAGGGGTGGAAGTACCAGTCAGAATTGGTGATTCTGGACCTGGCAGTTTTGGCACCCCTGCTCCATGCAGTTTCTAATCGGGGCCCAATAGTGTGTGGCTGAGGTTGGTTTAGAGAAACTAGAAAGAGTTGGAGAGAGGACATGCAGTGAGGGCATTTTTTAAACAACTTCCATTACAGCTACCAGAAAGTTTAGACAGGGAAATGCAACGATGTTTGCTGAGATTCACATGAGTTGTAATCAAGTGCCAGGCCAGGATTGAAACTAAGTTCTCCAGGTTGGGAGGTAAGTAACCTGCCCTCTTGGTTACATTTTATCCTCTATAGTACCACCTGTGGCCCACAAAGTAGACTTGAGCAAGTTGTGAATCACTGCTCATGCTTTGCCTGGTTTCCTGGCACCCGGAGGCTTAATTTCTCCAACCTCACAAAATGGCATGTAATAAAAAGGGTTGTAGGATCTTGGCAAGGGAGAAAGGAGCAAACGTAATCATCTTCTATCCGTAGGGGACAGTGACACTAGGCTGGCATAATATATATAAGGGCCACTATAGGTATATTGTTTGAAAGGGATCTTCTTTTGCTCCATCAACCTATCTCAATACTTACCTTACTTCGTTGTCCTTACAGAGGAGTTTCTGTCCAGCCTGAAGGACTATGAGATCGCATTCCCCATCCAAGTGGACAAGAATGGAGATTTCCTGAGTTACAATGTGAAACATGATCCCAGTAAGTCACGGTCCCGTCGCAGTCCTGGCTCCTCCCTCGAGTCAGCCCAACACCATGTCTTCTATAAACTTGCAGCACACCAGACGCGCTTCCTCCTCAACCTGACATTGCACTCCAGCCTACTTGCTGAGCACTTCACTGTGGAGTACTGGAAAAAAGGTGGACTGGACTGGAAGCATGACCTCTATGAGGACTGCCATTATGTGGGCCACCTGCAGGATCTTCATCTGAACACCAAGGTGGCCATCAGCAACTGCAATGGACTGGTAAGTTCATGACCTCTTTCTCTGCTTGGTTACAAACTTTTGCATAAATGTTTGCTTATCTTTAAAGACCATGCAGTCTCCCACCAGAAAACAAGTATACTTCGATAGTCGGTATTGTAGCTACATCTGTGTAGCGCTTTAAACCCACGACAAGGTATCAAAGCTCATTTGTGGATGGGTAGTGTGCTCTTCTGTAGTTGTGCTTGGATAAAAGAGACTAAGGACCTGATTTAGATATTGGTGGATTCGTTACTCCGTCACAACAGTGACAGATGTCCTGTCTTCCAAAATCTAACTCCCATTATTTCCTATGGGATTTAGATTTTGACAGATGGGATATCCGTCTCCGTTGTGACTGAGTAACCCATCCACCAATATCTAAGTCAGGCAATAGGTCTGTCACGCGGTCTATCTGAGTAGTGAAGGATGATTAGATTTGTGCTTATACCTTATGTTGGTCCATGGCAGAGACTACTTATATGGTATCACTGCAAACATGTCTGCTTATTTGTACAGTGGCTATAAGTGTGCACATGTGGTTATGGTTCCCATCCTTGTGGTGATTTGTTCCAGGGAAGTGGTACTGTCAACTAATTGAGAATCTTCTCGTGAAGAGCAAAATGTTTCCTGTATTTTTGAATTCCAGGTTGTTTTGTGTTTTTCTTGATATTTGCCTGGAAATTTTTCAAAATGTTGCTACTTGGATGAGAAGTAGGTGCCACCTTGTTCTTCAGGTATAGTGGGATGCTCAGGAGAGGATGTTAGGTGGGTGAGAACATGATGGAGATTGTATGTTGAGGATGTATGCTGTGGGGTGCAGCAGGTCAAAAACATTTTTGACATGTTTTAGAAGGAGAGAATGCCTTTTTAAGATCTTTATGTCTACATGTTGACATAGTTTCCTCTGTACACTTTTGTCTTGCATATATAATGCCAATTTATGTAGTGTTTTCGTGAAGAACAGCAGAAACTAGGCTATAAAGGACCACTATATTCTGTGGATAATTCTGGAGCAGCTGGTCCTCTGCTGCTATCCCACATACAATACTGTTACATGGTCGTAAGGTATGAAGTAGTGAATGCCTATTATCAATGAACCACTTGGGTTGAGTAGCTCAAGTGCAGCAGAAGCTCTGCTTCCAGTTCCAATTTTAACTATTAATCAATGATTTTTGTCCTCGAGTTTGTTTGGAGTGATTAGTTTTCAGCTTGAGGTGTTCAGGTGAGGAAGTAATGAACTTACGGTGATCAAGATTCTGTGGTAAAGCCGTCAAAGGCATTTGTGGTCTGTTAACAGTATAATGAACACTTAAAAGGTGGGTCAAGGGCAGATTCTCCTCGGGGTGAAGGACAATCCAAGTGAGTTAAACAGATGCTAGGTGGGGCTACCCAGGTGCTATGATAAAGGATTTCGTAGGTCACAGGGCATTGATGCAGAACCTAGGTGATAGTACATTAAGGAGGGTGCTAGGTGGACCCAGGAGAAGCAGCATATACCAATGTAGAAGGATGTAAGGGTTACCCAGAAGGTTCCATGAATGCAATTTGTAATATACACTGCAGTACACGGTCTCTGTGATATATATATACATATTTTTTTTTCACTGAAAAAAACAAAGGTTAGAGGGACGTTATAGTTAGATTCTGAATTTACTCGAACAAAACCATAGAAATTCAGCAGTTAGAGTTCTTTCAAGTAACTATAACTCACGCCCTAAAGTAACTATGCCTCGCACCCCCACCATGCACAGGTTTTTCTTCAAAACTTTGACTGCTAATGTTTCATTTATACTTTCTAGATGTTATTTTCAAGCATGACTGTTGTAATATGTGGGGTAATTAGCAATGTATGGCGACGACGTGAGTTATAGTTACCTATGGATTTGTGTGAGTAAATTCAGAACCTATCTATAACGTCCCTGTTTCTTAGTTTTTTTCCAGTGAATTTCTGAGGTTCATTTTTTTATTTTTTTTATTCTGTTTACTAACTATAACGTCTCTGTAACATTTGGTTGTTTGAGTGAACTTCCACATTTTTTAACCTAAAGTAATTTTCATTACTATACGTTAATCCTACCACCACCTTGCATGGTCTTCAGCCAGGCCTTCCGGCCAACCCCTATAACAACCCAAACCCGCACAGCCCTCCTCTGAAAGCTGATCTCGGCCCTGGGAACCGCATCCCCCAGGGACTGGCCTAAATATGTAATTTTTGGGAGTGTTGGGAGGAGCCACTTGAAACTCCATGCCCCGGGGCGTGACGCCGCCTAATTATTTAATTTTTTGGGGGGGGGGGTGGGGGGAACTTGTGGCCCCACTCCCCACGCCGATCTTGACCTTGGGGACCACATCCCCCAGGGCTTAGCCTAATTATTTATTTTTTTTTGGAGGGGGAACCACCTGCCCCCCCTCCCCAAGGCCAATCTCTGTCCCAGGGACCCCATCTGCCGAGGCCTGGCCATGTGACCTGGGTGCACCTCCTGTGGGATCTCATAAAACATTTTTGGCCCCAAGGGGGGAGTGTAGCCCTTGACTCTTACTGCAACAATTTCTTTTTAAAAAAGGAACCTTATGAATAAGGTGTTCCCAAGATAACGGTGCAGTGAAACATGATTAGTGTGAAAATATAAAGTGTCAAGTGTTATCTACAATAATTACAATTTTTGGTTAAAAATATATAAGAGAATGTGTGAACTTCAAAGGGACCCCTTAAGTCCAGGTGTCCAGAAGTCACTCATTTCATTCAGAAATAATGCACAAGAATTAATGTTGATGTTTAGACCCCAAAAAGAGAATCAATCAATAAAGGGTCTTCATCAGGGCAAAAGTCATGTTTATACAGGTAGCACCTAAAAATAAAACAAAGATGTAAATCACTCTTTGCACTTAGCAGAACCATGCATAAGTAAACAATAGAGGATACCACAATCGGGACTACTTACCCTCATCATAACAAATAATCAAGCTTTTCTTTCCAATGCGTTACTAATGCGTCCAATTCACAATCAATGATTCCCCTACATGGAAAAACATACAGTAATCGACTTCAGTCTCTATTGGTCAAATCTATTTGTAATTAGAGACATAAGAGGACCAGGTTATGAGCAAAATTTGTTTTGAATCTGCTCACCCTTGATCCCAGACCCTGTATCCTTTCCACTCGTAGTTGGTGTTTGTGATATCAATCTATTTAATGCACGTATCATTCAACACATCCGTAGGAATTGTACAATTCTCAAAAACAATCCCTTCATCCGCCTTAAAAAGAGCAAAGAAAAACCATGTTCCAGCGGTGTTCTTGACCTATCAATGCCTCAAAGTGGACGATCCCTACCACCATGGCAAACTATGGGAATCACCTAAAGGTACAGCAATCATTATCATTCTTTAAGGCAACCTATCAATTTGTTGTTAAAAGGCCAACACATGTCCATCCGGCTAAATGCCAACACCCTTTAAAGATGCCGAATGTTTTTTGCAACTCTAGTGAATTAGCTAATTGATTTTAGACGAATTCATGCCGTTAGTAACCCAATAAAATAATTGAATAAATCTGTGCCATACATAGTTGACTTTTAAAGTATCACGAACCAGAATGCATAGCTATCCAGCAGTCCATGTTATACGTTCATAGCTAGGCCACAATAATGAAACCTTATCTGATAGTAACAAAATACACAAATCATGCAAGCGGAGCAAAAGTGGAAACTTATTTCTTGGTAGCTAATTTGTTTTAAACAGAAAATTACGCCTCAGTTCATGCCGTTGGTAACCCGGTATAATAATTGATTAAATCTACTCCATACGTAACACATTAATAAAGTATCATTAACCTGAAACCATAGCTATCTTGCAGTCTCTATTATACGTTCATAGCTAGCCCACAATCATGAAACCTTGTCTGATAGTAACAACCCATGCAAAGCATGTAAGCAGAGCAGCAGTGGAAACATACTTCTTGTTCAGTAGACGGCCGCCAAGTCGTCAATTTCCCACCTCGCGAAACCGGCTCAACTAAATAGTAATAGATGCACGTAGCGTCCTCGCGATGGGGTAGGCTCGTCCTTTGGTGTCCAAACACCAGCATTAAAGTAAAAAATGCCTTGCATGCAGCCTATACGGAAACATTTAACCCTAAGATAATAAAGTCGCTTAAGGACACGTGAATGATCTGTAAGGCGAACCAGGATTTAAAAGGGCATCCATTGTAATAGACTCCACAGTATTGTGTCAATTAGAAAAGCCTCCCATGCAGCCTATACGGGAAACATTTAGCCCTAAGATAACAAAGTTGCTTATAGACACGTAAAAGATCTGTTTAGCGAACTAGGATTGAAAAATGTGATAGACTCCATTGTATTGTCGATTAAAGGCCAACAGAGTTAGAATAAAAGCCCATAGAGGACTGAGATAAGAAAGATAGTAAATAACCTATTATTTCATTCAAAGGCAAGAATGGCCAATTACTGTATAGATGGAACTGCCAAGTGAGAGAGTCCAAGAGTCAAATATCTTCATGTACATTTGCATCTGCAACGTGTGTGCCAACATTACATCACAACCAATAGTGAAGAGAAAATATAAAAACGGGCTCACATTGTATATAATATTGTTCTGGATCTTCATGTACACTTACATTTGTAATATGTGTGCGAACATTAATGTCATAACCATCAGTGAAAGAAATAAAAAACGGGCTCACATTATGTATATTATTGTTCTGAATGGTCATAATTAGATTATCTACTTTAGTCCATGCAATTCATGTCGCCTAGAAAGATGCTGACTGATGCCAGTCCCCAGGCTATTGAGACCTCTTGTCACTGTCCCTCATCTCTCCATCCAGTAGAGGTCACACTTGGAAAGTAGCTTATCCTTGTCACCTCCACGAGGTTCCAGTTTCACTTGTTCCACGACTTGACATTTTACTTACTCGCTGTTGTGTTGTTGATTCAGGTAATGTTCCACAAGGGGCGCTCCCACAATTTTACATTTAATCCTACTTTTGTGTTGCAGAATTCTGCACTTCACTTTATGAGTTGTCTTCTCTATATATAGCAAATCACAGGGACACCAGATTGCATAAACAACGTCTTGTGTGTTGCAGATAGTGAAGGAAATCCGATTAACCACATTGCCAAAGCGGAATTCCTTTGTGTTCAAACTCAGTTTGCAGGCCAAACACTGACCACATTTATGATGACCTAGTACAACTAGAAGACCCCATATAGTATTCATGGAAGGTTGTGACGAATGTGGTAATGCTGCCCTCACCAATGCATCTTTTAAATTATCTCCTTTTTTAAAGAGAAGAGGGGTAGATCTCTTTCAGTCAAAAATCTCTGACTAATCCCCAATGTTTTTTTGATTATTTTCTTGATATCCTTACTTACTGGACTAAATGTGGTAACACAAGTTAAGTCTATTTAAGCTACTCTCTTTCTGATTGGGTTCTAAGAGCCATTCCCTCTGATTGTACCAAGCTCTTTTTCTTGCCTTCTTCACCAGTCTTTTTGGGTAACCTCTCCCAATTAATCTATTGATCAATCTGTCTGATTATTTAATGTAGTCACCCTTTCTGGTACGATTCCTGCGAATACGTAAGAGCTGCCCAAAAGGTAAATTGTCCCTCGGATTTCTTGGATGGTGGCTACTGTACTGTAGCAGCATATTTCTCTCTGTAGGTTTTCTGTATAGGGACATGAATAATTTACCTTCATCCACCCCTATGTCCAAGTCCAAAAATGAAATATTTTCCTTACTAAAGTTTATAGTGAATTTTATGTCAGTAGATCTCTCATTGTGCCAAGTGTGGAAGGCATGTAATTCTGATGTAGTTCCCTTCCAAATGAGGAATAAATCGTTGATGTTCCTGGACCAGTTGATGATCTGTTTTTTAAAAGGATTTGTGTCATTTAAAATATTCTGTGTCTCAAAATCAGCCATGAACCGATTTGCTAGGTCAGGAGCAAAGCTGGCCTCCATCGCTACACCTTTCACTTGGCAACAAAAAGAATTGCCAAACTGAAAATAATTCCGTGTCAAAGCAAGTTCCGTGAGTTGTTATAAACCACATGGGTAACTGTACTGGCTGTGTATGTGTATCCAATATACTTGTAATGACGCCTAAAGCTTCTTGTTGAGCACTGCTAGTATATAAAGACAATATGTCCATTGTAACCAACAAATCTGTAGTTCTATCAAAAGACATATCCTCAAGCATCTTAATATGATTGAGGCTATCTCTTACATATGAATTTGTCAGTGGTCCAAATGGTTTTAAGAAAAAATCCACATATTGGTAAGGGGATTCCAAAATGGAACCACATCCTGACACTATGGGTCTGCCTGGGGGGGGTCTAAAATACGGGAATCCTTGCAAGTTCCCTATTGAGAAACTGAAATTCATTTTTGCTAAGCAATCCTTGTTCTAGTCCCAGTTTAGTCACTTCAGCAATTTTACGTTGTAAATTCTTAGTTGGATCACTTTCGATTTCAGTATAGCAGCTGGTGCTACTCAATTGGTTGAATATTTCCTGCCGATAATCTGTAACATTTTGCAAAACAATACCACCTTACTTATCAGCAGCTTTGACCACTATGTCTGAATTATCTTTTAGCTTTTTTAATGCCAAACTGTCATCTCTTGTCAGGTTATACTTAACGTATGGGGTATGGGGGCTGGGCCCCTTGGCATACAATTTAAGATGTAACCACACAAAAAACAACTTGTGGAGCACACAAATATGCAAGTACTTAGCTGTCTATTATGACAGATTCAAGGATCTACAATCAATGACAAATTTTACAATCAGATAATCAGATACAAAATTAAAGCAAAAAGATAAACAAATAATACAACTGGTATGTGGTAAGTACAAATAATACTTCTTTAATTAACATGAATATCTACATTTCAAAATATATCCCATTTTAACCATATTTCAACAACGTTGAGATCTGTTGGTATGGAAACCAACCTGTTTGAACAAATGAGTCAACAATGGGGCCATTTACATTCTAATACACTTATATTTACAAAATTCAAGCAAAGAAAAACAATTAGATCCAAAGTAAGTCCATCCAAGAACAATCTTGCTTGTATTTGTAGGATTCAACCGACACGTCTTTCATCCTGTTACGGACTTTATCAAGGCTGATTAACCAACAATAAGAGTTAAAATATTCTTACAAACAATATAATTACAAATCACCAAACATTATAAAAATTGCATCCTCTCAATATATTAACACCATATGTGACAATACAGGTGTCAAGTTAGTAGCTGTTGAGAGCTATACAAAAAGACAAGCCACACACCATGACCACCACCACATTGTGTGTAATGTCCAGTCCAAACAAAACCTCCAACCTAGTGTCCAAGTAAAATTAAAAGAGTAACCAAGAATAAGAATGGGATGAAGAATCTAGAGAAAACCATAAACAGTCCATGATTTGAAATTATGAACAGAAGAACGGTTTTGTGAATGACAGAATTCCACACGGACATGAATTAAAATGTTAATTGTACCTCCTTATAGATAATTTGATCCATAGAACTCCAGAAAGTCACTAAAGGTATACGAAAAGAAGTTGAAATTTATCATAAAATGCTAAAGAGTTGGGATGCTACAAAGTATTTGACTCAGTATGTTCACCAACCTGTATATGTCGAATTTTGTGTGTGGTTAGTATTCTTCATTATACGCCAACTTTCACAATTGTAAGAAAGGATTCATATTTCCCAACAATCCTCAAACATCTCACACGAGACACATCTGAAATAAACCAAGTGGGAACCACATTGATAACATTACAATATTAGCATCATACCATATGGACACCCTATGTAGCTGTATGTATGTCCTCAAACCTTATGATTGACACTCATTATCAAGTCCCATATTATGGCAATTATAGTAAAGAAATCATAAACAAAAATTATTTTAAGGACAACCAGATAAGTTAACTCCATATCAAATCTGCAAATATTACAGGGAGTGCAGAATTATTAGGCAAGTTGTATTTTTGAGGATTCATTTTATTATTGAACAACAACCATGTTCTCAATGAACCCAAAAAACTCATTAATATCAAAGCTGAATATTTTTGGAAGTAGTTTTTAGTTTGTTTTCAGTTTTAGCTATATTAGGGGGATATCTGTGTGTGCAGGTGACTATTACTGTGCACAATTATTAGGCAACTTAACAAAAAAAAATATATACCCATTTAAATTATTTATTATTACCAGTGAAACCAATATAACATCTCAACATTCACAAATATACATTTCTGACATTCAAAAACAAAACAAAAACAAATCAGTGACCGATATAGCCACCTTTCTTTGCAAGGACACTCAAAAGCCTGCCATCCATGGATTCTGTCAGTGTTTTGATCTGTTCACCATCAACATTGCGTGCAGCAGCAACCACAGCCTCCCAGACACTGTTCAGAGAGGTGTACTGTTTTCCCTCCTTGTAAATCTCACATTTGATGATGGACCACAGGTTCTCAATGGGGTTCAGATCAGGTGAACAAGGAGGCCATGTCATTAGATTTCCTTCTTTTATACCCTTTCTTGCCAGCCACGCTGTGGAGTACTTGGACGCGTGTGATGGAGCATTGTCCTGCATGAGAATCATGTTTTTCTTGAAGGATGCAGACTTCTTCCTGTATCACTGCTTGAAGAAGGTGTCTTCCAGGAACTGGCAGTAGGACTGGGAGTTGAGCTTGACTCCATCCTCAACCCGAAAAGGCCCCACAAGCTCATCTTTGATGATACCAGCCCAAACCAGTACTCCACCTCCACCTTGCTGGCGTCTGAGTCGGACTGGAGCTCTCTGCCCTTTACCAATCCAGCCACGGGCCCATCCATCTGGCCAATCAAGACTCACTCTCATTTCATCAGTCCATAAAACCTTAGAAAAATCAGTCTTGAGATATTTCTTGGCCCAGTCTTGACGGTTCAGCTTGTGTGTCTTGTTCAGTGGTGGTCGTCTTTCAGCCTTTCTTACCTTGGCCATGTCTCTGAGTATTGCACACCTTGTGCTTTTGGGCACTCCAGTGATGTTGCAGCTCTGAAATATGGCCAAACTGGTGGCAAGTGGCATTGTGGCAGCTGCACGCTTGACTTTTCTCAGTTCATGGGCAGTTATTTTGCGCCTTGGTTTTTCCACACGCTTCTTGCGACCCTGTTGACTATTTTGAATGAAACGCTTGATTTTTCGATGATCACGCTTCAGAAGCTTTGCAATTTTAAGAGTGCTGCATCCCTCTGCAAGATATCTCACTATTTTTGACTTTTCTGAGCCTGTCAAGTCCTTCTTTTGACCCATTTTGCCAAAGGAAAGGAAGTTGCCTAATAATTATGCACACCTGATATAGGGTGTTGATGTCATTAGACCACACCCCTTCTCATTACAGAGATGCACATCACCTAATATGCTTAATTGGTGGTAGGCTTTCGAGCCTATACAGCTTGGAGTAAGACAACATGCATAAAGAGGATGATGTGGTCAAAATACTCATTTGCCTAATAATTCTGCACTCCCTGTATATTAGTCTTTACTCAATGTACTCAACGTTACCTAAAAACAACGAGTAAGAGGTATTGCATCTAATTACTTTAGTGAACTGCAAAGTATCACGGAGAACATGTTCAGCGTCAATCAACTCGCAACTAACACAAAGCGCCCTCATGTAGGAAGTAAAAATTGAAAAAGGGGGGCGTGATCTCACGTGTATGTCAAAACGTGTTGTTAAACATCGTGTTTTCTATGGGCGCCATCTTTGAATAGTCAATTACGTATGATGAACATACCCACAGCCAATCTATCGTCATTGGCAACATTATCCAGCTCTCAAACAAACTATACTAGGCTGTTTCTAAACCTGTCCAAAAAATCCGCCCAAGCATGGTGGCCATTTTGCACTGATCCTTCATCCCGCCTCAGATCAAGGCAATACTGACCACCAATCAAGATGTCGACATACACACTCTCCATCTCCAAATATTTTTCAAAGAGCTGTCCATACACGGCAGCTCCTCTACAGTAAACCTAAACAATCACAAAGCAAAAACAACTCTAACTACCAATCAAGAAATGCCTATAGATATCAGTTCTCGAATACGGCGGACATTTTGAAAAAGGATTGTTACTTTAATAAAAGTCATGGACAGCAAGACTTTAAGTTAAAAAGAACGGCCACTAACATCAAATGATGTCTAAGGCATAGTATAGAGTATAAATGTCTAATATACTGATCCATTATCTAATGATGGTGAGTCACATATTATCCAATAAGATGATATTAGATACTGTATATCCGTGATGAGGACTTTCATTCTATATGCCAGTGTGGAAAATTGTAAGAAGGAAAGAAGGAGAAGTGCAACCAGAGAGCAAAGACCATGCAAGAATCATACTGTGCTTATGTATGGTTAAATTTGTTAGTTTGTAAAATGGTGGTATTATAATAACGATCCATATTTATTGTTTCAATAATTTAGTCAACATTATAAGACATACTTTTGAACTTACAACAAATGATCATGGGTTCGTTCTCATATAAGGTTATAAAAAATAGCGCATTTCATGATCCAAATTCATGCCCAGTTCTATGCTCTTAAGTCTGATTATCCACTTTGCCTCATTTCTTCTGAGTTCAATCTCCCGATTGCCACATCTGGGGTGCGCCAGAATCTGGCTAATGCCCATTAATCTAATCTTTGTAGGGTTATTGTTGCCATAATTGTGTTTCTAACACATACAATTTAAGATGCCCTGGGGAGGTGGCAGTCCCCAGGGCTGCAGAGGGGCTGTGCTGCCCCCTGCATACAATTAGAGATGCCCAGACAAGGTGGTGGTCTGCGGGGTGGGGGAGACCTGCATTAAAATTTAAATGCTCCTGGGACATGGCCCACCCGGGGGCCTCACAAAAACAAGTGCTGGAGTCTGCACTTGTTTTTTTTTCTACTTAAATTTTTTGCTGCAAATGCACAGCAATTTAAAAAAAAAAAAAATGATTTTTAGCCCTTTGGGTGCCCCACCTTCAGACCTAAGGAGTAAGGATGTCCCTACCCTGGTCCCTTTTCCTTTTATGATTTTTTTTTTCTGGGACTCGGCTGAGGCCAAGTCCACAAGATGGCTGCCAACACTTCCTGGGTGAAAGTGTTGGCAACCAATCAGAGCTCTGCATTTGCCCTGCACGTACTCGTAATCTTCGCGAAGTAATCACGGCCAGAGATATACACATTTGTTTTCCCATTAATATCTCAAAAACTACTGAATGGATTTACACCTAAATAAGCGAAAGCACAATATGCGTACTAAAAGCTAACTTTCTGCCAAATGTGGTGTAGTTCCTTCCAGTGGTTTGGGCTACAGTCGTGTCTAAAGTTCGTATGGGAATTAACATGGGAAACACAACTTTTGTGACCCCCCTCTTGCTTGACAGATCACCACAAAACTTTCCGTGGGCAACAAGAATCACCGGCACACTTTTTTGGGGGGAAATTTCATGCTGATTCATGAAACAGTTCCAAAGAGATAGGCAAGTCAAAAAACACTTTTTCAATGAAAACAAGGTCCTAACTATGACCACCTAGTGGTGACTGCCACTAGGTAATATATATATCCACACACACACATCATATAGTTTCTGCCATGATACAGAGCATCTTGCCAATGTTGGGCAGCATGGCTCCAAGGCACTGGCAAAGGCAACAGGCCCCAAAGATGAGACCTGTTGGGTTTAACAATGCTTCTTCTAACTTTAAACATTATCATTTGATTAGGACCCAAACAATAAGTCACTTAGACATCCTTGTTTGGTCACATGGCTGATATACTGCTTGATTGTCAGCTGCGAGGGGTGGTTCTTGGTTCTCTCCATAGTGGCATAAATTGATGGTGCCATCCTTGTTGGATGGTTTGAGTTTTTGTGCTGAACATATTTCATTTTCAGCCCTAAGATCACAGAATCAACCAATCAGGATTTATAAAGCGTGGCTAATCACCCAATAGTTTGATTAAGAAATAGACGTCCCATTGCACTTTACACCTTTTGGCTTAAGTTTGCATTGAACAGCTCTGGTGTTCTATTCATCGCTCTTTTCTAACTGCTTGCAAACTAAGGTCAAACCTTTTAAATAGAGGTTCCCCTCAGCATTAGGTGGATCGTCTCACCCTGTCAGAAACACTGCCTTTCTGTTACAGTACCTGGAATATCGCCAAGAGCAACTTAACTGCACATTTTAAGGAAACCTGTCGGCCACCCCTCCTCCTAACCCCTATTCCTCATTACATTCGGCTGAGCTAGGCCTTGTGTTTAGAATGTCTGTATCCAGCTAAACACACTATTGTAGCAAATGGGACCTTTCAGAGACTAGACAGGTCTGCATTATATTTCACAATAGGTAAAGATTTGTGGGAGAAGTATTGTGGAATTTAAGGATTTATCAGTCACACGTTCTAGAGTGGATTACAGTCAATATGCAAAAGAGTGAAGTGTGACTCACACTGCCAGTGCCACTTTGTATTTCCAAACTATTGCACAAGAGAATGCATGCTGCTAGTTAAAGACTGGTTTGTTGGGTTTCTGGGACCTAATGGCTTAATCACATCAGTCACTATGGTCTCCCGGGGGAAAGCTGTTGGCATTGTCCTCCATATTTATTAGTCAAGTTTCTTAGAACCAAATGTACTAAAGACTTGTCTAAAAAACTGGTTGCAATTTGACAGTTTGAATTTTACAAACTAGCTATCCGCAGCAAAACATTGATATATATCATACTGATTTGCTGTTTAGAAGGAATGCCAGCCAACAACATGCTTTTCCCAAATGCCAAACTGGTAAGGTAGTTGCAGTCTCATCATAGGAGTCGATAAACGTTTACCGACTCCTAAAATGGAATTAGTACATTAAACATTTTTTTTTGCAGTTGCAAACTCCAAATTTGAGTGTTTGCGACTGTAAAAATGGTGCTTTGTAAATCTGGGCCATAGTTATTTAATTTCTCTCCTACAAAGTTTTGCCGACATGCAGAAGATCCGTTTTTACTGAGTAAAATACTGAGAATATTAGGATTTAGCTTTAAGTCATTTCAATTGGCTCATCTGTCCGTAATAATGTTTAAGACATTAGACAGTGTAAGTAATGCCTGTTAGTTCCCGAAGGGTTTGCAGTGCAGGGTCAAAATAGCTGGAAACGAAAATTCGTTCTCCCACACTGTTGTGGGAAGTGATAGCTGTTGTGTGTTATTTAGTTTTAGGAATTTCACAAGTACAAAATAAGCTGAGTTCTTGTTGGTGGCCAGCTCCAACTTTTGCAACAACAACGCAGTCTTCGGAGTCCACTAACTATGTTGCAAAAAACTGCACAGTGAAACGCTCACGTAAATATCATTGCAAGCAATTTAAAAAAAATGAAAGTAGAGACGCTAGGGGCGTAATAATGATAATGACAGCCTCCCACTTGAGATCAAGGGCCACATGTACCTTCCTTTTTTCTCGTCGCAAACGGTCCGATTCGCAGAATCGAGCCGTTTGCTACAAGAAATATGCCTTTTGGTATGTACAGACCCATTTTTGCGATTCGGTAATCTATTTACCGAATTGCAAAAAGGGTTTGCGAGTCGCACTTAGGAAGGGGCGTTCCCTTCCTAACTGTGAGTCGCAGTCTGATGTACGATTGTTTTGTGACCGTGAATGTGGTCACAAAACAATCACAGTCAGCACCAGTTTTAAACTGGTTCTAACCCATTCGCAAACAGGAAGGGGTCCCCATGGGACCCTTTCCCCTTTGTGTAATGGCAGCGTAAAGTTTTTTTCAGAGCAGACAGTGGTCCCAGGGCTGCTCTGCAAAAAATGAAAAGAAAACTTTTAATTTTTTGTTTTTGAAATGCATCTCGTTTTCCTTTAAGGAAAACGGGCTGTATTTAAAAAAAAAAAAATGCTTTATTTTAAAAGCAGTCACAGACATGGTGGTCTGCTGTCTCCAGCAGCCCACTGTCCCTGTGAGGGCGGCCATTCCCAATGGGGTCGCAAATTGCGACCTACCTCATGAATATTCATGAGGTAGGCCATTTGCGACCCCATTGGGAATCGCAAACAGTATGAAGTACACTGTTGTACATTCGGTTTTGCGACTCGCAAATCTTGCAGTTCGCGAGGCACAAAACCGAATCTTTGTACATGTGGCCCTAAATCTCTAGATTAATGCTAAATTAAATCAT
This sequence comes from Pleurodeles waltl, assembly GCF_031143425.1. NCBI lineage: Eukaryota > Metazoa > Chordata > Amphibia > Caudata > Salamandridae > Pleurodeles > Pleurodeles waltl. The sequence continues at coordinate 84,106,515 of NC_090451.1, forward strand.
GCTCATGGTTAGAACAGCACCTCTAAACTTTGTTCGTAGTTTATTTACTTAAGTTATCAGTCCTGCGTACAAAGGAAAAAAAATTGAAAAATTATCATAGTGCAGTATTACCACGAAATGATTGAGATCAAAGGTGTTACATTTCCTAATCCCCAAAAGGAATATATGGCCAATCCACGAAAGCCTACTCCAGCATCCTATGGTGTCATCAGGCCTAAAGCCAGAATATTGTATTTCAGCATAGGTCCGGCAACCAGTTTATATTTCTAGTCCTGCCTCTGCACCAGTTTTTGTATATTTTTAATATACATGGTGCTTCATAGAGCGCGGAGGGAGCAAACTGATGCTCAGCTTGAGTTTTTGTTACAGTCAAAAATACTTATTGTTCAAAATATTGAAAGTACATGGAAACTTACTGATACTTTGTGCTCCTTCATAGCAGATAGATAAGCAAGGTCATCTCTCCTTATAGCCACATTTTCGCTGTTGACAGCATGAAAGTGATTAGTGTGACATTAGTGTGAATCTCCCAAAACCATTGCAAAGTAAATATTCTTATTAACAGCAGGATTTAAACGAGCAGGCCTGCTTTCTAGAGCCCTAACTGCACCATACAATTTAATACATGAATGCACAATGACCATGTGTTTGGACAAGTGCTGCCCCTTTTGGCATGGTTAACCCAGCCCCCAACCTACACTTTGTGCCTGATATCGATGCAGACTTGACTGTGTGTGTACTGGGATCCTGCTAACCAGTCCCTAAACTGTACCATTGTTCCCACAGTTGGCACACCCCTGGCACAAAGCTAAGTTCTTTGTAAAAGGTACCAGTGGTACCTAGGGCCCTGTGACCAGGGAGGGTCCCTAAGGGCTGCAACATGTATTATGCCACCCTAAGGGACCCCTCACCAAGCATTTGTACACTGCCATTGCAGATTGTGTGTGCTGGTGGGGAGAAAAAGGTAACGTCAACATGGCATCCCTCCCTGGGTGCCATGCCCACCAACCACTGCCTGTGGCATAGGTAAGTCACCCCACTAGCAGGCCTTACAGCCCTAAGGCAGGGTGCACTATACCACAGTTGAGGGTATAGCTATATGAGCAATATGCCCCTACAGTGTCTAAGTCCATTCTTAGACTTTGTAAGTGCAGTGTAACCATATTAAGTACATGGGCTGGGAGTTTGTCATTACGAACTCCACAGCTCCATGATGACTTCACCGAAGACTGGGAAGCTTGGTATCAAACTTCTTAGCACAATAAACCCACACGATGCCAGTGTTGGATTTATTGTACAGTGCACCTGCATTTTAACCAACTCCTTAGTGTAAGGCTGACGAGTCTGTGCCAGCCTGCCACTAAAAGACAAGTTTCTCACCCCATGGGGTGAGGGCATTTGTGCCCTCTGGAGTCAGAAACAAACCCTGCTCTGAGTGGAGGTGCTTCACACCTCCCCCTGCAGGAACTGTAACATGTGGCAGTGAGCCTCAAAGGCCCAGGCCTCCTGTTACAGTGCCCTACGGCACTCAGCTAATGGAGATTCCCCCCCATCCCTAAGGTGCCCAGACCTGAAGGGACCCCCCCTGTACAATCTTCCATCTTGGTTTGGAGGACAGGGACCAATAGAGTTAGGAATGTGCCCCCCTACCCAAAAGGAGTGGGCACAGGAAGCACCATTGGCTACTGCCCTCTGACCCCTGTAACACCCCTAAATCTAGTATATAGGGGCACCCCTGAACCTAGCTCCCCAGATTCCTGGCGACCTCAAGAAGGAAGAAGGATTGCTAAGCCAACCCCAGCAGAGAAGACTCCAGACACCAGCTGACTTTGCCCCAGCCCTACCGGCCTGTCTGCAGCTTCTGAAACCCTGCTAAAAAAAGGCAATGTATCCTGCAGGACCAGCAACCTCTCTGCATCCCCTGAGGACAGCCGCCCTGTCCACAAGAAACTCCAAGAAGGACTCTAGAACTGCCTCTGATCCTCCAGTCCTGCCCACTCTGCTCCCGACACCCACGGCCCGAGTCCAGGTGGCCCACAGGTCCAGAGCGATTCTGATCTTGCGTCCACCCTGGGTTGACTCCTCCTGGCCAACACGATGATGCCTGCAGCCTAAATCCAGAGGACCCCTCTGGCAGTGAGAGAATCGGACGAAGATTCCCGACACCTAAAGGTACCCCTGCACCTGCATCCCCCTGGCCTTTGGGAAGCTGACCACTGGTCCAGCAACGTTCAACACGCAGCCCTCCTCCTTGTCCAGCCTGTGGTTTCCTGACACCAACCCCCTAGACCCAGTCTGCAGCATCTTTGTGACCCCCAGGGTATCCTATTGAAAAGCATTGGGAGCCCGATGTTGTGTTTGCACCCGGCACCCCCTGGGCCCCTGAGGGTGTGTGTTTTGGTACTGACTTGTGCCCCCCTCCCGGTGCGCACCTAAACCCTCCAGGTCTGCCCTAAGAAGTTGCGGGTACTTCCCTGCCAGCAGAACTGTTTCTGAGTGCCTCCAGTCTCCATAGGATCCCATTCTAAATCTAACTTCAACTTTGACCTCTACACCCGGCTGGTGCAGTGTTGCTGGTGGTGTAAGTTTAGGGTCATTCTGCACCCCGACCAGTGGACAACCTAACCCCTGGAGACTGGAACTGTAAGTCAAGTACTTACCTCAAAACTGCACTAACCCTTTTCCCCCACAGGACTGTTCCGAAAATTGCACAGTCAACTTTTCAAAGTGAAAAGTGTTACTTGCTTGTAAACTATTTTATTTGCGAAATCCAAACAAGGTGTCTTTGATACATATGCTTGCTACTTACTTGCAAATGTATTACCTGCAACAGGATCCTTTTGGTTCTAGACATAAAGTAACAAAGTATATATTTTCAATATAAATACATTGGCCTGGCGTTAGTGATCCAGTGTGTTCCTCATTTCTTGACTGTGTGTACAACAAATGCCTTGTACTACGCTCTGATAAGCCTAACTGCTCGACCACACTACCACAAAAGAGAGCATTAGTATTATCTACTTTAGTCTCTTAAGCCTCTGGGGAAGCCCTGGACTCTGTGCACACTATGGCCCTCAAGATCGCCGTGGGAGCCAACATACGTGCTGGCGGTATGGCTGGCCCCCTATTATGACTTTTCCCCTGGGCCAGCGAAAAAGTCACATCAACATTGAAGCTGGCTCATAATAGAGCTAGCAGCAATGTTGATGTGCAGCGGGTGCATCAGCACCCGTCGCGCATTTCAAAATGCGCAATGGGGCTGTGCCTGGTGGCCCCCCAAGTCCCCATTACCGCCAGCCTTGCCATGGACAGGATGGTGGTTGAGGATTATGACGGCCCAGCGGAAGCCTGGCAGTATAATGGAGGGGCCAGCAGTATTACCTCCAGTGTTCTGCCGGCCACCAGGGTCGTAATGACCTCCTATATCTCATTTTGAAATAGTATATCCAGAGCCAGCTTCTTACATCAGGCTAGCATACAATTGTATGTGGCATTAAGAAATTGAGTAAAAATGAAGAATTATTTAAAAAGAAATACATTACATATCATTTATTAGTTAAGGTTCTAACCCGTAGGTGGAATTTCACTAGCTTGCAGACAAACGGGTGTCTGCAGCAGGTCGGCCCTAGATGATGTCATGTGCTGAAGAGAAGGAATATTATCAGATACCGTGCTGAAGAGATGGAATATTATCAGATACCATATTTCCTTTAGTATGGAGTGGAGTACTCAAAGAGGAACAGTTTTAACACCTGTTGAGAGACCCAGGCTGGACCAGGAAGGAAAGATAACACAGCGCCTACGTGGAAGTGGTGCAAATTGCACAATCAAAGCAACACATCACATTTAAAAGTTGAGGTTTACACCGAGAAGAAGGGAATAAAGTAAAGATATTGGGTTACTACAATGTAAGATTAAGAGAAGTCGTCTTTTTAAATAGGATTCATTTCATCACAAAGCTTTAATATGAGATCCTTTTTTAAATCGTTATCGTCAGCTCTGCATTAAAACATTTTAATAATATTTGTTATTTGTGATGTAAAACCATGCAACAAGTGCATACTTGCAGCCTTTAAATTCTATAGCAAGCGACCTTTAAAATGCTTAATTAACCCAGAGATTGTTTTAGGCTTACACTAATATTTAACAGATACATCGATCACCTGTGTTTCTTTCTGACCACTATTTCTTTATTCTATTATGTTTATCCAACACATTTATTTACTAGCATGACCTGGCCTGAAGTGACTCAGACGGACTCTTAATCTCACTTTGCCTTCAGTTCCCTTTGCAGTAAGCACACCCTGATAAACACCCTAAGCTCTCTGTTCAGCACCACTGCCAGGCTTGACCACGTGATTCCTTATACTGCTTTCATATCTCAGTGGTAAAAATGTCAAAATTTGACAATAATATTCACTCAAAATTAGCTACAAAAAGTAGGCATGAATCACAACATCTATGTGTATTTACAATGAAGCAATGCTAGGGAATGAGGGTGAACTACCGGGCTAAACAGCAGTAGCTGCTGGTGAAACATTCACGGTCTAATGCAGTTATTATAGCAATGCATATATATACACACCAAGCATACTATACAGTCAAGATCTAAAAATGTTTCAGTCCATAAGAGGTTGTTTGTGATCCTTGGGCCTTCTTCAGGACAAAGCCTTTAACAAAGCTAGAGAACTTGAAACTGTAATGACAGTCAGACAGCTCTGTGACCTACTATACATTTAGCCACAAGTACTACATTCCTCTTTAAAGAGGTGCAAATACAAGAGAGTCAAATCCCACCTAGCTGTCTGTGCAGAGCCATCTGGTTTTAAGCACATAAATGACATTGCCAATGCACTTAAATGAGGCGTTACTGAATCCGTGGCAGAAAGAAGAAGCTCTTTTTTCGTGGCACGTGCCAATTATGGCAGCAGACCATCCTCATGGCTGGCATGTTTCCAAACTGCAGGATTCTATTTTAGCAGACTGCTTTTGTTTGATGCAGCTATTATTGACTAATTATCCATGTCAGATCACAGATCCAGAGGGTGTCGAACTGCAGGCTCTTGTCTCCTGTGCTATATTTCATTTATGTGAAAGGAGTGACTGGATTGCTTTAACCAGATAACGTGACTGTTTCTTACTTCCTCGTTCTCTTTTCACCTCAGCAAAATGGGATTTTGTGGTTGGAGTATGCATAAAGGCAGCAACTAATAAATTGAAACTGTTGTGGAGTAAAGTTGAGGAATGATGTTGGTGCACCGGCAGTTACGTACAACTCTAGGTTCTGCAGCATTTTTACTGCCAACATTCCGAATTTCATAAATTAAAAAGATTATCAATTAAGGTTCCTTTTCACTCCTCCGAAGTTTTTCTCTTCTTTATACAACAACTTTTATTGGATTGCGATTTATTTGTTTTATTGCAGACACTGTCAATGAAGATGAATGTAGACATTTTACCTACCTGCTTCTTTGCATTTTGCATAGTATAACTATGCGCAGGGGCAAACGTATGCTAATTTTGAATAGTTGAAATCTGGGATAGGGAAACCTACCTGCGACTGCGCACAAGGTAGGTGAACTGAAGATTTTGCACCAGGGGTCAACAGTTGTCATTTTGCCCTAACTTCTCCACAGGAACCACGAGTTGCAGTGGCTACGAGGACATAATTAAGGCATTGTGTGGTTTGGGTATGAAGTAAGCTATTGTTGAGGGGTTCGCCCACCGGTTGACTTAAAGATGGGACAAAAGTTTTATAAAGCTCCTAAACAGGCTGTGGCATGTTTGAAGACTGGCAGTGACGTGATCCAGGCTGGTGAGAGCACTGTGGGTTTCAGCAGTTGGTTCCTCCTTCTCGTCTAGTGGCAGGATGACCTGATAGAAGGTGTATAGCCATGTTTTGTCTGAATGAGATTTCGGAGGGACAGGAAATATTAGAACACCTTCCTGATTTAGGGGTTAATGCAGCTAGAGGATTAAATGATTATGAAATTGATATAAAAATAGGATAATCATTTTCTCCCCAGAATCAGCACCATTTTCGAACGCTTCCACTTTGGCAAACAGTCACAAAAGGAAGGAGAAAGTGTAGAAGAATATGTGTCAGTACTTAGGAAATCAGCAGCCACTTGCAGCTTTGGAGCAAGTTGTGATGAACAGATCAGAGATCAGTTTTTACTAAATTGCAATATAGAGAAAATTCGAGAAGAATTGTGGCTGAAAGGTGGCCCTCCTTTAAGTGAAGTGTTAATTGTAGCCAAACAAGTGGAACATATGTTGAAATGTGTGCAAGAAATAAAAAGGATAACAAGAGTAAAGAGGATGTACACCAAGTAGAGATGGAAGAAAGTAATGCTCAGTGGTGAAAAATAATATGCTCACACAGGGAAACAAAACTGACAATGAATTCAAAGGGCGTTGTTTTAGGAGTGGGCATACTGGACATTTGGCAAACAATAAAGATTGTCCTGCCTTCAAAACTCATTGCAACAAATGTAGGGAAAAAAGGACATTACATGGTGTGCTGCAAGAGTGGGAACATTATTAAGAAGATGTATAAGAAGAATGTAAGTGAGGTTTGTGAAGAGATTGTGTTACAAATGTGAGATAGTAACCTGAGTAATCCTACAGATTACCCCTGTCAGGAGTTCAAGGCCCTCCTCCACCCGCAGGCTTCTGCCTGCGCCTCGTCCCTGGTGTCTAGTGGGAGCTCTGCCTTCCTACTAGACTACCTTCTGCCTCTCTCCTCCTTTTCTCTGCTTTGCTCTGCTTCACTTCTGTCCCTTTGTGCTCCTTTTGCTTCACGCTTCAGTTCTGTCCATTTGTGCTCCTTTTGCTTCGCGCTTCACTTCTGTCCCTCTGTGCTCCTCTTGCTTTGCGCTTCACTTCTGTCCCTTTGTGCTCCTCTTGCTTTGCGCTTCACTTCTGTCCCTTTGTGCTCCTTTTGCTTCGTGCTACACTTCGTGCTACACTCTTCCTCGTTTTTCTTTCACTCTGCTTTCTCACTTTCGCTCTCCCTCCCCCGCCGCTGCTGCCACTGTGGCCCGCCCACCTCCTCTCTCTCGTGCTGCACTCCCGCCGCTGCTGCCTCCATAGCCCGCCCCCTTGTTTGCGGGCCGCACCCTTTTTCGCACCATTCTTCGCCTCCACTCCCAGCTGTCCTCTCCTCCCCCCCACCTCTCTACTTAATGGTGGCTGCAGCGCGGCTGGGCAGCGATCGCGCTGCTGTCACGCCAAAAGCAAGCCCGTCTGTGTCCGTCTGTGCCTGGACCGTGCCCAGCACCAGAACCTCTGGCTCCCTCCCTCCCCACTGCCGCCACGCACATCTTCACTACGCCACCGCCACCCTCCACACTGGCCGCTCTCCTGCCTGCCTTCAAGCCTCCCCACAGACCACCCGCGGACCCTTCTCCTGCTGGAACTGCACCTTCACCAGCCTCCACTACCACGCCGCCACCCACCAAGGCAGGACGCAACCATCTCAGATGTATCCTCCTAAACACCCGCTCCGTCCACAAGCACACAGTAGAGCTATGGAATCTACTGGGCTCAGCCTCCCACAGACGTCGCCTTCCTAACCGAGACCTGGATGAACCCCTCCTCAGCGCCTGACATCACCATCGCCATCCTCCATAAGTACACCCTCAGGATTACATCCAGCACTGAAGACACCCCCAGCACCGCCGAACACCTGCACTTCCAGATCCACAATGGCCCAAACACCATCCTCCGAGAGACCCTTGTCTACAGGCCCCCCCCGGCTCCCGACAGGAGTCGTCATAAGCATGCACGCTCTCACATCCACTGACTACATACTCCTTGGGGACTTAAACTTCCACCTCGAGAACACCAACGACAACAACACTGCCACCCTGCTCGACAACCTCTCCTACCTCGGCCTCAAACAGCTCGTCACAACACCGACCCGCTCCGCAGGACACACACTCGACCCTAATTTCTCCGCCAGCAGTCACGTCTCCTTCAGCCACACCACCGAACTCCACTGGACAGATCACCGCTGCATCCACTTCTCCTTCAAGGAACCCACAACATACCACCACCCACAACGGATCCCCCACCGAAGTTGGAAGAAGGTCACCGAAGACCAATTTATCGCGGCCCTCCCCCAAAACCCACCCATCGAACCCACAGACACTGATGCAGCTGCCCTCAACTTCGGGCAATGGGTCAACACCTGTGCCAATACTCGCGCCCCAATCAATAATCCCTCCAACAGACGCACCAACAGAAAGGCCTTCTGGTTTACCGCCGACCTCCACGAATCTAAGCAAACCTGCTGAAGACTCGAAAGAAAGTGGCGCCAAGATCAGACTCTGTACAACCATACAACCACACAGCCGTCAAATACTCTATCCGCAGACACCACCATCTCATTCGAGCCGTCAAGAGAACCGTCTTCAAAGACTGAATCAACAGCAATGCACACAGCCACAAGTAGCTCTTCAACGTCGTGAAGGAACTCTCCAAACCTAGCTCCAATGCCAACGACATCCCACCATCCCAAGACCTCTGCGACTCCCTAGCCTCCTACTTCCACCGCAAGATTGCAGACATCCATGACGGCTTCAGCACCCAGAACCCCTCCCCCCCCCCCCGGAAACTATCAACACCACAGATTGATCTCTGACCAACCTCCTGCTCTCCTGGAACCCCCCTCAACGACAACACCATCCACTCGGGCTCTCCATCTGACTCCTGCCTCAAAAAAGCAAACTCCGTCATCGCACCCCTACTACGGAAGATTATCAACAGCTCCTTCAAGTCCGCCACCTTCCTGGAGAGCTGGAAACACGGCGAGATCAACACCCTCCTCAAGAATCCCAGGCGGATTCAAAGGACCTCAAGAACTTCCGCCCTATCTCCCTGCTCCCCTTCCCGGCAAAAGTCATAGAGAAGGCTGTCAACAGACAACTAACCCATTTCCTGGAGGAGAACTGCACCCTGGACTGTTCCCAATACGGATTCCGCAGAAACCACAGTACTGAAACCGCCCTCATCGCCACCACCGACGAAATCAGAACCATACTGGACAACGGCAAAACTGCAGCCCTCATCCTCCTGGACCTCTCACACACGTTCAACACCGTCTGCCACCACACCCTATGCTCACGCCTCAGCAATGCAGGAATCCGCAACAGAGCCCTGGACTGGGTCACCTCCTTTCTCACCAGCAGAACCCAGAGAGTCCGCCTACCCCATTCCACTTGGAGGCCACTGAAATCATCTGCGGTGTACCCCAGGGTTCGTCCCTCAGCCCGACCCTCTTCAACATCTACATGGCCACACCCACTAACATCGCCCGATCCCTCAACCTCAACATCATCTCATACGCCGGCGACACCCAGCTGATCCTCTCCCTCACCAAGGAGTCCGCCAAGACCAACCTCCACGAAGGAATGAAGGCCATCGCTTAATGGATAACGAGCAGCTGCCTCAAACTCAATTCCGACAAGATGGGAGTCCTCATCTTCGTCTCCACCCCCTCCGCATGGGATGACTCCTGGTGGCCGGCCACGCTCGGAGCCGCTCCGACTCCCACTGACCGTGCACGCAACCTAGGATTCATCTTCGACTCCTCATTATGCATGACCCAACAAGTCAAAGCCATCTCCTCCTCCTGCTTCAACACACTCTGCATGCTCTAAAAGATCTACAAATGGATACCCACCGAAACCAGGAGAAGAGTCACCCAAGCCCGTGTAAGCAGCAGACTGGACTAAGGCAATGCCCTCTATGCAGGAATCACGGCCAAACTCCAGAAGAGGCTTCAACGCATCCAGAACGCCTCCACACACCTCATCCTGGACATCCCCGGCAACTGCCACATCACAAACCACCAGAGAAAACTGCACTGGCTCCCAGTCAACAGGAGAATCGCCTTTAAACTTCTCACCCACGCTCTCAAAGCACTGCACAACACCAGACCAGAATACCTGAACGGATGGCTCTCCTTCTACACCCCGACCGGGCATCTCCACTACACTGACCTCACCCTCGCAACCATCCCACGCGTCCGCAGAACTACAATCGGCGGTAGTTCATTCTTGCACCTCGCCACCAAAACGTGCAACACTCTTCCCATCCATCTGCGCCAGACCAAAGTCCTCCTTACCTTCAGGAAACTTCTCAAGATCCCCCCCTCCTGAGCGCCTTGAGACCTTCACGGGTGAGTAGTGCGCTTTACAAATTCCTGATTGATTGATTGAAAGACTGGATAAGGATAGATGACAGAGATGTAGAAGTCACGTTTGACTCTTGTTCCAGGTTGACAATCCTATCTGAAAGAGTGCTCAATTTCATGTACAAGGGACAAGTCAAACTTCTAAAAATTTATATTTCCCCAGGAGGGTATTGTGGGAAACCCATAAAAATAAAGGGTTACTTTCTAGGAACAGTGGAATACAAAAACAGATATGCTGTATGCAAAATACATGTGTCTGTTAAAGGTGATAATATTCTGGGCTGGCCTGTACAGACGGATTTAGGTGTGTTTCTCAACCCCAACCCCAGCTCACAAATCTTAGTGCAAAACATATCTCATTCAGCGGATGAAATCTTTTGTACACAAAATAAAACTTAAAGATAATGTCTTCCTATTAGTGTACATGAAGCAGTCAGAGCTGAGTTGGAAGAATTGTGCAAATTAGATGTGATCACACCAGTTGAGGCAACGGAATGGTTGACTCCAATTGTGGTAGCTAGGAAAGCTAATCGGAAAATCCGCATATGCATAGATCTTGGAGCACTTATTAAAGAAGTTGTAGTAGACAAGTTCCACTGCCCAAAATTATAGAAATGTTTACCAAGATAGCTAGAGCTAAGTATTTTTCAATATTGGACTTAACTTCAGCATATCACCAAATTTGTTTGCACACTGATTCACAAGACCTTACAGCCTTCATAACTCCTATAGGGGCTTACAAGTTCAAGCGGATGCCGTTTGGCCTTGCGTCAGCAGCATCTGTTTTTCAAAAGGCAATGTCTTCCATCCTAATAGGCGTACCAGGGGTATTCTTTTACCAAGATGATGTGTCGATTTTCGGGGATAATGAGACAATACATGACACAAGACTTCGATATGTCCTTATGAAATTCAGAGAGTATGGGATAACTGTCAAAAAAGAAAAATGTAAGATCAAATGTGCTGAAATAAATTATCTTTGACACACAATTTTATCACAGGGCATAAAACCTAAATCTGAATTAGTGAACACAATAATGAACTTAGCTTCTCCTGAGAACAAAGATGAAAAGATGAATGAAAGTCATTCTTAGGAATGGTAGAGTTCTATAGTAAATTTATAGTCAACTTTGCAAGCCGCACATTTCAGATGAGGAAACTACAAACAAAAACAAAATTATTTACAACTGGGACAAGGGGTGTGAGGATGAATGTGAAGACATTAAGAAAGCACTGGCTAACACATCCAGTCTGAAATCTTTTGTACCAGGAAAGAAAACAATAGTGGCAACTGACGCAAGCTCAAAAGGTTTAAGGGCAGTTCTTCTTCAGGAAGATAGTACAGGTGAACAAACCATAGCCTTTGCTTCCCGAGCACTTAGGCATGTAGAAGTCAGTTACTCTGTGCCTGAGAGGGAAGCATTGGTGGTATACTGGGCTCTTAATAAATTTAGAGACTTCATCTGGGGAACGACGTTTAAGGTGAAAACAGACCATAGACTACTTATGGAAGTTTTTACAAAGAAAGGCAATCTCAAGTAGGATCAAAAGGTGTGTGGTAAATCTCCTAGAGTTCAGTTTTGATGTTGAGTATGTTCCAGGGATTAGGAATTGTGCCGCCAATTGTCTTTCATGTTTAGTGAAAGAAACATATATAGAGCTTGACCATGAAATGAACTGTTGTGAGGTTGTAGATGTTCCCAAAGAAGATGTCTGCATAATAACCAACGGTGCCATTGAAGAGAATTGTTGGAAACCAGAATTACAAGCTGATCCCATTCTGATAAAAGTTAGACAATATCTAGGGAAGGGATGGAACTCAGAAGGGAAAATTAATGAACAGGTGCAACCATATTGGATGGTCAGAGAGGAATTGTCTGAGTTGGATGGATGTCTATTCAAGGGTACCAAATTAATACCGCCTAGCAATCTAAGGATGAGGTTGATTGAGCTGGCTCACAATGATCACGTTGGTATCACCAAGACTAAACAGAGGTTACATCTGGATTTTTGGTAGCCAGGGATTGATGGATCTGTAGAAAGAGAAGTCAGAGATTGTATATCGTGTTCAGCCAGTGATAAGGTGTTCAAGTTATACACTCCACCTATGTTGTGTCGTCAGTTAACTGAAGGGCCTTGGATGGATGTGGCCATAGATATAGTTGGGCCAGTGTCCGGAGAAAAGAGATGTCCATATATCTTAGTTTTAGTTCTCAAGATGGCCAGAAATTAAAATAGTTTCAGACATCAGTTCCAACACCGTGATCAAATTTCTGTTGGAAGTTTTCATGCATGAAGTTCTTCCCAACACGTTGTTGACTGACAATGGGACGCAATTTTGCTCAAGAGAAACAAAGGAGTTTCTAGAATGCAATGGAATAAAACACAAACTCTGTGCTCTTTATCATCCTGAAACAAATGGAGTAGTAAAGAGGTTTAACAAAACCATGAAGGAAAGCATCCAACTGGCTAAGGAAAATGGACTGAGTTGGAAAGAAGAAGTAATGTTTAGATTGGAAGATTATCGTCTCACTCCACATCAGACCACTGGCATGACACCCTTTGAATTACTAATGGGTAGGAGACCTAGCTCCGGATTAGTGCCTGGGTGGATGAAGTGGTGTAAGGTTGAGTAAAGATAGACACAACCCAAGCATGGAGGAGAAAAGAGCTTGAGTCTCAATATACACAAAAGAAACATTATGACAAGACACATAAGACCAAGGTAATTGACTTCAGGTTAGGTAAATGGGTTAAAGTGAGATCTTCTAAGGTCAGAAAGAGGGATCTAAATTCACAGAACCATTGAAGATAATTAAACTGTTTCACAATGCAGTAAAAACTCAGGATGGAAGAATATGGTAGGGTAGAGGTGTCACATGTGTGGGACCAGATAAGCATGATAGAAGGCTTGAAATCTCAGTACAGAGGAAGACAGAGAAATCAGAGATGAACATCAATTAGGGAATACCACAAAGAGTGAGAAGGTGGTGAAGTCAAACAACAACAAATCTAAAGTTTATCTCAGAGTGGGCGTGTTACAAGGCTCCCTACATATTTCAAAGATTATAAGGTCAACTGAGTTTCACATGCTTCTTGTAGTTTTGTTCAAGGGGCTAAAACACTTTAATACCTCTTTTAATTTCATGCAAGGATTGTACACTCTAGAAATATTCCAATGTTATTACATTCTCCTTTGAGAATTGTTCATTGTGCATATGCTTTTATCCATAGGTTAATTCTTTGTAAGTGTTGTAGACACAACTATGTTCCAATGTATTTCTTTTGTTATTACTGGTTCTTAATGTTATTTTACAATAAGCTTTAGGCCTCAAATTATCTGTTAGTGTATATATCTTGGTTATTGTATAAAGAGGGAGAAGTGTGACATCCTGTTCCACAGCCTCTGTGGATTGGCCAGTATCTATGGAATTATGGTGTCTCCAGAATTCCAAAGCAGCCTCTCTGAGGTGAGGGAGAAATGAAACGACAATTGAGACTGAAGCTGTGGCTGAGGTGTAAAGAATAAACTAAAGGATAAGCTTATGGAGTGCAGTGCTTCATTATTGAACATTAGATCTACATTTTACAAAGCCCTGGGAAGTCAGTGTTATAGTGCTGTAGAAGAAACGATTGTAGCGAACAGGCGCTCATCCTTATCATCCTGCCTTTTACTATGTGAGAACACCATTTTTCTCAGAAAAGTGGTATAAAATGAAAATATCACTGTTCCCCTAGCATGTCCACGCCACCTCCAACCTGGAAATGAATTTAAATTATTCAATGTTGTGTTTCGTATTAAAATGCTTTTAACTATTGAAACAACTAGTGCATTTTAGCCTGATCGGTGCTTAGGGTGATATTCAGCAAAGTATAATGTTCCCACATGCTGAAAAGATGACGGCTCAACAGAATAAACTGGGAAAAATTGTGAGATTCAAAACGGTGGAAAGGGTGGAAGGAGACGGGGTACATAGGTCTGTAACGGAGGCATAATTTGTCACGCACTGTTTGTCAGGCCCCAGTTGGGTGGCCTACAGCATCACAGTTGTGGTGGATGTGGTAATTTGCGTCTGGGGTCCATAATACTGTGGTTCTGCAAATTGGGTGACACTTGACTTTCAGGGTGGTGAGGGCGAGCACTACAAGGTGCCTCTGGGATGTAGTTTTTGGGTAAGAGACGACTTGGAACTCAAACACATAAGTATCCTCATCATCATAAGTTTATGTTGGATTCAAAGATCCTTAAAACCACATACATTGTACAGAAAGACACATCCTCATATAAAAAATAGAGAATGAAAGCAACAGCAATGTTAAAATAGCACGACACAGTATATATCCAAATGTAAATGATTCATCAATTGACTAAAAAGTCATTGCCATATAATGTGATATACAAGTAATATTGTTAGGATAAAAGGAGAATCGCATAAAGTGCAAATCTGTAGGCAAAACCAGATAATAACACCAACAATTACAGCTTAGGTATGGGAGTTTTATGGAATCATAATTATGGTGACTGCAAAGCAGCATAATTCATACATTTCCATTAAGATCACACAATGTCATGATTTTACCTCAGGACGAGGGCTCTATTGCGAATGATCCATGCAGAGAATAGGAACTTGGCGACACTGATATAGGTCTTCTTGTCAGTGCCTGTTCTCATTATTCTCAATGTATGTGCCATTCTCCTTGTGCCCAGCAAGCTGCACATAGGTTTAATCCATTTCCTGCGAGGGAAGACGTAGGCTTTGCAAGAGAAGAAGAAATGATGTCAAGTTTCCTCCTCTAAACTATGGGTAGGACATAAAGTGCTGGTGCAATAATCTTGTCCCCAACGTATATTAAACATGGTTATAGGTAGTGTTCCATATCTGAAACATATAAACAACTTGCTTGGCTAAAGGGCAAGTGATTCAAAAAGGCTCAAATGCTAGGACTGCGTAAATATCTTAAAAAACAAACAAACAAAATATCTATGCAGCTGCCCTGATTACATTTTTTTAGTTCCTCTTCCCAAGCAGCATAAGAAAAGAACAGGCACAATAAGCAAATGGCCACTCACACTGCTTTTCACACTGCCAAACTCAACACTATACATAAAGAATATGCTGCATTACATGGACAATATTCTGCCGATGCTATAGGGGTGTGCCTGGGGTTAACACACAAAAAAGAGGAGCACTAAATTCAAGTTAAGTGCAGGCTCACTAAGATGAAATGGAGCTGAGTTTGTGACCTGTATGTCAATCCCGATGCTTTGATTAAGCAGGTCTCTTAAGTTTTTCATGAAGTTATCAGTCACTGTTTTGTTCAGGCATTGGTGTTACTTGAGGTGAGGCGTACTCTAAATCTCCACCAGCAATTGTGGTTCTTGCTGCCCTACCTGTTTCTGCTTCGGGCCACATGAAGCTGCAGTAGAATGGGCCAAGGCCCTCTCGCCAGACGGTCCTGCCACTCGTGGCTGGGAGTCCTCAGTAAAGTGTAGAGACATGGTTTTCAAGGGCTGTTTCACCTTTACAACACTTTTTTTTTTTACCACACCCTACTTTGCCACCAATCCTTCACAACACATGAGACTTGGAAAAGCATGCCTTTACAGTGCATGCCGAGGAGAAGGTAAGTATCTAATAATAAGGTGAGGCATGGCTTTTAGTAGGGTTCTTGGGTGGGTAGAGGTAAACAGAGGAAAGAGTTTTCTAGGATTTGTGGTGGGAAGAGGTAAAGAGAGGTGAGGGATTTTTAGGGTTCAGGGATCGGTAGAAGTAAAGGAAGAAAGGGGGGTTCTTGGGGTTCAAGAGTGAGTAGAGGTCAAAAGTAATAAAAAAAAATGTGTAATTATGGAAAGGATAATCATTTTTTTTAAATGCATTTTAAATAGTATGCTTTCTAATGACTCTTGCTATAAAGGTAATTTGCATTGTGGAAAATTTGTTTGTATTGTAAAGGTGTACGAACTGTGATGTGCTCTGTGTGGTGAGCCGCAGACTCATGTTGGCTTATCTCAGATATGAAAGGAGCAGGAAGACCCTTGGGTCAAGCGTTGGACACTCTTGCAGACCTCTGATTCTTCTGGATTGCTCCTCTCTTTGGACTCGGTAGCTGGGCTTTTCTTCCTTAGGAAGATAGCTCTTGTGTGACAAGTCAATCCTCAGTAGGAAGGTATGTATGCTTGTGAGCTCCCAGGGCGTAGGCAGATCCAGAGTTGTCAAGTACAATGCGGAGACCTGAGGTAATGTCCCCCCATGTATGGGAGACTGACTAACAGCAATATCAGCCATGTATCCCAGCAGGTCTCTCAGTAATTTGTGGGATTCCCCTGTCCCTGGGCAGTTAAACAACTTGAACTGGAAACAAACTGGGAAAGTTTAAGTACTACTTTTATACACTTAACAGAAAGGGGGTGTGAATATACTGTCTAAAGTAGAGCGACTGATTTGACCTAGTTCTATTTAACATTTTATTTTCCAGCTGCAGTGCGGGCAATGTCTTTGAGTAAAGTGATTGCTCTCCCAGGAGATAGTCATGAGTTTCACTCCGACTAGGAACACTCACTACATGAGAACAATAAGTGCAAAGCTCTTCACTTGTCTGAATTCCAGGATGGACCAATCAAGGAAAAACAAAAGGGCAAGGTCCTCCACTGACAACTGAATCTGCTGACTCATCCCACTCCCTTTCCACACCTTCAGGAAGAACTAACCTAGAATCCCCCTCTAAAAAATTTACCATAGACATTCTAAAGACAGGCCTGCTTTCACTCTTCCACACTTCAGTGTCAAGAGCAAAATGGACCTGATTAGGTATGTAGATAATACAGCCTCCAACCAGACAGTAGAAGTGTATCACGACCTCCATCTTGTGCTATTGCAAACTAGGAGGAACCCAAAATGGATCCCACTAGCTTCAGCTTTCATACACTCACAAACAACCTGGAGTTCTGCTACCTTTCACTGTAGACACATAGGGGGTGATTCTGACATTGGCGGGCGGCGGAGGCCGCCCGCCAATGTTCCCCCTCCAAAATACCGCTCTGCGGTCGCAAGACCGCTGAGGGTATTTTGGGATTTGCCCTGGGTTGGCGGGCGGCCGCCAAAAGGCCGCCTGCCAGCCCAGGGCAAATCAACCTTCCCACTAGGACGCCGGCTCCGAATGGAGCCGGCGGAGTGGGAAGGTGCGACGGGTGCAGTTGCACCCGTCCCGTATTTCAGTGTCTGCTTTGCAGACACTGAAATACTTTGTGGGGCCCTCTTACGGGGGCCCCTGCAGTGCCCATGCCATTGGCATGGGCACTGCAGGGGCCCCCAGGGGCCCCGCGGCACCCCCTACCGCCATCCTGTTCCTGGCGGGAGACCCGCCAGGAACAGGATGGCGGTAGGGGGTGTCAGAATCCCCATGGCGGCGGAGCACGCTCCGCCGCCATGGAGGATTCTGTAGGGCAGCGGTAAACCGGCGGGAGACCGCCGGTTTACCCTTTCTGGCCGCGGCTGAACCGCCGCGGTCAGAATGCCCTTGGGAGCACCGCCAGCTTGTTGGCGGTGCTCCCGTGGTCGGTGACCCTGGCGGTCACCGGCCGCCAGGGTCAGAATGACCCCCATAATCACTTGACTTACATACATGGTTGTGAGTGCAGGGTCTGGCATAACATGTAAACAAGTTTTTACTCAAGCATGCCTGCTGGCATCACATACTCACTTTTCAATGGCAAAAGGCCTGACTGATACTAGGGATTCAAAAACGTATTCTACTACCAAAGCTGACAGTTAAGGTCCCACATGACATATACAGTAGTCTCAAGTCCACTAAAGAGTACGGTTTTGACACCTATCATGACCTCAGAGTCAGACCACGGATCTTCTAGTATGCGACTCACCTCAGTGCACATGAAGGACTCCTTGTGTCCTGGGGCCAAGAGAAAATCAGTAGACCAGTTTCACATGCAGTTGGGTTATTTGTGGAAGGGGAGCACAGTTGTTTACTAAGCAGGGGACATTTCTGTCCCAAATGTTTCTCAATTGGAACTGTAGTGGAGTGTCTAATGAAGTAAGGCTCAATATCTACCACCCAATCTATATTAATGATGAAGAAATACCCCTTGTGAGATTGTGGAAGTACAAGAGAAAATTAATCTTGTGCCTTAAAGTGTGAGTTCTCATCTGCAGAGCTAAATTTGATTGCATTCTTTTTTTAGTAATCCTTGTTCACTGGTTGCATCCCGAATAAGGACTTTCAAATTGTATTTGAATTGAAACATTGTTGATGTGTTTAATCCAGTAGGCCCTGACTGAATGTGGCTCTGAGTGTTCTAGTTGATCACACATATGTACAGTATCATTGTTACCATAGTCCTTAGTCCTACATTTCCCACATGTATGCAGATTTTATCTAAACGTTTCAGTCAAATATCTTATGAAAATTGCTCCTAGATCCTCTCTCACACTTGTGTCTTGCAGCACGGGATTATCGTCACCGATGGGGACGAGTATTTCATTGAGCCGCTAGGTCTTCCTCCCAATGACACCCATCTGAGTGAGGAGGGCAGCCCGCACATTGTGTACAAACGTTCATCTCTACAGCATCAGCAATGGGATGCAGCTTGTGGCTTAATAGGTAATGCTAGCTAGTGATCCTTTAATGGATTAAAAAAGGTGATCTGATGATGACTATTGGGCACTGACTTGTCAGTTGTATACCACAGTTTGGAGTTAAGTAATAATATTCTAAAAAATATGAATTGTGATTATCAACTGCCACTATGCCATGGAGATGTATATATTTCAGTTTACATGGATCTTGATTTAAGAACAGTAAATCCGCAGTTACCTATATTTACTTAACAGCTCCATGTAGGGATAATCAAAATTATGGATTCAGTATTTTGTCAGGACCATATTAAAGATTGTATAATGTAATACAGTGCTGTATCACATGTTTATCTTATGTGAGCTCAGCTAATCCACCCCTCAGGTAACCCATCCATATCCCTTTGTTCTATCAAAGTCAGCCATATTGAGCATTTCTGCAATAGACTTCTGAATGTATACTATTTTAGGCTTGAATTAATTTTGGCAAGATCATGCTTTGTTGGATTGTGGGAGCTGAGCAGCAAAATGCCATACTCCACTGAATCTCTTTCAGAACAAATATCACTATTAAGCGATAACTAGAATACCCATCCAATTAAGTTGTTTTTATCTTCAATCGTGCACTTTGCTCTTGCTCAAATTCAAGGGGTACAAGAGATGCTCTTGCTCAAATTCAAGAGGTTGGGGTTTGCACTGAAGCACATGACTAACTCTCTAGAAATGGATATAAATTTGGAAGTAGTTGATTTACTGTACACTGTAGCAGTGGGAATGTACTTCAGTGCAAACCCTAATCGACAGCTGGCCAGCATCTCTTGGCAATTGTTTCGTACTATACAAAAATAGAAGGCTCATTTGGCCTTCTTGTGATTCCAGTTATGATTCCATTTTATTATACTGTGCAGATTCCAGATCCCCTTACTGCCTCTCCAACCAAACCTAAGAAATAATAGAAACTGTCAGCCCTATTGTTGTTAGGTAACTGTGTTTTAAATATGATTAATAGCATGAACTGATCCCTTCAGGAAGATAGATCTAGAAGATTGGTCCCCGTACAGTAAAAGAGATGCTGCCAAATAAAGAGAAAGTAAAACTGGGAATATGGAGGAAGGACTTTCAGAAGAACTGAAGTAGTCTCCCGCTGGTTGTGATCAAGCTTTGTAAGTACATTGGGGATATCCAGAGAAGTGGTTCAAGATCAGCAACAAGACTTTAACAAATCACACCACATTTATCAAGGGGATTCAAAGCAACCTGTTTCTTATGTGCCAAGAAAGGTTATTGATGAGGAGAAAAAAACAAGTTACTTCTGGTAACTTGATAGCATATCAATATCATGACTACTGCCATTAGGATATGCAAGATTCATAATTGAGTGGTGATAAAAGGAGCCAAACGTTAAAGAGTTGTTTAAAATGCTCAGGCTCACCTTTGTTAGACATCCAAATCTTGACCTCAGTGATAATAAAATGGACCATACACAGTTTCTCTGTAGAGTAACCTAAGATACTAAGGGCCTGATTCTAACTTTGGAGGACGGTGTTAAACCGTCCCAAAAGTGGCGGATATACCACCTACCGTATTACGAGTTCCATAGGATATAATGGACTCGTAATACGGTAGGTGGTATATCCGCCACTTTTGGGACGGTTTAACACCGTCCTCCAAAGTTAGAATCAGGCCCTAAGTTTCCTCCTTACTGTGATCAGAATGTACACGAAACCCTTGGTCCAAGTGA
The DNA here is from genome assembly GCF_031143425.1 of Pleurodeles waltl. Classification (NCBI taxonomy): domain Eukaryota; kingdom Metazoa; phylum Chordata; class Amphibia; order Caudata; family Salamandridae; genus Pleurodeles; species Pleurodeles waltl. Next base: position 84,127,045 of record NC_090451.1, read on the forward strand.
GTCAGATAGGGACTTGATGCAGATATGTGATTAGCAAAAGTGAGAAACCTCGGTGACCCCACTTGCTGTTATTCCTCTTGCCACTGACAATTGTCCCAGCTTAAAAGGTACTGCTGTCCAGAGAGGAAAATTGCACCCATCTAAGTATCCTGGCCACAGCAACCAAAGTGACCATCATAATAACATTGATGCGGGTGTCAAAAGCTTTTAAAAGTTAAGATGGTTGCGAGAGCTCCCCCTTTCTTCATCGTCATTGGAAATATGACATCTGAACTTGCCCCAGGCCTCATGACCAGGTACTTCTATTTATTATATTTTGAGTTTGATCATGAATACTTGGTTATCATGACATCCCAGGTGACTAAGATGGTCACACTCGGGTTTCTCCATCATCCAATTCTCAAGAGTGCCTTTCCCCACTGTTACTGCCACATGAAGCTAAAGCAACTATAGCTCTAGCCATTGCTAGATAAGACTTCACAAGCACTTTTATATGTCGCTGCCTGCCTTCCTCATACTAGAGCATCAGCATTTACGAAATTCAGCAGTTATGATCACCTGCCATGTAAAGCAGTGAAAAAATCCCTTTCTGAGATATCTAGTTAATTTTTATTGGATGTGGTGTCTGTTGCTAGCAGTTCTGCTGAGTGGCATCCTGGGCTACTTACATCTTGATGGAAAAGCATTGTAAAAGCACATTGATATTTACTAGATGAAACAGTTCCCACCATCTAGCATCTTTACTTTATCTTGTCAATCTTCAATATACTACATGTGATGTGCTTTAGCCGATTATGGTTCCACCATTATTACCCAAGTCACAGCTGTGGTTGGTGATGATGTCCAGAGTTCACTTACTGTGAGTTTAAGGTTGGAATGGTGTTGGTTTGTTCCTCCATCCACCTGGTTAAGCCTGCAGAGAGAACATGGTAACCGCTGTATGCGAGGTCTCCCTTACTGGTCTCCAACAGAATTCCCCAGGACTCTGGCAAAAAATAAAATAAAAGAAGTCAAATGCAGTTCCCACCCAGTAATTTCCTGCAACTCAAAGGGTGGTTGGACCAAGGCAGAAGAATGGCAGGGCAGTGTTGGGCTTCATCATTCTCTAGGCTCAAGGGACCCAAAGAACCATGTAATGTTTAGGGGTGGTTGTGTACCCTAGAAAAGGTAATCCTTACAACATAGGAATTGTCACAACTCGCTGGTAGTACTGTTTAAGGCCCATCCTCTAGTCCCCTTCCCTGTACCCACAATTAGTTATTTTCTGTAAGTAACAAAGGTAAGCCAATTTCGAAAAGTTAGAAAGTTTAACAGTGGGGTTAGGCCTTGAAACACCACTCAGTGAAATCTGGAGGAAGAACATATGTACAATTTGTGTGGTTCTAAATTTGATAGACTATAAGACAGTAGTTTATTTTTTAAGCCAGGTCAGGGTGGCCAATTTCTAGAAATCTCATCGAAACACAGTGCCACCCCTTTCAGTGAGAGGAAAAGATGCTGTGGAGATGCTTACGGTGGTGAAAGCGGATGCACTGATCAATGAGGAGCTGGCCCTATTGGGAGAGTTATAAGGAGTTGCACTGCAGCCAGGGTGGCAGGCCCAGACTCCAAATTATTAGGCTAAAGTAGATAGCAAGTAGGGAGAAGAGACATGATGTGTGGCAGAGATCAACTGCACACCCAAAGAACAAAAAAGTGAAGGAGACTAAGCCGAAAAATCATTGGAGACTTACTTGGTTAGGCGTTCACCTCCTTGTAAAACATGTAAAAGCACTGAGTGTCGAGATTGCTTAGCGAGACCGTCACCGGCACAACAGTTGACTTTCCTCTAGTGAGTTCCACCATATTTCTTGAAGAACTATTTATTATCCTCTTGATAGATTTTCATTTGCAGCTCATAGGAGGGTCTAGAATACAACATCCAAGATCCCAGAGACTTAAACCTATCAAACTTGAGTGTAGCTGGATTTATGGCTGCCAGGGGCACCCAGTCTCAAACGTGAAGTAATTAAAATTTCCAAATCAGTTTAACTTGTTGACCTCATTTTGCAGATGAGAAACCCTGGAAAGGAAGGCACTGGTGGCTGAGAAACCCTAAGCCCCCTCCACTGAAACCAACCATCAATCAAACACAGAGAGGGCAGCTGCCTCTGAAGAGGTCCGTCAGCACGGAGCGCTACGTGGAGACCTTGGTGGTAGCTGACAAGCAGATGGTGGGCTACCATGGCCGCCGGGATATCGAGCAGTACATCCTTGCCATCATGAACATTGTAAGTTTTATAACCAAATCATGACCGTCCTGGTTCCTGCAAAGGTGACCTAACTCACTATAATTCGAGGGACGTCCTCACAATGTGATGCCTCCGAATACATGAATATGTATTATTGATATGTTGATTAAATCAGTATCATGTTAAAATACATGAATGTAAAATTCCTTTTGCACTGTTTCTCTTCCGCCAAGACCTGCACATAGGCCTTAATGTACAATGTCTTACTTATGCAGGCAGCTACGACTCTGCTATAAATGCATTCTGATTCAATAATTTATATTTATTAATTTCTTTTATCATCAATCAATCAGCATTTGCATAGCACAGCACTATCCCCCCCCCTAAGGGTGTCTGGGCGCTGAGGGTGTTGTGTGTTCGTTGAAAAGCCACGTCTGAGTCTCCTTCTGAAATCCCCCAAGGGAGGGTGCTGTTCGGAGGTGGAGGGGCAGTTTGTTCCAGGCTGCAAAGTAGGAGAAGGGGTAGTCTCCCCTGCGTCTGCAATGGATGCGGAGAGGGGGTGTGAGAGGGTGAGCGAGGCGGAGCGCAGGTGTCTTGCAGGGATGTGGCAGCTTAGTTGATAGTTGATATAGTGGGTCCCTTGGTTGTGTAGAGCTTTGTAGGCAAAGGTGAGGATCTTGAACTGGCATCTCGGCTGGATCGGGAGCCAGTGGAGGTTTCTGAGGTATGGGTTGAAGTTGGTACACTTGAGGAGGTCCAGGATGAGTCTGGCTGTTGTGTTCTGTATGGTCTGGAGTCTTTTGAGGAGCTCGGTGGAAACTCTGGCGTAGAGAGCATTGCTGTAGTCAAGGTGGCTGGTGACAAGGACGTGCATGACGGTCTTTCTAGTGTCAGTTGGGATCCATCTGAAGGTTCGACAGAGCCTGCTGAGGATGTAGAAGCAGGAGGAGGCGACTGAGTTTGTCGTTTCATGGTCAGTTGGCTGTCGAGGATGATGCTGAGGTTTTGTGTGTGGTCTGATGGAGAGGCTGTTGGTCCTGAATTCTACTGGCCACCAGCTACGGCCCCATGTGGAAGTGTTCTTCCCATAGATCAGGACTTCAGTTTTGTCGGAGTTTAGTTTGAGGCAGCTGTCTCTCATCCATATTGCCATGTCGGTCATGGCATTGCAGAAGTTGGTTTTGGCATTGTGGGGTCCTCAGTGAACAAGAGGATCAGTTGAGTATCGTCAGCGTAGGAGATTATGATGAGTCCATGGGATCTGGCGGTGTTTGTGAGGGGGGTCATATAGATGTTAAACAGGGTTGGTCTGAGGGATGATCCTTGGGGTACACCGCATGTAATGTTCTTGGGTACGGAGGTAAAGGGAGGTAGGCAGATGCTCTGAGTGCAGCCTGAGAGGAAGGAGGCAATCCGCTTGAGAGCATTTTGCTGAATACCAATGTTGTGGAGTCTGTTGAGGAGAGTGTGGTGGGAGATTGTATTGAACGCAGCAGAGAGATCTAGGAGGATTAGGGCTGCCGTTCCTTTTTGGTCGAGGAGGGCCCTGATGTCACCAGTGGCAGCGATCAGTGCGGTCTCCGTGCTGTGGTTGGGCTGGAATCCCGATTGTGAGGCGTGATGAAGGTGGGTTTGTTCCATTATTGGGTGAGCTGTTGGTTGTTGGCTTTCTCAAACACTTTGGCTGGGTAGGGGAGCAGGGAGATTGGTCTTGAATTTTTGTTATGTCGCTGGGGTCGGCGGAGGGTTTCTTTACGAGGGGTGCTTCCCTCTGTCTGGGAAGCTTGCTGTGGAGATGGAGGTGTTGAGAATGCTGGTTAGTTCTGTGCTGACCAGGTTGGTTCTAAGGTTGAAGAGCCAGTGGTGGCAGGCGTCGGTGGGTGCCCCGGAGTGGATGGACGACATGATGGCTGGTGCTTATTGTGCGGTTGATGTCCGCTGGTTGAGGGAGGTTGTCTAGGCAATTTTTAAAAATTGTACGGGAATGCCTGAACACTTACTTATTATGGCAACTTATGATGGCAATTTATTAAACCTATTTACTATGGCAGTTAAATGGTACCAACAGTCAGAAAAGAGTTAAAGACAGTCACTGTGGTTGTTACGATCACAGATTTGTTATTTGGATGGGGATTGGTTTTTAAGGAGAGGCAGAAAGTAGAATAATATTTCGAATAAACAAGGTAGGAAAAGGGCCTCCAGTGTTGAGGAGAAAGCAGAAAAAAAGATTTGAAAGTAGATATGGCACAGGCAGCCGGAGCATTGGCCAACAGGTTTTTGGACGGGGAACAAAGAGGACAAAATAAATATTTAGGCCCTTCCTTAATTTTTGCCAGTTGCAGGCCTTTGGCACCACCACTCATTTTTTGTCTGAAACTAATTTATCAGAATCTGTCTTGGACCTAGAAGAGAGAGAAAGGCACAAAAGGGAGAAAGAAGGAATAAGAGAAAAATAGAAAACAAAGTGGCAAATGGAGGAAGCAGGGATTGACGCCAAGCTGCAAGAGTGAGATAAAGAGACATGAAGTGCAGTGTGGTGGAGGAAGAAGGTGCAAGATGGAGTCAAGACTGGGAAGCCTGGGGCATCCAGCGGCACTGGTGATGGGCTTCTAAGAATAACTTTGGTGCCTGCACTTTAAAGTGGACACATGAAGCAGAAATAATTATATTATGGAAAAGAGAGACAGGGGCGAAGTGACGTGTTGACATAGGGGTAGAGGAAGTTTGTGAATCGAATAGAATGAAAGTTAAGATAAGTTGTAGCAATCGACCTGTGTACTAACAGGAATTTCCACTCAAAGCGAGTCACACTGTGGCCTACCTCATGAATTTTTATGTGGTTGGTCAAAAATTGCTACTTACTCTGATTGGATGCAATCACAGGCATAGTAGGCTGCCGGGGCTAGCAAACAACCATGTCTGTGATTGCATTTTAAAAAATGTTTTGATTTTTAAATACAGCCCATTTTTCTGTAAAGCATACGGGGCTTTGTTTAAAAAGAATGTGTACTTTTTCAAATGGCTTGTTTCAAAATTAACCTACTCCCAAACAAGCTTTCTTTTTAAACCTCAAAGGGGAAGGGTCCCATTAGGACCCCTGCCCTTTTCAGAAGTTTACCACTGCAACTCAGTAGTTAGTAAATCTTGAATGTTTTGAGACCAGATTTTGGTCAGAACACATAGATACATCTGAAGAATTATTTTTTGAAAGGAACACCTACAACAAGCTCATGCCAAATGCCAATTCCTTACAAAGTCGAAAGCCCATTTTAGGAGTTGGTAGCAATTAACCGGTGCCTAAAACAGGAGTTGCACATATGAACACCATTTTTACTGTCTCATAGTCCAAATTGCTCTTTGCAACCGTAAACGCATTTTGAACATCAAGCCTTGTGTTTTCAAACTCTCAATATTTTTCTGTCCTGCCACCCGTCCCAACAGGTAACTCTTCTTAACAGATGCCGTTACTTGTACTATTTATAAATCTTCCCTCTCTTCATACTGACTGTATCTGACTGCTCAACCTTTTTCAATTCTATGATTAACAAACTTTGATTGTCCTTCTCCTCATTCTCTCCCTCCCTCTCTGTCTCCTCTCATGTTGTTTCTTCTTCTTCTCATTCATTTCCCCTTCTGGGATTATGAACGTCTCACCTTTTTCCAATGGGACACACCATCTACTTTCCTTGCTTTACCCTCACTGATTCTAATCAACTTGTTTTTAATTATTCTCACCATCTTCTTTAGCATTACTCTTTCATCTGGGGCATTTCTCAGCTGCTTCCTCATTGTCACCATTTTTCCTATCCTGACGAAGCCTTCTCTTGTACCTTCTTCTCTGGCCAACTTTTGTCTTAACTCTCTTTCTACCATCCTCTTAGAACTACTGAATCATGTACTCTACAAAAGTTCTCTCTGCATCTCTACTTAAACTCGCCTGTGTTCTCCACTCAATGTGATCTGTTCACATTCTCACCAGAAACTGCCTTTCTTTTAACAACAGATTGCTTGTCTTCTGCCTGCAACTCAAAGGTTCTTCTTATGTTGTTCTTTTTTCCCTCACAGCCCCTATTTATAGTCTTTTTGTACTCCGCTTCACTCTGTTTAAACTTGGAATTTGGGGCTTCATGCTTTTTTCTCCTCCTTATCTGGCCATCCTGACTCTATCATGGGCTGATGCCACCTCATATTATATCCCTCTTTAATATGGTGTTCTTGAAGGCCCCTTCTATGCCCACTTATCTTCACAATCTGCCTTGCTGTCAACTGTTCCTAAAATGTCTTCCTTTGGCCTTCCCTGTCATTTATATGTGAAGCATTCCTAGAAGACTGCCTTCTTATCTTCCTGGGGGACATTCTTCTCTTTCTGACTTTTCATCTACTGTTCAATCTTTGATTATCCTGCACTTTCTACAAACCAGCCCTAATATAACTGCATTTCTGTTCTTCTCTGCACCATCACTGTGTACCTGCCTTATGCTACTTCACCTCCCTACATTATTGATGTATCTTCTAAGATCACGAGTAGCTTTTAGCATCTGGACGACATACCCATTTGTACCTTTTAATGCAAATGGAACACTTAGGCCCTCATTAGAGATTGGGGTCGGCGGAGGCCATGGAAAGGCTGGCGGATGGGGACTCCTAATCCCCAGGGTGGCGCTGCAAGCAGCGCTGCCATGGAGAATGTGAAACCACGGGGACCGCCAGACTGCCAGCTTGCGGAATCGTGGTGGTGTCGGTGGTCTGACTGTGGCGGCTCCGCCACGGTTATAATGTGGCAGTCCCACCATCGGCCTGTTGGCAGTTGGACCGCCTCCGAGTGTCTGGCGTTCATGCGACCACCAGACTCTTAATAATCACCTTATTCTTATTGTCTTCTTCTCTCTCCTAGACCACGGATCTGAACTCCTCCTATATCTCACTATCTTTTTCTAGTCGTTCTTCATCTCCTCTTTCTGTTTTCCCTTTAGCCTCCAAAAATGGCTTTGATCTCTCCATCTTTCCTGCTGTTCTCTGGCTCCCGTTCCATCTCCTTGATTGTTTCTTCTGCACCCAGTTAAATGTGGTCATGGTCTGGCTTCTATTTACATCCCCTCCCAGCCTTTACCTTTTGTTTGTATTTTGTTTACTCTGTACGAAGCAGTGGCAAAAAGACGTTCTCAATTTGATACAATGAAATGAATGCAGCATAATAGTCTTAAAGAGATCGAACAACGCCAGACTCTCTTGAATTCGGAAGTCCTGTCTAATTTGATCACCCCGTCAGTCCTGCAGAATGCTGCACTGCAGATTTATAACTTCTCATGATCATCTCCCTAACGATCGAGCACTCTATAACTTACAGAACTCTTTTTGTAACTATCATTCTCATGTTGTGCCCTCTTCCGCGTTCAGAATCCACAGCCATATCACATTGTTTGTTTAAGGTGAGAAATACCTCCCAAATCGAATCTAATCCTTGTGATCATGGTGATTTTACAGTAGCCACTTTTTTTGTGCCACAGGGCAGCCATCAATGACGTAAGCGTGGACACCATGAGTTGTCACAGAACTGAGTGTTGGGAATTCAATGCAGGATTCATTTCAGGTTGTTCTTCTCTTTATTAGAATCGTTGCGTTGATAGGCAGCGTACAGCACAGCTCCCAGATTTACGGCCTTCTGTAAAGTCTGCGCTGCGTGTCTCTGACTTCCCCTTCGTGCACTTCTTCCTCTTTCCTATGGTTCATCTCTTTGGGGATGCTGTATTGCTCTTGTCACTCTTGGGAAATCAGGAACAACATCGCAACAGAGGCAAATGCAGGCTTTATTGGAGGGTTCTGATATCAAAAGACGTGCACTGGAAAGCGTCCAAGCTTTAAGGGGCAGGGGATGTAGTGGGTCGCCAGGCCCCGTGGAAAGTTTCAATTAAATAATTGCATACATGTGGTTCATTTTAGAAGAGCACAAGCATTTTCAGTCACTTTTTTCCTATGCAATAATGAAGAACATATACAGCCCTATCTGCCGTCTATGAAGGCTGAGGGCAGGGTGGGAGGATGGGGTCAGGGGGATGCAGATATTCTCATTCTGAGATCAGAACGTAAGATTTGTATGAATGTTTCTGTTTCGTTTCTTGTACCACAACGTTATGCCCTATGAATTTCTAAATATGCTAGCCCAAATATCCTTGGAATGATCTCTCAGTCAAATATCATGTTCTGGTCGTTGTATCGCATTCTGAGGTTAGACTCCTAGAGTGGGGTCTTATGTTAGTGTCATGGGGTGATGTTGAAGCTTTCTGGATTTCTAGAGCTAAGCCATATTATCACGTCCGATATCTGGAATGATAAGACATTCTCCGGTGAGGATCATGAGCAATCAAACCTCAAATTCTATTGTGACATCACCCCAGGAACCCAGTGAAACACTATTACATCCCATTGGAACTTGATATCATAATATGACATCTCCCAACCAACCAAGTTGAAATGTGACACTTGGATCAAAACTTAGGGTCCGATTTAGATCTTGGCGGACGAGTTACACCGTTACACCAGTGACTGATATCCTATCCGCCAAAATATAAATCCCATAGGATATAATGGGATTTATATTTCGGTTGACTGGATATCCTTCACCATTGAGAAGGAGTAACTTGTCTATTAAGATTTAAAGCAGGGCCTTAGTCCCTAGATGGCTCTTACAGCTTTTGGTTTAAAGCCAAAGTAAATCCAAAATATATCAGTATGATAAAAAAATGTTTTACTTAACAGAAACTAGGAGCAATGAGAGTGCATAAACCATTCAATATAATCAGCATTAAAAAAAAAACAATAGAAAGGCAGACGGTAGGAAAAACGCACTGACGGACTTTCCCTGTAAATCAGAAGTGTGTTGCAATTCGTAGATATCTGTCTTATCTGTGACTTAGTGTTTGTTCATTGGGCCCAGTGCAGAAACTGTAGACAACTTTGATAAGGAGGGTTTCTTTTCAACTCGAGCCCCAAGATGCTCCCAATTCAATGTATTTCACTTGCTCAGTACATCGTTCTTACCTGGTAGGTGTTAGTCTGGCCAATGGCCCTTCCAGTAAATTTGGGACTTGAGTTTCTCCTTGGTCATCCATTGGGTGTTTTGCAGGGTTGGGTGTGTGAGAGAAGAGCGACTGCCCCAGAGAAGACGGCAGCAGATGCCTTTCCTAGCAACCCAAAGGTCTTTTCTTATCTTGCTGGCCATGTCTATATGGAGGGGGCATGCTTGGATCTAACTTCAAAGCACACATTCTTATTTTGGGGCTGTCAGTCATTGAAGGAGAGGGTCCCAAAAGGGGATAGAAGGGATTATTTGTTCACATCTAATGCACTCATACCAGTGACTCCAATTAACACTATTCCAATGTCATTTTTGTAACCATTGTGTTTGAGCAAAATAACTGGGACACTGCATAACAAAGGAATATGGTTTTTGTACCCATCATCGCACACTCGTAATCCAAGTTGGAAACTATACTGTTAATAAACATCAAAGAATAAAAAGGGTCATACACAAGTCAATGGTATAATGCGCTCCAGAGTATCCATTTACTCGTGAAGGAAAATGTTGTGCGCACATAACACAAGCACGTTTCCCTCAACACTCAGCCATTACACATAGCCATTACACTCAGCCATTACCTTTAATTATAGAAACAACCAGATTCAAGACATCTAACGTAAGTGCAGATATCAGGCCAATGCTTCCAAACCGTTCTGCATCCTGCAGTACCCACAGTAATCAGCTCACCATCACAAAGCTGGAGGGTAACACAACATTATAGCCCAACAAAAACAGGCCCAAATTAATCATAGCAGAACACCACAGGATTGCATGTTTCCAGTCAACGCACATGATCAAACATCAGTCTTGGGACAGAGGATAAGCCCTCTCACAAACTGACCTTCAATATGCAGGTGTGGTACCAGTACAAACATTCATAAATCCTATACAAGTCCTATACTCAGATGGCTGTTTGTGAAAATCTTCCAGAGAAGCAGAGAATCTTAAGCCTAACCCAGTCTCTTTAGGAAGATAAAAAAAGGCATGGGGTTGAGTTTAAGATTGTTTTTACATCAGTTCAAGTAAGACAAGACTACGGGGTCATTACAAGTGTGGCGGTCTATAGACTGCCAAACTAGTGGTGGCGGTCTGGACCACCGTCAATGCAGCCGCCTGACCGCCACATTAAAACCCTGGCAGTTGGACCACCAGCTCTGCCAGGATCTTGGATCCTGGCGGTCTGGAGGGGGCAGAGACCCTAACCCATCAGGGCAGCCCTGCAAGCAGCACTGCCCTGGGGATTATGACCTTGTTCTCCGCTGGCCTTTTCATGGCTGTGTTACTGCCATGAAAAGACTGGTGCAGAACAGGTGCAGGGGGCTACAGGGGGGCCCCTGCACTGCCCATGCACTTGGCATGGGCAGTGTAGTCGCCCCACAGCCCAGCTCCCTTGCAATGTTTACTGTCTGCTTTGCTGGTGCACCCTGCGAGCTACAGCATTGCCGCCGGCTCCATTACGAGCGAGTAACAATGCTTAAGCTTGTTTCCCGATAGGCTGGGGGGGGAAACTGAGGTTTCCACCTGCAAGCCTAGCAGGAAACTCTTAATGGAGCTTGCGGGGAGATACCCTATGTGGCAGCAACATCCCCGTCGGACGTTTGGCAGACAGTGAAAACTGTCTGCTGAACACGTAATGACCCTCTATGTGTCGTACCCAGAGGAACTGTTGGCAAGCCAGACCCCCCACCCCCCCCCCCCTCAAGTTAACCAGTGAATCTGACAAGAAACAAATGACCAAAGCTACTTATAAACGGTATAACTCTGAGTTCGCTAAACTGAAATCACCAGCCTACTGTATGGAACAATACAGAGTTTTTCCATTACTGACATAAGTAAGAAATTGTGCAGTATACACACCCACTCCAGAGGGATATGGGCAGTATGCGAGGAGAGCAAAGCACTGTAGGATTCTGACTCTATTTAAAGAGACAATCAATTAAATGAATTAAGCAACATATACCTCTGATGGACTAGAATCCCGGAGACACTCTGCTTGCACAGTTTTAACTTTGCAAGGATCTCGCCTAGAAATCTTCAGCTCCGTATCTTATTGCCACATATTTATGTAATCTGTACAGTACAAACCTATTACTGAGCAGGGAAGCGATGTAACACAATGGGAATTTGGACTGTTTAGTGCTCAAGAAGAGAGAGATGTTAGAGTAAAAGAGGTGGTGCAGCTACGCAAAAAAAAGATAAGCAGAAGAGAGGAAGAGTGCTAGGAAAGGCCCAGAGGGGAGGGTCTGGCAGAGTGGCGCGTGGCAGAAATGCAGATGGTCTAGGGATTGGACTGGGAGTGTGACCCCTTCATGAGTGCTCTGTCATCCGAGAGGCTACCTTGTGATAAGTTGTTGTTTGAATATATACGGAAGTGTATAATGGAAGGAAGCTGGTAGATCAGGACAGGAATGGCAAGATACTAGAATGCCTGGAATCTCTGCTTTGACTTCCTGATTTCCAGTCTAGGTGTGCTCCACTGGAGTTCCTGTTTGTTCCCAGTTAGGGTCGGTTACCAGAACATTATTACAAGTAAACTTTAATTGCCAGCTAGGGTGGGATACCGGGAAACTATTATTGTCAGTCTTAAATTACAAGGTTCAATGGATGTTATGAATTTTCTGCATGTTCTAGATTTTGGAAAACAGTATCTGGCCCTGCACCTTATTTGCAGTACATGCCCAGTGTCAACCATCAAGTAATGGTTCACAATGTTTGAATACTAAATCCATACTCGCGTGCACATGCTATGGCCCCATCCTTCTGGTAATAAACAAAACACTGCGGGCACCAACTACTGACCCATTTCAGCTATTTCATTGTACCTAAACTTTGTAGGAATTTAGATAACCGAACACTGTCTGGAATATATGGACCCTTAAACTACTCCTTGACCTCCATTCAGGATTTGGACTACAGAGAAAACTGGGATCTGCATAAGCAAATGTCAGGGAGAGGTACTCATGCACCCTAGTTTAGGCTTGCAATCTCTTTAATCTGTGACACTGTTGACCAAGACCTAACGCATGAATGGGTAAGAAGGTGCGGTTGAGATTCAAACACAATCCTAAGGAGGGCTCCTTGATTCCTTCAAAACTGTAGTCCATATATTAAAATTGTCCATTTGAACACCCCAGCAAATGTTATGTACAATACCCTATGCAATTCTTCTGTCACCCATGCTGCATAATATTGACTACCATAGTTGAGGAGACATGGTAGTACACATGAAGATCTCACTAATTCTTCATTCCTTACATCAACAAAAAAACTCTGATCACTGTGCGTAATCCATCGGCAATAAATGAACAAATAAAAGACCATGGAAATCAATCATTAATGTCTGAAAAATGTACATTTGGTAATAAATTGAAGAAAAATTATTATTTACACCTACCTGGCTTGTAAGATAATAGCTGCTTTCTTGACTAGCCATTTGCATTGTACCAACTCAAAAGTCATATGTTTAAAGTGGAGGTAAAGACTTCAGAGTATTAGGGCCCTTGGGCCAAGAATGTTATTAATTCCTACTTGGGTGCCCAACCAAACCGCCCATTCTTTAGGAAACACTAAGGGCCTGATTCTAACTTTGGAGGACGGTGTTAAACCGTCCCAAAATTGGCGGATATACCACCTACCGTATTACGAGTCCATTATATCCTATGGAACTCGTAATACGGTAGGTGGTATATCCGCCACTTTTGGGACGGTTTAACACCGTCCTCCAAAGTTAGAATCAGGCCCTAAAAAAGTTCAAACAAGCCAAAAGCACTAGTCCTAAACTGTGCAACTCAGCCACTGGGATGAGTCTCCAGCAAGGTCCACCCAGGATACATCTTGCGTGCGACCAGCCTGAGGCACAATATTCTTTTTATTGTAGGACTCATGGAACTTCTCGTAGCGGTTGGAGTTATCTGAAGTCTCTCACAAGCCAGACATTTAGCATGCTGATGCCCCTACAATCACCTTATATTTTGATAAGATGCGGTTTAAGGTGCAGTAAATACATCTTCCATTTCAAGGTGGTTTGATTTGTTAACACTGCCTTCCTAATGAATAAAAACATTAATTTGATCTCTGATCACCCCAAAATGTAGGTAATTAAAGTTTGTATAAATTGATTTGACTAGGACTACCCACTCAAGCGTAACCTGTTTCACCTGATAAGCAAACTCGCACCTTCTACACCCCAGGTAGTCACAGATAGCCCCTTAGTTCCTCCTCCCATTAGCAACACCTATGCATGTTATTTAAGGCGCACCCTTTACTTAATAAAACGTTCATACTATTTACGAACCTAAATTACATTGTAAGTATTACAAATAGCCCTGCATCAGCCAAAATACAACATGCTTGGCTCTGTCTAAAAGAACCGAAAGAAATATTAGGAACACTGGCATGTTCATGCTATTCAGTGGGACACGTTTGTTTTCACAAGTACGAAGTGTTTAGCAATCAGGTTTCAATGGGAATTGAGACACTTGAGTTTGTCATAGAACATGATGTCCTTCCCTAGTTTTCCTGGAACTTGGGGAGTGATGAATAACATCTTTCTAGTTTTTAATCCAAACAATGTACTTATTTTTTGGGTGGACAATCCCAAAATGCTGTTGTTTTCTTGTATTATTGACTTCATCAGACACATGGCAAGCCTAGAGCCTGGTTTTTGATTTACTTCACCACAATCTTTAAAGCGTCACCAAAGGAATAACCAGCGAACATATAATATAGTTTAATGCATTTAAGCAATACTCCATTCCTTTGACTTGTCTTCAACCTTTATAGTTACCGCATGAGACAGTCCAAGTCACTTACTCCAAATCATTATTCCTTATGGCTACTCAGATAGTTACCGCTGGGTTGAAACGTTAACACATACAAATAGGCAAGGGATAGATTATTTCTGACAAGGCTAACTGATTGTCCTGGTTGTGCTCCTGTTGTTAAATTAATCCTTCTCGTAAATAAACATTTTTTTTACATGTATGATTGTCATCAGTGAGCACTACACGTTCAATACGTAATTTGAAATGTATAATTAAGTGATTTATCATGTCTTCAAGCATGCCCCCCGCCCCGCTGTGAGTGCATCTGGGTTAATGTCATTGCTTGCATTTCATGAATAGATTCTCTGCTTCTGATTATGTTAAAACAACTCTATTTGCAAGCAAAAATATTGATCACCAACACCATATTTTGGACAGATAATTGTCATCTAAAGTCTAAAGTTTAGCTGCTTTGTGAAACCTTCACGAACTACTGATTTGCATAGGTAGATTGAGCAGCCGCTTTTTGAAACATTCTCCATGAATACTCATGAATGTTTACATACACGAGTCCGCTCTGTCCAAGGTGTTCAGCATTATGGGGCCTCGCCGTTTCCCCTGCACAGTTTTACCTCTTGATACCAAGGTGCACAAACTAAAACAAGGGATAACATCTGGTATCGGCTTTGCCAAGGGTAAACCTTCATGTTTTCCCTCAGTTCAGCCTACTGACCCCAATCAGACTCCTCGGGGTAGAATCGCAAATTGGAGCAAAATTACCACTTGAACTTAAATGGAATGGGGCACAAACGGTGTCTGTGCTGAGCACGGACTTAAAGGTGAGTATTTATTTTGGGAAACCTTCATTAAGATCTTTTCTATGCTCTGGTGTACTTTTGAGGGTTCAGCAACCTCCTAGGTTCTCTTCACAGGATCAGATAAAGAAACCTTATAGCACAGCCTCATGCACTGAACCACTCTCTTTTCGTCAATATATTGAATTATAGATGGGTGAGAGTGAGTAATGGGGTTGTTTTCACCAAGAGGTTCTGAGTGATATCAAATAGAAGAGAGTGAAGCTTAAGTTGTCTATGTCACTCAGAACCCCGAGGTGAAGCACATCCATGTTATTTATTCTTATATATCTTTTATTGTATGCTCTGCATGGCCCACCCACATCATTTGCCCATTCTTGCAACTGCTGTGCAAGGGCAGAGGAGTACTTGAGGAGCTGAGATGGCATGGGCACTACTTTATTTTACTAAAAAGCCCACCATCACCACCTATTGTGTTTACCATCTGTTCCTCGCCCTCGGAGCAGAAGGCTAGTACCACACTGACTGGCTGCCAGACAGCCTTGTCTGGGAAGCCGATAGAATTCCTTTATGATGTACCAACCGTGGTAGACACATTTTTCAACGGTTACTACATTATTGCAGTAAATACCAGATTTAGAATCTAGACTTTATGAGAGAGGTTTCCAGTTGAAGCCATGCATAATATTAATAGTAAATAATACTTTACTTTTGTGTACTGTTTGTACTGCTTATTTTTAAATATAATATGAGGTTGTCCATGCTAGGTTTAAGTAGGCTAAATATGTGCCAATTGATTTTTTATGTAAATTTGTCTTGTGTGGAGAATTATAAAATACAGTGTGAATCTAGCCTTCCTAGATCTAAGGTCGAAATCCCTAGTATACTACTTATATCCCACAGTTTAGCTCCTTAGCTAAAAGGTGCTACCTGTGACAAAATAATTGGTACTTAAGGGGTGATTTAGAGATTCGCCGACAATTGAAAATCCGGTCCACCAAACTGTTGGTACCCCGCTATTTAGGCTCCAGAATACCATGTGCGCACATTAATGTAGTTCAAGTTGGGTCTGACAACAGAAAGGGACCTTCGACGGCCTAATGGAATAAGGGCTGTCAGAAGAATGGCACAATACTGCCTGCCATTTATGGCAGATAGTGTGTTTTTTCATTGGGGACAGAACAAATCTAAGTACTCCATGGGTGTGGAGCTCATCAGTTTTTCTGTTATGTCAGTAACAAACCGTGATTTTGGTAATTTGTGTTTGAAAAACAGAAAGTTTGTAATATTTTGGTAGACGGACGTAAAAACAAGCGGCAGCCATCGAGAAAATATTTGGTACCCTGAGAGGAAGCACCATAACGGTGGTTCCTGCCAAGATATAGAGATCATCACTGGGCAAGCATGGATTTCTAAATCTGGTGGACAATTGTCCATCAGGCCGGCGACAGAATGTCCTCCTCCATCCTGACGGACACTGTACCATCCCCCAAACTCTATATCTGGTTCTTAGTTCATTGACTTCAAAGGTTAGTTAACTTAACGAGCAATCTTGCTACAAAGGACAGGCTGGAGGGGGCTCTCTAATTATGTGCCTAGTAGAACTGATTTAGGATTAATTTTTAAGACTGATCTTTTTTTGTTTCCTGGAGGTCAGGTTGCCAAACTTTTCCAGGACTCGAGTCTCGGGAATATTGTCAACATCTTAGTAACCCGTCTGATTCTGCTGACAGAAGATCAGGTAAGAAAGTATCCAAAATGAGCAAGAAACTGCTGGGATTTGATTGCTATAGTATGATAAACCACTGCATGTCTCCTGGTCTACTGAGCACCGATGTTAAGAATATCTCTGCATCTTTTACTTATTGACATCATATGTCTGATGCATAACTAGCTTCTGACTCATGTCTGTCAATGTTCAGTCCTGTGTCTCCTCACAATTCTTGTGGCCAAGTGACCAGAATAGATTAGTTTGGCTCCCCCGCCGAACCTGCTCCACCAACTTTAAACAATTAGATGGCCAAAGATTCATGGTCTGAGCAACCAAGCTGTGAAATACTTTTCCATTTAGGTTTGGCATGGCAACAATACAAATAATAACATGTGAAATCTGCTATTACCAATGTTTAAAGGCATTCGATAAAGCATAAAAAAGTCTCTTGTGTGCATAATCGTTTTCTGTTGTTTTTATCCACGCCTGTTATTCACTGCTGTTAGGAAGAATTTCCTCATAAACTTATTTAACCTTTATACCTTATTATTATAATCAGACATCATGAACGCTTATCTTAATTGACCTACACATAAAAATATTACACTAAAGGTAAAACTATGATTCTGCGTGAATGGCAGATCATTTCAATGGGTATGGTGTTCCTATAAGTCAAAGCCAATACCAAAAACTCTTCATGACAAAACTGATAAATTTCTAGTAACATCTGTGCGTCCAAAAAAGCTCCCGGGAGGACCTAAGGATAGGCATGTTGTATTATTCCCCAATTGTAGAATTTAGTAAAACGTATTAACTGTTATTTCATCTGTTCAGAGATTTGGGTTTAGTGGGATAGATCACGCAGCACTCTGCTTGTCACCCATGTGTGGCAGCCTGAAGAGTACTAAACAGTCGTGGCTCGGTGCGCTCTAAAGGGGCGGGGTGGCGTGCGGAGGGAGTAACAAAACATTTAATAAATAAAACAAAATCGTACCTGTTCCACTGCCGTGCCACGCCGCTCCTCTTTCCTGGTCACCACAGGCACAAGCTCTCAGCCTCCCCTGCCACCAATCCTGACGCTGCTCAGAGCAGCATTAGGATTGGCTGGAGTGCCCAGCGAGGGTGCTCCCAGGCAGACTGGTAGCCTGTGCCTGCTCCTTCCAGCCAAGCAACACAGTGCCGGGCTGGAGAGAGCACAGTGCGCATGTGTGCTTGGCCAGCCCGAGACGACTGGCCAAACATACATGTGCACTGAGGGGAGTGCACAGTGCACTCCCACCAGTGCTCGTCATCCCCAATGCCCTGCCACTTTAACAATGAAAGGATAATAAACTTAGTTTATTATCCTTTCATTGTTAAAGGATCTGCAGCAGTTGCTGCTGGCAGGGGGCGGGGTGGGGTGACACTCCTTCGTCATAGCAGAGGAGCCACTGCTGCTACTAAATGGGACGTTATACTGGAAAAATAAAAAAAATAAAATCAGAGCATGAAGCCCGAAATCCCTTGAACCCGGAGGCTGTTCTGCAGGTTTGCGTGATGGATGATGTATAAGGGCTTAGATCAGGTGATAGAAGGCGCAACTCTCCAACATGGGTAGGATTACCAAGTAGATAAGATCATCAGTTACAGCTTCATTGGGCAGTTGGGTTCTTTTGTTGAAGAGTTTGCTTTAGGAGTTGGCAGTATTTCTAGGTTTCTCTTGATAGCACAGTTACCTGAAAGATGTTTAGTTACCAATTTTTTTAGATCTACATAGAAAGGGCTTTGGCTCTATCCAGAGGAGTTTTACTCCCTTGTCTCATGCTATTGGCTGTTTGTTGTATCATTCCTCCCTCTAAGGAGTACTTTCAGTGAAATGCATGAGGGACTTTTTACATCTCGTCTGTATACTCTGTCATCACACTGTCACATTTTAGACCTGATTTATATATTGGTGACAGAGTATACATAGCACCAAGATAATGGTCCGCCCACCAAATTTAAAAGCGGGTGGACCTTAGGTTTAATCACAGTGGAGACTATTCCATCTCCACTTTGATTAAACCCCTCTGTCAGCTGTTGCAGTGTGCAGTGGGGATTGACTACCTGTGGCAAGTTGGGTGCAGGGCCTGGGTGCAACATTGTTACTAGATAGATAATTTTTTTCTTTATTTGGTTAAAACACATAACCATGACAGATTAAAAACATATGAAATCACAAAAAACAAGCAAGTGAAACATAGGCCCTTTTAAAACCACAAATACTTTACATAACTAATTATATGACTCGGTGATGCCAGGACCACAAGTTACTTGAGGTCCGAAAACAGACAAGATTCACCCACCCTCCGTGGGTCTGGGAACTTGACGATACAGTTAAAAAAACTGGCCCATGTGTACACAGGTGCGAAGCTCCTCCAATACTAATGATACTACGTTCAACACACAAAAACTTTGTGCAATAGCCAATATCTTTAGATCTGAACTGGATGCAAATCCTTGGGTAGCATTTTTTTTTATACATATTTATATTCACTGAACCAACCAAAAGTTACAGGGATGTTATAGTTAGGAAATAGTTTTTTTTTTAAACATACAAATTCACTTTAAAAAATCAAAGGTTAAAGGGATGTTATTTTTAGGATCCCATTTTAAATGTATGACACCATAGAAATTCACCAGTTAGTTAGTTATCTCAAGTAACTATAACTTGCGCCCTACGGTAACTATAACTTGCGCCCTGGCCATGCAGTTTTATTGTCAAAAAAAGTTACTGAAAATATTACATTGATATTATCGATGATGTTATCAGAGATGTCATGAGTGGCGTAATTTGTGGGGTAATCAGCAGTGCATTGGCGACAGCGCAAGTTAGTTACCATAGGGCATATATAGAGGTATAGTTGCTTGAGATAACTCAAACTATAACTGGTGAATTTCTATGGATGTGCACATTTAAAATGTGAGCCTAACTATAACGTCTCTGTAACCTTTGGTTTTTTAAGTGAATTTTCTGTGTTTTTTTCTAATAAGTTGATTCCTAACTATAACGTCCCTGTAACTTTTAGTTCTTAAGTGAATTTCTATGTTTTTTAAAATTTGATTTCCTAATTATAATGTCCTTATAACCTTTGTTTTTTTCCAGTGAATTTCTATGGTTTTTCTAATGGCCGTGCGTGGTGGCGGTTGGCCGCAGGGCCTGACCTGCGTGAGAGTTTCAGTGGGTCTATGAGTGGGTGTGAGAGTGACAGTGGGCCTGTGAGTAGGTGCATGAGTGTCTGTCTGGGTGTGAGAGTGGGTGCATTAGTGTCTTAGTGGGTGCAACAGTGTCTGTGTGGGTCTGTGAGGGGTGCTTGAGGGTTTCAGTGGGTCTGTGATTGGGTGTTAGATTCTGAGTGGGTCTGTGTGTGGGTGCGTGAGGGTGTGAGTTGAGCAGGTGGCCCCCCGAACAGATAATATTTTTAGCCCGGGGGAGGTGGCAGTCCCCGGGGCTGCGGGGGCTGTGCGGCTAATGCTTTGAGATGGAGCTCCTTAAAGATTTTTGAAATCGTATGATAATGAAATGTATGAAGAATGTTAATTTATACTGATAGATATGAGTAGTATACATAGAATGTAAACACTGGTAGACTTGTCAATCCCACGTCCTCAGACTATGATGAAAGCCATATTTTGTTTACTATTAGCTTCAGGGATTGAGCCTGAATGTGTGATAACTGTCTTTTTTTTTTTTTTTTTTTTTTAGCCCACTTTGGAGATTAACCACCATGCTGGAAAGTCTCTGGACAGCTTCTGCAAGTGGCAGAAATCCATTGTTAATCGGAATGGGAATGGAAACGCCATCCCGGAGAATGGGATTGCCAACCACGACACAGCAGTACTAATTACCAGGTAGGGTTTATCAGGCACCACATACTAGATGAATGTACAAGTAGATAGACAGCCTGTTCTAAGTATATGTGGAAAATAGCTTGCACACACCCTGGTGCATGCTGGTGTTAGTTCTACACTTTTTAGCACATCTCCCTAGTATGGCTTCAGGGCCATTGTTTTGGCAGATCTCCCTGTCCCACCTTAACCGACTAGCAGGTACTTGGAAGCTGCTGAGAGTAGCAGGTAGCAACATTTAATCCTAACACCTCAGATGATCTTAATGGGTGCTGGTGGGCATGGAAAACAGAAAGATGTGACTCATCCCAGTCTGCCACCTCAGAGGGAGGAAAAAGCCTGGGTTGTGAAGGATCATCCCTGAACCTTCAATAGCTTGGCACGGTGAGGAGCATGGCAAGCCTCTCTTACATCACAACTGAGTGCCAGAAGCAGGGACAGGACTCAAGTGCTACCAATCGCGACTCTACCTGTCTCCTGGGCCTTCTAATGCCAGAGCCCAAACATATTTGGTAGGCATGGATGAGGAGTGAGACTGATTAGACAAATGCACAGCTACACCATATGCTTGAGACTATAGATTGTGAAGCTGCAATGAACATTTGAGGCTATACCTGAGAAAGTGTCACCGGACCTGCACAATGGGATGGTGCTCTGTCCATGGTAATCCTGTAATGTGCCCAAAAACGCAATGCAAGTGCATTTGATGCTCTCCACATGGATATCGGGTGGCACTAGGCAAGCAACGGTACTTGAGCACTTGTGGCTCTACCTGGCTTCTGAAGGTTGTGCATAGATATGTAATGGGTGTTTCTTGGTGTATGATGCCTAGCTTTGCCTAGGCAAGAGAGACTGGTCCGTGGCATCCAAAACTTTAGCTAGGCATGTAAGGTTGTTTCTAGGTATTTGAAGACGTGTTTAGCAATTCCCATGTGAAAGGCGCTTATAAGGTTGTGTCTGACTAATGTGAGTATTTGAGGTTGTATCTGAGTTTAATGATGCTGTAGGGTGCATGATACTAGACCAGCACATTTGAGGCTACATCTGAGCATACAATGCTATACACCTAGCAAAGGATGGTCATTACCAAGGTGTAGTTTGGTTGTACCTCGATATACAGTGTGTGTACACTGACATACATTGTTTCTGGATGGTCACATGATTGCTGTGCCCGCACATGTGATGCAATGTCTGGGTATTTTGATATATGTCTGAGCACATGATGGTTGTCCCTACGGATTTCATGGCATCTGTATTAGAAGGGTAATCAGGGATATAGGGTTGTGCCATGACCCATGCTAGTTGTCCCTGAGCATATAGGGGCCTTGTCTGTTCATCAGAATCTAATTTGCAATCTATAGTTAAGCCTGGGCCCTTGAAGTGTGCCAGTGACTCTATTAGATCTGGTAATTTAGAATGTGTCTGAACATTTATGGATAGACCCAGATTTTACAATGTGTGTTGCATTTGAGGATGTTTTGAAGCTGTGCCTGGGCATTTAAATCTTCACCCAGCAATGGAATTTTGTCAAATATTTAAGCCTTCCAGGACATTTACTTGCTGAGCCTGGGCATCTAAAACTGCTCCTGGGCATGTGATGGCACTGCTTGCATTTGGCCAGTTGTCGTTTAATATGAGCATATTATAAGTGGCTATTCAGTGAATGCACCTCTGACAAGTGTGCAGCCATGACATGCTAAGTCAGTAGTCTCATCAATAAATGGATAGCATTTATAATAGTTGTATCTGCATACCTGTTCCCACTTTTTGAGATTTCGAACTTATTTAAATTTTCAATAATGATAATTATACGAATGGGTCACATGAGTTCAGTTTCTGTGAAATCATCTGGGTCAAAGGTCAGGTGATGTCGCTTCTTCCTGTTTCATTTTGGTAAACAAACATCCAGACATTATACACCATCAAACATCTGAACACTTGACAGTAGGAGCAGCCAGTCTGATCTGAAAGTACCTAATGTGTTGTAAAAACCTTACAAACATCATCCTGATATAGGAGCCAAGCTAATACTATTCTCACTTTCCACAGTCCTGGTAATTAAAAATAGTTGTAGAAATGTCCGTCCTATTCACATCATTCCTAGGTTTGCCTAGGTTAATAAAAGGTGTTGCAGCCTTTTTTCAAGGAATCTGTCTTATTATGATAATTCTGACGTCTTGGAAGTGCTACATCGAATCGAAGGCAAAGATACAGACTAAACAGTTACTGAAGTTTAGAGCATCTTCTCCCGAAGACGGATTCACTTTGGTCCTAAGGTGAATAAAATTATTGTTACAGCCATTTCACATGAGCACTCTTAAGAAATCACCAGCAAAACCTGCTGCTAAAAGATTAATCAGACTTGTCCATCCTGAAGGACAAATCAGGCAGACCTGAATCAATCTGCTGAACAACCTGTCATTAACAACTTAACCAGACACATCTTGTACTAAGGGCTTAACAAACAACGTTGGGTATTAAGGATTCTCCATAGCACATCAGCTGGTAAGTACTTCTGATGGTAGGTCGAGCTTTACAGCCAAACACCAAAAAGCCAAAAAGGACTTACCAGCACAGATCAACCAGTAAGGACAAAGCCAATGCTTCGGAGCTAACTGAGTGCCTCATAGTGACTGATCAGAACTGATTCATGGCTGAAAAGTTTGCAAAGTGGACCACCTTGGAATGTCTAGTTGGGATCACCTCACTCCTAGTAATGTATCAGTGCAGATGGCCGAACAATATTGTCTCACCACAACAAATCTACTTAAAGACTTACCTGGGTAAGTCCTGTGGAATGCGAAGAACTCAACAGGACAGATTCCCTGGAATGGCAGGGTCTTGGAAGAACTGATGCACTGCTAAAGGCTCACAAAGAAATAGGCATTGTTGAGGATGGTTCATGAATGATCTATCTACTACTAAAGCTCTCCCAAGACAGATTTCCTTCTAGGGATTCATTGGTTGGATCCCCTGCTGAGGACCTACTAAAGCAGATGCAATACTAAGGGCGAAATTAATTTGCTGATCTTCGATAAATGCTACGTTTTTCTACAATATATTGCCCCAGCTTCGAAGACATTAACATATTTGACCCATTACCAAGAGCATCAACAAAGGCAGTGGAATCATTCAGCTTGCTGATCGTGACATTCTAAATCCAAGACTTGTGCGTGCCACAGGAGCTCCTGTCTAATCTAGCTGTGACTGGATGCATTTCGCTGCATTAGAAACATTGATATCAAAGTTTTACACCAACCATCTTTACTGAATTCAGCCACATTAATTGTGGTGTATTTATACGGTGTATGCTCATTGTATGTAGCTATGGAAGGAGCTGTATCAAGTGCCAAAGTGGCCATATTCTATTAAATGTGCGCTTGGGAGAACTAGGTTTTAGTCCCAAATTCCACACTTGTCCACACTACTGATATCACAAAATAAGCAGACTAAATACAATTGTAGCTACCACCTGTTAGTAAGTGGACGCAAACCTGAAGGGGCCAAGGCGAAGGTGCTAGCTGTGGGCAGAAAAGGAAAATTATTGACAACTGTCTGGCTCCAAACCCCTTAGCTCAGTCTCAACACCAGTAAATGTAGTAGGTGTTGACGAGACATCCCTGTCCTGAGAGTTTTCTTTGTTTCAAAGACCTAGGTGCCTCGTAAACCTAATCAAACTCGTGAGGTGATAAACTGTTTCAGAACATTCACCCCAACATACTAATGGTATATTGTACACTTTATAGACGTTAAACAATAACTACAACAATAACCAGTTATTGCATCAAAGATAAGCTTATTTCACTAATATTCCTATGGTCAAGCCATACTAATCTCACTAAAACAGAACAACATTCACATCAACAGTAAACACCTTTGGGTTTGCTCACTGTAATAGGCAGTAGTTCCGCAATCCAAATTACTTGTCACATACATTGAAGAGGATTCAAAATGCAGCATCCTTACTGGTCATAACTATAATGACATTTAAATATAGATCACCAATCAAAATACCTATTATGTCTAGGTACTAACTATTGTATATAGAAGTGTTTCACCAAAAAGGAACCAAATGTTTCCCATACAGTTTTACTAAGCATGTTCTACAAGGGAATCTCCGCTCATCTATGTAAAATTGACTCGCCTATTAGCATCTTGTAACCAAATAGTAGGAGACAGAACTTCCTCAGTGGTGGCTCCAAAATGCAGTGTTCCTCATCTATGCACATCCATAAAGTGGAACAACACGAGTCACCATCTTCTGAAACTGCATCATTTTTTATAAACTGCTCGAGTCTGCTAATGTTACATAACAAGGTTGGCCTTTAGAAAGTGCAAAGATTACAGTCCTTTGCATGCAGGGTGGGATGCATTCCATGCAACGCAGGTAATAAGAGATTATTGTCCTGTAGTGCTGTTCCCTGCAGTTCGGCGTTTGTGGATTATGGGCTCATATGATAGGCAGAACGCACTACCCTGGTGTGTGCCCCAGCGCACCATTTAACTGGGTGACCAGATGCAGGCCGAATCATTGATCCCAGTCAGTCGGTGCAACGAATTAGTGCATGACCTTTGGGGCAGTGCATTGGGGCAGTTGATTGAAGGAGCTTTTCACTGTGCAGGCAGCAACCCAGCCTGCTTTTGAAAGAGGAGAGCACTGTGTAGGCTGTAACTGCACTTGTCTGTAAGGGGATCCATAGGAACACAATTTCTCTCTTTACAAGGGGCATCCTCATGGGCCACACTGAGGGTGCATTGTCTCAATGAAGGGCATGGTCACAGCCTCTCCTGATAGCCTCTTCGCCTCTGAGGAGGTGTAAGAAACACTGGGGGGCACAAAGGAAACTGTTTTCTCATTTGGGTAGGTACACACTCCCATGCAAATTAGCAAACACCCCGATGACATAGCGCCTGTGTACATGTAGCGCCAGAACAATCTGTATTTTAGAAGGGGTTGCGCAACCATTTGCGGACTCTTCAGTAATACCAGAGTCTAGGGGTGCACACACCCTTTGCACCTCTGGGGTACTTTTGATAATATGACTCAGACGTGCAGGGTTAATGGTATGCAGATCATGGCCCCTTAAAGTTTCAGAGGCTGATCTTGCTGTATTGGGGTTCAATAATGAGATCCTATCAGACGCTATCAGTTGGCGTTTAGCTCACTAAGCCATCTTTGTGGAGTCACTGAAGAATTGTAGTTGCGAGCCAAGCCTTTGAAACAAGTCCTCACCTCAAAGGCCCTACATTGATTTTTCTGGGTTTATTTATATAGTGGTAGTAACGCGTGGATGGTGTCCCTATGCTGAACATTGCGCTTGGCTACACACCCTGTGGCTTGGCAGAGTCCTTTCTATTGTATGTTCAGCAGGACCGAAGCGGCCAAGGGATCGTCCCTCGGGTGCTTCATTAGTGCTTTAACCTCCTTGCACATTCCTGCGGTGATTGCTGCCTGCGAGCATCTCGGCACATGGTGCCTTCTTTCTTTCAATCACTTATTGCAGTGAGGGTGACATCCAGGCTGAGTGTTTATTTTCACTCACAACAAGGATTGGGACTTCAACTAATCCGTTTCTTATTTTTGTTTAGCTGCCAACTGGGCCCATGTAATGAAAGTGAGCTCTGCCAGCCTTATGTTTTTAGCCAACAGCTGTAAGCCTGCTGGGACTTCTCTGCACATACTTATAATGAGAGATGTGAAAATGCGTGTCCTGTATCAGTTGATGAAAAGCCTGGAGTGACTGAAGGTCGTCCCCTTGACATGGAAGAAGTTGACAGCTACTTTTTTAATGTCCCTCCATGTAAAAAAAATATATATATATATATATTATGATAGCAAATTTACTTAATTTGACCAAGTGTTTACAGGGGCTTAATCCTGGAATTCATTTTACAGTGCAGAACTGAATTGTGGTGTTTGCATTCATCACTGCATTGGCTGGATGTGTGTACTGGGTGCTA
Organism: Pleurodeles waltl; assembly: GCF_031143425.1. Taxonomy (NCBI): domain Eukaryota; kingdom Metazoa; phylum Chordata; class Amphibia; order Caudata; family Salamandridae; genus Pleurodeles; species Pleurodeles waltl. The sequence goes on from NC_090451.1 coordinate 84,153,471, forward strand.
CAAACTTGACTGGGAAGGGCAAGGAAAAGAGGGGGGCTGGTGGTGACGACACTGGATTGGCGCCTCCTCCCCCTTCACCTTGTCTTGGTGGATCGAGGAGGAACCCCACTATTTTTAACACATACACTCTGTAGCTGGATATTCCTCTTCCCAAACTGGGGCCCACACACTGACAGTACAGGATGGGAGGGACCACGGGAATCACGGACCAACCTGCAGAAATGGTCAGGCTATTCCTCATTTGTCTCCACGAAGTTTCTACATCTCAAGTTGGGCCCTTATGACCCTGTTATGACTCACCTGTAGTTAACCTACAGGTGGCGCCTTTAAGCTTACTGTAGGATGGATGCCCATCGGTAAGCCAGTCAGGCCCTCAAACACCACTCAGGCTGGGTGATGAAGAGGGAAAAAGGACACGAGGGCACGATGGGGAGACGACATAAATGTAAATTATAAACAGAATACCGATCTTTCATTCTAGTAAAGTCAAATCAGTGAAGATCCACCTGAAGAAAAAAGAGCAAAGTAGTAAACTGATTGCAGCTGCTGAGCAGTAAACTGACTGTGAGTTATGTGCACACTTTATCTGAATAATGACATTCTAACCAGGGCAAGGAGGCAGAGATACAAAATAAGTCAAGTCTACTAGTCCTTTGTACACATTCACTAGATTGCCTAACATTGACTTCTTTAAGTTATGGTGGATGGCAAGCACTATACTTCCAGCGTGCCTCTCGTTGAGCTACTGCCTTCTGCTATGGCACTGGCATGCAGACGTAGTATTTATTTACATTTAGAACCTCAAGGAAAACACGTAGGTCACCTGACTGGGGCTGGGTGTATAAATTGTACCACCGAGTCCCAGGTGCTTGTGAGTCGAGTCGAATGCTGGCCCGCTGCGTGGTCTGTATGGGGAGCCACTGGCCAAGTGGCCTGACTATTTCCTGCCAGTGGTAAGAAGACCACCACGGGTTACACCATTCAGCCAGAGCGTTGCGTGCAATTTTTACATCTTCCCTTTAAACTACGTCAAGACAATTAGGACTTGATAACCCTTAGTTAGGTACAGTTTTCAGGGTGAAAAGGAGCCCAGTCCTGATGACTGCCCTAGACCAATAAAGGTCAGTGGTTTAGTGGTGGAATCATGTTGACATTTAATGAGGAACTACATTGGAAAACTCCCCTAGAACACTGATTTTATTAATCTCTCCATGGCTAAACTTTCCAGTTGTTTCCCTTTTCTTGCTCAGGGGCCCACTGTGTTGATCCTCTGGGCAACTATGGTGAGAAGGTGGGGATGATGATGATGCAAGACACTAGGGGAAGTGAGGGCTCCTCGTCCTTTTTAAGGAAGAGATCCTCCCTCCCTCTGATTGGGTTCTTTGGATAGGGTATCAATTCTCTGTGGTAGAAGTCCGAGTGTTGCTTGTATAGTGAGTGTAAGGGACTATGGTGGTATATAGTTACCGAGGGAGGGTGGATCACCAGCACCACCAAGCTTTTTCTTATCCCACCACTTTTGAATGGTGATATTAAAGGACATTTAAATAGCCATAATTTGGAGGTACAGGTACGCAAAATAAGTAATTTCACATCACAGATCATAGAATCTCACTATGTTGGATTTTTCCTCATCATAAATTTATGGTAGGCTGTTGGTCAGGAGTAATGCAAGTGTGTGCCCCACCATACAAATAGGAGAACACCCCCAATGCTGTAAGTTTTGTGGAATCTGTATACCCCTTGCCTTCCTTCTACATTTTGAAGACCTCTTTCATCAATCTGGTTGATTACGAAGAGATCCATTTTTAAAGAGGAACCTTAAACTGATGGATTTCTAGTTCTATCAAAGGGCGTGCTGTGTGTGGAAATATAAAATGTTAGGAAGATTACAGTTTCTGGAAGCCCTGTGTCAAGACCCATCTCAACTACGATTGTCTACTCTTTTTTCTTTCAGATATGATATCTGCATCTACAAAAACAAGCCATGCGGAACGTTAGGTAGGTCTGATCCGCACCTAAAGGTGAGTGCAACAACAAGGGTCTGCTTAACTCCTGGAAACTATCTAGGTTGCAGCACTAAACTTAAAAAAGCCGAAAATGCATGTGCTTCCTATTTTAAAAACCTCCAGCCATGTCAGATTGTCACCACTATCCACTTAAAGGTTAGTATAATGGCCCCAATGGAACCCATGAACTGGTCAAAATGCTACAGAAAGCAAAAAAAACTCAGTTTATTCCAATGTTATCCTTTGGTACGGATGAGAAGGGTGCCACAAAGGTCCATGGATACCAGGACTCCCTGGTCAAAGTGCGACTATCAAGTCCAGTAAAGGTATCCTTTTTTAGGTCTAGGGCAAGAGGTTCTGGTTTTATGCTGGGAAAAGTAAGGTTGCAAGTGCTGGAATATTAAGAGTAAAAATAATAAAATCTGGACTGGAGTTTCGAAACACACGTGGACCTTGTAAACTTAGCAGGGCCGAACTTCACTCGGATCTAGTTTTATGTGCAAGCCATACAGAGATTGAGCAGAGATGTTTTTGTTCCCAGCTGCCTAGCTTGAACAAGCAATTTCATCCTGCTAAAAAATAAAACAGTGCATCACACAAGAATGAGTGTAATCGATTACCGCTGGCTATGACATTTGGTGCACTTGCAGTCAGTCCCATGCCACTTGGCATGGAGGATGATATCGCTGTTTTTTAAATATATAGCTTAGCTGCCAAACAGCTCGGTCATGAGTGTGGCTTTCAGCCAGCCCACGATTCTCAGCATGCTGGGACTTGTAGGCCTATGCTTCTAGGTGAAGCAGAAGTGCATGGCCCAGCATGCCTAGGGTTGTTGGTGACTGCCTGAAGCTGCTCTCTTCTCCCCTCCAACCAGTGCTTAATGTGTAAATAAAAACGTGCCGGTGTCGAAAGCCCTCTTCTGAAACAAGTGGCTGCTTTAATTAAACGTGCGCACAGAATACTGAGGCAGCACAATCCTGAAGCAATCTCTGGCCTCTTTAATCATTTTATGGCCACTCCCTACCCCTCCATCTCACTCTTTCAGCTTTCTCCCTTTGTGACGCTTTTTCGTTTTTCTCTTCCCCCGGCATTCCATATTAGATTTTTGCTCTCAGTAAATGCAGGAGGCAGAAAAATAAGTGCCGGCCCTCAAAAATAAGTGCCGGCCCTCAAAAATAAGTGCCTGTGCTCCGCACCGGAATCAACAAGCACAAATTAAACACTGCCACCACCCCATCAATGTCCTCATAACCTGACACCTCAGACTCTTAAAGGGTTTTCTGAATGCCTCAAACAGCTGGGCCATGACACTTGGCTTTCCCTGACCCCTGCATCTCCTGCTCCCGCCAGCCGGGGAAGGTGGCAGCTCGTATCTCTTCTCTCCCGACTGTCCTCGGCTGCCCTCCGCGTCCCGTGCTTCAGCTCTAGGCGTGCCCAGCCGGCTGTGATGTGACCTCCCCCGGGTCAGGGTGGAGGAACAGCTCATTATCTGATTAGATCTTTGGTATGCACTCGGCTCAGGGACACATCTCACGGAGCCCTGCCGTGGCAAATACGCACAAGGGCTCGCCCTGCTCTAGGAGAGGCTACTGCGACCCATGCCATGCTAAAAGAGCCAAAGAGAGGGGGAGGCATTGTTTCTTTCTCTAGCTTACAAAACTTTTCAATTGGCACTTCTATTGTAATTATAACTATATATTTTGGATTTGTAGCTTCGCTTTAACCATTATGAATGTATGTTTGGATGATAAAACCGCGCTACCATTGTATGCTCATGAAAAACGTATTTCGGGAAATAGTCTATGTACTGATTTATTAATACGACTCTATAGTGCTAGACGTTATCGAGGCCACCTTTGAGCGCTAGAAATAGAACAGGTAACATGTGATGCTCCGCCTGGCAGTGATCTTTTAGGGACGGGGCACTGCATGTCACAGAATGTGGTGCACTGGTGGCTGGTGGGCAGAGACTAGGACCCCTTCCCAGACTGGCGCCTCACACTGCCACTCAGGACGTGATGCCCCGGAGGAGCAGCACAGAGCTTCGCCCAACCCCACACCTTACACCCACCGCTCATGGGAAGAGCAACAGCCATGAAACGTTCTTCCTAAATACATATATTTTAAGGGGCGCGTGTTTTTTCCTTAGGAGCCTGCTGCCCAATTCTGTGTTTGCTAAATACCGAGGCCACCTCCTTTTGAATCCACCTCATATTTTCTTCCACCACAATAAACCTCCGGACATCTTTATCTCACGATTGCATGTTCTTTTTCGTCAATTTGTGACTGTTTTCATATTCCTCATCTCCACCTTTCACCTTTTGTGTCATCTGTATGTTGGGTCTAAATCTGTTGATGCAAAATAAGCCCCCGCCCCAAGGTGGCCACCACCTCTAACCACTGACACAAATTAAGCACTGAGGGAATCCCTTCCTCACTAACCCCAGGGTGAACTGTACCTCTCGTTTCTCAGGTCTAGCGCCTTTGGGAGGAATGTGCGAGAGGGAGAGGAGCTGCAGCATCAACGAGGACATTGGCCTTGCCACCGCCTTCACCATTGCTCACGAGATTGGACACACGTAAGCGACTCTTCATTCCGCGCTGCAGTATGTGGGTAAGGGCATAGCTGGCACATGACCCAGTGTCATTTGTGAAGCCTTCAGCCAGTCCTGGGTTTCTAGCCAACAGCACTCCGCATGCTGGAGGTTTGAGTCCAACTTTACAATGTCAACAGAAGCACATCAAGCCCCAGAATGCAACATGCTACTGTCTACAAAGCCAGAATAGACAAAGTATTCCAAAGGGCCCAAGGACACGTGTCATCTGTCGAGGTGATGCATTGTTTATAAGCTTCTATAGTTTACGGTTGGACATTTATAATTCAGTAGTTTAAACAAATATTATAGAAGTGTGGTTCTTGGGTGGAAGCCAGTGGTCATCCTAGTTGTGCAATTTAAAGTTATCTGCTAACTGGGCTTAACAAACCTTTAGACTTAAGGAGTTACACTGCGTCCAACAGCTCAGATGTGCATCTCGGTCCCTGGTAAAACGCAATGGGTCACACCTGAATTTGAGAGGTTTGAGGAACTTGGTGGTTTGTATTCTGTGAGGGTTGCACGGGGTGGGAGAACAGACAGGCAGAGGAATACATACACCTTCACTAACTGTAGGAGTCTGTGGTTATTGCATAGGCTATCTCATTGGTTGTGATTCTCACTTCATGCATCCTATTGTCACTCTCTGTAAACTGCACTTCTTGGAGCTGATCCTCACTCATTTTGTGTGACTCCCACACTTAGGTGCACATTCACACTCCTAGGATTTCAGATGAATTCTTCACCTTATTTTTCCTTATACCTTGAAACATTGTCTCCTTCACTGTGTGTGACAGGGACGTATTGGAAACCCCTCACCATCTTGATTAGAACCAGCCCCTTAGGGCAAGGACTGGTTAATGCAAGCACCAAACTTTGGTGCACATGTCTCTCTCACAGTGGGTGAAGATCTCATACTAGTGCACATGTCTCTCTCACAGTGGGTGAAGATCTCACACTGGTGCACAGTCTCTCTCTCTCTCTCACAGGGAAGGGGGTTTCACCTCTGGACGCAACTGAGAAAACTAACTGATAATCTTACTTCTTGAATCACAGTCTCACACACTGGAGGTAGTCCTGGTCTTGGACCCACTCATTTGGAGTGAACCACACAGATTACTAGACATGAAGATGAAGGTGAGAAAGTGTGCAGAATCATGGAACTATTCTGAAAAGTTACCAAGAAAAACACCAGTTTTGTTCTGTATTGTGACATTTTGATGGCTCACTGGAGCAGCTCATCTTATAGGGATGTGTTTGTAATACAGTACCGATTCGGGTGCCAGATCCTGGGCTACATCACTCCTAGCCTGCCAGATACCTGTATAAAATGGGCCTCATTTACACGGGATCATCCAACATTTCCCATTTCTGGTCCCAAGTTTAGATCTTGCTGCCAACTGAGAATCAGAATGCCGCAGTGCATGTGCCACTGGCATGTCCAGGGCTGTGCATGTTTGGTTTGTAAACCCCAGATTCATCACATACTCACAGGGTATTCACACAAGATACAGAGTGATTCGAAATGCCCGTATAGTCTCCGGTTATCCTAACCTGCTGGTGGCTCTGGAGTGCTGGCACGTATCTAGCCCTCAGTGACCCCCGGCGGATGTCCGTGGCCTCTTCAGATTGGCATTCCTGTGAAGCTAGCCCTTCCTGTAATGAGCCTTGTGAATCACAGTTTGTTGCTGCTCTGCTGTGGCTAGCACACTCGGGAGGTCCACACCGTCCTACTCACTTGTAATGGTCGTGGGTACCAACATTAGAAAGCAGCATCTTTACACACTGACTGTATTACAGCTTTGGCATGAACCATGATGGCGTTGGAAACAACTGCGGCTCCCGGGGGCAAGAGACGGCCAAGCTGATGGCAGCGCACATCACCATGAAAACAAACCCATTCGTCTGGTCCACCTGCAGCAGGGATTACATCACCAGCTTCCTGGAGTATGTACAATGATCAATTTTATACAGTTCATTTGTTGCACAAATGTCTAGTCCTAATGACTAAATGAGAAGGACTGATCACAAACTCTTGCCTATACTGGAAGTGGATGTTGAGGTAAATGTATTCTTTCCTGCCCTCTTTTGACCATCTATTTGTGTTTTATCTAAAGTGATTGGTACGACTAATTATGAATATGTTCTCAGTGATGGTTTGTGGGAGGGAAATGGGGTAGGCTAGCGCGGCGCGTGGCGGGGGGAAGGGACATCGATGAAAAAAATAATATAATATTTTTAAAAATCCTTTTTGTGCCACGCCTTGCCGCTCTCATCTGCTCCTCGACTGGACTGGAGGCACAGGCTGCCAGCATGCCCTGCGTCCAATCCTAATGCTGCTTTCATGCTGCCAGCGTTAGGATTCGATGGAGCGCCCACCCAGGGCGCTCCGAGGCAGAGTTAGAGTCCCCGCCTGCTGTCTCCTAACCAGCAACGCAGTGCCTGCATTGCTTGTTTGGAGAGAGCCCAGTGCGCATGTGTGTTTGGCCGGCTGAGACAGACGGCCAAATACACATGCGCACTGAGGGGTGCACTCCCTCTTGTCCCCGTTACAGTCCAATTGCCCGCCCCTTTTGAAATAAAATGATAATAAACATAATTTATTATCGTTTTATAGTAAATATTTTGCAGCTACTGCTGCCGTCAGAAGGGCGACGCTCCTCCACCATAGTAGAGGAGCCGCCCTGTATGTACTTACAATTTTAGTACTGAAAAAGAAATTTAATGAAGTGTGGTTTGTTACATTTAGTATAAAAAAAAATTCAGAGTCCTCATTACATGTTCGAAAATTCTCCAATTCTGGGATTTAATAACAAATAATTGAGTAAAGTTCAGTTGTGAACATGATAAGGAAGGTCAGACTATTAAAACATAGAACTAATGTTTTCACCTTTTAAGATGTTAACATGCCCAGTGTTTATAGAGGTTGCTAGGTGGCCAATCATTTTTGAGTCTCGAATTAATGGACAAAGGTAACACTTGGGACACTGGTCTAGTGTTGGGAAGTCATCCTAGGCAGGAAATCTGTTGAGTATTGAGCAAAACCAACAATGCTGATTCGGCAGGTCTTCTGATCTAGTGATGGATGAAGTAAACTAGTAAGAAGAAGCAGTTAGTGGCATTAATCAGCAAAATGTAGCTAGTCTGCTCCTGCCTGCTTTCTCCTGTTACAGATAAAAACAAGGTGAGAGGCGACAAATGAATTGCCTATAAACTGTATAGCTCATGGGAGGTTTGGTCCCCTCGTGCCATGGATGCAGGTCAGTTTGTTAACCATGGACTATATTTTGTTGGCCAGCGAGAACCACACTAAATACACCAAACATCTGAAATCGTCTGTTTCACTTGTTCACCTGTGGATCAGATCTGGATGGTGCATAAAACCTAAATTTGCTCTGCAAGTGGACTGCAAAATGGGTCACTTTCACCCATCCTGCAAGTAGCGAAATATTTTACTCAATTTCTACTTCGTTGGGAAATAGGGTTCATTGAACCCGAGCTCACCCATATATCCGTTAATTATCAACAAACACAGACATTACATGACCCCTAGTCTAATTTCCTGCCTAATTTGTCTATAGTTGTTCGAGCAGGGAACGGATGACTCAGGATGTAAATTGTTCAGCTGTTTGTAATGGTGTGCAGACAAGGTCACAGTAAGTCTTGTGAGTACAGGGTGGGAGTGACCCAAACCACGAGGACAGGACAAACAAGCGATATACCCGCAGAACCAATAGTCACGAAGCGCAGGTCAGCCCCTTCTGCTAAATTAAATAAGAAACACTTGTGTTTTAGCAGTTCCAAAGTTCAAAAATACCATGTCCTCAAGCAACCTTAGAAGGGGGATTTAAGCCATAGAGAGATAGGAGCTTGGGAATGTTATGCTATTTGAGTAGACGTTCTGGAAACTCTAGTTACTAAACCGAGCACTTGGCAAGACTTCAAACCATTGTAATTCCACCACCAAACCGAGACATGATCTCCTCGGCCTGGACAGAATTCTTCTCTAGAGCTGTCTTCAGCAGCTCGCCTTTGTGTTGTAGCCCAGACTGAGGGTAAACACTTCCCTCTTAGAACAGGAGGTAGTTTAGGGCAAATACAGTACGGCACAAACAGCATGAAACCAAATGACACACACCAAACAACTGACAAAAATGCAAATAATATTTTACTGGAATACAGCACTAGCTTGTTTGCAAATAATTGGTTTCTTCCGGCTAGCCTAAAAAAATCATGCGAAATAAGCCACAAAATAAAAGGAAAAAAAAAAAAATCAGTTCTGTGCGGACTCTTATCAGAGAAGAGAACTTATTGGAGTCATTTTGAGTGCAAGCAGTTGTAGTAATCGAAAGAGATTTCCAATCATTACAATCTGCAAGATCACAAACCAGGAGTTGGTTTAAAAGAAATATCATTGATCTAGGTGCCTTGAAAAATACCTGTAATCGAAAGTTGCAAGGGAATATCTTTCTGACGGTTCGTTCTTCGCAGCAGTATTAACAGAAGTGCTGCGCTGGCGCAGTCATTGCTGCCTTGTGGAGAGGATTTCAGTGGTTGCATCCACAATGAGCAAAGTAGAGGTGGCCCTGTATGTAGGTTCACTGGAATCCAAGGCGAAGTGCAAGTGATATTACACACCCTTCAACTGCAAGCGACATCAGTGGCTTGACCCCTGTCCCATCCAAAGCCTCACGTTTACTGCCAGTGGATAAGAGCAGGGCAAACACTGAACTACGGAAAGTACACAGGCCTCAAAGTCCTGGATGCTTTGTTTTAGGCTCCACCTTGATGACCCCTGGGGCCATGGTTAGCAAGAACAGTACCAATGGGACCAAAGAGCAAGTCAAACAAAGGGCCTAATACTCCATACCTCTATATTGGTGGCTGCCCTGGCACGAGGAGTGAAGCTCGCCCACGGTTATTAACAACAGTTTCCTCTAGGTCATTGGTAAGTAGAGTGTTGCTCTGGCTTGTGTTTATTGACTCTTTCTGACTTCTCCAAGTCTGCACTAGAGCTCATCGTGAATATGACAAATGATCCTCAGTAGCACTTTGAATGTTAGTGATTGCTTACTATATTCGGGTCACTTTTTTAGCCATGAAGTGGCCTATAGATGATCTTCCTGAGGAGGCATTAGGCTTAACTCATCATAAACTTTTACACATGGAGTTTGTTCCATGTGCAGTGACTCTGGGGCGCTTCCAGAGGGAAGGGATACAAGAGACGCCGGGGCCATTGCTTGCTCTGCCCAGCTGCGGCACTATTGCTTCTTTGCTGTCATGCGGACATATCCCAGATTAGGAAGTCCTGCTCCGTGGATAAATCTGTAACAAATCGATAGGTGGTAAACCAGTGGATTCTGGAATTTGCTCATCACCACTCAGGCAAGGCCAAGGTAGAGCGGGTAACATAAGGTGTAAACAAACCCCCCACAGTGGTGCAACTGAATCTGCTGGGGTTACACATCTAGGCTGGTCGGCAGTGGGTGATCGCATCTTTCTCAGTGGACACCTGCGCATGGAGGACCAGAAGCAGAGCAAGGGCTGTAATTGGGTAAACAGGAAAGCTAACTTGGGGTGGTCTAGGAAATCCCAAAAAGACCAAAAGTATGGTTTAAGGAGCACAACACACCTCCTGTCTAAGCACACTGTCGCATTAGGGAAAATCATCCTCAAAATTGGCCCCGAGCTTCTACTACTCCTAATAACTATTTGGCCACAGGAGGTATCAAATCATTGCGCAAGTGGTGGTAGGAGTTCGGGACTATTCCCTTGAGCAACCCCTAAGCTGTTAAAAGTTCGGCCACAGTACCTAGTCAGTCTGGTAGACAGGAGCAAACAGTTAACACCCAGGTTGGCGCATGTCTGACAAGATGCCTCCTTGAATAAAGGGTCCCTTTTGACATCTTTATGACCTGTAGGTCACATGTTCGAATCCCGGCATGGCGACCCCCACCTTTCATTCTACTAAGGACAATAAAATGAGTACTAACAAACTGGGGAATAAAAAAAACGTGCTGTTAACATCAAAACTGTAGAAGTACATACATTATAAAAATAATGTATTATCCCTAATGCAGGAATCGGTAACAGTGGGAATGCGGCACCGGTGTGTATATTGCAACGTCCCTCTTAAACGTTAGTGTTCTTAAAAGTCCGAAAACAGTTGGCTCTGTAAGGGTGAACTGTTTAACGCAAAGCACCTTTAGGGACTCTTGAGAGTGTTATTTTAATTTCAATGGGAGATAACTTGAGTTATCAGCTCCATTCGAATGATAGTATTGCAGTCACTCACTGATCTGTTGTGTTTTACCTGGAGAGTCTCTGGGTGATGTAACAGTGAAAAATGAGGAATAACCAGGGCAGAATCACCATCTCCCCCGGTAATTCATCATTTCTTAGGGGACTCTTGTGGTCCCAGACATCCCAACTGGTAACTTTGGCCCTGCGGAGTTACCAAGGATCCCTGTGTGTTCGGGGGCATCCGAATTACAAGATACCATGCTGGGGTATTCTGAATAAGGCCCTTGGCGCTCTCGGAGTAGTAGAGAGTAACAATACTGAAGCCTGGGCCAGGGACAACCTCAGAGTGCAGAGTTACTATAAGGCTTTCCACATGCAACATTTCAAATGCATCCTTGATCTGAATATTCCTGGCAGTGGTGCTCTCCATTTTAATATGCTTCAGAATAATCTTCCCTTAAACGTGAGCATAAAGTTTCCATCTAAATGTGCCACAACGTGAGAAGTTTACTCTCCTGTAACAATTTTTGATGTACTTAGATGTACTTTTAGATCCGCCTACATTCAAATATTCCTGATCTCATGTCAAAGAGCTTTGAGTTCGTAACAATATTTTATCTTGTTCTCCATCAATGTCAGTTGAAGAGCTTAGGTATGTTGCTAAAGCCTCAAGGTTGCTGCCCTTGGCTACTATGGTATCTCTCCCAAGGTAATATAGCATTAAATGCATCCTCAGCTGGGAACCTCTCTAGAGCAGGTTGCAAGTAAATAAATAAGATATGCCTGTGCTAAAAAAAGTAGTATTAGAGGCAAGCAAGCTTTTCTTTTTTAGCGTAAGATCACCTGCAGATGCATAGTGTTTTGAGCAGTAGAACTGCAATCTTGGTTTTGTGGAAGTTGGATGAGGATTTTCTTTTATGAATGGAAGCCTAATTTGCTATCAGCTTGAAGGTGGTAGTGATCGCAGATGGTGTACACAAACCTCCATGTGGCAGCGTTGCAAATTTCCTTTAGGAGCATGTTACTCAACACAGGGTTCGCTGTAGAATCCAGCATACAAGTCCAACTGGCTACTCCTGGTCTCTTAAGAGATTTACATTAATTCAACAAGACAGTGTTGTCTTGTGAACGTACAGCCCTACCAGACACCTGCTATCTTTTCTGCATCTCCTACCTCCTCTGGTAGGCAGAAGCTCACTCGTTTCCCGCCCTACCGCTCGTCCCTACAGTTGCCTCACTTGACTCCACTGTTTGACTTCGCTGTCCGTTCACCATACCAGCTCTTCTCCTCAACGCCTCCACCACCTACAACTGCATTTCATTCCAGTAGTTACCTCAATGTATTTACATGTTTGTTCTCTTTCGTGTCCAGCTCAGGTCTCGGAATGTGCCTCAACAACGCACCCCCGAAGCAGGACTTCACCTACCCGACGGTGGCTCCAGGACAGGCGTACGACGCAGACGAGCAGTGCCGCTTCCAGTACGGAGTTAAATCTCGCCAGTGTAAATACGGGGTAGAGAGCCTTCCTGCTTTGTTTGAGCACTGAGACATGTGGGTGGGGTTAGTGATAGCACTGGGGCGCCCGCATGGTTATGTGTCCTTTCCGATATCCCACCTTCTCAGGGCGATCTAGAGAAACAAGTGATGCACTCATGACTTGTTTGTCTTTCTGATACAGAACAGTGGAGTAAATCAGACCAGACCTGTCTGACCTGTGGCTTCTTCGAGTGTCACATATTTACAGGTTATCATAGGTTGCTCAGGTATCTGTTGGAAACGTATTGACAGCAGCAGACCTACAGTAGTGGTACATTTAGCAATTGAGTTGTAATAAACTTAATGATGGTGTTGTAGGTAGTCTAAATGTGTAGGAAAGTAATTGCTATAGTACCAGTTGGGCTAGCATTTTTAATAGTAGTAGTAATGGGAGAGTAAGGGCCAGTTGTAAGGTGTAGGTATCTATGTGGTTGGAGATATGACTGCACAGTTTATGTACAGTGGGCAGGATCACAAGATGTATAGGTCTGTGAGGAGGTGAAGCAGGGGGAGCACCAGTATGGGAGTCTAGTGTGCATCAGGGCGGAATTACCAGTTATACAAACATATTGTTGGAAAATCAATAAAAATGCAATGCACCCTTTAAAGCTTACCCTTGACAGTCATAATGGATCTGCAGACCGTGTTTCATGCTCTCCACTAATGCCACGTCCTCTTTCAAGCTGTAAGCACTTATCAAAAAAGAGGATGCCTTAAGACAGAAAAATATTCTAAAAACAGCTGGAAGGCAATTGATTTGTTTGAAATCAGAAGTTAATAGAAAGATTCTCAGATAAAAAAACACAGATGAAATGCATACAATCGCTCTCCGTCATTTCCACCAATCTTCCACTCGCCATAGTCCGCCTTGTAATGTCCCCTTCGGTTCCGGCAAGTCAAGGGATTCACATGGGTTACTGTATTTTCGATAGCCGTTCAGTGCTTCAAATCTGACTGTTCCTCCAGTGGAGAGGGAGAAGGACAAATATCTCTTATAAGACCTTCTCTGATAAAGGGCAGGACAGCATGATTACCCTTAAGTGCACTGTCAGGAACCATTTCGTTACTGACCAGAATTTTATTCTGGGACACCTGCTCATCATGTGGATCATCTGCCCTGGACATTCTCCCATCAATCTAATACTCCAAAGAAATTGTCTATCGACCCAGTATCTTTTAATATATACAACTGCAGTGATTTTCTGGCTTCTAGTCCAACTCCCTTTCCTGAAATAATAACTTGGATTTTAATATTGTGCTTCATGTGTCACATTGCCACTTTATGGTACTTAGTCTGCCAACCTTAAATAAATGGTAGGTTTAATTGAACTTGCCAGAATTCAGATCACAGGCAGATGTTAGTGGCAAATATTTAATTCACTGAGATGGCTCCAGTCTTGATGCCCCCCACGCCCACTCTTCTTCCCGGTCTCTGCATAATATACTTGTGGAAAGAGAGCAAATAAGCCAATCTGACGGAAGCCTGACCAGGTGTATTAAGAAGCCCCATCTCAGATTTTCTGTGCAAAAGGTTTTGATTTTTCTCTCCTGCAAGGAGACAATTACCTTCATGTATAGGGAGGGGGCCAGATAACTGGAAGTAAGAGTTACAATGGTGAGTGATTTTGTTTAGCAATACCAAGACATTCAAATATTTTAGTCTAGGTCACAAGAAAACTTAGATGAATGAACCAATGTATTTTGTTGCCACCACAATCCAGTAGTTGTTATACGTAAATATTAGATATTATTTATCTAGCAGACATTATTTCGGCTGGTAGTGTCTGCACGCAGATAAAGATCCTCCAATGACTACCACCTCTCAAAAAGCTCCTAACTTAAAACCGACAGTCCCAGGCTATCGATACGCCTAGACTTCAGAGAGTAAGGTAGATTTTCGGTCAGTAAATTTTTATTTAATTAACATGGTTCCTTATGCCTACATATATCTTGTAGTGAATTACTCTCAATTTGTATTGTAGGTACCATATCTGCTTAGAGTAGACAGACAGAAGGGATCACATGCATGTGTTAGGCATATCCCAAAATGAGTAGAAGTCTTCTCCTACAAAAGCAAGCTTTTCAACTCTAGTGTAAAAATTGAAGGAATCTTAGACAATCAGTTTCAGATCTTGCAAACATCCACCAAGGTACTCCTTCATTACAACACTTGTGTTTCTCTGCTTATTTCTAGGAGGTCTGCAACGAGTTGTGGTGCTTGAGCAAAAGTGACCGATGCATCACAAACAGTATCCCAGCTGCAGAGGGGACGATCTGCCAAACCAATTCAATTGAGAAAGGGGTAAGGAACCAAAGCACTCCAAAGTAATTCTGTGTGCCATGCTTGAATAGCATGGAAAAAAGAGCTACAGGCCTCAAAGAAGTCGAACACCCCCCTGCTTCCACCCTTGATTTGGATGCCTAATATAGAGGTCACCATTCGCCAAAGTAAATTTATCTAGCCGGGGTTTTTAAGAAAGTAGACAAAGGAGTATACATTTTTTTTTTTAAATCAACGCATATGGTACATATTGTAGTGATCTTGCTTTTTGGCATCTGTGTTGCATAAACACTCAGAACGTCTCATGAGGAAATAAGTCTGCTTCTTAAGCAGGACTGGGATCTTACTTTGGCTAGAAATTTGAGGTGGAAGTATGTACTAAGTGTTTTGTCTTGCCGTCAGTACAACACATTCTTCAGCCTCCATCTCAATAGCTTAGGCTATTAATTCATACGTCATAGTATTGCATTAACTGAATTTAACGACTTCTAACACCCCCTCATATTGCAAAAAATCTGTAACTTACAGCTGATTCAAGGTACAGAATACAAGGGTTTTGCAAGTGAGAATTCGTAGCCACTCTTACAATATAAGCAAGGTGGGCTGTGGGTGTGGTAAGGACTACAGAGGCACATTAGCACACGTTACACTTTTGTCAATAGAACTTAATCACCAAGGCTTCCTTGACAGATATCCCCCCACCCCAACTGATGAGTTAGTCCAAAGAACAAAACAATTATTGGAAAACTAGTTGCTCGGACTGGACTTAAAGTCGTCTTTTTTAAGTTATGCTTCTGTAACAAAGACTAATTCATAGTCTAAAACTTTCTTTTTGTTAAGGTCTGTGTTTCATATGTGAGCTCCTTAATTTAATACATATTTTACATAGTAAATTAGCAATAAATGGGTTCATGGTTGCTCCCCCAAACATTTTATACAAATAGTTTTAGTTGATCTTGTGTACCAAACTAACTCATTATTGTGGTCTAAGACAAGGCCCTCCTCGCTATTATGTTTGATTTAATCTTAAGGTAGCTACTCGTTCATAAAAAGACTCCCAGCAAAAAAAGTAACAAGTCATTTGTACCTCTGTGTTTCATCTCAGTTTGAAAGGCACCTGTATCATTACCCCCTTTCTGATAGCATAGGTAGATACACTCACCAGAAAACTAGTTTAGCAAAATGATTACTACTTCCACCACATATCAAGATTTTTTATTTACCAGCTAACTCTAAATCAGGTCCTTTTGTCTTGTTATTAAGAGAAGGCCTGGGGTAAAAGTATTTGTAAGTCAAAATTGGACTGAACTAAAGAAAGCTCCCTAACAGATCCCTAGTGCTTGTGTAATGCATTGTTTGTTCATTGCCTGCACTAAAAGATAGAGAAGTACCATTGCCAGCATTCCCCTTCTGCACTCCTCTCCCCAGAAGATGTTTAGTGTTCTTGCTCTTTGAAGGTCTGTGTTTCCTCAGTGGTGCTACAAGAGGGAGTGCGTCCTGTTTGGCACACGACCGGAGGGAGTGGATGGAGCCTGGGGGCAGTGGTCTCCATGGGGAGAGTGCAGCAGAACGTGTGGCGGCGGAGTGTCTTCATCAGTGCGACACTGCGATAGCCCAAGGTAGGTGCACACTCTAAACCTTTTCCATCCACGGTTCAATCAGAATTCCACTTTAACTGATCTACAAGTTACCTCTAAACTTGGTAAAACTAGAAAAGATATTAAGAGGTGCAACGGCTTGCTTTTTCACTCAACTGTAGAATTACACCAAAGTTCTCAATGTAATGTGAACTTTTTCAAGCATACTATTACTGCCAAACTTGAGATGCCTTTCTAGTTGTGTTATCTAACCGAATTGTGCATTTATAACCTCATAATAAAGTTGTGGGTTTATAGATATTATTTATCTCTCAAAAAAATTGTGAAATTCTAGTCTGTTAGCTCATATAATTGCAGTATTATGACTGTATTATCTGAATTTGCACTAGAATATCAATTTATTTTATGATTTGATCAATTTCTCGAATATTAGTTTAGTCTCATTATAAACTGTCTTTGATCTAAATAACTCAGCACAGTCTTGTATAATGTGTCGGCAATAAAACATCTGTATACATTTTGGTCCAGATCTGCTAAACTTTCAAGCAACACAGCAGGTAAACTTGCTGTGGTGCATTACTTGAAAGGGAAAGTACAGAAATGTGCAATATTTGCTAAGATATGGCACACTTCTGCTCTCTCTTTGCATTGGTGCACTTGTGGCATCCCAGCACCAATGCAAACACCTTTGTGTCATGGCACAAGGGTGATTCCCTTGTGGTCAGGATAGTGTTTGTGCAGGAAGGAAATCCTGTCTGAGTTACGTTAGTTTTTGGGTAACATCCCTTCTAAACCACACAAATCTGAATTTGCTAGGCTTAGTAAATCCAGAAATACATTTCGAGTTGTCGCTGCACCAAAAAGGTGTTCTAACTAGGAAGGCAAATCTTAGTAAATCTGGGCCTTCCTATGAATATGATCTGAGCCAATTCCTGAATATCAGTATAGTCTGTCCGGTTAGATCCAGTTCTAGAATAGCTGTCCACACTCTGATTCATAGGAGGTGACTCCATGACCTCAGTGTATTTTCTCTATCAATTAAGCTGCTAAAAAATATCAGTGCACTCTCTGAATGATCTTACCATGTTATGTAACATGAGAATAAACTCTGTATGATCTAAGGGGCTTCGAAATTTCAGTATAGTCTCTTTGTGATCTTAAATATCTCTAAACCCCCATTACAGCCTATTTACTCTGCAAATATCATACAGCTCCCAGTTTGGTTGCAGAAATTTAGAGGTGCTATGTGCCTACGTCTTAATCCGTTTTACCGTATCCCACAGACTATATTGATTCGTGTAGCACTGGTTTTATACTCTCTGTGAAGTTAGTTGTCAGTTTTTTGTGGGTTTTCTAACTGAAGCATTATAGAGTCTACAGGAGGGACCAGTGGGTGGTAGCTAGGAGAAGACTGTGGTCAATGTCTGTGATGAGGCCTGGGGTTGATAACAAAAACAAAGGTACATCTGCATTAGCATATGGATATAACCTTTCATCAGAGAAATCACTTTAAAAAAATGTTCCTTACCCATAGGCCAACCATCGGAGGAAAATACTGTCTGGGGGAGAGGAAGCACTACAGGTCCTGCAACACTGACGTACGTATTCTCTGTCAAAGTTGTAGCATTTCTCTTTCAAGATGTTTCATAAAGATGTTGCTTAGCGTCAACTTCTGCCCATGTAATAATGGTATGGTTGGAATTTGTTTGGATTTTAACATCAAGTCCCTGCTCCGCTTTTCTCAATGAGTGCTCTTTAATCTAGTCATTTCGATATAACATAATGCTGGCTCCTGAAGGAAAACTCCTGGTGTTTTTGTAACCCTTATGAAGCGGCACATTTTTCACTACATGATCATTGGATAAGGTGTGAATCAGACAACCAGCATCCTCTGTCAACTGAGGTTCTGTGTTGATGTCTCTCACCGAAGGAATCACCTGGATTCATGCCCTTCACAATAAGTGGGTGGTAGGGACTGTCATTGGGGTCATTATATATGATGCCCCACCATTCTAGGGCCGTGTGTTCCTTCAATAAAATGTACTTTTAGATTTGTAATTGCATCCGTGCTTGCCACCTTCATTAATAATGATGTTCTGTACATGGCATATCACTATATGGTTCCAGACACAATGATTTCTCTGTATTAATACATATAAATAGGCACTTTATAGCATCTCCCAAAAATGGAAGAAGCATCCCGAGAGTCCTGCATTGCATTGGCCCAAGACCTTGCAATCACGTCTGTCAATACTGCTTGGGTTGTTTCAGTGATGACAAAAGGGCACATGTTGTATTCCTGGTGGTGTAGTGAATAAGCCTGAACAGCCTATATGTTTTGTAAAGACCACTCCGAAAGCCCGCATATTCCAAACAACTCATGACTCTGAATGAACAGGTCTGTGGGAAAGTAGGTAAGGAGAAAGGTAACTCTCCTCGGGATTAAGAATAGCAAAGGGAATGAGGCCAAAATAACTCTTATGATGCTACAGACTGGGACTGTATCATACCATCGCCTTCCTTCAGGGTATTTTACATGCCGCAGCGTCTCATCCAGGGACTAAAAAGAGTATAACCACATCCTCCCCACTCTTGAAGAACTCCACTGGTAGGTACTTTTCAGTCCCTCCCTGGCCCGGTGGATGTGTGCTGCTTGAGACCGAATACCCTCACTTCTGCAGGGTCTCCCACCACTCACTTTGTCCTCAATGAAGTGGTTGGCCATCAGTTACTATGTGCGCAGTGGTGTTTATGTGCCCTTGTCCATGTGTTTTGTGAGCGTTTACAGATATGGGGAAGCACGCATGTGTAAGTATGCAGTGTCACACTTCAGAAAACCCTACAGCAGTGGTTCCCAATTTGTGGTCCGGGGCCCCCTGGGGGTCCGCGAAGCCTCCTCAGGGTGTCCGTGACTGATTAGAAAATGTAATAATATTAACAGATTAGGTCCACAGCTTTCAGAAATGACTCATTGGGGTGGAAGGGGGGTCCCCGTATTCCAATAATGATTCATTGGGGAACCCTGGGTTCCAGTACTGATAAAGTGGGGGACCACAGAAGTCAAATGGTTGGGAACCACTGCCCTACAGGGATTGATCACTTCACTAGAACCCTTCGCAGTTATTCAAAATGCTTCCAAATCACTTGTGTCCCCAGACACATGCCCTTTGGGTTTGTCTTGTGTTCTGTTGTCTCGTGATAATGTGTGTAACGTCTTCCTTCCATTTGTCATAGCGTTCATGGCTTTTCCCAGGAAGTTGTTTCCGCACGGCTGTGCGTTTTCTCTGTAAGAAAATCGGACTCTGCTTTATCCATTAGTCTTGAGTGTTACTTTTCTGAGACCTGAATTATATCATATTCAAATTTTTCCTCCTGGGTCTGGCACGCCTCGCATGACGGCTCTAGACAGTGCTTTAAAAGGAAATATAGAAGTGCAGGTGCTGAGTGTTTCGAGTAACTGTTTGCTCCTGAGCAGTACTGATACACTTCTCATTAAATGTATTGTGGCAGTGCTGAGAAGTGCAAGTACTCTCCCTTTCAAATTACAGGTACTCAGTACCGGACAGCACCTGCCCATTTAAAGCACTGACTGTAGTTTAGAAAAGAAAAAAACTCTGTTGTCCCACCCTAAATGGAGTGTGGCCCGCCACTGTGACCAGGAGGTCAGTAGGAGGGCGGCTGCCAGGTGACGTGTTTCGCACGGTGGAGCTAACGAAGGCCTACCACCTCTGCCGTGGTACCGAAACCATGTACGTTTGGTGTATGGGGGCGCTCCCACCCCGTAAAACTGTGAAAAAGCTCCTTGAAATCCTACCAGTGATATTAATATGTGGAGATCACATTTTCAGTAACTGTTCAAAAAAGATTTGAAATGACCTTGAAGGTATATGTTGCCACTAGCAGGACGATGTAAAGGAGGTTGGTCCGGTGACACAACTAACTAGATTAATTGAAATATGAAATGAGAGCTGGGATCTATACAGCAGATGCATCAACTGGATTGGGAAACACCTGCATCTCAAAGGTCTGTGTTGCTCATGCATCCTCAACATCTGCTTTAAACGGGCCTGACAGAACCTCATCTGTGTGTGGGAGCGGGGGTAATATTGGTGTCTTCACAAACCCCAGCTTGGGATTGTAAGTGTATTGTGGCTGGTATATACCTTCATTACAGGTACCCGAGAGGAAAGTATCAAAGCCTTTAAACTCCTTGATGTCGCCAACAGTCCTATTAAGTGCTACATATATTCTGTAGAAGGGAAACTGACTTTATCCAACTAGCAAGCACACAAGACGCAAAGGCTAATGAAGTAGCAGCAGGCTATGGTTAATGCGGATTAGTGTAAATAGTGACATGACAGAGGTATTTTTTAAATGGCATATGATGATTTTATTTGTAAGTGTGGACCTCATATGTTTTGTTGCCATTGTGTGACCCTGAGCACATCACTTTGGGCCTGATTTTAACCTTGGCGGACGGCGGAGGCCGTCCGCCAAGGTTCCGCCGCCAAATGACCGCACCGCGGTCACAAGACCGCGGCGGCCATTCTAACATTTCCTCTGGGCCGGCGGGCGCTCGCCAAAAGAGCGCCCGCCGGCCCAGAGGAAATGCCCCTGCAACGAGGACGCCGGCTCAGAATTGAGCCGGCGTAGTTGCAGGGGTGCGACGGGTGCAGTTTGCACCCGTCGCGTATTTCAGTGTCTGCATGGCAGACACTGAAATACTTTGCGGGGCCCTCTTACGGGGGCCCCTGCAGTGCCCATGCCATGGGCATGGGCACTGCAGGGGCCCCCAGGGGCCCCACGGCACCCCCTACCGCCATCCTGTTCCTGGCGGGAGACCCGCCAGGAACAGGATGGCGGTAGGGGGTGTCAGAATCCCCATGGCTGCGGAGCGCGCTCCGCAGCCATGGAGGATTCCCCCGAGCAGCGGAAAGTCGGCGGGAGACCGCCGACTTTCCGCTTCTGACCGCGGCTGAACCGCCGCGGTCAGAATGCTCGTGGGAGCACCGCCAGCCTGTTGGCGGTGCTCCCGTGGTCGGTGGCGACCCCCTTTATCTCTTCGCTTTGGTGGAAGTGCTCCGAAAACACAATAAACTCCCCCGCCGAGCCCTATTCATTAGTAGACACGTGTTCTATAAGAGTTAACCTAAGGTGCCTCTCTTTTCCTCCTAGGACTGCCCACCTGGCTCCAAGGACTTCAGGGAGCTTCAGTGCTCCGAATTCGATAATGTTCCTTTTCGGGGGAAATATTACACCTGGAAGACGTATCGAGGAGGTAAGTTAACAGTAGTCCATTGTAAGGTAATAAATAGGCTCCTGTCTGCTGGTTAGCAAGGTATGTCTGCAGCCTTGAGAGTCAGCTCTGCCATTTTTATGGCAAATGTGGTCCTTTAGAAACTCAGGGAGAACACCAGTCAGAAATGTTCACACGTGTGCTTGACCTAATTGCCTTCAACATTGCCTTAATAAGATGTACATGCCAGATACACAAAGACCGCCAGCTCCTAAAGGTTTTCTCCTGCGCTTGGAGGAGGCTTCGCTAAGAAATGCAGTAGTGTGTCAGTAAATGTACGACATTTGTATATTTACAGGAGTACAAGAGCAGACTATGCTGAGACCGGCTCATGCACAAAATATGGGGGCGAGGGGCTTCCTTCTTTTTCTCCTTTAAAGACAGTGGCTTCTGCCTTTACCTCCTTTAAACAGCAGACATCCGTTTCACCACGGTGGAGCCTACCTCAGAAATATTTGGAAATATACACAAAGGTACTTTAGCTCACAAAACATACATTCTTTGATTCACGTGCAGTAGAGAATATGTGACAACATTTTCTCTACTGAAGTGGCCATCCGGCGATGACATCATGGGAGGACTCAAAACCTCCATAGACGTCACCAAACACAGCAACGTTCTACAGTGCCTGTTGTTGAGGACGGATGTAGATGCTGGCCTGTTCTTTGCACTGGATAGACCCTTTAAAAAGGAAGAGAGGTGGCAGGTCTATTGTACGTAAATTGAATCCGAACCTTAGATCATGCATACCAGCAGAGGTTGTGTGGGGCGGTGATGCTCACAGATTTAGGGGAATGAAACAGGTGCCGGGACAAATCTAGTTTAACTCCGCTATGAAACCTAAAATAATGCTTGGAAAGCAGTGAAATTATATTGCAGATTTTGAAATTTGACTGTTTTTTTCACTACCAATTATTTCCTGTGTATTAGTAATGTTACTCCTGGAGGGTGGTTCGATGCATCATGGCCTCACATTTCTGAACTGCTGTTGGTGATACTAAACTCGGCCTTTTGGTTTGTTGCTGTTCTGGTTCGTCTCTCAGGGCTGTCTCCCGCAGGTCCTGTGTGTGTGTTTACAAGGAAAGGCGCAGATCTCGGCTTCATGTTCAGCAGATCTCCTCTGTTTTGTTTGGATTTGGGTGAATTCTATTTTGGCGGAAGGCAAGGACAGGGTGGATCACATTAGTACATGTACAGAGTGCATGCTGGGGAAAGCAGAACAGCTGCAAAAAGAAGACACTGAATCATTACAGAGACTTAATTGGAGGCCGGTGAAGGGCCACAGCATGTCTGCAAAGTAAGGTGGGGCAGCAGCCTTCGAGCACCACCACTGGGTGACGCCAGGGTGAAAATGGCGGTTTTTCTTGTGCGCTATGGAGCGCTCCAAAGGTAAAAAACAGTTTTGCAAGGAGCACCGAAAAGGTGGCAGCCTAGCAGGAGAAGTAATTGGTAATATTCACCCAAACCCCCAAAAAAACACTTTATAAGTCTGTAATGCAACTTGAAAGCTTTGTTCGTCAAGTTTATTTAATAGTTAATAGTTCGCAGAAGACGTGAGAAAACAGGTGCGAACGATTTTCCAGACAGTCTGATCTGTGGTTCAAGACCTTGAGATGGCAAACAACAACATGAGACCACTCCACATCCTTTCTGGTCCAACAGTAGCAAGGGCTTCACAAAATTCAAGAATAGACCTGTACAAGCCAGTTAAAGTTTCAGGCCTGGAATAGTCCAGCTTCTTCATTCGAATCCCAGTGTGGTGAGTAGGCCTGCCGCAAAAGTCTTTAGAATGCCCTGGTGCGTTGCACTAAAAGCAAACAAACACAAATGAAGGACGGAATGCAGAATTAATCAAACATTCACCCCCAGTCACAAATCTGGGTTTAATCTATCAATTCTTTTGCTCACCATGCCACCCCAGTTTGAACCCAACCATATGCAAATCAGTCTTGACCCTGTTCCCCATGGGAACAGTCCAGCCCGAACTGCCAGGCCAGGTCCTCCCTGGACCGGAAACAAGCAACCTGGGACCGGTTTCAGGGTATCACCCTTCATCAGCCAGTCTAGCTTGAATCCAGTGGCACAGTGAGCCCGGGACCCACGTCTGGGCATACCCGGCACACTTATGGCAACAAAAGCAAACAAACACAAATGATGGACGGAATGCAGAATTAATCAAACATTCATCAAGTTTATTTAATAGTTCACTGAGATCTCACAAACTATATTACACAGAAGATGCAAGAAAACAGGTGCGAGCGCTTTTCCAGACAGTCTGATCCATAGTTCAAGACCTTGAGATGGCAAACAACAACATGAGACACTCCACATCCTTTCTTGTCCAAGAGCAGCAAGGGATTCACAAAATTCGACAATAGACCTGTAAAAGCCAGCTTAAGTCTCAGGCCTGGAATAGTCCAGCTTCTTCATTCGAATCCCAGTGTGGTGGCTAGGCCTGCCGCAAAAGTCTTTAGAATGCCCTGGTGCATCGCACTGGCATCGCCCACATTAATGCTGAAACCTGCTTTGCTTCACTGCTACTGAGGATGTTGCTTTGTAATCCAATTACAGCTGCCTGTGGTTTTGTATTCTGTTTTTAGGTCTGGGTTAATGGTGCAGTTGTAAAATAAAAAAGGAAATGTTGCTTACAATATACCTAGAGTGAGCTTTGAGTCTGGCCCTTTCAGCCACTGGCTATCTTTCCCCGGGTTATTTTAGATATTGGTTTAAGACTTTGTCAGTAACATCATTGCTCAGTCAAGTGGAGTATTCATCTCTCACGTAATGGTATTGACTGAATCCTTCCACCTTCACTCTAGTGTTTGCACTGAACTGCATGAGGGACTACTTTACAGCTGTAGCTCGCTCTGTACTCTGTCTGCTACTGCCTGCCTCAAACCTGCCTTTAACGCTGCTTCTTAATGCAGTATACTTAAACCGATTGCCTTAGCCAGTGCTTGTTTTAGGAAGATACCAGGCCTGATTCAGATGCAGTGTGGCCCACCTAGGGAGTGCAAAACAAAACTGAAAATGTAAAATGCCAGTCTTGATTGATGGAATGAGTATTAGCAGAATAACCTGTAGTAGGTTATGAGGAAAAATCTAAGGATTTTAAGTGAATACAATACAAATAATTTAAAAATGCACTAATCTTTTTGGAGCAAAACTTCAATGTTTACTAAAAGTGCTTTGTGGATCAAGTCCAATGCCAAGAGAATTGTGTTTAGTCGGAGCTTTATTTCCTTCCCCTTTTCTTAGAAAATTAAAAAAAACTGTTTTTTTAAATTATTTTGAGTGTTTTTTTCCCTTCTAAATGGTGAGGAGTCATTTTGTCTTCACCTCAGTAACCTGGTATGGGGATTCGAAGTAGAAGAATTTTGTAAATTCAAAGCTGGCCAGGTTTGCAAGGGCCAATATCTGAACAGCCTGGAATGATGTCTTGTTCTGGGATTTGTGTCTGAGGCTGATTTGGCTCAGGTAAAAAGAGTGAGGAGCCGCCATCCTTCCAGATACTGTACAGGCATCCAAGAATTAGGATTTCACTGCCTGTGGCTTTTGATTGCTCAACACTACCTATCTCCAAAGAAGTGCCCTTTCCACATTTTCAATATTTCCCAGTTATTACTATTAACCTATAGCATTTAGAATGGCCCTTCATGGGTGACATTGTACGAAATTAGGCTGTCCCATCACGGTTCCCATTTGTCAAAGCCAAAATGTTCAGTTTCGGGATTCCAAGGAATAGTTTCTCAACTAAAAAGCCTCATTGTGAAGGAATCACTGCCTTGATGCCTTTGAACTCACTCAAACTGGCCAGTGGTTGTGTCATTTGGGTCAAGCTGTAAAACCGGTTTTCAATTAAAGTGATGCTTCGTTATGAATTCTTGGGGCCTCATTATGAGTGTGGCGGTCTTACGACTGCCACACTTGCGGTGGAGCTCTGACTGCTAGGGAACCGCCAGCTCCGCCAGGATCTTAGATCCTCGTGGTCTGCCAGTGGCAGAGATCCTAATCCGCCAGGGCAGCGCTGATTACAACCTCATTCTCTGCCAGCCTTTTCGTGGCGGTAACACTGCCATAAAAAGGCTGGCAAAGAACAGGTATGGGGGGCTGCACTGCCCATGCACTTGGCATGGGCTGTGCAGGGGGCCCCCTGCCCAGCACCATTGCAATGTTCACTGTCTGCACCCTCCTGGCTACAGCATTGCCGCCGGCTCGATTACGAGCCGGAGACAATTTTGAAGCCTGTTTCCTGCTAGGCCGGCGGGTGGAAACACCTGCTGACCTAGCGGGAAACTCTTAATGACTCCAGCTGGGAGTTCGCCCCGTAGGAGGTGACCACCCTGTCGGGAGTTTGGTGGACTGGCTTTTCTGTCTGCCAAACTCGAAATGACCCCCTTTCTGTCTTCTTTACCAACTTTTTTATGCACTGGCTTCCTTGAACTGGCTTACCTGAGCTGAAATCTAAGATACAGGATGAGATTAGAATAAGCTTTATGAAACATCCAGGAATTCAGGGCCTTGCCAACCTGCGGGAATAGAGGCAGAGAGTTCTACAAGCTTGGCTCTGTTACAGCCAGAAGAAAATCTTCCCAAAAAAGTATTTGGTTTCTGTGTGTCACTCTACTCTCTGATTCAAGGCTTCGTTTATGGTGTCTTAAGGAGTCACCAGGACGGCCAGTAACATTATGCAGACCTTTCTGTCACCCTTCTGTTTCTTTGCTCTTTCAGCTTAATCTGGAAAGAAAAATGTCAGAAAGGCGGGGAGCCATACTTTTGTGTGGGACAAGGGAAAATATTGCCCACAACCGCCTACTTCCATCCAATTCTCTTATCTTGCAAAATGACATAGACTTCTAGCTGATTTTCTGAATAGTTTTGCTGCCTACACATGAGGATGTGAGAAGCAATTGTTTCTTTCATAATGCATACACTGTACTACTAACTGCAAGTTCTTCGTTCTCACATCAATCATGCACTGTCCTATGGGTATCATTCAGTAGTTTGATCTGTGAAGCTTTCTTTAGGAGCTAGAAAGAACAACTTGGCATGAACAAGCACTGCTATCCTATCTTCATTTTGCTAGTAATGTGTACAAAAGGAGTCTACCACAAAATAATGTGAAGTTAATGGATCTCAAGCATGTGAATTGTATTTAAATGATTTGTGCCTCCATCCAAAGTGCTGGGGACCACATCCGTACTGTATTCAGATGGCATTAAAATCTCTTAAATCGAATATGCCATTTCTTAATCCTGATCAACATTTATTTGTATGTGAGCAGACATCCACGAACGTATATAGTTGCCCAAACCAAGTAAATAAGATAATTTGCGAGAAAATGTGTGCAACCTTTGATACTAGCTTCAACTGCAGAGTTCATTAGGACTCTACATTTTAAACCACTGTCAAGTAGGGCTGAGAGACAGTTTGGGGTCAGAATTCACATAGCAAGAGGTCTGCACCTGGATTGACCACAGATTCTCTGTTCTTGCCTGGATCACTTTAACTGTATTCTTACTGATTCAGTCCTTCAATCAGTTCGCAGTCCCCCACACCCAGGCCTCCAACTAAACAGAGGGAAACCTTGGGATCCTCTTAATATGAGAAAAGCATAACTTCACCTACTCTAGGCAAAGGTCTCATGCATGAACTTTAGATCAGTCTTTTGATGCCAAAGAAATGGGGTGACGAACTCCAGAGTAGCTAAACATGCAGATGTCTGCCTGGGTTTAGGGTCGAGAAAGAGAGGCCATGCTTTCAGAGGCCTACACTTCCCCAGCTGGCTTCCAGTAGCGGCCCGGACGAAGGTAAAATATCTCATGTTAATGGCCCGATGCAGCGTTTCTACATCTACCCTCTTGAGATATTTATGGTCAGCCTTTTCCAGTGCCTTACTGAAACAAACGCGCAGTCCATCCAAGGAGGCTGGGTATCTTAAATGTGCTGAATACGCAACTATCTCAAGGGTGGTTTCCTTTCCTGCATAAGGTAATGAGTGCACACCTTTAGCTACAGGTACATCATTGTCGTTCAAGCCAAAACAAGCACATATACAATAAGCCAATGTGTCAGTTTGCACTTCGACCATAAATATCACGCTCTTTGTGCATTCTTTAGTTTTGGACAGGCACAGTCCTGAGAACATCTAAGGCTTTCAGGCACAATTAGTTAAAATTGAAGCAATTTTCATCTCTAAAAGAACAATTGCATCTTGGAGCCCGCCCACAGAGCGACAGCGTGAGCCAGTGACGACATCAAGTCTTTCAGGGTCTTGGGAAAAGTCATGTCATCGCCGCACCTTCCAGCTTTCGGGGCAGAGTCTTGGATGGTGAGCTTTAAAGATGATCTCAGTCTTAGAAACACAGACAGGCTTGTTTTTAAAGGCAAAGGGCAGTAGAGATGTTGATGCCACAAATCAATCGCATCTCCGGCCTGCATTTTCTTGGCTGGGGACTGAATCCCAAACCTCCAAAGTAGTGCCTGACACAGCCTGCGCGCCAGCCCCAGGCATGGCACCGGAGCTAGGCTCTTATCGCAAGAGCTGCCTGCTGAGGAAAGAATGCAGCGGTGCCAGCCTCTTGTGCCCGTCATGCACCGGGCACTCCATCTATGCTGCTCACCCACATGGGCAGCAACAAGGAAATCTTTTCTGTTTCTTCTCTAGCTTTCCTCACCCTCTTTCACTTCCAGTTCTCCCTCTCTTGTCTGTATTTATTAACCTTGACGCTTTTCTTCCTCCCCCTCCCTCTACGGCCCTCGTAGCCCTCTTGCCTTCCCCCGAGTCTTTCTTCCTTTATCTTTCTCCTGGTTTGTATGTATACTCTCCTCATTCCCCCCCTACTCTTTCTTGAAGCCATTCTTTTCGGTTCTTTGATTTCTCGATCATAATGGATGCTCCTTTGCCTAACGTTCCTACATTGTTTCCATTGTCACTTATCTCTGACGTCTCTCCCTCCTTGCTGTCCAGTCCGCTTTCCTTTCGACGCACCCCTGGCCTTATCCCCTCGGTTCCTGTGCATGCTGCCTCCGCTCCAGTTCTCTTCCTCATTCCATCCTCCACCTTCGCTCTCCCTTTCGCTAGCTCGCCTGGGACCTCCTCTTCTCTCAGAGCCCTCTCTCTTCTTCCAGTTTCAAGTCCCGGTCTTGAGTCCCTCTTTCCGTTATCTTTAGCCCGTCTCTTGTCACTCACTCCAGCTTACGTCTTTCCATGCTCTCTCCCACTTCTCTCCTCCTTCTATTCGTTGCCTGTCTTTCTGATGCCCAACTCTTCTCTTATAATTTCCATTCCATGTCTTATCTTCACCTCTGTGCAATCCCAATTACATGTTTGTGCCTGACCTCTCTTCTCCGCCCGCTACCTGATCCCTTCTCTCTTCCTATCTTTCATCTATCTTCTTTTTCCTTTCTGCTGCATCTCTCCTCTTTTGCAGTCTTTCCTCCAATGTTCCCCTGTCTTTGAACTCTCTCTTACGCCTCTCCTTTATTTACTCTTACCACTGTCCCATATTTCTTTCTTCACTCTCTTCTTCTTTGCCTTCCTTATCTATCCCAATTTCCTTTGCTTCCATGTAGCTCCCTCCTCCCCATTCACTTTCCATTTCTACTCTATATTTCTCCGAATTAATCATCATTCCATACTCCCTAGAGCTCTCCCCTTGACACAACAGTCTACACACAGCCCTCCGCTCAGCTTTTATTCTATCCTATGGGGTGCCTCATTGAACATAGGGACAACTGTAAGAACTAGAAACATAGGATCTTGGCAGAAATTACCCATTCAGCTAACAACTCCCATTACTTTGAACTCACATCCTCTCTATTGAGGGTTATTTAAGGCAAGCTCTTTGTGGGTACACGCATGCACAATCAGTAAACCTCATATGCGAAGGAGCACTGGCCATGGAGTGATAAAACATTGACTACTGTGTCTACAAGTTGAGCAATGTGAGCTTCAGCTTGACGTTATCCCGAATCGTATCTACTGCGCTTATGGATGATGCCCAAACGTCAGCCATGTGAAGATGCTGAAACCTATCAGGCAAAAATACAGGATGATAGACCGTGCACCAACATCCTGTCATTAACTAGAAAGGTCTCGAACAGGTCTAGATAGGCTCAAACATTACAGATCCAGGTAAGTAACTTTGTCCTTCCCTTGTTGCTTGAATAGGATCCATACCCTGATGCCTTCATCTGTAGAAGGGCGCCCCATTACTAAGACAAGAGTGAGCCTAAAGGAAACAGGAGCAGCAGAGGTACTTTACGCATGAATATTTGTACTCTGTGGGTCCTTGGGGATGTAGTGAGCTGGTCCTGAGAGCATTGAGGAAGTGTTTATCAAAGGAAGCATACGCAGAAGTGGAGGACGTGGACCAGGAACAAGAGGTTAAGAAATGAGATGGAGAAATCGTGGTATGATAAACACCTAAGTAAGATGTTTCTATCCTCCCAGGCGGAGTGAAATCCTGCTCTCTCAACTGCCTGGCTGAAGGATTTAATTTTTACACCGAGAGGGCAGCCGCAGTGATTGACGGTACTCCATGCCGGCAGGATTCACACGACATCTGTGTCAACGGGGAATGCAAGGTAATATTTTTCCCATACTTCATCCTCAAGCAAAGTGTAAAGGTTATATTGGTCTGCATCTCTACCTTCTAATAATGTTGATACCTTCTAGAGGTTGCTAGAGTCAGATTAACTCCAGAATATCTTGATGCCAAAGTGGCTCCTGCATCCTGTAGCAACATTCTGTAGTCCGGCCATCTGCAGGGTGGCTTCTGTCCATCCTATGGCTACTGTTTCTGAGCCAGTCAAACTCATGCTTTAAAAAAATCAGCTAAGTGGAGGTATAGCTGCAGGATTCCCGTGCACAATATAAAGGTAAGTTTTATGTACCTGCACGGAGGCAACAAATTGACATGGTTGCCTGTTTCTGTACACTGGAGTTAAGGGTCACACACACATTGAGAAGTACCTTTGAGGGTCCGTGCGGATCAGTACGGGAGTTCTTCATTACTATCTGGAGATGTAATTAGTTCACCACCTAGAATACTCCTCTTGCTCGCATCTCTGCTGGCTAGGAGGCTTCAAGGTACGTGCATGCTTTACAAAGATGGCACCCAAAGATGGCACCCAGGAACAGGAATAAACTTGACAGCTTCAGGCTCCCCCGAGAAGGGTGGCCCACCGCTGGACAGGCTGACACACACAACAGCTAAATGAGAAGTTATTTTCATAAAAAAATATATTGCCATTCATGTGTTGCAAAACTGATAGTTTTTGGCCTTTGTGCAAAAATACAGAGTAAAAATTCCCATGTGCCCAAGTTCTGCTTTTGCACAGTAGTTGGGGGCGTTCGTATACAAGTGGAATTTATATGTATTTTGCACTAATATTTCCGTATTTTCTTTAATTTTGTGATCTCCATTAAGCTCAAAGGTCAAGTGGGTGCATTTTGCACCCAGCTCTAAATTGGAAGTAAAGCAAAAACGGATGACTGTTTCTGTACGTGTGCCCATCCGAAAATGAGGCCATAATGTTAATATAATGAGTATAAAGTAAGCATGGGCACTTTCACTAAGGTTTTATACTCTGATCTCTAAGCTACACTTTGGAAATATTTAGAGGGGCAGCTATTCTTTTTTACTACAATTACAGATGAAACGAAATGCAGTAGGACGCCAAAAATAAGCATAATTTCTTTCAGATTGCAAGCATGTGAGTGAGAGGAGATTTACGCAGAAAGCAGTAACGTGCGCAACCTGCTTTTAGGTGCTATATAAAATTCTATGTAACCATCAATGGGACCAAAACTTTTTAGCTTGGTAAATTCACAGCAGTAGATTTTTTAAGTTAGACTAGGCAACAGTGCTCTAGACGTGAACTATTTGGCGCTGGAATGCTGCTGTTAATGTAATGACGACATCCAGGAAAGAAGGTTTTGAAAAGAGCTCTGAACAGAGAAGGAAACCAGAGCAAGGTCACATGGCTTTGGTCCCAATAGTGGTGGTCGTTTTGCATCTAGCCACCCATGCCCACGCTCTTCTAGAGGCCTCAATCCTGTTTTTACATAGAGCATGACAGGGCAGTTTAACTATACTGGTGTTGTGTTGAGATGATGGCGCTTAGCTGGACACCCCATTAGACCTCCAGACCGATGTGCACCAGTGAGGGTCCCTCTGAGCCCCCAGACCGATGTGCACCAGTGAGGTCTTGTTGGGCCTCCAGAGCGATGTGCACCAGCGGGGTCCCTTTGGGCCTCCAGACCGATGTCCAACAGTGAGGTCCCTTTGGGCCTCCAGGCTGATGTGAACCAGTTTGGTCCCTTTGGACTCTCAGGCTGATGTGCATCAGTGAGGTCCCTTTGGGCCTCCAGACCGCTGTGCACTAGTGCATTCCATCTGGGCCTCCAGACTGATGTGCACTAGTGAGGTCTCTTTGGGCCTCCCGGCCGATGTGCACCAGTAATGTCCCTCTGGGCCTCCAGGCTGATGTGCACCAGTGAGGTCCCTCTGAGCCTCCAGACCGTTGTGCACCAGTGAGGTCTCT
This sequence comes from Pleurodeles waltl, assembly GCF_031143425.1. Taxonomy (NCBI): domain Eukaryota; kingdom Metazoa; phylum Chordata; class Amphibia; order Caudata; family Salamandridae; genus Pleurodeles; species Pleurodeles waltl. Next base: position 84,185,580 of record NC_090451.1, read on the forward strand.
TTGGGCCTCCAGACCGATGTGCACCACTGAGGCCCCTTTGGGCCTCCAGGCTGATGTGAACAAGTGAGGTCTCTTTGGGCCTCCAGACCGATGTGCACCAGTAAGGTCCCTCTGGGCCTCCAGACCGCTGTGCACCAGTGTGGTCCATCAGGGCCTCCAGGCTGATGTGCACTAGTGAGGTCTCTTTGGGCCTCCAGACCGATGTGCACCAGTAAGGTCTCTCTGGGCCTCCAGGCTGATGTGCACCAGTGAGGTCCCTCTGAGCCTCCAGACCGATGTGCACCAGTGAGGTCCCTTTGGGCCTCCAGACCGTTGTGCACCAGTGAGGTCTCTTTGGGCCTCCAGACCGATGTGCACCACTGAGGCCCCTTTGGGCCTCCAGGCTGATGTGCACCAGTGAGGTCCCTCTGGGCCTCCAGACTGATGTGCACCAGTGAGGTCTCTTTGGGCCTTCAGACCGATGTGCACCAGTGAGGTCCCTCTGGGCCTCCAGACTGATGTGCACCAGTGAGGTCCTGTTAGGCCTCAAGACTGATGTGCACCAGTGAGGTCCCTTTGGGACTCTGGGCTGATGTGCACCAGTAAGGTCCCTCTTGGCCTCCAGACCGATGTGCACCAGTGAGGTCTATTTGGGCCTCCAGACCGATGTGCACCAGTGAAGCCCCTTTGGGCCTCCAGACTGATGTGCACCGCTGAGGCCCCTTTGGGCCTTCAGGCTGAAGTGTACCAGTAAGGTCCTTCTGGGCCTCCAGACCGATGTGCACCAGTGAGGTCTCCAGACCGATGTACACCAGTAAGGTCTCTTTGGGCCTCGATGTGCATCAGTAAGGTCCCTCTGGGCCTCCAGACCGATGGGCACCAGTGAAGTCTCCAGACTGATGTGCACAAGTGAGGGCCTGTTGGGCCTCCCGACCAATGTGCACCAGTGGGGTCCCTTTGGGTCTTCAGACTCATGTGCCCAAGTGAGGCTTATGATGTTAAGAAATATTATGGGTTCCGTAAGGTTTTCTACAGGCATTATGGAGGATCACATTACATCTATCATTTCTTACTATGTAAACATTTGGATCCGATTCAGAAAGCCATTTGCACATGTAAGTTCAACACACTGCACAAACAACTTGGGATTCACAATATGTGCATTAACACTTATTAAAACGTTTACGTACGCTCAGATTCCTGGGTGGGTAAATGTCTTACCAGGGCAGGAGAGTGGATTTAAATGCCCTGATATCCACGAGATCACCCGCAAAGGTACTTGTTTATACGTATCCGAAACCTTTTCTAGGCACAATGCTACCTCGAAAAAGACAGGGGGTGTACTTGCCGGGGACATGAGTAAATCTGTTTCCAGCGTGAGAATGGGAAGCGAACAGCCCAAAAATTGGTGGGAGTACAGGGGAAGGAGTTTCTCCCCGACAGAAACTTTTTTCTCTTGTGAAGAATAAATAAATGCTGTGAAGTGAAAACGGTGTATACTTAAAAGCAATATAAATGGTCGACTGTATGGTCCTAAAGCACAACTATTACCTAAAAAGAGTGTTTTGCCGCTGCCTCCTATAGACCGCCTGATTGGTGCAGCCATGCAGCAATAGATTACGTATTTCTTCCCAAAATCAGGTGTTTAGGAACCGACAGACGTGTGTTCCACCCTGTGCTCCAGTGAGACACATCAAACCGTGATACTCCACGCCTTCCATAGTGATTCCTCGAGACTCCTAGGCTGCACTTCATCCCGTGCTGCATGCGTGCAATCCAGTGCTTAATTTGTAAATAAAAAGGTGCCGGTGCCCAAAGCCCTCCTCTGAAACACGCGGCTGCTGCATTTAAATGTGGGAACACGGAATACTGAGGCAGCGTAATCCTAAAGCCACCTCGGGCCTCTTCAATCCATATAAAGCCACTCCCTGCCCCTTCAGCTCACTCTTGCAGCTTTCTGCTTTCTCTCATTGTGACGCTTTTTCGTTTTTCTCTTCGTCTGTCTTTCCCATATGTATCTTTGGCTCGCAGTAAATGCTTGAGGCAGAAGAATAAGCCCCGGCCCTCAAAAATACGAGCCGGTGCTCAGCACCGGACACAACAAGTACAAATTAAGCACTTGTGCAATCAACTTGTGCCGCGCTACAGAGATTTCTTCATGATACTTGGTTTGAGCACTCATGCATGTCGGGCCTGATGGACTTTAAGAAAATGGTTATTTGTAGTTGCGTTAATATGCGTGCATGCTCTCTGTGTGCACAAAAGCCCATCTGTTATGTGCAGTATAGATAAGCTATACCTATTGGGTTTGTCAGTGCCTCTTTTCATTAATCTCCACTGCTGCCCTTGGAAGAACCAAGGGAGAGGATGTGGTGTAACAACCAGAGTTGGCAAATCTGTAACTGGGGATCCCGGTTTAAGTCTCGGAGTCTGTTCAGCATACAGTGATTCTGGGCAAATCACCTACTTAATCTCACTGGGGCTACAAATGTGAATCTGTCCTTGTGCAATATAGCTCATATGTAAAGTGCTCCAGTAACCTATATAAAACTGCTAAAAAAAAAAGAACCTAACTCCCTCAAACCATGTGCGGCCCATGGGGGCACGGTAGGCCTACAATGCAGTTCAGTCTGGTTCCGCTCTGGACAGATCGTCCAGACCCTTTCACAAACAAGGCTGGACTGGCCGTACTCGGCATCTGGCGTTTCCCTGGGAGGCTGGAAGGGTGGGGGGAAGGTTTTGTAGCAATGCAGCAGTTTTGAAAGCACCAACTGCTGAGTTTCTTGTATATCCAGTAGTTTTCAGGCAACAATTATAGTGTCAAGATAACTCTGGTGATTAAGGTTCCTTCTGGGGAGAGATCAGAGTTTTGTCTACTGGACGTTTTGACTCATCTAAGGTAGCGTAGAGGGTTAATATGCATGCTGCAAAGGAGGTGTACCATGCATATCACAAAACAGTATTTGATGTGCATAGCTCAGTGGGTTACTGCTTTTGTCACAGAGACCCTTTAGTTACTGGGCAGTGCATAAATCCCAATCATAATCTAGCACAGTGAGCTATGAAGTGTCGTCAAACAGCAGCAGCAAACTGCATGGTACAGGTTAGAAAGTTAGTGTTTTCTTCAGTTTTTCATTGTCCTAAAGGTGCTAAAAAGGGTTTGTTTGGGTAGAAATTAATTCTTATAGTACAGCCAACTCTAACCACTGTGTTACGTTCTGAATCCTGAGTTTGTGCTTCTCCAGACCAAGTACTCTTTAAAAAATGCCTTCCAGTTTGGATGCACTATAAATGAGGGGTGGGAAGAATTAATGGTCCAGTGTATAGCCTCCCTATATTAGACACTAATAACCAAAGAATGCACTGTTCCAAAGTTGGAGAGAAAGAAAAAAGGACTCAGAGAAGTCCTCTACTTAGAAGCAAGAGCCCTCACATACTCACTGGGTATCATGCTTCATCATCGGGTCTGCTCCGTACTGGCGTACTTATTCTTGAGTAAATTTCCACAAGGAAAATCAGTTGGTGGTACGGAATGTGAGACCCTTCTTCACACAATAACAGGCATTCATGTTTTCTGTTTTTACTGTTACTAGAATGGTTGCGTCCGTCTCCAGGCCCATGTTTTCCTATGGAGCCCAGTCCATATTGGGGACGGTAGGCGCATATATGTTTTAAGTGCATGTTTTCACCGAGCATGCCAGCACCGTTTGCTACACTGAGTGACTCATCAGTTCTTTGTGGAAATTTACTCAAGAATAAGTATGCTCCCTTTGGGGTTATAACTTTGTAACCAATGTTTATTGCATTACAGGTTGATCTCTAGACGTGACAAGCCTGAGATACACTTGACTTTTGTAAGTGATAGGAGACATTGAGACTGATAGTGTCAGACTACAGGTGCCTTTTTGTTGGATAATAGGAGAAGTATTGATTTGTTTGGTCCTGAAGAAGCGTCACTGGATCCGGCTGGACCCTAGAGACGCGAAACATGTTGACCTTTGATATGGGAATGTAAGGCAGTTCCTAGTTCCCAATTTCTTCTTATCATCATAGTGAGTGATTGAGCATTATGTCGTATTTCACTCCTGTTGTTGTTTGAATCTTGGCCAATACCCACCTTGGATTAATAAATTGGTTGCCCGTTGGTTGGGGTCTTGGGCCAATTTTAGCCTTTTTTCTCTCTCCTCTTCTTCTTCTTGTGCCTACCTTTGAGTTGTTGACATTGCACCATCGAGAAAAGATCTCCAGCAAAGAGCCCCCCGTGGGGTGCCCATCAGACATTGCAACACCGGTCTGACGAGGAGCAGACCCGATGATGAAGCATGACACCCAGTGGGTGTGTGAGGGCTCTGGCTTCTAAGTAGAGGACTTCTATGAGTCCTTCTTTTTCTTTCTGTCCATCTTTGGAACAGTGTATTCTTTGGTTATTAGTACCAGTTTGGATGACCTGAATCCTACAGTTTGTTGTCCTGAATCCTACAGTTTGTTGTCCCCTTTGTCTTATGTGACATGTCCTATACACCGAGTAACACGTATGATTCATTGTCCCTGTATTTGTGTGTGATGTAAAGTGCTCCAACACCCTACACTGGTATGAGAGGCACTATAAAACAAATGAAATACATGTGAGAGAGGGGCTTGGGAGAAATGAGGGGCACTGTTGGATGGTGATAGTGAGGGAATCATTGAAAAACCCCAATAAAGATTGTTGAATCCTGGTGCACTGTAAGGCCATCATTTATTATGCTTTAAAAGCTAATATAATCAAATATATAATGAAAATTTGTTGCAGAATGCACCATTTTGACCAAGGTTTCTTGGGGAAAGAACCCCCGCAAACCCTCTTTGTAGGGGTCAGGCTCACTCGCTGCACTCACTATGCAGTGAATCGGGGCTGGTCTGACAAACTTTGCCAGGGCTTCCGGTTCCCAGTCCGGCCCTCCTTACACATGGCTTCCCCTCCTGGAGGGAAAGCGTAATCCAACATGTGTTTTTTGCCTCTTTGCATAGATATGCTTTAAAAACCAGGTCCAGTGCAGCCTTGCAGCAGATAAGACCCCTGCGTTTAATAAATACACGCAGATAGGCAGATTCCACCTATCAGCAGCTTTGAATTACAGCTTGCAGGCCCCACTCCCTGACATTAACTAGCAGGGCTTGGTGAGATATCCTGGAAAGAAACTCAAAGCTGTGCACGAGGCCTGTCCGAAGGGAGGGGCAGAGGGGGAAGTAGTCCTTAAATCCAGCCCTTTTCAGAGCCCAGCACTCGTTTATTCAGCGATTTTAAATTATGCCAGCCCTGTTTAATTATGGCGAGGCCACTAATACCGCTACGTTGCGCCAGAAGTATATCTGTTGTGTCCTTTGTTTTTGTAAAACTTCACAGAGGCTGATCCAGATGAGGCCTCTGTGAGGTTGTTGGCGCAGGCCGCATATAATGTTTTGACATGCCTGCAAGTGGGATTGGGGTGGGGACAGAAGAGGCCGCAATGCTTGTCTTTTTCCACAGAAATATGCTGCTCGTTAACCTCTTTAGTGCGGGCGTCGGCCACTGGAGGTTAAAAAATCCTCGGGTGTGTCGCACCAGAGGATTATTTTGATTTGAAAATACCCCGGTAGAAATGGAAGCCCCCGTACACCCACCCGCCCATTTGTGACGTCAGCGACGTCACTGTTTTGTGTTCACCATCCGAGCAGGAAGCGGTCTTGTGTTCGCTTCCTGCTCCAATGGGGAAAACAGCCCCAAACGGCCTTCCTGACATTCGGGAAGGCCTTCTTTGAAAGGGGAGACTCTCCCCTTTCAAACGAGGCCTTCCTGAACCAATGCGATCGAGTGCCAGGAAACTCCACTAGACACCAGGGATTTCACTTTTTTGGGGGGGGGGGGGGTGGGAGCAGAGGGGGAAGGGATTAGCCCTCTCGACAAATGGGTCAGCCCGCGGATCAGAACCGGGGGGGCTTTTTTTTTTTCTTTTCTTTTTTAAAAAGGTAGGTGTCCCCTGGGTGGGGGTTATCATATATATATATATATATATATATATATATATATATTTATATATATTCACCACCAGTTGTCTTGCAGTTGCAGCTTGCGTCTTCAAAGCAATGCACATACTTCAACTGATGCGTTTCAACTGTAGCTTTTAGGCAGCAATAAAAAAAAAGTCAGGTAAGTCTTGTGATTATGTTTCTGCTACAAAAGAATCAGACTTTTGTCTAGTGGCAGTTTTGATGCCATAAAGTAGCGCAGAAGGTTTATATGCCTACTGCAAAGATCAAATCTGAATTTTATGTAAATAGCTGAGTACATTAGTAAAGTCAGCCATTACCTGCGCTATAATACAAATGAAATGTATGTGCGGGGGGCTAGGGAGAGATGAAGGGCACTTTTGCTGGGTGGTAGTGAGGGAATCCGAGGAGGAGGTCATGGGAGTGGAAGCACCAGTAATGATTGTTGGACTGGGCACAGGAGGTGCTAAAGACTGTGACGATTGGTATGTGACAAGGTGAAGTAATAGTGTGTCTTTTTTTGAGTGTCTTGAAAGAACGTGCTGATTGAGGGAAGAAGTGAAGGTAAGGTGACCTCTACTGTTGCACGTCTCACACACACACCAACCAGCAATTCTGTGACTGTCTACGTAGGCTAGTGTTTTAGAGCAAGAGTTTACCCAGTAGCAGAGATGGCGTCTCGGATAACTGCTGCTCAAGCCCTAACTCGGGTTATAGAGGACAGCTCTGACGTACGATCAGAGACAGAGTCAGCAGATACTGAGACAGCATCTGAGGGATAGGACAATGGTGCAGACTCTGGGAGTGATTTTTCGGACAACTCCTCTTCCAGTGATTCTGAGAAAGGTAATGAGGACAGTCCTGCTGTCCCTTCGCAAGCACAGCCTGTGCAGTGGGACAGTAGCGGGTTAGCCCAAACCAGAGAGCAGGTGCATGCGGAGGCAGCACAGAGAGAGTGCTCTCTTGGGAGCTCCCCAATTTAGTTCTGCCCCAAATTCCACTGTCCAAATCGTATTGTGGAGACATCAAAATTATCTATCACAAAACAAACTGGTTTTGTAAGGCAGGCACCTGTGTTTTTGTTCCTGGGCTCGGCGGCCATATACGGAAACATACCAAACCCAGACATTTCTGCAAACTAGACATCTGGGGGAGTCCTCAGATGTGTGACTTGTGTGGATTCCCCAAAGTTTTATTGCCCAGAATACCCTGCAAAGCTGAAATGTTGAATAAAAACTCTATTTGTTCTTGCATTTCTGTCACACAAACTACAGGAATATGCTGGGATCCACAAAATTCCTACCACCCAGTGTTTCCCCACCTGTCCTAATAAAAACACTACCCCACTTGAGTGCCTGTACCTAGTCCCTGCATCAGGAATGGATCACCCCAGGGTCAACAGTTGCCCTCATGTAAGGACCAACATTGACCGTTGTGTGATCTATTCCTGTCGCGGGCACTAGGCCTACCCACACAAGTAAGGTACCATTTTTATCGGGAGACTCGGGGGAACGCTGGGTGGAACGAAATTCATGGCTCCTCTCAGATTCCAGAACTTTCGGTCACCGAAATGTGAGGAAAAAAGTGTTTTTTTGGCCAAATATTAAGGTTTGCAAAGGATTCTGGGTAACAGAACCTGGTGAGAGCCCCACAAGTCACCCAATCTTGGATTCCCCTAGGTGTCTAGTTTTAAAAAATGCACAGGTTTGGTAGGTGTCCTTAGGTGCCGGCTGAGCTAGAGGCCAAAATCCACAGCTAGGCACTTTAAAAAAACAAGCCCGTTTTTAATGTAAAAATGTGATGTGTCCATGTTGCGTTTCCTGTTGTGGGCATTAGGCCTACCCACGCAAGTGAGGTACCATTTTTATCAGGAGACTTGGGGGAACGCAGAATAGCAGAACAAGTGTTATTGTCCCTTGTCGTTCTTTACATTTTTTCCTTCCAAATGTGAGACAGTGTGTAAAAAAGACGTCTATTTGAGAAATGCCCTGTAATTCACATGCTAGTATGGGCACCCCGTAATTCAGAGATGTACAAATAACCACTGCTCCTCAACACCTTATCTTGTGCCCTTTTTGGAAATACAAAGGTTTTCTTGATCCCTATTTTTCACTCTTTATATTTCAGCAAATGAACTGCTGTATACCCGGTACAGAATGAAAACCCATTGCAAGGTGCAGCTCATTTATTGGCTCTGGGTACCTAGGGATCTTGATGAACCTACAAGCCCTATATATCCCCACAACCAGAAGAGTCCAGCAGACGTAACCTATATTGCTTTCAAAAATCTGACATCGCAGGAAACATTTTGAGTAAAACATGGAGAAATATAGCTGTTTTTTTCAGCTCAATTTCACTATTTTTTTATTTCAGCTGTTATTTTCTGTAGGAAAACCTTGTAGGATCTACACAAATGACCCCTTGCTGAATTCAGAATTTTGACTAATTTTCAGAAATGTTAGCTTTCTGGGATCCAGCATTGGTTTCACACCCATTCCTGTCACTAACTGGAAGGAGGCTGAAAGCACAAAAAATAGTAAAAATGGGGTATGTTCCAGGAACATGCCAAAATTGTGTTGAAAAATGTGTTTTTCAGATTTAAGTCTGCCTGTTCCTGAAAGCTAGGAAGATGGTGATTTTAGCACCGCAAACCCTTTGTTGATGCCATTTTCAGGGAAAAAACCACAAGCCGCCTTCAGCAGCCGTTTTTCCCATTTCTTGTTAAAAACAACATTTTCGCTGTATTTTGGCTAATTTTTGGTCTCCTCCAGGGGAACCCCCTGAACTCTGTGTACCTTTAGAATCCATAGGATGTTGGAAAAAAAGGGCGCAAATTTGGTGTGGATAGCTTATGTGGACAAAAAGTTATGAAGGTCTAAGTGCGAACTACCCCAAATAGCCAAAAAAGGGCTCAGCACGGGGGGAGGGGGAGGCCCAGCAGCTAAGGGGTTAATTCTGCTTGGCACACGTAGCCAGTTGGCACTTGCCACTGGAAGACAGGAATGGCTCGATCACATAGATTGTCAGGCAATAGATAAAGACTTTACATTTGTGTGATGATGTCTAAAGGTGAAAAACAGAAACACCATCTCATTTTCTTATATGTTCTTACCCTTGAAAAGAGAATTTTCCGGCGTCATTTTCGGTGTCAGACGTGGTATCTCTCCTATATATCAGCAGATGTCACAGTCTGCCGTACTCTCGGTTCCTCTGCCGAACCACGCGGTTTGTGAAGGAAGGCTTAGCAGGCTCCTCCGTGGAAACCTGTAGCTGGAAGAATGTCCTATACATTAGAGGTGGGCGTAACTGGCGGAATAACTCGTAATTAACACAAAATTATTCGTAATTGTGTGAGAAGTGTAATAAAGCATTTAGTGTTATTTTCTTTGTTCAAATGCGCTGCTGCGTCCAAAATGGGCCGGTGGATGAATTTTGCGCTAGGAAAATAGCACAAAATTCTACAGGACACAAACATCTGTGGCCAGTAGCCACTCGCTCTCTTAGTTCGTTGTTCCTGTACTCCTGAGGTAGGATTATTGCCTCAAATTACTTAAGCGGATGTAATAGTCTAATTTTGGTAAATTTCATATCACAAGAGTAATGCCTAATTACTGAAATTACTCTGATTACTCTGGCGTAAATACAATTTCACCCAGCCCTACTATTCATACACCAGTAGCATACATAGCAACATGTTTGATGTGGGCCTGGGTGAAATTTCAATCACACTGGCACAATTAGGCTAATTCCTGGCTTTCACCATACACGTGTTACGCAAAAAGTCTGTGAATTTCTGTACATAAAGTAGCATGGCACAATTGGAGATCGCCCAGTTTAAAAACTTATTGTGGATTTACCAGACACTGCGAGCAGACAACAGGCTCTTGTTCGCAGCACCTGCTTTTTGCGATATCCACTTTTTTTTTTAGTACATAGTTCGTCCTCGCATCCAAAAGTGAGACAAGGACACACTTCACGCTAAAATATACCTCAAAATTCCAACTTGGCATTTTGCATAAGTTTGAATAACTTCCCTGAAAATTCACACAATCGTAGTCTGGGGCGAGCGCAGACCAAGAGGGGGCAGGATCTGAATCAGGTGGTGTACGATGAAGGTTCGTGGTCCTGTCTTTTTTACATTTAGTATCTCAGAAAATATATTGCATGCCCCCTCCTAAATGCCCACGTGCGCAAGCTAATATTAAAAACACTTTCAAAATGTGTATGAATACTTTGCAGATCGGTCTCTTCTGGGGCCCAGAATACATTTCTCTGACTCACTGTGGCGGTCTAATTTAAATAATCGTTACCCTGCCACCTAGCAGAAAGCCGTGAAACTGCTCTTTTGGAAAATCACACACCCTTTACTTACCCTCAGCCATATTGCATGATACAATTGGCATTATTTTTTTTATTATGCTTTTCACTTTAAATATAACTTTATTCTGTTGCCATGTCTTTGTTCCCTAGTATCAGCAAATATGTACCTTGCACTCACTAGAAAGTGAAAATGAGTTCAGGAGAAGGACACATGGGAGGAAGGAGCACGCCTTTATGCCTACAGAGGGGCCTAGACACAGACATTTTAGAGTATGTATAGTGGTACTCCTGTAGAGCTCTTTTAGATAATCCTACATATCTCGGTGAATTGGCCACAAAATATCGACGGTAGCAACATATTGGAATGTTGAGGGAGTGTTCATGTATACGGACTACAATTAGAAAAGGCTGTGCCCCATCTGAAAGTTTGTGTTAAAGGTAGTTGGAGGTTTCACGGCATAGACACAAAGGGATGCAAGTGAAAGTACGTCCTTCTGTAGTACTAAGTCCTATACTCATTAACATTTTTGTGAACGGTCACCACTGCGTGTATAGTGAAGCAAGGTAAACTATGATTTCATGAACCGCTTGAATAAATCGTTTTTAGTCCTGCCATTATAAGGCAGGATCTTTTGAATATTTTCTGTAAAATCTTGCCACCATCTTGCTGACCGTCCTTGCCTTGCACATTATATCGACACATGCATCACTTTCTGAGAGACAAATATTCTCTATACATAATGATGCGCAAACCGCACCTCACCATGACCTGAATTTGCAATCCTGAGAATGAAACTCAATGGGCCTCATTCAATAAAAAGATAGTAATTTATGAGGTGATGATTCATGCCCATGTTTCTTGTAAAGTTACCTCCTATTTTGGATTCCCAGAGAGCACAAAGGATGTGCAATAAAAACACAACTTTTGCCAATGGCAGAAGAGTATGGTTAAGGTGCAGATCCACCTTTTTCTTTTCCCTTCACATTAAAACACATTTATACTTGTGGAGGAATGTGTTCACACTTTATCCCAGCGTCTCTGGCAGGTGTGTAAATTGAGTTTAAAAAAAAGTCTACAAAGATATATATACGACTGTGAATCTGCGCTGCATTCCCAGTAACCCCCATCCCACCTGTCTCTTCCCTGGAAAAAGCCATGTTCCCATCCCTAACGATATTAGAGTACTTATTGGAGCACATGCCCAACTCTAGATATTCCACGGTTATAAGATCCATCGCTGTGTTCTTTAAATTAAGATCTGAATTCCTCACTGTTCCATGACACTATTTTGCACAATTAGCTGAAACTTATGTATGCAAACGTTCTGTAATCCAGGATCATTATTTACCGACACTAGAAGAATCAAATAGCAACTATGATTTTTATTCTAGTGTTAATGGAGTTTTGTGATGCATTACTGCAAAATGACTGAATTATTAAAATCGCGATCAGAGGCCTAGTATTTACATCTTATTTATTTTATGGTTTTCAAAACACAGTCATGTGAGCAAAAGATGATGCAGATCACTGGAGGATCAAGGGTGAAGAAAAAGCATACCAGCAGTCTGAAAGTCGTTCTATAGCAAATGCTTGGCGTAAAAGGTGGATCTTCATTTGTTTGCCAAAAGAACTAATGCTGGTATCATAGCAAAGGTTGGGTGGAACAGTGATCCAGAGGTAGGAGCCTTGGTGCAGAAACCTGTCCGAAGACCATTTCAGTCTTGACTGGGACATGAAATGTGAGACATGTTGGAAGGATGACCTTAGCCATACTGTAAAGGTGATATGGATGAAAGGTGGGGCAGGACTGTCCAGAGCACGCCTTACATACAAGGCTGACCGTTTAGCATTCGATCAGTTTCATAGGCAGCCAGTGGTGTGATATTATGGTTTGTGTCGTGATTGGAAGCTTTCAAGCAAAAAATGAGCCGCGCAGCAAAGATCTGTGCTCTTCGTTGATTACTCACGGTTTTCATTGGCAGACCCCCTTAAACCCTCTTTCATGGCCCTCACTATAACAAGGGTGATTCAGTCATGAGGTTCTTTCGATAAACAAGTAATGCAACTGTCTTCATTATAATAATGTTCCCTTTCCTTTAGTTGCATACACCTGTCTTTGGTTTGTTGGGCGATCACATCTGCTGTGTTGCATTGTTTGACTTGCACAGTTATCAGCCTGTTTACATGAGCTTCCAATAGGCTGGCTGTTTGGCACAGCTTGGTTGCTGTCCGCAATGTTATACTTGGGTATTTTAGTAACACCAGCATCAGTTTGTCATCTGTTATTAATGAATCCTGAAAGCTAAGCAAAGTCTCATGACTCCGCAAGCTTTGTAATGTTTCCCGGTGCCTGGGACTGTACATATGCCCATCAAATGTGGGATTTTTAGGTTACATAGCCTCAGAAAATTATCTGTAGGTTTTCTTGGGTTTTCTTTGCCAGCATATAACATGTAGGACAGGTTTCCCCTTAATGGAACACAAATGTGTGGGTTTCTGTGAGGTGCTTACTAGAAATGCATTCTCTGGTTGGTTGGGTATTCTCAATTATTGCAACCCAGAAGGCATTTATTTTTGTGCAAAGCAACCACATTTTAGAACACTCATATGTGCTGTGGCCAAAGTACAGACCTCCACTCTGCACTGCCATCTGCCACACTTTGTTGCATTTCGAATCGTAAATGAACTATGCACCTCTTATGATTCATTGATCTAAATTTGTGATGATACCCTCTATCTTGGACAATGCACAATTGCTATGAAGTTGCTTGAATCCGTCTGACCACACAATTAACATGTCTGGTGCAAATTTTGCCAAACCTTTGGCGCTTGATCTGGACAGAATCCATTGCATTGTTTTAAGCCCTTCTGGGCAATTGCAGCTAATGACCAACCACTTGCGTATAAGCCTTTTGGCCCCACATCTTAATGTATATAAAGACAGCAGATGTTTCTCAGCAAGGTCCTCTCCGAACAGGAGCGCAAGCAACTCCTATCACGCTGCACATTATGCCTGTAGTTTGGATAGAAGTGGCTAATACTTTGTATTCCTCTGACACTCACTGTTACTCAAAGCCTTAGACGAGGCTGTTGTGATGAACACTCGGTTGGACCACACTGACGCAGCCCCTGATTGAGAACCAAGATTAGACCTCTTTAAAGCTAAGCTGTTGACCTGGTGTGTGCTCCTTCAATATCTAGGAGTGCTTCTAGGTCTTGGGCTGTTCCTCACCAGTGACCGATGATTTCTCCCAAAACACCATCCTACTTCGATAACTACCTTGTACTTTCCCTGTGCACTGCGTCATCTATTCCACACAAGCCACTTTGCTTGGAAATAAGCATACCTTCTGTGTGTGTCGATTTAATTTAGGCCACTGTGCAACTAACACTGGCACAAAAGTCTTGTTTTTAATTTTCTTTCAGGACAGGACGTGATTAGTGACGAGGCACAAGGAAGGCAGGATGTAGTTCCATAAGACAGAGGCCACCTCTAGGAAGGCTCGGCCACCGTTCCTTGCCTACAACAGCAAGGCACGAAGAGCTGCTGTTGCTCACCAAAACATTGACCATCCAGGGTAATGAAGAACTATTCAATAGAAACTGGAGGACTTTTTCAGAGGTGTATTTATGAGTTGGAGTTCTTTAAACCATACTCTTTGGCTCACAGTGGGCTCGTGTATAGAGACTTCCTTCAATGGGAAACAAGGTTAAATTGTCTTGTGTTACAAAACAAGCAAGCTAACACATTTAGTATTAGCTCAAGCAAAGGGCTTTTTGGTGTGAACAAATTAAATAAAAGTGTCACGTTGTGGCAGAGAGCTTGCAAAAACTGCGTTCAACCACTAGCTAGTGGCATACTTCATCACAGGGCGTGCTACAACCCTCTGGTGCAGACCAACACTCAGAGTGGAGCAAAGATGTGTTCCTTAGGGTCACTATCCTATCTTATAAAGGGATCTACTTTGCAGCCTTGTTCAAAACTGAGGGGGTACACACTCTAATTTTATTTCTAGTCCCCCTTGGCAGGGTTTAAAACTCGTACTATGAGGGTGAACTATGGGAAATTACTGCCCTGTCCCCCTATCTGCTTTAATCAACGTGTTTTGGCCCCTTCATTTCCCCATGGGTCATTGGGCCTTCATTGGTGTTACAAATCGGGTCTTTGGTTGGTAGTCAGGTTAACCCCTGTCCAAGCAAGGATCCTCACTCTAGTCCGGGTAAAGGAGAATCGCACTGAGTTAACTCCTGCTGACCCCCCCTTGGTAGCTTTGCACGAGCAGGCAGGCTTAACTTCAGAAGCAATGTGTAAAGTATTTGTACCAAGACACACAGTAATACAGTGAAAACACTACAAAAGGGACACCACACCAGTTTAGAAAAATAGGTAATATTTATCTAAATCAAACAAGACCAAAACGACAAAAATCCAACATACGCAAGTCAAGATATGAACTTTCAAAAGAATAAGATTCTTAGGGCCAGATGTACGAATTTCCAATATTGCGACTCGGAAATTGCGAGTCGGTGCGACTCGCAATTTCCGAGTTGCAATATCGGATGCTGAACGGTGTCTCAGACACCGTCTGCGACTCGCTATGGGGTCGCAAAGACCCACCTCATAAATATTAATGGGGTGAGTCGCATTTTGCGACCCCATAGCAAGTCCCTTCACTCACAGGGATGGTGGCCTGCTGAAGTCAGCAGACCTCCATGTCTGTGACTGCTTTTTAAATAAAGCAGTTTTTTATTTTATTTTGCAGCCCGTTTTCCTTAAAGGAAAACGAGTTGCAAAATAAAAAAATAACGAAACCATTTGGTTTCGTTTTTTTCAGAGTAGGCAGTGGTCCATTGGACCACTGCCTGCTCTGAAAAAACGTTTTTGGCAAAATTCGCAAAGGGGAAGGGGTCCCATGGGGACCCCTTCCCTTTTGCGAATGAGTTACCACCAGTGTGACACTGGTGGTAACTGCGAATTGCTTTGAGACCGCATTCGCCGTCACAAAGCAATTCTGCATTGCGATGCGAGTCGCAAATAGGAAGGGAACACCCCTTCCTATTTGCGAGTTGCATTCACAATTTGCGAGTCGGTACCGACTCTCAAATTGTGAATGAGCATCGCATAAGGCTGTTCGCATGGCGCAAACTGCGATTTTCGCAGTTTGCACCATGCAAACGGCTTCCTACATCTGGCCCTTAATCCTTAGCAAACAGTGAGAATGTGGTTCTTACACAAAGTACCTAGTTAACATCAAATAAAAATCCGCAAGGGCGAGCGTGCATCAGAAAAGGATAGCAATGTGTCAATTCCTTACTCGCAAGTGAGGGCATGCATCGTTTCTTTCTCTGGTCCGGTCAGCGATGCGTCGATTTGCCAACACCTTCGCAAGAGAGGTGCATTGATTTCCGGATGGGGCACCTCGGGTCCGCGCAGTCGGGCTGACTTGGACGCCCAGGGGCGATGCATGGAAAATCCAGTCGCATGGTATCAGAAAACCAAACTGCCTGGGATGTGTGGCGTTATAAGCCTAAGTAAGTGAGTGTTGCCCATTGTTTCTCCTGCCCCGATCTCTCAGCCGCAATGCCGGTGGAGCGTCGATTTTAGTCACAAAGCAGGCAGCTTGTCATTTATCAGCCACGTTGCAGAAGGTGCGTCTAAAATTTCCCAGCACGGCGTTCTGTGCGTGGATTTTCAGTTCTTGTGTGCCATCTTCACATTTCAAGGGCCCAGGGACTAGATAGGGCACCACTTGGCAGGCAGGAGTTTCAGCAGAGAGTCCAGGCGCTGGCATGGGAAGCCTTTGATGGCCCTGAGACTTCAACAACAGGAGGCAAGCTCAGTTCAAGCCCTTGGAGATTCTTCTCAAGCAGGAATGCACAACAAAGTCCAGTCTTTGTCCCCTTTCACAGGCAGAAGCAGCAACTGCAGAATAGCCCAACAAAGCACAGTCACAGGAAGGGGCAGCACTTTTCTTCAGCTCTTCTCCATGGCAGAGGTTCCTCTTGAATCCAGAAGTGATCTAATTTTCAGGGGATTTGGGTCCAATACTTCTACCCCTTTCTGGCTTTGAAGTAGGCCTACTGCAAAGGAAAGTCTCTGTTGTTAACAAGATCCTGCCTTGCCCAGGCCAGGCCCCAGGCACACACCAGGGGAATGGAGACTGGATTGTGTGAGGGCAGGCACAGCCCTTTCAGGTGTGAGTGACCACTCCTCCCTCCCCTCCTAGCACAGATGGCCCATCAGGATATGTAGGTTACACCCCAGCTCCCTTTGTGTCACTGTCTAGAGGAGAAGTGCAAATAGCCCAGCTGTCAAACTGACCCAGACAGGGAATCCACAAACAGGCAGAGTCACAGAATAGTTTAAGCAAGAAAATGCCTACTTTCTAAAAGTGGCATTTTCAAACACACAATCTAAAAACAACCTTTACTAAAAGATGTATTGTGAGTTCAGAGACCCTAAACTTCATATTTCATTCTGCTCCCACAGGGAATCTGCACTTTAAAGTTATTTAAAGGCAGGCCCCATGTTAACCAATGAGAGAGATAGGCCTTGCAACAATGAAGACTGAATTTAGCAGTATTTCAGTGTTAGGACATGTAACACACATCAGTATGTGTCCCACTTTTAACATACCCTGCCCATGGGGCTACCTAGGGCCTACCCTAGGGGTGTCTTACATGTATAAAAAGGGAAGGTTTAGGTCTGGCAAGTGGGTACACTTGCCAAGTCGAATTAGCAGTTTAAAACTACACACACAGACACTGCAGTGGCAAGTCTGAGCCATGTTTACAGGACTGCTAGTGTGGGTGGCATAACCAGTGCTGCAGGCCCATTAGTAGCATTTGACTTACAGGCCCTGGGCACCTCTAGTGCACTATACTAAGGACTTACTAGTAAATCAAATATGCCATTCATTGAAAGCCAATTAAACATACTTTTTACATAGGAGCACTTGCACTTTAGCACTGGATAGCAGTGGTAAAGTGCCCAGAGTATCAAAAACAGGGTCCAGCACACATCAACAACCTGGGAAACAGAGGCAAAAAGTTAGGGGGGATCACGTCAAGGATCGCAAGCCTAACAATGGGATTAAAGATCCCTTAACTTCTTTTTTCCATAGCCCCCCTTCTTTTATGAGTTATTTGTGTTTCTCAGATTCTATGGCACTCCTTCAGTTTCCAGAGCAACACCTCATTTCTAAATGGACAGTGGCGGTTATATACCTAGGAGTATTCAGGATGTATGGTGCCATTTTTAAGGGCTGATGATCTTTTAATACTGGTACCTTTGTTGCCTCTGGCAATTGAATCATTGTTATTCCATCTACGGTTTTTCTGCTATAGGACCTTGCACATATCTTGTTTACTTGCTTATTTGTTCACATCCCATACTAAAGGGTTCAAGAGATGGGTAAAAGAAAGCACCGGTCCTTTGGGGGCTAAATCAAAATCTCCAAGGAATACCGGTTCCTCTAGAATGAATGATATCACAGGGGTCACGGGGGCGAATGAGAAACAGATTTTGAGTGTTGAAGAATCTTTGTCTACCTGTATGGGGGTATTATAGACGTATCTAAGCAAACCCAACCTTTAGTGCTCCCTTCTGACATTGACACTGATAATTCCCGCAGAGTAGCTAGGGTGTCTGGTATAGTAAAAGAACTAAATGGTTGTGTTCAAAACATCCCGGATAGTATCTCTCCATGTGATTTAGATTTGCAGCCTCCATTAAAATGATCAAGAACCTCTGAAACTTGGCCTAAAGTTTTGGAATTAAATTCTGGTGTAGAGCAGCCAATGATGGCCAAATCCAAGGCACCTTCTAGATCAGCCAAAATTAGGCCTACTGAGGGTTTGTTTTTTTCCAAACACACTCTGACGATTTTAAGTTAATGTGGTTATATTATTAGAATTATATGTGAGGACCATGTTATACTCTGTATACCAGAGTAACACAGGTGGAAAGCCTGATTTCCACCTCTTTGGGAATGGAGTTTAATAAATCCACTCAGGCTGGTAGCTCATATCCCTTAGAAGGCCGGGAGGGTTACATACCAGCAGTTGCAGCATCTGCGCCAGACCATCAGGAGCTGCTCCTTGCATCTTTACGTCTTGGAGAGGTATGCAAGGGCTCTACTAGTCTCTTAACTTCCAGATTGGGCAATCCACCACATCTACATATGCAACCATACCCACAAGCCAAGCAGGAGACTTATGTAAATCCAGATCATACTTCCTGTGCTCTTAGTGGTTCCCCTCCTGACAACAAAGTAGGGCTAGGTACAGTGCCTAAGACACCCATGGCACTCAAATTCCTTGATCTTCCACCGGCAGCAACACCCTATGTGGTAATTTTAATGAATGTTCTGCCTCTACCACCTGGGGGTAAGGAGAATTGGGATTCATTGAGAAATAAATCCCTGAATTGGTTGGGAAGCAACATAGGATTAACAGGTGTTCTGTGTGATGATTTAAAGATGGTTCGTAGGAAGAACTGAATTGGCATGGGTAGGAAGACCAGGGAACTGTGTTGTACTGTTATTTAAAACACTGCGTTTGGTTGAAACAAACTTGCGCTGAACCAGTTCTCACTCAGTGTCTCTTCACCAAATAAATGTATTATCCCTTGGCTTTTTTTTTATCAACTAGTAAAGATGGTTGGTAATACCAGACCCCTAGTACGATCTAACCCTGGGTGTTCATCAGCATATCAGTATACTGTCTCAACCCACAATTGCTTTGATGGATTTACCAATCTAGATGCCATTGATTGAGTCGGGCGGATTTTCTCCAGGCCTCCAGTCCCCTTGGTAATGAGGTACATATATCAAATGATCCCACTCTGTGGCCTCTTAATAGTTTTGAGGGTGCTGTATATACTTTGTCTCCCACGGCGGCCCCAGTGCCAGTAAATACGGATTTCTTATCATCCTCAGAGACTGTCCCATTGGAAAATTTGGGACCTACTGTAATGAGTCGTGGTTTTGGAATGTGGCTGGTTTACTTAATAGGATTCTCACAGCTGAATGGGCTGACTTTGTTACCACATTTCATATTTTATACTTGCAGGAGACCTGGAATGTGGAGCCTATTCATGTGCAGGGCTATAAAACTTATCACACACCCCCTGATCCGTCTAGTTCAGGTAGATCAAAGGGTGGCTTATGCACATACGTTCTAATTATTTGTTTTTTCCCAACAGAACAATGGATGTGTCTAATGTGCTCTACCAGATTATTACACGTGAAGTGTCATCACTTTTTTAGTTGTGGTTAACCCCTTCGCTGCCAGGTCTTTTCCCCTCCTGGGCCAAGCTTTTTTTTGACCATTTGAGGCAGTTCGCACTTAGGCCCTCATAACTTTTTGTTCACATAAGCCACCCACACCAAATTTGCATCCTTTTTTTCCAACATCCTAGAGATTCTAGAGGTACTCAGACTTTGTGGGTTCCCCGAAGGAGGCCAAGAAATTAGCCAAAACACAGTGAAAATTTCGATTTATTCAAAAAAATGGGAAAAAGGGACTGCAGAAGAAGGCTTGTGGTTTTTCCCTTGAAAATGACATCAACAAAGGGTTTGTGGTGGTAAGATCCCCATCTTCACAGCTTTCAGGAACAGGCAGACTTGAATTAGAAAACCCCATTTTTCAACACAATTTTGACATTTTAATGGGACATACCCCATTTTTACTATTATTTCAGCTTTCAGCCTCCTTCCAGTTAGTGACCGAAATGGGTGAGAAACCAATGCTGGATCCCAGAAAGCTAAACATTTCTGAAAAGTAGACAACATTCTGAATTTAGCAAGGGGTCATTCATGTAGATCCTACAAGTGTTTCCTACAGAAAATAACAGCTGAAATAAAAGAATATTGAAATTGAGGTAAAAAAACAGCCATTTTTCTCCACGTTTTACTCTGTAACTTTTTCCTGCGATGTCATATTTTTTAAAGCAATATACCTTTACGTCAGTTGGACTCTTCTGGTTGCAGGGATCTATAGGGCTTGTAGGTTCATGAAGAACCCTAGCTCCCCCCAGCCTATAAATGAGCTTCACCGTGCAATGGGGTTTCATTCTATACCAGGTATACAGCAGTTCATTTGCTGAAATATAAAAAGTGAAAAATAGGTATCAAGAAAACCTTTGTATTTCCAAAATGGCCACAAGATAAGGTGTTGAGAAGCAGTGGTTATACCTCACTTGCGGGGGTAGAACTAGCGCCCGCGGCAGGAAATGCCCCAAAACACAACGTGGACACATCACATTTTCACAAAGAAAACAGAGCTGTTTTTTGCAAAGTGCCTAGCTGTGGATTTTGGCCTCTAGCTCAGCCGGCACCTAGGGAAACCTAGCAAACCTGCGCAGTTTTGAAAACTAGACACCTAGGGGAATCCAAGATGGGGTGACTTGTGGGGCTCTGACCAGGTTCTGTTACCCAGAATCCTTTGCAAACCTCAAAATTTGGCCCAAAAATCACTTTTACCTCTCATTTCGGTGACCGAAAGTTCTGGAATCAGAGAGGAGCCACAAATTTCCTCCCACCCAGCGTTCCCCCAAGTCTCCCTATAAAAATGGTACCTCACTTTGTGGGTAGGCCTACTGCCTGCGAAAGGAAATGCCCCAAAACACTATCCAGACACATCAAAATTATCAAATACAAAACTACCTATTTTTGCAGGGGGGGCACCTGCGTTTTTGGTCCTGGGCTCAGCCGCCATCTAGGGAAACCTACCATATCCAGACATTTCTGAAAACTAGATATCTGAGGGAGTCCAGGGAGGTGTGACTTGCGTGGATCCCCAATGTTTTCTTACCCAGAATCCTCAGCAAACCTCAAATTTAGATAAAAAAATCAAATTTTGCCAACATTTCTGTGAGCGATCATCGCACTGGGACAAATTACATACCACCCAACGTTCCCCTCAGTCTCCTGGTAAAAATTATACCTCATTTGTGTAGTTCGGCCAAGTGATTGTGAAAGGGAAGAGCCAAAAACATGTCGATATTGAGGGGGAACCAAATGGGGCCCAAAAGGACAGTTCGCAAAAAAAAATGTTTAGGCTGATAAGTGCAGCAGAATTTTTAACTGTATAGATGAGACAATGCTGGGTGGTAGGAATTTTGTGGATTCCTGCAGATTCCAGAAGGTTCCATCACAAAAACCTGGGAAAAATGTGTAATTTCCAGTCAATTTGGAGGTTTGCAGGGCATTGTGGGTAGAAAATGGTGCAGGTGCATGTGAAACACACTACCCTGGAATCACCCAGATGTTTCGTTTTCAGATGTGTCTAGGTCTTGTGGATTTTTCTACATGGCAGCTTCCCAAAGTCCATAAAGTGCAGCCTTCACCATTCCAAGTGGGACGATTTTGAGAGTTAGCCAAGCTCTCATGGCCCAAATGTAAAACCAAAACCCAAAATAATCAAATGTCTTATTGCTTGCTGTGGGATAAGATGTTTTAGAGTGCGGGGAGAGCTGAAAGACCGTTACCCCCTTCAGTGGAGGCATAACCAGGCCCATACTGGTTGGTAGCCACCACTCCAATACATATATATATTTTTTTTAATTCCCTGGCATCTGGTAGACTTTCTGCCCCCCCGGGGTGTGGATCAGGGGTAATTGCCCCTTCTGCCCACTGGTGGGCAGAACAACTTTGGTCCCATTTATTTGGGGTGGGGGTATGGCCATACCCCCACCCTCTTATTTTGGAGAAAAAAAACTTCCCCGGTCTCAGGTGGGCTTTCTGACCCCCCTTGGGGGCAGATGGGCCTTCCAAAAATAGGCCCACCTGCCCCAGAGGGGGGCAGATATGGCCAACAGTAATGTGCCCAACTGGGGAGCGACCCTTACCCAAGGGGTGCCCTCCTAAAGAAAATACACACATACAATCACACACCAATCCCTGGTGCCTAAGTGGTTTCTCCCCCAGGGGCAGATCGGCCCTAATAGAAATACGCCGATCTGCCCCCAAGGGGTCGCTCCCTACCTCTAAAAAAACAAAAAAAAAAAAAAAAAACACAAAAATGATCCCTGGCGCCTAGAGGTTTCTGCCCCCCCCCCCCCCCACCACTAAAATACATTTGCCCCCCTCCCGCCTGGGGACCCTTGCCTAAGGGGTCGCTCCCCTTGTGTGAAATTGGCACAACCAAATGATCCCCGGTGCCTAGTGGTTTCTGCCCCCGTGGGGGCAGATTTGCCTAACAAAAATTGGGTGATCTGCCCCCAAATGGCCTAAATATAATTTGCCCCCTAGGCAGCAACCCTTGCCTAAGGGGTCGCTCCACAACTCTAAAAAACAACAAACAAAAAAAAGATCCCTGGTGCCTAGTGGTTTCTGCCCCCCCCCCCCCCCCCCGGGGTCAGATCGGCCTAATAACAATACGGGGGGGGGCAGAAATAGCCTAAAATAAATTCCCCCCCCCCCCCCCCCCCCCCAGGAGCGACCCTTGCCTAAGGGGTTGCTCCCCTTCCGTGAATTCACCATAAAAAAAAACTCCCTGGTGTCTAGTGGTTTCTGCCCCCCCTTGGGGGCAGACTGGCCTCATAAAAATAGGCCGATCTGCCCCCAAGGGGGGGGGCAGAAATGGCCTAAATATAATTTGCCCCCTAGGGAGCGACCCTTGCCTAAGGGGTCGCTCCCCAACTCTAAAAAAACAAAAATAAAATGATCCCTGGCGCCTAGTGGTTTCAGAAAAAGCCTTGAAAAAAATTACCCCCCCTGGGGAGCAACCCTTGCCCAAGGTGTCGCTCCCCTCATGCCAGTTTCTTTTCAAAAAGAAATACCTGGTGTCTAGTGGGCAATTCAAAAGCCGGATCGCTTTACGATCCGGCTTTTGAAATGCTCTGAGAGACTTCAATGGGAAGGAAATTCCTTTCCTTCCCTTTGAAGCCTCTCAGGGCCCCCATCACATGATCGGAAGAGAAATGCAAAGCATTTCTCTTCCGATGGGGAAGTGGCCTCTGATGAGGTCAGTGTGCGAATGCGCGCTGACGTTATCAGAATTCATTGATGGGGATCAAGTGGGGGTCAGGTGGAAGGGGAAGGGTTCCCCTTCCATCCCTGCCTTGCAGGGGTGGGAGGGAAGCCCACTGAGCTCAGTGCCGAGGACGTAATGGAGACTAGCTGTTAACATGAGAAAGTTACAGTTTATGAGAGCCACAGCACCCCTATGTGATTTTTCCAGAAGGCTGGGCAGAAAGCCACCTAAAGAAATACTATTGATTTATAAAGAAAAATGCATGCTTACCACCACATAGGCACAGGAGTTTGTGAGCATGCTAACTTTCATTCTTTACAAGTGGTGGAAAACACTTTTTTAAGGTGCCTTCTTTCAAGTGGGAGTTCCACAGTCGTAAGCCACACTGAATTCGGGATATGTTTGTAACGGATATAGTTAGGATGCAGCTAATCTTACTTTGCCACAAGATCTGGGCTATTGAGCATCCTAAGCTCAATTGTGCCATTATCAGGAACGGTCTCAAACTTTCCTATGGTTTGAAAATATCTTGGTTGAAATATATTTAAAATATCTGTGGGAATTTGGGAAACCCATAGTTTTTCGATCAGCCAGATACATTGGCGCACATTAGTCGCAGGGATTTAAAGGTGAAATATACAGCATTGTTTTAAGATGTAAGGCTGTCTATAGAATTGCAGAATTCTAGTGTATTGAATAATTAAATGATGCTGGTTATGTATAGAATGCAACCTTATTTAGAATTTGTATACAGTGACCAGCATAGGATAGAATTAACTCGATTTAGAATGGACATGTTCCATCATCTTATCAGTCCACCCAATATGAATGACTGGTCAATCCCTTTATCTAATTGCCCCTGTGACAATGTTTTGTCTCACAGTACCCTACATGTGATATTTATCTGGATATTTTATAAAGACTTGAGGAAGCGATTAAATATTCCATTGTTGAAGTCTTGCAATTTTGCCAATGTCATCCTGCATATTTGTTTGTACAAACTTTACCGTCTCTTTTTATTTGTAATGTTATGTCATGGTTTTTATGGGCTGTGATTAATCGCAGAAAGATGACAAACCTAGTGATTTTGCCCTTGATGACCAGTAGCAGATTTTTATCATATTTTGTATGGAGTCTGTTGTATACATGAGACAAATGTGGGGTCGAGATTTCTTTTTATTGCAGTCGCTGTTTTCTGTGTCTAATAATTTGCTTTTATGATTTTCTGAAATGAAATCGAATAAATCTTATTTGAATATAATTGGTGCTTCAACCAGTTCAGTAGTTTAATGCTGCGATTTCTTTTCATTCCGATTTGATTTCTTCTCCGAAGGGAATCCCTGAACTGGTATTTAATAATTAGTTTCTTGCTGGAAATGTTCATTAAGGAAATTATCTTATCTGAAACAACAGATGCGTCTTAGTAAACTTTATCAAAACATAATTTCTTCAAACAAACAATACAGAATCTTCATGTATGACAAGTGTTCCTTATACATTAAAGAGTAACCTACAGTTAAACACACAATACCACTAACATCACCTTCACAATGTAATGGAAGATCCTATTACACAATGAGTTTGGTCTGAGAAGGTTCAAATCTATGTCTGAATCCCTCACCCACAGCTTATGCTGAGAAATTTCAAGAACAAGACTTCTACCCACCACGTAATTTTGATAAACCAGACTGGACCACCTAGACCACCTACAATATCATCACTGATTCCAGATTCTTTCTAGATTATTTTGGCCCTAAGTTATCCCTCGTCCTGAAGCGAAACACCTTTACTTCTGGAAGTTCCTAAACCTGAAACACAAAATATTGAACCAGGCGTTCTCCATAAGGCTTGAGACTTTGGAACTCTGCCCCTTTCGATCAAGAAAGCACCCACTATCTTTTCATTGAAATATAAACTCAAAATGTTCTTACAAAGAAGTACTATCACCAGGATGTGCGAAATGAAGCAGACAACTATTTTGCTTCTAAATGGTTTCCATAATAACAAATGTCGTAATTCCCATAGTTTACTATTAGAAAGTTTAAATAGAGTGTTTTGAATGAAGCCAAAGTATTGGAGAAAAATTATATTGATGGTGTTTATACCTCCCTGTTACTCTACTAAGGAGGTTCCATATCACATTACCAGAGGGACTTATTACATACACTATAGTGCTGTGACCTTGCTTGTGTTGTCTTACTAATTTTTCACCCATCGTTTCCATCACCAAGCATGTGGGATGTGATCACATTTTGGGCTCAGATGCCAAGGAGGACAAGTGCCGGGTGTGTGGAGGTGACGGAAACACGTGCGAGACCATCGAAGGCATCTTCAACCAGTCACTGCCTGAGGGAGGTAAGAGGATGTTGCCAATGTGGTATGAACTCCAATTCATCTATATGCATCTCAAATAGGAGTCGGTGAAGGGGAAACTGTTGCGGGCGCAGTCAGCAAACTTTGCTTCAGCGAAGGTAGGCTAGGTTTACCCACAAGCGAACTACTGCACGGGGCTGTTTCCCTGCCACAGGATAACCTGCCCATGAATATGTGCGCAGAGCTGCACAACCTTGAAACGCGGCACTCCCTTTATCACTACCTAACGGTGAACTTAATTGACAAGGCATCTCTTCTTGTACTTGCGTGTTATTGTCCATGCAGCTGTGTCCCACTGGGAAAGATGAGAAGTCATAGACTGAAATGCCTTGAGTAATTTTACCCCATCTGCTAGTTTCTTAGCGCGCATTCTTTTCATCATTTTTAGATCATTTGAATCATTACAAAGATCTACCATAAGCAAACCACTCGTGGCCCTCCTCTAAAAGAAACAGTCCAGCTGAACTTGCTCTATTGATGCTAACTTAAAGAATTCCTGATTTGGTGCAAATTCTCCCTTTAAAGTCAAGTAATTTATTTCAAAACCTAGCTCAGAAAGTGAAGAGACATCTGGGAAAATAGATTGAAGATGTTCACAATCTTCCCACAGCCACCTCTGACACCCCCACCCCCGATGTCAAGGCCTCAATCAGATCAGCCCCCGGTGAGGCCGCATCACCCTAAACTCGGCCCTGTCTCTAAATTCAAGTCGCTGTCATACTTTTTAGCATGCGACTGCATCAAGTGCCATGAAACACTTTTTTTAACAGAGGCACTAAAGACAGCTAATAGGGCGTAAAAAGAATCAACGCTGTGATAGTCACGTTAATACTGCTGGGCACTATACAGCAAATGCGAACGAAAAGAATGAAATAACGTCCTATGTCGCCCTCTGGTGGTTAAAATAGAAACGTTTTGAAAAGGTTAATCGCAGGCTTCCTTGGGTACCTAATTTATGGCCCAGGTGAACGGTGACATTCATCCTTTTTTCACTTTGGAAGATCTCATTCGTAGCCCCCGCCCCCCCTTGGATATTTTGGACTTGTTAGGCCTCATCCGAGATTTGAGCCCGAGTCCGTAGTATGCAATAGCAGGCTACATGACCCACATCTAGCCATACCTGAGGCATGAAGAGTGGCTCGCTGAGGAAGACAAAAATGATTGATGAAAATGCTTGAACGATCTTAACCTCTGGCAACTCTGCTTCGCGTCTAGAGTTGCTTCCTGGGACATGACCTGGACATTCTGACTCGACTGCCCCTTTTGGTGGTAGAGCCATGATGTGCTTACAGTTGAATGTTGTCAACAATGGCATAGTGAGCGAAAACACCTGAATGGTCAGAGCAGTTGCTGTTGGTTAATAACTATTGAAGTATTTCCATCCATCACCTACTGTCTTTCCAAAAGTACGCCTTTTAAGTGCTGTATAACCAGGAATGGAAGTACCTAGTTTGAGGAAGTTGAATAACTCAGCAGCCCCAGGGTTTAGGTGATGCATGTTTCAGCTGAAAGTTCATTGTGGCTTATAGCTACTAGACAGGGGCTGTTTGGCGACCTTTGTGTTTCTATTAAAGTATCCCTTTCTCCCACAACACCTATTGTGGTGGGCTGGAACCAGCAATTTAGGCTTTCTGGAGGGTCCTACAGAACACAATTATTCAACAAATATAAATAAAACACGGAAAAGATCCAGTTTGAACCCCCTGGTTAATTCGCTCCCAATTTTTGTGTTCTAGGCCATGAGGAGGTTGTCTGGATTCCCAAGGGGTCTGTCCATATCGACATTCGAGAGCTCAACATATCTCTGAACTACCTGGGTGAGTCGCTTCACCCTTTCAGGGGTAATTGAGGGGTGGGGGAAGCTGCAGGGACAGCAGAACAGCTGTGTTTCTAGTTTAACGTCAAAACAAGTATTGTTAAACGTATAGCATTTGTGAAAACATTTTCCAGTGGTCCTGTGGCAATTAAAGATGATCAAAGGTACAATTTAAGGGTCGTAACCCAACACTGATTAATCATGCTGTTTAATCTTTTTTTCAGTTTGAAAGCTTCGGATTGGATTTGAGGGCCGGCACAAATAATCTGTATACAACAAACTATGCTTTAGCCTATTTTTTATTGTGTGGGCCAGGGTTCTGTAGCTAGTGAGCCAATATATATAGTAAGTGGAGCTGAACAATATGGCCTTGCATAGAGATCAGATCGGGAAAGACGATAATGTGAAATCAGGACAACAACAAAAAAAAAATCCACCATGTGAAATTTACACTTACATTCCACATATTTTCATTTGCGTGCAGGGAGTCCAGACTAGATTCCACGCCTCCGGTTTGGAGGGAGTATGGCACTAGACAGGGGCGTGGCAGTGCACCACGGAAGACTTAATGAAGCGGATAAATGCTGCAGGGCATGAAAGGACCAGGGTGCCAATTACCTGATTGTTCGACATTTGTTCCATGGACCCCGACTCGCAAAAGTACTTTAACGGCTCAGTGAATATTTACAACTGTAATCTGACTGAAGCTAATCCCTACACTCTCCACCAACTTCAGAGGTTTGGGTTTTATTTGGATAATTACTGCAAGTAATGGCCTTTTGGATAGTATCATAAACTTTATTATAAAAGTCCCAGACCTACTATTCAGTTGGAAGGCCTTTCACTGGCGAGTGTAGCCCTGGGCAGTAGCTACAGTGCCTTCTGCTCTGGATGTTTGTGATTAAACCTCGGAAAGCGCAGTGTGTTCAAACATTTTGAGAGCTGTAGAAAGAAAGATAGTTTGGCGTTTAGGCGCTCCTACTGTACTAGCAGCAAGACACCGTTTAAGATCGCTTGTTACAATGTGGTGCCATCATGTGTTCATATGTGATTATAGCCCACCATAGTCAGCTATGCGGCCATTAAAGGCCCGTTCCAGTGTTAAATGCCTGAGCTGAATATGTGCCACAAATCATGTGCCTACAGTAGAATTACTGAAGCACCAGCATTGTATGCATTGGATTTCCATAGCTTTCTGGACTAATGCTTCTGCTCCGTGATGTGTGTTTGACTGAATGGCTACAGATTTAAATTCCAATGGGTCCACTCAGCCATCCATCCTAATGAGGTTGATAAATCCAGTACAACTGAGAAACAGTAAGCATCTGAAATCTTTCAATAGAGCCTCTTCCTAGGGATGAACGTATAGCAATCAAAAGTTGCTAGTTCACTGTTAAAATCTGTTTTGTTAGCTGCACATGTTTTGCCCTTGGCACTGTGGTTGTTCCCCATATAAATGCACAGTTTCTACATATTTTAATCCAAGATGATATGAGTGAAGTAGTATGGAAAAGTGGTTTGGGGGCAAATATGATTTTGTTAAACAATATGGAAGATAAGTGTCCCTTCCTTCGAGGAAAACCCCTTTCATCCGCAAAACTAAGAAATCACCTGAGGTCTTATGTAAAACTCCCTCTTCAAGTACCTCATAATTACTTGCATACCAAGATTTGTTTCACGTACGTAGTAGTAAGCAAGGTAAAACACTGTAAAAAGCATTTGCAAGAGTTCAATTGCTTCTCCAAGGATAAAACCGTCCCCAAACTCCCCGTTCATTCGGGGTTGTTTGATGTCCATTACCCCTTTATAAAGAGATCTACTCCCGCCATCTTAAGGGGTATATCTCTGACCATTTCCAGGGTGGAAAGGGCTGGGCATAGTCTTGATGAATACTCACAAACAATTGCTTTATGGGAACTCACAAACGTTAAGGGCATTAATGCTCCATAACGCCTAGTTCCTGCCAATTGTAGCAGCTTTACTCACACACAAATATCTCTCTGTGAATACAAGGGTAAAACTACCTGGAGTGAATGTCAAAAGTTGTTTTAAACTTATCAAGGGATAGTTGTTTATTTGAGCTAAATTTGCATGCTCAAATAGCTCTCTGAACTATGTATTCGTGCATAGGTGTTCATGTTTGCAAAAACACAGTCTGGGTGCAATTGTTATTTGCACCCCAGTGTTTTTTGTACCTGCTGAAATTAAGTATAAATTGTTAGAGATATTTCTTGGGTCGCCGGAAATGCTTAATTTATGATGGTTCTTGCAGGCAGTGGGCTCCAGCGCCTGTTTTTGGGAAAGAGACTTATTTTCCATCTTCCAGATTTCTCAAGCAGACTTTCATTATCAAACTTCGATATGAAGCCAATAAGAGAAAGGCAGAAAAGAGAGAAAGAAGGAAGAACAGAAAGAAAGTGGAACAGTAATAAAGGGAGAAAGCAGGGATGGGCCTGCAAGAGTGAGATAGACTCAGGAAGGAGTACTCCGTGGAAGAATGAGGCATGAGCTGGAATAAGCATTGCTTTAACCGGACCAGATCCCATTAGTCAGGTAGGGCTCTGCGTGAAGCACACTGTTTTAGTTTACATTTCAAGAAATATCCTTAATTATGTAGGCCATGCCTCTTGGAGAGGATTCATAGATATTCTTCTTTGGCCATGCTTCTCCTAGAGACTCCTCACATTTCCATCCCACTTAAAGCCCTATTCATAATCATTGCTAGGGGGCAAAAGCTTCTTTAGAGAGAATGGAGACCACCAGGCTGTTTTCATGTATCTGAAGAAGTGATGTGCACCCACCCATTTCCCTATGTTCACACTATTAGCCCAAACTACAGTACCCAAACTCCAGCATGCTGTCACACTGATATCTCTTTGTTACTGAAACCAGATGCCTTCTGGTCCATGCAGGAACAGCTTTGATGTAGTAAGTGTGCAGTTGTGTGCATTGTTACTCCCCTTCTTTTAGTACACAAAAAGGATGTTTTGCAAGGTCTCATTAGAGAATGTTCAGAAATCAATATTACAACAAAATGCACAATTTTTTCTCTTCATATGTCAAAAAGATACTTGAATATCAAGAAATACGTAAATGAGAAAAAGCGAATAAACTATGAGGAAAATAAAGATGAGACATACAACCTGATTTTGGGGGTTAAAAGGAAGGCTGTAATGTTTATATATCTGATGAGCTTGTGTGTGTGTTGGATGTGTGTGAGATGTGCATTAGCATCTCGGTGTGTCTGTGTGTAGCTGTGTTCTTGGTGTAAAAAGCAGGCCCTGATGTCACTGATGAAGATCCCTCAGAATGTTTTGTATGAGTTGAACCAGAGGCTGTCTACCTCAAATTAAATTACATATTTTTCTTTTTCAGCTCTTAAAGGCGAAAATGGGGAGGAGTATTTCATAAACGGCAAGCTCTCCATTGACCCCCCACGGAGGTTTGACGTGGCTGGGACTACCTTCCATTATCGTAGATCCCCAGATGAACCTGAATCCCTGGAGGCCCTTGGTCCAACAAACATGACTCTGGTCGTCATGGTAACGAGCTTACCCAAAATTCTGTGTAATGCACTCAGGCAAAGCTTATCGACAAATAATCAACTGAGTGTATCTTATCACTGTATAATGAAGCATATGTATGTTTTTGCTATTTATATAGCACACACCTAGGATGGGTAGCAAAGGAACACTGTACATTAATGGGAGATGTTAAGTCAATACTTGATTTACCTCCTTAACTGGGGATTTACATCTTGGAATGGAATGACATTAAGTAAATCAACATTTAACTGAGTGCAGTTTTTGAGTTGCGCACACCCAAACTTGGCGTGAACTAATGTAATTTACACTTTCAGGAGAAGTTCTCATAGCTTTCCTTAAGTGAGGCACAACAATAAACAAACAAAGCAAGGGCTATACGTAATAATTTTCTGGTCTACGTTGGGAAAATATAGATGATCCCATTAAAAATATCTGACACAGAATATGAACTCAGTGCCTAATTTTCAGCCTAAATCGTGATAGTTCAAGTCTTTGTGGTTTGCCCATATGGAATACTAAAGTGTATTTAGATGTCTTGTGCTAACAATATTTTCTTTTCTACGAAGGTGCTCATGAGGGAAGAGCTGCAGGGAATACGATACAAGTTTAATGCACCCATCACCCGGAAGACTCTGAGTGGATATTCTTGGCACTACGGACCTTGGACAAAGTGTTCTGCGATATGTGCAGGGGGTAACTATACATAACATTTGTCACTCAGCATAGCAGTTCAGCGCTTAGGGACTTGATACATCTCCAAAGACTTGAGCCCTATGAAAAAAAGTGATCATCATTTTTTCAGTACTTGGCCCTCTGCACTCAGTTAAATCACAAACAGACTAACTATACGTTCCCTTTTACTTACATACATTTAGCTGCTGTAAGGGGTTTAGCTATCTTGACGATAACTGGATAACTTTAAACACAAAATCAGAACTTATGTTAAGTGAAATAAGACTGATAACAACAGAGGTAAAGGGATTTTTGGCAGGCAAATGTAGAATTTCTTGTAGGGAGTGCAGCAAATGTTTTTAGCAGGAAAAACTCTGGGAAGGTGATGGTATCACAAAGTTGTGAACTCTCACCTTTGCCAACCTCAGTGAGGGTGCAATTCCCCAACCAAAATCTATTGATGTTTTTTGTTTGTTTTGTGTGTGTGTGTGTGCGTGTGTGTAGATATATATATATATATATATATGTATATATATATATATTATGTAATGAAATGCGCTACGAGAAAAATCAACATAAGCACACTTAAATTATTAAAATGCTGGTTTATCAATTGCTGGCAAAGGGCAAGCAATGCAACTAATAAACTTCACCCACTACTAAGCAGATTCCTATGATGGAATTACCTGGTCACAAAAAAGAAAAACCCAAGATTTACCCCTTTGGTTTCTCATAATAGAGCGTAGGATGTGTAATGCCGGTGTAAGTCATGACTTTTAAAGGACAATTTAAGAAATATTTGTGGATTTTAAATTGTTTTTCTTAAACGCAAGAGAAACCACCTATTTTCTCCTGTTCCCTCTGATTTTCTGGATGAGATATTGGTTTGGAATAAGCAACCCATTATCAAACACCCTTGTTTTAGGGTGTCAGCTGTAAAAATCACTGGCTTTTTAGCAAGAAGACCTTGAACAACTTCAGTGTGTATTGAGATTTGATATTGAAAGGGTTATTTGCATAATTAAAGGATGTTTACTTCTGTTCAGCATTGTTAACGTAGCTAATTATGCTGGAGAAAATATTATTAATATATATGAAAATAAAATCTGCCTTGACCTGCTCGAGGCATTCATCAGTTGCGAATTGGACCTGAATAATTGAATTCTACTAACTGAGAAGAAGACTGATGCTGAGGCCTAACATTGCCTGGGCTACTAGATGACAACAGGTATCTCCTGTATTGATAATTCAGAAACTGAGAAACCTATTTTGTTGTTTTGTGCCTGGTGTGTGATTCCACAAGGCATACTGAGCCTACAGTTATTTAAAAGGCTGAACCTTGTAGCTCTGAGAGCAAACATTTGCTCTGTGCAGCTAATCCCAGCAAAAGAAGTGGAATTGTGCTTGTTAAGATATCCCCTATTTGTACTTAATTTTAAATGAAGACTGCATTTCCTTTTAGGCTAACTAGATGAAGGAAGTGTATGATGTAACTGATGTACTGAGATAATGTTTAATTGTTTTATGGATTTTTATCTACTTTGAATGTTATTTACTAATTATGTTTGAATCCTAATCCTATTTCCAACAATAGCTTGTTATCATGAAAAAATAAACCCAGTCCTCTTCATCTAATTCTCTGTCATCGGCTTGACACTGTTTCCTCAGTACCACTACCAAGTCGGGGACATTCACAATTAGCATCTTGTATAAACGCACAACACCTTTTTTTCCAATTTTCCCCAATGTGAGTTGGGCTCAAAGGGAAGTTATGTTTGGGAAGAGAGTCTGGGTTCTTCCTCAGGTATTGCAGAGCATGTCGCAAAGGTAGATATAAAAGGAATTGAGATCTGTGCAATTTATATTCCATGTTCAATTGCGTAAAAGACAGCATATGCCTGTAGGCCGAAACATCCCCAAAATTAGAGATACAGAGCTTGTCCCGTTTTTGGAATCTCCATAATTGTGTGGAGGACTTCATCCACCAACCCCGCCACAGAGGTGTTTCTCTGGTCAGCTTTGCATCTGGGGCAGCTGCTGCGGGGCCCCTGTTCCATATAGCCATGACCAGGGTACACATTATGGGATGTCAGCCAGTCCTAGCCAAAATGCTGGGTCATCTCTTTCCCGAAAGAGCCAGTCATTGATCTGCGACAACTGTGCTGCCCAGTTGTAGTGGGCATCGACTACTCCATAAACCTCCATCCATTGGAGACTGTATAGACATTTTGCAGGCTATTCTACAGGGAGTTTAACCACAGACGTATGTGTTGTTTTGCGCCTGCAGCTTTGTGAACCATTGCTGAGGAATCCTTTGTGGGTA
The DNA here is from genome assembly GCF_031143425.1 of Pleurodeles waltl. Taxonomy (NCBI): domain Eukaryota; kingdom Metazoa; phylum Chordata; class Amphibia; order Caudata; family Salamandridae; genus Pleurodeles; species Pleurodeles waltl. The sequence continues at coordinate 84,219,596 of NC_090451.1, forward strand.
ATTCTGCAGAGGTTATAACTTTTGCAGGAGCGCAATAATTTAAAAAAGGTTAATACATGTTCAAAGATTCCCAGGTAGGCAAAGGCCCCATTATGCATCACGGGCCAGATGTAGCAAAATGCAAAATTGCGACTTGCAATTTGCGAGTCCATCCGACTCGCAAATTGCAAGTCGCAATTTGCTATGCAGTACGGTGTCTCAGACACCGACTGCGACTCGCAATGGGGTCGCAATGACCCACCTCATCAATATTCATGAGGTGGGTCGCAAATTGCGGCCCCATTGCGAGTATAGGCACTCGCTAACATGGAGGCCTGCTGACGTCAGCAGACCTCCATGTTCGTGACCTGCTTTTAAATAAAGCAGTTTTTTTTTTTTTAAGTGTAGCCCGTTTTCCTTACTGGAAAACGAGCTGCACTTAAAAAAAATCCGAAACCTTTAGTTTCGGTATTTTTTCTGGGCAGGGAGTGGTCCTTTGGACCACTCCCTGCCCTGAAAAAATATTTTTGGGTCCAGTCACAAACTGAAGGGGTCACATGGGGACCCCTTCCAATTTGCGAGTGGGTTACCATCCACTTGAAGTGGATGGTAACTGCGATGCCATTTGCGACCGCGTACGCGGTCGCAAATGGTATTGCATCCCACAGCAACTCGCAAATAGGAAGGGAACACCCCTTCCTATTTGCGAGTCGGAAATGCATATTGCGAGTCGGTAACGACTCGCAATATGCATTTCTGCATGGCAAACCCACGTTTGCGACTCGCAAACGGCGATTTTCGCCGTTTGCGACTCGCAAACGGTTTGCTACATCTGGCCCCTAGTGTTTCCAGTGATCGGGCTGGTAAGAACCTGACGGTGAGACCAGGAATGATTTGTCCTAGTTGACTGGAGGCATCGCCATACACGGTCAGCATTTTTATTAGTCGAGGGATTGATGTCTCTGGTCTCTGTATGAATAGCAGTACATTGTCTGTGTATAGCGAGATACGATCTTCCTATTCTCCTCATTGCAGCGCCTAGACCTGCGCTTCCTGCCTTACCCACTCGGCGAGCAGTTCAGTAACTAGAGCAAACAGATAGGGGAACGGGGGGGTAGCACTGTCTGGTGCCCATTCATATAGGACATGTCTGAGATAGGGCACCATTTACCGCATTCCTCAAGTTCATACGGTGCAACACCGAATGGAGGAAGGGCATTATGACAGACAGGAGGACCAGGCATTGTATACAATGACTGTATACAATGACTGATAATGTAATACCGAAAATACATTAAAGTGCCAAGCCCACGTATATAGCTCAACTTAATTTTGAGAAAGGCTTTGGCTCAGTGTCCTGGCCCTTCCTCCATTCGGTGTTGCACCGTATGAACATGAGGGATGCGGTACATGGTGCCTTTTCTCAGAAATGTCTGATATGAATGAGCACTCGGCAGGCGGCTTATTCAGTTTGGTAAGAACCGCTACAGTGGGTCCACTCATATCCACCAAGAGTGACCCAGTACAGAGGGCCCCCCAAAACATATCAAGCATCAATGGGGATGTTGCACCGGCAAATTTCCTAAAGAATTCTGTGGGGTAACCATTATGATTGGGTGCCTTCCCTGTTAAGATGCCCTGCAGGACCTATTGCAGCGGTAGGCTGATTGTAAAAAATATTTATTTGGGACCCAAGTAGACACAGGCATACACTCATAACATGAGAAATTTCTGACAATTAGCTAATTCACAAATCCCCAAGTGTGTGCTAATAAAAAAATATTTTTGCAATTTTCATAAGATTTTTCTTGCTGCACTCCAAATAACAGCAGTCTTCTGCATGTGAATATCATCTGAATTACAGAAAATACTCAGTTATTTGTTATTTCTCGTGGGAAACTGTTAGCCATGCTTTTTAAAATAATGTTGTGAATGGAACTTCTCACTCGAACTGCAGATAAGTGAAGATAACTATGTAGGTTACTGTAAATCTGTGTGTATACCTACAAAGTTATAATTCACTAGATGGTTACACAATTTGTGTTAACCGCTCCAATGACACAGCACAAACGCACAGGCTGGAAATGCTGGCAGAGGACTCAGAGGGGCGCTCCCGCCAAAGTAACCTCCGCTTTGTGGGATTTCCAGAGGGGACAGAGAAAGGTGCCCCCGAGACATTCCTGCAACAGTGAATATGTTGCATGCTGGTGGGGGCTGCCCTCTCCCGGTCTTTGTGGTGAACATGGGCATAGCGTCACCTGGGGCCCCACCGAGGACAATGATTGCTAAAATTCACAACCATCGAGACAGGGACACTATATTACAAGTGGTCAGTAAAGAGGGCAATCCTGTCTTTGAGAATTTAACAATCCGTTTCTTCCTGGATTACATGCAGCGAGGGTAGGGGCAGCGTCAATCCTTCGGAGGGATCAAGCAAAAACTGAAGGCAATGGGGCTTACATATATGCTTCTCTACCCTGCCGAGCTTAAGGTCCTACAAGATGGACGCTCCCGTTTCTTTACAACCTCTGAGGAAGGTTGGGGTCTGGCTGGAAATAAGAGGTGATGCCCTAACATCAGCAATGGCGCCGAGAGGACCGAGTGAGCAGACACAGGCCCATAGCTGGAGCAGATGAACTAAAAGATGCCGCAACAAAAGTCGGAAGACTTCAAGGTCTCCGTCAAAAATCGTGGTTCACAGAGACATAATATTGGATGAGGAAAGCCAAAGTTGGGAATGGGAGGCTGCAAGAGCAATGGTGGAATGGGTGACATTGTCGCCTTCTAGTGAGGCTGGCTAGGGTGTAATAGCCAATACACCGGAGTTGGAGGCCCCCTGATTCTTGACAGCTCTTAAAAAGCAGTTGGAGAATGACAGTTGGCAGAATAAGCTTGACTCCTGGGTCGGGGGTAGCGGATGGGTTCCCCATGCACTGTGACTTGCAGAATGCGGGGTAACATACTTAACACGCCTGTGTCTTCCCGTGGACCCTAGTGTAGGTATTGTATTGTTATGTTGTTGAACCTGCGGACCTTGCAACTACTGGAATCTCCTTCCCATGAACTATATTGGTTCTTCTTTGGTTTTAAGGGTGTGTTTGATGTTGGGTGCAGCAGTGAGGTGTGAGTACACCATAAGGCGATGCAGGGCTCTGTCCCTGGGACACCTTGATCCCCGGAATAGGGATTTACATGAGAGTGGTTTACTAGTATTGTTTAATTTATTTTAGGTATGGGGGGGTATGTCTGAGGAGATACCAATTGCATCGATTGGGTTTCAGTGTGTTTACGTGGCGTCGGGGGGGAGGCTTTCGGGGTTGATGTGTTTCAGCATTTTTATGTTTCTGTGCAGTTGGATATTGGACGGGAGCCAGTCAGTGGTGCTGTAGTGAGGAACAGGGGGTGTGGGTTGGGGATATACCTATCCCATGCAGGTGGCGGTGTGACCATTGACACCATATTATTTATATGGGAGGTGGGGGGGTGCAGACGTTCAGAAGCTCCAGAAAAAGTGGAGGGGGACATTCCTGTCTTCCACATACTCAAATTATTCTAGGGGGGTCTCCATCTGGATTGCACTGCAGGTTCCCTTGTGGGTGGCAGTTTCTGGGCCAATATTGAGGGGTGTTTTCTTCTAGTCTACGGGACTCTAGATGGGGTGGAGATCTGCCTTCTTAATGTATATGACCCCAACACAGATGATGAGGAGTTTTTTTTGAGACGGTGGAGGGAGAGCTTGCACATTACGTAGGGGTGCTGCTCTTATGGGGCGGGGATTTCAACGGCATACTGGATGGTGTGTTAGATAGACACCCCCCTCGACCCGGTACTAAGCCACGTATGACAGCCAAGCTGGCTGAGACCATGGACCGACTGGGTTGCAGATATATTTGGCGAGTGTGGAACCCAGCGGAGAGGATATTTGCCTGTCATACCCTAATACAGCATGCATACAGCCGATTGGATAGGCTTCTGGACACAGCGGAGATCGCACAGCATGTCCGCAAAGTGAATATCAATCCCACTTCCTATCTGATCATGCCCCACTGATAATGGACTATGGGAGATATGCAGCTCGATCAGTGGTTCGGCTGTGACACTGACACCCTGAGGTCCTACAGGACCAAGGCCCATATGTACGAAGACTTTTTCCCATAGACATAGAATGGGTAAAATCCTTTGATATATCTGGCCCCAAGTGTTTTGCGAAGAGTTCTAGGAGATCCTGAAAGGCTATTTCAACACTAACTGGAGAACTGCAGGGAGCTGCAGTGAAGAATGGGGGCTATGAAAGTCTCCAGCATCGGGCGCATACCCCACAGGCAGATGCAAGGAGCCTCCTTGAGGCACAACGTAAAGTGGCAGATCTGGGGGACAGACTCGAGGGCTTTGTTCGGAGAGAACATTGCCAGCGACTCCACTGAGAGAGAGGTAGGTGCGTAAGCTGGCCTGGCTGCTCCGGAGGCAGCGCCCCCCACCTCTGATAGTCCCAAAATGCCCCAGCTGGCTCCCGGGTATCTGGCCAATTGGAGATAAATCGGCTACTTGAATCACACATGGTGGATGTCTATGGGGGCCCAAGGCAAGACCTGACAAACAATATTGCGGCGTTTCTGGAAGGGTGGCGCTTCTGCCTCTTCCGGAGGACCAGAGGGAGCACCTGGAAGGGGAGCTCATTCTGGAAGAGATCACTGTGGCTCTTCTAGGGGACATGCCAGCGGGCAAAGCCCGGACACAGATGCCCCCCCGGAAGAATTCTATCGGACCTATTTGGTACTGCTTGGGCTGTGGCTACTGGAGGTGCTGTGCGAAGTTGGGCAAGGGGTGAGTTTGCATGCCTTCATTGTCATGATCCCCAAGCCTGACAAGGCGCCAGAGCACGCTGGATCGTATGGCCCGCTGTCGATGCTGGGAGTAGACATGAAGGTACTTTCAAAGATATTGGCTGTACAGCTGAGAATCAGCTAGCTTAGTGTTGGAAGACCAATCTGGCTTCATGCGGGGCGGGGTACTCATATGAACCTGCGGCGACTCACCCATGTTATGCACACAATGCTAGGAGCTGAGGTGGCACTGGCCATCGAGAAGGCCTTTGACACCCTGGGCTTGGGAGTACCTTTGGGAAGCAGTTCGGCACATGGGAGTCGGGGATCAGTTCCTTTCCTGGGTGCGCCTGCTTTACGCGGAACCCACCACCAGGGTGAGGATGGGGCACATTGTGTTGGGACCCATGGAAACGCACATAAGTGCAGGCCCACAAAGCAGCCAGTAATGTGAGCTTCAAACTTACACAGTTTTATTATCTACATGGCGCTTGCTTTGTGCCAAAGCACCTGCAGAGGATTTTCCACACGAGACCGGAGGGCTATCCCAGATGCGGGGGCACACCAGCTCACTTCATACATATGCCCTAGGCATGAACCAGACTGCAGTACTGGACCGGGCTGACTGCCACACTGCGGAGCGACGGGTCACAGAGGAGAATAGGGTATGACGCATTGCTTTTGGGCTTGGCCAAGGGATCTAAGATGAGGTACCGATTTGCCTTACCGGGGTTGGTGCTGGCGCGCAGACGCGTAGCAGTTCACTGGGCTGATCCTACATCCTCGACATTATCCCGCTGATTGGCGGACCCGGAGGAAGGGACGGTGGCGGGGGAAAGCGGGTTGAAAAGAGTGAGACTGAGACCTGGAACTATTGGGAACAATGCTGGACAGTCTAATGACTGGGGTACAGGGGCAGTGAGGGAAGAATCCCCTGCTGATGCGGGGGCGGTGCCGAGGCACGTAGTGAAGCTAGGGTGACCCGACGTCCCGGATTTCCCCGGACAAGCCCGGTTTTTAGAGGACTGTCCTGGTGTCCTGACGCACCTCTTAATTTTAAACAAATGTCCCGGTTTTTGGGACAAAGGTCAGATCATTACATAAATGTCCCGGTTTTTGAGACAAAGGTCAGATTATCTAGGGAAGCAAAAGTTAAAGGGATGCTCTCCTTTAACAGACGCCTACAACGTATGCAATAATTGAAGTAATTTATCTGTTACTGTCAGGCAACACAGTCCTTTATCTGCAGAGAGAGGTGGGTGCGGGCGGGTTGGGGGTGCAGGGTGGGAGGTCAAGCCATAGCTAATTTTGTATGTGTAGTTTTGCAAGTAAGTGTGTGTGTGTGTGTGTATGTATATATATATATATATATATATATCTATGTAAACACACACATGTATAGGCGCACACATTCACAAAGCTACGCAAAAAAACGGGTCAGGCCAGATATAAAAGTGAGTGTAAAGTCGTTAGTCCTTCTTTTATGTCTGACCTGTCCCGGTTTTTGCTCCTCAAAATCTGGTCACCCTAAGTGAAGCTGATACATAAAACGGAAAACAAGAGGCACCCGCTCAACACACTGCACCACAGTGGGGGGCTCTGCATTACGCCCCACCTAACTGGGTATCCTGGAAACATGTATAGTTCAGTAACGTGCCACCACAGCTCTGCCGCACTTTTTGATTATGTTGGCATAATGCTGCCTTTAATGCTACAAATCAGAATAAGAGAAGACTTCAGTAAAAACAAGTTTAAAAAAAACACTCTGCCTTTGCCGTGCGAACTCCACTTCCTCGCGTGAAAATGTAATGACTGGGAATTTAGAATTGATGTACTGAATGCAATAACTCGATGAAAAAGTTTAAAGAATCTTGCTGTAGATGTTCACCTTCTTCTATTGGCATCAAATAAGGTGAGATGGCCAAGAGGAAACCACTCGCTCTGTGCTTCACAAATCTTGTATTAGCATAAACTGTTGGAAAGTAGTAATAAACTCTGTCTTTTTAACCCTTATGTTCGCAGTTGAAAAAAATGGTATTAATGAAATGTGCCTCTTGTTCATTTGGCTCCCTGCAGGCCTCCAGGAGCAGCCTGCGGTGTGCAAGAAACTAGCCGATGGTTCTATTGTGCTTAACCAGTACTGCAACGCTGACACCAGGTTGTCGGACAAACAGAGGTCGTGCAACACCGAACCCTGCCCTCCAGAGTACGTATAAAGCAGAGCTCTCACATCAGGCTGGCAGACGCTTATCCTTTTCACCCAAAAGGGGACGTGGCGAATCTAAAAGAACAGTGATTGCATGAACATGTAACTTTAGTTAAGTAAGTCCAGTGCTTACTGGGTGAAAGAGTGAACCCCGACTCTAACATGTCACTGATAGTAGGTGATGTCTGAGAGCATATCCATAAGCGGTGCTATTCCCGTTTTAGGCTGCTGAGTAAATATTTGTAGATTGTTTGCAAATCAGAATATTCCAGACCGTAGTTCAACATTTTTTAAATGTAATGCATATAGCTCCGTAGTAATTCATATTTTCCATAGCTAAAAATACATACATCTGTAAACTTTTTATCTTTACATTTTCTAATTGTTTTCCTTCTTATTATACCAGTGGATCAAATCAAATTCGGCAATTTTATTTTAAAAAATACCTTTATCATACATACATACATACCGGCCAACAGGTTCCAAAACCCGACCAGGCATCATTTTCAAAGGAACAATCTAGACTGTGTAGTGGTGATTGATAGAGATGCACGTTCGTGATAAAGAGACAGGATGGCCATTGTAAACTTCAGTAAATTCTGTTTTTTCATTGAAGACTTCTTTTGTAAGGTATTTTCAAAAACAGTCAACTAGTTTGACCAGCTGCTCAGCACAGTCAATACATTTGAGGCTAGTCAACGCAGGAGATAGTGTTAACCTTATATAACATCCTAAATAGAGGCGTGAGTGTGTTTGTTTCGGGCTGGTTGGCTTCATTCACAGTGACTTAATCAGTCCTCTTCCATTTTGAGAGTCGTGCCTGTGATAGCATGCACTACCGCATTCGTATTGCTAGCGAGACACTTTTGTAGTTAGAAAAGGGCTTGGAGCCTGCCTGTCGCTCACCATTTGTTAGCTAGCCTGGCACTCTTCTTTACAGCCTCATAATTCGTCACTGCAATCCTGGGATCATTTCCTTTCCTCTGTGTGGAGCAGGGACCAAGTACTAATTGATTCAACTTAATCAGTCTCCATCCACTGCTCCCGATGAAATTGAGGTACTATTTTCTTCGTTTAACTTCTAGTGCCCTGCAAACAGAATGCATGTGACTGGCAAAAACATGCCCACCAGGACAAACAGAATTGCAAAGTTGCATTTTCCATAGTTAACCTTTTTTTTTTTTTTTTTTGCTTTGCCAGGTCTTCTCTTCTCACTTTGCACTAATGTTTTCCTTTTTTAACTTCTGGTGCCATGCAAACTGAAAGCACATGACTGGCAAAAAAGTGCCTAGCAGGACAAATTTGAAAAGTTGTATTTTTTTTTTACACCGCTCTTCTCAACATATTATAATCTATTCTGTGGGCTTTAAATATGCCCATCTCACACACATCACTTTAATTCGTTCCTGGGCCTACCTTTCAAAACTCCCTTGATGTTGTTGGTAAATGGTTTACGTTTGTTCCCCCTTGAGGTTGGTTTATTACCATCTCGGACACTGCCCCTGTTACGTGGATTATTGCGGGATCAGCGAGATACTTCAGTCTGACACACTATTTTTTCTTTTGCATCGCCCCTTCGCTCATGGCGGTATGTTGTTTCCTTGTCTTCCTTGGTTTCAGGCATCTTTCTGTTTCCTAGCGATGACCGCAGTGACTTTTTTTTTGTTTTTTTGTTTTTTTTTTAGCACGAACTCGACATGAAGGTATTGAAGCGCTTCTATTTTTTCAGTTTTTATATAGCATGAGATTGATACAAAGATATTACAGTGCTTTAAATGAACCCCAGTTACATTACACAAGAACACATTAATTTTTGGTAGCAAGGGGAGATTAAGTGATTTGCCCAGAATCACCAGATGTTGAGCCAGTGCCGATACTCCAACCATTTTCCCCAGCTCCAGAGTTCTGCCATTTCATAGCGCTGCAAAGCAGGTGCCATTCTTAAAACAATCACTATAATTCATTTGCATCGACCTTACAGAGTTGAAGAAGTGAAACAGCTATGTCAGGATTGTAATCTGTGTCCTTCTCGTCCTGTCAAGACCTCTGCAGTGGGTGCATTAACCAACTAACGTGAGTGAAGCTTAACACTAGACAATAGAGCGTGCTCTTGATAACCTCCGGAGGGTCACCAACCAAGCACATAGTTTATCTCTAGGCAAGAAGACAGCAAAAGGTGCTGTCTCCAAAATGGTGGAAAAGGAGTCGTGACCTCAGACCCAAGCATTTTACGGCCTCTAGCTTGATAGCAAAAAACGTCTAGCCTTTGGATGTAAATTTGGCCTCTTAAAATAAAGTTCAGTTAGCACGAACTTGATACAAAGGTATTACAGCGCTTTACATGAGCACTGGTTACATTACACATTCAGTTTTTGCAGCAAGGGAAGATTAAGTGATTTGCCGAGAATCACAGGATGTTGAGCCGGTGCTGCGGCTCAAACTGTCTTCCCCAGCTCCAGGTTCAGCAGCTCTGGCCCTTACGGCACATCCTCTCCCCTAGAGTTCTTTGTCTAGTGCGTGTTGGGGCAGTCTGGAAATAACTTGTTTTTTCTGATATAGAACTTGGTAATACAGGTTCTGCCATTTCATAGCGTTGTAAAGCAGGTGCCGTTTTTAACAAAGTTGCTATAATCCATTTTCATCAACCTTGCAGAGATGAAGAGGTGAAAAAGCTATGTCAGGATTGTAATCTATGACATTCTCGTTCTGTCAAGACCACTGCTGTGGGTGAATTAACCAACTGACTTGAACGGAGCCTAAAACTAGGTGATAACACATACTCTTGATAACCTCCGGCTGGTCACCAACCAAGCACATAGGTTAGTTCTAGGCAAGAAGATGGCGAAAGGTGTTGTCTCCAAAATGGTGGTAAAGGAGTTGTGACTCAAGACCCAAGCACTTCACGTCATCAAGCTTGATAGCAGAAAACATTTAACCTTTGGATGTAAATTGGGCCTCTTCAAATAGAGCTCAGTTTGTGCGAACTCGATACAAAGGTTTAACCGTGCTTTACACGAGCACTGGTTACTCTACACAAGAACATATTCACTTTTGGTAGCAAGGGAGGGATTAGGTGATTTGTCCAGAATCACAGGATGTTGAACCTGTGCCGAGATGCGAACTGTGTTCCCCAGCTCCAAGATCTGCAGCTCTGGCCCTTCCGCCACAACCACTCCCTTAGGGTTCTTTGTCTGGTGTGTGTTGGGGCAGTCTGGGAATATATTTGTTTTTTTAATATAGCACTTGGTAATACAGGTTCTGCCATTTCATAGTGCTGCAAAGCAGGTGCCATTCTTAACAAAATTGCTGTAATTCATCTACAGTTAAGCTGCTTCTTTTGTGATTCTCTTTGTATACTGTCAATGTTTTTAAAAGTTAGGCTGATATTGCCGATGTAGATGAATAATTCCTTTAAAAGTTTAACACACAAAAATATATTGCTGCCCCCTTTTCTCTGCTCCTAACTCTTTTGACCCCTCATTCTCTGGGTTAAATGCCACGAAAGTGCCTCTTTGTGGCTTGTTTGGTGCCATAAAAGTTTAGGTAAACACACTCTAAAGAAAGGGTTGCATCTCTAGGGTATCACAGGCAGTCTGTAGGAATGAGGCAAAAACACTCCCAAAGATGGTGGCCATATTGTGTCTTCTCTCCTGCAGCAACAGGCCTGGGGGGGGGTTGCTGTGGCACCTAACATACATCCACTACAGTTCCAAACTAAAACACATAGGTAAAAGCATTGTCATTTACAACGCCAGTAGCTCTAACTCTCACAAATGCCAGACCTATTGCATTGAAAATGCTTGATTTATTTTGCCAGGTCTTCTTTTCTTACTTTGCACCTAGGTTTTCATTTTGCTTGTGGGCGCTGTTCTCAACAGATGACTATTAGTTTGTTCTAAGTGTTGCAAAGCAACATTCTAATGTGCAATTTTCAAAATTATACTTGAACATATAATTGTGCAGTACACCCCAAACCAACCCATTCCAATCCAATCTGCCTCACTCCAATCCAAACCACTCACCCCAGTCCACTCCGGACCACCACACTCCATTCCTTCCAATCTACCCCACTTCAGTCTGCCCCACTCTAATCCAATCTGCCCCACTCCAATCCAAACCACTCACCCCAATCCACCACACTCCAATCCTCCCACCCCACTCCAGTCTGCCTCGCTCCACTCTGCCACACTGTAATCCAAAAAATAAAACGCCACTGAAATACAGCAATTCAAAACAATCTGCCCCACTCCAGTCCACAAAACTCTGCTCCACCCCAATCCAAAACAATCTGCCCCATTCCAACCTGCCCCACTCCAATCCAACGCAATCTACCCCACTCCAATCCAAAACAATCTGCCCCACTCCAACCTGCCCCATCCAGTCCAAAACAATCTGCCCCACTCCAGTCATCCCCACTTCAGACCGGTCGCTCCAATCCAGTCCAACTCACTCCAGTGCACCCCACTCCAACCCAACACACCCCACTCCAATCCACCCCACCCCACACAATCCAATCCACCCCAATCTAGACCAATCCACCCCAATCCAATCTACCCCACTCAATCTCACCACAATACAACCCACTCCAGTCCAACCCAACCCATCCCACTCCAAACCACCACATTCCAATCCAACCCACCTCACTCTGATCCATTTCAAACCATCACATTCCAATCCTACCCACCTCACTCCGATCCATTCCAACCCAATCCGTTCCATATTAATCCAATCCAGTTCACCTTAATCTACCTCACTCCACCCACTCTACTCCAATCCATTGCACTCCACAACAATCGAATCCACCCCACTCCAATTCATCCCACTCCAGTCCAACCCAACCCATCCCACTCCAAACCACCACATTCCAATCCAACCCACCTCACTCTAATCCATTTCAAACCATCACATTCCAATCCTACCCACCTCACTCCGATCCATTCCAACCCAATCCGTTCCATATTAATCCAATCCAGTTCACCTGAATCTACCTCACTCCACCCACTCTACTCCAATCCATTGCACTCCACAACAATCTAATCCACGCCACTCCAATCCACCCCACCCCACCCCACTCAAATCCAATCCAGTCCAACCAACCCCAGAAAATCCACCTCTTTCAATCCAAACCATCTCACTCCATTCCTCTCCACCCCACCCCGCTCCAGTCCACCCCACTCAATCCATCTCACCCCACCCCAATCCATCCCACCTAATTGCATTCCACCACAGTTCAATCCAGCCTACCACACCCAGTCTAATCCAACTAACCCACCCCAATGCAGTTCACTCCAATCCACCCCACTCCAAAAAAAATACCATTCCACTCCAATCCACCTGACCCCAATCCACTCCACATTACCACAACCGACTCCAAACCAATCTACCCCACCTCAATCCAACCCATCCCACTCTACACCAGTCCAATCCAGTACACCCCACTTAATCCAATCCACCTACTCCATTCCACCCCACCCAATTCCAATCCACCTCAGTCCAATACAATCCACTCCAGTCTAATCCACCCCACTCCAGACCAATCCACCCCACTCCAGACCGGTTCATCTCACTCCAGTCCAATCTACTCCACCTCGGTGCAAGCCACCCCACCCCAAACCAGCATACCCTGCCCCAATCCAATCCACCCCACCCCAATTCACCTTAGTCAACCCCACTCCAATTCACCCCACCAACTCCACTCTAGTCCAATCCATCCCATTCTACCCAATCCAAACCACCCTACTCCAATTCATCCACTCAACTCCAGTCCAATCCACCCCAGTCAAGCCCACTCCAATCAAATGAATCCAGTCCACCCCTTGCTGATCCACTCCAATCCACCCTACTCCACTTCACCCCACTCAAAACCACCCCAATCCAATCCACCCTAGTGCTATCACTTCACTCCATCCACCCCAATCTATTCACCCCACTCCAATCCACCTCACCCCATTTCAGTCCATCCCACTTCAAGCCGCCCCACTCCATTCAATCCATCTGACTCTACTCCAATCCAGTTTACCCCACCCTACTCCAATCCACCCCATGAAACTCAGCGCCATGACACTGTTCCACTGAACCACTTGAACTCTGCTCTCCTCCACTCAGCTGTATGACGCTTTACTTCCCCACTCCATTCTATGACACTCCACACCACTAATGTTTAGCCATGCTGAACAGCAGCCACACTAATTTTTAGCATGGGTTGCCAATGCTTGTTTTAAATGGTAGTGGCCTCATTAAGAGTCCAGTGAGATTGTGGTTTCAGTGTAAAAATGAGCTATAACCCTATAAATGCTTATGTTTTGGCCTTCCATAGATACAAGTAAAGTGGTGTTACCCCATCAGAGCATTACCACATTACATGACAGAAAAATAACATAATTTGCAAAGTTTACTTTCCATTGTGCATTGCTCAATCTGTACTGGTGGTGGGCACTGCCATTCATCTTGGGGGACCGCGGCTTATTTGTCATCATCAGACTTTGACCTAGAGAAAGTGAGAGTATGGGAGAAAGAAGAGGACAGAAAAAGATGGGTAAAAGCACATAGAAAAGGAATCTACAAGAGTGAGACGGGAAACAAGGTGTGGTGACTGAAGAAAGATTTTCGTTGGAGTCATGATGAGGCAGTCTTTGTATTCGCCAACCATAACTTTCGTCAGCACTTGGGTGGATACCTAAAAAAAACACTGGGCAACTGCACTTATTATTTTTTTTTAAATAACTGCCTTTGCGCAATAGCCACAATCATGCAGTGATAATACGTGATTACATTACAACTATATGGTTTGCATTTGGATATTGTCCTGGGCTCATGATGAATAACAGGACAATGACCTGAAATACTGAGCTAAGCACTGCCAGTGTCCATGCCGTGGCCCTGCTCATGAAGCTTCATGTAAATGCAGCAGCAATTCCTGCAGCAATAGTAGAATTACTGGCACCTATGCAAAACATTAACCTGTTTTTATAACATTTTTAATACTGCATTAACCGCCATGTTGATTAACCTGCTGCCATTTTGTATGCACATGTTATACCTAACGTTCCCTCTATGTATATTGGATTCAAGGTCTTTTTGCACCCTTCCCATGAGAAAGCAATGCACTTTCTTAATCCCACTGTCCCTAAGCATCAGTTTCTACCACATGATACTTCCTACTGTGGCATATGTGAAGAAAATGTATAAAAGTTAGGAAATTGATGTTGCAGCTACCGTTATATGCTAAGTACCACATATTTCCTACTGTGGCATAGGTGAAGAAAATGTATAAAAGTTAGGAATTTGAGGTAGGGGCTACCGTTATATGCTAAGTCACTTTGGGATGTCTCTCTGTATTGCCATATAGATATTTTGTTTATTTTTGCATAATAAACATTATTTAGACTTCACTTAGGCCTGTAACTACTATGTTCTACAACCTATTTTTTGTGAGAATGAATTAATAACATTGCTACTGTGTGTTATTTCTACATCATTAGTCCCACAGCAAAAGGCCACAGGAAACATTTTAGAGAGTCCAGAAGGTGATCATTATTACCAGCCCAACCTTGGTGCTGTCCTTGGTTATGTGGAGGAGACAGGGGTGTGGAATTCCATAAGTCCCTACGCCCAAAACATATTGTTTAGAGTCCAGGACAAAAGTGTTCATGTTTATTTTGTCCTTGGGACAAGTAGATCCAACCCTGGGCAGCACAAACTCTGTGGCTGCTGGTATACAAGGAATGGAACTGTCTGCAGATGAGGTCATATTTCTGTCCATATATTAAAGCTGTTTTAACTTCTTGTATTTCTGGTTCTTTAGTGTTAGGGTGAGCGTTCTAAATAAACGTTGCAAGCTCGGACTGCACAATTGACAGTAGTTCTAGTAAAAAAAAATGTGTGCACACGTTTGAAACGTTTAACAATATGAGGCTATGTATAATGCACCCAGAATGCTCTCTGATTAAATGCAAATGTTTGCAGAAGCTTGCAATCAAGATTGATGATTCTTTGCTTTCAAAATAAAATGTTCAGAAAAAATGAAGCTAAGAAAAAGTTTTGATAAATTACTGTGAGATTTTAGGCACCATTTCTTTGAAGCATCATTTAGTAAAATGTGTTCATGCATGCTAGCATTTCCCAAAAAATATTCATAATGGTAAATCAGTGTAACCAGTTTCAACAGGGTTATGGTAAACATGAAAATAAACAAGCAAAGGCAAAAGCCAACTTATCCGACACTGGTGGTCATTCTTTTGAATCTCACAATGCGTGTTGTTTTGAGATGGCTTTTGTAAAACTTTATTGTTGTGGGAGCTGCCAGGCCCTCACCGTTGTAACAAACGTTGGCTAAACGCAAAAGACAAAAAGGGGCTCAAAACACACATTGCCACAGTAGTTCCTGGCACTGGAAAAAACGACTTTGTGTGCCAATATGCTCCCTATGGAAAGAGTGGCATGCTATCACTCACGGTAAAGCCAGACAATGGATGGATAAAGAGAGAAATAGAATATTAATAAAAACAAAAGGCCTTGGTTAACACCAGACCTAATCAAGGGCCCAATTCCTAGTCACAAAAGTACACCCATGGTATATATCTTTGAATTAGTGTAGAATTATGGCTTTCGTGAATTCACAAGAACTTACAGAAGTAGACAAGGAAATCTTACTCATCCTAGAAGAACTTTTACTTCTGTCCTTGTCAGAGGTACATTTACAGCCTTTCTCAGTATGGGAAAAGGTTAGAGAAGAGCTGGTGAAAATCTTTAAAACATTAGTAGGTTTGCACAGACTCAAAGGCATTCCATCCTTGGAACTATTGTTTACTGCTTTCTCTAGCCCCTGCTATGTAGATCTGTGTAAAGGTGAAAAATAAGGAAACTGCTAGTATTCAAGTCCTTCTATAGTATTAGCCCCGGCATACCCAGAGAGCCTATTATCTGAGCTCCTATATAATGAGATTGCTGCCATATTTGTCACCGCTCTACTTGGCAGCAAAGGGACTAGGCAATTTTTTTTACAGGACAAGCAGATTTATGAAGCAACCTGTCCCATGGACAAGTAGATATTTTATTAAATTCCACACCCCTACGGAGAGGATAAAAGTATCATAAAACGCAGCTAACTGATATTTTTACACCACCTCTATTACTGTACGTTCTTGACAACATTGTAAATGCCATATTGACGTCTTAAGCAACCTCTTAAGAAAAATTCACACTAAGGGCCTGATTTATTGTTTGGCGGAGGGGTCATTCCGTCACAACAGTGACGGATATCCTGTCTGCCAAAATATAAATCCCATTATATCCTATGGGATTTATATTTCGGCAGACAGGATATCCGGCACCACTGTGACGGAGTAACCCCTCTGCCAAACTCTAAATCAGGCCCTAAGACTTTAGGTTTTCTTATATTTAAAATAAGTGCAATGCTGAAATGTGTTTTCCATTGTAATTAACATTTTCTAGCACAAATGCTTACTAAAGCTACTACCTCTACTCATCCAACTGTTCTGTAGGTGGTCCATAGGGAACTGGTCAGAGTGCAGCCGTAGCTGTAGCAACGGGGTCCAGACACGTACTGTGTTTTGCCAGCGCAAGATCTCTGCCAATGAGGTGTCAGTTTTGGATGATACCGCCTGTGTCAAGCCACGGCCGAAGATGGTGGAGACCTGCAACAATCAGACGTGCCCGCCAGAGTGGGCTGCTCTGGATTGGTCAGAGGTGATTTATCATTTTTCTCATGTCTGCATATGGATTGATGAATGGTACCTTGGAAAGAGTCTAGCCCTTCCACCAGAGCAGTGTTCATCTCTCTGAAGTTTGATACATGCGGCGTCCAAAGAATAGCAATTCTTCAAATTAAATGTCAAGAGAATCAGAATTTCATTAAGGAAACACATGCTAACATTATGCATATGTTTCTTTTAATGACACTCCACACCACGCAGCACTTTAAAGAAGATAACATCATAAATAAAGCATTCCATAAGAGAACACTCAATATACATATAAAGTCCACGGAGACGCTCTACTGCCTCTTTTAAATGTTGGGTAAACTATGTGTAACTAAGAAATCCAACTTGAAATCAACAGAAAGGAGAAAGGGCATAGGAAGTTCTTCTAAAGATCAGGCTTGTGATAATCTGCTTTTTCTATTTTTCAAATAAGAACACCACGACATCCACAAAGAAATTCATATTACTGTGAATTACCTGCAAATAACAACAAAATTGTTATAGATTTGTCATCAATTTGTTTTTTTTAAACCAGATAAAGACTTATGGTTTACCGAAGTAAGCTAATTTCAGAAAATAAATCACTTTAACAATTCACTGTAGGCTAAAGTATAATAATTCTCACATATAGTCCTTTTTATTGCAATTTTATATAAACATATATATTTATATTTTGTTATAAACTAAGGGAGGGATAATGTTAGCCTCTGTGTCCTCAATGAAATTCAGATTCTCTTGGCATTTCATTTGGAGAATCGCTACTTCACTACAGGACCAGAGGCTAGCATTATACATGTTGGTAGCTCCTAAGAACTACATCAGACATGTACTCAATGGGTTTACAATAATGTTCTGCAAAGATAGTTGAGGGACACCAATTGGCTGCTCTCAAAATATCCTCAACCTGCCACCTTTATAAAAGGATTGGCTTGTAATAGCACCTCTCATAGAATGTGCTTGAGATTTTTGTAAGTCCATTTCCGCTGATTGCATAGTCAATTTGAACCATCTAGCAATCATGGCCGTAGTAGCCCCCCTAAGGGGTTTAAGAAAGGAAATCCATAGCTGGTCTGTACAATCTGGTCTAAATTCACTCATTCTGCAATCATATTATTTTATGCAGTCTATCATACAAAGCTTTTTGCAGGAATCAAAACGTGGATAGAAAATTGATTCAGGCATAGTTTTGGTTATTTTTGTAATCTCAAACGTTACCCCAAGAGTATCATAAATTCTGTTACTTACCTCTAAGGCTTTAATATCTGACACTCTTCGTGAACAAATTAAACAGAGCAAAGAGGCCAACTTCATAGAAAGATCCAGATATCTTTGCAAGAGCTAAACAAAGAAAGAACCAAGTTAACATCCCAAAGGGAAGTATACCTAGATCTAGGGTGTCTTCTAAGTCTAATGCTTTTGACCACCCTGCATACTAAGACATTATTACCAATCGATCTGCCATTAACAATACTGTGTCCCACAGAAATTGCTGACCTATAACAGTTTAATGTCCTATAACTAAGACCTTTATCGAACTGTTCTACTCAGAAGTTCACAACCTCTACTATAGGAGTGTCCACCGGATCAAAGTCCCTTTCCAAGCACCAACATAACCAGATCTTCCAAACTCCTGTTTATCTGCTGTGGGTGTCCAGTGCCCATGATTCATCCAAGAGTTCTCCTGCTCTACCCGAAAGACCTGACATCTCTCTAGATCTCCTGACACTTTCCATGCAAGAAGGTTCAAAGTCCCATTCAGGACCAGAGGATGTTCCTCTCTGTCTGCATTTATTAAAAGGCCTTGCGCTGCATACATCAGGATGGGGATTTCGTAAGCTTGTTTCAAACACATCAGAAACCCCGCCTCAGAGATCCAAAAGGGAGTTATCAGGCCAACCTCTCCTGTCTGACCTTCTGTAGTACTCTTGGGATCATCTTGAAAGGAGAGAATGCATAAGCGTTTATTCCCTTCTAAGTCTGGAGGAAGGCATTCACTGCCAAAGCCCCAGGATCTGGTATTCAAATGAAGTATCTCTCCAACTGAAACGTCAGTCTGCTTGCGAACAGGTCTAACCTTGGAGAGCCCCAAACTAGGAATATTCTTCTGAAAAAATTAGGATTGAGTTTCCAATCGCTGAAATCCCGTAAAAACCTTGAATTCCAGTCTGCACTGACATTTACCTTCCCTGGAAAATATTCTGCCTTTAGTTTGATCTTGTGCTCTAAACAAAACAACCAAAGTTTTTTGGCTAAAGAAGACAGGTATGAAGATTTTGTTCCACCTAGACGATTGATATATGCCACTGCAGAAACACTGTCCATCTTTAGCAGTACTGCGTTGCCCTTTAAACAATCTTTGAAACTCATAAGGGCATAGAGTCCTGCTGTCAACTCTAAATAGTTTATATGATGTGATCTCTCTGAATATGACCAAAAGCCACCAGTGTCTTGTGTACTTAGAGGAGCACCCCAACCGACAGAGAATTTCACTGTCAGGTGTTCTAATTTATTGTCCCCCAACTGCAGCTAGTAACTGGGGCTCTGAATTAATAGAGGAACTGTCCTCTGCTATTATTAAATGCACCAATTTTACCGTGCTGGGAGACTTAAATCTTCACTTTGAGGATAAAACAGGTAAAATTAATCTGTCCCTAGCTGAGGACGTCTTAGCCTTAAAGCTGAATTTTACTAACCCCTTTCCCACTCATAGCTGAGCATCTATTGGATCCTATCTTTTCTAATTTAGATACTCTTCAGTCTGATATGCCTCCACTTCTGACATGGCCTTATCATTACTCCTTATTCTCAATTGACTCCCAACCTCATTACATGGTCAAATAGTCTACGTCCCATTGGAGGTGTTGGGCTAAACTTGATGTTCAGAAATAGAATGCGCTGTTAGAGGAGTATTCGCCTGTCTTAGATAATTCAGTAAAAGGTGCTGCGCAAAAAATAGCTGACTTAGAGCCCCTGCAGATATGATGGTGCTCATTAACAGTAAGCACCATCACAGATCCTTACCCCCAGCACTATGGTTTACGGACTCCTTATTTAAGAAGAAAATTTGTAAACAGTTAGAGAGAATTTGGAGTAAATCTTGTCTCCAAAGTGATAAGCTGACTTATAAAAAAAAAACACTTTAAGTTCTTAACAGAAAAACTGTAGACAAGCTAAGGCGACTCACTTTATAGAGAAAATTACAGAAACCAAAACAGTCCTAAGCCACCCTATAAGGTGGTGAAGTTGCTTGCGGATTTATCCAAACAAACACTTAGCGTCTCCCTTTCTCAACCACAGTGCAATGAGATTTCAGACTTTTTTGTCAATAAAATCGAGGCTATTAAAAACACCTTTTACCCACAGTAAAGGCACTTTAACCTACTGGTGCCTCTAGTGCTAGGGCTTTAGTAACACATTTTGAGCCTATTGACCTACCTTCTGTACAGCTTTCCTTATTAACCTTGAAATCTTGCTCCCCTTTGGATCAGTGCCACCCAGACATTTTAGGTAAGCGCTCTCAACAAAATCTAGAGTTGATTGTCCACCCATTGAATCAGTCCCACTTAGTGGGGTAGTCCCTAGTTGCTGGAAAACAACTTTAGTCACCCCTTTGCTGAAAAAGCCTAATGCTCATCCACTGGTATGGTCCAACTATAAGTCTTTGGGGGTCATTACAACCCTGGTGGTCTTTGACTGCCAGGGTTGTTTTGGCTGAGTCCCGGCGGGAGTAATCCCTCAGGGCAGCGCTGCCCAGGGGATTACGAGTCCCCCTCCCGCCAGCCTTTTCATGGCGGTTTGCACCGCCATGAAAAGGCTGGCAGAAAGGGGAGTCGCAGGGCCCCTGCACTGCCCATGCCACTGGCATGGGCAGTGCAGGGGCCCCCTGCCACGGCCCCGTGCAGCTTTTCGCTGTCTGCTATGCAGACAGTGAAAAGTGCGACGGGTGCAACTGCACCCGTCGCACGCCCGCAACACTGCCTGTGTTGCGGCCCAGCTGGGATCTCATAATGGCCGTGGCACGAGTGCGGCTGCATTAGCGGCCGCCCGGCGGTCAAACCTTGGTCATAATGACCCCCTATATCTCTATTATCTATATTTTCAATACTGTTAGAAAAACATGTGAATCTGCAATTAACACGACTCACGAACAGAATGATCTACTCCAAACCTCTCAGTCAGGTTTTCGGGCAGGTTACAGCACTGAATCTGCATTGTTTTTGGTCACTGAATTTTTGAGACATAAATTGGATGACGGAGGGACAGGTGCACTCCTGCTTCTGGACTTGAGGGCAGCTTTTGACACTGAACCATGAAATTTTACTTAGGAGACGTGATGGCTTGGGCATACGGTGTAAGGGACTCATCTGTATTAAATCCTTTTTGGAGAAACGTTTTTTCCAGGTCCACTCAAATCAATGTAGATCAAAGCCGTGCGCTCCCACGTCAGGTATGCCTCAAGATTCCATTTTGAGCCCTTTACTTTTTAGTCTTTATGTGAGGCCACATTCTGATATCATCAAGGGTTTTGACCTCACTCTCTTTTCCTTTGCGGTTGTCTCCCAAATTGTGGTTTCTCTGTCTTCAAAGGATCAGTCAACCGTGGTTACACTTCCTCTTTGTCTACAGCAAGAGACAAACTGGATGTGCGCAAACTTCCTGAAGTCGAATGGTGATAAGACTGAGGTACTACTGGTGGGTAATTCCTGTATATCATGGGGCCTGCACCTTTGGCCAACATCCTTGGGTGCCCCTCTGCTCCCTGCCTCCTCTGTAAAAAGCCTGGGAGTGTGGTTAGACCGGGAGCTGTCAATGAAGCAACATATAACTAAGGTGGCTGCCACCTGTTTTGGCATCTTGAAATGGTTGAAAAAAAATCTTTATTGTATTCCATTTACAGCCCAGTGCACCATAATTCAAGCCTTAGTTATGTCAAGGCTGGATAACGGAAATGTTCTTCATCTTTGAGTAACCAAAGCCTTATTAAAACGTCTTCAAATAGTACCGAATGTTGCTGTGTGCCTTTTGCTTCGCCCAGCAGTTTACTAGCTCTGCCACCTTGCTAAAATCACACCATTGGCTGCCTGTGGACAAGCTGGTGCATTTTAACGCACTCTGCTTCATGTATAAATGTCTCCACAACATTGCCTCTCCTTATCTGAGCTCTGAAGTTACCTGCTATTTGTCTAGGCGTACTCTCAGATCAAGCTACCAGAATCTAGCTGTTGTCCCTAGAACACGGAGGGTTCGCCAAGGCGGTCATTCCTCCCGTATCTTAGGACCCAAACTCTGGAACAACCTCCCGTTATTCTTGAAAGATTGTAACTCCCTTTCGGGGTTCCTTAAAACTTAGCTGTTTGAACAGACGAGTATATAACTCTTGGAGGCCTTGGTTGACGATGAATGTATCCTTAAGCTAGCACTGGGAAATCTGCTGGGTAGCCATGCCCTTTATAAATTGCGTAATCAATTAATCTAGGACTATCCTGTCTCCATATTATAAACCTTCTCAAAGTGCTTTTGCTTTTAACCTTTAAACCTTGCAACACTTGATAATGTAAGGGACCCGGGAAGATCGCTTGGATAGAGGAAGATAAAAGGCCTAAGAGCCTGGCTAGTTCTCTGTGTGATAGGTTCCTGCCTGAGAGCAAAACGAATTTCCTTCCTTATCTTGTTGACCTTTTTTAGGGGCAGTTGGAGGACTACGTTTACAGTATCTATCTTAAAACCCAAGCTCCTGGAAGACGTAAGGACAGACTTCTCTCGGTTTACAATGAACCCTAGATTCTGTAATAGGGAGATAGTTTAAGTCCTTCAAGATCTGTGAATGGCATTGCAACATGAGGATGTCATCCAGATAAATGATCATCCGAATGGTCCTCTCTCCGAGGAAGGATGCAACTGCCCTTGGCACCTCGGTGTAACACCAAAGGTGCCGATGATAGACCAAAGGGAAGTGCACAGAATTGGTAAATGCAACCCTTCCAGGTGAACTGCAGGTAAGGTTGGTGTTCCCTAGCCATTGAAATCATAAAGTAAGCATCCTTCAGATCTAATTTCACGAGCCAATCTTCCTTCAACAACATGTCCCTGAAAAGATGGATACCTTCCATCTTGAAGTGTCTGTAGACTATTCGTTCAAACGCCTTATATTTATTACAGGTCTCCATCCCTTGTCTTTCTTCTCCACTAAGAACAGAGTGCTTACAAACAATTGTTTTATAGCGGTACCTGTAGGATGGCTCCTTTGTGTAAAATAGAACCTACTTCCTCTTCTACGATAATCTCTGGTGTGGGGGATAAATTCAGTTATTTTGGGGAAGAGCACTGGAAATGTTTTTCCAAGAAATCTATTCTGAATCCTTGGATGGTTTCTAAAACCCATGGGTCTTGTGTAATTGTTTCCCAAAAATGGGAAAATAATTTTAGGCGACCTCCTGCCTTTATTGGGAAAGAATGTAAACTTGTAGTACTCACCCTGGTATCCTGTGAGGCTTGACCATGTGGTTTGCTGCCTTTACCACAGAAGGAGCATCCTCTCTGGGAAACGTATCTGCCTTGATAGCCTCTGTAGAGTCCTCTTGTCTGCGTATAGGTTGAGAAGTGGTACCTTTGTATTCCTTGACAGGTAGAAAGTCCCATTCTACCGGCCCGAGCAAAAACTCTTTGGTTGAAAACCTTATGCATGCCAGTTTGTGCCTTACCTAGGGCTGTAAATGTAGTGACGTATTTATTTAGAGTTTTAATCATATCCTTCCCAAAGAGAAGGCCTTTAGGGTTTTCGGACGGTTCACGTTCTGCGAGATCGCCAAGCTTAGGGCTAATTTTTAAGAGTACAACCCTTCATCTTTCTATGTTTGGTCCGGCGTTCACATTGCCAAGCAAAACCATTGCCCTCTGGCTCCATCCCCTTAAAATATCTCATAGACATGTGCATCCTCCAACATGTCAATTATCCTTGCCAGAGGTCCTATCATGCCAAGAAGACAGTCTTGGCAAGATTTGAGAGACCTCTCAAGATCTCTCTTTGGATCTCTTCCCATCTTAAAGAGAAAAGTAATTAGTTCCGGGTCGAGGTTGGGGGTAAGGCAGGCTCTGTCGTGTATGACTGGTCGAGAACATTCAGCTCTTAGAATGTTTCTCACCCTTTTCTCCAGAGGATTACGGATCCATCCTTTGATTAACTTTGCCACATGTTTTTGAGAGCATCATTCAGAACTCCTTGGAATTTTTGATATTCTCAGGAGAGAACATCTCCTTACCCAATGGATCTTTAATTATGTCCTCAGAGAAGGAGGGGAGGTCCTCCTCCAGTAGGACTTAATCACCATCAAAGTTATCAAAACTCATAGAGCATTACAGTTTGAGGGTTGCGAATAACTGAAGTCTACCCTGCGACAATACCAACCTACCAGAAATTTGAGATCCTCTTCCAAACATATGATCGCGGTTCCCCAATGGAATAGGGCTAGATGGGGGGACTGTGCGTTTATGGTAGAAGTCGCAAGGCTATGGAATGCACTATCTCTTGCGCTTCGTCAAACAGCCACCCACACCATTTTTAGAAAAAATCAGAAAACTTGGCTTTTTTCGCAATAGGCACACTGTCTTTTTTGGAGGAGCACTTTGTTCTCCCGTTTACTTGCTCAGTTTAGCGCTTCGATGCTTCTTGCCGGAATGCGCTTTATAAATAACTCAATACAATACAATACAATACAACTGTATTCATCTACGTTGTTCTCGTTATAAGACTCTGTATCAAAAGTATTATGATTTTGGATGTCTTTTGAAAGAATCATTCACTTTTTAAATCAAAAATGTATTAATCTAAGTTGTTCTCGTTTTAAGACTCTGTATCAAAAGTATTATGATTTTGGATGTCTTTTGAGGTGCTTAAGACCTCCATTCAATGCGAGGTGCTTAGACCTCCTAATTTTTTTTATAGGCCTTAGCCTCTTTTTCAATTATGTCAGGGTGTTTAGTTTTCCTTTTTTTGCTTACCTCCTCTGTTAGTCTGGATTGTAATTTCAAGAGGGACATTTTCATCTGACTCACTTCCAAACACGGATTGGTCAAGTGTCTCTTTGACACAGGACCCCAGTTCATGTTGAATCAGTTTCTTGATTAAATCCTCATCTAACAAACCTCAGATCTTTGGCCATCCATGTCAAACATCCTAATAATTTTTTGGAAAGGCTTGTATAGGTGAAATAGTAAGTTTCAAATTAGTATGGTATTTGTTAAGCAGTAAGGGGATACTATGGAATCGCGGTGAACCCAAAAAGAGCAAAGTTCACGATAGGAAAGACTCCAAATCGCAGTTTCTTGGTTTGATACAGTTGCCAGTCTAATACAGAGCTTGAAACTGTCAACTGTCAGACTGACGTCTCAATCCTTCTGTAGGGATGTTTGTTTTAATAACAATAAAGCATCGGGCCCAAAGGAAAATGGAGACTCATGTCTTGCGTTGGGTCAGGAGACCATTGCCCAACGCATTCCCTTAGCCTTCACTCTCAATGTTTAGACGAGGCTTCTCATGAAGTGGCATTCCCAAAACCGCGTCAACAAGACGCACATGTACAAGATACAAGGCAGAAGGCTCGGCCTGCCTTTTCTATACGCGGAGGGATTCTAAAAGGAGTCGAGTTCGCACTCTGACAAAAAGAGGAGACACGATCTTGGGAGGCCCGCACCTGGTCCCCAAAAGATAAGGACTCGCCTCTACAAGACGCAAGGGAGGAAGTCAGACCATCTTCTTCCCTGGAATGTTTTATTTATGATGTTATCTTCTTTAAAGTGCTGCATAGCGTGGAGTGGAATTAAAGGAACATATGCATATTGATAGCCTCAGGTCCTGTAATTAAATTATGGCTTACCACTACTTACATTTCTTTGTGCTCCATTACACGTTGTAATGGCCTGCACATAATACTTGTGTTGTGTAACTGCTCTGCTCCCCTTGTAGGCACAATCTATGATACACAAAACCCCCAAATACATTCAGTTAAAAGACTAAAACAATAACTGGTTCCAATGTTTTGTTCAGGAAGGAAAGCTATACATAGTGTTCATAAGTTGAAAACAAGTCCAGCACATAATGCTGTCATTTCTGAATGGTTGTTTGTGTTGTTTAAATGTTTGTGTTGGGTGACGCAGATTGAATCCTCTTCAGTCTTTAATGAATCCTACAAGATACAGCTGTTGTGTCCTTAGTCAATAGTTTTCACCATCACAATCCTTTGTATGAGATACGTAGGTATACACACATACATGAATAATATTGGTGAGAGGCAAGAGTATTATTAGAACGTGTGTCCAAGTGAGGCATCAGGTGTGTGAATCTAGGGTGCATCATCTTTTGATTCATAACAGTAGTGATAGGATAGGATGAGTCCACTTTCATAAGCGGCTAGAAACCCTTAGATTTAGACCTATCATACCATTATCAGAAGGCCTCATACCAGAGATGGCATGTCTACTCCAGTAACAGCAGGTCTTTAAGGTACCCACTCACTCTTGCATCATAACATAATGAAAATCGGGGTCTGTGTAAGACTTTTTCCTTATGTGAAATCTTCCGGCCATGCTTCACATTGCCCTACATAAGTGTCATTTGGGATTTAGTTGTGCAAGGATGGGGTCATTGCTTGAGGAAACTGTGGTATCACTCTTACCCACCGAATAGAGCAACAGGACATTTGCAGAAAGGTCAGTGACTATTTTTAAACAATCTGTTAGTCAGCTATCAATAATGTAGCTTTGGCAAATTGAAATCGACATTGTTTGTAACCCTTTCACATTATTTTTAACCAAACATTTGTTGTGTCTGGGTGAAGGCGAAAAGCGTATTAGCATCAGTGATATAGCATACATTCCTGGAAAGTAATGGTTGTGAGATGGTGATTTGTCTCCAGCAACTCTTTGTAAATACTCAGTGACATAGTAACATAGTGATCTTAGCAGCATGTTCTTCACAGCCATGATGTGAGGAAAGGTTTGTTGAGCAGTAGAAGATTGTTAGTGTTCTTGTTGAGACTGAAACTCTGAATGCATCCATAGTTAGGTAGTCTCAGAGGGTGTCCCATTGCTGAAACCTTTCGCTGTTAGCTGCCCACCTCTTTAGGGTTATAAGTGGCAGGAACAAATGCGTTTCTGGGAGGTTAGGTCTCCACATCATTATAATTCTATGGCAAGCAGCTTCCTTTGTGTTTTGTGGTTTGGTTTTGGAGTATAGGCATTCCTTAGTTTGTTAAAAAAAAAGTCTGGATCCCAAAGTTTTGCCCGGAAGCCGCTGTCCAATGCTATTGAAGGTCGGGTTGCAAGGCTATGCAGTCTTGATTCCACGTTTCTTCAACTACCAGACACTTGCTTGCCCTTTGCATCCCTGCTTTCTCCCTTTGTCACTGTTTTTCCATATGTTCGATGGCATCTGTCGCTGTAGATACACATGTTGTGCATAGCCCGCCGCCATCTGGTGTTGGGTCGGAGTGTTACAAGTTGTTTTTCTTCGAAGAAGTCTTTCGAGTCACGGGACCGAGGGACTCCTCCTCTTTGTCCATTCTTCCCCCTTTTTCTATCTTTTTTTGTCTCTTGCTCTGGATCAAAGCCTGTTTACTAAAAATGCGCACTGGTTACCAGAAATTAGTGCTGGTAGACCCCACCTGCGACCACCAGCTCTAATTAAGCAATGGGTGCAAGGTTGATGGAATTGCCTTTGCTTTTTGGAGACTTTCCAGGCAAGTGGCTGTGGATGCACATTATCCTGTGAACTGCTATTAATTAATGTTTTGCAGCACCTGGATACAATTGTAGGTCCTGCCCATTTTGATATGAGCTCTGCCATATTTTGTTAGATACTACTACAGTTTTTTTTTTTCATTATTCTGATTAAATCTATTTTGTGTTGTCAGTTATTTGTTCCTAAGAACCACATTGTGGGTACTTGTAGTCTGGAGGATGGGTCTCTTGAACATGCTTTTTGAGGATTTCAGATGTTGCAAGAGTCCATGTTTATCTGTGCTTATGCTGTGCATGTGCATTTTGTGGCAGTATTTTAATGGCATAATTGCAGTGTTTGCTTTCAGGGGTGGGCTTAGCCTGGCAACTGTGATGGTGAATATGGGACTGAACCTCCATTTGCTCTGTTGACCAAACTTCCTATGACAGGACCAATGGACTACAGACCATCTGAGGAAGGGCATTACAATACCTGCCCTATTTGGGGTGGATGGAGCGGTGGCCTTTCCTTCTACACCAAAAACTAAATAACAAATCCCATACCCAGGAAAAAACTGACAAGGAATTGAGGTTGGTGGGGGTTCATTAGTAATTTACATTTCTGTAACAAGCTCACACTTTGGGAGATTGTTTTTTTTAAATAAAGACAAAGGTTAAGTTTCGGGAACATCTGTCAAAACCATTGTCGGCTGTCCACCACATGTTATGTATCTTGACAGGAGCCACCATGAAAGTGATTCCTACCCAAGGAAAGAGATCACCGCTGGCCAACCGTGATCTCTAAATATGGGGCATGGCAATCTGTCAGGCTGGTGAACATATTGTCCTCAGCCACCCTGACAACAAAACTCTTGATGAGGCTTTTGGTCTCGGGCTGGTTTTGGTAAATATGCTGTAATTAGCTTTCCGCGATCTGTTTGCTGGACTGGTGCTTTCTACAATGTTGGCAAAAAGGGATTCTGCTACAGTGTTCAACATGTCACATTCATCTCCACTACTTTACCCAACCCGCCTTCAATTGTTTTATTCTTGTGAACAGTGCACTCCAAGTTGTGGGCCTGGCTTTCGGCACCGTATCGTCTTGTGCAAAAGTGGAGACCATCTCACGACTCTGCCAACATCTCAGTGCCCAGAAAGTGCAAAGCCACTCACCAGCATGAGGTGTAACCTCCGACGATGCCCGCCTGCACGATGGTTGACTGGAGAATGGGGCGAGGTAAATTTAGTTTATTCTATTGGGGGTCTGTGGGTTGCTATATTCTCAGCATAAAACACGCTTGAAAACCCAACCTCCTATCTCCAAAAACATATCACACAAACCTTTTATCCATAAACTCACGCCCAGTCAAACACTCAGTTCGATCTGGTTGTAATTATCTACATTTTTTAAAAGATGCTCTTGTGAGGGAGAAGAGTATGCACGTTTTCCACTTGCACAGTGCTGATGGTTAGAACCTTTGCATGGCATCTAAAGCTCTAAGGAAAATAAACTGTTTACTGTTTAGTGAACATACATAGGAATTTGTGACAAGATTGTCGATGAAGAAAAACGCTGATCAATAATTGGTTCTCCAAGATAATAACAGAATTAGATAGGGGGGCTTGTTGATGTTTTGTATGGATACTACTTATTATTATGAATGAGCACAAATATAATTCTTGTTAGTTACATTGAAACGTAAATACATGTGTTGTTGTGATGTATGGATTTTATTTTTTAAAAGCCACCCTGTCTATGAAAATATATAGTTGCTAGAGAATGTCTTAGATGACTTATAACAATTTATGTAGCAAATAAAAAAGGAAATATATATTTTCTTATAGAGCAGCATTGTGACTACTGAAATTAGTTGATGTGTAATAATTATCTACAGGCGTTGCATTTAGAATGGAACAGACCTCTCTGAAACCAAATAGTTGGGTATCTCTTAGTCACATGAGATTAACTAATCTAAAAAAATTAAGAAATATTTGAGCCAATGTTCTTTTCTTGAAAGGCCATTCCATTTTGTAAAATACTCAAAAGAAATGTCTTGCAACACTTAGCTTTCAATTCTTTATTTTACTAAACATGCTCCGAATTTGTGGAGCGAGATAGGATGACAGTATTGATTTCTGAATACGCAAGATTCCAAAAGATTGTGTGCACAGGCAGAATATAGCAGTACAGTTTTGTATATGGTGAAGTATATAGTACTGGAAATAGAATTAAGGGAAGACATTGCAGTGTAATTCGTGAAACAATGCCACTAGGACACAAACGCCATAGTAACTGTTCTACATCCAAGACCCAAGCATCAGGCAGCCCATTAGAAGGTCATCATCCACTGAACCAAAATAAGCGGGTGGCTAATACAGAAGTACCAGGGAAATGCCTTCTATGTAACCAACATTATATTATGTACTGCACACATCATAACCAAATGAAGAGGTTAGAGTCTCTTTCCACTATGTGTCTACCTTCAGAACAAACCACTTTCTTCATGATGCATCAGCATGGTGGGCCACATACTCTGATTCACTGAGCTATATGTTGTGAAACATGACTGAATACATTGCATGGGGATGAATACCCTTTAGAGGATTGAGAAAACTAACTTGGAGGTCAAACACTCTGGCCCTGAATATCAAACTTTTTTGCAGTCATAAGCACTACGATTCTATTCAGAATTTTAAGTCTCAAAAAGGTGAGATGTGGACTTTTGAATGGATACTGATTCGGAATGGGAGTGCTTTGGGCAGTCCTTCAAATATCAAATCAGTACTAATTCCTATTGCAAACCAATGAAAAGTTATTGACTTCCTAGTTGAGGTAGTAACCTATTCGCAAAAGGAAAGTGCCCCCCTCCCTTGTAAATGGCGGTGAAAGTTTGAGCAAGAGCAAGGAGTGGTCCATGGACCACTGCCAACTCTCCTTGAAACCTTAAAGATAAACCTTTTAAAAAAATAAATAAAAGGAAATTAGGTTGCTTTAAATTAGTTTTCGTTTTTGCAAAAGCAATCTATGCTGACCATTCAAGGCCACTAACCCTGTGATTGTAATTAATCAGTCACCTTTTGCAATTTACAAAATGAATATTAATTAGGTAGGACAGAGTTGATCCTGTCAGATTAGAAATGTTGTAAACTGACTAATTAGTACATGGTTTTGCAAAATTAGATACAGGTAGCAGAGAGATTGGTGGTAAATTGTTATCATTTTTTGTGGCTGTTAACTTCTTATATCTGGCCCTAAATATCTTACATTTCACAAGAACGATTCTCACAAGCAGGGTGAAAATTATTCCAGACCGAGCTCTCACCAGTTTCTCAGTACAGCTCCTCTTTATCAACCTCAATACTGGCACATTCTGACGAACTGGTAATCCCAGTAGTTTATGTGTAAAGGTTATAGTCTTCTGGTTATCCAGCTCTCTATTTCACCTGCTTTAAACAGCAAGAATTCATAATGCCCTGCCTATCTCATGATAGATCCACTCACCGGATCAGAGATTACTAAAATGTCTCAAGTTAATTTGCAAAGGAACCAGATGTGAGAGTAAACTGTTGAATGGAATATAGGATCAGGATAAACTAGTACAGTGAACAAACAGGACAGAAATTCCCAGTTAATATACGATTTTTTGAAGACTTGGAAGACTCACTAGATTAAAGTTTAACTATGCCCCTTCTTGTTACATTTGATGCGAAGGGGTGACTTGGTTTCTGTCATGGTGTTTCCATAGGACCATGCTGAAAACTTGTAGCCATTGGGGAAATGTAGTGGGGAAACATTCACACACACATTCGCATCTTGTATACAAAAAACAAGAAAATAGTAGTTCCATATTCCATTCCATTAGTCCCATACCAGAGTACAGTCTAGATAGAAAATATTGGGCTCGATTTCCAAACTGCATTCTGTTGTACAGAAAGTAATACTAGGGTAAAACAACTCATGTACTACATAATGCAGTTCACAAATCTATGGTCAGAGACCTCCACCTATCTTATCTTTTCTGTGCTGATGAATTCACACCACACTTAGGTAAACAATTCGGTAGTAAATGTGGGTGAGACAAGGGTGAGTGGCTGGAAAATGGTGTACACTTAATAAAAACGGGAGAGGTTTTTTAACTAGGGATGGTTTGGGAAGGACATGCAAAAATAAAAAACACATCACTACAAAATAGTAAGGCAGCTGCAATTCGTAAACCACACTTTTAAGGTTCTGTGGCCCAAAGATGTGAAAACAGGTGAAAGCAACTCCCGCTCAACCTTGGAGTAAGTCAAATACCACACATGACCAACCACTGGTACAACAACACATTCCCAAAGAAATCAGTGAAGGCTGGAAATTAAAGTAACACTCCACAGGAACTAAAGTCAAGATAAATTAAAATTTTAAATCAAAATTTATAATTAACTATTATATGTTTAATAATAAACTTAATTTAAAATAAAATTACATTAAACTTCTTAAAAAGTAAAACAATGGTAAATTAATTACACATATAACTTTTAATCAAGATTTCAAAATATTAAATAGAAAGAAAAATATTTGGTGTATTTTTAATTATTGTTTAAAACATAAGATATATAAATTAGATTAGTATATTTAAATTGTTATTTCATGCACCATTAATTTGAGGAGTTAAAGTGCTGTAAAACTGTATTTTATAATTTCCAGGTTAATAATATATATTTTAAATTAATTCACATTTACATACAAATTTATGTTTTCATGTTTACAAATAATAAACTTTATTACATTTTCCTATAATTTCCCTTTTGGATTTATGTTTAAGAAAACAATTGTAGTAGGCCCCTCCATTTATTTCAGGTGGCAGAGATATTTAAATCGGAATGGAGAATGGCAAAAAAGTGGAGCGTTATACCTCAGTGTAGTAGAAAATATATGCGTGTACATTTATCTTTATCAATTGGGCCTAATATGTTAAAGGTGAATTCTAGTGCTATTGTTTTTCATCGATAGAGTAATAAAGCAAGTGGCTAATCATTCCCTTTGACCCCTCCCCCATAAAGACTTCTCAGGAAGTGTTTGGCCAGTTTAATGAGCACTCAAAGCTTCAGAATGTTACTAAACTGGCATTCATCTGGCATTCTTCCTTTATCATTTCAAGTTAGTTAGCTTTTGCATTATCTTACTCTCAATCAATGCAAAACACACAGAGCACCCCTAATTCCGCAGCTTCCATATGTCAAGAAAAGAACTACAGAAAATAATACAGAGCAAAATCTTTGAGAGTCTTGTCAGGCACCAGAGGAGTCTTACAACCTGACTTTCTAACACCTAATACATAAACTGACCATAAACTTCTAGTTCTTAATGACAAGTTTGATCGAAGCCAATCTGGAATGTGTAGCATATGCAGGTCCCTCATTGTAGGACGCTGGCTCTCTATATGGTTTATTAAAAGGAAGTGCACTGTGCAGAGTCCCCCATTGGTATTGCAGAGTCAAAAGTAGACAGGACTAATGCTCTATTTTGTGGTAGTGTGGGTAGTTAGGCTTGTGAGAGGGTAGTGCTAAGCATTTGGTGTACTCACAGAGGCAATAAATGACACACACTCAAAGGAAACATCTGAGACCAATTTAGAAAAGTAATATTTATTTTTATATATGTTTGTATCCCGAGAACTTCGTAATCAGGTAGGTATATTTACAAGCATAAGTACTTTTCAGTTTCAAAAATCAACATAGTGCAATTTTTCAGTTCAGTACATTTAACAATGGGATGAAAACATGAATACAGTTTTGCAGTAAGTACATGACCTACAAATCCAGTCTTCGGGGTTTTAGGTCAACACTAGGCAAGGTTCAAATCATTACCAAGAGTGCACCCACAGCAGCGGCCGGGCACAGAGGTTAAATTTGGAGTCGGTGCCCAATATTAACCAATGGAGACTGGGCATTGAACAAAAAGGTGCTGACCACGGGTGGATAAAGTGGTGTTGGGTCGTTCCCATGGAATTGAGATAATCATGGGGGCACAAGGTAGCATCAAACTTCCACCCTCAGCGGCACAGGGGTGGCCGGGTGCAGAGTGCCAACATGGCATCGGGTGGCAATGCAAATCAATGGGGGGGGGGGGTATGTTTAAAAAAAAGGCTGCAGGTTCGGGCCAGGAGGCTGAACAAAGAAAACCCACATCTGCCCAGGTTATAGTTCTGATGCTAGGGGACATGGGGACACCGATGGTCCAGCTCTCCAAGGTCCAGGGGCTCCAGGTGCAGGGGTGTCCTTTGGTGTCGGGAACAGCTTACCGGGCAGGTCGCAGTCATGGGGAGTCTTTGGTTTGAGGCCGCAGGCTTTGATGCAGAGTCCGGCAGGTGTCAGCCCCCGGTGGACTCGGCCACTTGGACTCTGGCTGTGGGCGTCAGGTGTAAAGGTGGGTCTAGAGGCGGTTTCATGGTTCCTCGGGGCAGAGTTCTTTTTCTTTTAACCTCTTCTGTGCCTTGGACGAGATGATCTCGTCCAAGGCTACAGTTCCCCTGTGCCTTGGACGAGATCATCTCGTCCATGGCACAGGGGAACTTGGGGGCGCGCTAGCGCGCCCCCCGTGCACCCTCCTTCCCCCCCCAAGTCGGGGATGGAAGGGGAAGACCTTCCCCTTCCACCCCCGACCCCCCCCCACCCCCCCCCTGTGACATCAGCGCGCACGCGCGCTGATGTGTCACAGGGGCCTCCCTCGTCGCGCTGGAAGCTCTGCTTCCAGCGCGATTTAAAAAGAAATGCAAAAGCATTTCTTTTTCAATCACTTGGGAGGCCCGGAGGGGCTTCAAAGGGAAGGAAAAGTATTTCCTTCCCTTTGAAGTCCCTCCGAGGGTTTCAAAAGCCGGATTGCTTGCAATCCGGCTTTTGAAACCCCACTAGACACCAGGGATTTTTTTTTTTTCTTAGAAATTGACAAAAGGGAGCGACCCCTTGGGCAAGGGTCGCTCCCAGGGGGGGCATTTTTTTGAAAAGGCCTTTTCTGCCCCCAGGGGGGGCAGAAACCTCTAGGCACCAGGGACCATTTTTTTTTTTTTTTGTTTCATTTTTTTTTATTGAGGTGGGGAGCGACCCCTTAGGCAAGGGTCGTTCCCCTTGGGGGAAAATTATATTTTGGCCATTTCTGCCCCCCTTGGGGGCAGATTGGCCTATTTTGATGAGGCCAATCTGCCCCCAAGGGGGGTAGAAACCACTAGACACCAGGGATTTTTTTTTTTTTTTATTGTTATTGACAAAAGGGAGCGACCCCTTGGGCAAGGGTCGCTCCCAGGGGGGCATATTTTCGGGAAGGCCTTTTCTGCCCCCCCTGGGGGCAGATCGGCCTAATATTAGGCCGATCTGCCCCCAGGGGGGGCAGAAACCTCTAGGCACCAGGGACCATTTTTTGTTTTTTTGTTTCATTTTTTTTTTTTTTGGTGGGGAGCGACCCCTTAGGCAAGGGTCGCTCCCAATGGGGGAAAATTATATTTTGCCCATTTCTGCCCCCCTTGGGGGCAGATTGGCCTATTTTGATGAGGCCAATCTGCCCCCAAGGGGGGTAGAAACCACTAGACACCAGGGAGTTTTTTCTTTGCGTGAATTTCACGCAAAGGGAGCGACCACTTAGGCAAGGGTCGCTCCCTGGGGGGGAGGGGAATTTATTTTAGGCCATTTCTGCCCCCCCTGGGGGCAGATCGGCCTATTATTAGGCCGATCTGCCCCCAGGGGGGGAAGAAACCTCTAGGCGCCAGGGCAAATTTTTTTTTTGTGTTTTTTTTTTTTGTTCTTTTTTTTTTTTTAGAGATGGGGAGCGACCCATCAGGCAAGGGTCGCTCCCCTGGGGGGGCAAATTGTATTTAGACCATTTCTGCCCCCCTGGGGGCAGATTGGCCAATTTTAGGTCAATCTGCCCCCAAGGGGGCAGAAACCACTAGGCACCGGGGATTTGTTTTTTGGCGCCAATGTCACGCAGGGGGAGCGACCCCGTAGGCAAGGGTCGCTCCCGGCGGGGGAGGGTGGGGGTTGGGGGGGCAAATTTATTTTAGGGCATTTCTGCCCCCCCCCCCTGGGGCCGGCTGAGCTACAGGCCAAACACCACAGGTAGGCACCTTGCAAAAAACACCTCTGTTTTCTGTGAAAAAATATGTTGTGTCCACGTTGTGTTTTGGGCCATTTCCTTTTGTGGGCGCTAGGCCTACCCACAGAAGTGATGTACCATTTTTATCGAGAGACTTAGGGGAACGCTGGGTGGAAGGAAATTTGTGGCTCCTCTCAAATTCCAGAACTTTCTGTCACCGAAATGAGAGGAAAAAGTGTTTTTTGGGCCAAATTTTGATGTTTGCAAAGGATTCTGGGTAACATAACCTGGTCAGAGCCCCGCAAGTCACCCCATCTTGGATTCCCCTGGGTTTCTAGATTTCAAAAATGCACTGGTTTGCTAGGTTTCCTCAGGTGTCGGCTGAGCTACAGGCCAAAATCCACAGGTAGGCACTGCTTTTTATAAAAAAATGTGATGTGACCACGTTGTGTTTTGGGCCCTTTCCTTTCGTGGGCGCTAGTCCTACCCACACAAGTGAGGTATCATTTTTATCGGGAGACTTGGGGGAACGCTGGGTAGAAGGAAATTTGTGGCTCCTCTCAGATTCCAGAACTTTCTGCCACAGAAATGTGAGTAACATGTGTATTTTTAGCCAAATTTTGAGGTTTGCAAAGGATTCTGGGTAACAGAACCTGGTCCGAGCCCCGCAAGTCACCCCTCCTTGGATTCCCCTAGGTCTCTAGTTTTCAGAAATGCACAGGTTTGGTAGGTTTCCCTAGGTGCCGGCTGAGCTAGAGGCCAAAATCTACAGGTAGGCACTTCGCAAAAAACACCTCTGTTTTTTTCCAAAATTTAGGATGTGTCCACGTTGCGCTTTGGGGTGTTTCCTGTCGCCGGCGCTAGGCCTACCCACGCAAGTGAGGTATCATTTTTATCGGGAGACTTGGGGGAACGCTGGGTAGAAGGAAATTTGTGGCTCCTCTCAGATTCCAGAACTTTCTGCCACAGAAATGTGAGTAACATGTGTATTTGTAGCCAAATTTTGAGGTTTGCAAAGGATTCTGGGTAACAGAACCTGGTCCGAGCCCCGCAAGTCACCCCTCCTTGGATTCCCCTAGGTCTCTAGTTTTCAGAAATGCACAGGTTTGGTAGGTTTCCCTAGGTGCCGGCTGAGCTAGAGGCCAAAATCTACAGGTAGGCACTTCGCAAAAAACACCTCTGTTTTTTTCCAAAATTTAGGATGTGTCCACGTTGCGCTTTGGGGTGTTTCCTGTCGCCGGCGCTAGGCCTACCCACGCAAGTGAGGTATCATTTTTATCGGGAGACTTGGGGGAACGCTGGGTGGAAGGAAATTTGTAGCTCCTCTCAGATTCCAGAACTTTCTGCCACAGAAATGTGAGGGACATGTGTTTTTTTAGCCAAATTTTGAGGTTTGCAAAGGATTCTGGGTAACAGAACCTGGTCCGAGCCACACAAGTCACCCCTCCTTGGATTCCCCTAGGTCTCTAGTTTTCAGAAATGTACAGGTTTGGTAGGTTTCCCTAGGTGGCGGCTGAGCTAGAGGCCAAAATCTCCAGGTAGTCACTTTGCTAAAAACAGCTCTGTTTTCTGTGATGTGTCCACGTTGTGTTTTGGGGCATATCCTGTCGCGGGCGCTAGGCCTACCCACACAAGTGAGGTATCATTTTTATCGGGAGACGTGGGGGAACGCTGGGTGGAAGGAAATTTGTGGCTCCTCTCAGATTCCAGAACTTTCTGCCACAGAAATGTGAGGAACATGTGTTTTTTTAGCCAAATTTTGAGGTTTGCAAAGGATTCTGGGTAACAGAACCTGGTCCGAGCCCCGCAAGTCACCCCTCCTTGGATTCCCCTAGGTCTCTAGTTTTCAGAAATGCACAGGTTTGGTAGGTTTCCCTAGGTGGCGGCTGAGCTAGAGGCCAAAATCTACAGGTAGTCACTTTGCTAAAAACAGCTCTGTTTTCTGTGATATGTCCACGTTGTGTTTTGGGGCATATCCTGTCGCGGGCGCTAGGCCTACCCACACAAGTGAGGTATCATTTTTATCGGGAGACGTGGGGGAACGCTGGGTGGAAGGAAATTTGTGGCTCCTCTCAGATTCCAGAACTTTCTGCCACAGAAATGTGAGGAACATGTGTTTTTTTAGCCAAATTTTGAGATTTGCAAAGGATTCTGGGTAACAGAACCTGGTCCGAGCCCCGCAAGTCACCCCTCCTTGGATTCCCCTAGGTCTCTAGTTTTCAGAAATGCACAGGTTTGGTAGGTTTCCCTAGGTGGCGGCTGAGCTAGAGGCCAAAATCTACAGGTAGTCACTTTGCTAAAAACAGCTCTGTTTTCTGTGATATGTCCACGTTGTGTTTTGGGGCATATCCTGTCGCGGGCGCTAGGCCTACCCACACAAGTGAGGTATCATTTTTATCGGGAGACGTGGGGGAACGCTGGGTGGAAGGAAATTTGTGGCTCCTCTCAGATTCCAGAACTTTCTGCCACAGAAATGTGAGGAACATGTGTTTTTTTAGCCAAATTTTGAGGTTTGCAAAGGATTCTGGGTAACAGAACCTGGTCCGAGCCCCGCAAGTCACCCCTCCTTGGATTCCCCTAGGTCTCTAGTTTTCAGAAATGCACAGGTTTGGTAGGTTTCCCTAGGTGGCGGCTGAGCTAGAGGCCAAAATCTACAGGTAGTCACTTTGCTAAAAACAGCTCTGTTTTCTGTGATATGTCCACGTTGTGTTTTGGGGCATATCCTGTCGCGGGCGCTAGGCCTACCCACACAAATGAGGTATCATTTTTATCGGGAGACGTGGGGGAACGCTGGGTGGAAGGAAATTTGTGGCTCCTCTCAGATTCCAGAACTTTCTGCCACAGAAATGTGAGGAACATGTGTTTTTTTAGCCAAATTTTGAGGTTTGCAAAGGATTCTGGGTAACAGAACCTGGTCCGAGCCACACAAGTCACCCCTCCTTGGATTCCCCTAGGTCTCTAGTTTTCAGAAATGCACAGGTTTGGTAGGTTTCCCTAGGTGGCGGCTGAGCTAGAGGCCAAAATCTACAGGTAGTCACTTTGCTAAAAACAGCTCTGTTTTCTGTGATGTGTCCAAGTTGTGTTTTGGGGCATATCCTGTCGCGGGTGCTAGGCCTACCCACACAAGTGAGGTATCATTTTTATCGGGAGACGTGGGGGAACGCTGGGTGGAAGGAAATTTGTGGCTCCTCTCAGATTCCAGAACTTTCTGCCACAGAAATGTGAGGAACATGTGTTTTTTTAGCCAAATTTTGAAGTTTGCAAAGGATTCTGGGTAACAGAACCTGGTCCGAGCCACACAAGTCACCCCTCCTTGGATTCCCCTAGGTCTCTAGTTTTCAGAAATGCACAGGTTTGGTAGGTTTCCCTAGGTGGCGGCTGAGCTAGAGGCCAAAATCTACAGGTAGTCACTTTGCTAAAAACAGCTCTGTTTTCTGTGATGTGTCCACGTTGTGTTTTGGGGCATATCCTGTTGCGGGTGCTAGGCCTACCCACACAAGTGAGGTACCATTTTTATCGGGAGACTTGGGGGAACATAGATTAGCAAAACAAGTACTATTGCCCCTTGTCTTTCTCTACATTTTTTCCTTCCAAATATAGGAGTGTGTGTAAAAAAGACATCTATTTGAGAAATTCCCTGTAATTCACGTGCTACTATGGTCACCCCGGAATTCAGAGGTGTGCAAATAACCACTGCTCCTCAACACCTTATCTTGTGCCCTTTTTGGAAATGCAAAGGTTTTCTTGATAGCAATTTTTTACTCCTTATATTTCAGCAAATGAATTGCTGTATACCCGGTATAGAATGAAAACGCACTGCAGGGTGCAGCTCATTTATTGGCTCTGGGTTCCTCGGGTTCTTGATGAACCTACAAACCCTATATATCCCCGCAACCAGAGGAGTCCAGCAGACGTAACGGTATATTGCTTTCGATAATCTGACATTGCAGGGAAAAGTTACAGAGTAAAACGTAGAGAAAAATTGATGTTTTTTTCACCTCAATTTCAATACTTTTCTTTTTCAGCTGTTATTTTCTGTAGGAAACCCTTGTAGGATCTACACAAATGACCCCTTGCTGAATTCAGAATTTTGTCTACTTTTCAGAAATGTTTAGGTTTCTGGGATCCAGCATTGGTTTCATGACCATTCCTGTCACTGACTGGAAGGAGGCTGAAAGCACAAAAAATTGCACAAATGGGGTATGCCCCAGTAAAATGCCAAAATTGTGTTGAAAAATTGGGTTTTCTGATTCAAGTCTACCTGTTCCTGAAAGCTGGGAAGCTGCTGAGTTTAGCACCGCAAACCCTTTGTTGATGCCATTTTCAGGGGAAAAACCACAAGCCTTCTTCTGCAGCCACTTTTTCCAATTTTTTTGAAAAAAACTAAATTTTCACTGTATGTTGGCCAATTTCTTGGCCTCCTTCAGGGGAACCCACAAAGTCTGGGTACCTCTAGAATCCCTAGGATGTTGGAAAAAAAGGACGCAAATTTGGCTTGGTTAGCTTATGTGGACAAAAAGTTATGAGGGCCTAAGCGCGAACTGCCCCAAATAGGCAAAAAAAGGCCTGGCACAGGAGGGGGAAAAGGCCTGGCAGCGAAGGGGTTAAAGTTGTTTTCTTCTTCAACAGGCCCGCTGTTCTCTGGACAGCTTGATCTCTGTTGAAGGCTTTGGAAGTCGTTGGGATGCAGGACAGGTCGTCTTTTGGCGCAGGATCGTCAAGGGCTGCAGACAGGCCGGTAGGGCTGGGGCCAGTCAGTTGGTGTCTGTAGTCTTCTCTGCTGGTGCGACTCTGTAGTGTACAGCTCTTCTTAGGTCATCAGGAATCTGAGTTCCAGGGTTCATGGGTGTCACCTAAATACTCAATTTAGGGGTGTTACAGGGAGCGCTAGGTGGTAGCTAATGGGCTCACCACCTTGAGGGTAACTACATCCTTCTTATGACCACTTCCACTGAAAAGTGGGCATAACCCTAACCCTAGTGGTCTAATTCCTTCCAAACAAGATGGAGGAATTTAAAAAGTAGTGTCCACTTCAGCTCGACTACCTTGGGCGCTCCTCCTAATTTAACACATTTTCAAAAGTGGGGTCAGGACAGGGGGGTTGGTCATCTCCACCATCTGGAGAGACTTAGGTCCCATTACAAAGGCGTCAAGGCCTTTTAAGCTCCCAGTTCTGGAATGTCTGTCCTGCCTGGGAGAGGAGGTCACACTTCTGCCCAGGGCAGCCCTTTGTTCTGGGCCCGCAAGAGCCCTGGCTCTCACCTCAGGGGGCAAGAACTAGGTTTAGGCTGCACTGGTTTGGACCAGTCAGTGAACACACCAGTAGCTTGATAGGTTTTCAGGGGGCACCTCTAAGGAGCCCTCTGGGTGCATATTTTAATAAATCCATCACTGGGGTCAGAGAGGGTTTATTATTCTGAGATGTTGGATACCAAACATCCCAGGATTCAGAGAAGCCATCATGTTGTTGGGGAACTCGTATTGACCAGTGTCCAGTACATGCATTTAAAATGGCTTCCCTGTACACTTACTATGTCTTAGAATCGACACAGACATAGCAGGGGCATATCTGCTCATGCAGATATACCCTCACAAGTAATATAATGCACCCTGCCCTAGGGCTGTAAGGCCTGCTAGAGGGGAGACTTACATATATTGCATGCAGTGTTTTGTGGACATGGCACACATGATGTGTGCCATGTCGTGTTTTAAATTTGGAAGCACCTTGTCACGCAGCCTGCCATGGCAGTCTGCATTAGGTTGGTGCTAGGTCCCTCAGAGTGGCACAAGTTGTGCTTCAGCTCTGATGGGCCCTCTTCAGTACTAATGCTCTAGGTGCCAGGGGTACAATTTATAAGGAATTTGCAGGTGGCTGAAGGGCCTGTTTACTTGGGGATCAAGTGACCAGATGACTTGTTTTAGGGAAGGAGCACTGGCACAGGGGACCTGGTTAGCAGGTACCCAGTGCACTTCAGTCCAAGTTGCATCTAAAACCAGGCACGAAGTGTGGGGGGATACTGCAACCAGAACCCAGTTCCCTACACTCATTTTGAGTGGCTTGGTGTTACTTGTGATATCTATTACACCTCATAAGTGATGATATTTATGAGGTGTGAGAGACAGCACATTTAACAAGTTTTTTCCCCAAAAAATGTGAAGTGAAAGTTCTGCGTGTTTTCTGGGCTTTACTTCCCATAAATGTAAGATTTAACATGCCGAAAAGTAAAGAGGGTGCAAAAAAACTGCAAAATAATTAATTCTGAAATGTGTGGAAACAGAACTTATTGCAGGTTTCTGAAATTATCGGCCCACTTGTAATGAGTGTTTGGACTGCAAAACTTGCACAAACGCTTCTGGATCACACTATCGCTATCTAAATGAGACAATCTGGCTTCGAATGACTGTTAGACTACTTAAACTTTGTGGCATTGGTCTGCATTGATTTGTTGGTGGGAAGTGAAAAAGATTAGATTTAGATCTCGGCGAAAGGCTTACTCTGTCGCAACTGTGATGGATATCCCGTCTGCCGAAATCTAAATTCAGTTGTTTTCTATGGTATTTAAATTTCAGCAGACGAGATATCTGTCAACGTTGCAAAGTAGTAATCCCTCAGCTGAGATCTAAATCAAGCCCTAAATCTTTACTTTAAATAATTTCTGCTGAAGTATTCACTTCTGCTCTTCCTTTCCTCTCTGATGCCACTTCATGTTGGAAGGGTTGAATGTAACCTAGAAGCTGATGACAGCCAAAGTGAAAAAAAAGTGAAAAACTCATGGGCCTGTAAGATAATATAGCCTTATTGCCCACTTGTGAGTTATAGCCTCAAGAGCAGAGAAGAGCCTTTAACAAAGAGGAGCTTATTTAGGAGACTTCACAGCACAAGTTAGTACAGCTGGAAGGCTATTAAAATAGTCCACCCACTGGTGGTAGAATGTGCTAAATTAACCAGAAAGAAACAGAAAGGCAGACTTTGGAATCTTGGAGCAGAAAGTGGATACCAGCCATCTTTGGCCCTGAGGTACTTCATTCACTTCAGTGGAGCGCTCAATATTCCAGTGTTCTAATAGATCAATTAAAGATACGGAAATTAAGCACAAGTGAAAACTTTAGAATAATGTGTTTCTATGTACTATTTCGATAAAGCCTCAGTCCTCTTCAACCTTTCACATCTATTACATATCCACTCTTCGGCATGATCCTTTGTCTTTTTTCCTCCTCATCCCTGAAAAAAATGTTTCCTAAAGTTACTGAACTTTCTGGTGAATCTTTCAGCTGGAAGTGCCCCTACCAAAGCCAGCTTGCATAATTATTTTAACATCACTAATTATGAATCGATATGCAACTCCATCCTGTTCTAAAACATCACTCCTAGCTGGCCTGCACATGATTTTCTTTATTTGCCTTTTAATAAACCACAGTGTTCTGCCCCGTGTGGCTTTGGACAACAGATGCGTTCCGTCCAGTGCTTGGCGCATACAGGTCAACCCTCCAGTGAATGTGTGGACGCCGTCAAGCCAGCAGCCATGCAACAGTGCGAAAGCAAGTGCGAACCAGGCCCCACGGAAAACCCAGAAGGTACAAGGTGAAGAGGTTGCCCTCAGGGAAAGGGATTTAACTGAGCAGAGAACAGCCCACCTCATATAGTAAAGCCAAATCTAATTAATACTACCTAGCAAAGGGACTTGCCACATAGCTAGTAG
Source organism: Pleurodeles waltl (assembly GCF_031143425.1). Taxonomy (NCBI): domain Eukaryota; kingdom Metazoa; phylum Chordata; class Amphibia; order Caudata; family Salamandridae; genus Pleurodeles; species Pleurodeles waltl. The sequence continues at coordinate 84,262,810 of NC_090451.1, forward strand.
ACACAAAGTTGATGTTTACATCTGGTTTGTTTTGACTGATAATGGTAAAGTGAAATGATTGTGAGGCAGTACTAGAACTAAAGTGAATACAATGTGAACTTTACCATGTTGGTGGGTATGGTTTATTTGGATCTGGCTGGGTATGAGCTTGGTGAGATCTTTTTTGGTAGGAAGCGTGTAAGTATGTGTGTGCTCGTGGGAGGTGGGTTCTCTCTGTCAGTAGTCCCAGCTTATCCACAGCGTCCTTCTCTTTTGGAGCATTTACCCCCATTGCCAATATGCACCAAACAAGGTAGGAAAGGAGAAGGAGGGCAGAGCAATACACAATACGGCTGCATAGTTAAAGAATCAAGAGGAATAGTCCTAGTCACACAAAGTGAACTGGATTACTCCATGACCAGTAAGAAGGGAAGGTTACCTGGGGAGAGATCTTGGACCTACCATCCAAAAAGGAAGTACTGCCTAAGAATATACACAACTCCCTGTACCTCTCACTGATCAAATAAATGTCCTTTGATCCCTAAAACCCATTAAAACCTTGTGATTTCAAATATAATCTTTTAACCCTTAAAAAATACGTGACAGCATGCCCACACAATAGGTTAAGCTGGCTCTACCCTTGGCTGCAGTGAAAGGAATGCACAGTTCTGGTTTGAGGGGCTTTGCAGTGTATTCCTTGATGATTGGCACTATGTGCAGAGCTGAGAAAACACAAGTGGCCAAACACAAATTTGGTTGTTTTGTCCAACACACATCTTCCACTTACTGAAAGTCAATCAACTTTCCGAGTAGAGGCCAGTGGATAAAAGCAAACATGCATATCTCAGATGTTCCTACCCTTAGAGATTAACAGCCGCAGAGCCTGCTGCCTCGGCTGAATGTGTATGTATGCTATGTTGTTTTGGACCTTGGAAGTACATGTACCTGTATCTCATCCATGGAGTGTGCCCCCCTGCTTCCTCTCTCTGTACCGTATACCACTTCAGATCAAAGCCCAGAGCTGCATAAGTGTGGTAACACTAAGGGGGTTATTCTAACTTTGGAGGAGGTGTTAATCCGTCCCAAAAGTGACGGAAAAGTGACGGATTTACCACCAACCGTATTACGAGTCCATTATATCCTATGGAACTCGTAATACGGCTGGTGGTATATCCGTCACTTTACCGTCACTTTTGGGACGGATTAACACTCCTCCAAAGTTAGAATAACCCCCTAAATATCGAATCCAACTTCACAACAAATGCGTCTGCCTTACTGACTCAAAACAATAGTCATCAAATTATGCCAAATAGCCAGTTGCACTTCTCTAATATCCAACTGAGAACTGTCGGCCTGGTTTAGAGTTTTATCACTCTGGCAAAGTAGGAAAAATCTGAAGTTAGAGATGTCAGGCAGCGTAGTGGACTTCTGTTAACGTTGGCGGGAAGGCTCCTGTTAAGGTATTAAAATGACGATACCAGCCGTCAAACTTCTAAAATCTATTTTTTTTCCCAAAAACAAAATCCCAAAGCGGGATTTTGTTTTTGAAAACAAAAAGTAAATGATCTCCATAAAACTGGAGTTTCCCCCTGTTGTGTGGGGGTCATTTTAATGTTTTTACTGTCCCTTACCCTGACCCTTTTCACAGCTGTAAGGGAGAATAAAAACTGGATATTCTACTACTCACTCTAAATCGGCTGGGCGGTCCAGTGGCCAAACCTCTGATCGCACTTATTCAATTGGATTGGTATGTCAGCAATTGAGACGTGGTGGTCACCGTCACCGACATACTGAGGGTCCTCTCATCTGTCAGTCAGGGGGCCGACCTTCAAATTACCAGAGAGGGCACTCTGTCACCATTTTGATGGAGAACCCTATCCCATACACTTAAAATCAGACCCTCTGTTTCTAAAGTCAGACAACTTACTTCTCGGGCTAACAGTTATTACTTGCTCCAAAAAAAACTGCCCCCGATATGTGAATGTTATGTACTGTTTAAGAATGTTTGAAAGCAAGGGTATTTGCCATAATGAAAACTGCTCTGAGAGTGTCCCATGTTGGCCCTCTACAAAATGCAATAAAATAATAAATTAATCTATATGATGCTAGACTAAATAAATAAAACAATAGCCGTATCATCTTTTTTGACAGTGGTTAAGATTTACTTCAGGAAATCCCGTCCTGGATGCAATAAGGTTGCACGTGATTTGCAATGGATTCTATAGGCATAAGTCAGACTTGTTTCAACTAGGTGTAAATGTTAATTAATTCCAAATATAAACAAGCATTTGCAATGCAACGGGTCTTTCATTTGCTTGAGTTAGAGCTATTAGCGTTGTAAACTCCTAACCGGACTTTTCTTGCCACACAAATTAAAAGAAAAAAGACGCTATGTAAACCCCAGCGCGATCGCGCTGCGTGGAAAATAAAAAGATAAAGCAGTCCGGAAACCATGCTGAAACACCGAGCCTCGTATGTTTTCAGTAGTTTACCGGTGCTGTGTAAGTGGGCTAAACACCAGAAACGGCATGAGGTATGCATGCCTTTCACAAATGAAAGCAAGCGGATTTTAAAAGGCAAGCCCCCGAACAAATGAAAGTGACTGACGTGACAAGGGCGTGGTTAGAAACCCAAAGAGGGATTACTGCAGGGGACGGAGCGCTTTGCGCTCGCCCCCTAAAAATGGAAAGTCTAAGCACTAAAAGCATGTAATTTAGGTTGGAGCTGTCTGCCACTGAGGTAGTCTGTATCAGGTAGATAGGACAAGGGGGGCAATCAAAACAATTAAGCAGGATAGATAGCGTCAGTGCTATCAATAGTGCAGCGGGTGTACTGGTGTCCAGGCAACTGAGGGGACCAGAGAGGGGGTCGGGATCGAGTTACAGATTTATGAGCACACCACACATTGTCATCAAGTCTCACCGTTTGTTGAGGAGAATGTGTGAAGAAGGCCTTTTTACAATGGTACACATTGGGGGTTATTACAACTTTGGAGGAGGTGTTAATCCGTCCCAAATGGGACGGATATACCACCAGCCGTATTACGAGTTCCATAGGATATAATGGACTCGTAATACGGCTGGTGGTATATCCGTCACTTTGCCGTCACTTTTGGGACGGATTAACACCTCCTCCAAAGTTGTAATAACCCCCATTGTGTTTTACGCACAGAAAGCTCCAAACGGAGACAACCTATGCCACATTTTACTTCAGTTTAATACTTCCTTGTAAGACACTAATAGAACCTTTTTTTTTCAGAATGCAAGGATGTGAACAAGGTGGCATACTGCCCCCTGGTGCTAAAGTTCAAGTTCTGCAGCCGGCCTTACTTTCGACAGATGTGCTGTAAGACATGCCAAGGACATTGACAAAGGAAAAAAAATCCCCAGTCATCATCTTCTTAACGAGACAACTGGAAATGAAATCAACCAAAACATTTTTTCGACAGAAGAATCAAATCGGCATCCCTGGGGATTGGAGCTAGTGAGTGAAACATGCTAAGCCTGAATCTTTCAGGCATGGGTCCACTCTGACATTGGATTGGATATCCGACTGGAATTCCGTTTGCTGCTCTGATCCCAAAACCCATTGCATTCAGAACTCAACAAGAGCCACTGTGTATCTCACTTGCTTTGTACACTGGACCCTCTTCTGCTAGAGTGCATCTAATTTTATTATGGCGGGTTTCCACCCCCCAAGCTAACTGAAGCTATAACAACATAATTTGTCACAGGCCAGCAACAGCTGTCATTAGCACCGTGCCATTTGTCACAAGTAGTTCATACCAGATACTCGACACCACCTAGCCAGCACTGAGGCACGAGAAAGGCTGGGGAGTGGGGACATCAGCTTTGACTGCGCAGACATAACCGTTCTGGTGTCGCTCCACCTCTTGCTGCCTTGCAGAGGCACCAGGCAGAGTCCATATCCGGAGGAAATGTCCAGGATTCCATGCAACCCGCCTTGAATTCGTAGCTGTGTGGGAATAATATTGTAGATTCCTTGCCGTCGCATGGTATCTTGGCAATCGTTATTACTTTCCTTGGTGTGGAGGGCTGAAGGGCACAGCGCAGAGAAAACCTAGAGATTCTATGAGCTTCAGGGAGGGAAAGGTGTTGCCTCAGAATCGGCGAGCCCTACAACCACCCCAACTTTCGTTCTCCCTTTTCGCCTGGTAAAAATCAGGCGGTAAGCACCACCCCCATGCAGTGCTTAATTTGTAAATTAAGAGGTGTCGGTGCTCAAAGCCCTTCTCTTAAACACGAGGCTGCTGTAATTAAATCAGCAAGCACTGAATACTGAGGCAGCGTAATACTGAAGCCATCTCGGGCCTCTTCAATCCGTTTACGGCCACCCCTGCCCCTTCAGCTCACCCTACAACTCTATTTTCTCCCTTTATGACGGTTTTTAGTTTTTCCTTCTTCCGTCTTTCAAATACGTGCCTTTTGCTCGCAGCAAATGCTTGAGGCATAAGAATAAGCCCCGCCCTCACAAATAAGTGCCGGTGCTCAGCACTGGAAACAACAAGCGCAAATAAAGCACTGCCCCCATGTCTTCCAAGGAGGTGCTTGGTGGCTGTTGGTAGGCCTAGAGCATTTCTTATGCTGGGGAGGTTATCTGCTGCCCCCCACCCATTATTGGCACCTTGGAGGACGACACTCACTGCGCCTTACACACAGTTTTACACAGTGGCCTCACTGAGCTTGATATGAAGCTACATGCACTTTTAAAACGTTACATATTTACTCTGTAAAAGAAGCACGAATTGGTGACCCTATTACAACTGTCACGTGGTGTACATGATGATAAGCTCTTTCCTTTCTTTACTTAGGTTTTATCTTTTCCAGTTTGTTCAGTTTTGCAAGAGGCACAGGCATGGCAGTAACCCAGCAGTGGGAGGCGCGCTCTCATCTTGGCTGACCACTATTTGAACTACACCGGACTGCAGAGCAGATGGGTACAGTGGTGTGGTGTGATGTGGCTGCAATCTTTAGAACAGGGCTGGGTGCCGCTGTAATGTTTAGCACAGTGGCAGTCCAGAGGAGCACTAATTCAATGTAAGGCATATTTTCTCGATTTACTTGGCCACACGTAGCGAAATTGAGTCGGATGTATGATGGAACAACGCATGCACTTACAACGCATGCCTTTACAACGCGGTAGGTACAATGCATGGTCATTACCACGCATGCACTTACCACAAAATGTTTTTACCACGCATATGCTTTTACCACGTATGTCTTTACCACAAACATTTCGCAGTAAAGGCATAGTTGGTAAAGGCATATGCATGGTAAAAAGTAGAGGTAAGTATAACATACATTTTATATATATATATAATATTTCTACATATCTGTGTGTATGCATGTGTGTGTATATATATATATATATATAAATATATATATATATATATATATATATACGCACACAAACACACCTTTCCACCCAAAAACCCTACCTACCCTAAACACCAAAAATTACCTTACCACCCCAAAACCCATACCCACCCTAAAACCTAAACACCCCTTACCACCCAAAATACCATACCCACCCTAAAACCTAAAAATGTCCTTACCACCCAAAACCCATACCGACCCTAAAATACAAAAAATGCCCTTATCACCCAAAAACCCATACCCACCCTAAAACGTAAAAATGTCCTTACCACCCAAAAACCCATACCCACCCTAAATCCTAAAATATAAAAACCTAAAATTGTCTTTACCACCCCAAAACCCAAACCCATACCCACCCTAAAATGAAAAATGCCCTTATTACCCCAAAACCCATACCCACCCTAAAACCTAAAAATGCCCTTACCATCCCAAAACCCATGCCCACCCTGAAACCTAAAAATCCCCTTACCATCCCAAAACCCATGCCCACCCTGAAACCTAAAAATGCCCTTATCCACCCTAAAACCTACCTAAAAATACCCTTACCACCCCAAACGCCATGCCCACCCTAAAGCCTAAAAATGCCATTACAATCCCAAAATCCATACCCACCCTAAAACCTAAACATGCCATTACCCACCCTAAAACCTAAAAATTTCCTTACCTGCCCCAAAACACATACCCACCCTAAAACCTAAAAATGCCCTCATCACCCAAAAACCCATACCCACCCTAAAACTTACAAATATATTTACCACCAAAAACCATTACCCACCCTAAACAATATATATGTATATTTGTGGTAAAGCCATGCATGGTACAAATTTGCGTTGTAAAGGTATCATGGTAAATGCATCAAGTTGTAAGTGATATTTCCCTACAAGACAAGGTGACAGGTCTAATATCTGGAGATGATGAATATGGCCATGATGTGTGAACGCCTGGGTTGAGATGATAGGTGTGAAAAATAAAGATAGTACGATATGTTGAGAAAGTGATAAAAGGAGCCAGTATCTGCACCTCTGGGCTTGATAGAGGGTTAACGGATTTTAGTCTGGCATATTTTTCCAAATACGTCTGGTTAAAAAAAAACATGCGACAGTTGTATAGCACTGCTTAGTAAAATCGATCACCCTCAGACTCTGTGATTACAGGAGTAAGCGAACTTAAACAGTCTGTGATTTTGGAAGGGCAGGTGGTCTGGCTGCCAGTACATTTAGCTAGGGCATGCAGTACGTGAGCTACGAAGCATCATCTCCTTTTGAGCTGCCATATTCTAGATATGTAGTGCAGGTTTTGGTTCTATGAGGATAGAGGAGCAACTAACGGCATAGTGTTTAGGTTTCATAGATATTTTGGTTCTTCCCTGTGATCCCAGGAGAGCTGTTTTCCATATTGCTACCTAACAAGCCTCAAACAAATATTTGAACGGAAATTGTGGGCACAGTATGGGATATTTATATAAAAACAGTGTACTATTGGCACAATAGGACACATGCTTGTAGTCATTTTCAGTGAATGAAACAATATGCCACTGGTCAGTTTTCCGCAACTAAACAGCTGGCACGACTTACACAATTAGTGGCTTCCTATATGGATTTCAGGGGTAGTATTGCCTCAAATGGTGCTAAATCATTTTTTTGTCTGTATGCACATAATTTTATGTAACCTTTTGTAGCATACGTCTTCTATCGTACAGTTTTACACTTGTAAATCCCTGTTAAAACCATTGTTATCTGTACTAGTTAATTATCATCAAGCAAATTTGATGAATGGGATAAACTTTCTGCTACACAGCAACTGATGACGACCCTTTAGCCATGGCCAAGAGAAACATAGTCTGTTCTAGGGTAAACAGTTATTTTTTCTCGATAATGCTTAACGCATTGATACATCGAAATGTGGCTCAAATTTGACTTCATCCCTTAGGTAATTAACTCAGCAGTCTATAATTGGTATTTGTAGATTATACTGGCAAACTGAACATTAATATCCCAGTATGTGTCCCTTTGAACAGTTTTCTGTCAAGGTCCATGCATTGTACCAATTACATAAGCCTTAGTATGGACATAAAATGGTAGCTAAAGAAGGCAGATCTGTTCCCAGGGCAGCTCCACTGCTAGAGGGGGTTTAATCCAGAGTAGGTGGGTTAGACTGCAGCACAGGGGATTGCCAGAGGAAGGAGAGTTCAACAACATGGGAAAAGGTTAGGTGGTCACCAGAGCCCACCATGCATTCACATTAACCCTGATCCCAGTCCCGTCCTCCTTGGACAAAGCAATCTCATTCCCCTACTGAACTCGTTACCTATAGGTTTCCAGTGAACCCCCTAAGACGTCTATGTAATATAGCGGTTTTATAAAATGATCCATTACACTGCATAAATAGCTCTGTGCAGTACCTACCAGAACCCATTCACACTTTCTGTGTAATTATTTACCTTCTCTGGTTCTTTTCTTCGAGTTACTACATACTCTTCAAGTGTTCTTTGGGGGGCTTACGTACAAGTGAAGTGGGGGGTTACTAAGCAGTTAGACAGGTATGCATTGGAGGCACATGCTCAGATGCCTGTTGTACAAATGCATATGTTTTCAGTGTATGGTTTGGGCTACACATGCAAAAAGGCTGCTTCATAGCAGATGCAGATGGCATTACAAATGTTTTACCATGGGTTTGTTCAAAATTACAATACATGCAGGACACAAGTGCTAGCAAATTAGTAGGGTTAATTTGAGCCAAGACTGCAATAAATGTTGACATTCATAATGTGCATTTTCGTGGAATAGAGTGTATGGGCTTAGAGGATGACTTTCCCTGTGGCAATGCATCCTTGTTTTAATTCACAAGCACTGCACTTGGTTGTTTGAGTGTATACTCTGTATTCAAATCGGTTAGGATGTGTTATCAGTACACCGTACATTGCTTGCATCCTTCTTCTGACATGTCAGAGCCTCTGCCTCATATTATCATTCTTTAGTGTACGGGCCCTGGCTATCTATCTTCAAATGGCTGACATTTTCCGCATAACAAAGGGGACTAATACCAAAAGCAGGCCCCCATCTCTGCTGTTGAATGAGCCATAGGCCAATAATAATGCAGAACATGGACATTCTCTTAGGCTGCACATCCGAGTGGTTTACAGCTGTACAACTAAAGTTTACATATTTTATACTTCGGTGGACCTCAGGAAATTCCAAAAACTGAAATGTTGTCCAAGCCCTCCATCTTCATAGTTTTGTCAGTAAGAGTGTGGAGTCTGGTTGATCAGAAAGACTTCCATGGATGTTCTATATCCTTCTTGCTGCAGAACAGTTGTTGGACTAGGGCAGGGTTCTGCAAAGTCGGTCCTGGAGAGCCAGGTCCATGCCAGAATTTTAGCATACCCACATTTAGAAAAAAGATGTTTTAGGAATCTACATGTTTCTAAATGTGGATATGCTAAAAATCTGGCATGGACCCGGTCTCCAGGAACGACTTTGCAGAACCCTGGACTAGGGTATCAAGCACCTGCTTGCAGTGGACCATGTCATCTCTGCCTATATGGCTCATTTCACTTGTATTGTCATTTAGGGCTATATATTTCCTGTGAGCAAACAGATCAACCTCTAGGAGACCCAAGATCTGGAAAGAAATCCAAGAGCAGTTTCTTGGATTTCTTTGTATGTAAGAGATCAGAGTTCTCCAAATCAGGATGTCTTCCAGAAGGGCTCCACTCCCGCTTGACCCAGAGCATTCTTATCATGAGTCAATTCACAGAAGAGCTTAACATCTCTGTTCTGTGAAACTCGTGATTAGCATGAGCACCTCGAATTGTAGTACCTGGTACACAAATCTGGACAAAGAATCCTGACCTCCAAATTGTCTTTCTGAAGATTTTTTTTTTTTTAAATCTTAATCAATTAAACTCTGTTAATGTTGGTTTAGCTTCCAAAAGTGAAACCATCTCTTGGCAACATTCCATGGCATCAGGAATATTGCAGTACATATTCCAACCTGCAAACGGTGATGGTCCCTCCAACTCTATGGGCTTAATTACAAGCCAAAACAAGGACAGCCAGTCCTGTTGAGAGGAGACCGCCGAGAGAGCTGCTGGTCCGGGAGGGGGTTCTCGCCATGAAAAGGCTGACGGAAAGTGAAGTTGTGATCAACACAGTGGTGCTGCTTTAAGCATCGCTATGACTGAGCACAACTTTGCCCACCACCTACCCGCCGGGAACCATGTTCCTTGCGTTGACAGTGCACCTCTGGCTGTCTGAACGCCTGGGTCATAATTTGGTGGTTGGACCGCCAGGAGTGCTGTGGTCCGACCGCCACCGCAAATTTGGCAGTCGGAAGACCGCCAAGACCTATAATCTGGCCCAATGAGGGAAATTAATAACTTATTCTAAATTATTGTAGACTATAAGAAAGAACATGTTTTCTGAAAACACGTTAAGATATTGGTGAGAAATTGGTCTGAAATAAAGAGATCAAAATGTAATAAACTGAATGAAATATGAGCCCTGAAGGCAAGTACTAGGAGAAGCGTCCACAATTGCTGCTACAAAGTTGTCTCGAGAATTCTGTAAACAAATCCACCCATGCTGCTTGACAATTTCATGCCTTTCCTCTGTATCTTTGTTATATACCTGCAGTTAGTTAACACTTGTCACTAAAAACTGCTGTGAATTGCAGGGTATGAGTTTGAATACTTGCAAGGCCAACCTTTAAGATGAATGGGGAGTATCTTTTCATCGAATAGGAGTAACACCTGTTTCTACATTGCATAGGAAAAGCAGACATGGCAAAAAGCATTACATAAAGGATGAGGCCATTATTATTAAATATAATATCTGGTGGATTATCTTATTCACCGCTGGTGTCTTATTTCCTCAGTGGCGCGTTTACTCTAATTGGCTACAAGTTTTCCACCTTTGTCCAATCACCTCCTAGGGTAGCCAGGAAGAGCACTTAAAGATGGTGGGAGAGGAGTTGGAACTCAGAAATGGTAGGGGTCAAATGATAATCCACAAAACAGAGAAAAATAAAACATCCAGGGTTATAAATTGCATCCACTGATAATACGTTAGGAATGGTTACTCATCTAGAATGAACAAGTCAAGATAGTGAGCAAAATCCTAAAGTTGAATGCGAGCATCTTTCACTTTTATTTGACTTGGTGATTTGATCAACAAGTCACTTAGATGTAGGACTCACTGAATTCTCATTTCTGTAACTTTTTCATCTACTCTTAACAGGTTTTTAGTAAACATGTGTTCGATGGCATCTGTCGCTGTAGATACGCATGTTTTGCATAGCTCGCCATCTGGTGTTGGGTCGGAGTGTTACAAGTTGTTTTTCTTCGAAGAAGTCTTTCGAGTCACGGGACCGAGTGACTCCTCCTTTTGTCTCCATTGCGCATGGGCGTCGACTCCATCTTCGATTGTTTTTTTTCTGCCATCGGGTTCGGACGTGTTCCTGTCGCTCCGAGTTTCGGAACGGAAAAACAGCTAAATTTCGGAAGATTTTCGTCGGTATTGTTGCGTTCGGGATCGGCGTAGTTAGAATCAACACCGCATCGAAGATCGAAGAGCTCCGGAGCCCTTCAGGGTAGTTTTCGATCCCCCGTCGGGGCCTGCTCGGCCCGACCGCGTGTAGAAGAACGCTGATGGAACGGACCCCGTTCCGTTTCTGTCCCAAATGCCACAAAAAATACCCCTATTCAGACCAACACTTGGTCTGTAACCTGTGCCTGTCACCTGAGCACAGTGAAGACACTTGCGAGGCCTGTCGTGCGTTCCGGTCCCGAAAAACACTCCGAGACCGTCGAGCCAGAAGACTTCAAATGGCATCCACGCCGACAGCGCACCGAGAGTTCGAGGTACAGGAAGAGGAAGAAACCTTTTCGATACACGAATCGGACTCCAAGGAATTCGACGATCCACGAACCGTGAGTAAGACGTCGAAAACCACTCATAAGAAGATTGTCAAGGCCCAGGGGACGCCACTGCCACCAGGCCATGGCTCCACCCATAAATTCGGTGACCGACCGTCGGCACCGAAAAAGGCCCAATCAGTGCCGAGACCGTCCGACTCCGGTCGAGACACCGGCACACAGCCTTCTCGGGACCGAGAAAGTGCTGGAGACATACATCGACACCGAGATAGCGGTGTAGACACGGCTCGACGCCGAGACAGCGGCACCGATGAAGATCGACGCCGAGATGTTTCGACTCCGAAAAAGAAAAAAGTCACCTCGGAGCCGAAAAAAGATGCAGACAGGGTTTCGGTGCCAAAACAACCTGCAACCGACCCAGTTTCAGGCTCTTATACAGAAGAGCAATCAATGACCTCCCAAATGCGAAAGCATAGGTTTGAGGAAGACCTGCAATCCACCGATGTAGACCATACGCAGAAACGTATTTTTATACAGCAGGGGACAGGAAAGATAAGCACCCTTCCCCCTATTAGGAGAAAGAGAAGACTGGACTTTCAAACTGACCAAACACCACAAACAAAAATGGTGAAAAGGGTTACTCCGCCACCCTCTCCTCCACCTATAATTCACGTCTCACCAGCACAAACTCCATCACATTCCCCGGCTCACACCTCCATGAGCCAAGGTGACCAGGATCAGGACGCATGGGACTTATACGACGCCCCTGTGTCAGATAACAGTCCGGAGGCATACCCTACAAAGCCATCACCACCAGAAGACAGTACTGCATATTCTCAGGTGGTGGCTAGAGCAGCACAATTCCACAATGTAAGCCTCCACTCAGAACAAGTCGAGGATGACTTTCTATTCAACACCCTCTCCGCCACCCACAGCTCCTACCAAAGCCTGCCTATGCTCCCTGGTATGCTTCGGCACTCAAAAGACATCTTTAAGGAGCCGGTCAAAAGTAGGGCAATCACACCAAGGGTGGAAAAAAAGTATAAAGCGCCTCCTACAGACCCTATTTTCATAACTTCACAGCTGCCACCAGATTCTGTCGTTGTAGGAGCAGCTAGGAAGAGGGCCAACTCACACACATCTGGAGATGCACCACCCCCAGATAAGGAAAGCCGCAAGTTCGATGCAGCTGGAAAGAGAGTCGCAGCACAAGCTGCAAACCAGTGGCGCATCGCTAACTCACAGGCACTTCTTGCGCGCTATGACAGAGCCCATTGGGATGAGATGCAACATCTCATTGAACATCTACCCAAAGACCTACAAAAGAGGGCAAAGCAAGTGGTTGAGGAAGGACAGAACATTTCAAACAACCAGATACGCTCCTCCATGGACGCAGCAGACACAGCTGCAAGAACAATAAATACATCTGTGACCATCAGAAGGCATGCATGGCTACGAACGTCTGGGTTTAAACCAGAGATTCAGCAGGCAGTTCTCAATATGCCATTCAACGAAAAAGAACTGTTCGGTCCAGAAGTGGACACGGCGATTGAGAAACTTAAAAAGGACACGGACACTGCTAAAGCCATGGGCGCACTCTACTCCCCGCAGAGTAGAGGAAATTACAGCACCTTCCGCAAAACACCCTTTAGAGGGGGGTTTCGGGGTCAGGCCACACAAGCCAGCACCTCACAGGCAACACCATCCAGTTACCAGGGACAGTACAGGGGAGGCTTTCGGGGCCAATATAGAGGAGGGCAATTCCCTAGGAATAGGGGAAAATTCCAAACCCCCAAAACCCCTACAACTAAGCAGTGACTCACATGTCACTCACCCCCTCCACACAACACCAGTGGGGGGAAGAATAGGTCATTATTACAAAGCATGGGAGGAAATCACTACAGACACTTGGGTTCTAGCAATTATCCAAAATGGTTATTGCATAGAATTTCTACAATTCCCTCCAAACATACCACCAAGAGCACAAAATTTATCAAAACATCATTCCGAGCTCCTGGAGATAGAAGTTCAAGCACTATTGCAAAAGAACGCAATCGAGTTAGTACCAAACACACAAATAAACACAGGAGTTTATTCACTGTACTTCTTAATACCAAAGAAGGACAAAACGCTAAGACCAATCCTAGACCTAAGAATACTAAACACATACATCAAATCAGACCACTTTCACATGGTCACACTACAAGAAGTGTTACCATTGCTGAAACTACACGACTACATGACAACATTAGACCTCATAGACGCGTATTTCCATATACCAATACATCCATCGCACAGGAAATACCTAAGGTTTGTATTCAAAGGAATACACTACCAATTCAAGGTACTGCCTTTCGGTTTAACAACCGCACCAAGAGTCTTTACCAAATGTCTAGCAGTAGTCGCTGCACACATCAGAAGGCAGCAAATACATGTATTCCCGTATCTAGACGACTGGCTAATCAAGACCCATTCGTTAATAACGTGCTCACACCACACAAATCAAATCATACAAACCCTCTACAAACTAGGGTTCACAGTCAACTTCGCAAAATCCAACATTCTGCCGCGCAAGGTACAACAATACCTAGGAGCCATAATAAACACAACAATAGGAGTAGCCACTCCAAGTCCACAAAGAATTCAAAATTTCAACAACATCATACAACGCATGTATCCAACACAAAAAATACAAGCAAAGATGATATTACAACTCCTAGGCATGATGTCTTCATGCATAGCCATTGTCCCAAACGCAAGACTGCACATGAGGCCCTTACAACAGTGCCTAGCATCACAGTGGTCACAAGCACAGGGTCACCTTACAGATCTGGTGTTAATAGACCGCCAAACTTACCTCTCGCTTCTATGGTGGAACAATATAAATTTAAACAAAGGGCGGCCTTTCCAAGACCCAGTGCCACAATACGTAATAACAACAGATGCTTCCATGACAGGGTGGGGAGCACACCTCGACCAACACAGCATACAAGGACAATGGAACGTACATCAAACAAAACTGCATATAAATCACCTAGAACTGCTAGCAGTTTTTCAAGCACTAAAGGCTTTTCAACCAATAATAGTTCACAAAAACATTCTCGTCAAAACAGACAACATGACAACAATGTATTATCTAAATAAACAAGGGGGGACGCACTCAACGCAATTGAGCCTGCTGGCACAAAAGATATGGCGTTGGGCAATTCACAACCAAATTCGCCTAATAGCACAATTTATCCCAGGAATTCAGAATCAACTCGCAGACAATCTCTCTCGAGATCACCAACAGGTCCACGAATGGGAAATTCACCCCCAAATTCTGAACACTTACTTCACGCTCTGGGGAACACCTCAAATAGACTTGTTTGCGACAAAAGAGAACGCAAAATGCCAAAACTTCGCATCCAGATACCCACACAGGCAGTCCCACGGCAATGCCCTATGTATCAACTGGTCAGGGATATTTGCCTACGCTTTTCCTCCTCTCCCTCTCCTTCCTTATCTGGTAAACAAACTCAGTCAAAACAAACTCAAACTCATATTAATAGCACCAACTTGGGCAAGGCAACCCTGGTACACAACGCTGCTAGACCTATCAGTAGTACCCCACATCAAACTGCCCAACAGGCCGGATCTGTTAACACAACACAACCAAACGATCAGACACCCAGATCCAGCATCGCTGAATCTAGCAATCTGGCTCCTGAAATCCTAGAATTCGGACACTTACAACTTACCCAAGAATGTATGGAAGTCATAAAGCAAGCCAGAAGGCCATCCACCAGGCACTGCTATGCCAGTAAATGGAAGAGGTTTGTTTGCTACTGCCATATTAATCAAATCCAACCATTACACGCAACACCAAAACATGTAGTGGGTTACTTGCTTCACTTACAAAAATCTAACCTAGCTTTCTCTTCCATTAAAATACACCTTGCAGCAATATCTGCATACCTGCAGCCTACCTATTCAACTTCCCTATATAGGATACCAGTCATTAAAGCATTCATGGAGGGCCTTAAAAGAATTATTCCACCAAGAACACCACCTGTTCCTTCATGGAACCTAAATGTTGTCTTAACTAGACTTATGGGTCCACCTTTTGAACCCATGCACTCCTGCGAAATACAGTTCCTAACATGGAAGGTTGCATTTCTTATCGCCATTACCTCTCTAAGAAGAGTAAGCGAGATTCAGGCGTTTACAATACAAGAACCTTTTATACAACTACACAAAAATAAGGTCGTCCTAAGGACTAATCCTAAATTTCTACCAAAAGTTATTTCACCGTTCCATCTAAATCAAACAGTGGAACTTCCAGTGTTCTTCCCACAGCCAGATTCCGTAGCTGAGAGGGCACTACATACTTTAGATGTCAAAGGAGCATTAATGTATTACATTGACAGAACAAAGAGCATCAGGAAAACTAAACAGCTATTTATTGCATTCCAAAAACCTCATGCAGGAAACCCAATATCAAAACAAGGTATAGCCAGATGGATAATTAAATGCATCCAAATCTGCTACCTTAAAGATAAACGACAACTGCCCATTACACCAAGGGCACACTCAACCAGAAAGAAAGGTGCTACCATGGCCTTTCTAGGAAACATCCCAATGCAAGAAATATGTAAGGCAGCCACATGGTCTACGCCTCACACATTCACCAAGCACTACTGTGTAGACGTGTTATCCGCACAACAAGCCACAGTAGGTCAAGCCGTATTAAGAACATTGTTTCAGACTACTCCCACTCCTACAGGCTGAGCCACCGCTTTGGGGAGATAACTGCTTACTAGTCTATGCAAAACATGCGTATCTACAGCGACAGATGCCATCGAACTGAAAATGTCACTTACCCAGTGTACATCTGTTCGTGGCATCAGTCGCTGTAGATTCGCATGTGCCCACCCGCCTCCCCGGGAGCCTGTAGCAGTTCGGAAGGTACCTTCAACTATTTGTATATATATTATTTTAACCTTAAATAGGTACATACTTAGTCACTCCATTGCATGGCCACTATTACTACAATACAACTCCTACCTCACCCTCTGCGGGGAAAAACAATCGAAGATGGAGTCGACGCCCATGCGCAATGGAGACAAAAGGAGGAGTCACTCGGTCCCGTGACTCGAAAGACTTCTTCGAAGAAAAACAACTTGTAACACTCCGACCCAACACCAGATGGCAAGCTATGCAAAACATGCGAATCTACAGCGACTGATGCCACGAACAGATGTACACTGGGTAAGTGACATTTTCATTAACACCTTTACTGTCCTGTAGCCACATGTGCATGTTTAGATTTCAGACCAATCACTTCCTGAAGAAGATATAAATGTATGAGCTCTGATTACCTGCAAATGGAAAAAACGCATTAAAGTATGCAAGTGCATTTGTCAAATAGGTTTTCCTAACTTTTCTGTCCTCCAAATAACAAGACATATGACCTGCCTGTACTGCTTTTTGATTACCCCTACCTTCACTTCTTGCTTCTGGGCCATTGCGTTCCCTTATTTCGCCCTTCAATTGGGCAACAAATGTTTGCAGTAGCCATTGAAAATAATGCTTCTAGGTCCCTGTAGGTAATGGTTGTTTTTAATTTTGAATTCTCATTTAAGCATTGTTTGGAAATTTGTCGGATGTTTATAGTGTTTTTAAACTGTACTTTGCCACCAAACTCAATAATATGTTACTACGTTCGTGCATAAATTTAATCAACTTTAACGCTTAATCCATATTGTTGTAGTTCATCAGGTCTAATAACCATCACATCAACATTAATTTTAATTCATCTTTAGGCTTATAGAAGTTCAATTTCTTTACTGAAATAATTGGGTATTTCTTGAGATCAATTAAAAATATTCATTCTTATCCCTACAAGTGGAATAATTGAGCAAATTCATATAATTTTAATACCCTTTGTTGAATGCTTCTTTTCAAAGGCCTACATACAGGTGGGAACATCGATAAAGCATTATGCTACCAAGAGGATTTTAAACCTATTTTTAAGTTTTGAATACCATCTTCTAACTAGCTGTCAAACCTCATCTGTATTACTCTCTCTGTAATTTGAACTCAGAATGTCAGATATAAAGAAAGACAACATCTGATATACTGTCCCAATGCTTTGGGTAAAGTAAAAAATATGTTTTGTACATTTGAATTTAACATCCAGTATAGAATGATCCTAATTCCACTGCAATAATTATTTGATGCAATTCTGTGGGTAAATAAACCTCAAACACAACATCCTTGATAACAAAAACAAAATAAGCCTTTGGCAGAGCAAACACAATGTAGCCACAGGATGGTACCATTATTCATTTCTAATTGTAAAACAGAATGTAAATGTTGCTGCTTCACCTCCAACTCAACGCTCTTCAACAGCACAATATAAAACTTATTTGCCATAGGTCAGAGATAAAATGGTAATAATTGTTTCTGTTTGTTTCTTATGCCCTACTCCTCATACGAAATTTGATAATTTTTCTTAGTTATGTGTGAGGACATTCGACCCCCAGCAGGTTTTTTTTTTAGCTCGCAGGCATTTGGCCTGTAAGGCCATTCTTCATTTGCACATTACGTTTGATTGTTTCAGATGTAAAACTGGAGAAGATTTCCAAATTATTTAAATCTACACAATGTCTCTAATCGCTATTCATTTAGAATGTAATCTTACTCATAGTACAGCTAACTGGGTTCCAAGATGTCAGCAGTATGTATGTACTGAAGGCCAGGAAAAATCAGAGCTTGTCATCTAGTCTACAGTGGGGGTTAAAACGTCCACTCCACAAAAGGTGGCTGGTTACTATACCAGTATGACTGCTTCATGCTTCCATTTCTCTTGGAGTTTATTTTGTTACTTTTCTGTGAAAATGCTGCTCATCTAAGCATGAAGCAGGAGACATGCGGTTCTGCAAGTACACCTTCAGGCTCCTAATCCTGCGTGTGTGAGTGTATCAAAAAAGGTTCTGCAACAGGGTAGGTCATATTTGTTTAAATAATGGACACAGTGAGGGGCTGATTTATGGAAAGTGGCGCTGCACCAAATGCAGCACCACTTTCCTTGTGCCTCTTGGCACCCCCTACCGCCACCATGTGTGTGCCATATTTAAAATACGGCGCACCATGGTGGAAGGTTGGGGGCAATAGTGTCATTTTTATGACGTCATTGATGTACTCTGCAGGAGTAGCACCAAAATATTGGTGCTACTCCTGCAGAGTACATAGGGGCCCATTCTTAAGAATGGAAACCCATTTTTAACGCCTGCTCTTGAGCAGGCGTTAAATGTGCCATAATAAATGCACCATTTCACCAAGGGAATGCCCCCTTTGCATATATTATGCCTGGCACATTCATAATGTAGCGCTAAGGGTTACAGAGTGGCGCAATGCATGCATTGCGCCACTCTGTAAATACAGCGCAGGTATTTTGGCCTTGTTGGGCCACATTAACATCAAAATAAATTACATTAATGTGGCGCAAGGTGGTTCTAGGGGCCTAAATGTTTTAGAGAGCGCTGTCTCTGACATTTTGACGCAGAGTGGAGTCTGTGCTACAAGGATTCAGACTAGTGGGCATGAGTTATAAAATTACTAAAAAGCCGACCTCAGTCACTCAACCATCGGGTGCGAGTACGCACATCAAATAGTCTTCAAATTTCCTAAGTACTGTGTGACACCTTCAAGAAGTTCACACTTTTTAACGTTTCATGGAGAGAGCAAGTTATACAGTTGTCTAACACAACTGATACAAATGTGAATAGAATAATACTTTCACTCAGTTACCTAGTGGGCACCCTAATATCACTACTGCTGTGGCTTTTTAACCAGAAGTTCCTTTTCAAAATGGACTGGAATTGCATAGTTCTATTGGAAGGATCCAACAAAAAGTCTCTCAGTACGCATATTTCTGTTGGCAGACACCCTCTGATTATCTCAAAATGCCACAAATGACCTGTGGCTATTTAAACGTTTTGGGAGTATGAACTAATGTCCTGGCTTCCCACAAGTTGTGAACAATGTGGATTGAGCATGGAGAACTGTGGATCTGATCTGATGCTAAAAAAGGCCACCAGGTACAGCAGCATTTGCACTATCAAAACGTATATTGTGCTGGAATCCAAAAATGAGATGGGGGGAATAAAGTGGACAGTATTTTCAGCAATGTTGCATTTGCATGACCTTTGTCACCCTAACAACATCTGCACCCTATTCTTAGGACAAATGCATGTTGGGATATCTACATTACAGTGTAGCTTTTCTTTTGTGGGATTAGAGCGGAACTGCACTTATAAATAAAAAATCTAGAGGAACTAGAAATAAGAACAAAGTCACCTTAAGTGTTTAGAAGGCCTCTCCTGTCCCCAGCGTGCTTGAGTTCACTTGATATCTATTTCAGTACATGTAGAAGGACTTACACAAGACCATTGGAAAGGTACAAGGTAGAAGCTGCAAGCAATCTTCTGTTACAGTTCTCCCAAAAAGGGCTTGCAAAACAAAGGTTCTCTTATTAATTAAGTCTGGGGCCTTAAAACCACTGTTGAAACTGTATGGAACACTTCTGGCTATTATTCTTGCCTGGTTGCTGTAGAACCTCCTCCCCATGGCTCATTGGCTCCTAAGAAGGCACATTACGTACCTTATGCTCTGACTGGGCAGGTCTACCTGGATGCAGCTAACACTGCGATGGACATTATTGGTGCTATTTAAACTGGTGCAGCTGCGAGTCTGGAGCAGATCTAATGCGGAAAGGCCCAGTGCTGACTTTCCCCTTACATTCTGTAATGAATTTCCAGATTCCCAGTTACTGTGTGGACTGCCATACATGAAGTACGACCCAACCCGCCTACTTCCCATAACATATGTAATGTATGAAGGAATGTCAAAACATAAATATGATTTATTTTGTCCTGTTTTCAACCATTGGTTTGTATTTGTGTCTGTGTTATAAAAGTACTCTTTAATTAAATAAAATACATCATTAAACATGCAACAGAATTAAACTATTACCTACTGACAAATTGTGGTGCGGTAGTTGCTTCAAAACCAATGGTAACATTGGGCTACCCCATGAATATTCAAATGTTTGATGAAGATAAAAACTACCATAGATAAATGGCAGAACACAGAGTGATACAAAAGTCCTGTAGTTTAAAATTAGCAAATTGTGTACCTTCGTAGTACCAGTCTCTTTAATATGATTAGTGGGGAGAAGAAGTACGGGTATGTACACAAACATATCATTTCGAATGTTCTATGTGTCTTTGTCTCAATGTTTGGAGTTGTGCGATTTCTAGAGCTTTTGGAATCTATACGGGAAATTGGCAGTGCTGACTAAGGATCAGGGATGCAGTTGTTTAATCTTTGCTTTTGATCCTCTAGGATGAGTGGAAGGTTCATTCACGACTTGGGATGTCCGCCATTTGCGCAGATCACATGGTCATTCCTCATGCCTTGGTGCAAGGTGTTTGAGTCCATGGCCTCACAGTGGCCATATTAGGATTATTTACTTCAATTTTGCACCTATTTAAAAACTGCTCTCTCTATGTCACGTTTAAACAATTGGAAATTGAGGCCATGTTTGGTAGCTGTTTAATTGTTTTTATTGCCTTTCCCACTGCCTGCATTATTATTAAATGGTTACTTTGCGGGGCATCTGACAGTACATTAATATATTTCCCCTCAGGTCAGTTAGTGGTGGTAATTAAGTGGCGTGACCAGGGACTTGTCATATGTTTTTTTTGTAATGTACAGTGTGTTCACTAGGCTGTGTGAACCTTCTACAGATTGTCAAGGTCAGGAATGTATCGAGTGGGAGTGTATTAAGAGCAAACCTTACATCATTAACAAACTGAAATTGATCACTCACAAAACATATGTTAAGTGACATCATGGGTGCATTTAAAAACTAAAACCAAGGAATCGGCAAATGTTGCTAATCATATCACTTTATTATATCATCAATCTCAGGAGTGAAAAGAAACTATTTCTTGGACACATGCCTCACATGAAATATATGTTCTCAGTATCAACACTCATTTGAGAGGAAACACTCAATTACTTCTATCAACAAGGCATTACATTGATACAGGACCCAACTAACTACAGCATAGAAAATGCGGTTCCGTCAATATCCACACTTCCTAGTGTTGATCCTGTTAGGGAGAAGCTTCACAAATATTACCATATTGTGAGGAATAAGGCCAGGCATGGTCCAGGTCTTGCCCGCAATTCCGCTGCGCAACTCTGCGGCGCTTTATGCGCACCACTGGTCATCTCCGCTTGTTCCAAGAATGGCCATCAGCGTCATCTGCCCTGTGGCAAAGCTCACGTGGCTGCAGGTTCAGGGCATTGGTGGACAAGATGCACTTATCAGGGCTATCCTATGAAGGGACTACGTTTCCCATGTTTTTAGAGGCGGTGGCCATCTTGGGGTGTGGCTGGCTTATAAAGCCCAGCCACACCCAAGCACATTGCTCACTATTTTGAAGACTTCGATGCAGCCAGACCTCGTGGAGGTTTCTCTGGAGAATTCCAGAGTTTCTGAATGGCAGAGTATCGTCTAACCAAAATCCATGGTGCATTCTGAAACGAGTAGGTCGTACTCGTAGCGGTAAGGCCTTTCTGAATCCAGGTTTGGAGGACGTTATTACTTCCAGAAGGTAACGCGCTTTTATGCACAGTAATTCGAGGTGTTTCCGTTCACAGATGTAAAGTGCTCTTTTGGCTCAGTAATGCAAAGCGTTTCAGTTCACAGAGTTAACACGCTTTGTGCACAAGTAATTCAAGGTGTTTCAGCGCACAGATGTAAAACGCTCTTTTGGCTCAGTGATTCAAAGTGTTTCAGTTCACAGAGATAATGCGCTTTGTACACAAGTAATTCAAGGTGTTTCCGCTCACAGTTGTAAAGCGCTCTTTTGGCTCAGTGATTCAAAGCATTTCAGTTCACAGAGATAACGCGCTTTGTGCACAAGTAATTCAAGGTGTTTCCGCGCACAGATGTAAAGCGCTCTTTTGGCTCAGTGATTCAAAGCGTTTCAGTCCACAGAGAACGCGCTTTGTGCACAAGTAATTGAAGGTGTTTCTACTCACAGATGTAAATTGCTCTTTTGGCTCAGTGATTCAAAGCTTTTATAGTTCACAGAGATAATGCGCTTTGTGCACAAGTAATTCAAGGTGTTTCTGTTCACAGATGTAAAACGCTCTTTTGGCTCAGTGATTCAAAGCATTTCAGTTCACAGAGGTAACGCGCTTTTGTGCACAGTACTTTAAAGTGTTTCCGTTCACAGAGATAAAGCGCTCTTTTGGCATAGTAACTCAAGGCGCTTCAGTTCCTAGATGTAAAGCGCTATTGGCATGATAACTCAGGCGCTCCAGTTCTTAGATGTACAGCGATCTTGGCATAATGATTTAGACGCTTTCGTTCCCAGATATAAAACTCTTCAATTCACAGGAGGAAAAGGTTCCTGGCATAATAATCTAAGTGATTTAGACTACTTGAGTAAAAGCGCTTCCTGGTGTTATTAAGTAAGGCGCTTTAGGTTTAATGAATAAAACCTTTTTGGCATTATTAATATGAATGTGAAAGTATTTTTTGGAGATAGACAAATCAAAGTTTTCATTGTTCTTTGAATAACTTAAGATATATGAAAAAAATACATTACATATGTTATGGGAAGTAGGCGGGTTGGGTCGTACTTCATGTATGGCAGTCCACACAGTAACTGGGAATCTGGAATTTCATTACAGAATGTAAGGGGAAAGTCAGCACTGGGCCTTTCCGCATTAGATCTGCTCCAGACTGAATAACTTAAGATATATGAAAAAATCCCGTATTTGAGATTTTCTAAGTCTTGATCAAAGGTTTATGTTGTGAATAAATAAATGTTACAGGATTGAAATTCTGTGTATAATCATAGTTCAACGTTCTTGCCAACTCTTGAATCTGAGGTTGTGTTTTACAAGGGGCTTCGCCCTCATTTCAGAAGAGGTCTCCACCTGATATCTCAGAGACACATTTAGGGGGTGATTCTAAGTCTGGCGGGCGGCAGAGGCCGCCCGCCAGACTTCCCCCTCCAAAATACCGCTCCGCGGTCGGAAGACCGCTGAGGGTATTCTGGGTTTTGCACTGGGCTGGCGGGCGACCGCCAAAAGGCCGCCCGCCAGCCCAGTGCAAAACTACCTTCCCACTAGGACGCCGGCTCCGAATGGAGCCGGCGAAGTGGGAAGGTGCGACGGGTGCAGTGGCACCCGTCGTGAATTTCACTGTCTGCAATGCAGACAGTGAAATTCTTTGTGGGGCCCTCTTACGGGGGCCCCTGCAGTGCCCATGCCATTGGCATGGGCACTGCAGGGGCCCCACGACAACCCATACCGCCATCCTGTTCCTGGCGGGCGAACTGCCCGCCAGGAACAGGATGGCGGTATGGGCTGTCAGAATCCCCATGGCGGCGCAGCAAGCTGCGCCGCCATGGAGGATTCAAATGGGCAGCGGAAAACCGGCGGGAGACCGCCGGTTTTCCACTTCTGACCGCGGTCAAACCGCCGCGGTCAGAATGCCCAGCGGGGCACCGCCAGCCTGGGTTAGAATGACCCCCTTAGTCAGGAGTCCATAAATGATTTACATTTCTATGAATGAGTAAAGGCATATTGTTCTAACCCTTCCTTTCAGATCTCTCTCCCTGGTGTTCCCTTCCCTAATTCCCTTCCCCCCGACTGTGATCACCATAACTCTGGGCTATAATAGCTTTCTTAGTTGGTGTCGCCGGGAGGTGGGCCTTTTGTTCAGCGACGTGCAGATTGCGAGGAAAGGACCCCGTGACACATATCCAGATGAAGAGGAATTCATCACGAGTCCAAATTTTAAATTAATTGTCTTTATTGCACCTCCAAAATTCCTTTAAGAGCACGCAAATCAGCCAACGTGTTTCCTCCTACACAAGGAATTCCTCAGGGCTCATTTATCTCAAATTGTGAGAAGCAAACAACAAAACTGTTCGTATTTTTCATTTTACATTCCTAATATAAATATATAGATAAGTAGTTTTTGTTTCCACATAAGATCAACCTTTGTCAACAGCAAATTGTGTCTACCTACTTTCACATGATAGTTTTCCTGGAATCAGCCTGTCACTATTTTCGTGCCCCAATTTAATCCTTTATCCTGTCACTTCTGGGGCTCAGAAGGTAATCAGCAAATGTTGCTAATCTTATTACATTATTATATTCATCACCTTTAAACCTTCCTCCCAGATGTAACTCACTATGGGCATGGATTGTACACTCTTTTAAAATCAGAGGAAACAGTCCATTTTTTTAGATGGCATGGGTAGCGCAAATCTTTTCGCTGTCCTTTCAAGCAAATTATGGAAACCCCCAATGTCTCTTAGGGGTACTCCTCGCTGATCTGGCTGAAGACGTAGATCTCAGTACTGGAGTGGAAGGATGAGGTAAGGACGGTGGAGGTTCAGTTGGAATTTTTTCAAACTGTCATGTTGACAGAATCCTCCTTTTGTAGTCAGACAACATAAGTTGGAGATCAGTAATAAGGGAACTTGGAATACACACCATATCCTCTGGCACACCTCGTTGGTATCACTGAGGAGTATAATATTGTTGATCATACTCGTTTTCCTCTTGATATTTAACCTAGAGCTGAGAAGGACTATGAGCCGCCCCAAATGGCCCATCGCCATCCAAATCTTCTTCCAATAGATGGGCTGGGAGTAAGGGCGTGATTTTACTTGGAGACATGATGTGTGGTGTTAATTCCTCTTTTCTGCTTGAAGCCTAAATTTTTCTTCTTGTCAACGGTGTTGTCGACCGTGCCGTCAGCGAGGTTATCGCATCCACAATCGTAACACATCCACAACCCCTTCTGGACCACTGCAACCCACTGGGCTGAATTATTTACTCAATGTAGCAGTTTAACAACATCTGGCACATAATGACAAGATGCCTTCCAGGGGTTTGTAAAGCTAGTGACCAGCTTTGAGATATAACTATAAGCCACATGACTCACTGGGAAATTTGGGTAATTAAGGCAATGTTGAGGTGAAGTTAGAGGAAAGTTAAACCTCTGTTGGACTAATGATATGGCTGAAATAATGGTTATACTGTGTAGTGAATTAAACATTTCAAAATTAAGATGGAAAGACGTAGATGTCAATTGTTGCAAATTTGTGGCAAACTAAAGGTCTTGTTGAAGAAAAAGAGTGGGGAATTAAAGGTAATACCATATTTTATCATTTTTCCCTTAAGTAATGTAACATAATGGTACTATCGAAAAGAGGAGTACAATACCGAAGAATGATTTGCCAAGAATTTTTTTCCATGCCATTGACTGTATGATCCCTGTTGGTATATTGCTGTTTCCTCCAAGAGACAGCCACCTGTTGAAGATGGGTAGAATATGCTTTGTGAAAGTAAACATGTTATGCCGGTTTGTATAGGCACTAATCATCCGATATGGTATCCAGGCTCTAGGGCAGTTGTGTAGGTGTGTGGTCCTCAAGGTGCTTATACGAAGAGACAGCTGTGAGGAGGATTCTTTGATGTGCTGAAGGAGGTTGTTCCAAGACTTGTGTGTGATTTAGGAGAATAAGCGACCTCTTTTGCAGATGCAGGGAGTGTATGAGAGTGAGGCACAGCATAAGCAGGGTTGGTGTTGTAAGTAAGGCACATGAAGTACATTTTTATATCAACAGGCCTTATTCCTTGTTAATAGGCGAGAATAATATTACAGTTAAACATTGATATACTTGTTAAGAATATTGTAACATAGTATAATTATTAGGCCTTTAAATATGTTTATATACTAAACTTATATAGTTGTTAAAATGTAAATATTGAAAATGGTACAGTCCTGACTCACCTTAGAATGCAATGATTGATGGTCTAGCTCGGAGTCCAGGTTAGAATGTTGAGTGAGGAGCTCATCAGATGGCTTGATGAAGAGTTTGTGAATAAAGTACCTATCTTGTAGTATTGTCTCCTGTCTATAATTACAATAAAATAATTGGCGACGAGGATGGGATACTGCGCAGGGGGCAGTTGAACTCTTCACCCCTGGTGCTGGTGTAAGGAGAATTGCTGATTTGGAGCCATCCTGTGAGTAAATTCACCCTGAACTGCTGGGTCACTGAGACAGCCAGGACATCCTATATTTATTCGTTGGTGACAGAACCATCATATATAGCAAGTGAATGAACTAAAATATGCAGCGTTAAACTGTGAGCTCGAAAAGCTAAGTAGGATGTCAATCTGCCTGGTGTGGTGATCGTCTCATATATACCAAGTATAGCAGTTGTGTGAAGTTCTTCAAGTGTGAGCGTTTGAGATCGTCAGCTGCGTGGCAAATTGGTTTCCAGCCGCGTGTGAAGCTGAAAAGGAGAAGTGTTTGGCTGTGCGGCATTGTACCCGGAGCTGCGCGAGGTACCGGAGGAGAGAGAAGGCAAGAGGAGGCCAGCCGAGCGGCTAGGTGACTGAAGCCGTGTGCGTAGCCGGAGGAGAAAGACGTCCACGTTAGTGACATTCCGGACGTGTTGTCTTCGGGGAAGCGCTGTCAGTGCTTGCGGTGTTCTTCCAACAGCGTCAGTACGCTGTGTTGAAAAGGCGGCAGTGCCGTCAGAGTTTGGCAGTGCTCTTTCAACAGCGTCAGTACGCTGTGTTGGAATGGGGGCAAATAAGGAGAGAAGGCAGAAAAACAACGAATTGTGAAGTGTGGACGAGTAGACCGGAGGCAGTCACTGAAGTGTGGTGCAACTGACAGAGTTGGGCGGAGCCAGGACATAGGAAGTCCTAATAAAAACAAGCGTGAGGCATATTTTTATGGCACTGCTAGGTATGAAAGACTGATAACTTCAAGTATTTTCCTTTTCTTTTCTCCTCCAAAATGTATTAAGTATTACACAAGTGTGTCGTGTGTGTGGGACAAAGTGAATTTATAAGTAGAGAAAAAAAAAAAAAACTACTTGTATAGTTACATTTTAGTAATTGTAATAGCAACTGTGATGAGTTCAATGTTGTTTATTCACTAGTTTACAGGCTGGAAAGTTAACAAGTTCTAGAAAATATAAACTAAGTTTAGCATTCAGAGTAATAATAAAAGGGTATCTAATTACATAGGCATTAACATAACATGGCTGCTGCAAGCATGAACCAACCCCCACCATTCCTAAATGAAGTAGGCGAGCCGAGTGTACTTTGGAAGGATTGGATAAAATTGTTCGAATCATATATAATTGCCATTGGGGGTGAGAATTTTTCATCATTACGGAAGCAGCATATTCTTTTACATAATCTAGGAATACAAGGTAGGAAGGTTTACGATAATCTACCAGATCCTGAGGATGAAGGGGAAGAAGGAGAAGACCTGGATGAATATGAAAAGACTCTTAAAAAAATAGAGGATCATTTTGGACTAAGAATTAATGTTGTACTGGAAAGTCATACGTTTTTTTCTAGAGCACAAGGTAAAGATGAAAGAGTGTCAAGCTATATAGCTTGTTTGAAGGGTCTGGCAACCACTTGTGATTTTGGGAGCCTTGCGGACTCATTAATAAGAGACCAATTAGTTAGATGCACCAATAATAACAAAGTGCAAGAAAAATTATTAATATTAAACCCCTCGTTAAAGGAAGCAATTGAAATTGCCAAGAGCATCGAGCATACAGCAGAATGCATGAGTTTGATTAAAAATACCATGACGGTGGATGAAGTGAGGGAAGTTAAGGTTTGTTCCAAACAGGATTATAGAGAATCGAAACGAGAAGAAGAATGTAAGGTCCAGGAAGTATTACATAGGAAAAGTCCTATAGATAACACATAAAATAGGTGTTATAGGTGTGGGAATAACAAACATTTAGCAAATAACCCAGACTGTCCTGCTAGGAGCTGCATATGCAGGAGATGTGGAGCCAGGGGTCATTATGCTAGAATGTGTAAAGGTGAAAAACATGAACAAGGAAGTAAGAGAACTGTGCACAAGGTAGAAGAGGGTCAAGACTACCATAGTAAATTTGTGTTACAAATGAAGAATAGTAGCGGAACAAAAAGTATGAATGAAATTTACCCTTCATGTGACATTATTTTAGAGAGTGAGAGTGTTCCCAGATTCGTGCTCTCCGTTCACAATTATAAATTATGATATGTATGAAAACAAATTCAAGACGAAAGGATATATTTTGCAACCGGCGGATATATCCCCAAGTGGGTATAACAATGATCCAATACCATTGGAAGGAATGATGAATATGCAAATAACATTCAAGGATAGACAGATTAAAGGTAAAGTTTATTTTACCAGGAAGGGATCTAGTCTTCTTGGTTGAAAACATCAAAAAGAATTAGGCATACGACTTGACCCTAATCTAGAAGAACCAGTACTAGTAGTGGAAAATCTTAATAAGAACCATGAAATATGTAAGGAGTTCCCTAACGTATTTGATGACAGACTTGGCCGTTTGATTAACTACCAACACAAGATTATTGTGAAAGATGGAGCAATCCCTGTCGCTCACAAGGTGAGATCCATCCCACTCCTCATGCGTGAACCTTTAAAACAGGAGTTGAGTAGATTGGAACAACTGGGTGTGATTGAACCAATTGAAATTTCATTATGGCTAGCTCCGATTGTTGTGGCCCGAAAACCTAATGGAAAAGGTATACGTGTATGTGTAGATCTCAGAGACTTAAATGCTAACATTTGGGTGGAAAGATTCCCTTTGCCTAAGATTAATAAAATGTTGAGTACAATGGGCCCGGCAAAAGTTTTTAGTGTCATTGTCCTTTCATCAGCATATCACCAAGTTGAATTGCACCCCTCTTCGCGTTCGCTCACCTCTTTTATCACACCGTTTGGTGATTTCAGGTATTGTAGAATGCCGTTCGGACTAGCGTCCGCTGCGGCTGTGTTCCAGCGTATCATGCAAAATATCCTGAAAGACATCAACCATGTTCTATGTTTCCAGGATGACATGTTGATTTACGGCAATAGCAAACAAGAACATAATGACACTCTAAGAGAAGTATTCAAAGTTTTGTGTCAGGCCGGAATGACTATTAAAAAGGAAAAATGCTGTTTTGGAGTAGAGTCTGTAGAATATCTAGGTCATAGAATTTCAAAGGAAGGGGTCCATCCTAAATATGATTTAGTCGAAGCAGTAAGAGAAGCTGTGGCTCCTACCAACAAACAGGAACTCAGATCTTTCCTAGGTCTGGCTGAATATATGGCTAAATTTGTACATAA
Organism: Pleurodeles waltl; assembly: GCF_031143425.1. Taxonomy (NCBI): domain Eukaryota; kingdom Metazoa; phylum Chordata; class Amphibia; order Caudata; family Salamandridae; genus Pleurodeles; species Pleurodeles waltl. Next base: position 84,292,316 of record NC_090451.1, read on the forward strand.
TTTCGCCATGGTTACAGCACCCATGAGGAAGTTGTTAAAAAAAGATGTGCAATTTGTATGGAATGTAGAATGTCAACAGGCATTTAACATGATCAAGGAAGCAATATATAATTCTCCACATTTGGGAATTTTTGATTCCAAGCATAAAACTTGGGTGACCACGGATGCCAGTGGTCAGGGATTGGGTGCAACCCTATCCCAATGTGTTGACGGGCAAGACAAGATTGTTGCTTTTGCATCTAGAGCATTGTGTGGTGCAGAAGGGAACTACTCGACCATTGAAAGGGAGGCGCTGGCCTGTTTTTGGGCTGTAAATCATTTCAAATTCTTCCTTTGGGGTTTACCATTCACAATAAGAACTTACCATAAACCATTAGTCAACGTATTTACCACTCAAGGTAGAGAACGTGCCACTCCTCATATTGCGAAGTGGATATTAGGTCTTGGAAGCTATCATTTCGAAGTGGTATATGTTCCTGGTAGCAAAAACACAATAGCTGACTACCTGTCCAGGTCCACGAAGCAAAATACAGAAAATACTGTTGAGCAGGAGTATAGGAAGGAAATATTAAATCCCGAACCTATACTGTGGGTGGAACTGGCAAGTTTAACTAAGGAGGAATGGGTAAAAGAAACCAGTGAAGACAATGTACTGAATCTACTGAGAGGGACAATTATCAACGGGTGGCCCAATACATTAAAAGATGTGGAGGATGACCTTAAGGGATACTGGGATATCAGATCAGAACTTCATATTTCTGATAATTTAATCATGAGAGGGGAGAGAGTCATACCTCCGGAGAAATTGTGGAACAAGCTAATAGAGTTAGCACATGAAGGTCATTTAGGGAGGAGCATGACGAAAAATAAATTAAGAGCTACATACTGGTTCCCAAAAATGGATGGGTTAGTAGAAAACTCTGTGAGAGAATGCACAACATGTGCACTTAGTGATAGAACCAACCTAACACGCAAAGCTCCATTGTCACCAATGAGTGTGCCGCTTAAACCGTGGGACAAACTAGGGTTGGACATTATAGGACCAATTGATCACCTAAGTTGCAAGAGAAAATATGTTTGTGTCTTAATTGATTATCATTCTCATTGGACATTATCCAAAATAGTAAATCAAATCACGACGAGGGATGTGATCTTATTCTTAACTGAATCCTTTATGAGTGAAGGAGTTCCCACCACATTAGTGACAGATAATGGTGTGCAATTTACATCGGATACTATGAAAGTTTTCTTGAATAACTGGGGCATTCGTCAATTTAGGACTGCCTTATATAACCCTAAGGCAAATGGGTTGGTGGAGAGAATGAACAGAATGTTCAAGGAATGCATTCAGGGAGCGAAGGTGTCAAGGAAGCCATGTGAGGATGCGCTAAGACAAATGTTATGGGCTTATCACACCACACCTGATGCAGTCACAAGTGTATCACCATTTCAATCCTTGAAAGGTAGACACCCTGGTACTAAACTGAATCCTAACTGGTTGAAGGGTGGTGAACAAGTACATGAGCAGAAGGAGGTGAGTGCTGAATGTGTTAAGCGTAAGTAAGAAAAATACAGGAATTGGTACAATGATAAATTTGGCACTAAAGAAAGGTTTTGGCAAGTAGGACAAAGAGTGAAAGTCAGACTCCCTGATAAGTTGCAACATGGAAATAGTAAATTCTCAGATCCACTCAGAATCAGAGAAATGTTTAAATATGTTGTCAGATTAGAGGATGGCAAATGCTGGAGCATGGACCGAATAGTGCGCCATCAGGAGTCGAAGAACGATGAGAGAGAAAGGTTAACTACAGCAAATGATTCCTCTGATCTGGCGGACCAACGATGTAGCACTCATATCAGAAGAAGCCCTGCATGGTGTAAGGACTTTATCTTCTCTCGCTAAGGAGGGGAGATATGTTGTCAGTAAGGCACATGAAGTAAATTTTTATATCAACAGGCCTTATTCCTTGTTAATAGGCGAGAATAATATTACAATTAAACATTGATATACTTGTTAAGAATATTGTAACATAGTATAATTATTAGACCTTTAAATATGTTTATATACTAAACTTATATAGTTGTTAAAATGTAAATATTGAAAATGGTACAGTCCTGACTCACCTTAGAATGCGATGATTGATGGTCTAGCTCGGAGTCCAGGTTAGAATGTTGAGTGAGGAGCTCATCAGATGGCTTGATGAAGAGTTCGTGAATAAAGTACCTATCTTGTAGTATTGTCTCCTGTCTATAATTACAACAGTTGGACTAGTCTTGAGGGCAATCAGGCAGTGCCTGATGGACTGACCTGAGATATCAGTATGTGGCCTGTGGTGTAGGGCTTTGTATATGTGCATGAGAAGTCTGAACTGGCTGCACTTGTGAATGAGGAGCCAGTGAAGCTTCCTGAGGTGCAGTCTGATGTAGGTGCAACGGGGAGGTCGAGTATGATTCTTGAGGCTGACATTAAAAAAAATCAAATTTAACCTTTTAGTTCAGAATTGTTGTGACGTGCTGATAGATTTCTGTTATCTTGCCATGAGCTACAGCATATGTTTAGAAAGAATGCTACCACAAATGTTTCTATTTGGATCATAAAAATAAATTGTCCAGGAAAGAAAATTCAAGACAGAAAGATAACAAAATGCAGCTATCACTGTAAGTGATTAGGTGGTAGTTGTGTTATGCTGAGCTAGCTGCTTTTCGCAAGCAGTGTGACGTCACAACTCAAGTGAAGTGAAAAGGCAGGTGCGGATCTCTAAAACAAAAAACAAGACGTCACTGGCAGGTTAGCAAAGGCATTGTCCTCTGCCTCCCTAGTTGACTGGCAGAAGGTTCACTTGTATCTAAATATGGCCCTAAAGCTCCGTCAGCATAAGCTGGTAGACATTCTTGAGCAGTTACCACAGTCACTGGAGTTAACGGAAGAGGCAGCAGCCTCTGGGCAACAGTTCAATTTACCAGTAACAGAGGGACGAACCAAAGGGCTGCATACCACTATGGCTATTCCAATGTGTCCCTCTCGGGGTTAGGACACAAGCTGTTGCTTATAACTGATCCCAGATTAGCAAAATGGCAGACACGAAGTTGGAGCCTGATGCCAGTGGGCATTAGCCTGGTGATAAAATTTACAAAAGTATTTCTACATATGTGCAAACATGTATCTCTCTGCACAAGGTCTAACAGTACCTGAAAAGAGTTATTGCTATGGCTAGTGGAGCTGTCTTTTCTCGTCATTTACACACATACCAAATACTGCAGGAGAGGAACCCATCCATCTTTGGACAATGATGGAGGGGTGCAGATGCATTTTCACCACCATGAGGCAGGCAATGAAAAGAAAGGTTCCAGCGGGTTGAGGAAGGTATTGTAGGTCTTTCAAGTAAATATTTACTGCAGAGAATGTTGGGTGGCAAACTTGCTAAGGTTGTTATTGTAGAGAGTAAGAGAAAAGGTTTCTTGTGTTCCCCGAGATTTTATCTGCAAGCTCTCAGGTGCAGAAAATGGATGAGGATGTCCATTCTGTGATAAAGCCCAGGTGGTTGATTAGTTTTAAAAGGTTTTCCCTTTTAAAACAAAACTAAGTTGGAAAGAGACAAACTTAGGTGTTTTCTCGAAAAGTACAAGTCAGCCATTAGGTTAGCTAAAACAAAATACTATTCTAATGCCATTAGAGAGGTGATTAATGTCCCGAAAGAACTGTTTAAAACAGTACTCGCCTTGACTTCTACTACTGGACCTCTTGTTCTAGAGAACTCCCCCTTGTTCTGTCAAAAGGTAGCTGACTTTAAAAAAAAAAAATTGTCAATCTGCAGGCAGATTTTAGGACTCTCCCCCAGATTTAGAGGAGGACAGGGAAGAGGCTATGTCACAATTTGACCAGGGAAACCATTTACATTGTTTCCAATATCTCTCTGTTAATAAAATTGTAGAACTTCTGTTGTCGGTTAAATCCGGCTCCCCCAATGATCCCTTTCCGCCGCGCATCTTAAAACTAGCTGCTACCCTCATTGCCTCTGCTCTGGAACCAGTGTTTGCGGAGGTCCTGCAGGAAGGCGGTTTCCCTGCGAATTGGAAAGAATCTATTGTTATTCCTCTCACTAAAAAAACCTGGTAAAGACGCAGCAGACCTTTCAAATCTGTGCCCGATTTCACTTTTACCCATCCTAGCAAAGATCCTAGAAAAACACCTTAACATGGAGCTTGCTGACTTTCTTCAAGCAAATGGAAGATTGGATCCCTCTCAACATGGTTTTGGGCATGCCCATAGCACAGAATCAGCACTAAATTCTACATCCAACATGATTCACAGAAGAGTGGACAAGGGAGAAGGTACCATCTTAGTTCTACTTGATTTGTCCGCTGCCTTTGACACTATTTCTCCATTAATCCTGCACCAGCGCCTACATCAGGCAGGTGTGAGGAGCAAGGCTTTGAGTTTACTCAGATCCTTTCTCACTGATAGAACTATTACGGTGGCCTGTTGGGAGCAGCAAGCTACTCCCTTTCAACTTCCTTGTGGAGTGCCGCAGGGCTCGTCCCTTAGACCAACTCTTTTTAATCTGTACATGGCACCCTCAGCCAGCCTGGTACGCTCATTCGGTTTCCAGATTGTATCTTACGCTGACGACACACAGTTGATTATTCTTATTGCTCACAACTGGGAGGAATCAAGAGAGAAATTCCGACTTTGTAGGTCAACGATTAATAACTGGATGGCTAGTAATTGGCTTAAACTCAACGGTGATAAGACCAAAATTATTCGCTTCGGTCGCAATAACATTCCCTGGGATAGTAGTTAGTGGCCAGAGGCTTGCGGGGGATGCCCACTTCCTTGCCCCTCGGCCAAAAATCTTGGTATTATATTTGATACATCCCTTTCCTTTGAGCCACAGATTTATCAAACTACTAAAGTTTGCTTTTGGACCCTGAAAACCCTCAGGAAAATCATGCATCTTTTGGAGGGTGATTTGAGAATTCCTGTTGTATTGGCTTTAGTCACTTCAAGATTAGATTATTGCAACGCTCTTCCGTTAAATGGAAACAAAACCTCCCTTCACAAACCTCAGATTATTCAGAACACTGCGGCTCGCCTTAATTTTGAATCTTCCACGATCCTCCTCTGCCAGTAGCAGCCTTACACTGCTTCATTAGCTATCAATCAATAAGAGGATTACATTTGAATCTCTTTGTTCAACTTACAAAGCTCTTCACACTGAGGGTTGTGAATATTTGAAATCTACCCTTCGGTATTACCAACCCACTAGAAACCTTAGATCCTCTTTTAAACATCTGATTGCTGTTCCCTGCTGTCATAAGGCTAGATGGGGGGGTCGAGCTTTCACTGTGGAAGCTGCAAGGTTATGGAATGCTCTACGTTTTGCTCTTCGTCAAACAGTGTTGGAAAATGGGTTATTGGTAGGGCAGGTAGGTACCTACACCTAGCAACAAGCCACTAACCTCCACATAGGTACAGTTAGGTCTCAGTAAATTAATCCCAGCTCAACCCTTGGTAGCTTGGCAACGAGCGTCAAGGCTTAACTTAGGAGACAAAGTGTAAAGCATTCAAATATCACAAAACAGTAATTAAATAAAACACAGGACACAGTTTAAAAATCCAAAACCATTTTATAAAAATAGTTTATATTTTTAACTTTAAAATGACACAAAAACGATTAAAATCGATTCAGGGGAACCGGAGATATGAATTTTTAAAGAATTATTACTTTTCTAGCGCTTAGAAACAAAAAGCGCCAATCGGGTCATCTGGTTGCACCTCGACCGGGGCAAAGTCAAACTTTCAGGCCGACCGCGATGGAGCCCTGCTCGGCTACAGGTCGCGGGAGGCCTCGGTTAAAAAGTTACCTTCTGACTTAGTCTTTATTTTGAAGTTTTTCTTCACCGGGACGAACCTGCCAGTTGAATCCGACCTCCTGGAGCCCTTGTCCGGATACGCGATGTGGGTTTCCTCGGTGGAGACTTTTACCTTCGGACTTAGTCGTTTTTTCGAGATGAAAATCCTTCGACAGGGGTAAACCTGGATCTTGATCCGACGTCCGTGGAGCCCTTCTCGGATACGATGGCTGGGAGGTCCCGGTCAACTTTTTACGTTCGGACTTAGGCCCTCATTCTGACCCTGGCGGTCGGCGGAGAGGCGGCGGTCGGACCGCGAACAGACCGGCGGTCAGAAAAATGGCATTCTGACCGCGGCGGTCACCGCCGCGATCGCCCGCCACTTCCCCACTCCGACCGCCACGGCGGTCATGACCGCCGGGCTGGAGTTTGCGCACTCCGGCCCGGCGGTCGTCCCAAGACCGCCAACGGTATCATGACCCTGCCTACCGCCGCGGTTTCTTGCGGTCGGGAACCGCCATGCGAACCATGGCGGTAAGCACTATCGGGGCCAGGGAATTCCTTCCCTGGCACTGATAGGGGTCTCCCCCACCCCCCACTACCCACCCGAGTCCTCCCCCCACACCCTCCACCCCCCTGCCACCCCCCAGAGGTGGTACGAACCCCCTCCCCACTCCCACCCCGACATGCACATACATGCACCCCGACATGCACACACCCCCAACATGCACATATACACACCCCCTACACACACATACACAACGGGGACACATACCCGCACACATACATGCAGACATGCGCACCTGCCGAACAGCACACATTACCCATAGACACAGCAGCACCCCCCGCCCGCATACACGCACTCACACACCCCCTCTACACACTCACACGCACACCCCCATGCACGCCCACATCACACAACAACCCCCCTCCCCCACCCCTCACGGACGGTCAACTTACCTTGTGTGTTGGTCCTCCGGGAGGCGACGGGAGCCATGGGGAGGTGACCGCCAACAGAACACCGCCAACAGAAGACCGCCACACAGATATGTGGGTCGTAATTCTGTGGGCGGTGTTCTGCTGGCGTGGCGGTGGAGGTTGACCAGTCTCCACTTTTCCGCCGACCGCCAGTGTGGCTGCTGGCGGTTTCCCGGCGGAACGCTCCCAGCGGTCGGAAAGCGCACAGCGGCATACCGCCGCGGTCGGCGGTCTTCACCGCGGCGGTAACTCGGCGGTCTCGCGAAAAGACCGCCAAGGTCAGAATGAGGGCCTTAGTCTCTTTTTCGGATGTTTTTCTTTACCGGGACGAACCACGAAGTCAGGCCGGGTCGCGGTTGAGGCAAGCCGGCTAGAATTTCCGTGGCGGGTCGGTCCCTCTCTGGAGCTTTTTTAAAAAATTTGTCAAATCTTCTCCAAACTTCTGGGGCTTCACCCAGATGTTCTTTTAAGGTTCTTTTGGGGTCCACAGCTCTCCCCAAGGGTCCAGAAGTTCTGTGATGGTCCTTGGGGGGTGCGGACTTCAACTCCCAGAATGCACCTGGCGCAAACTCCTTTTTGGCCACTGGGCAGTGGTCAACTGGTCTCTTTTTTAGGAGTTGGTGCAGGGGACTCTGGATAGCAATTTTTCACCTGTAGCAAACAGGGAGTCCCTCCTTGAACCAGTTGAAGCCAGGCAAAGTCCTTCTTGTGGTGAAGCCCAAGTGTGCAGCTGGTGCAGTCCTTCTGAGTGCAGGGTCCAGGTGCAGGCCAGGGGTCCAGCAGGGCAGTCCTTCTTCTTCTTTAGTTCCTTTCTTGTTGAATTCTGGAGGGGATCTGAGGCGTGGGTGCAGGTCTGCCAGTTTTATCCTTGCTCCTGGGTGAAAAGCAGGGGGGCCCTGGTTCTCCAATCAGGGACAGGGTCGTCCCCCTGTGATGACCACTTCCTGGGAAGTGTGGCAAAAATCCATCCCAGAAGGCAACAGTCTCTAAAAATCCAACATGGATGAATCTGATTTTTGGAGGTTACATCTGGCTGAGCCCACCCACTGGTGTGGCTAAAAATCATAAACACACCCCTCTCCTGCCCTCTCCTAATCTAATCAAGGGGGCACCTAATTGTCTGGGGTTGCAGGATGTGGGGGTGTTGCTGGGTGCTGCAAATGTCCTTCTCTGCCTTTGAAGACCAGTTTGGCAGCCCTCCCCCTTCCTGCCTCACCATCTGCTGAGGGGAGATTCTCTCCCCCAAGCACATTCCTTTGTGTGAAGTCAGGCCACTTCACACCTCATCAAGGTAGCCTGGCAGAAGCTGCTGCAGGCTGGCCAATCAGAGCACAGCAGCAAAAACAATGCAGAGCTGAAATTGGCAACTTTTTAGGTAAAGTCTAAACTTTTTACCTGAACTAGTTATATTAAATCCAACAACTGGAAGTTGTGGGATTTATTACAACAATCAATTTGATACCAAATTCTTGGTATGTAACATTTAAGGAGACTTTAAAATTTAAAATAAAGTCTGCCCACTCTAGCCTATGAAGGCCATTTACTTCAATGAGGGAAAAACGAATTTGGCTGTTTTTACCTCACCAGGGCTTATAAATCTATTTTTATAAAGTCCCTGCTTATAGTTACATGGCACCCAGCCCTAGGGGCACATAGGGCACACCTTAGGGGTGACATATGTAAAAATAAGGTAGTTTAAGACTTTGGAAGTACCTTTAATTCCAAAGTCGAATTTGCATATAACTTTAATTTAAAAGCAGCCAGCAAGGCAGGCTTGCTTTTAAAATGACACTGGGCACCTCAGCAGTGCACCTAGGTGTGCACCACCTATGCTGTGGTCCCTAAACCTACATGCCCTACCATATACTAGGGACTTATAGGTAGGTTAACTTAGCCAATTATAATTAGCCTAATTTGCATATCCATTTTACACAGAGCACAGGCCCTGGGACTGGTTAGCAGTACCCAGGGCACCATCAAAGTCAGGAAAACACCAGCAAAAAGAGGAAAATGGGGGCAAAAAGTTATGGGGCCTCTGCAATCAGCCCTGTTTTCTCACAAACAGCAACTTACACTATTTTTAGAAACAATCTTAAAACCTGGCTTTTTTCTTAATAGGCGGGCTTTCTCACTTGATTAGGGAGCTCTTGGTTTTCCGTTGACTTGCTCAGTTTAGCGCTTCGATGCGTCTTGCCGGAATGCGCTTTATAAATAACCCAATACAATACAATACAATTTTATAGACGCTTCCAAATGGAGGGCACTCATTGCCTTAGGGAAGTAGGTGGAAGGGATGATCAAGCTGAAAGATGCTTCTCATTTGATTCTAATTTAGCCCCGCATAAACCATTTCTCCAATTTCTTTGAAGTCAAGAACATTTCTAATTTGAGTGACATCATATCCTTGGCCTCCTGGTGCTTTACCAAGCCCTCAAACGTGGTAGTTTTTTTGTTCAATTAAATTGGATACAAATTATTCTTTATGTGCATGACACTGTCCAGGGCAGAGGACCAGTTAATAATGGGTCACATTCAGATGGATTTGTCAGTTGTGCAGTTGTCAATCAGAGAAGCTAAGTAAATGTCTCTGTGGGTACAGGTCCATGCCTGGCACAAACAGATTGATTCTTGGATTCAACCCAAGGTCTGCTTACCCCCTCCAAACCAAGACAAATTTGCCATGAGCTCGTCACTAGTGAGTATATGCCGCATTGCAGATCTGGACTGGCAGTTCAAGCTAGACTGTTCCCATGAGGAGCAGGGTCAAGACTGATTTGCATATGGCTAGGTCCAAACTGAGGTGGCATATTGGACAAAAAAACAATGGATTGGAATGCGGCCCAAGTGATCGTCAGTGGCTGAGATTTATTCAAGCATTCCATCTATCTCGTTTTTCAATTAGCATTGCAGATCTGGTTAACTAGAACCACACAGTAGAGGGCAAAGGGCCTACAACATTTAAAGGATCTCTCTCTCTTAAGACTGGAATTTGCCATACAGAACACTGCTGGTAATGCAGCTGGTGCCATCTCATTGTGTCTTGATGGGTTCAAAGTCTGCTCTTGAAGTAATTTATTCAAGCAATATAAAAATGTGTGGCAGAGAGGAAGTTATCTTCCTCTTTTTCAGGTCCTAAGCTCTTCTTTTTAGTCTAGTCCAATTGATTCTAATATAACTCCCTGTTCCACAATAGGAGTAGAGTGAGTTAACTCCCCTCTCTAAGTACCCCTCACCTCTATGGGAGCAAAAATGGCTAAAGAATGGAAGGGTAAAATGAACAGATTTGCAGCGACAGAAATGGATAGGGAAACCCACGGTAACTGCTTCGCATAATATGTCCCAAGCTTCTAAACAAAAAACACCACCAGATTGCAGAGGAGACTGCTATAACACAGTCTCCTCATGCCACCCCTGACAATGATGGTCCTGCCACCAGTGGGAGTGGGCATACTGTGCCAGGGACACAGGTAGATGGGGTAGGGTGCTTGGGAGGGATGGTGTGGCCAGAGGATGGGGGCTTCAAGGGACACAACTGACCAGGAGACCATCTTCCAAGTCTTGGGAGCCTACCAAAACTCCCAAGGCATGATGTGGGTCAGATACTGACCATGATGGGGGATATCAGACAGCAGTGACTGGCACAAAATGTCATCCTGGCTTCCATTGCTGGGGTGTTGAGGGACATCACCACTACCCTTAGTAACTTTGGCACCCAACATCAGACCTCTTCCACTAGCCATGAGAAATCAGGCCCCTCGACATCTGTGGCTGCTAGTGAGAATGAGGTCCTGCCAGGGGAAGGTAATGTCTCAGACACCCCACCCTCTGCAGCAGAAAAAAAAACCCTCCCCCACAAACATGGACATCCACTCAGACATCCAGAAGGAGCAGATACCAAGACTAAATCCACTGCCAGGAAGTGAACCTCTCCTGATTGGTTCACCTTGTGTGTGACTAATACACCCTGATGACTGTTCTGACACCTAACTCCATTTTCTATGGTACAAGGACACTGGACTTGTGTTTCCAGATTGTGTAGCAGCTACCCTGATGATTTCATCCACCATGACTGAACCCTTAATTCTTAGTTTTATAAATACCACTTAATCACAAATCCTGTGTAAGTGTAATGTATTAACCATAAACAACTGACTTGTATGAAAACTATTGTACCAAAATGTTCCTCTCCAATGTTATACCTCTCTTATGGTCATCACATGTTCTGGACAACCAGGATACGCATTGCATTGGTGTTGTAACAGAGATGACACAAGTCACCTCTATTGTACCTCTCCACATATGTATTAGGAGAATGGCAATCAGAACATTGTGAAGTCATGCTGTGGACTTCTGTGTTTCAGCATAGGTGTCATACACTGCCAACCCAGAGAATACAGAAGTTGGGGACATTTCAGTCTATAACCACCCCAGAAGGCAGATGGGTTCAATGCATCATCAGCTAAAGCCTTATCACATACCCATACCTCATCCTCCCAAATCACCATACCTCAAACAGACAAAGGTCAGTACTAATCTCCCCAGTCATGGAACCTTCCAGGTATCTGTAGGCTTGCCACTCACCTATGTCTGTCTTCAAAGATACGAGTTGGCGTTCGTCCCCGTTGATTAAATGGTTTGCATGATTAACTCTGTAATAGGAAGATAACTTATTTGGGATGTGAAGAGGAATATCAACATCGGGGATAATTGGATATTGGTATTTCAAAATATAAGTGAACATGCCTTGGGTTAGGGGCTACACTCTTACTGCAAGTAGGATGCAGTGGAAAGAAAGTCATATTTAAGTCAAAACATCTCGTGTTTTTAGGGTGCTACCTGAAAATATAATTTCTGTCCTGATGACCCCTTTATGATTGGTTCTTCTTGTGGGGTCGAAACAGCTTACTGTGGGTTAATGTATGATGAAATAGGTGACTTCAAGACACCTGGATTGAAGGGGTCCTCTTTGAAGATCGCTTTAATTTGTAACCACAATTCTGTACATATTGTATATATCATCTGACCCAATTTTTCACATTATTCACGTTCACTGCACCATTACTATAGGAGCACCTGAATAAACTGACTAATGATTGTATTGTAAGAAATATTATTTAAATTAAAGGAACATGTATTAGATCAACCTTATTGATAAAGGTAATTAATTCTTTCCGTGGAGGTTAAGGGTTAAACGTCCCCTTTGGAGCCCTAAAATCTCTTGCTATATGTCTTCAGACACAGGCACATTGGTCTGCAATGAGGGAACATACTGACAACTATGCACAAGTTAGGTCACATACAACACAAACCATAATGATGGTAGTTGGTCTGGATAACACATTGTGACATGAGTCAGACACAAATGAACACACACATGCCACGATTTGAGCCACCTCCATTACCAAACAGGTCTATTTTGTGGAAAAGGACACTTCCAAACCAATGTCCTGACAGTGTGAGCAAAGAATTCACACACCACAAACATGGTGCACAACAGTACCTGGTCTAATCCATGTCCGCTCCTCATGGCAGTCTGCAAATCCCATCTGCCCTTGACACTGACTAAATGCCAAATGAGGATGAGCCAAAGAGCCAATCTGCAAATCTGTGATTGACAAAGATAAGGTATAGGCTATAGCCCAATTGAAATCCCCCACTTCTTTGAGAGTTATGGCTAACAATAAAATGTATACCTTTAGCAATAGAAGAGATGTGGATGACTTGAATAAGACGTTAGACAAGAGCAATCAGCCGCTTGGTTGAAGTGTACGGACTAAATCTAGTTGGTATTCATGGGCCTGGGGGGCCCTCCTGAGGCGTTTTCACCTACTGAGGAGATAGGGTGGGTTCTCTCTGGGATATAGAGGATGGGCCACAGGAGTGTTGGGGGAGGGTTGGGGGTGGAGGGGAGCATGGGGAGAAACCAAAAATATATGTCCTTATTCACTTGTACTTGATATGAATTATCATTTACCATTCTTTAGGGCTGTTGCAAGTAGATCGTCTGCAAAAGGCAGTTGATGCGGTGTAATGAGTTGAAGCTCCTATCATGGAATGTTAATGGCTTATGGGTAAGGACTAGGCAAAATAGGTTAGTGCAATATTGTACGGATGCCCAAGCTATGGTGATAATCTTGCAAGAAACACATTTATCTAATGAGGAGTGTATTAAGCTGTTTAAGCCACATCGATGGATACAGCATACATTAAGTACCACACAGGCAGGGGGGAGTAAGGTGGTGGTCATATTAGTTAAAAATCACCCTGGAATTTCCTTCCAGGGAGGACTAGTGGATAAAGCAGGCATGTGGGCAATAGGGAAGTTGGTGGAATTTGATCAGGCGTTTACTCTGGTGGGTTACTATGGACCAAACAGGGATGATATTCTACCCCTGCAAGAGTTATTTCGGCATTTGTTACAATTTCCTGATACAATAATATGGGCAGGGAATTTTTAATATAGTGTTAAATTATGACTTAGATAGGTCGACAGTAAGTAGATCGAAAATGAATGAGAAGATGTGATCTCAAGTAATTAATATCATGTCTCACTTTGGGTTACATGATATTTGGAGGGAGATGATGGGAATAAAGTGGGGGTATACATACAATAACAAAATGTATTAGACACCAATCAAGGGTTGACTATGTTTTAGTAGATGGGAGGTTGAAAGAGAGTGTTGAAGAAATCTCTCACGTTGGAGTGCACTTATCGGATCATTCAGCAATGAGTGTGAGCTTCCGGGTTAGCGGGAAGACCGCACAGAGTAGGTGGACATTAGACAGAACCCTCCTCCTAGATGAAGTCATTGTGGCAGGTTTGAGAGCAGATACAGAGGAATTCTTTAAGTGGAATGCGGGTTTATCGCCACCAGAGATGGTATGGAGGCACCTTTAAGGCTTTCTTGAGAGGCAGATTGGTTAGAGCAGCCTTCTTTAAGAAGAAACTATATAAAAATGAGATTAGCAGCTTGGAAGAGTGTATACAATCAGTAGAAAAAGAGCTGATAGACGAAAGTGGTGAGGAAGAAGAAACCGGAAAATTAGCCAAGGTGCTCCAAGAACTACGAAATGAGCTTGCAGTAGAATTAGATAAAAGAGTTAAGGTAAGATGTGAAGCCAATAGGATGACCTATTTTGAATATGGGGAAAATTGTGGGAAATTATTAGCTTGCAAATAAAGTCAAAACAGGTGAGAAATAAGATGGTGGAGATTCAGGGTAAAAATCCAGGGGCTACCTGTAGGAGAAATGAGGAGATTGATGAGTCGTTTCGCGATTCTTTCCAGGACCTTTATACAGAGAGTTTAGAGATGTCACCAGCGACAATCCAGGCATGGCTGGAAGATTTAGATCTCATCACCCTGGGAGAGGAGGACAATAAAATTTTGAATGATGCAATTGAGCAGGGTGAAATGGATGAGGTGATACGTTCGGGGAAACCAGGGAAAGTGCCAGGTCCGGATGGGCTACCTCTCGATGTTTATAAAGTTTTAGGGGACAGCACATCTAAATTCCTTGCAGGGTTGTGTGACTATATTTTGATAGAGCGGGGTATGCTCCTCCCCCCTTTGAGGGAGGCAACGATTACACTAATATTAAAGCCAGGAAAAGACCCCATGCGTTGTGACTCATATAGGCCAATCTCTTTAGTGAACAGTGATTACAACATTTTTGCAAAAATGTTGGCGGTTAGTTAGGGTAAGGTGCTAGGTAAACTGATTCACATAGACCAAAAAGGATTTACAAAGAGTAGATACTTGCATGAGTTAACTCAAGGTTTAATAGGCACAAGAGACCTGGCAAGCATGTGTAAGGCACCTTTAGCGGTGGTGACGATCGACGCCTCTAAGGCATTTGATACAGTTAATCGGTCATATTTGACTACTTTTTGTGAGTCTCTTAACTTGGGAAGGAAGTTTATAAGGGTATTACGGACAATATATCAAAGCACAGTTGCAAGAATTTTGGTCAACGGCTCCTTAACTCGCCTTTTTAAAATTGAAAGGGGAACCGGACAGGGATGCCCACTATCCCCTCTGTTACTTAAGTTATACATAGAACACCTGGCCTGTAAAATCAGAGAAAGTCGATGATACTCCTGTTTCAGTGTGGGAACTGGTATAAGAAAGTGGCCCTATATGCAGATGATTTGATGGTTTATACAAGTAACTTGAAACAATCCTTACCTGTCCTGGAAGATCTAATGACGAAATTCAGGGAAATTGCAGGGTATGCGGTTTATAAAGTTAAAACTAAAGTTATGACTTGGAATATGCCTGAGGGTAGTGTTACAAGTAAGACAGATTTGAAATATTTGGGCATTACGATAACACATGATATGGGGGAAATCGCAGAAATAAATTTTTGGAGAGTCATGACTGAGTCTTGTAAGCAGATGACGAGATGGGTTAATTTACCTCTTACGATCTTAGGGAGGGTTAATTTGGTTAAAATGATGATCTTACCGAAATTTATATTTATTTTTAATGCACTACTTCTGAGATTTGATAAGGAATGGTTGAGTAAGTTTCAAGGCAGGATTAGTAGTTTTATATGGGTCAGCAAGGGTGCACGTATAGCGTGGAAGAAGCTGAGGCGAAGGAAAGAAAAGTGGGGTTAGCACTACCGGATATACAACTCTATGCATGGGCATCCTTTATAAAAATATGAGAGGGGCTCTAGGATGGTCTACTATCTATGAGTTGGGGCAGATATTAAAAGTTATGATGAAATTTGAGAAGGTTGCAGAGGTGGGTTTTCTATATAAATTTGGTGACCCAAATTTTTCAAGAAGGTGAGATTTAGATTATTGCATGATTCGGCAAAAACGTGGGATGAGGTGAGAAGGGCCACTAACTTGCCATATTACAGTAAATATGCCCCCATATGGGACTCACCGGCCCTGCCAAAATGGACTAAGGATGTTTTTGCTGTACCTCTGAAGGAGGCCGGTCTTTGGCAATGGGGGCAACTGTGTACGGCAGAGGGCCTGATTTCCTATGAAGACCTTATCAGGGACTAAAGGGGGAGTGGGTGGCTCGAATGAGATGGAAAGGTTGCTTCAGAAGGCCGATATTGACAAGAAATATCGAGATGGTACTGGAAACTCCTGGACACGATAGACGGCAAATTCCTTATGCCAGAAGAAATTTGTAAAGAACATTTCCCAGGAACACAGATAAGTGAATTATGGCAAGTATCTATTACTTTGATGTACTCTACAGTTAAACCTGCCTGTTTAGGAAGGGATCATTTGTTTTCAATTCACAGGGCCTTTTGGACCCCCGAGAAGCTAACAAAATTGAAGCCTGGTAATAAGGTCAGCTGTGGGAAAAGAGGCCTGCAATCTGCAGGAGATTTGCATAAATTCTGGGAGTATCCTCGACTTAGCCAGTTTTGGAGCGAGGTTGGTGAATGTATGAATAAGATTTTACCTATGAAGTGTAAGGTAACCCCCCCTTATTCTTTTTGGTTGTACACAGTGGGAAATTGAGGTAAATAAGGATAGGGCTAAGTTGTTGTTCTATATGATATTATTGGCCAGGAGAGAGAAATGTAGGAAATGGATCAGTTCGATCCCCCTCAACACTCCTGGAATGGAAAAGGCTGGTTAATGTACAATTTAAAATACGATACAAGGGGGAAGAAAAAAGTTGAGAAGAGGTATGGGTTCTGGGGGCCGCTAATAAACTGGCTTATCTGACCTATGATTACATAAATGTGAGTCCAAAGGAACGCGATGCAGCTGCGTTCCCGAGGGCTATCCCAGCCCAGAGACATGGATCTCCCCGCTGAGCCTCAAACGGGATACTGATTTGGAACAAATCCATTCCCCAGTAGTGTGCTCGATAAGATGCTTCAGACTCCGGGGTTAAGTGAATGAGGACAAAAAAAACAAAAAAAGATAAGAAGGAAACAAAAAAAAAAATGTAAGGTATAGGTCAGAGTAGAACACGAACAACACATTGTCTATGCATAACTACAAAAGTTACTTTGTGCATTTTTTGAACAATAGACTATGGTCCTCATTACAACATTGGCGGTAAATCCCGCTTACCGCCGTGCAGAAGACCACCAACACACCGCCGTGGAATTCCACCACAGCTATTACGACCCACAGCTCGGAATCCGTGAAAATCTAGACGCCCACACAAGTCCGCCACACCAAAGGTCAGTCATAAACTAGTGATAACAAAACCTCCACTGTCACGCCAACAGGAATACGCCCACACTATCACGACCCACGAATCCACGCAGCGGTCTTTCAACCGCGCTATTCCATTGGCGGTACACACTGCCGCGCTCAAAATACACACACATTTACAAAACACCATTACTCATACACATCCACGCACAAAACACCACACACCCCTAAACATCACCCCACACATCACAACACACACCACCTCACACATCACCCACACCACCCCATGACGTCGCAAAGACACCCCAGGTTTTCTGAGGAGGAGCTCAGGGTCATGGTGGAGGAAATCATCCGGGTAGAGCCACAGCTATTCGGATCACAGGTGCAGCACACCTCCATAGCTAGGAAGATGGAGCTATGGCGCAGAATCGTGGACAGGGTCAACGCAGTGGGACAGCACCCAAGGACACGGGATGACATCAGGAAGAGGTGGAACGACCTACAAGGGAAAGTGTGTTCCGTGGTCTCAAGACACCACACTGCAGTTCAGAGGACTTGTGGCGGACCTCCTCCCCCACAACTAACATGGGAGGAGCAGGTCTTTGCTATACTGCATCCTGAGGGCCTCGCAGGAGTAGCTGGAGGAATGGACTCTGGTAAGTCAAATATTAATTATTACATCCCCCACCCTCCCTGCATGCTATCACATACCCCCACCCTCACCCCCATCACTCCAACTCCTCACATATGTCCCACTATCACAAACCACCCATCCCAACACCAAGCCCTGCATGCAACAACAGAGCATGGACACCCATCACCAATGCATGTCCACTACACATACCCACACAGATCCCCAAACCAAATATCACAAAATGTCCTACACAAGAATGTAAGCACTGGGGTACAGGGTCACCCACCCATTGCACACCATGGCACACACAGATGCAATAATCATGCCTTTACACCCCTGCAGGACCCCTACCCAACGTCACCGGACAGGAGGTTCCAGACATGTCCACTCCCCCCACAGAAGAGGCCTACAGTGATGACAGTAGCTCTGTCCAACTGGATCTAGATGACCAGCCCGGCCCATCTGGGACCTCGGGACAGTCGCTTCCCCTGACACAGTTGCAGGCCACCACAGAGCTTCCCCCCTCAGGAAACACCAGCACAGCACCCACCCAGCGGGCCCATACCTCTGTCCCCAGGACACGTCAAGCAGCAGTGTGTCCACCACTACAGGGATCCCAGGCAAACCCACCACCACAAGAACAGCAGGGACCTGGGGGCAGTGGCAGTGGGCACACTGTTCAGGGGACAGAGGCCCAGGAAAACCGGGAAACTGGGAGGTCTGCTGTGCGACAGGGGGAAGACCGGCCCAGGGAACCCACTGTCCACGAGGCCCTCTCCAACATCATGGGAGCGTACCATCATTCTCAGGAGACGATACTGGCCAAATTTCAGGAGACCCAGCGGCTGCAGGAGGAACAGTATTTAGGGTTCAGGGAGAAACTCAAATCCATCAATACCACCCTGGGCACCATTGT
Source organism: Pleurodeles waltl (assembly GCF_031143425.1). Lineage (NCBI taxonomy): Eukaryota > Metazoa > Chordata > Amphibia > Caudata > Salamandridae > Pleurodeles > Pleurodeles waltl. The sequence goes on from NC_090451.1 coordinate 84,310,843, forward strand.
AGGGGTGCTGAAGGATCTTGTAAACACCAGGAGGGACACTGTGGCACAACAAGGGGCCCCTGACACTAGCCTGGACGATGAACTGCCTACCACCTCCGCCGGCGCTGGTGGACAGGAGGCACCGCCACAGGACCACGACACTAGCACCCCACCCCCTGCAGATGGAGAACCACCCCACAAGCGGTCCCTGAGATCCAGGACAAAGACAGAGAACAATGCCAAGACCCCCGCCAAGAAATGAGACCACCCTGATTGTCATCCTTCTGTCCCACTTTGTCACCCTGTCCATCCTTAAACTGCCCTAGCTCCACTTCCTATGCCCCTTTGGACAATGCACCTGTGAGACAAATAGACTGGACTCTGCCATGGACATTCCTCCACCATCACCCCTGACCACCTTAATACCACCTCCACCATTTTGCACTTAAATAAACACCCTTGAATCACAAAACAATTTGGAGTCAGTCTGTGCTTTCACAAATGTGTATTTGCAATAACTGAGGAAAATACCAATATCCATTCAATTTGTCAACATACCTAATTCACACAGCTCTAGTCCATGAGGTAACATACCAGAGGTCACAAAGTGGGACCCACATCTGTGAAATGGAAAGGCAAAGTGACAAGTCAGGGCCCATACACTGGGTGAAAGTGACAGACAGATGATAGGTCTTACAATGTTATCAGATGTAGGAGGCGGTGATGTCTTCTTACCTGTGTCTCACTGGAAGTATTGCTGGATCACAGTGTTTCTGTTGTCAATGTTCTCCTCTTCTGCCTCCTCTTCTTCACTGTCCACAGGCTCCGCAGCTTCCACGACACCGCCATCTGGACCATCCGCCTACAGAAAAGGCACCTGTTGTCGCAAAGCCAAGTTGTGCAGCATACAGCAGACCACGATGATCTGGCACACCTTCTTTGAGGAGTAGTAGAGGGAACCACCTGTCATATGGAGGCACCGGAACCTGGCCTTCAGGAGGCCGAAGGTCCTCTCTATGACTCTCCTAGTTCGCCCATGTGCCTCATTGTAGCGTTCCTCTGCCCTTGTCCTGGGATTTCTCACTGGGGTCAGTAGCCATGACAGGTTGGGGTACCCAGAGTCACCTGCAAATGTCGAGGGACAACAGTTAGACACAAATTAACCCTTAGGGAAAACCCCAGACCCAGACAACTATTCACACGGTATAGGGTCCTTGTCCTCACCTATTAGCCACACACGGTGCCTCTGGAGTTGCCCCATCACATAAGGGATGCTGCTATTCCTCAGAATGTAAGCGTCATGCACTGAGCCAGGAAACTTGCCGTTCACATGGGAGATGTACTGGTCTGCCAAACACACCATCTGCACATTCATAGAATGGTAGCTCTTCCGGTTTCTGTACACCTGTTCACTCCTGCGTGGGGGGACCAAGGCCACATGTGTCCCATCAATGGCACCTATGATGTTGGGGATATGTCCCAGGGCATAGAAGTCACCTTTCACTGTCGGCAAATCCTCCACCTGAGGAAACATGATGTAGCTGCGCATGTGTTTCAGCAGGGCAGACAACACTCTGGACAACAAGTTTGAAAACACTGGCTGAGACATCCCTGATGCTATGGCCACTGTAGTTTGAAAAGACCCACTTGCCAGGAAATGGAGAACTGACATGACCTGCACTAGAGGGGGGATTCCTGTGGGATGGCGGATAGCTGACATCAGGTCTGGCTTCAACTGGGCACACAGTTCATGGATTGTGGCACGATCAAGTCTGTAGGTGACTATTACATGTCTCTCTTCCATTGTCGACAGGTCCACCAGCGGTCTGTACACCGGAGGATGGCGCCATCTCATCACCTGCCCCAGCGGACGTGCCCTATGGATAAGAACAGCGAGCACAGAGACAGCCAACACTGAGGTAGGAAAAATACACTTTTATTGCACACATTTGTCAATCCGCTATGTGCCTGTCTCTGTGTGTATGCAAGGCCTAGATATGTGTGACGCATATAAAATTAATGCCATGTGGCCCGCTGAAATGGCGGCTCCCCAACCTGTAATGTGGGACAAGGGGATATGAGGTAACTGGGCTGGCATTGTACACCATTGCGGTAGGCGGTCGAAGACCGCGGCGCAATCCTGCATTGGTTAACATTGGACCCTATGGGTCCCAGGAGCCAATGACGATGTACGCCAATGGTGACGGTACGCACCGCCGCGGACGTGACTGCCATTTTCTGTCTGTTCAATCACTTGATACCTGATCTTCGACAGGAGAGGACCTACACTGAAAGTGCTGCTTTGACCTCAGTCTGGAAGCAACGATGGTTCATGTGTCTGGGGAAAGGGCCCCTGCCTTCACATTCGAGGAGTTGGACAAACTCTTGGATGGAGTCCTCCCCCAGTACACGCTACTCTACGGTCCTCCAGACAAACAGGTGAGTACACTATGAGCATGCTGTATGGGTAATGCCTGTTTGGAGTGGTGTGGATGGAAGATACAGGGGTGGGGGGGGAATGAGGTCTGCATGATCGGACGGTGAGTGTATGTGCGTCTGGGCAAGGGTGGGAACGTGGATCAATGACTGTGATGGTCCGGATGGTTACAGTTTTTCCTTTTGCCCTGTACTATTCTTCTAGGTCAGCGCCCACCAGAAGAGGGATATTTGGCGTGCCATCGCCAAGGACAACCGGACCCTGGAGGTCCACCATAGACGGATCACCCACTGCCGGAAAAGATGGGAAGACATTCGCCGCTGGAGCAAGAAGACGGCGGAGGCCCAGCTGGGGATGGCCTCCCAACGTGGGAGGGGTGCCCGTTGCACTATGACCCCCCTGATGTTCTGGATCCTGACAGTGGCGTATCCAGAGTTGGATGGGCGCTTGAGGGCACCACAGCAGTCACAAGGGGGTGAGTACTGTCACATCCATCTGACTCTACGCGCATTGGCGGTGTCTGTGTTGGGGAGCTGGGCAGTAGGTTCCCCTAGACTAGGGCGAGCTTTGTAGGCAAAGACCCTTTGTGAGGCAGGCTAAGTGGCACCCCAACCCCACCAGTGGTAAGAGCCATCAACACCTAGTCAGGCTCCTGTGACATCAAGATGTGCAGCAATCGGGCATAGGCCATGTACCCCATGTCCCTGTGATTAATTAGGGAACTCTAAGTGCATGGCGTAGTGCATAGGGCTGCTGTGTCTGTAGTGTCCGCCAACGGTAGCGGTATTGCATGCACTGAACATGTCTTTCTTCTTTCTCTCTCCACCCCCTTTTTGTGGTCTCCCTGTTCTTGTGTGTATTAGCATCATCAGGCAGAGGAGCTGTGCCACCGGAGCAGGAGGGAGCTGCATCCCACATGGCCCTGGATGCTGAGACAACGGAGTCAGAAGTCACCAGTGGGATGAGGGTGAGGGGAGCTCCACGGCGGGGACAGAAGCAGAGACCAGCGACACCGACTCCTCCTCTGATGGGAGCTTCCTTGCGGTGGCGGGACCCTCTGTGCCCCCTGCATCAATAGGTACAGCCGCCACCCCCCTACCAGCACTGCTCTCCCAGCAGCCCCTCAGCGTGTGTCCCGTGGCCGCTCACCCAGGAGGGTGGGCATCTCCTTCACCCCAGGCACCTCAGGCCCTGCTCCAGTCAGCCCTGTTGCCCTCAGTGAGGAGGCTATTGACCTCCTGAGATCCCTCACTGTTGGGTAGTCTACCATTCTGGATGCCATCCAGGGTGTAGAGAGGCAGTTGCAACAGACCAATGCATACCTGGAGGGAATACATTCTGGCCAGGAAGCCCAACAGATAGCATTTCAGGCTCTGGCCTCTGCACTGATGGCAGCCATTGTCCCTGTGTCAGCCTCCCCCCTCCAACTTCCTCCACCCAGACCCAATCCCCAGTACCTCAGCCTATCCCAAGCACACCATCAGACCAGCATGCACACACCTCAACACACAAGGGTGGCTCTGGCAAACATAAGCACCACACATCCCACCGGCACTCACACAAGCATCATACCCATGCAGACATGCCAACATCCACTGCCTCCACTTTGTCCCCCTCCTCCCTCCCTGTCACACCTCCACTGACACCTGCATGCACTACATCTTCAGCCACTACCTCCATCACCAGCACACCCATCACCACACACCGCTCACGCGCAGTCACCACCCCACTACCATTCACACATCCCCTGTGTCCTCTCCCAGTGTGTCTGTGAGCCCTCCTCCCAAACTACACAAACGCAGCCACACACCTACCCAGCAGCCATCCACCTCACGGCAGCCTCCAGCCCATGCACCTTCACCCAAAGACAGCATACGAACACCTCCTACAACCACTGCCTCTTCCTCCACTCCCAAACCCCCTCCATCTACCCGTCCCAGTGTGTCAAAAAAGCTTTTCCTCTCAAATGTTGACCTCTTCCCTACACCTCCCCCCGTCCATCCCCTAGGGCCCACCTTTCCAGGTCCCAACCCAGCACCTCAGCCACCACATCACCGGGCACAGTGGTGCAAGAAATATCTGGATTCTGGAGTGCGCCAAGCAACAGGGCTGCCAGTGTCCCAAGGAGCGAGTCCAAGGACATTCCCCCACCTCCAAAACAGAAGACGTTGCCCACATCCCAGAGGGAGAAGGCCAAAACACCTGCCACCAAGGGCTCAGGCAAGACAACAGTTGGGAGTGGCAAGACATCTGCGCCATCATCCAAGGTGGGGAAGGGCCTGAAAAAGAAAGGCAAGTCAGCGTCGCTGCCAACCTGCACGGCAGACAAGACCGCCACTGGCGCCGCTACATGCACCACCGCCACGGGCACCACCGCCAGCACCCAAGATACTGAGCCCTTTACCAGCACCGCAGACACTGTGCCCTTCAGCAGCACCGCGGTCAGTGAGCCCGCCACCAGCACCGCCGCTCATGACACCGCCGCCAGCACCGAGGTCAGTGAGCCCGCCACCAGCACCGCCGCTCATGCCAGCGCCAAGGTCAGTGAGCCCCCCACCAGCACCGCCACTCATGACACCGCCGCAAGCACCGGCGCTACTGAGCCCGCTGCCAGCGGCCACGCCACAGCCTGAGCCAGTAGCACCACCGCAGACATGGCGGCCGACCCAGTGGTCATTCGTACGAGGCTGGTGGTCAGTTCCAGTGGCCTGGGTATCTTCCATGTTGTCCCACCGTCAGTGGACTGTTACATCCACTACCTCAGTCCTTGGCAGGATGAAGCACTCTGGGCACAAAGCCCCCTCCAGAACCAGTGGAGAAAGGCATCCACTACCTCTGTCCTTGGCAGGATGAAGCACTCTGGGCACAAAGCCCCCTCCAGAACCAGGTGAGACTGTTATCCACTTGAGAGACTGTGGCTTTGCACTCCCCAGGATAAAGCAGTGGGCAAACCACTCACTGGAGAGACTTGAGAGACTGTGGCTTTGCACTCCCCAGGATAAAGCAGTGGGCAACCCACCCACTGGAGAGACTTGAGAGACTGTGGCTTTGCACTCCCCAGGATACATCAATGGGCATCAAGCCCCCTTGCGGAGCTGGCGTCGTGCACTCATCTGGCTGAGGTGCCCCCCCGAGGTGCCTGTTTTTTTTCCATCTGACGCCCCTGCAGTGTTCTCTCCGTTTCGATCGGGTATCTTCTGTGGGCCTCGCCCATGCCTTTCGGACCCAGTGGTCCACGCACTATATTGGTGCAGTACCTGGACTTGAATTCTTGGTGTACATATTTGTTTATAGTGTATATAAAATTTTGACTAATAGATTTTACATGATTACAATTCCTTTTGTCATTGCGTTCTTCCAGGGGGGGTATAAATGTAATGTTTCAGCATGTATTGGTGTGTGTGTTGTTGTGGGTGAAAGTGAGGGTGGGGGTGTTGCGTGTTGAGTGTCACTCTCTTTTCCCTCCCCCCTCCCCTGTGTTGTAGGTGCAGTACTCACCGTGGTCGTCACCGCCGTCGGTCGTGCTCCTGGTAGAGGAGCAGGAAGACAACGGCAGGGAGTATTTGGAGTTCAGGCTCTATGACGACCTGGTTCCTCGTGGGTTGTGTAGAGGTGAGTGTTTCCCCTTCCAAGTCCTGTTTCCGCAGTGTTTTTGTTTGCGTTGAATCCGCCCCCGAAAAGGTGGCAGATTGGCCTGTCATAATAGTGTGGGCTGTACATTGTCTTCCGCCTGACTGTTGGGGGTGACCGCCATGCTGTTTGTCTGTACCGCCATGGCGGTCAGAGGTGTTAAAGTGGCTGTCTATGTTGGCGGTTTGCGCCGTGGTCGTAATCCCATTTTGTTTCCCACAGGCCTGTTGGTGGTATAACCGCCGCTTTAACACCGACCGCCAGGGTTGTAATGAGGGCCTATGCACCTTACAGTTTTGTACACAACTCAAAGGAACATCCAGCATGCATATCTGAGTAATGAGTTTTGGAGCCACTTAAGACCACACTGATGGTGGCACGAAGCACATTAAATGGCATGCATTACCTAAACAATGTCCCATGGAATTTTATTAGTAACATCAGATCACATACCTTGAGTCAGTTGAAGTACTGAATGATGACATCTGCCCTGATGTCTCAAGCTTCATTCTCATCATGCTCATCCTCACTTGGCATTTCTGCATTCCCACCCACAGGATCTGCAGGCTCCCCTCATCTGGCATGAATGGTATCTGATTTCTCAGGGTAAGGTTGTGGAGCATGCAGCAGGCAACAATTATTTGATGTACCTTGTACGGTGAGTTGAGGAGGGCTCCTCCAGATTGGTAGCAGAAAAAAAGGTACAGACACATGACATACATGACTTACCCACCAGCCAGGCCCTCTCTGTGTATAGTCGTGTCATCAGCAGTAGAATATTGCTGTTCCGCATGATTAAGGAATCATGGACTGATCCTGGATACCTTGCACAAATCTGTGAAATGTAGAGGTCGACCAAACAGACCACTTGGACGTTTATGGAGTGAAAGTTTTTCCTGTTCCTATATACCTGTTCATTTGCATTTGGGGGAACCAATGTTACATGAGTGCCATCTATGGCTCCAACCACATGTGGAATGTGTCCGAAAGAATACAAATCAGCCTTCATATGAGGCAGATTAACAAGTTAGGAAAATATGATGTAGCTGTCCAGGTCTTTTAACAATGCAGACAGTACAGCCTTCAAAACCAGACTGAACATGGGCCAAGACATAACTGCAGTAAGGGCCACTGTACTCTGAAAGGACCCAGTGGTCAGACAGTGCAACACTGACATGACTTGAATGATAAGAAGTATGCTATTGGGAATACGAATGGCAGGCATCAGATCTGGCTCCAACTGACGACACAGATCCATAATTATATGCCTGTCCAGATGATATATTTGGATTACATGTCGCGCCTCCATGGTCTGCAGGTCTGCTAGCGGACAGTACACTGGAGGTTGTCTTGCTCTCCTCAGGCCTGGGTAACTATGTGGGAAAACACCAGAATGAATGTGAATGACTCAACCCATCCATCATAAGTAAGGTTCCCTGTTTTCCATTTTTACAGATTTTTACAGATAAATACAGACAGAAAACAAAGGGGGTCATTCTGACCCCGGCGGTCATGGACCGCCGGGGCCAGGGTTGGCGGGAGCACCGCCAACAGGCTGGCGGTGCCCCGCAGGGCATTCTGACCGCGGCGGTTTGGCCGCGGTCAGAAGAGGAAAACCGGCGGTCTCCCGCCGGTTTTCCGCTGCCCAAAAGAATCCTCCATGGCGGGGCAGCTCGCTGCGCCGCCATGGGGATTCTGACACCCCATACCGCCATCCTGTTCATGGCGGTATGGGGTGTCGTGGGGCCCCCGTAAGAGGGCCCCACTTTGAATTTCACTGTCTGCATTGCAGACAGTGAAATTCGCGACGGGTGCAACTGCACCCATCGCACCTTCCCACTCTGCCGGCTCCATTCAGAGCCGGCGTCCTCGTGGGAAGGTTGTTTTCCACTGGGCTGGCGGGCGGCCTTTTGGCGGTCGCCCACCAGCCCAGTGGAAAACCCAGAATCACCGCAGCGGTCTTACGACCGCGGTGCGGTATTCTGGAGGGGGGAACTCTGGCGGGCGGCCTCCGCCGCCCACCAGAGTTCGAATCACCCCCAAAGTGTTTCATGTCTGTATTTATTTTTAACAATTAAAAAGTACAGAAAAATCTGTTTCTTTTGAGTGACTTCCTATACTGTTTCCATCAGCTCCAAGCCAACCGCTGGACAGATAGACATGGAGAATTAAAAACAAGATAAGATTTCCTTACATTGCAACATATGTCAACATGCATTTGTAGTATAATGATAATATTTACCTGCGGGTGGATTGTCATGTTAAATTTGGCTGCTTAATTTGCTAAAACACAACAGGCGTCAAACTATAAGCGCACATTTATTAGTTAAATACATGTGGAAATATACTCTTTTACTCCTTCATTTATTCACAGAACACAACATAAATATGGATAAATACTGATAAGATGGCCAAAAAAGAAATATGGATAAAGTAAGACTGAAATGTTAAAAGAATAAATACCATAACACTGGGAGCCCTAATCATAAGTATGATCACAACAACGTCATACACATATCGCAATCATGTCACATGAAACAGTGAATATGTGGTATTCAGCACATAGCCCGCCAAAATCGAGACACAAAAGGATGATGTACGGAGTGCTGAACAATGCAAACACTCACCCCCAGTCACAGATCTGGGTTTAATCCATCGTTCTTTTGCTCACCATGCCACCCCAGTTTGGACCCAGCCATACACAAATCAGTCTTGACCCTGTTCCTCATGGGAACAGTCCAGCCTGAACTGCCAAGCCAGGTCCTCCCTGGATCGGAAACAAGCATCCTGGGACCGGTTTCAGGGTATCACCCTTCATCAGCCAGGCTAGCTTGAATCCAGTGGCACAGTGAGCAAGGGACCCACGTCTGGCATAGCTTGAATCCAGTGGCACAGTGAGCAAGGCATCCACGTCTGGGCATACCCTTCCCACATAGGGCAACTTTAGCAGCACAAAAGGATGATGGACGGAGTGCTGAACAATGCAAATACTCACCCCAGTCATAGATCTGGGTTTAATCCATCATTCTTTTGCTCACCATGCCACTTCAATTTGGACCCAGCCATATGCAAATTAGTCTTGACCCTGTTCCTCATGGGAACAGTCCATGGACCGGAAACAAGCATCCTGGGACTGGTTTCAGGGTATCACCCTTCATCAGCCAGGCTAGCTTGAATCCAGTGGCACAGTGAGCAAGGGACCCACGTCTGGGCATACCCTTCCCACACAGGGCAACTTTAGCAACACAAAAGGATGATGGACGGAGTGCTGAACAATGCAAACACTCACCCCCAGTCACAGATCGGGTTTAATCCATTGTTCTTGTGCTCACCATGTCACCCCAGTTTGGACCCAGCCATATGCAAATCAGTCTTGACCCTGTTCCTCATGGGAACAGTCCAAGGAGGACCTTGCCTAGCGGTTCCGGCTGGACTGTTCCCATTGGGAACAGGGTCAAAACTGATTTGCCTATTGCTGGGTCCAAACTGGGGTGACGTGGTGAGCAAAATAACGATGGATTAAACCCAGATCTGTGACTGGAGGTGAGTGTTTGAAAAGTCTCAACACTCCGTCCATCATTTTATTTTGTTTTGTGATGTTGCTCTACATAGAGATACATGTCACTGACAGTGAAAGTTACATCAACCCTGTAGACATGTCACACATATTTTTGCGCCTATGCCATCTTCCGATTGTGATTAGTACAGTGACAACACTGTTTAATGTACCTAACCCAAAATATCTAATTTCACTTCCTCTATTAATGACATGCGCAATAATACGTGTAAACAGTAAGCCCGCACTTCACACATTGTCATAGATATGAGGTTTCAGTACATGACGCAACTTTCATTACTTCATCATACATCTTTGAGCCCTAAAATGGCAGCTGCCTGACCTACTGTACTGGACATCAGGAAATGACCTGACTCTGCTGGCAGATGTCATCATGGCTGTAGGCAGTTACAACGGCAGTGGATATTGCCATTGGAAGACATTGCTGCCTTTGGCACACTTGGGCAAATGGAGACGTACCTGGTGGTAACGGTTCTGTACGGGGCAGACGTGACCGCCATCTTCTGCACAATACCTCACTTGACTCCTGACACTGCTGTTAGAAAGCCCTCCACAACCTGGGCTGCTGTGTACTGTCTCTGGGAGCAATCATGCCACGTCCTGCAGGTGAAAGGGCCCCTGCCTTCTCTCCTGAAGAGCTGGCCAAGCTTGTGGAGGAGATCTTACCCCACAGACAGCTATATGATGCACCAGAGGAGCAGATGAGTCCAATGCAACACCAATGGGTGAAAGGCACAGTGTATAATGAGGTAGATTAAAGGTGCATGAATGAAGGATTGAGCTAACGTGTGGGTAGATGGCTATGTGCACATGTGCATAGGAAGACTTTTAGCCCTGTTACATATTAGGTAGTGTGTGATGTATGTACCCTGATCCACATATGTACATTACAGCTTTTACATCTATCTTGGTGTGACAAGTAATTGTTGAGATGTACCATTTAAAGGACATACTTGTGGTCTGGTCTTATGTTTCGAGCCACAACCTGGTACTGGGTATGCATGTTGTATGCCTGACTCCACTTCACACATGGCCTGACTGCAGAGGCCGACTTGCAAAAGAGTTTGAAGTGTGCGGAATGGTATGTATGGCACCTTGTACTAACTTGATTGTTCATCCTACTTATTTAGGAAAGGAGCATGTGTTCCTCTTGTCTGTCATCCATGCAGGTCCACACCCAACAGAAACGGGATCTGGCATGCCATCACCAAGAAAGTGTGGACCCTGGGGGTCCACAGCCGACAGAGCACCCACTGTCGAAAGCAGTGGGAGGACCTGAGACGCTGGGCCAATAAGACCGCTGAGGCCTAGCTGTGGAAGTCTTCACAAGCATGAAGGGGTGCCCATCAGACCTTGACCCCTCCAATGGCCCGCATATTGACGGTGGCCTACCCTGAGTACTGACTGGAATAATTAACAGTCCTCTGCAAGGTCAGTGTATGATGTGAAAGACTCTAAGCTGTGACAATGTGGTAAGTGCAAAAAGTAATGTGTACTTGTACTGAACCATGGTGGTATTACTAGACTCCTAATGCAAGCCATTTAATTGATATGAGTGTTCAGAATATTAGTATCATGTACATGCTATTTGGATGGTAAGTGGCTACACAGCAATTTCCTATTCCAATGTGTATTGGGCATGCTAAATAGTCCACTGCATCCTGGTAATTGGTATGATCTGAACTGGTTTTTGCCAACACCTTGCGTACATTGTTAGGTCCAGACATATAGCAGCATTGTGATGAAACTTCATCATACTTACTTTTTCCACTGTGAATATGTTTTGATGACTTTTGGTGTGGAATCCTAGAGTTATTGTGCTAGAGTAGTGTGTGCATCTGAATGGTGTTTGTGTGCATGCCGGTGAGGTGGTCTGTGGTGCTTATGTCTGTCTGAGCTACCTTGGATGTCAAGGTGGATGCTTTGGCTGGGAAGAGGGGTTTGGGATCGGGGAGAGGAAGGTGGAGGGGGGATGGTAGACAAAGGGTGACTGGCTGCCGTCAGTGTGGAGGGAAGAGCTTGAAAGTATCTCCGTAGGCCAGCCAGTGCACCGTGAATGCCCTCCCGGAACGCATTACTCTGTTGGATCTGAGTTGCTAATCCCTGGATGTCATTCCCGATGGTCAACTGACCCACAAAGATGGACCTTAGGAGGTCAATAGCCACCTCAATAAGGGCAGTAGGGCTAACGGGCTGGGGAAGAGGTGCCTGCAGCAAAGGAGACGCCCACCCCTCTCTTGGGGGAGCAGGCACGGCAAACTGGGTGGGGAGCTAGACGGAGGGCGGTGGTAGAAAGGGGGGTGGAGGACAGAGATGGTGCTGGGGTTGTCCCAGATGGGTCCGCCGCTGCAAGGAAGTGTCCACTGCAGGAGGATTCTGATGATGAAGAACTGGATCCTGTCTCCCCTCTGGCATTCTCCTCGCTCTCCGGGCCACTGTGTCTCTCGGTTTCGGTATCATTACTTGAAGTCTCGTAGCCAGCAGCTTCCCCACTCGGCTGTGCCCCCGCTCCTTGACTTGCCGTTTGCTAATGCTGGGAAACAGAAAGAGAGGCAAAGTCATCACATTCTTTTCAAACACTTACATCACATTGTACACATAAATCACATTACAATTACTTGTACTACACCCTCAGGTAGAACCAGGCCAATGCCAACATCATGTCATAACTAGATACCACCAACATCCCTACATTACAACAATGTTACACACCAGCTAAGCTACCTATTGCACACCTACTATACCATCATATCAGTAGAGCTATCACAATAACCATTCCATGACAACCTGACTTGCCAACATGATTCGGAGTCCCTATCCAAAGCAATATAGTCAATCAACAACCAAGCAATGGGAAATAGTGCTAACATTCATTTCAACATATTACATACACAAAATCCCCACATCCCCACATTTGTAGCAGATGTCATGTACCATGAAAGGAACCACAACATGTGTCAAAACAAGACAGCATGTTGCATACATGCCAAAACCATTACATGTCAGAGTCCACAACCTTCACTATTGACATGCAAATATGCAACAACTATACCTGCCATTTCAATATTTGGAGTATGATAGAGTCTAAACACGTCAGCCACACAGGGCCCAATAGTCATGTAGGTAGGATGATACATACTTGTGGAGCTACTCATCTGAGTCATCCTCCACCTGTAAACAAAGTCATGTACTCCTATAGGGGAGAACTTAGCTCACAGGATTTAGCCACAGGTAAGGCCAAGTACCATACTGTAAGAAGGTGGCCTGGTGTGTAGTGGGTACCTAAGGTACCTACACCTTATACCAGGTCAAGGTATCCCCTCTTAGTAAAGTGTAGGCAGTGTCTAGAAGCCAGACTCTCTAGAGGTAGCTGTGGATGAGCAGCCAAGACTTATCTAGGAGGACATGCAAAACCACTCTAGTCACACAGTACTAACACACATGAAAGAAAACACTAAGTTGTACAAAAATAAAGTTACTTTATTTTTGAAACACACTACCACAAAATACTAGAAGGGCAACTCTCCAATAGGCGGTGAGTAATGCACTAATTATATACACTAGTAAACATTAACAGGCATAGAAAAGGTTAGAAAATAGAGCGAATAGCAATAACCAGTAGTGACCCTAGGGGGAGCCCAAACCATATACTAAAAAATGGAATGCCAACACAGGACTCCCACCTAAGTAAGTGGAATGTGTGGAGGGGAACCTGGAGTACTAGAAAACCACAGAGGAAAGAAACACAGTACCCCCCTCCCCCCCACCCCCCAGCGAGCAGGAAAGCAGGAGTAAATCACTCTATTTTCCCCAAACCACCCAAAAGGAGGAAAAGAAGAAAAAGAAGACACCCAGACAAGACTGCCAGAAAGCAGTGGTGGATTCCTGGAGAAGGAGACCTGTAGAGAAAGGGGACAAAATCCAAAAGTCACAGTGGAGTTCAGGAGGAGTAGGATCTACTACCCACCCAGCTGTACTTGCAGGAGTTGGTCGACTGCGAGGAAGAACAGGTCAGCACTGCAGCTCTGGAGCCAGAGAAGAGTTCCTGATGGATGTAGAAGATGTCCCACGCTGGAGTGAAGATTGCAGACGGGTGTTGGTGCAGGAATTCCACCAACAGGCCTTGGCGAAGGCAAACTCACGGTTAGTGGAAAAGTGGTGCTGCTGGGGACCAGCAAGGCCCAGGAGGACTCAACCCAGGAAGGGGAGCCACAGAGGACCCAGAGTCACAGAGTCCACAGGAGCAGAGGCAGCACTCACAGGACAGGACAGGAGTCCAACAGGACGAGGACACAAGAGTAGCAGAAGGAGCCCACGCAGCACTACAGAAAGGAGGACCACACAGGGGGCTGTGCGTCACAGGAAGGAGTGCTGGGGGCTGGAGCTACACGTCGCCTTAAGACTCCTTGGAGGAGATGCAAACAAGCCTTGGCAGCTGCAAGAGACTCGGAGTCACAGGGGTACTGTCCTGCGTGGGAAGGCAAAGGCTTACCTCAACCAAAGTTGGACAGCTGGCAGAGAGGACCAAGAGGACTACTCCGGACCACCACCCGCGATGCAGGATCCAAGCACCTGAGGATGAGAGGAGATCCACGCAGCCGGTCGTCGTTCCAGCAGGTTGCTGCAAATGCAGGGGAGTGACTCCTTCACTCCAAGGAAGATTCCTTCTTCTTCTTGTGCAGGCTGAAGAGTTGGTATCTTCTGGGGATGCACAGCCGGGGAAATGTTGCAAAGCTGGCAGAAGCCATGGAAACAAAGTTGCAGAAGAGTCTTCTTTGTGGATTGCAGCGTTGTCAGTTCCTGGAGGGTCCAGTCGCAGTTCCAGTGGCCAGAAGTCAAAGTGGAGGTTGCAGAGGAATCCTGCTGGAGTCTTGCAAGCTGAATCTGAGGACCCACTCAAGAGAGAGATACCCTAAATAGCCCTGAATGGGGGACTGGTCACTTAGCCAGGTAAGCACCCATCATGAGGGGGCTCGGACGTCACCTGCCTGGCCACTCAGTTGCTCACAGAGTCCCCTGCCAACATTGGAAACAAGATGGCAGAACCCCGGGGCCCTCAGGAGGAGCTCTGAGCACCACAACAGTCACAACCTGCCCTGAAACCCCCACCATCACACACAGCACACCTACAGACACCACACCAACATTTACAGATCCAGCCACTACATAATCCTACCCACAGACAGCACTATAGCTGACCCTCAGACATCCACCCCAGTTACCTCACCTGCAGACACCACAACCACTGACACTCCACCATGCAAACATGCAGCTCATCCACCACCCCAACAGTCACCCACCCACCGTGGCATCCCCCACCCCCACTCATCCCAAGACACATAAATACCCACACTCATCCACCCAACAGACACCCAGCACCCACAAGAATACCACGCACATACATGCACCCATGACATCCACACCAACACCTCTTACATCCACTATGGTATGTGAGATGCAATGTGATGTGTGTAATGTGTATGTTGATTGGTACATTGTATGGTTATGTGGTTGTGTGTGTTGGGTGCCCTGTTGGTTATAGGTTTTATTGTATGTGTGATGTGTCCCTGGATAGTGTCTATAGTGAGTGCATGCCAACGTACTGACAATGGTATGGTTGTGGTGTTGTTGTGATGTGTTGTGTGTTATTGTGTGTAACTAGGCCAGAGCTGTTTTTCTGTGCATAAATGTGTTTTAGACGTGTGTGTGTTGGCTGAAGTGTGTGTACTGTGTATGTGCGGCTGTATGTGAGTGTGCATGTCAGTGTGTAGTAGCGTGTCATTGTCACCCTCGCACCCCCTTCCCAATGGTATGTTGTGTGTGTGTGTACAGACATTGATATTATACAACAGTTACAGGTGTGTGTACTTACGGTTGCTGTCGTTGGCGAAGTTTCTGTTGTCTTTGTGCAAGCAGGTTCAGTGGGATGACGTGTTAATTTGGTTCCAATGCTCCCACCTGCCTCTCCCATTTCTAGCGCCTGGACTGGAAGCGCCCCTCCTCGTGACGCCCAGGAGCTGGTTCTGTTGCGTTGTTACCGGAGTGCATCAGAGACGTTGTTTACAGAGCTGCCAAGTGACGTGCAACGCCCTCAGCAGGTTCTGGTTTTTAGCAAGTGGCATTTTAAATTCTGTGGTTAGGTGCGGACCTGTGGCTTAGGTTCATATTCGTAACAGAGAAAATACAGGTACCAGAATGCACCTGCTGTAAGCTCATGAACAAGGATTGGGTAAAGTGGTACAAACGAGGCTGGCAGCTGTTTAGAGGCTCTGAGACGCTGAAGCCCAAAGTGGGACTTCATCCCCCAAGCTCCCTTTCCACCTACCTGGCCTTATAACTATCGCGCACTTCACGCTGTGTGGGACGCTGGCAGCTGTTTAGAGGCTCTGAGACACTGAAGCCCGGGGTGGGACTTCATCCCCCAGGCTCCCTTTCCACCTACCTGGCCTCATAACTATTGCGCACTTCACTGGCCCGTCTTCGTCCGTCATCGCCCGATTGAGGCCGGGCTGGGCCAATTTCTGATGTGACTAGTAAGTACAGAAGATTTTTATTTTGTATTTAAGGATTCATTTATTTCTTACTTAACCACCTGAAATGGGGAAAAGGAAAGCCATTGATACCGCTGCCCCTATGAGCGGTATAAAAAAAGTTAGGAAAAGAGCAAGCAACCAAGTAAGCACAGGCACCCCCAAAGACTTGAGTACTCTTCATGCTATCGACTTATTATTTGAAGAGGTTGATGCTTTATTAAAAACGAATTTTCATTTATCGCCTACTCACAGTGGAGTGCCTAGGAAGGAGAAAATCCCTGAAATGTTCACAAAGAGCAAGAGGACTCAAGCTATTTCTACTCCTGTTGAGACCAGTATGACCAAGGATACCCACGCTTTAGGGGGAAATCCCTCATACACTCCTTTGGCACCATCAGGTTGTGATTTGGGAACCTTGACATGTCAGAGGGATGCTTTATCTACGGGTGCTGAAACCTTCCCCCTTCCATTAAGCCCAGTAGTCAAGGTGGTTCCCAATATCTTGTGTTCAAACCGACTTGAGCTATTGACAGAGGTTGAAGATCCATCGGCTTGCATAATGCATTATGCAATAGGAACTGCTACTGACATCAACACTTCGACTACCCCTCCTTCTGTTCCTGAGGGCTTACATCTTTTGGGCAAAGGGACTGATTTAGGTATTGTTCTCCAGAAAATTGATGAAAAAAAATCCATGGTGTTATTATTAATGGAACTTATGAAGTTGAATATAATGCAGAAAAATAGCTGTAGATGTCAGCAGCCACATGGGGAGATAAAAGAGGATGGGAGTATTGTTCCATTAAAGTTAGGACTAGAAATTGACACCCAACCTCAAGTGTTAGCTCAGTCCCCGCCCCTAAGCAATCCAATTTCATCTAGCATTGGGGATAACCAGGTAGCACCTGCCAATGTCAGGTGGAAGCACAATCAAGTTCCCAATTTTAGGAATCATGAGGAATCTCATGCCCCTGCTTCTGCTCAGTTACATGTTACCAATGATGAGCCAAGGAGAGAGGATATCCCCTTGCCTCCTGGTAGTAAGGATAACTCCCTTATACCCTCTACCCATTTTTTCAAATCCTATACTGATATTAATACTCAGTATGATTAGAGTTTGGGGTTGGGATCTAGTGATTGTACAATGTATATGATTGATGTGCCCAAGCTACCGCTTGGTGCTTTTGAGAACCACCAGTCTTTGATCAATAAAGCCATTCATTGGCTACGCACCTGACGCAATTGTCTCTCAGTTACCCGCTCTGATATTCTTAAGGTGGAAAGATGTTGCATTCCAGGGTCTATGTATGATTTTATTTCAGTTTGCTTTTCCAAAAAGACCTTGGTGGAGCAATTAATGGATTTTGAAGCACGTACATATCACTTAAGGGTTTCGAGAGGGATTGGTATTAGTCTTGCCCCCCACCCTCCTTGTAGTCGTTCTATGAGGTACACTATCCCCATTCCTGTTCATCAATCTCATATGGAACCTAGAACGCCCCCTACATCAATAGTCTCTGGATGACTAAATGTTCCTCAGGAAGTGCCTCTGGGGGTATCTCAAGGGGTTATACATTTTGAGATGCCAGTTACTCCTATTGCTAATTCTGGGTTGCCTAAGGCTGAGATACTATTGATGTCAAGGAATCTAGTAGGATTAGGCAGGATGTTTGTTTATTGCAGGAAACTTGGGCTGAGGAACAGTTATATATACAAGGGTTTATGTCATATAGTATCCCTGCCCAACCTCATGAGAAGGTTTTAGGTCACGCAAAAGGAGGTTTATTGATGTTATTAAATAAGAAGTTATACTGTGACTATTCCCCATTAAAGATAGATTCTGTGGATATTATGGGAGTTTAACTTACATACCATTAGGATTTTAGGATTATTTTAATGAATGTTTATGCCCGTTCAGTACCTCGGGGATCGGAGTCTCAGACATTTTGTCAGTTGTTTGAATTTTTGTATTCTTTGCACCCCTCGCTTTTGTTAGTAATAGGAGATGTGAATTGCACTTTTGAACCCTCGATGATTAATAATGGGTTAACTGATAAAGAAGATGAATTGTGGGGAATCCTGCAATTAATGAATATCAGCCAATATACTCATTCCAGTGTGGCCACTCAGTTGGCTACACTTTGTCTAAACTATGGGCTTAGTGCATGCAATGGAAGCACACCCTCAGATTTACATATGGCACCTACATTCAAAAGAGGTATCTCTTCCAGTACTACTGACTACTTCTTAGTGGATGTTAGGTTGTGGCCTCTATTGAAATATATGAAGGTGGAATCTCGCTGTGAAAGCGACCATAATCCCTTGTTTCTTACCATATGTGGAGATGTATTCAGGAGATCCTCACACACCCAATGTACAGTGGTTCCTACTCCATTGCCGAGCAGTAATCATAGAAGAGTCTGTTGGACGAAGGTATTGTCCAACCCCTACTTAATAACTGGGATTTATAAAGCTTTTATCGATGTTGTGGCAGATTACGAAGAATATGAAGATAGCAACATTCCCATCCTTAGCATTCATAAATCATTGTTGAAGAAACTGCAGAGTTTCTTCTATAAAAACATATCTTCTAAATCTTTAGCTCCTAATGTGATGGTTACCAATGTATGGTTTAATGAGGATTGTGCTAAGGCAAAGTTGGCACTAAAAACTGCAATCATGAAAGGCTCCCTGGGGGAGATTCAATCGACTAGATGTACATACAAAAAGGCCACAATCCACACTAAAAAGGTTTGGGAAGATTCTGTTTGGCAGGATCTGCTTGTTGCAATTAAATTAAATCAGAACACGTTATTTTGGGAGTTACTATCCAAAAGACAAAGAGGGAATAAGTGCAGCATTAGGAATCATATACAACCAGAGACTTGGGTAACTCACTTTTCCCAACTTTATGCTGCTCCCCCGAACCCATCTAACAGCGGTTTTTGTGACTCAGCCCCCTCATTACCACTTACTTCCAGTGATACCCTTGACCAATTTGGCCAGGATACTTATACTCCAGTAGACAGAATTGTTTTGTCTTTGGAGGAAACATAAGATGCGATTAATTCTTTAAAATCAGGCAAGGCGCCTGGACCTGACAAAATACCTGGAGATTTATATAAATCAGAACCAACTATTTGGTCCTGGTATATAAATCTTCTCTCAAATAGGATTGCCAATGGTAGTGCTATCCCGAGTACCTGGAAAGGTGCTGAAATAATTCCAATTTATAAAAAAGGAAATGCTAACTTGCCTGTTAATTATAGACCCATTAGTCTCATTGATAATCTCCAGAAAATTTTTGCAAAACAGTTTTTGGAGAGACTCACGAATTGGGCACAAGATTACCAGGTTTTTTCTCCGTTGCAGGCGGGGTTCCGTCCCAAAAGCAGCACAATAGACCAGGTATTTAGATTGGTGCTTCTATACTGGAAGCACGTAGTTCTTGCCAAGCAACCTTTATATGTTGTTTTTGTGGACTTGCGATCAGCTTTTGATCTGGTCCCGAGAGAGAAGCTATGGGAAGTACTACTTAGGTTCCAATGCGGCAGCAGACGAGTATGGCTTCCTAAAGGTGAGTTCTCCTTTTATGCTGTTGGTTTCTGCCTGGGTTTTTGTGGTGGTGCAACCGCAACACAAACCGTGGTGGTGTGCTGCCTCAATCTGTCTGGCGGGAACAGCGTATCCACTGGCGTGCAGGGGCCTTCCGTCGTCTATTGCGGTCTGACAGCAGTGACGGTGCTTTGGCTATATTCTGTTGGGAATATCGCCATGGTCATAATTTGGCGGTCTTCTCCGCCAGCCTGTTGGCGGTACGACCACCAGCATGGTGGTCCTGAGACTTCCAAACTCATAATGAACCCCCAAGTCTTTTGCCATTTCTACAGCAAAGTCTTTAAGCACAGGATTAGCACAGAAGTTGATGAGATGCTTGAAAAGTTCAAAAAAGATATGGAGAAAGCATATCCTCTACCTCAGGCCCCTCAGGCCCCTCAACAACTACATCATGTCAGAACACCTTTAAATGACAACCCTGCAGGAGGTTGTCCATACTCTTTGACAAGGAGATTTCATGATGGCAACAATGTACCCATCTATCCCACCCACCAGAAGTACCTTCACTTTGTTGTAAATGGCAATCACTACCAATTCAAAGTACTTTGGAGTCACCATGACCCCCAAGAGTGTTCATAAAGTGTCTGACAGTGGTTGTCGGGGGTATCTTCGCAAAGAGGGAATCAATGTCTTTCCCTATGTCTACGATTTGCTGATCAAGGCCAGCCGCAGTTTGCAGTGTTTCACACACATGCAGGTTGCGGTGTCCTTGCTTCATGAACTGGGCTTCACTACATAAGCCGACAAGTCTCACCTGCAACCCCTTAAGATACAGCTCTTCCTCAGCTCCATCCTAAATGCAGTCATGGGCAAATCATACCCCAACCAGCAAAAGGTTGTAGTTTTCTATAACCTGCTGCCTCTTTTTCATTCAAACCATCAGATCACAGTTGGCACAGTCAAACACAAGGGAGCACCCAGTAAAAGTCAAAATAATACCCTTTCATGCATAGAGTGCTACATAAATTATGCAACAAAGAAGCAGAGAACTCTTGGTAGTTCCCTGGTTTAGGTGGAGAGCAGCTCCTGTGTAGAGCACTCTACAACACCTGCAACACTTCGAATCTGCTCACCTTAAATGTCTCTTTTTCTAGCAAAGTTTTTAAGCATAGAGTTAGCACATTCCCATCAAACAAACACCTGAGGTGAGCAGATCTAGAGTGCTGCTAGTGTTGTACTGTTGTCCCTTGTGTCTGGACAAAGCTAAACCTCTCTGAAGAGGTATAATGATAGTGAAACATGTTTTAGGGGGTGCTTGTATTCATCCCAGCTTGGCTTGGATGGTATTTTATCAATCCAAGGCTGTAATACTTTGCCTGGAGTGGTAGAAGGCTTTTGGCATTTTACAACTTAGCATGGTTGGCACTGTGCTAATCCAGGAGACTGGATGGTAGCGTTGGACTTGCAGGACGCTTACTTCCACATCCCCATCCTGCCTGCCCACAGATGTTACCTACGATTTGTGGTAGGTCATGACCACTTTCGGTTTCCCGTGCTCCCCTTCGGCCTTACCAGCACCCCTCGGGTGTTCACGAAAGTGATGGCGGTGGTTGCAGCTCATGTGCACAGGTTAGGGGTCTCAGTCTTCCCCTACCTCGACGACTGGCTGTTGAAGGCGGATTCGCCAGAGAAAGTCATTTTCCACCTTCGGACTACGGCGAACCTCCTGCACATGTTGGGGTTCACTATCAACATGCCGAAGTCACACCTGACTCCCTCTCAGCGCTCCCTTTCATCAGAGCTGTTCTGGGCACAGTGCAGTTTTGCGCTTATCCTCCCGGAAGGCGAGTCCAAGACATTCAGGCTATGATTCCGATCTTTCGGCCTCGGTCTTGGGTTTCGGTGTGACCGATTGTGAGGCTGCTGGGCCTCATGGCCTCCTGCATCCTGCTAATAACACATGCCAGATGGTATATGCGGGCGCTGCAGTGGGACCTGAAGTTCCAGTGGGCGCAGCATCAGGGAAATCTTTCTGACATGGTCCAGATCTCGGAGGGGACTGTGAAAGACCTGCAGTGGTGGCTTTCGAATCTGCATTGGGTCCACGGCAGATCCCTCTCCCTTCCCAAACCAGATCTCTCTATAGTGACAGATGCGTCACTTCTGGGTTGGGGCAGCCACATGGGAGAGCCGGAGATCAGAGTACTCTGGTCTCCGGCGGAGTCTGGGCTCCATATCAATCTTCTGGAGCTCTGGGCGATCAGTCTTGCATTGAAAGCATTCCTTCCCTCTCTCAAAGGGAAAGTGGTGCAGGTGTTCATGGACAATACTACCGCCATGTGGTACTGCAACACACAGGGCAGAGAAGGGTCCTGGACCCTTTGTTAGGAGGCACTACGCCTCTGAATTACCCTGATGGTTCAACATCTGGTGGGTTCCCTCAACGCCAGAACGGACTAACTCAGCTGGCGATGCACAGCCGATCATGAATGGTGTCTCCATCCAGAGGTGGCACAAGGTCTCTTTCAGCAGTGGGAAGAGACTTGGTTAGATCTGTTTGTCTCCGCAGAGAACTTGCAATGTCAGCTGTTTTGAACAGTGGAGTTTCCAAGGCTGCACTCGCTCGCAGACGCTTTTCGTCTCGAGTGGAACTCCGACCTCCTTTACGCCTTTCCTCCTATATCTCTTCTGCCCAGAGTTCTCAAGAAGATCAGGAATGACCAGGCCCAAGTCATCTTGGTGGATCCGGACTGGGCACGGAGAGTATGGTATCCAGAGCTATTGAGCATGTCCTTCGATCCTCTTAGGGTGGATCTTCTGTCGCAGCAACAGGGGACGGTTCTTCACCCAAACCTGTCCAACCTCAGCCTCCATGCATGGAGATTGAGCAGTGACAGTTGATGACTTTTGATCTTCTACCCGAAGTCTGCGATGTTATCTTGTCAGCCAGGCGTCCCTCAACCACAACTGTATACACCTGTAGTTGGAATAAATTTGTGGCATGGTGTACCAACAAATCTGTTGATCCCCTTTCTGCTCCTCTATCCGAGGGTCTTCTGCTCATTCTTTCTTTGGCCCAGCAGGGCTGTGCTTTCGGCACCCTTAAAGGGTATTTATCTGCCATTTCGGCCTTCCTTAGGTTACCTGATCAGCCCTCCCTTTTTAAATCTCCTATAGTGAGTAGATCCCTAAAAGGCCTCACCAATTTATTTCTTCCCACTCCATTTATCATGCCTTAGTGGGACCTCATTCTTGTCCTTACTTATTTGATGTGTACTCTCTTTGAGCCAATGCATAATTGTCCCTTGCGGCTCTTCACCTTCAAAACTATCTTTCTTGTTGCTATCACCTCTGCTTGCAGGGTGAGTGAGCTTCAGGCCCTTTCCTCAAAACCTCCATACTTGTCTGTGCAACCTGACAAAGTTGTGTTGCGCACTAAGGATTCCTTCCTTACTAAGGTGGTTATACCTTTTCATGTAGGCCAGTCCATCACTCTGCCTACTTTCTATGCACCCCCACACCTTTCCCATGAGGAGGACAGACTCCACTGTGTGGACCCAAAAAGAGTGTTGCCGTTCTACCTCAATTGTACTAAAGATTTCCGGGTGGACATTCAACTCTTTGTTGGGTATTTGGGTGCGAAAAAAGGGAAGGCGGTGCAAAAGCGTACCATCTCTCAATGGGTGCTTCTTTGCATCAAAATGCGCTACGCTTTGGCCAAGAAGCAACCTCCTTAGGGCTTGCATGCTCATTCCACCAGAGCAACTGCTGCTTCCACTGCGTTAGCATGCGGAGTTCCTGTCCTTGATATCTGCCAGGCAGCTACGTGGGCATCCCTGCACACGTTTGCTAAATACTGTCTGGACAGTCAGGTCCGTTGGGATGGCTACTTTGGTCGTTCGCTCCTGCAGGACTTCCTAGTATGATCTTAGTTCGCAGCCCACCAGAGAGGATGGCATTGCTTAGGTATCTATTCTAAGGTAAGGAATCTGCAACTAGAAGTCCTTATCAGATGTACAAGTTACTTACCTTTGGTAACAAAATATCTGGTAGAGACATATTCTAGTTGCAGATTCCTTACCGCCCACCCATCCTCCCCGCTTGCAAACTGATTTCTAGGGACAGGGATTCCCCTTTCAAGTCCTTAGCTCTGGTGCACCAATCTCAGTGTTCTTAGTGGCTCTGCGCTTTGGCATTGAAAGTCGTTAAAAGAAACTGACGTCACTGCGTGAAGGCGGGGTCTATACACTCCTCCTGACGTCATCATGGCGACTACAACGCCAACAACACACGCGGAGTCAACCGAAGCCACGTACCGAAGCGCACAGGTATTGCTCGAAGAAAAATCTCCAGATCCAGTCTGACGCCTGGGGGAAATTCTAAGGTAAGGAATCTGCAACAAGAATATGGGGGTCATTCTAACTCTGGCGGGCGGCGGAGGCCGCCCGCCAGAGTTCCCCCCTCCGAAATACCGCACCGCGGTCAGTAGACCGCGGAGGTTATTCTAAGTTTTTCCCTGGGCTGGCGGGCGGTCGCCAAAAGACCGCCCGCCAGCCCAGGGAAAAACTCCCTTCCCACGAGGATGCCGGCTCGTAATCGAGCCGGCGGAGTGGGAAGGTGCGACGGGTGCTGTTGCACCCGTCGCGTATTTCACTGTCTGCCAAGCAGACAGTGAAATACTTGTAGGGGCCCTCTTACGGGGGCCCCTGCAGTGCCCATGCCAGTGGCATGGGCACTGCAGGGGCCCCGCGACCCCCCCCTACCGCCATCCGGTTCCCGGCGGGCGGACCGCCGGGAACTGGATGGCGGTAGGGGGGGTCGGAATCCCCTCGGCGGCGCAGCTAGCTGCGCCGCCTTGGAGGATTCCAAAGGGCGGCGGTACACTGGCGGGAGACCGCCAGTGTTGCCGGTCCGACCGCGGCTTTACCGCCGCGGTCGGAATGCCCTTGGGAGCACCGCCGGCCTGTCGGCGGTGCTCCCGCCGACCCTGGCCCCGGCGGTCTTAGACCGCCGGGATCAGAATGACCCCCTATGTCTCAACCAAATATTTTGTTACCGAAGGTAAGTAACTTGTACATTTGTTTTTCTTGTCTGTCACAAAGAGATCTAATGCTGGTGTGCCCCAGTGTGAAAATATCCTGTTTAGCTGCTTTTGATCCAGTTCCCAATTGTGGAAACTGTCTTTTGCCCTGATGAGAGTGTCCGCTACAGTGTTGCAGATTCCAGAAACATGCTCGGCTCTGAATTATAATTTGTGAATTGTGAGCCAATTCCACAGATCCTGGGCCGATATGGAGAGTGTTTGTGAACGTGTGCCCCCTTGTTTGTCTATGTAATGCATGCTGGTCATTTTGTCCATGTGAACCAGCCCTGAGGGGCCTGCTAACCTCAGAAGAAAAGCCTGCAGAGTGAGAAAAATGGTTTTCAACTCCTGTCCTGCATAGGATTTTGCTCTGTTGACCGCTTTCCCTGAAGCTGAAAGTCCTGCAGGTGGCCTCCCCATCCTTGTAGAGAGGCATCTGTTGTTATGACGAACTCGGGGATCTGAGGTAGAAACGTGAGGCAATTAGACAAATGAGAGGCCTGGGGCCACCATGCTAGGGTCTCCTTGATGTTTGGAGTGATAGTCACAATGTTTTCGAACGATCCTTCTGTCTGGCTCTATTGCTACTGAACTTCTTCTTGCGATGGTCTCCTTTTCAGTCATGCAAGAGGTACTAATATGATTGCAGAAGACACCATGCCTAGCAACAACTTGTTTAGATGAACTGAAGCAGACCTTTTGTTATATTTTGACTGCCAGACTTCTTAGCTTGTGTTGTCTCTCCTGAGATAAATCCGCCTTGTTGTGTATTGTATCCAGAATGGATTCTAGGAACATTATAGTCTGTATTGGGATAGTTGCTGATCTCTGAAAATTGACAGTGAGACCCAGTTTGTGATAAAATCTGAGACAGGCTTGTGTGGCTCTGGGCACTTGAGGCACTGTTGGGGCTTTGAGTAGCCAATCGTCCAAGTAGGGAAACAGTTGGTGGCCCTGGTTTCTGAGAATGGCTGCTACTGGTGCCAGGCACTTGGTGAATATGCAACATGCCAACTTGAGTCTGAATGGGATGACTTTGAATTGGTAATGGGTACTAACTACAGTGAAGTGAAGATATTTTGAGTTTTGGGATGTGGAAATATGCATCCTTCAAGTTGAGAGTTGTCAAGACATCTCCATTGTTTAAGAGATTCAGGATATTGGAGAGGGTGACCATCAGAAATTATTGCTTGCGTAAGAATTTGTTCAGTTTCTTAAGTCCAGTATAGGGGTCTCCATTCCTCTGTTTTCTTTCGTATGAGGAAGAATCGCGAGTAGCGAAAAAACTGAACTCTCTCGATTGCTCCCTTTGCGAGCATGGTGAGGGCTTCTTTTGTCAATAAGTGAAGGTGAGGGGGGTGCGTTCCCATTGAGGGGGTTGTTTGGCGGTCTCTGTACAAATTCTAGGGTATTGCCATAAGTGACCAGGTCTTGTAGTCTTGTCCAATGTTACTTCTTTCCACTCGGGTAGAAGGTTGGAGATTTTCACACCCACAGGATGGGATGTGGTATCTGTAGATGGCACCCAGTGCCTTCTTTGGTATAGGCCGCTGAAGATGGCTGACAGAGCCGCTGCTGGGAAGCTGGTCTGTATTGGATTTGAAAGGGCTGGAACTGCTGAGGATATTCGTATAACCCCCTATAAGTGGAAAAGCCCCTTCAACGAGCTCCCTGAAAGGGTAATTTCTTATACTGAAGGGTGCCCAGGGACCTACCTGTATCAGTGTCCATCTTTATTACAAGTAGCACATCTTCTATGTGCTTTCCCAAAAGTGTTTCCCCATCGTGTGCCATATCTAAAACCTTAGACTGGACCTGAAAAATGTTGATTCAAGCCATCCTTGGCATCAGAGGACTACTGCTCCAACCAGTAGACAAAAGCCTGTGGAGTTGATATCCAATGCGCAATCTATCACCTCAGAGGTGGTGCACTCTCCTTTTTTGCAGGACCTTTGCTGCTTCTGCTTTCTTATCATCCGAGACCATGTCTATGAAGTTGCCAATGTTAGACCACATCTGCCTTTCATGACGGTCAAGGATGGTGAAAGAGTTTGCCCCTCCTACCACGATGGCAGACATAAGGAAAAATCTCTTGCCCTCATCATCTAAACGTCTGCCCTCTCTGTCTGGTGGTGCAGAGATGGGAACAGAGGGATTCTTGGAGTGACGTTGCGAAGCTTGTGATATTACACAG
Source organism: Pleurodeles waltl (assembly GCF_031143425.1). NCBI lineage: Eukaryota > Metazoa > Chordata > Amphibia > Caudata > Salamandridae > Pleurodeles > Pleurodeles waltl. The sequence continues at coordinate 84,337,834 of NC_090451.1, forward strand.
TCTGGCTTGGGGTGACTTTTAAGGCAAGCAGGAGAGTCTTCTGGAGCCTTATACTTCTTGTCTCTCCAGGGTGGCACTGCAGTCACCGAGCCGGGTTCATTATTTTTATCCTCTTCTCCAAGATGTAGTCAATGATGGTGTGATAGGCTATGGCGGTACACAGGAACAGAAAGGCTGACTCCGGTAAGTATAATTCGTGGGAATTACAGAGTACTTTATTATCTTTTACATTTAGTGGAGACTATCCAATATTCATTATGTTCATTGTGGGTTTTGGAAGATTCTCGTCTTGTCTTTGTTAATCTTCTCTTCCTTTTCTTGTTTTGTCCCCTTCTTTAGGTTTTTAAGACCTCTGGTTGTTGGATCCCTCGAGCGTTCCGGGAAACCACAAAACAACAGAGAAAAAAATATAGGGTAAGTTTTTCTGAGTATCCTTGGCGTTACTCTTTCTAGACAAGGGTGGGGAGGGAGCAAGCAGGGGTTGTAGGTGAGGATGTCCCACTGTGCTGGTGTAGGGACCTGCCAATGGTGCCACGTTCCGTTTTTCTCACTCTCTGTCTCCCTTAGTGCCTCCGTGCACCTCTCCTTCCCCTCTCCCACCTCCCTTGATCCCTTCCCCGGTGCCCGTGTGATTCTGTGCTCTCCTCGTCCCTAGGAGGGATCGTACCTTCGATAGCCACGACCCTCCGGGTTCGTGGCGGGTTTCTCGCGTCCTTGTCTCCTCTCCGCTATTGGCAACAGCTCCGGTCTCGTCGGCCCCGCGGGAGGTTCTGGATCCGTCCTTTACTGCCGTCTCTGTCTCTAGCGCTTCGGAAGGTTTCTCCTTCTCCGTGGCGTTCTCCTCCTCCTGGGTATAGTCCGTTTTCTCTTGTAATCTTTGGACCCGGAAGTTGACGCCTGATACGTTGCGTAGCGTTCCCATGTTGCTATGGGAACGCGGAAATGCCTTGAGGGAGCTGATCGACTGATGCCGGCTGAGAGAAAGAGAGGGCGCGGTCGCGGGAGCCCGGCTACATTCCCCATCCCATGATCGGGACTGATCGAGGACCGAGTAGGAAGAAGGAGGGAACCGAGACAGGTAGTCGGCGGGTCCCTGCTGCGAACCAGGAATGTGGCGGACCTGGAAAGTAAAAGGTTGCAGTTCTAGGAACCAGCCTAACACTCTGGAATTGGAGTCCTTATGGGAGGCGAGCCAAGCAAGAGGGGCATGATCAGTGTACAGAATAAATGACCTGCCTAAAAGGTAGTATTGCAGAGTCTCTACCGCCCATTTAATGGCTAAACACTCTTTTTCAATAGTGGGGTAGTTGTATTCTCGTGGAAGAAGTTTCCGACTTATAAAGACAACTGGGTGGTCAAAACCTTCGCCATCAGGTTGGGTGAGGACGGCTCCAAGGCCGATGTTAGAAGCGTAGAAGCGTCAGTATAGAGGTGGAATGGTCTGGAAAAATCGGGACACTTTAATATCGGCTCAGTGGTAAGGGATTTCCTCAATTGCTCAAAGCTATTATACTGAGTCTCGGAAAATGGTGCTAACTTAGTGGGACGTTGTTTGGCCAGCAGATCCGTAAGAGGGGCAGCGATGGTTGAATATCTGGGTATAAACCTACGATAATACCCTACCAACCCTAAAAAGGATCGTAGGTCTCTCTTAGTTTTGGGTTTAGTCACTTGCATTATGGCTTCAATTTTGTTTTTTTGTGGTTGAAGGGTGCCATTACCTATCACATAGCCTAGATAGGATATTTCTGTATTTCCTAACATGCATTTCTTGGGATTGGCCGTTAGCCCGGCTTCTGCCAGAGCGGTAAAGACCTTGTTTAGATGTAGTAAGTGGTTATGCCATGTGTCGCTATAAATGACAATGTCGTCTAGGTAGGCTGCTGTGAAGTCTTGAAATGGTTTTAGCAATCGGTCCATCAAGCGCTGAAAAGTAGCAGGAGCTCCGTGCAGACCGAAAGGTAAAACCGTGAACTGATAGAGGCCTGACGGCGTTGAAAAGTCTGTTTTTTCTTTTGTGTCTGGAGCGAGGGGAATTTGCCAATACCCCTTTGTCAGATCAAGGGTTGACAAGTATTTTGCTTTCCCTAATCTCTCTAAGACGTCATCCACTCGGGGAATGGGATACGTATCGAACAGGGATATATCACTGAGTTTGCGGAAATCAATGCAAAATCTAATAGACCCGTCGGGTTTCGGGACAAGCACTACGGGGAATTGCATGGACTAACAGAGGGTTCAATTACCCCCAGGGTTAGCATTTTCTTTATTTCTTCCTCGATCACGGGTTTCCGGGCTTCGGGTATACGATAGGGTCGAAGGCGGACAATCCGTCCTTCGGGTGTTTTTATATTGTGGTATATCAAATTGGTTTTACCCGGTGTTTCTGAGAAGAAGTCCGAATGCTGGTTTAAGAGTGCACATAGGTGTTTTTTCTCAGTATCAGTTAGAGACGTATTTATACAAGGGTTCCCTTCTGGGTTTTGTTTCCCTAAGGGATATAGTTCTACGTCTAGCTCTTTGGATGGTGAGATAAAGCATCCGCTGGCTAATTGATTTTCAACCTCTTCTGCTGGTTTCCATTGTTTCAGTAGATTTATGTGGTAGATTTGGGTTCTTTTCGGGTGTGCATTTAATTCTATGAGGTAGGTAACGGGGGTGACTGCTTTAAGAACTCTATATGGCCCCTGCCATTTGGTTATCAACTTGTGTTCAGATGTTGGCCTCATTATGAGTACTTGATCGTTTGGGAGAAAGGAGCGTAATTTACTTCCTTTGTCATAATAGGTTTTTTGATTAGTTTGTGCTGTCTCAAGGTGCCTATGTACGTCTTCCCATAGATTTTGTAACTGGGTTTTTAATTGATGAACATAATCTAGCAAGGGTTTTTCCTCTTCCTCTTCCTCCTCCCATGTTTCTGCTGCCATATCCAGAAGACAACGCGGTTGTCTTCCGAAGACTAATTCAAACGGACTGTGATCCGTAGAGGACTGTTCGTGCGTTCTTATTGCATAAAGGACCAAGGGTAACTTCTGATCCCAATCCCGACCTGATTCGTCTACTATTTTTTTTAATAATGTCTTTATGGTGCGGTTATAGCGGTCCACTAAACCGTCTGTTTGGGGGTGGTATACTGATGTCTTTATTTGAGAAATCCCTAATAATCGACATATCTGCTTCATAAGGTTTGACATGAAAGGGGTACCTTGGTCCGTAAGGATCTCTTGGGGAAAACCTGTCCGAGAAAAAAACGTTATCATAGCTTGGGCTACCGTTTTTGTAGTCATACTGGATAAGGGTATCGCTTCGGGGTATCTTGTTGCGTAGTCTACTATGACCAGAATATAGGTGTGTCCTTTGGATGAAGGAAGCAGAGGACCGACCAAATCCATAACCCCCGGCTAAATGGGACCTCAATAATGGGTAAAGGGCTGTTGCGTAGCGTTCCCATGTTGCTATGGGAACGCGGAAATGCCTCGAGGGAGCTGATTGACTGATGCCGGCTGAGAGAAAGAGAGGGCGCGGTCACGGGAGCCCGGCTACAGATGGGTATACCCTTGACTAATTTTCTTGCCTGGTGCTTAAAATCATAAAGGAAGCAATCAGCCTGCTTGATGGAAGTTGTGAGGTGGAATTTTGCTCTGTTGAACAAGTTACTTACCTTTGGTAATGAGTGATCTGGTAGAGGCATATTCTAGATGCAGATTCCTTACCTTAGAATTTTCCCGGCCATCAGACCGGATCTGAAGATTTTTTCTTCGAGCAGTACCCTTAGGTGGTGTTGGTCGACTCCGCGTCCGTCACTGGCATTGTGGTCGCCGTGATGACGTTGGGTTGAATATAGACGCCGTCTCAGCAATGTCAGTTTCTTTTCACGACTTTCCACGCCAAATTGTGGAGCCTTGAAGAACACTGAAATGGTGCACTAGAGCTATGGCCCTTAAAGGGGAATCTCTGTCCATAGAAATCAGTTCGCAAGCGGGGAGGATGGGTGGGTCAGTGTAGGAAGCTGGCCTGGTGTGTGGTGGGTACCTAAGGAACTTACACCTTATACCAGGTCCAGGTATCCCCTGATAGTGAATTGTAGGCAGTGTCTAGAAGCCAGGCTTCTAGAGGTAGCTGTGAATGAGCAGCTAAGGTTTATCTAGGAGCCATGAAAAGCTCATGCAAAACCTCGAGCCAGGCTCTCTAGAGGTAGTTGTGGATGAGCAGCCAAGGCTTATCTAGGAGACATGCAAAGCTCATGCACAACCACTGTAGTCACATAGCACTTACATACATGAAAGAAAACACTCAGTTGTACAAAATTAAAGATACTTTTTTTTTGGAACACAATACCACAAAGTACTAGAAGGGCAACCCTCCAAATAGGAGGTAAGTAATACACTAATTATGTACACTAGTAAACAGTAATAGGTATAGAAAATGTTAGAAAGCAGTGTGAATGTAGATAACCAATAGTGACCCTAGGGGGAACCCAAACCATATAGCAGAAAATGGAATGGGAACACAGGACCCCCACCTAGGTAAGTGGAATGTGTAGAGGGAAGCTAGGAGTACTAGAAAACCACAGTAGTAGGTAATGCAGTACCCCCCCAGCGACCAGGATGGCAGGTTTAAATCAATGGAATTTCCCCCAAACCACCCAAAAGGAAGGAAAAGAAGACACCCAGACAAGACTGCAAGAAACCAGCTGTGTATTGCTGGAGAAGACCTGTGGAGCGAGGGGACCAAGTCCAAAAGTGTCAGTGGAGTCTAGGAGGAGTAGCAGCTACAACCCACCCAGCTGTACTTGTAGGAGTTGGTTGACCATGGGGAAAAAAAGGTCAGCACTGCAGCCAGAGAAGGGTTCCTGATGGATGCAGAAGATGTCCCAGGCTTGAGTGAAGATTGCAGACAGGTGTCTGTGCAAGAATTCCACCAACAAGCCTTGGCAAAGGCAAGTTCGTGGTTAGTGGAAAAGTTGAACTTCTCGTGACCAGCAAGACCCAGGAGGACTCAACCTAAGAGGAGGAGTCAGAGGGGACCCTCAATGACACAGAGTCCACAGGAGCAAAGCCAGCACCCACAGGAGTCCCACAGGACAGGGACACAGAAGTCGCAGACTGAGCCCACGCAGCACTAAAGAAAAGGATCCCACACTGCAGGAGAACTACGCAGAGGGCAGTGCGACGCAGGAAGGAGTGCCGGGGACTGGAGCTACACGTTGCCTGAAGGACCCTTGGAGGAGATGTAGGAGGCTGGCCCTCTATGTAGTGTGCACAACTAGGCACATTGTGCAGGGGGTACTGGCAACCACATGTTGGTTTCCAGAGGTAAAAATTAGACCACCTAATGCTCCAATGTTTAAGGTAGCTGGACAAGCAGTTAGGCTAATCCAGGAGATGTGCTAAGCATTTGTTGTTACTCACAAATCCAATCATGCACCACACACACTCAATGAATAACTCAAGACCAAAGTTTATAAAAATACTTCAGACTTTTATATATTTTTTAAGACCAAGATCTTCAAGATAAGTTGGGTACTTCTTGAGATATGACTTTTCAAAGTTTTAATAAAGTTAGTCTTTCTGTGTATAATTACGCCTCATTGGAATCAATAGGCAATCACTTTTAAAAATGCATTAAAAATCATACAGTTGGGTTAACAATCTCTTCTTTTGCAGGATGGTCGAAGCAGTCAGGGGGCACATTGTGCCAGCTGGACAGCCTCAGGCAGCTCCTGGTTCAGGCGGGAGCAGAGCTGGAAAGTCTCTTGGCAGAGGCACAGGGCCACTTGGAGGGGCCACCTGTAAAAGGAGCTGGTTTGCAGATTTAAAGGTGGTGCCTTGGGGTCCCCTTGGGCTGTTGAGGTTGCAAGGGGTTAGGGACCCGGGGCACACAGCAGGTTCCGTGATGCAGGGTTCAGGGCTGGCGGGTGCAGGGCGAGTTGGAGGTCTTGGATGCTGTGCGCAATGGAACCCTTTGGAGCTGGAGGCAAGTCTTCTTCCGGGGCCCTTGAAGGATGGTGAGGGTGCTCTGTCGGGAGGTCAGGGGTGTCACTGAAGTCCCTCGACTGGGGCTTCCTCCTGGTCCAGTTGCAGCTCTGGGTAAGCTGTTTTTGGTGGTGTCCGACGTGCACTGGCCAGTACTTGAGATATTGGTACAACTCGGCCATGGGAGGGCGCTTTGCCACCAAAGTTGGCACACATGCAGGTCTCATACGGGCTATCATTGGTGTGTCATGGGGTCTGGCTGTGACTTTCGGTTGCAGAGATATCGTCCAGCCTCCTCTCACAGAAGATGCAAACAAGCCTTGGCAGCTGCAAGAGATGCGATGCACGGGGGTACTTTCCTGCGTGACAAGGGCTTACCTCCACCAAAGTTGGACAGCTGGCAGAGAGGACCAAGAGGACTACTCTGGACCACCACCTGTGATGCAGGATCCACACAGCTCAGGATGAGAGGAGATCCACACAGCCGGTCGTCATGGCAGCAGGTGCCAGCGGATGCAGGGGAGTGACTCCTTCACTCCAAGGGAGATTCCTTCTTTCTTCTAGTGCAGACTGAATACATGCTGACCTTAGTGGATGCATGGCTGGTGGAAATGTTTCAATTGCTGGCAGAAGCCCTAGAAGAAATGTTGCAGAAGAGTTCTTCTTCTTGGAGGCAGCTTGTCGGGTCCTGGACGTTCCAGTCGCGGTTCCGGACTGGTTTATGCACTGAGGGCACCAAATGTGCCCTTCAAAGCATACCAGTGGCTTGGGAAGGTTAACCCTCCCAAGCCAGTCACACCTGTTTTCAAAGGGAGAGGGTGTTACCTCCCTGTCCCAAACTAAATCCTTTGGTCTGCCTTCCTGGGCAGCAGGAGGGCAGAAACCTGTCTGAGGGGTGGCAGCAGCTTGGGCTGCCCGGAAAACCCTGTAAGACTGGTGGTAGCAATGCTGGGGGTCCTCTAAGGAGCCCCCAGAGTGCATGGAATCATACTTCCAATACTTGAAACAGTATTGGGGCATAATTCTGACATGTTTGATACCAAACATGCCCAGGTTCGGCGTTACCATTATGTAGCTAGACATAGGTAGTGACCTAAGTCCAGTACACACGTAAAATGGTGTCCCGCACTCTCGAAGTCCTGGAAAATGGAACTGGAGTTCGTGGGGGCATCTCTGCTAGTAGAGGGGTGCCCTAACACACATGTACCTGCACTCTGCTCTCTGGGCTGAGAGGGCCTATCAAACGGCGACTTGCAGTGACCGGTTGTGAAAACAGTCTCCATTTCAAGCAGACTGCAATGGCAGGCCTGCAGAATCTTTTGCATAGGCTCTCTATGGGTGACAGAATAACTGCCTCAGCCCATAGGTATCCCATGGTACTCCATTGCCCTGGGTACCCAGGTAACATATACTAAGGACTTACATGGGGGACCAGTGGGCCAATTGTGGGAGGAAAAAGGTACAGCAACCAAGTTTCCAAGTAGAGAGCATAATCACTGGGGTCCTGGTTAGCAGGATCCCAGTGAAAACAGTCAAACACACTGACAAACAGGCAAAAGTGGAGGTAACCAAACTAGAGGCTACTTCCCTACAGTCGGTAAGGAATCTGCAACTAAAATATGTCTCTACCAGTTAAATCTCTACAGAAGGTAAGTAACTTGTTCATCTGATAGAGACTTCTAGTTGCAGATTCCTTACCTTATTATAGATACCCACACAATGCCATCCTTGGAGGTGGGCTGCAAACCAAAATCATACTAAAGAGTCCTGCAGGACCGTACAACTAAAGTAGCCGTCTCTGCTGATCTGAATGTTCAGGCAGTAATGTTTAGTAAACGAGTGCAATGATGCCCACGCTACTGCCTGGCAGACGTCCAGGACAGGAACTCTGCGTGCTAAAGCTGTGGTAGCAGCAGTTGCTCTGGTTGAATGAGCACGCTAACCCTTTGGAGGTTGCTTCTTCACCAAAGCATAGCACATTTTGATGCAGAGAAGCACCCGTTGTGAGATGGTACGCTTCTGCACCGCCTTCCTTTTCTTTGCACCCACAAACCCAATAAAGAGTTGATCACTCACCCGGAAATCTTTAGTGTGATTAAGATAGAACAATATCGTGGAGTCTCTCCTCCTCATGAGAAGGATGTGGGGGTGCGTAAAAAGTAGGCAAAGTGATGAATCGGCCTACATGAAAAGGTGTGACAATCTTGGAAAGAAAGGATGCCCTTGTGAGTAGCACTACCTTGTCAGGATGTACATACAAGAATGGAGGCTTGGAAGAAAGAGCCTGAAGCTCAATCACTCTGCGAGCAGAGGTGATAGCCACCAGGAAGACAGTCCTGAGGGTAAGGAGCCGCAGAGGACAATTGTGTAACAGCTCAAAGGGAGCACACATCAAATAAGTGAGGACAAGATTGAGATCCCACTGAGGCATGATAAATGGAGTGGGAGGATACTAGTGGGTTAGACCTGTAAGAAGAAATCTAGCTACAATGGGGGATTTTTTATAAAAAGGAGGCTGATCTGGCAATCTAAGAAAAGCTGAGATAGCTGATAAGTAGCCTTTAAGAGTGCCCAAAGCAGGACCTTGACGGGCTAGTGAAAGAATGATTTATAGAACCCCAGAAAGAAGGGCACAGAGAGGATCAACGGACTTGTCTGTGCATCATGCCACTAATTTGTGGCAACAGCAGTCGTATACCGTTTTGGTGGAGGGACGCCTGGCTGCCAAGATTACAGAGCGGACTACGGTCGGAAGGTATAAAGCTATCAACTGCCGCTGCTCAATCTCCACGCAAGAAGGCGGAGACTGGACAGGTTCGGATGAAGAACTGTCTGTTGCTGCTGCGACAGGAGATCCTCCCGAAGAGGCAGTCTGATTGGAAGATTTGTGGCCATGCTCAGTAGTTCTGGGTACCAAACTCTTCGTGCCCAGCCCAGACCCACAAGAATGACCTGGGCGCGGTCGTTCTTGATATTCTTGAGAACTCTGGGCAGAAGTGGTATTGGCGGAATGGCGTACAGGGGGCCTGAGCTCCAATCAAGACAAAAGGCATTGCCAAGCGAGAACCGCCTTGGATACTCCAACAGGCAAAACTGTACAAATTGCATGTTCTCTGTGGAGGCGAACAGATCTAACCAAGACTCTCCCCACTGTTGAAAGAGACCTTGCGCCACCTCCGGATGGAGACACCATTCATGATTGACTATGCATCAATGGCTGAGTTTGTCTGCTCTGGCGTTCAGAGAGCCCGCCAGATGTTGAACCACCAGAAAAGTGCCTTGATGTTCCAGCCATGTCCAAAGGCGAACAGCCTCTTGACAAAGGGTCCATGACCCTACTCCACCCTGTTTGTTGCAGTAACACATGGTGGTGTCAGTGAGCACCTGCACCACTTTCCCTTTGAGAGAGGGAAGAAATGCTTTCAATGCAAGTCGAGTCACCCGGAGCTCCAAAAGACTGATGTGGAGCTCAGACTCCGCCGGAGACTAGAGGCCTCTGATCTCTGCCTCTCCCATGTGGCCGCCCCAACCCAGAAGTGACACATCTGTCAAGACTGTGAGATCTGGTTGGGGAATCAATCCTGATTCAAAAGCCACCACTGCAGATCTTTCGCAGTCCCCTCCGAGATCTGGAACCATGTTGGCGAGATTCCCCTGGTGCTGCACCCACTGGAACTTCAGGTCCCACTGCAGAGCCCGCATATGCCATCTGGCATTTGGTAGTAATAGGATGCAGGAGGCCATGAGGCCCAGCAGCCTCAGAATCATTCTCACGGAAACCCGGGATAGAGGCTGAAACATCGTAGCCCGAATGACCCGGATTCACTGATTTGGAGGTTAGGCCCAAAAGCTGTGTCCAGAATGGCTTAGATGAAAGGAAGTGTCTGAGAGGGAGTCGGGTGTAACTTCAGCAGGTTTATAGTGAACCCCAACAAATGCAGGCGGTTCGCCATATTCTGAAGGTGGGAGATGACTTTCTGGGGCATGTCTGCCTTTAACAGCCAATCATCGAGGCAGGGAAAGACTGAAATTTCCAACCAGCGCAGAGGAACTGCGACCACCGCCATCACTTTCATGAACACCGGAGGGTCACTGGTAAGGCCGAAGGGGAGCACGATAAACTGAAAGTGCTTGTGACCTACCACAAATTGTAGGTAACGTTGGTGGGCGGGCAAGACGGGGATATGAAAATAAGCGTCTTGCAAGTCCAACACCACCATCCAGTCTCCTGGGTCCAAGGCAGAAATGACCTGAGCCAAGGTGAGCATTTTCAACTTCTCCTTCCTGAGGAAGAGATTGAGGTCGAGGATAGGACGCAGGCCCTTGTCCTTCTTGGGCAGCAGAAAGTAGCGGGATTAGCAACCACAGCCTGCTTCTGTCGCAGGAACCCTCTCTATGACCCCCTTGGCCAAAAGAGCCGTAACTTCCTAGCGGAGGAAGTGCGAAATGATCCTCTGATAGAGGGCCAAATGATGGAGGCATGGCCGGAGGGGAAGTCTCGAAGGGGAGGGAGTAGCCCCTTTGGACAATCTGCAAAACTCACCTGTCAGTTGGGATAGATTCCCAGTGTGGCAGGTGGCCAACTGGTTTGAGGTGGGGGCGCGGACTAGGAAGGTTTGAGTCTGCAGCCAGGGCGGGGGTGGACTGGGCAGACCTCTGTTAAATGGAAGGAGAGGTTCAGAAGCAGAGGCTTTGAACTGAAGCACCTCCATCAGGAGATTAGTTCTGACTGCAACAATAGGCAGCTCAAGGCCGAGGACCTCCATGGAATAAGAAGCTCCCTCCGCCATAGCCGCAGTAGGTGGAGACAGCATGCCAGTGTCTGGAGGGGTATCGAAACCGCTGACGTCGCCCAATTCCTGAGTCCAGTCCATGTTCTGCTCATCTTGCTGGTATTCCAATCCTTCCTCATATTCATACCCAAAGTAAAAAGGGTCTGAATCTATCCTGGGGTGGCTAGGCCCTGTCTAAGTCGGAATCAGCATCAACTGATGCTGTTCCAGCTCCAGGTCGTCCGGGATTAGGATCGGGTCGACGTCAATTGTGGGCCCAACCGACATTGTGACCATCGATGACTTTGCCAGTGAAGATCTCATTGGTACGACTGGCGCCAACATGGATCTGGAGGGACCCTCGCTGGCCGGAGCTGCCAGCGCAGAACCAAAAGGACCCCCTTCCCGACTCCCAGAACCCAAAGGCGCCACAGAGGGGTCGGACTGCCCAAATATGAGATGCATAGCCTCATAAAATTCTTTGAGTTGGACAGGGGTTGCACCAGCTCCTGGAAATTCTGGGAGGCCCAGAGCGGACCCAGTAACAGGCTCTGCGGACGGAACTCTAGAGCGTCGATGCTCTTCCCATGTCGCATTATCCGAGCGACGGGGTGAAGTCAAAGAATGCCTCGCCTTCTTTGACTTCTTCTTCTTCTCCAAATGTCCCAGTAATTTGGAGGAGGACAAGAGGTGATGACTCCGCGCCTGGTCTCAAGACCTTCCCCTCGAACGAGACCGGGAACAATGCGGAGTCGAGCACTGGGCCGCCATGAGTTTTAAGAACCTCTTACTCAAAGCCTTCGGGTGCATGACCCTGCACTCAGAGCACGACTTCAGGTCATGGTCGCGCTCCAGACACTATAAACAGACCCAATGTCGATCTGTCACTAACATCATTCGGTGACAATCCTCGCAAGGCTTGGACACGGTCTTCGGGGACATCCTAGATGCACCAAAAGTCACCAGAAAATTCAACAGAAGTGTCGAGGCCAGTCAAAAAGTGACCAGGGTAGCTCTTCTTCAGATAAGCGCGTAGCACGGAAAAAAAATAACTGACGTCACCGTGCTGAGTTGGCGCCTATATTTCACCCCCGATGTCATCACAGCGACCACGATGCCAGCGACGGATGCAGAGTTGACCAACGCCACCTGACGGAGCTCAAGGGTACTGCTCCAAGAAATAAATCTCTGGATCCAGAGCCACCCAGTCCACGGGCCCAGTAGTGTCCACAGCAACTCCTGGTGGTAAAGGATCCAGGGCACCAGGATGCCTCACAGAAAGGGTGCCTGTCCCAACTACTGCCCGGAAGGGCAAGGAGCCATCCCCAGCTGCTGCCAGGAAGGGCAAGGAGCCTTCCCCAGCTGCTGCCAGGAAGGACAAGGGGCCTGATGCAGGGACTCAGTCGGAGCCCCCTCCACCAACCATGGTTGTGCAGCCGCCCAAGGCTGCAGGGGATGGGCTGGAGTTTCCTCTCACCACCACCAGCAGCACCGCCACCAGCAGTGGGCAGCCGACTGAGGCTGCAGGGGATGGGCTGGAGCTTCCTCCCACCACCATCACCACCAGCACCGCCAGCAGTGGTCAGACGTCCGAGGCTGAAGGAATGGGCTGGAGCTTCCCCTACCACCACCACCAGCAGCAGCACCAGTGGGCAGCCATACAAGGCTACTGAGGATAGGCTGGACCTTTCCCCCATAACCACCACCAGCAGCACCACCACTACCACCACTGAGCAGCCGTCACCGCCGGCGGACATTCTGTAGACCTGTCTCCATGGGCTGTTGTGCGGCCTGCCCCCTGCAAATCCTGAGGGTATGACAGCCAGCTGAGAGACTGTGACCTTGCACTCCCCAGGATCAGAAGCACAGGGCACGTTGCCCCCTCCAGAACCAGTGGGTATGACACCCACTCACCCCATCCTCCCCAGGATGAAGATCACAGGGCACGATGCCCCCTCCAGAACCAGTGGGGAAGCCACCCACTCACCCCATACTGCCCAGGATGAAGATCACAGGGCACAATGCCCCCTCCAGAATCAGTGGGGAAGCCACCCGCTCACCACATCCTCCCCAGAATTAAGATCACAGGGCATGTTGCCCCCTCCAGAGCATGTGGGCAAGTCACCCACTTGAGAGGCTGTGGCCTTGCACTCCCCAGGACCAAGCACAGGGCATGTTGCCCCCTTTAGGACCAGGGGTAGTGTTCCATCTGCCGGCTGAGGTGCCCCCCGTTCCCCATCCCCATGACGTGCCTGCCTATTTTCGAAGTGATGCCCCTGCAGTGTTCTCTCCATGTTGTTGCAGGAGACAAGTGGGGCCTTGGACTTTGTCATGTGGCCCTATGGCCCACGTACATTGAGGACTGGGCAGTGTCCCTTGATTTGTGCATATGTATATACTTTTCGATTAGATGTATGTATTTTTGATGTATTTATATTATTACACTCACTTTCATCTATTCGTGTTGTCCTTGCATTATTCCTGAGGGTTACGGGGTATATATGTTTTGTTACTGCATCTGATTGTGTGTGTGGTGGTGGGGGTGGTGTTAGTGTGTGTCACTCTCTCCCCCCTCCCCTGTGTGCTAGGTGGCTGTACTCACCGTGGTCGCCATCGCCGTCGTTGGTGTTTGTGGTGGAGCAGGATGTAGAAGATCATTGAAAAAATCTGCAGCTCAGGTTCCATGGCGGCGTGGTTGTTCCCTGTGTCACCAAAGGTGAGTTGTTTCCCTTCTGTGCAGTGTGACCGCAAGGCTTTTGATATCGTTGGTACCGCCCCGGAAAAGGTGTCGGATTGGATTGTCATTACACGGTTGGCGGAACATTGTCTTCTGCCTGGCTGTAGGCAGCTACCGCCGTGGTGGCTGTTTCCGCCCTGGCGGTCGGTGTGGTAAAGTAGCTGTCTATCTGAGCTCTTTCCGCCATGGTCATAATTTTGCGGTATTTACCACCAGCCTGTTGGCAGTATTATCCCACTTTATCACCAACCGCCAGGGTTGTAATGAGGACATATACATAGCCAAGCTTTCAACAACGCCTAGGGTGGCAGTCTAAGCATACACAACCCCCCGCTTGGAGATCCACCATTTTCTAAGCAGTGGCTATGTTCACCTGCACATCTTGTAGTGCTGGCAGTCAAAAACAGGAAAGTTTGAGTTATCTCACATTGCATGGGATTCATTATTTATGAGACTAACCTGGTAAGTGCTCGTAAACGTTACATGGAAGATGTGCTCTAAGCATATCCATCTGTTCAGGGTCTCCTTAAGCTACAAATTTGACTTTACTGGATGACGAAAAGGGAACTGAAGATTGTGAAATTTTGGTACTCTGTGTCTGCTGGCAGAGGGTGTGGTGGGAAGTGTGCAACTACTTGGTAGCAGTTTATAAGAGCATTACGTTTTCTGCAAATTGAAAGGCGCTTTGTGCAGGAAAACTGTTCCATCAGAAACAAGCTATCAAAGACAGTACTATGCAAGATACCAGAGCATAGTCAGGGCCACCTGAACTATGCTGCAGTGAAGGACACCACTGTGTGGCTCGTATGACTAAAGTATGTGGCAACGGAGAGGCAATTTTCATGGCAAAGAAAGGCATAGTATGCAAACTATACTGCACATGCCGTGGCCTTATTATCTGGGTATTCTAATATTGTAACTCATATTGACACAAAAGGAAACCAGCTGCCTGAGATACTAACGTTCCATTAGCAAAAAGTGATCGCAAATTGCGTACCGACTTTTTGTGAATGCAATTTGATTTTTTGATAGACCTACATACCATTAGGTCTGTGGCAATAATCAGCATTCACGGAATTACCTGCCTAATTAAGATTCATTAGATAGGTCGCAGTTTGCAACTCTTTGTGATTGGCTGCAAACACAGCATATGTTCTGAAAAGGACAGCAGACCATTTTGTGTGTGTTTCCATTCCCAAACAGGAAGATACTCTTTTTAAGGTAGCTCGAGCTCCTTAAAAACATTGGTGGGGCTTTTAATAAAATAAAAGTTACCCATTTGAGAAATTCCAGAAAAGCAGGCAGATCCCTTGGCCAATGCCTACTACTCCTGAGGCTGCTCGCGAGTCTGGAAATAAGTTACACCTTCCTTGAGGTTTTAGCAACTGGCCAATGGTTTGTGACCGTAACTGCAGTCGTGAACCACTGTCACCTGCCATACTTAATCGGATTTTGGAAGGAATGGCCCCTCCAATTTGTCATTCAGTATGGGTGGCAAAACAATTTGTACACGTCAGAAAAACAACAACAAAATTGTATATTTGAAAGAGCCATTTTGCAGTTGCAAACCCTGTGATTTTGCCAATCCAGGTGTTTACGAACACAAAATTCCTTTGTAGTTCAGGACTCTCATGCTACAGAAAACGTTTTTTTAAGGTAAAAAACACACAGCAGATACTATTAAAAATACTATTTACCAAAAATTCGTATTCAAGGGAACAGAGAAACTTAATTTTATCAGCAATATTCTTACTTCGTTGCAGAACAAAATAATATGTGCTTTTGAAAACAGGCCACCAGTGCATACTTGTTGCAAGTATGCACAGACCTGCATTGTTATATGGACCAAGGTTATGTTTTCCACTCTGTGTTGCGTGCCCACTATTGAGCCTTTGGAAGTAACTCTTTCCAATAGGAAGCAGAGCTAAAGGATGTCAGGGCACCAAATATCAATGCTTCTTAGTCTCGATTCAACCTCGTGCCTGTTTAATCCACCACTAGACACTCCCTTCCTTTATATCTCCATCTTGCAAGTTCCTGCTTTCTCTCTTTGACAAGGATTTTCTGTCTTCCTCCTCCTCCTTCGTTCACCCTTGTTGGTTTTCCTCTGTTACTCTGAGTCAAAGTCTGATGAGGAAAACTAAGCGCTGGTCCCCAAAATGAGTGCTGGTGGGCCCCGCCTGCGACCTCCAACTGACACTAAGCCCTGTTTCCACATCATCAGTTCTTCAAACCAGGACATAACACCACCTGTCAGACCTCCTTTACCTTAAGCTTGCGGGGCGTGGCCTCGCAGAGACGATGTGAACCAACTCCATAGTCTGTGTCCTCTTGTTTGTATGTACATAGGACAAGAAAGGAAGCCGGGGCACGAGGGAGGGGGTCCTGGGTGTTCAGAAATGGAAGTCCCTCTATATGTACAACTGCTGCACCTTAAAGATGGAGGGACAATGTCACTGATGGCAGAAGCATGTATTACACCCGGTGTAAACCCACCCTGAAATAGCCCTAAATGTCTACCTGGAAGTACAGGAGTGCCCATGCAGATGTGTCTGCTGGTCTGTTTTGAGTTGACTGGAGTGATGGAAGTAGCTGGTCCTGAAACCACCCAGGGCAGATTGGTACTAAAACACAACACAGATACACCAGGTAAGTTCCTTGCACTTGTCAACATGCACCTTCTAAGGGTAGAGAGACACACAAAGAATGATCTTGGGTTAAAAGGCTATTTCTTGTGTCCAAGAAAATATATATATATATATATATATATATATATATATATATATATATATATATATATATATCAGTTATGTCTTCACTGCTCTTAGCCTTCCCACTGTTGCATACTTTGTGTGTGTTTATAGCCAAATAATTTGCAGGCACTGACGGGCAAAGAGAAATATTTTTGGGAAATACTAACACCATGTACATCAGTTATATCCTCACTGATGTTTGCTTTTCCACAATGCAGCGCACCCTATGTGCGTTTTGTAGCCAAATGTTACGCATACGCTGAGAGGGTAATGATTCACAAGTGGTGTAAAGCAGAATTGCGCTCCATGCGCACGTTATAGTTGGATTGAACCAGAGGTCCCTGTACAACCTTGAATTCAAATAGGAGTGCTGAAGACACTAGTGACAATTCGAGAGGCAGCGAGCCTCTGACACTTCAGAAGGGGAGAGATCCTCTCATTCCTGTAGGTACGTGAAGAAGCTGCTCTCCCCTGGGAACAACAAAGACAAAATGGCATCAGGACTGTGGACAAGGGTTAAGTATGCGTCTCAACGCACCACAACCCCGAAGTCCGCTGTCACCTTCTGGGATCTTGGCCAAACAATGAGTGTTCTGTTAATCTTGTAGTGGTCTGTCATCAAAGTGCTCATAAGCCTCAGCACCCTAACGGAGCCCACGGATGACTCAAGGCTTTGACAAGGCAATAAAAACAATTCTAGCATTTGTGTCAAGAATTTTTCAGTTCTATTAACCCCTTCGCTGCCAGGCCTTTTCCCCCTCCTGTGCCAGGCCTTTTTCTTGCCTATTTGGAAGAGTTCTCGCTTAGGCCCTCATTAAGTTTTGTCCACATAGGCTACCCATGCCAAATTTGCGTCCTTTTTTTCCAACATCCTAGGGATTCTAGAGGTACCCAGACTTTGTGGGTTCCCCTGAAGGAGACCAAGAAATTAGCCAAAATACAGTGAAATGTTTTTTTTTTTTTTTTTAAACGGGGAAAAAGGGCTGCAGAAGGCAGCTTGTGTTTTTTCCCCTGAAAATGGCACCAACAAAGGGTTTGCGGTGGCAAGATCACCATCTTCCCAGCTTTCAGGAACAGGCAGACTTGAATTGGAAAACCCAATTTTTCAATACAATTTTGACATTTTACTGGGACATACCCCATTTTTACTATTTGTTGTGCTTTCAGCCTCCTTCCAATTAGTGACCAAAATGGGTGAGAAACCAATGCTGGATCCCAGAAAGCTTTTCTGAAAAGTAGACAAAA
Organism: Pleurodeles waltl; assembly: GCF_031143425.1. Taxonomy (NCBI): domain Eukaryota; kingdom Metazoa; phylum Chordata; class Amphibia; order Caudata; family Salamandridae; genus Pleurodeles; species Pleurodeles waltl. Next base: position 84,355,316 of record NC_090451.1, read on the forward strand.
TTCTGAATTCAGCAAGGGGTCATTTGTGTAGATCCTACAAGTGTTTCCTACAGAAAATAACAGCTGAAATAAAATAATATTGAAATTGAGGTGAGAAAAACAGCCATTTTTCTCCACGTTTTACTCTGTAACTTTTTCCTGCGATGTCAGATTTCTGAAAGCAATATACCATTATGTCAGCTGGACTCTTCTGGTTGCGGGATATATAGGGCTTGTAGGTTCACCAAGAACTCTAGGAACCCAGAGCCAATAAATGAGCTATACCTTGCAATGGGTTTTTATTCTATACCGGGTATACAGCAATTCATTTGCTGAAATATAAAAAGTGAAAAATAGGTATCAAGAAAAACTTTGTATTTCCAAAATGGCCACAAGATAAGGTGTTGAGAAGCAGTGGTTATTTGCACATCTCTGAATTCCGGGGTGCCCATACTATGCCATACAGGGCATTTCTCAAATAGATGTCTTTTTTACACACTGCCTTACATTTTGAAGGAAAAAATGTAGAAAAAGACAAGGGGCAGTGGTGTTCCCCCAAGTCTCCCGATAAAAATGGTACCTCACTTGTGTGGGTAGGCCTAGCGCCCACGAAAGGAAATGGCTCAAAACACAACATGGACACATTCAAATTTTTTCACAGAAAACAGAGGTGTTTTTTACGAAGTGCCAAACTGTGGATCTTGGCCTCTAGCTCAGCCGGCACCTGGGAAACCTAGCAAACCAGCACATATTTGAAAACTAGACACCTAGGGGAATCCAAGATGGGGTGACTTGTGGGGCTCTGACCAGGTTCTGTTACCCAGAATCCTTTGCAAACCTCAAAATTTGACCAAAAAACACATTTTCCTATCATTTTGGTGACAGAAAGTTCTGGAATCTGAGAGGAGCCACAAATGTCCTTCCACCCAGCGTTCCCCCAAATCTCCCGATAAAAATGGTACCTCAATATGGTGTGGGTAGGCCTAGCGCCCACGAAAGGAAATGCCCCAAAACACTATCTGGACCATCAAAATTATCAAATACAAAACTACATGTTTTTACAGGGGGGCACCTGAGTTTTTGGTCCTGGGCTCAGCAGCCTTCAAGGGAAAACTACCAAACCCAGACATTTCTGAAAACTAGACACCCGAGGGAGATATTCAGGGGGAACAAAGGGGGTCCAAAAGGGCAGTTTGCAAAAAAACATTTTTAGGCTGACAAGTGCAGCAGAATTTTTATCAGTATAGATGAGACAATGCTGGGTGGTAGGAATTTTGTGGATTCCTGCAGATTCCGGAAGGTTCCATCACAAAAACGTGGGAAAAATGTGTGATTTCTAGCAAAGTTGGAGGTTTGCAGGGGATTGTGGGTACAAAAATGGTGCAAGTGCATGTGAAACACACCACCCTGGAATCACCCAGATGTTTAGTTTTCAGATGTGCGTAGGTCTTGTGGATTTTTCTACATGGCAGCGCCCCAAAGTCCATAAAGTGCAGCCCTGACCATTCCAAGTAAGACGATTTTGAGAGTAAGCCAAGTTCTCATGGCCCAAATGTAAAACTAAAACCCAAAATAATCAAATGTCTTCTTGCTTGCTGTGGGATAGGATGTTTTAGAGTGCGGGGAGAGCTGAAATACTGTTACGCCCTTCAGTTGATGTGGGGGCGTAACCAGGCCCATACTGGTTGGTAGCCACCACCCCAATATATATATATATATTTTTTTAATTCCCTGGCATCTAGTAGACTTTCTACCCCCCCCCCCGGGGTGTGGATCAGGGGTAACTGCCCCATCTGCCCACTAGTGGGCAGGACAACTTTGGCCCCATTTATTTAGGACGGGGGTATGGCCATACCCCCAACCTCTTATTTTTGGGAAAAAAACTTCCCTGGCCTCTGGTGGGCTTTCTGCCCCCCCCCCCGGGGGCAGATGGGCCTTCCAAATATAGGCCCATCTGCCCCCAATGGGGGGCAGATATGTCCACCAGTAATGTGCCCCCATGGGAAGCAACCCTTACCCAAGGGGCTGCCTCCCTAAAGAATACACATGCATACACACACACCAATCCCTGGTGCCTAAGTGGTTTCTGCCCCCATGGTTCAGATTGGCCTAACAAAAATTGGCCGATCTGCCCCCAAGGGGGTCAGAAATGGTCTAAATACAATTTGCCCCCCACGGAAGCGACCCTTGCCTAATGGGTCGCTCACCATCTCTAAAAAAAAAAAAAAAAAAAAAAAATTGCCCTGGCGCCTAGAGGTTTCTGCCCCCGGGGGGGGGCAGAAATGGCCTAAAATAAATTTGCCCCCCCACCCCCCTCGGGGAGCGACCCTTGCCTACGGGGTCGCTCCCCTTGCGTGACATTGGCGCAAAAAAAAAATCCCTGGTGCCTAGATTGACCTAAAATCGTCCGATCTGCCCCCAAGGGGGGCATAAATGGTCTAAATACAATCTGCCCCCAGGGGAGCGACCCTTGCCTAATGGGTCGCTCCCCATCTCTTAAAAAACTAACAACAAAAAAACACAAAACAAAAATTAGCCCTGGGGCCTAGTGGTTTCTTCCTCCCATGGGGCAGATCGGCCTATTTAAAATAGGGGGGCAGAAATGGCCTAAAATAAATTTGCCCCCCAGGGGAACGACCCTTGCCTAAGGGGTCGCTCCCCTTGCGTGAAACTCACGAAGAAAAAAACAAAACTCCCTGGTGTCTAGTGGTTTCTGTCCCCCTTGGGTGCAGATTGGCCTCATAAAAATAGGCCAATCTGCCCCAAAGGGGGGCACAAATGGCCTAAATATAACTTGCCCCCTAGGGGAGCGTCCCTTGCCTAAGGGGTCGCTCCCCACCTCTAAAAAAACAAACAAAAAAAAATGTATCCCTGGTGCCAAGAGGTTTCTGCCTCCAGGGGGGGCAGAAAAGGTCTTAAAAAAATATGCCCCCCCCTGGGAGCGACCCTTGCCCAAGGGGTCACTCCCTCATGCTAATTTCCTAAAACAAAGTAAATCCCTGATGTCTAGTCGGCGTTTTAGCAGCCTGATTGCTTGCTTGCAAATTCATTTCCTTTCCTTTGAAGCCTCTCCGGCCTCCTCCACGCGATCGCGCGCTGACGTCACGGGGGGGGTGGGGGGGTGTTCCATGGGGGAGCACTACACTCCCCCGGTTCCCGGGTGCAGGACGAGATCACCTCGTCCAAGGCACCCAACAGGTTAAGGACACGGAGGAAAGGATTATGCTCCTCTTTCTATGCTTTATTATTTCAGCAGCCAATCAAAAGAAAGTTTATAAATGATAATACTTTCCATGACCACGTACACATCACATGAACAAACATAGAGCCTTAGCTCTATATAATCCTCATGAAACATAACGCCTCCTCTTTCTATGAGTAAGTCCATCTAATGGGTAAACAGTCTCAAGAAACAACCCCCAAATGATAGGAGAACTGCAAACCACACAGGAACTCCAACGGGAGTGCAGAAGATCCAAGCCAGTGCGAAGGATCCAAATGACTGATGAGGAACAGTGAGTCCAGAAGGCGATAAAGTCAGAGATGCTGGAGACATCCAGGAAGACCCAGGATAATTTTTCTTCATTGCCTACGAAGAAAGAATAAACCTAGCAGTATACACTGGTCTGAACACTTCAACACCTCAATATAACTTCATCAGGGAGGGTAGAAAAGAAACTTTAAATTCAACAATATAAAGAAAATAAAACATTATATGATATAATACACAAAACACCTTGCAAAGGGGCATATAGAAGGGTGGGATAATCCTCTTATCCGTGTCCTTAACAGAATTGAAAAATTATTGACGCGAATGCTAGAATTGTTTTTATTCTATGTCAGGACTGGAGGCTCCGATTAAGCTAGTTTAAAGCTGATCAATATCCATAGAAGCAACATTCAAAATGAGCTTATAGTAAAAAGATTTAGAAGTTGATCTAGATGACCAATCAGCCGCCTTCAAAATGTCCTTAAGACAAAAGCCTCAAGAAAAAGCCTGAGACATCATAGCGCCCCTCGTAGAATGAGCTCCAAACAGGGATGGATTAATACCCACAACACTCATCAGCCACCACATCTATCTGGCCAACATGGCTGAGGATAACGGGCGAAACGGTTTCTATAAAGAAATCAGCAACTGACCACCCATGTCAGAACGAAATTCAGCAGTACTCGCCTCATACTCTTTTCAACATTGCCCCACACATAATTTGGAATTATCTGGAAAACTACGATAGGAGACTGACCTAATATTACATTTGGTATGGCGAGATATAGTAAAGGCAAGACACAACAGCATAGTAAGCTTAGCAGAAAGCTGTTTCCTAGAAAGATCTCTATTGGCTGTCCAGGAGTCTAAGAAACATAAGACAACACTTACATCCCACAGGGAAGAACAGCGCGGTCAAGGAGGATTGGAAAAACAAATCCCCCGTAATAGCTTGCACACTATAGGGAGTTTGCCCACAAGCTTGCCATCAACAGGCAAATAGCCTGCAGAAATGGCTGACCTGTAATTATTGACAGATCTATAGGCCATACCCGAGGCCGCCAATGAAGATAAAAAAAATTGAATCAAAGAACAATCTGCTGAAGATGAATCAGCAACCCGTTCCCCACACGAATTACACCAGCCTTCCAAGCAGAAGTGTACCGCTTCTGTGTGCTAATAACCAGGCCAGGGCAATGAAGTCATCAGACGTGCATAAAAGTCCTGGGAGAGACCATCGTTCCCTGAAATTCTCTACACCATCAGGGACAAAGAGTGCGATGGCACTAGAGAATGAGGAAGACCCAAGGGGTCCAGAAGCAGATTCCAGTGATGCAGGAGCCTTCTGGGAGGAGGGGAGGAGTGGGCGGCACAAGGACCAACTCGTCTGACGACGAGATTGAGCTAGGACCCTGGGGATCATCATGAACGGAGGAAATGCAAACCCCAGGAATTGTGACCAGTCTTGCAGAAAAGCATTGGTCGCCAAAGCCCTTGGATCTGGAAGCCAGCTGAAAAACTGTTTCAGCTGCTGGCTGAGCTGAGATGCAAAGAGATTTATCGAGAGGGGGCCAAAAATGCATTGGGGCAAATTAAATATTTTTGGGTGAAGCCTCCAATTGCTGAAGTCCCGAAGGTGGCGAGACTGCCAATCCACCAGTGCATTGTTCCGTCCTGAAAGATATTCCGCCACCACAGAAACCTGATGGTGCCAGCTAGGGTGCTTACTTGGTCTATTGTTACCATTTATAACATACATAAAGTGATTTACATGCAACTGCAAAATGGAATATCCCATTTCAAATACCTTAAAGATTTCACAATACTCATTCTCAAGAGAAATCTCACTAAGCTAGCTGTATCTCAAATTTAGTATTTAGATTTCAACTGACAATGATGCAAGGTCACAAACCACTGAACCTTCATTCAGGAACTCCTTCCCTTTCCTGTATGTCCCTGTACCACCAGCCCAACCTACTACTATCAGTTAACACCTTAGCTAACATCACCCTCATTTGCACAAAAGTCTCAGTCCCTCCACAAATGCAATAAACTCCCTTTTACAACACATGGAGCCTTTCCCACTCAGAAAAACAGGATTTATCATAAACATTTTCATTGGAAATTCCACCATCCCTACAGTGGTCCCACACAAAACCTCTGTTCTGCCCCCAGTGTTCTTCCCACTTCTTCGGCATCCTTCCCTTCGGCTGTTGACTACATTACTCCACATCCTCTCCATCTTCCACTGCATTGCTGATCAAGCCATCTCCTACCACATTTCCTTGTAAGGGCCCATCCAGTGCCACACCACGCGCCTCGTCCACCTGACTCATTAGGTTGATATTCTTCATGCACTAATACTTCAATATCACTGATGTCGGGCACTACCACTCCATTTCCATTTCAGTGGTGACTCCCCAATGAGTCACCTCCTCTTCTGTTCCATTCACTCGCCCTGTCGGGACTATCAGTGGTTTTTCAGCTCTATTTGTGCAATTGACATCAGTGGATGATTTCTCGGCTACCATATTTCTCTGGTAATTCTGTTCTGACTGAAAGTCGTCAATTCGTTTTTTGGGTTTTTTTTGTGCCTGGGTTTAATAAAACTGTCTCTTCATTAAATAAAAATTACTGTTAGCATTACTTTGCTGCTGCACTGAGATGTCTTTTATTCATAGTGCCACTTTATGCTAATCTATCCTTTACCGCAGGTGCTATGAGAATATCGCCAGAGGTTAACTAATATCAGCCTTAAAATAATGCATCCAGCAGATCTCATACTTCCAAGCATTTAGCAGCTGAACAAATTCTGTGGAGAGTGGCTGTGTTCACAGTTGGGAATAACAAAAAATTCAAGGTAAATTACCATCACCGAAAAAAATGAATGTTTCTGCTGGTATGGTGCTCCGTGAAGGCCATAGCATCTCACATTTTACCACTATCTTAGCAGATTCTGCTGGTGTGGTGGTACTTCCTCATTATTTAATAGGCGGCATTTGCTGCTTGTCGGACAGTTCAAGTACTGCTAACGGTATTTCTTACCACTTCTATAATATTGAACTTTACTTTGTTTGCTGCGTTTATTTGCCCTTCATTATTTACTGGTTATGAACGTCTAGTCCTCAACAGTGCCCCAAAGCCCTCTGGGGTCTGTTGCACACTATGAAACTAGACATAAAGAAAGAGAAGAACGAAAGAACGAAACAACGGAAGTACTCGCAAGTTTTTGCTCCTGTTACCAGACATTGCCTGTCTTCGCGGCAGCCTCTGGTTGTTGGGCGCTCTGGCTATCCTGTCAGCATCTTCTGCTTTAACCAGAACGGAAAGGTGTGCTACTTCTTCAGGACCTCCTCTTCTCATGAAGTGCAGTCTTTTCAGCTGCGCTTTCGCTCTAGCATCCATGCCAGAGGGGGAAGGGAAGCTTGCAGCGAGCTTCGCAGCTCACTGAACCGCTAGTCCACAATGAGGAAGTCGGATGTATTACTGACTTTTGCAAGAGGAACTTGCAGCTGATATTTGCAGTGGCAGTTGCCAGACACCAAGCAAGGAGGTGATGCCTGAGATCGATTGCTTTGAAGTCACTCAAGAGGACCCGGGATCCGACATGATCTCCTTTTAAGACTACTCACAAGAGGGTGGCGGTTTGAGTGCTCCAAAACCTGATCTGAAGACCACTCCAAAGCCAACCAGCGGAACAGGATCCTCTCGGGAACCATGGTAAGGCTGGTCTTGCTTTCTATCCTTTGTAGCTCCACCTTGCCCCTCTGGGGCCAGAGTGACTTGGGATAAAATTACATCCTTTTCAAAGACTTTGCTTTGAGCACTTGGACAACATGCCCGTTGTAATTTGTGTAAGCAAGGACTAATAAGGGTCTATAGACTGTGCTGAGCTTGCTTGCATGTATCTGATGTATTGTTGTTACATTAGCATAGCCCTTCATACCACTGATACCACTGATGAAGCCTCGAAGCACCTTTTGATGGACATGATAATCCTTAGGATGTGGATCTTGGGTTTATAGTGTGATGTATGTATAACGCTTTTTGGTGTCTTGCTCTTATCCTAGCGTGGGCTGGGACAAAGAACAGCAGGAGTCAGGATTCTGTACGCTGATATAAATTATTGTGTGTGTGTATGTTGAAGAGTGTAGCCAGTGTGGGCCAGTTTTGGTGTACTACATGATAAAGAAAGGAGAGCCCTTGCCTTAGTGTACAAAGCTGCTTGTAACTGTGGATTGCAGCAACAAGGTGTGGGAGATAGAATCCCTTACACTTGTATACCATTGTTAAGTGTGGCTGGAAGAGTGCGGTCACTGTGGGAAGCATTCTGGAATAAATGTGGTAACCACAAAGGTGTGACTATCATGTCACTGTACTTTTGTGCCTGTGCTAAATGACAGTAGACCTACAAAAGCTTCTGTTTTGTGTTTAAAGGAAGTGGGCTTGGCCAAAGCCATATTAGACTGTTCTAAAGAGTTCTTCATGATCACTGTGTAATGTTTCTCCCAACAAAGTTTTGACCTTCAGTTTTCAGACTGGTGACACTCCCCCAGGGCATTCTAATCAATGAGGAACACTTTATAAACCCATTCCTGGATTTCCTTGTAATGTAACAGGAGCGCCATATACACTGGCAAGCTCTGACATCCGTTTGAAATTCTAAATTGACCCCCAATCCTGGGCAATGTTTTTTAAGACACTAGTCCTGAAAGGTAATACAGTTGAGTTTCAATGGGTTTACTAATAGAGTACCAGAGGAACAGCTCCATTAAATCTGGGGATTAAGTGTCAGCATTTCAACTGAACCATCCTATCTGGGTCAATTTATTAGTGTAATGTTTATAGCACCACAATGTATCTTAGCAAACAACACCATAACGTACCATATCCTAAATTACAATAGCATACAATACGATATTATTAGACAGTGTAACATAGCATACCAGGTACTCCAGTAATGGTAAACAACCAAGTCTCCCTAGAAGCCTACTAGTGCAGAATGGATTTCGGTCATAAAGCACACTAAAGTCATGCCTTCAGATGTGCATTTCCACTGGTGTTCTTCCTCAATTCCTGCGCGCACTTGTGTTTAAATAAAGCCCAGCCCTTTCTTTGTTGTTAACGATATATTTGATGAGTGGGAGGAGTTGATACACATGGTAGTGTGTGCTCTTCCTGGAAAGAAAGACTCCTTTCTTAAAGGAAGACCTTATCCAGGAGAAACCCTCCTTAAGAGCCACCCAGGTTGTCACCCCTGGTTCTGCTCGGCTCCCAGCTCTCATCTTCCTCCTTTGAACTACCCCTCTTTTTTTCGCAGGTTTTTACAAAGAGACGTTGCTTCGTAGCTAGGTTCCCACTGTATAAATCCCAATACTTTCATAGGGTCTTTTACCACCCCATTTCCAGGTATTTACAAGTTTTGGGCCAAGTATGGGGGATTACAAGCAGGCATCCAGGATGCCTGGGACTTGCAACGTTTTCCAGATTCCAGGCCCTTTTCCCAACTTAGTTGTGTAATTCTGCCCTAAAAAGAAATGTTAGATTGGAAGGTACCAAGAACCCGTGGTTTCAGGCACAGAATTCTTGAGGTGAGGGATCACGATATTTATGATAACTTGGTAAATTTGTTTGTGCAATAACATCAAATTGATGACTGAACGGTCTGTAAACCTTTTGTAAAATCTCCAACACATGTGATGTTTTTCACCAATTGTTGTTTGAGAAGGATAGTGCAGGTGCGATTCTGAAGGCTTTGCCATTCACTTCTGAACGGAAGTGCATTTTAATGAGTATAATGGGGTCCAGTCTTCTTGAAAGACTAGTTCTTGTCACACCCCGATGTTTCTTGTACTTTATGCTTTTCTACTCGCTAGCGTTTCTCACTCTTCTGAGCTTTTTGCAAAATGCTGACAGTTCAAATTTACCTTATATGCGTGTTCAGGATTTTCGTTAGAAGTGGGCGAGCCAAGAAATTAACAAGGAGATCCAAGCAACAGCCGAGCCAATGGGTGGCTCTGGCTCTCTAAGCCTTGCCTTGAAAATATTTGGCATGTAAACCACGGAACAAACACCATGTCAGAATATGATAAGGTGTCTTCAAAATTAAAAAGTATATTTGTTTACACACAGCAGCGTTTCACTCTAGAAAATGAGATTATATCTCTGTATTCAGAATATGTATTAAAAAAAGTTTCAAAACATGCATTGAGAAACATTTCTGCTCCCCATCCGCTCTGACGAAAATGTGATTATTGAACTAAGGGTCAGATTTATAAGGCCCTAATGTGGCTCAAGGTGGCAATTTTCTCCGAGCCATAATTACTAAGTGTCACAATGCATGCATTCCACCACTTTGCGACCTCTTGTGCCACATTATGCCTGCATCAGGCATAATGTATGCAAGGGGGGTGCTCCGGCATTAGGAGCCCGCAAAAATGACACAATGAAAACTACAAGATTTCACTGCGCCATTTTTGGTGTCATTTTCAACACCTGCTCAGAGCAGGTGTTAAAATGACGCACCCATATTAACCTAAAGGCCACCTTACACTTTGCTCCACTAGCGTCAACATTTTTGACGCTAGGGCCCATATTTATACTTTTTTAGCGCCACATTTGCGTCATATTTTGACGCAAAAGTGGTGCAAACTTGCAAAATACAATTGTATTTTGTAAGTTTGCGCCGTTTTTGCGTCAAAAAGCTGTGCAAACACAGCGCTAAAAAAGTCTAAATATGGGCCTAGAGGAGCAAAGCCAGGGGCGGCTCCTCCGTTAGGGTGGAGTAGCGTCACATTCCCCCTAGCCCCACCCCTTCCCCCCAAAGATGCAAAACATTCACAAATGATGGGATAAATAAACTATGTTTATTATCCCCTCTTTGTGGCGCGGCATCTGGGATGAGGAGCAGTGAGGGGGGGGGTGCTCAGCACTCCCCCTCACTGCGCATGCATGTTTGGCCGGCCGTCTCAGGCTGGCCCAACATATATGTTCCGTAGGCTCTCTCCAGCTTAGGAACACAGTTGCTGGGCTGGAGCGAGCCCGCACAGGCTCCCAGTCTGCCTGGGTGTTCCCAGCCAATCCTGACGCTACTTTGAGCAGCATCAGGATTGGCCGCAGGGCAGGCTGGGAGCCTGTGCCTCCGTATAGACAGCAGGGAAAAGGCGCGGGATGGCGTCGAAAATGTAAGTGTTCATTTAAAAAAAAAAAAAATTACATTTAAGATCCCACCCCCGCAAGCCGCACCCACCCCGCTCCTTATGAGCGAAGCAGGCCGCAACTGAACAAATCGCCACAATCCCATCAAAAATTCTGATTGCTACTGGCCTAACCACTGCCATGGTGCGCCGTAATTATAAATACGGTGCACACATGGTGCTGTTAGGCGGAGCAGGGACGACACATGCAAACTAGCGCATCATTACTGATATGCCAGTTTCTTGTGAATCTGGCCCTAAGAGCCAAATCAGCTGTCACATGTACTCTATATGTGGCCTAGATTATTATTGTACACAGGTAAGCATTATAGGCTATTAAATCAAACATGAGAGGTTTTGGACAGAACACATCCTGTACTCATGTATTTGAGGGTGCTGCCATATATTATAGGGAATAAAAAAGGAGGTTTGGTGAAATAAAGGTTTGGTGAAATAAAGTATTTGCTTAGGATCACATAATTTGGTCAAACAGGAAGCCAAGATTGAGCCCACATTTACTGGTTTCACACTGTGCAAATCGGTTACTAGATGGGAATATCTTTCTGACATTAAAGGGTTATGCTTTGTTCTTTATTTTTGGGCGTGAGATTAGAATATGGGTGGCTGGTAGAACCCACACTTTATTTTTGACTATTTTACATAGAGTGAACCTTGCCCAGGGACATGAGTGTTGGACTACAGAGGGACAGACTTTTTTATTTTTTACTGCATATGGATATTTGCCAGGATTCAAACCTTGTTTCCCATGTGGCATGGTTTGCAGCCTGAACCACTAGTCAGCACTGCCTCCTGTGAAAGCTTGGTTTGTTTTGGGGTCGTAGTTCAAAGAGGACCTTGAGCTGTGCCAGAGCCAGACTTCCGGCTCGAGCTTAGCTGGAGATATCAGTGGTTCGAGCACATTTAATTTTCATACTGTCACATGTGTATCAGATTTACTGTACATTATGATACTCCGATTTGCATTTGCTGTGATGTCTTTGAATCAATTAACTGTATTGCGTAAGGATTGCAAAAAAACATTAAACTTAATTATACAGTGGGTACCTGAGGGAGTAGCCTTTAGACAGGAAAATTACTTTTTAAAACAATCTGAAACCAAGCACAGCCACACTTCCTGAAAAGTACAGAGAGGCAACATTCAAACCGCACAATCGAGAGAAACGTGGCTGAGTGAGTAGGCAACAAATGGTGACGTCATACAGGAAGTCCTGGCTAAAAAGGATGTTACGACCACAAACTTGTAGCTATAAGAAAGACATGTTCAGCTCTCAGGGTCCTCATAATCAATATGTTAAATAAAAGCATCAGAGAAGAAGATGCATTGTCCTGGGCCTTTCATATGAGAACACAATGAAAGGGCACGTGGATGGAGAAGGTGCTGTGATGCAATAACAGCTGTTGAAAATGTTGTACAAGTGTCATTAATGAAAAAAAATACATGATACCAAGACAGTGACTGAGGGCAAACTAGTGATCATCAATAAGTTAAAACAGGACAAATGTTGCATAACTTAAATACATTGGTAAAATTATTCAGTTATAAAAGTTTAATAGATTAATATCAGATCACACCATAGTTCTTGTTGACACTGAAATATTGCCAGAAACCCCGGGTTCCCAGCTCGTGCCTCAGTAATTGTTGATACTAAAATATTGCCAGGAACCCCAGGTTCCCCTAAATGGAGATTCAACAACACCCTCTTGAAAGATAACATCTTCGTGGAAAAGTTTGCCTCATTTTTGAAGGAATATTTTGATACCAATAATACCTCTGATCTCCCATTCCACGTTATTTGGAGTGCCCATAAAGTAACAGCTAGAGGGTATATTATTGATTATTTTGCAGCAAAAAAGAAGCAAGCTCTTAAGCCTCACTCTTACTTTCCTCCATTTAAGAACTTGAACATGAACATCAAATAACATCAACAGGAACATCAAATAACATCACTCTAAAACGCATCATTCAAGCAAAGCTGAATTTGAACAAAAGCTCGACTGAACATGCATCTTGTGTTTTACTGAAGATTAATGCTAAGTTCTATGGCTAGCGTAATACACCATGGGTAAAACTCAGCAGGTTAAAATAAACAACATTACTGATAATAAACATTTTGAGGATGTTGACATTTTAAAAATGCTTCACGGATTTCTACCAAAACATGTACACTCCAGAACAATCTCCTTCAGATGAAGCCCTAGATTCGTTTTTTGACTCCCTTACACCATGATCTCACCTGCCTCCTGACTTTTACCCCCTAGATAAAAATCTATCAATTTCTGAGTTAAAGACTGCACTTAATACACTTCCTAAAGACAAAGCCCCCGGACGGGAAAGCTAACCGTTGAATTCTATTAATCTTTTTTGCACATTTTACTCTCTCATTTGCTACCTATATATCAATACTTTTTCTCCAATAAGGAGGCTCATGGTACTTTTTTTGGAAGCAATGCTGTGTTTGATCCTCCAAAAAACAAATATCTTTCCTCCTGTGCCAAATACAGACCTATTTCTTATAAACTTGGACTGCAAAATCCGCAAAAGTTCTAGCCCTTTGACTTAATCAGTTTATTCCGAAATTAATAGGTCTAGAGCAAACTGGATTTGTAAAGGGAAGATACAAGTCTGATAATTCTAGAGCTTTCTTGGATATTCAGAATTTTGCACCAAAGAGCTCTACACCTATGGCCGATATCACCCTAGATGCAGAAAAAGCTTTCTATCAGGTAAACTGGTACTTAATGATGCGTGTTCTCAAATGGTATGGTTTTGGACCTGGCTTTTTAAAATATATTAGTTTGCTCTATTCTTTTCAAGCAACCTCAATATTTGTTAATGGCATTCAATATTCATACTTTCCCCTCTCATGAGATACTAGATAGGGATGTCGACTTCCCCAGCTACTCATTATATTGTCTCTGGGGCCCTTTATTCACATTTTAAGACACTTGTCTTCCTTCTATGGTTCTAAATATAAAGATACTGAAATTACCTTTACTGCTAATGCTGATGACAATGTCTAATATGTCTCAGATCCACAAACATCTATACTGGCCTTTACAGGTTTTTTTAACTGCCTACTCCAACTTGTCCTGATATAAATTAAACTTCACTAAATCTGAGGTTCTTCTGTTAAACAAATTTTGTTTGAAAGCACTATTTGCTGATACAAGGGGAAGTGGAAAGTCAAAGGGATCAAGCCGTAGCCCGGATTCCTTAAATCTCTCCAGCACCGAGTCCGCCTTATCTCCGAAGAGATGAGCGCCATCAAAGGGCAGGCCCATAAGGGTCTGCTGGACATCCCCCAAACCAAAACCAAAAGTTCTCAACCAGACGTTGCGTTGTAATGCCACTGTTGACGCAATCGATCTACCTAGAGAGTTGGTTGTGTCAAGCCCACATCGAATGGTGAACTTAGCCGCGTCTCTCCCATCAGCAACAGCCTGGGAGACGATTGCACAGGCCTCCTCCGGGATCTGCAGCAGAACTTGCGCAACCGTGTCCCACAGGGAGTGGGTATAATGGCCCTAAAGGCATGCGGTGTTCACCCACCACAATGCCAGACTAAAGGAAGAAAACATCTTCCAGTCTTTTTGATTCCCTATCTGGGGCAGTTGAAGGAAATGAGCCAGATGATGAAGATGCCTGAAATACCAAGCTCCCAGGCATGGGGTGTTCGGTCAGGAATTTAGGGTTGTTCAGGGCAGGCCGATGGCGGCAAGTGATTGCTCTATTCACAGGAGCCCCTGTGCTGGGTTTGGACCAGGTACCCAGAAGGACATCAGTGAGACCTTTATTGAATGGAAGGAGAGACTCTGAAGCAGACGCCCCAGGCTGAAGCACCTCCATCAGGAGATTAGTCCTGATTGCAACCTAGGCAGTTCACGGCCACGACCTCAGCTGCCCTACTGACCACCATGTAGTAAGAAGCTCCCTCTGCCGTAGCCAGGAGACAGCATGCCAGTGTCTGGGGAGGTATCAAGACCACTGGCCTCGCCCAATTCCTGAACCCAGTCCATGTTTGGGACTTCTTGCTGGTATTCAGCTTTCTCGCATTCATTTACATAGAAATAAGGGTCTGAATCCAACCTGGGGCGGCTAGGCCTCATCGAAGTCGGAATCAGTGTTGGACGATGCTGTTCTGGCTATGGGGCGTCGAGGATCAGAATTAGGTCGACGTTGATTGTGGGCCCAACCGACGTCAGGAGCGTCGATGACCTCGCCGGCACCGGGGAAGGTCTCAGTGGTGCGACTGGTGCAGGTCCAGGGGGACTCTCGGTGGCTGGAGCCATAGCTACTGGCACGGAACCCAAAGGGCCCCCCTCCAACTCCCCAGGCCCCAAAAGTGCCACAGGTGGGCTGGACTGCCCAAAAATGAGGCACATGTCCTCATAAAAATTGTTACGTTGGGCAGGAGTCGCTCTGGCTCCCAGAAAGTCGGGATGGCACAGAGCAGAGCAAGAAGTAGGCTCTGCGGACAGAGGCCTACAGCACTGACGCTCTTCCCGCGTCGCATCGTCCTTGTGACGGGGTGATGTCGAAGAATGCCTGGCCTTCTTCGATTTCTTCTTTTTCCTCCCCGAATGTCCAGATGACTGAGGATGATGAGTGGTGGTGACTCCGGCCAGTCTCGAGACCTTCCTCTCGAACGAGACCGGGAGCGATGCGGAGTCGAACACCGGGCCGCCATTAGCTTTAGGGACTGCTCCCTCAAAGCCTTCGGGTGCATGACCCGGCACTCCGAGCATGACTTTGGTCGTGGTCGTGCTCCAGACACCATAGACAAACCTGATGCAGATCCGTCACTAACATCATTCTGTGACAATCTTCGCAATGCTTAAACCCATTCTTTGGGGACATCCTTAGACGCACCAACAGTCACCACAAAATTTGCCAAAAGTGTTGAGGCCAGTCAAAAAGTGACCAGGGTATCTCTTCTACGAATATAGGATAATCGCGTCCCTTTTAAGGCTGGCGGTACGGGGAGTCGCGGGCCCCTGCACTGCTCATGCCGCTGGCATGGGCAGTGCAGGGGCCCCCTGACAGGGCCCCATGCAGCTTTTCACTGTGTGCTAATCAGACAGTGAAAAGCGCGACGGGTGCAACTGCACCCGTCGCACGGCCGCAACACCGCTGGCTCCATTTGGAGCCGGCTCCTGTGTTGCGGCCGAGATCCCCGCTGGGCCGGTGGGCAGAAACCAGGTTTCCGCCCGCCAGCCCAGTGGGATCTCATAATGACCGCAGCGGGACTGCGGCCGCATTGGCGGCTGCCCGGCGGTCAGATCTTGGCAGGCGGCTGAAGCCGCCCGCCAAGGTCATAATGAGGGCCTATATGTTATTCCGACCACCGCTGCACACGGCCTTCAGGGGTTGGCAGGTGGCCAACACCATATAACCACCCAACCCATATAACAACCCAACCCTGGGCAGGGGTTCCCTGCATGGTCTGCCTGGGGCCACGGGGACCACCACCTCCCCGGAGCATTCTGCAAATTGTGCAGGGGCGATGCCTCCTGCATCCCTTGGGACCATCACCACTGCAGGGCAATCTGGAAAAAAAATAGAAAGGGGTTCCATTTCGAACCATCTGCAGAGTAGAGGCTATTGTACGTTGGAGGGGAGCCACATGACCCTCGTAGGGGAGCCATTGATGGCCCTCGAGCCTGCCACCCTCTAGGCCGGCTCCTGCTATTTTCTCGGGTGCCATCCCCCAGGACACAGCTGTTAGCTTGACTTAGCTGCAGCTTTACAGCTTCCCCCCATGGTCCCCAACATTGTGACCCTCCCAAAAACAAACAACATATATATATTTTTTTTTATAATTAGCCCGGGTCCCAGGGGATGGGGTCGAGATCGGCCTTGGGAGAGAGGGTCGTGTGCCCCTTCCCCCTTTAAAAAAAAATATATATTTAGGCCGGGCCCTGGGAATGGGGTACCCGAGGCCCGAGATCAGCCTGAGGAGGGTGGCCCTCCTTGAGGAGCCATTGATGGCCCTGGAGCCAGCCACTCCAAAGGCCGGCTCCTGCTATGTCCCGGGGTGCCCACCCATGGGACACAGCTGTTTGCTGTGGCTTGGCGGCAGCTTTACAGCTGCCGCCAAGTCATAGCAAACACTTCGGTCTGATGAAGGAAGAGCTGTCAAACAGCTCTCCCTTCATCGGAGCAAAGGTTTCATCTGTGTGCCTCCCACCAGCGATGCAGGCAGGCACACAGATGAAACTGCTCTCTGTGACAACAATGCTGGCTCCTAAAGGAGGTGGGGAGCCAGCTGGGACTGTGAGGGCCTTCAGGCTCCCGCCCACGGTCCTCAACACTGTGACACTCTGAAAAATTTTTTTGAAAATAATTAGGCCGGGTCCCGGGGCATGGGGTCCCCGGGGTCGAGATTGGCTGTGGGAGGGGGGACATGTGGATTGGGGAGGGGGGCTGCGCAGCCTCCCCACCCCCAAAAAATTTAATGTTTGGACTGGGCCCTGGAGAATGGGGTCCCTGGGGCTGAGATCGGTCTTGGGTGGGTGGGCGTTGCAGGGTATGGTTGGTATAGAAATTCACCTGTTATAGGTAGAGTTATCTCATGTAACTATAACTTGTGCCTTAAGGTAATTATAACTCACGCCCTTGCCATGCACTGTTAATTACTCCACATATTACAGCACTCATGACATCTTTGATAACATCACAGATAATATAAATGTATTAATTGCAGTAAAAAAATGTTTTTTTAAACTGTGCATGGCGGGAGTTATAGTTACCTTAGGGCACGAGTTATGGTTACTTGAGATAACTCTACTTATAGCAGGTGAATTTCTATGGTTTTGTACATTTAAAATGTGAGCCTAACTATAAGGTCCCTGTAACCTTAGTTTTTTTAAGTGAGAATATATATATATATATATATATATATATATATATATATATATATATATATATATATTTATATAGATATAAAAAGCAAAACAACAAAGTACGTTTTTTAAAAGGGCTATATTTCTGTCCTCAATACTGTGGTATATGACCTCCATATGGTGCACACTTGCCCTTCTGGGTTTGTTTTGCTCCTTATAAAAAAAATCAGATGATGATGATGAAAATAAGTTGGTGTTCTTAAAGTAGGAGCCCAGCACGAAAAAGCAACCTGCCTACACATGTGTAGATGTTTTCAGTGGTCAGTCGATATGGATTTCCCTATGATGAAGCAGACCTAAGGGATTGAGATCCTGCTTTTTTATGCAATATTTGTGTACGCCTGGTCCGTGGGTATGTTCTCAGTTGCTCTAAGTTCAATACAATTGAGTACTGTGACAGTATTCTAAATGTTTGTGTTCTGTGGTATCTGTGCTCCAAGTCCATGTCTTTCCTTATCTTTGTTGATGTTTCTCCATTCCTACCTGTTTGTCTGCCAGTTCTAGCATCCTGGCCTCACGGAACCAGTGCCTCTGTCCCCTCAGACACAATGTATTTCTCATCTAGTCTCAATACCTCACACTCCCAGTGACTATGTCCAAATTTCAGTATCTCTTTGTCCTATTGGATACATCTCCAGTCCAGAGTTTGACACTCACTCCATGTGCCTGTTTCTCTCTGTTCCATTGTCTTTGTCCCAGTTGCTCCCCAACCTGTGACTAGGGGTGGGTGGAATATTTTGCTCTCCCCACGGAATTGGCAGAATTTTGGTGACTCTGCATTACTTTTGTAACCCGGAGTTCCGACCAAATCTGCCAATTGTCACGAGGAGGAATTTTTTCTCGTGTGCAGCTCCCGAACAGTAGGTTGGCAAGAGCGATTTGGCATCCTCTCTCGCGATTTACGGTCGCTTGAAGGACATCTGGCGTGACATTTCTAACAAGGCCAGTAGCAGGCAGACATGGGAGGTCGCGACTGTTCACAGCCAGAAGGCTGCCACTCATGTAGAAAATCTACTCGAGTAGCAGCAAAATCAACTTGTGTAGCTGGGCCCTCTGGTGCACAGAGTGATGTTCACACTGACCTTTCAGTGCAGAATGGCCTACCAGTGCTAAATCATATTGTGAGCGGCGCACCGTGACTATTTCCAACTGTTGACAGAACTCCACAGCATACTGCGGAGTTTTTATGTAACTCGGAGGAATTCCACAGTCAAGTCCTGCGAGTTCTCCCACCTCTACCTATGACCCACTTCACGAAGCCAAGTGCGAGTTCAACTTAAATGCATGAATGACCCTTTTTACAAGTGTAAAGCCAGGTTTATGGTCCACACCATGTCGTTTTGCACCTGTATAATGAATTACTTACACATTTGTTATCAATAAATCTTCTCCCAGGATCGGAAAGTGAGGGCGCTGCAAGGGCGCCAAATGTACCTACCCTGGAAATGTTCAGAGATATACTCTTACCAGGGATAATAATAAATCAGGGATGTGTTCGAATTCCAGTCTCGGCTCATTATCCTGTCATTCTGAACAAACCACTTAGCCTTCCTGTGGCTAAAGAAAACTGTGTAATGTAATCATAATCATGTTCTAATGTAAAACGGTCTAATTCCTTGGTCCACGTTTGCGCTATATCATGCTGCAAATAAAAAAAGGAGAGGGCATGTCCTCAAATAAGGAGTGCATCACAGCATGCAAATGAGGGCATGTCTTTGCAGGGTTACAGGCAGGACAGTGCATTGTTTTGACAATTTGAAGCATGGTCCCATTTTGCGTGAGACATACTAGTTACACTCAGCAAAGCCCAGGACCACAAGCTTGAATAATGTAATATGTCCATTGAACTCTACCAATGCTGAGTCCAACGATATTAGCAAGCTCCAACTTTGCAAGGCCTTAGCAACGTTGTGAAGATCAGCCCCCTTTGGTTTATATTTAGTCTTGGTCAGAGGTGTGAAATGCATACTGAGGAACTCTCACGGCATATCTGTGTAAAACCCAGTGTTGTTTAAAAACCCTGTACTCATGAAGTTAGTAAAGACAGCGATATAGCCCAAGGCAAGGGAATTAAACATTGCAAGACGTTTGTTATATTATAGTTCTTGTGTGACTTCCTTTGGTTTACCTGAAAAAGGAGAAGTTTGCTAGTGGCAGAAGTCTGCTTTCAGCTGTATTTTGAAGGTCATGGAGCTAAGCAAAGCCGTTAGCAAGAACAGAGGAAATAAGCACTGGTTTAAACAATGGGTCTGGCTTTAATGTAGTAACATTTGTAAACATAATTTGTTCAAGCATACATTTACAGGTGTTATCTCATTAAAGTCAGATCTGTTGGCTTTCGCAAAGCTTTTTTGGTGTAACCAGAGGAACAACAGTTGACGAGACACAGAGGGAGAAACAAGGAATAAGCATGAATGTAAAGCCGATAAGAAAACCACAGATTAGAAAGAACAATGGGGAAGATGGACAAGAAATTAGTTACCTACCTGTAACTGCAGTTATCCAGCATTGGCATCTTTCATAGATTCACATGCTTGAATCTTCCATGTCGTCGATGTGGGAGTCCCACGGTGTCCTATAAAGCAGTATACAATAACCACAGAGGCTACATTGCAAATAGGCCTTACATTTTCTAGTCTATCCATGTCCTTTTTTTAAATGGAACTTGGACCACAACCAATCAGGCGACAGCACCCTCTAGAACACTCCCAAGAGAGGCTCTCTTCCTCAGATTTTCAGCACTAGAGTGAATTATACATCCTGAGTTAGTAAAGGGAGGGTGGGTCGCATGTAAGATGCCAATACTGAATAACTGCAGTTACAGGTAAGTAACTCATTTCTTATCTGGTACTGGATCTTTCATAGATTCACATTCTTGAATCAGAATAACAAGCAGTATAAACTACGTAGTATAATAAAATCGTAGCGGATGGTGGGTATGAAAGAATTTTCTACTTCATATATCATAATTTATATAGAGTAGTCATAATACAAAATGTTCAACTTATTACACCAACAATAATAATAATAATAATAATAATAATAATAATAATAATAATAGAAATAATCACCAGTATAAGAAATAAAATTTGTCATTATCATAGAGGCTCCCTTTACTGGAACAGATGACATATGACTGCTTGACCCACAGCCGCATCAGTTCTATGCGTGGACTGGAGGCAGTAGTGCTTTGTGAACAAGTGTGTACTCTTCCAAGTAGCAGCATGGCTTATTTGTTCTAACGGTACTCCAGCAAACAGAGCAGCTGAGGTAGATACTGCCCTTGTTGAATGTGCTCTAGGCCACCTTTCTGGAGGTTTTCCTGCTGCAGAATGGCAGAACTGAATGGTTGCTGTTAGCCATCTTGCTGTTGTTGTCTTTGTTACTGCAATACAGAGTCGCCCAGGTCCGTATGACAGTAATAATTGATCAGACTTGCGAAAAGTTTTTGTTCGTTGAAGATGGGACTCTTCACATCCAATGTGTGGAGGGATTTTTCTGCTGGTGATGTTGAATTGGGGAAATATGTCCAGAGATTAACTGGTTGATTGAGATGAAATTGAGAATGAATTTTGGATTTGTTTTGAGAATGACGAAATCCTCAGTAAAATGCAGAAAAGGTTTTTGTGTAGTGAAATCTTGGATTTCACAGACTCTTCTAGTGGAAGTGATCGCTAGTAGGAAAGCTATCTTCCATGTAAGAAACTTGAGGTCTGTCTTATGGATAGGTTCAAACGGAGATTTAATTAATTATGAGAGTACAATGTTAAGGTGCCATTCAGGGGGAGGCAACATTACTGGAGGAAAGACCCTGAATAAACCTCTCATGAATTGTTTAATTAGACGTGATGAACAAAGGGAGGCCGGGTTTGAAGAGCGTCTCTATGTTGAAATTGCTGCCAAATGCACTTTCACTGAGGAATGCACGAGTCTGGATTTCGCTAGTATTAACTGGTAAGGTAATATTTGTTCTGGAGAGGCCTCATATGGTTGAAAGTTATGTTGCTGACACCAACAACAGAACCCCTTCCATTTAAGTCGATATTTTTTCTTTGTGCTGTCCGCTCTCAATTTAGAAAGTCTGTTTCTACATTCTGGGGCAATCCTTAGATGCTGGAACTCATGAAATTCAGGAGCCATGCATGCAAGTGCAGTAATGTCGGATCTGGAAGCAATATCTCCTTTTGATGCATTGATAGTAGCATTGGAGTTGGTGGGAGACGTATCGGTGTGGCTTCTGACATCAGAAGAAGCTCTGTGTACCAGAACTGCCTGGGCCATTTGGGAGCGATTAGTACTAGGCAATAGGATTCCGCCTTCATCTTTGCTATGACTTTGGGAATTAATGGGATGGGGGGGGAAAGCGTACGCATAGATCCCAGACCATCACATCGAAAGGGCATTCCCCCAAGTCCCTGGATGGGGATACCGACTTGCGTAAAATTGGCATTTGGTATTCTGGTTCGTTGCAAAAAGATCTAGAGTTGGCCTGCCTCATGTTGCAAATATTTTGTCTAGTTAGGCTGGTTTCAGTTCCCATTTGTGACAATCGCTGTTGGCCCTGCTGAGTGCATCCGCCAACGTGTTGTGAGCTCCTGAGACATGTTCGGCCTTCAAGGAGATGTTGTGGCTTGCTAGCCAGCTTTATAGCTCCTGGGCTTCTTATGAGAGTGTTAAGGATTTCATGCCTCCCTGCTTGTTGATATAATACATGCTGGTTGTGTTGTCTGTCCGCACCAGGACTTGAGAACCTTGTATCCTTGGGAGGAATGCCTGCAATGTGAGGAAGATGACTTTGAGTTCCAAGCTGTTGATGTGCATCAGCTTCTGATGGTTTGACCATTTCCCCTGGATTTGCAGATCTTGGAGATGACCTCCCGATCCTTCCATTGATGCATCCATTGTAATTATAAACTGTGGGACTAATGGAATATACGTGAAGCCTTGAGAAAGATGAGACTGGTGAGCCCACCAGTCTAATGCTTTTATCATCTTTGGCGTAACAAGAATGCGATCTTCGAACAATCCTTGTTATTGGTTCCACTGAATCTGTAATTCCTTCTGCAACGGTCTCATTTTTAGACGTGCATTTAGCACTAGGTTGATTGTGAAAGATACCATACCTAGGAGCGATCTGTACAACTTCACTGAAATGAACTTTCTTCTTGATATTATCATGGCCAAAGATGTCTGCCAATTCTGTTGTTCCTCTGTAAGGAAGGCATTGTTATGCTGCGTGTCCAGAATAACTCAGAGAAATGTAATTCCCTGAGTGGGTATTGTGAAAGACTTTCTCTCGTTGATTGTGAGACCCAATTTTGAAAGAGCATAAGGCAGTCCTTTGTCGCATTTGGTGTTTTTTGTGGAGTTGACGCTTTTAGTAGCCAGTCGTCTAGGTATGGAAAAACCTGATGACCTTACTTCCTGAGAACGGCTGCTACAGGGGCTAAACACTTGGTGAAAATTTGTGGGGCTGACCTGAGTCCGAAGGGAAGGACTCAAAACTGATAGTGAGTACCAGACACTGTGAACCGCAGATACTTGTGATGCTTGGGATGAATGGGGATATGAAAATAAGCATCTTCCAAGTCTAGAGATGTCACATAGTATCCGCTGTTTAGGAGCTTTAATATATCTGAAAGAGTGATCATTCTGAAAGTTTGCTTGCAGAGGTATTTGTTTATATGCCGCAGGTCTAGAATAGGTCTCCATTCCCCTGTTTTCTTCCCCACAAGATAAAAACGGGAAGAGAATCCTTTTCCTTTCTGAGCCATTGGAACTTTCTCTATTCTCCTTTGTGAAGCATCAATTTGCTTTCTTTTTTTAATAAGTGAAGATGAGGGGAATGCACCCCTTTTGGAGGGGTGGGGGGTATTTGGTGGTTTTAGTGTGAATTCCAAGGTGTGGCCATAAGCCACTATGTCTAATACCCATTGATCCAAGGATATAGTTTTCCAGTTGTAGAGCTATTTAGATGTATTTGCCCCAACTTGATGCCAGGAAGGTTAAGCAGCTGGTACTTGGACTGGGTCATTGCTTACGTCCTGTGTCTCCGGTGAGCTCACTGTTTAGTTAAACGAAGCCGTAGTTGGTAGACGAAACGTTTGCAGTGGTCTATATTGCAATCGGTAAGGCTGAAACTGTTGGGAGTGGTAGTATGAACCTCTATAGGTGGAAAAACCTTGCCCCCTTGCCCCTCTGAAAGGCAATCTTCTATATTGCAAGGCACCTAGGGACTTAGCGGTGTCAGTGTCTGTTTTAATGTCAAGAAGAGCTTTGTCTATGTGCTTGCCAAATAGCATATCCTCGTCATAAGCCATATCCAGAATCTTTGTTTGCACTTCAGGTCTAAATTAAATGGCTTTGAGCCAACCCTGATGCCTCAGAACAACGGCGCCTGCCAGTTGCCTAGACCCTGTTGAGGCGATATCCATGGCAGTGTCAATAATTTCAGAAGCGGCTCGTTCTCCTTCTTGTAAAATCTTTTTTGCGTCCTGTCTTAGGTCCTCTGGAATGAGATCTATCATAGATTTGATGTTGGACCACATCTGCCTGTCATATCGTGCCAGGATAGCCAACGTTTTAGCAGCCCTCACTGTAACAGCCAACATGAGGGAAAATATTTTTCCTATAGTGTCAAGGTGTTGTCCGACTCTATCTGGTGGTACTGAGATGGGAGCTGCCAGAGTTTTTGATCTTCTCTACGCAGCTTGAGAAACTACGGAATCCAGTCTAGGGTGTCCCGTGAGGCATGCAGGAAAATCATCAAGAGCCCTGTATTATTGTCAATATGGAGCATGACTGCCAGCACCGTAGCAGGGTTCTTCATAATTCTAATACCCTCCTGCCATAAGTGGTCAATGATGGGGTGGATCTAACTGATTTCAGTGCCTGGTCCTTGAAATCATATAAGAAGCAATTAGAATGCTTAACCGCAATGGGTAGGTGAAATCTTTCTGCTGCCCTTTCCATAATACAATGAAATCCCCCAATGTTTTCCGGAGGGGAATCAGCCAGAGGGTGTTAAGGTAGATATGGAGTAGGGATGATGTAATCATCCCAGTCGTCTGGTTGAGCCGGTAGTTCACCTTCTTCCCTGGCCTTATCCTCCGATGTGGAAGGATCGTCTCTAGGAGGGGAGACAGCATGTGGTGGTGGTGTCATTCTAGGCCTAGCTGGAGGCAGTATATTTGATGTTGGAATAGAAACTATACGTGGAGGGGCTGATGGTGGTACCCCGGTCTGTGGAGGGAAGCGCCGTCTGTAGTCTGACAAAATGTCTTGAAGATCCTGTACTAGTGAGCGAGGCATATATTCCTGAGAGCGATGGGATTCTTGATAGTACTGTTGATGCTCTGTGTACCTGTGAGTAGAGGGTTGACAATATTATTCCTCAAAGTCCTGACTTTGGTCACCCCCATAATACTCTTCCTCTTGATATTTAACATGGAGCTCTGAAGGACTATGAGCTGGTCCAATAGGTCCTTCCTCATCTTAGTCTTCCATGTCTAAAAGGTAACTCAGAAGAAGGGGTGAAATGTTTGCCGTGTATTCCAGGGTAGGTTTGTAGAACATTTTCATTTTTAATCTTGTTGACGGTGTCGTCGTCGGTGGTATCGTTGGTGGGAGTGTCAACGGTGGGGTCATCAACAGTGGAGTAGTCGATGGCAGTGCTACTGTCGACGATATCGTTGATGAGGCCTTATCCACTGACAACGGCATAGTGTTTACCGTCGTCGTCAGGTAAACCTTCGTCGTTGGCATTGAACTACCTTTCGTCTCCGAGGTTCTCGTGGACGATATGGGAACCTGAAGTGAAGATGTGGTGATGGTCGTCAATGTAGATGGTATCGTCGACGATATGGTGGCGACGGTCATCGTCGATGGGGTTAGGAAAGGAAATTTTTCTCCTGTCTTCGACATGCCTGAGGCAAATTTACTGTTTTGCTTTTGTGGTTTACATGGGGTAGCTGGAGCAGATCAAGCTACCTCTGTAGAGGATTATTTTTCTTTTTCCCTTTTCTTAGAATCCCTCGACTGGTGGTGAATTTTAAGGGATTTTCTGCTCTCCTCAGAAGTTCCCTCCAGAGATCTGGCCCTTTTATGTGACTTAGAGGTAGAGTCACTATCTTCCTCAGAAGATGTTTTTTGGGCTTTAGTTTTTTGTAGACACAGCAAAAATCTGCCTTCTCTGTCTCTCAAAGTCTTAAGTGGAAAAGTATGACAGATTTTGCATTCCTTTGCCTTATGAGTAGGGTGAAGGCAATAAGTACAATTTTTATGTGGCTCATCCACAGGAACTCTCTTTTTCCCACAGGTCTCGCAGGGATGAAAGAGGCCTTTAGAATCAGCCATAATTCAAATAAATTAAAGTCCAAAACTTTTTTGAAGTAATTTGTGGAAAAAACTGAGCAGACCTCACGGAGACTCACTTCACACTCGACGTGCGGTGAAAATCTGAGGAAGGGAGCTTCTCTTGGGAGTGTTCTAGAGGGTGCTTTCGCCTGACTGGTTGTGGGCCAAGTTTGGTCCATTAAAAAAGAGGACATGGATAGTCTAGCAAATTTAAGGCCTATTTGCACTGTAGCCTCTGTGGTTATTGTATACTGCTTTATAGGACACCGTGGGACTCCCACTTCGATGACGGGGAAGATTCAAGCATGTGAATTTATGAAAGATCCAATACTGGATAAGAGTCCTGACTAAAACATTTCAAAAACCCTGCTGCTGAGTAAAACAATACAAAAAGGATTCCTTTCCGTATCCAATGCATGCATGAGATAAAGACTTTCATGTGCGATTCTTCACTGTAAATCTCAGATGTAAAATAGCTCCTCAACCACAGCAGTGGAAGCACTCCATATGCAGTAGTATGATACACCAAACATCCATTAGGTGAAAGGTATATACTCCTCTGGATAGAGCCAAAGCCCACTTCTTATTCATATTTTAAAGAATTGCTAACAGTATGTATTTCAGACAGCTGCGCTGGTAAACCAGACCTAAGCAGCAGGCCCAGGGGAAGCTTTCACAACATGGGGAGTCTCTGTAAGACAGCAGAGTTGGAGCACAAACAGAAGAGCTAAATTGAAAATGAGTACGGAGAAAAAGCAACATGCACCAAATGGGAGAATGCAGGATGGGGCCAGGGTGCACCTAAACTAACGCAGAGTTCAGAGGAACAGGTGCATTTCATTAATTGGGTGAGTGTCTCTTGACACTGTCTGATTCGCGCTGTACAAATCTAATGTCCTAAAGCGCTGTCTCAGTTGTTGCTTACAAGTACAAACTCACCTGTGTGGTTGAAGTCACAAGTCTTACTGCACAGTCTTTTCCTTCGAGTGTTGGCCTCTCAACACGATTTGTGCCATTATTTAAGAGTCCTACGTCCTGGAACAGTCTCCCTTTAAGGTGCAAGTGCTACAACACTTACTCACTAGTTGAGTTTGACTCACTTCTCTGTCCACAACCTCACTTATTTGGTGTTAATTTAACACCTTGGAGAATAGACTCACTCTATGGGGATTAGTCTCATTTCATGAACAAAGTCTCATAATTCAAAGTCTCAATGACTTAATGAACTCTTTGACTTTCACAATTTTCTATTGAATCTTTGGTCCAGAACTCCTCAAATCACGCTCGTATGACTCTTGGCCTTGAGATTTCGTCCGAGGTGGCCATGAGTTTAACTGTTAAGTGGGAGGAAGTCAAGCAGCAGAAGGACAATAAAGGTATAGGATCAAAGCAAAAATATGTGGTTTCAGCTGAGAATATACTGGTATCCTCAGTTTTTGTCTGTTTCAGAGTTAAGAACTTTTGAGAACGAGAAGATGCAAGACAGTGAATGGACAGCACCCGCAGAGGATGCAATTTGGAAGGTGACAGATAAGAGGACTGGTGGGGACAGGAAAACAGAAAAGATAAGCCCACAGAGGCAACATGCTAGCTTCAGCATCAAGAATGGGAAAGTAATGTCTGGGGAGAAGTGGGTGTCGATGTAGAGGACAGCTAAAGAGAGGCAGAAGGATTAGGTTACAGAAAGGTATGGTCTCTGCATTAATACAGCCTTTTGGAAGAGATGGGTCTAAATCACACTGCTGCCACAAATGTACACAATCCGCTTTTTGGGGTCCCACGGCTTCATACTGCAGGATCACTGGGATTCAACTGTATCAATGGATTCCCATTATCTCTATTGTCCCAGGCCTTCATGCTGCAGGCACTCGAACTGGAAACCAAGTACCTCTTTGAGCGCTTGAGTCTGAGGCTAGAGTGGCAGAGCAGCCCAAATCTGACTCGGAGAGGAGCTGTCCGCTAGAAACTCAGAGCTATGGAAGGAAGACCAATAACACTCAATAAATCGATCTCTAAATATTGCTTATACTTTAAAAAGAAATAAGTACTTTTGTGCACACACACATAAGCTCCGTGCAGAAATTACAAGTATCTGCAAAGTCGTGGGCTGCAATGTAATGTGTCACCACTAAAGGGATTAAAACTTTGGAAAATCCTCTACTCTAAGCGATTACACACCACCAAAACTCTTGCCTACTATGCTACTAAGTTTCCAAGAAACAATATATTTGGCTACGATTTTTAACAGGGCATATGACAATCAAATAATAAAGGCCTATCATCTTTGCTAAGAGCTTTTCACAATGATATATCGGATTACCACATGCCAATAACTTTTTAGCATAAGAAAGTCAGGCTTATTTTTGTTTACAATAACTTTTCATCCTACACAGAAGGGCCTACTACATTAATACAACACAAGTTTGCTAGCTAATTAGACCAACCATTTGCCAGCCAGATCTAACCTAATATCAGGAGGACTCTCAAAAGAAAGGCAAGATACAAGTCAGCCATACCCAAATCTTAATATTTGTGTAGTTTTTTAATTGGGTGCGTGCAGAAAATCATTGCAATGCACTTGTAATAGAGAGGAGCGGAATTGGCTAAAAGAAAACTATATGCTATATAATAATTGGTACATTAGATAAGATGGGTTGAGTTTCCAATTCAAGTTCATTTTTGGTTTAAAAATCTCGCCTTTCTGATTAGACTAGCACACATTGTAAATTAAAAGTGAAAAAGGGATGTCCTTATTAGTTTAATTTGTAAACAGCCAGTCTTTAAAGCTTACCCAGATCAGATGTTATTTAAACATTTGCCCAAATAAGAGAAAATATATTTCCTCCAGATTTAAAAATGTTCTTCCTTTTTATGAGCTATTCCCTTGCAGAAGAATAGTGCTGGTCTCTCCATGTTTCAACTGTAAGTGATCTTGCTACTATGGAGGCAAAAAGCATTAGATTGTTTGATTTTCCACAAGCGATTTGTGCAGAGATTTCAATGTCTCCCCATGAAGGTCCCAATAAGGGTCACACTCGGGTCACCTTTTAAATGATAGCCTACTATCATTTCTAGTTCTTTATATATGAAACTCCAATAAGACCACAAGTTAGCGCGCTCTCATTGTAAATATTTTCAAGTTCCCAGAGTATTTATGAACACTTGTACAGAGATAAAGGCACTCTTTATTTATTTTAAGTAGCCTTTCTTGGTATATTTTAGCATATGATATAAAAAATTGTATTGTGCATAGATTTAAGCTTAGCAAGAGATGTATTTCGTGATTCATCTCCTTCCAAGCTTAACTTGTTACTTGAGTGGCTAGTTCTTCTCTCCACAATTTTGGGGCTTTTGTATAGTCCTGTTTTATAGTTTCCAACAGGCCTTGGTAGGTTTGGCCAATGAATCTCTTCCCAAGAAGCAGGTTAATCAGGGCATTAAACTGTCTTGTTCCTTATTCATAATCGTAGGCAAAGTTATTGTAAACCTGCGGGTATTTTAAAAAAATCTATCTTTGCATTCAACACTATAATTTGGTTTGATTCCTGGAAATGGGCTATCTGTTAAGAGTTAAGGTTTTGGTCTATTGCCCAGATTCCTTTGTTGCACCATTCACAGCGAGTGCAAGTTAATTCCTCCAGGTTGTTTGAGCTTTCCAATTGAGGGATACAGCCTCTTTCCTTTTAGCGCACTGTGGCTAGCACTATAATAGTGCCTTTAGTGTCTTTAATTGATTTTTTTTGTTAATTTATGGGGAGTCAAATTTTGATACATCCCCCTGGATACCTTGCCTGCTTGGCATTTGGACTGTTATGCTAGCAAGGAATGGATAATACTAACTCAGAATCATAATTTTGCACAGGGATAGGTGATGGTGGTAAAAGAACATCTAGGAGCATCTACTACCCCCATCCAGGTGGGAAGCAAGAAGTTTTAGCCAGGCTATTTGGTTTTTGCCTGCCCAGATAAGGCAATCATTAGTCTTTTGAACAATGATAAGGTAGACACTGGAAGAAAACTAAGCAACGGGGAGGAGTAGTCATTCTTATTAGAATTTATTTTTCCAACTAGGGTTAGCAGTATATCATCACGTTTGAAAATCCTTCTCCATTTTTTATAACGAAGGTTCATAATTTAGATCATAAATGGTCTATATCTTTCTTTTTACCACAATCCAAGGTATAAAAAAAGTTGCACTTTTTAGCATTCTCTGCGTAGTATCACCACCTGAGTTAGAATTGTTTTAAGAACCCAAACTTCAATGCTGCTTCACAACAGTTATGCAAACAACATTATAAAACTGGGGTGCTATGTGTTAGGAATGTTAGACATATTGTTACCAACTCCTACAAGTATATCATCCTCTTATGGCTGGCTTTTTCTGTATTGGTTACATTCACCTTTTTCTGAAATTTCCGAGAATAAGATTGGAACCCCACACCACACTAGGTGGCATGCTTCATTACAAGGACCTTCTTCATCAGCACTACAGTGGTGCAAGGTGTGGTCATCCTAAGCTCTATTTAGATGTTTTGTTGATAAAATGTGCTAAGATATGAAGAGTCAGATGATGAAAACAATTTAATTAAATCAGAAAAATCTCAGTCATTTTAATCACGCCCACCTGTCCTAAGCAAAATTATAAACAAAAGGGGAATTGGTGTAGTTAGTAACTGTTAGAGTTCTTCCCTTACTAACCACTACTGGTAAAAATGTTTCAGCCCTGTCTTTGTGCAGAACGTATCCCTGGGCTTTCGTCAGGTCCTGTGCAAAATCCTCCCTATCTTTCCACAGTGTTTCACACTTAATGTAACTAACAAAAACGTTAATTCTGAAACCTATTTTCATTCAGTATGTTTCCAAGTCGTTTTGCCTGCAGCAAAAGGATAAAAATACATGGAATTGTTAACTTTAATTAATCAAAAGAGTCATGCAATACCAACCACCAATCCAAACATGGTCAGTAACAAATGAAGTAACAACAATATAAATCATGGCACATAGTGTTGGCTAATCTCATGTAGCTACAGAATCTGATTAACTACTGGGACTGGTGGAAGTGATTTTAAGTCTATCCCATGCCAGATAGTGTAGACTCTGTGGAAATATTTAGGAAATATGACATAGTACTCGAAAACTACAATAAGTATCACAGCATAGTAATGAACTAAAAAGGTAACATATCACTTGTAACAGGTATTGCAGCTTCACCATGTCAAATAGCTTACCTGCATGCAGAAAACACTTTCCAAGGGGATGTTGCTCTACCGCTGCATAGTCTACCGCTTACCATAAATAATGGACATTGGTGGTTATAAAATGTATTTGATTTGAAACAATATGATGGGTATTCATTCCTGTCAGTCTTTCTGTATAGTCTTTCATTAGTATTTTAGAATCAGTGTTTAATAAAGTACATATTCAATAAAGGAATTGGGCAATACGTCCTGCATTTCTTGAGAATCTTACAAGGTTTGAGAAATATTATAAATTTTCCTTCTTTCAAATGAGGAAAAGTCCCACAACGTTGCCTAATTAGCTCCTCAGGGAGAAATACCACCAAAGAGATTTTGTAAAACCTGTGTGGTAGCCTGTGCTCTCCTTTAGTTTTTTGCGAGGGAGAGATGTTATATCTATGTGAATCACAATTTCTGTTATGGCTAGTGTAAGAAACTGGATTTATTAGTTGGGGTGGGCAACTGCCCACTTCAGGGAATACTCACAGCACTTGTTAGGGTGAACTCTCCAAGACACTAAATTAATCTGACCTCAACCCCCGATAGTTATGCAACACAGCAGACAGGGTAAACAGTGCAATGTGTAAAATACTATTCAGTGTTGAAACAGCAATAAAGTGAAAATTTCAAACAACATTAGAATAATAGAGAAAAGTTTAATACACAAAAGACAAAACTCCAATAAAAGGAACCAGAGATATGAATTTTTAAAAATTTAAGTACCAATAGTTTCAAAAAGTTCTAGGCTTCAATGATAGTCTATGATCACAGTTGACCCAGACCTAGGCACAATTTCAGACTGACCATGCTGAAGCAAGGTTCAGATACACCAATTAGGTTTGTTTTGGTCAAAGATTTTACTGTCTGACTTGGGGCCTTATTTAGAGTTTGGCAGAGGGGTTTACTGTGTCACGAATGTGAGGGATATCTTGTCCACTGTATTACAATTTCATTATAGTCTATGGAAATTGTAATGCGGCGGACGGGATAGCTGTCACATTTGTGATGAAGTAGCCCCGCTACCAAACTCTAAATCAGGCCCTTGGACCCTTATTTATACTTTTTTGTGCTGCATTAGCATAATTTTTTGACTCAAAAGCGACGTAAACTTACCAAATACAAATTTTGTATGTTTGCACCGCTTTTGCGTTAAAACATGACGCAAATGCGGTGCTAAAAAAGTATAAATATGGGCCTTAGTCTTTTAAGACAGTCAACCAGAGAAGTACATTTTTAAACATCCACTCCCACGTAGGACCTCAAGAGGTGCTCTTAGAGACGCAGTTAGTGTCACATAAGACAACAGAAAGGTCCAGTCCAGGTGCAGTTGTCACTGCTCGACTGGCTGTTCCAAGGAAAAGGCCTCTTGTAGCTTGTGCTCACTCTGTAGCCACACAAGAGGTAAGCCAATTGACCCTTGGAGTCCACTTCTTTGTACTGGGCACAGGAGGGCACAGGTTCAGTCTGTCAGGGCTCCTCTGATGTCACAGACAGCAGGTCCGTTCTGCTTCCGATCTTTTTCAGATCCAGAAGGTGTTCTGCAGTGGGTGACCAGAGGTGCTACATTTATGCTGGTCACTGGATATTGAGAGGAGAGGTCTATTGAGCACGCCCTAACCAATGAGGTAAATGTTCCCGGGGCCAATCCTGCACACTTTTTATTTGTTCCTGTGTGCCTTCCTAGAAATGGGCCCAAAATGCCATTTGTCAGGGCGGTTTCAATAAGTCAACAGTCCTTGGCCATACTAAAGTTGGGTGTGCCCTTCAACATCTAACACTAAATTCTAGTTTGAAGGAGGCATTGTACACACAACAAACCCAGAGCTATGAGTCAGGTAGGGCAAATGCAGGGCCCCTCAGCAACCATACAGGGGATACACAGGAATTATATTGGCATCCAGGTCTCACCCTCTTTAAACTGTACCCTAACTGTTACATGTGTGTCAACGGATGTTTCCAACAGGATTTGACAGTGTGCTATGACAGGATGCCTACAGCCACCACTCATGCTGTGGAGTTCTGGGCAGTCATCTCTGCCCGTTCAGCTCAGCTTAATGTTTGCTCTTGGAAGGTAATCCACACTTTGTTCAAACCTGCTCACTACTGAGCAAAGTCTGAGAGCTGGCAAAGGCTTAGGCTAATTAGCCTGCTGACAGTTCAGACAGGTAAAGGGAAACTTTCTAAAATTTATTTTCCTATTTATTTAAAGTCCAACTTCACCATAACATAAGATTTTTAATAACTATTAAAATATTGGGTTGATTATTTTTCTAGCTGTTCCCAGTCCAAAGATACAGTATTAGTATGTTAATCTATACTCTGCTTTTCTACATAAGACAGCTAGGCCCGCCACACTGAAAATAGCTTTTAGGACCTTGTCACTGTAGAGATATGCTAACGTTAATTTTCTACATTTTCCACTTTTAAGTACCATGCACTTTACCTTGTCTGCTACAAGGTATACATATGGGTGCCTCACTAATTTTTCAAAGGGAGGTTTTTGCCTGCCAAATGGGGTTATTTTAACCATTCACAGTGCAGGTTTTGCTCTGCAGCAGTCATGCATGTTACATTGCAGGTTTTACACTGCAGCAGTTCGGCTACACAGAGTAGTCTTGTGGCCGTGATTGCACAGCCTCGCTCATCGCTCGTCTTCTTCTCATGTCCCAGCATTCGTTGGGACACTAGCACAGGATCCCCAGTAATCCTGAAGCTGCTTTTATGCTAAACGTAGCATGAAAGCAGCATCAGGATTGGTCTGAGCGGTTTGGATTGCCACTCAGACACAACCCTGAGGTCTATGCAGTTTTTACAGCCCGGCTATTCAACATTGTAGACATTGTTCTGAATTTGTAGACTACCAAAGGGGCACAGGGACAAATTCCCTTAATAAGCCTCCATTTAATTGGCATGGAGCCTAGGAGTGTGTACAACACCATGTGGTTAAAGAACTACTTCTAACAGGGATCATATTAATGCATTAGTTTAGATCGACAATTGCCTGCAGGTCTATATAAATCCCTTTCACTCCTGGCACACTTGCCAGGAATTTAAGATGTCAACATGTTTCAAACCCAACGTTGATTATGGGATTCTCTTCAGGATCTAGAACTGAAAACAGTAAGAAAAAATAAAAGTCCAATAAATGTGTACAAAGTAGGTCTTGAAATGAGCACCTCACCTTTACACTTACATGAAATTCAAAGATGTCCCATGGCAAGAAAAAGTTGAATGGCAGGGGGAAGATTACACTAATCCGTGTAGTCTAGATACAAAGACAGAAGATTAAAGGGCAATCATTTTGAATAATCTGTGTTCATGGTAACGAGCGGACCATTTGTGAGACTCACTTGTCAAAAAGAAGGAAGCACTGGGTGTACCATTCATTCAGTACCCCTTCCAAAAGCTTTTTTGGGGAAAAATTCAATCCCTGACAACATGTCTCCGTTTTCTTAATAACGGTTTCTGTTCTGTAACAGAAAAATTTGGCCCAGATTAAATAATTGCAAGGTTGAGCAGTAACGCTTGATTACAACCGAAAAAGAAATTCAACTCACTTTTAGACGGTAATAACAAATCACCCTCTCTGTTTCTTCAAGGACGAAATAATTTCCATTCTGATTCTGAAACACAACACACCAAAAAAAAGCTATATTATAACTCCGCACTCAGTTGGCATGGTTAATTACATTGTAGCTTCCAAGACTCAAAAACTTCAACGATTCAGAACATATGAACCTTGAGTATGTTTCACGTAACTACATTGCCACATTAACAAGCCACCGATGGGCGGGAGCCAAAATTCCCATCTTACAAAGGCCACAGTGTTCATCCTCGAAGGCGACACATACAAATGAAGTGAACCACTTACAGCGTACATGAACGTCTTGATGTGACTCCTGTTGAGATTATGCGACGTCGCCAATTGCCTAAACCGATCTAGTCGGCAAGGCCTTCTTTTATATTGCCATCGGAGATTGGCCAATCAAATGAACGTGGCAGCTTGGACTCCCATTGATGTTATTCTCAATGCATTATGGGGTTTGTAGCCCCACCTGTGGTGATGCTGATTGAACAATGAAGAGCACCTAATGTGACAAGCTGAAATGTGCCTAACACAAAATGTGGCCATTTGGAACAAAATTTGCCTTTCAGTAGCCTACTGTTGTACCGCTGAGAGGACCAAAATAACAAAAGAATACATGTATTGTTATTCTTCCAAAACTGAAAATAAAAACTTATTAAAATGCTCCACTCCTGATGCAAGAACTCTGTTAAATTTAAACTGGAGCCAGACTTAGATAAACATAACGGAGTCTAGCCACTTAGATTTTGAATCTCTGTCATTTCATTCAATTGCGGTGTTAAACCGAAGAATGAGGTATGCCTCTTTCTATGTCAATAATCTATCAATATTTCCTCCTCTAGGAATCAATTGTATAATTGTTAACACTGCCCATCGAAACTCATGCCGCTTCTCCACAAACTGATTGACTAATGGAGCAGTCATGACTTTTCGCAGAATACAAGATTTATGCTGGGTAATTCTTTGACGAGTCCCTTGATTAGTTTTCCCTTTGCATAGTTTGTTACATTGACAAATAAAGCCATAGACTACATGTCTAGTCTTACAATTAGAGAATGTGATGTGCTTGTAAGATACTCCCTTCAATTGTTTGGTTGCAATTAATGCATGTGCCACATTTATTATGACCTTCAATTGGTGTTAATTTCCAACGCTGTCTTAAATTACTTTGAGGTGTTAATGATGGAATGTATGCCCGTACTACTTGACTTCCAATACTTAGATCTTTTCTTAAGGCAAAAAGTGGTTGATGGAAAGATTTTGTAATACTTTTAGAAAGTTGGCATTTTCATGTCCTAACCATCTGGTGCCTGCAGCCTTTTTCCTGGGTCACATGACTAGGTATAGCTGGCAGTTGGTCTTTGTACATTGCTCCCTGATAGTGACACAAAGGAGCATAAGTGATAGTAGGATGGACCATCTCTGGCTTGATGAGGTGGAGGAGTTGTCGCATACCACACTTGCACATCACAAAGGCTCTGCCTGAGCACACTCACAAAGGGTTTGCCACTAGTCTATTGTAACCCCTGATAACCTGGAGCCAGGGCAGAGAGGCAGGACATTTCAAGCACCTCTGGGGGTAGACACCTCCAGAACCTTCTCCTACTTCAAAGTGGGATTCATGTTTAAATATTGGACCCTCAAACCCAACTCTTCATTACACCTCTGCACTGAAGAGTCCAGGGAGAACAGGGCACCCTGCTAACCCGGATGGAGGTGCAAAAGAAGAACCACCAGAGAAGAACAACAGTCAGTATTGCACCCAAAAAGCCTGATGCGGGTTCCTGGTTGGTGCAGATGATGTCCCACACCAGTTGGATGATTGCATTCTGGTTTGCGTTGCTGGAGTCCACCAACAAGCCTTGGCACACGCAACGATTGTGGCTAGCAAAGAATGGCCCTGCCCAGGACCAGGAGGGACCTGGTGGACTCTACCCAGGAGGGAGAGTCATATGGAGCTCTCAGCAACTCAGAGAGCCCTCAGAAGACCAGGCAGCACACACAGGAGTCCCACAGCACGGGGACAAAGAAAGTGCGAAAGGAGGTCCACGCACGACTACACAAAGGGATCCCACACTGCAGAGAACCAAGCAGGAAGCTGTGCGTCACAGGGCAGAGTGCTGAGGGCTGGAGCTGCATGGTGTACGAAGACCTTCGTGGAAGGATGCCAACAAGCCTTGGCAACTGCAGAACACGCGGTGTAAGGGGGGTACTGTCTTGCATGGGAGGCATGGGAGGCAAGGGAGGCTCTTACCTCCACCAAAGTTAGACAGTTGGACGTCGGGACTGTCGGGGCCACTTCAGTCCACAACTCATGTTGCTGGGTCCACGCACTTTGTCAGGAGAGGGGTGCCTGCTGAAGAAGGGAAGTGACTCCTTCACTTCAAGGGAGATTCCTTCGTTCTTCTGGTGCAGGCTGAAGACTGGCTGTCCTCTGAGTATGCACAACCGGGAAAGAGTTGCAGCTGCTGGCAGGAGCTAAAGATACAATGTTGCAGAAGTCGTCTTTGCTTAGTCGTTGCAGTTGTAGAGTTCCTGGAGGATCCAGATGCAGTTTTTTCAGTAAGAAGGTGAAGTAAAGGATGCAGAAGCTTCCTGCTGGAGTCTTGAATTACGAATCTGAAGAACCACCCAAAAGAGACACCCTAAATAGCCTTGAAAGGGGAATTGGTCACCTAGCCAGGTAAGCACCTATCAGGGGAGGACTCTGACATCACCTGCTGGCACTGGCCACTCAGAGTGCTTCACCACCTTGGAATCCATGGTGGCAAAACTCAGGGACACTCTGAAGGAGCTCTGGGCACCACCCCTGGGGTGGTGATGAACAGGAGAGTGGTCACTCCTCTTTTCTTTGTCCAGTTTTGTGCCAGAGCAGGGGGTCCTTGAACCGGTGTAGACTGGATGATGCAAGGAGGGCACCATCTGTGCCCTTCAAAGCATTTCCAGAGGCTTTGGGAGGCTACCTCTCCCATGCTTGTAACATCTATTTCCAAGGGGAGAGGGTGTAACACCCCTCTCTCAAAAGAAATGCTTTGTTCTGCCTGCAACAGTAGGGCAGAACCCTGTGTGTGAGGTAGAAGCATCTGGGGCTGCCTGGAAACCTCTGAAGGCTGTAATGGCAGTACTGCGGACCCTCCAAGTTGCCCCCAGAGCGCATGGAATCATACAATCAATGCTTGCAAAAGCCTTGGGGTATGAATCCAACATGTTTGATAATAAACATGACCATATTCGGAGTTACCATTGTGAAGCTGTACATAGATAGTGACTTTTGTACGGTGCACACGTAAAATGGCGTCCCTGCACTCACCAAGTCTGGGAAAATGGTCCTGGACGACGTGGGGACATGCACCATTTCACACAGGCTGCAATGGCAGTCCTGTAGGAGCCGTGGTATGGGCTCCATATGGGTGGCAAAATAAATGCTGCAGCCTATAGGGATCCCCTGGAACCCCAATTCCCTGGGTACCTAAGTACCATATACCAGGGACTTATAAGGGGTGACCAGTATACCATTTTGGGATGAAATACTGGGTTACCAGTATGCAGTGACAAAATTTAGAGGAAAGAGCGCATAAGCAGTGGGGTCCTGGTTAGCAGGATCCCAGTGACACAGTCAAACACACTGACATCAGGCAGAAATTGCAGGTAACATGCCAAAAAGAGGGCACTTCCCTACAGTTAAACACAAGGCAACTTAGTATTTGCTGATGTTTCACGCTGACAGAGATTGGGATTGCTGCTGAAGTAGGGTTTCACCGCCCCCCTCAACGGTAACACAATTGCCAGCACTCTGGAATTAAACTGATCTGATCAGGAGGCCAATTGAACTATCCACAATTTAAGAAATACCTCAAAACCTACCTATTGGCAGTCACTGTAAAAACACACTACTTCTTTTACAACAGTATCCATCTACTGCAAGGACTGGCCAGAATCTCTATTAGAATTTCCAAATACCTTCTACCTTACAAATAGACCCATCCCCCGTGCCTTGATGTCCACCTAGCTTTCACACTTGAACTGTGTCATCCAGATCTGTTATTCTACCTGGATCTTGTTCTGATATTAATTAAACTGTTTCATCACCACTAAGTAGTCTATAGAGGCTGCAAGATTATTATCAGTACTATGTAAAACACTACAAATATGAAAACAAAAATATAATATTTAAATTTGAAGTTATTTGACCTCCATGGGGTCTGAGTCTGGGAACACATTCCATCCCTTAAATCCTCCCAAGAGAATTGACTGGTCTGCAAAAACTAAAAAAAGATTTGGCCCTGGACGATTTTCAGCAACATAACATTCTGTACACCTCAGAAAACACACTGTTTCACTCTCTTGTGGAAACAGAGTAACCTACAGCTCGGCGTACCTACTGCTGCTTGCCTGCTGGCCTTTAATGTCTTGCAATCTCCATGTACGTCAGTTCCTCTCTGAACTTTGTAGTAAGAACTGCATCAGCTAGGATACACTGTATTTTTATACGTATTCAATTCTCAACTTGTGAACAAACATCAATAGATACCCTTTTAAGGAAATTAAGCTTTAAATTGGAAATGACAGCCTTGTGCAATGAAGACGTTGACGTTCTCAAAAACCCCAACCGGAAGTCCTGTAAAAGGAACTGGGCAGTGGTTTGTGAAAATGAAAGACAAGTATTCCGTTTTTTACGGTTGCTTCTCTTTCTCCTTATTACCTGCATCAACGAAATTACTTGGATTCAGAGAAATGATGTCATGGTTGATCGGAAGTGCCTAGTATTCATCTTCAATGTTAATATGGATTTACAGTACTGAAAAGCCAATTTTAAACATTGTACAGAATGGATTCTGAGTTACTAATGCGTTATGGAGCACACCACTTAGCAATATTCCATCAAATTCAGCTCGCTTGCTTTACATCAAAATTAATTTGTGCAAAAAACAACTTAATTATTGCAAAAATAGTTACATTTTGAGTCCTTGTTAGGCTTCCTTCTGGGCATTTTATTCTGTTTTATGTCAAGGAGATTGTGCTGAAGAAATAACACACATCTAGGAGAAACAGACATTTTGTAGATACATTAGACTGAGCTAATCAACACACAGAAATGAGTCAATTTTGGAATAAATCTATTGATATGTTCTATTTGTAAATGTCACCCCATGCACAGTCAATGTGACTATGAAGAAAGATTAGGTTGAGATTCAAACTTCCCAATTTTTTAACCATTTCCAGATTGGATTGATGGCTCCTCAAACAGGTTATTACTCAGCAGGTTGAAATTAGGCTTTGCAAGGTGGCATCTTGATTTTCCTCTTGGCCAATTTGAGTCCTCTAAAGTCCTGATATGCCACTGTGATGAGACTTCACAGCAAAGTTTGTTGCATTTTGTTCTTTTCGGTAAGTTCTATAATGACCTTACTAAGAGGTTTTTATTCTATGGAAGGAGGGGCTTAGATCCTCAAGAGTAGCCCTAGCGTATTTGCAACTGCTTGATTTCCCATCTAATTGTGTCAGTATATGTTCTTTATTCAAAAGTGCAATTACCAGAAGAAATTATTTAATGTTTGAATTGATAGATTAACCTTTCACCTGGTAGTTACAAGTTTTATATTGTTTTTTAAATTGCATCTTTGTTAAAATGTTCTACACTTCGCATGGTTAAACTGGTCATGCAATGTAATAGTTTGTTTGACACTTTTTATCTATGCCTTTTAATTCTATGCATGTGTTTGTTAATATGGAATGTTTTGTTGTTAATTTTAACTGTTTTTAATATGTGCTTTCATGGTCACTTCTGCGTCCAAAACAAAGCTTTTGATGACGATGATGACTGGATGGAAGACTAGAGTAAATGTTAAAATTCTGTGTGACAGGCAAACCCATCTCCAAACTCAGTCCCACTTTTATCTAGATAACAACTAATTTCTTCAGACATCATCTACAGTGGAGCTTAGAAGTATCTTCCCCTTCAACTCATTTAACACTTACTACCTTCAACGTCCTACACTCTCCTTGGTCTTTGACACAAAAGGTCAGTTCTTTAACATTTCTGAACATCATGTAAAGAACATTACACTTTCAATTCTGATTGTTCCTTCGTTTTTTAAAGCAGACTGGCCACATTATAGAAAAATGCCATTGATGAAAAATTACTTCTAGGTGTTTTTTACAGTCATACTAGAATCTCATATTTAGTAAATACTCAGTTGCTGAATAACATAGATTACTTGTAAAAGCTCCTAGTTTTCAGCTGATAAGGCAACCATGTTTATTCCTGTCACTGGTAAATATCTTCTCAGAGGGACACGAAATGTCACTGATCTGAAATAAGAGGGTTAGTGGAAGGGGTAGTATCCACAAGGATTGAGTCAAAACATACTACTACATGGTTTCATGAATACAGGTGCTCTAACCTAGCATAATTGCAGGTGATTTTGCTTCTGAAACTATGTAAGGTGATCTCAATACTGGCGGTGTTATATATGGTAATTTTGTAAATTCTACCACTTTTGAACTGTTGGGTTTACGGTAATGCGAAAGCAGATGGTGACGTATATTCGACCTGCCTCAGTTTTATAACCAGCGTTAATTCAGCAGTAAGTATCGGGATGTGGTTTTCGATGTCAAGTCATTTTCTCCATCAGGAAGCAATGTTTAAGTTGCAAAAACAAAGGTATTTTATCAGTTACATTCAAAACATTGATTCCAATGTAATTAATATGCATCTTGTCTATGCTTTAAGGGGAGCCGTCAAATCTACAAACCCTATTTGACCCCCAAACTTGCATATTAAATTTCATAGACAAATTGACTAAGTGCATTTAAAGAAGCTTATTATCTACAACCCCCATAGCTTGGATGCTGAACCCTGAATTTGGGAAGACCTTTTCAAGGAAAGGGGCCAAACCTTCTTTCATACATTGACCACGCTGCTCACAACTCTAAGGTTTGGGCCCAAAATGTGAGCTATGTACGCCCAGGCTGCTAATTCCACTGGCCTCTGTTGTATTTATTGTGAGAGACTCAGGTAGCATTGTTCTAATGGAGAAGGCACCCCCTTCCTTTTCATCACCCGCACGTTATGCTGTACAGAATGAAACCTTCTTGTAAGACGAAGCACATGCTCCTGAGTCTTAGCCATCTTAAGTTGTGATTTACTATTAAGCTACCACCATCTTCAGTGAAAACATTTAAACTAATTTACAGATTTAAGGTAGCTCAGTCGCTAGCACACAAAGTTTAATCTCAGAATGGTGGGTTTGGGCAAACACACTGGCCTTATGCCAGAAAATGGTACACATATCAAAGTGTTTTTTTCTCACATTATCAGCACTGCAAGGGTATCTGGAAGTGCATTACAGCATCTAGTTTCTATTATTTAAAACTGATGTTTTTTGCTTTCAACCACACTGCTTACTGGAAAAGTTGCTGGCATGCATACAGCGAATCTATTTCAAGTATGAACAATGAAAATGAAGGTAGGTCATCATGATTAATTGTGCGTCCAGAAAGCTTTATTAGTTTACAGTATAACTCAATTCTGTATCCAGTGCCAATCAAAAGTACATACTTAATGTAACGTTAACTCAAATGTAAATATTATTGTTTCTTTCTACAGCTTTAGCTCCCTGGAAAGAAGGCTATCGCAAAGGCACCTTCCACTATACTCCTAAAAGCCAGTGTGAAAATGTCCCTTGGTGTAAAACTTTTGATTGTTTTTCTACTTTCTTTCCAATAACCCTCTCTGTATCTTCCGTCCTTCCTCATGCCTTCCCTCTCTGGGTATAGTCTGCACTAAGTCAAACACCTGTCTGCTTTAATCTTTATCTCTTTATCGATGTCAGTAAATTGCCCACACCTCATCTCACATATTACAACCTTTCCTTCTTTGACACCTTATCACTGCATCTTAACAGTCCCTTATCTACTCATACCACCAACCAACTATCACAACTAACTCGTATTGATTTAACCTACCACAAAGAAACTGGAGTAAAAGCATAGAATGGTTTCTTGAGAGCACAAGACTCATTCCATTAACTAACAACAACCAGTATGGATAAGTTACTTACCTGTAAATCCTAGTTCTCTTCCAGGGGTATCCTCATCAAAGTCATAAACATTGAATATTCCCGCCCTTGTGCGGGGACCCCGGAGCATATATAAAATACACACATACAAAGTATGAAATATGCACAAAAAATATATATAGCATTT
Organism: Pleurodeles waltl; assembly: GCF_031143425.1. Classification (NCBI taxonomy): domain Eukaryota; kingdom Metazoa; phylum Chordata; class Amphibia; order Caudata; family Salamandridae; genus Pleurodeles; species Pleurodeles waltl. The sequence continues at coordinate 84,398,291 of NC_090451.1, forward strand.
TTAGTAGACACATTTTCATACTAAACTCATATATACATGTGTAAAACAGCAATGCAGACTATAATCATAAACAGGCTAAAATGCTTTATTTCTATGGAGTTTTTTTTTTTTAATTCTTTTCAAAATTACAATAAGAGAAAAATATCTACCAAAGCCACCCAACTGGGCCTAGGGAAATAAGCAGCAGTAATCATCAGAGAAAAAAGAAAAAACTACATTGAAAAACAATGGAGCATTCTTAGCCAATAGGCTGCATGCAGGTTAACACAGGAGAACCATAAAAACTTTGGCACTGTGCCTTTAAGACCCTGAGCACCTCCAGTATCCCACCATGCCTCAGGGGTGAAGGAGAGGTGACTGTTGGTTCACAGTTAGGTCAGTACTTTTTTACGGTGACAAGCTGTGTAGCCGATTCGAAAGATAGTCTGTCCTGCACTTCTAGGAGACATGCGTCCGGGGAGGAGGGTGGGTAGTTTATGACTTTGATGAGAATACCCCTGGAAGAGAACTAGGATTTACAGGTAAGTAACTTATACTTCTCTTCCAGGGGATCCTCATCAATAGTCATAACCATTGAATAGATTAGCAAGCCCATCCCCTGACTCTGCGGACTGTCCAATAGAAGTGCAGGAGTAGATATGTATCATGCAAACAAATTTCTCAGAGAAGCTTGCCCAACTTGGGCATCTGCTCTTGCATCTGAGTCCAAACAGTAATGTCTAGTAAATGTATGTACAGACTTCCATGTAGCAGCCTTACAAATTTCAGAGATTGGAACATTATTAAGGAGGGCAGCAGTAGCCGCCTTTCCTCTTGTGGAATGCGCTTTAGGTCTAGCAAGTAGTTGTTTGTTAGCCAACTGGTATGCATTAACAATACAAGAAACTATCCATCTAGATATGGTTCGTTTTGATGCTGCCTCCCCTGTTCTCAAATGACCATAATTTATAAACAAGTGATTGGAATGTCTAATCAGCTTGGTTTTATCCAAATAAAAGTTTAGCACTCTTTTCAGATCTAGGGAGTGAAAAGCTTTCTCCGCCGGAGTCTCCGGATTGGGGAAAAAAGTTGGTATAGACATAGTCTGATTGATGTGAAATTCTGACACCACCTTCGGTAGGAATGATGGGTGAGTTCGTAGAACCACTCTAATCTCGTGGAAAACTGTGTACGGTTCTTTGGAAGACAAAGCCTGAATTTCACTGACCCTCCTTGCGGAAGTAATGGCTACCAAAAAAGCCGTCTTCTACGTAAGGTGTTGCAAAGAGGCTTTGTGTATAGGTTCGAAAGGAGTGCCCATAAGTTTTGATAGTACTGTGTTCAGCTCCCATGGAGGGAAGGGCTTCCGAATGGGTGGAAAAACTTTTTTCAAACCTTCTAAGAAATCCTTGACTACTGGTCTCGTAAAAAAGGATTCCTGAGAAGGTGACTTACGATAGGCTGTAATGGCAGATAAATGTACCCTAATAGATGATACCTGCAGACCGGATTTTGCCAAATGGAGTAGGTAAGACAGTATGACCTCCTCCTGAGCCAGTATGGAATTCTGACCTTGCTGACAGCACCATATGTAGAACCTCTTCCACTTGAACGCGTAAGAACACCGGGTGGAAGGTCGTCTGGACTCCTTCAAGATGTTCATGCACTCCTGCGAGAGCCCTAGGTGCCCATACTGCAGGAATTCAGGATGCATGCTGTCAAGCTCAGAGAGGGTAGGTTGGGGTGAAGTACCCTGCCTTCCAGCCTGCAAAGGAGATCCGGACTGCACGGCAGCCTCCTGTGAGGTTGTTTCGATAGGTTGAGGAGATCTGTGTACCAGAACTGACGAGGCCATTGCGGAGCTATGAGAATCATTCTGGTGCTGGATCTGTAAAGTTTGTTGATCACCGCCGGTATGAGGGGGATCGGTGGAAAAGCGTAGAGAAATATCCCTGACCAGTCGATCAACAGGGCATTCCCTCGAGATCCCGGACGGTAGAACCTGGACGCGAAGTCTGGGCATTTCCTGTTTACCTCGTCTGCGAAGAGATCCAATTGAGGCCGACCCCATTGAGCGAAGATGTCTTCAACGACTTTGTCGTGCAGGACCCAATCGTGGGCGTCCTCGAGGTGTCTGCTCAGGAAATCTGCCTCCACGTTTTGTTGACCTGGTAGATGAGCCGCTGTAAGCGACATTCCTCTCGCCAGGAGCCAATGCCAGATTGTTTGAGACTCTCGAGGTAGGGGTAGGGATCTCGTTCCACCTTGTCTGTTCAAATAATACATTGTGGTCGTATTGTCCATTTGTATTAGGAGAGATTTCCCCTGAATCGATGGAGCAAAAGACTTGAGAGCCAGATGGACCGCTCTGAGCTCCAGCAGATTGATGTGGTACTCCCTTTCGTTGTCGGACCACAGGCCCTAAGCTTGAAGGGGACCTAGATGAGCCCCCCATCCCTGAAGAGACGCATCCGTTACCAGAGTGTCGGATGGAATTACCTGGTGAAACGGAGCTCCTATTGACAGGTGAGGTCTGTGCATCCACCATTGTAATGACTGTCGTGCTCCTATCTGCAGCCGCACTCTGTCCTCCCAGCGGCCTGTGCTCTGGTTACAGTTGTTTTCCAGCGCCTCTTGGAGGGGCCTCATATGTAGCCTGGCATTCGGGACAATGAAAATGCATGAGGCCATGGAACCCAGTAGAGATGTCACCTGACGGGCCATAGGTGCGTCGGACTTCAACAGGTCTTGACACTTTTTCTTTATTGATAATAGTCGTTCTTCCGAAGGATACACTCTTTCGAGCTCTGTATCTAGTATTGCTTCCAGGTAGTGGAGATTCTGCTTTGGAATCAAGGTGGACTTTTGGTAGTTGACTTGTAGACCTAGAGACCTGAAAACCTTGAGCACAATGTCCTGATGGCTTCTCGCCTGTTCCGGAGAGGAGGCTTTCAGTAGCCAGTCGTCCAGGTATGGGTAAATTAAGATTTTTTGCTTCCGTAGATGTGCCGCTACCACTGCTACGCATCATGAGAAAAGGCGAGGGGCAGATTTCAGGCCGAATGTTAGCACCCTGAACTGATAGTGCTGTGAGGCTATCCGGAAGCACAGGAATTTCCGATGCTTGGGAACGATCGGGATGTGAAAGTACGCATCCTGCAGGTCGATGGAGCACATCCAGTCCCCCTGATGTAGCTGAGGGAAAATCTGGTGAAGGGCCAGCATCCTGAACTTTTGCTTTTTTATGTACTTGTGTGAGAAAGTAGCCTCTTTCTAGCCTTGTTACCCCCACTTTTGGCCTGTTTGTGAGTGTATGTCAGGGTGTTTTCACTGTCTCACTGGTATCCTGCTAGCCAGGGCCCAGTGCTCATAGTGAAAACCCTATGTTTTCAGTATGTTTGTTATGTGTCACTGGGACCCTGCTAGTCAGGACCCCAGTGCTCATAAGTTTGTGGCCTATAAGGTATGTGTTCCCTGTGTGGTGCCTAACTGTCTCACTGAGGCTCTGCTAACCAGAACCTCAGTGGTTATGCTCTCTCATTTCTTTCAAATTGTCACTAACAGGCTAGTGACCAATTTTACCAATTTACATTGGCTTACTGGAACACCCTTATAATTCCCTAGTATATGGTACTGAGGTACTTGGGTCTCCTCTCAGCACGACGAGCGAGGTCCCTCGAATCCAGCAACTGTGTCCAAGTGACCCCCACAGTCCAGTGACTCTTCAGTCCAAGTTTGGTGGAGGTAAGTCCTTGCCTCCACACGCCAGACTGCATTGCTGGGAACCGTGACTTTTGCAGCTACTCCGGCCTCTGTGCACTTCCGGCGGAAATCCTTTGTGCACAGCCAAGCCTGGGTCCACGGCACTCTAACCTGCATTGCACGACTTTCTAAGTTGGTCTCCGGCGACGTGGGACTCCTTTGTGCAACTTCGGGTGAGCACCGTTTCACGCATCCTCGTAGTGCCTGTTTCTGGCACTTCTCCGGGTGCTACCTGCTGCTGAGAGGGCTCCTTGTCTTGCTTGACGTCCCCTCTGTCTCCTGACGCAATTTGCGACATCCTGGTCCCTCCTGGGCCACAGCAGCATCCAAAAACGCTTACCGCACGATTTGCAGCTAGCAAGGCTTGTTGGCGGTCTTTCGGCGGGAAAACACTTCTGCACAACTCTCCACGGCATGAGGGATCCGTCCTCCAAAGGGTAAGTCTCTAGCCCTTGTTGTTCCTGCAGAAACCTAAGCTTCTTCTGTCCAGTAGAAGCTTCTTTGCACCCACAGCTGGCATTTCCTGGGCATTTGCCCATCTCCGACTTGCTTGTGACTTTTGGACTTGGTCCCCTTGTTCCACAGGTACCCTCGACTGGAAATCCATCATTGTTGCATTGCTGGTTTGTGTCTTTCCTGCAGTATTCCCCTATCACGACTTCTTTGTCCTTTGGGAAACTTTAGTGCACTTTGCACTCACTTTTCAGGGTCTTGGGGTGGGCTATTTTTCTAACCCTCACTATTTTCTAATAGTCCCAGCGACCCTCTACAAGGTCACATAGGTTTGGGGTCCATTCGTGGTTCGCATTCCACTTTTGGAGTATATGGTTTGTGTTGCCCCTATCCCTATGTGTCCCCATTGCATCCTATTGTAACTATACATTGTTTGCACTGTTTTCTAAGACTATACTGCATATTTTTGGTATTGTGTACATATATCTTGCGTATATTTCCTATCCTCTCACTGAGGGTACACTCTGAGATACTTTGGCATATTGTCATAAAAATAAAGTACCTTTATTTTTAGTATAACTGTGTATTGTGTTTTCTTATGATATTGTGCAAGTGACATTAGTGGTACTGTAGGAGCTTCACTCGTCTCCTAGTTCAGCCTAAGCTGCTCTGCTAAGCTACCATTACCTATCAGCCTATGCTGCTAGACACCCTATACACTAATAAGGGATAACTGGGCCTGGTGCAAGGTGCAAATACCCCTTGGTCCTCACTACAAGCCAGTCCAGCCTCCTACACTTGTTCAGTAGTCGTAAGTCCAGAATCGGTCTGAAAACACCCTCTCGGCCTTTTTTCGCTACCAGAAAATAACTGGAGTATACCCCCTTCCCTCTGTGCGCGACTGGAACTTTTCTATTGCTTTCTTTCGTAAAAGGGCGTGAGCCTCTTTGCGCAGTAGGTTGACGTGAGACAGATTGCATTTGGTTGGTGGCAAGTGCAGTGGAGGTTGTCGGAAAAGAAGAGAGTACCCATTCTCGACAATGTTGAGCACCCATTTGTCTTTTGTTATACCACGCCACTCGTGAATAAAGTCTGTGATACTTCCCCCCACCGGAGTGGTGCACAGTGTTAAGGGAAGAGAGTTCTCATTGTTTGGCTGGCGCTTTGGGTGTGGACTGCTGTGGTCTACTTGACCCTCGTTCCCTTGTGGCCTTACGAGACTGAAAAAGTGGGCGTCCTTGCCTATGCTGTGGCCTCTGGGACCAATGAGGGGTTTGAACCCTCTGCTGGAAAGGGCGCCTGTCGTAAGGCCTATACCTTCGCCTGAAGTCCTTTTTTCTCTCCAGGCCTACTGCCCTCATGGTATCCACTTCCGTCATGCGCGCCATCTCTTTGTCTGTATGGGTACCAAACAGCGAGTTCCCGTTGAACGGAAGATTTAAGATACGCTGTTGTGCTTCCTGCTTTAATCCAGTCAGTCTCAACCAGGAAGACCTTCTTGCACAAACCCCATGTGTGTATCCATGTGCAGATAAGTCTGCCCCATCTGCTGCTGCGCTGATGACCTGGTTGGAGACCAGACATCCCTCTTGAAGGATCTCCTGGAAGTCCTGCCTGTCCTCCCTAGGCAATTTGTCTGCGAACCTGTTCAGAGAGTCCCTAAGTGAACGGTCATTTCTGCCTAGGAGTGCAGAAGTGCTGGAGACCTTCATCATAGAAGCCGCCGTGCCGCACATTTTCCTCCCCAGAGAGTCTAGATGCCTGCTCTCCTTGTCAGGTGGAACCGTGGAGGATGATGCTACTGAGTGTGTTTTTCGGGCTGCGCCCAATATGAATGAGTCCTACGGCGGATCCGTCCTGAGAAATAAAGGATCTTGTTCAGGGGCTTTATATTTTTTCAAGATCCTAGCAGGAGCTGATTTGAGGGTGGCCGGTGCTAAAAAGGTGTCCATGGTTGGTTGTAACAGACCAGGCACTAGCGGCGGCAGCTTTTTCGAAACCGCCCTATGCGGCAGAGTTTCAAAAATGACGGATGAGGAGGTTGACGGTTCTGGAACCTCTATGTTTAGCTTTTGTGCTCCCCTGAAAAGCACCTCATTAAAGGTAGTGATGACGTCCACCGGGGAAACCCTAGCTGGTGGAGAATCCGTTAAGGTGGGGGAGTACTGTCTGACGGATGACCCTGACGATGACCAAGAGGGCGACCTTCTGTGTCTTGACCGTGACCTAGATCGTCTCTGGGAGCATTACCTGCTGCGAGATGCTGTAGCAGAGCGCCCAGGCCACGTGGTCAACTGGTGAGAAGCAGAACGAGCCCGTACTGCCCGCGCTGTCGGTGATGGTGTTCTCGGGAGAGAGGCAGTAGGAAAGTACATCCTCGAATACTGCGAGTCCGGGGAGGCCGTCGGTCTATTAAGGCTCTCCAACCACCTCGGTGACAAATTGATGGGCGAGACATGCCCAGACGATGCAGCTCTTGACCGAGACGAACCACTCCTTATGGAGACCACCGGTTGTTCTTGTCTCGACGTTGAGTGCCTCGACGTTGACCGGTGATCCCTGGACCGCGACCTGCTCGCCGTTGTGTGCCTCGCAGTCGAGTGGTGGGCCGCCGACAGCCGACGTCCTCGTTCTCGCCGTTGAGGCGATTTCAATGTCGCCTTCCTTGACGTCGAGGGGTGCGAGGCATTCGGCGGCGAATGGGCACGCCGGTGATGGCTCGACGTCGATCGGTGGGTTGCCGTCGACGGAGATATGCCCCTGCGGTGGCCATGTTCTCTCGACGCCGTATCCTTCGACATCGGTTGGGTCGCCGTCGACGGCGATCTATGGTGGTGAGATGGTGGCAGCGACGACGTCGACGGGGAACAAACAGGTATCTTCCTACCTGCTGACTTCGATCTAGCCTGTCTCTCCTGAGAATGGCTTGTTGGCTGCCTGGGAAGCGAAGAGGATGATGTTTTCTGCCTCTCGTGAAGTCCATGAAGCCTGATCTTCTCCCTGTCCTTCAGAGTTCTTTTTGACATGTTCTTGCAGTGTTTGCAAGTGTCAGGGCAGTGACTCTGAGGCAAGCACACAATGCAGAGAGTGTGTGGATCTGACTGGGCTTTCTTCTTCCCACAGGAAGGGCATTTCACAAAAAGTGAAGGCATTTTTCAGTCAGGAAAAAATTTCCAGACTCAGACAAAGATGTTAGTTTGTCGAGTAAAGATGGAAAAAACGCTGTTCTGAAGTATTTTTCTGAGAAAAACTCAGAAAAACTGAGAGCTCAATTCTCCAGGATCCTCTCAGAAGAAGCCGGAAAAGAGAACTGACCTAAATGTGAACCAACTGTCACCTCACCTTCACCCCTGAGGCATGGTGGGATACTGGAGGTGCTCAGGGTCTTAAAGGCACGGTGCCAAAGTTTTTATGGTTCTCCTGTGTTAACCTGCATGCAGCCTATTGGCTAAGAATGCTCCATTGTTTTTCAATGTAGTTTTTTCTTTTTTCTCTGATGATTACTGCTACTTATTTCCCTAGGCCCATTTGGGGGGCTTTGGTAGATATTTTTCTCTTATTGTAATTTTGAAAAGAATTTAAAAAAAAAAAACTCCATAGAAATAAAGCATTTTAGCCTGTTTATGATTATAGTCTGCATTGCTGTTTTACCCATGTATATATGAGTTTAGTATGAAAATTTGTCTACTAAAAATGCCATATATATTTTTTGTGCATATTTCATACTTTATATGTGTGTATTTTATATATGCTCTGGGGTCCCCGCACAAGGGCGGGAATATTCAATGTTTATGACTATTGATGAGGATCCCCTGGAAGAGAACTACTGGATTTAACCACTAACGGTGTCAGCGGCCGCATAACTCAAGGAGAGGGGCGGGGAGATTTGTGAGGGTCGGGTGAATGCGGACGGAGATGAAGGAGGTAAAAAAAAAAAAAAAAAAAAAACACTTACCTTGCCTCCGTCCCTGCCACCTCATGCTCCTCTTCTGCTGGTGTCCCAGCATTCACTGCTGGGATACCAGCACAGGCTCCCCAGCAATCCTGGTGCTACTTTCATGCAAACCCTTGCATAAAAGCATGACAGGATTGCTCTGACTGGCAGTGACTGCCACTTAGACACAACCCTGGGGTCTGTGCAGTTTCTCCTGCCCGGCTGTTAAACACAGCCGGACTGGAGAAAACTAAGTGCGCATGTGTGTTTGCCGGCCTCAGACATGCACACTTAGGTGCACTCTCCCCTGCTCCCGCCTCAACCGCCTGTGGCCCAGCCCCGCCTCTCCCTGCACTGCTGGCTGTGCCAGAAGCAGAAAAATTACACAATAGTAAACTATTGTTTTATTTCTCTCCTTGTGGCTCAGCCAGTGGGGAGGCACTCCTTTGCATGCGAAGGAACCGCCCCTAAAAGTCCTATCCTGGAGTAGCGTGCTACTCACTCTAAAGTGCTTCAAGTGTTCATCTGGGATAGTATGCACTATGAATTAATTAATTTATTGTATATTATTATGTAAAATTATTACAAAAATGTTATAGCAATAACAGGAATAAGAACATGTTAAAAATAAACAAACCAATATAATGTACAATATATAAATCAGCTAAAAAGAAAACTCATAAAATGAGTCATCTCAAATCTTGGTGTGCAGTTCTTAAATCCATCATGTACCATTTCCTTCCAAACATACCTTGTTCCAATTTCGCACTGTCATGGAAGGACTATTTGAGTGCCTCCCATTAGATAGTTGCTTAACAGTCATTCAACTACCTAAAATAAATGATCTGGGTGGGAACGGTACTCCTTTTTAATTTGTCTTACTATTTGAGTAACAGAATACCCAAAAGTTACTTCAATTGTGTGGAATTATTCAAGGCGTTAAATCTGTTTGAAACTATGTTAAAAATATATAAATGTAATTACAATAAAAATGAGACTTCTGGAAAAAAATGAAAATACGTCAATTTTAATCTGTTTCTGGCATTACAAGTTCCAATGGCAAAATACTAACTTTGAAAGCAAAGCAAACATTTTAAAACTGGTTAAAATAAATAATCAAAATAAATTTGTCTTGTTTTATCAATAATATTGAAAGGTAAGGATTGCAGTGTGTATTTATACTCTGCATAAGGTGTAGCATTATCTTGTCCTGGTCGAATATGAAGAAAATGTGCTCCTTGATTCCGAAAGAGAAACTAAAGACAAAGTGGTAGGTGAGAACAATCTGTCCCATTCAAAGGCTGAAAGAACAAGAAGGCGCACACCAGGCAGGAGTAGGCCTAGAAGAAGAGGCGGAGCCTCATAAAGGAAGAGCGATATTCAGTCATCCGTGTGCCGCCACCGGAATGTGGGGAGGATTCTAAATGGCACCTCCTGAGTTCAGTGAAAAAATATCAAACAGATTTCATTTTAAAGTAGGATTTACATTTTCAATTCGCAAAAAAACTGGTGAAAAAAAAATCGGTATTACGGAATTTTCTCTCACCTTCAGGTACAAGCATTCACCGACCTCCACTAATGTACAAATGGAACGCACATGAACTGTCTTCAATCCCTTGAGAACAACTATGTATACGTTTTCTTTTTTAAAAAAAACATAACCACCACGATGAGCTAACTTCACAGACAGGTATTAACCGAGCTTGTTAAGACATTGGGGGTCATTACAACCCTGGTGGACGGTGTTAAAGGTGCGGTAATACCGCAAACAGGCCGGCGGACAAAAAAAGGGAATTATGACCCTGGCGGAAACCGCCAACAAAGACAGCCACTTTAACACACTGCCCGCCACGGCGGTACAGACAAGCAGCGCGGCGGACACCGCCAACAGACAGGCGGAAGACAATGTACCGCCCATAGTATCACAACCCGCCAATCCGCCACCTTTTCCGGGGCGGATTCAACGTGGATAAAAACACGGCGGAAACAGTTTCTGCAATGGGAAAACGCTCACCTGAACACATCCCACGAGGAAGGAGGATTCCATGGAGCCGGAATTGCAAATCCTACCGGCCCTTGTATTCCTACTCATCTACGAAGAGCAACGACGGCGCCGGTGAAGACAACGGTGAGTACTGCACCTACGACATAGGGGAGGGGGAGGCAAAAGTTAGGGGAACACACACGCAACACCCCCACCCTCACCCCCACCCTCGCATAGTACAACACACACACCAATGCATTCACAAAAACCTCAGGAACAACCCACAACCCCCCCCCCCCGGAAGAATGCAAAGACAAAACAAAATCAGTTCAAACATTGTAATGTATCAATATACATGTCTCAATAATATACAGATATATCTTTAAATCAGTCAAAAGTATATACATTACGAGAAGTAGTGCAGATATGCACATATCAATGTCCGTGCACCACTAGTCCAAAAATGCATGGGCGAGGCCCACAAAAGATACCTGTCCACAAACGGAGAGAACACTGCCGTGGCATCACATAGAAATACTACAGGCACCTCAGGGGGAAACGAAGGGGGGGCACCTCAGCCGGATGAGTGCAAAGCCAGATCCACAACGGGGCTCCATGCCCATTGATGTATCCTGGGGAGTGCAAAGCCACAGTCTCTCAAGTCTCTACAGTGGGTGGGTTGCCCACTGGACCATCCTGGAGAGTGCAAAGCCACAGTCTCTCGAGTCTCTACAGTGGGTGGGTTGCCCACTGGACCATCCTGGGGAGTGCAAAGCCACAGTCTCTCAAGTCTATGCAGTGGGTGGGTTGCCCACTGGACCATCCTGGGGAGTGCAAAGCCACAGTCTCTCAAGTCTCTACAGTGGGTGGGTAGCCCACTGGACCATCCTGGGGAGTGCAAAGCCACAGTCACTCGAGTCTCTACAGTGGGTGGGTTGCCCACTGGACCATCCTGGGGAGTGCAAAGCCACAGTTTCGCAAGTAGATAACAGCCTCCACTGGTTCTGTAGGGGGACTGGTGCCCAGACTGGATTAGTCTCCCCGTGACAGTTCCTGTCCCGTCACTGTCCCAGCTGCACATGGGATAACGATGCGTGATGTGGCGGCCTTTTCATTCTTCCCCGGTGCTTGCCCTCTTCAGCGGTGCTTTGCCATGGCGGTCTCTGGACTGTTCAGCGGTGCTTTGCCATGGCGGTCTCTGGACTGTTCAGCGGGCGGTCTCTGGACTGTTCAGCAGTGCTTTGCCATGGCGGTCTCTGGACTGTTCAGCGGTGCCTTGCCCTGGTGGTTCTGGACTGTTCAGCGGTGCTTTGCCATGGCGGTCTCTGGACTGTTCAGCGGTGCTTTGCCATGGTGGTCTCTGGACTGTTCAGCGGTGCCTTGCCATGGCGGTTCTGGACTGTTCAGCGGTGCTTTGCCATGGCGGTCTCTGGACTGTTCAGCGGTGCTTTGCCATGGCGGTCTCTGGACTGTTCAGCGGTGCCTTGCCATGGCAGTTCTGGACTGTTCAGCAGTGCTTTGCCATGGCGGTTCTGGACTGTTCAGCGGTGCTTTGCCATGGCGGTCTCTGGACTGGGCATTGGTGTGTGGCATGACGTTCTCTGGACTGGGCATTGGTGTGTGGCATGACGTTCTCTGGACTGGGCATTGGTGTGTGGCATGACGTTCCCTCATTTCTCAGCGGGGCTGTGGCAGCCGGGGCCCTCCTGGGCACTGACTCCGGCGGTGGTCTCCTGACCAGTGACGATACTTGGGCCCTCCTGGGCTATGACTCTGGCGGTGGTCTCCTGACCAGTGACTATACTTGGGCCCTCCTGGGCACTGACTCCAGCGGTGGCAGTGGTCTCCTGACCAGTGACAATACTTGGGCCCTCCTGGGCTATGACTCCGGCGGTGGCGGTGGTCTCCTGACCAGTGACGATACTTGGGGCCTCCTGGGCACTGACTCCGGCGGTGGCGGTGGTCTCCTGACCAGTGACGATACTTGGGCCTTCCTGGGCTATGACTCCGGCGGTGGCGGTGGTCTCCTGACCAGTGACGATACTTGGGTCCTCCTGGGCACTGACTCTGGCGGTGGTCTCCTGACCAGTGATGATACTTGGGCCCTCCTGGGCACTGACTCCGGCGGTGGTCTCCTGACCAATGACGATACTTGGGCCCTCCTGGGCACTGACTCCGGCGGTGGCGTTGGTCTCCTGACCAGTGACGATACTTGGGCCCTCCTGGGCACTGACTCCGGCGGTGGTGGTGGTCTCCTGACCAGTGACGATACTTGGGCCCTCCTGAACAATGACTCTGGCGGTGGTCTCCGGACCAGTAACGATGGTGCTGGCGGTGGCGTCCCGACCGCCGGGAAGGATGCCGCCTTCTCCGCCATGATGCTCACACCAGGCTGTGCAGACTTCCTCTGGCCCTTCCCCACCTTTGGAGGAGTCACAGCTGACTCTGCAATCCCCCTGGAACCCCTGTGAGTTGTTTTGCCTCCAGGAGTCTTCACAGGGTCCCGTCGGCCACTTTCCAATTTCAGAGCCTTTACAGGGGGTGGGCTGCCAGTGCCTTGGCTCCGGGTCACACTGCCTGCCCTGGTGGCCGGTGCACTCCACACACCTTGAACAGGCACCACTGGTACTGGAGGCTTTTTGGCTGAGGCGCTACGACGGGACTGATGAATTGGAGGGGGGGGCAAAAAGGTCAATTTTGCAGAGGGACAGTTTCTGACGAACACTGGGATGGGTAGTTGGAGGGGGTCTGGGAGTGGAGGAAGAGGAGGTGGTTGTAGGAGGTGTCACTTTAGGTGGTTTGGGTGCAGGTGCAGGTACTGGAGGCTGTCGTGAGGTGGATGGATGTTGGGTGTGTGGTTGCCGGCGTTTGTGTACTTTGGGTGGGGGCGTCACAGACACATTGGGAAAGGACACAGGGGACGTGTAAATGTGAGTGGAGGTGGTGAGTGCAGGTGGGCGGGTTGTGGTGCTGGGTGTCCTGGTGCGATTCCTGGTGCCTGTAGATGTAGTGCATGCAGGTGAGAGTGTAGACGACACTGGGAGGGAGGAGGCAGACGACGAGGAGGGGGACACAGTGGAGGCAGTGTGTGTTGGTGTGTCTGCATGTGGGTGATGCTTGTGTGTGTGCCTGTGGATTGTGTGGTGCCTATGTTTGCCAGAGCTTCCCTTGGGTGTTGAGGTGTGTGCATGCTGGTCTGTAGGTGTGCTTGGGATGGGCTGGGGTACAGGGGATTGGGTCTGGGTGGAGGAGGTTGGAGGGGGAGGCTAGACACAGGGACAATGGCTGCCATCAGTGCTAAGGCCAGAGATTGCAGGGTTCGCTGAAGGGCAGCCTGACCAGAATGAATGCCCTCCAGGAATGCATTACTGTGTTGCAACTCTCTTTCTACACCCTGGATGGCATTCACAATGGTAGACTGCCCAACAGTGAGTGACCTGAGGAGGTCAATGGCCTCCTCACTGAGGGCAGCAGGGATGACTGGGGCAGGGCCTGAGGTGCCTGGGGCGAAGGTGATGCCCACCCTCCTGGGTGAGCGGGCACGGGGCGAATGCTGAGGGGCTGCTGGGAGGGCGGTGCTGGTAGGGGAGGTGGCGGCTGTACCTGTAGAAGTGGGGCGCACAGATGGTGCCGCCACCACAAGGGAGCTCCTATCGGTGGACGAGTCCGTGTCGCTGGTTGGTGATCCGGTGGCCGACGTGAAGCTCCCTTCGCCCTCCGTCCCACTGGTGCATTCTGAGTCCGTGGTGTGGCCCTCCATGGCCATGTGGGATGCAGCTACCTCGTGCTCCGGTGCCACTGTACCTCCGCCTGATGATGCTGATGCACAAAAGAACAGGGAAAGCACAAAAAGGAGGGGGGAAGACAGAAGAAGAACAGGTTGAGTGCATGGCATACCGCTACCGTTGGCGGACAATACAGACACAGCTGCCCCCTGCACTACGCCGTGCTTCTGGCCTCTGCAGATGCAATTCCTGGGATCTGGCCTACATGGCTATGGTGGACATCTGCACACATGGATGTCACAGGGGCATCTATACCTGTACTTCGCACTATACTGCGGTGGGGTAGAGTGCCACATGGCCTGCATTACAGAGGGGCCTAGTCTGCGTATTTCTGCCTGGCCTAGGTACACCCACAGGCCTCCTCCCCCACCCAGACCCCTCCACTGCGCGCAAAGTCCGCAGAATGAGGTTGTACTCACCCCCTTGTGTCTGCTGTGATGCCCTCAAGCGTCCATCCAACTCCGGGTAGGCCACCGCCAGGATCCGGAACATCAGGGGGGTCATGGTGCGATGGGCACCCCTCCCACATTGGGAGGCCATCCCCAGCTGAGCCTCCGCCGTTTGCTTGCTGCAGCGGCGAATGTCCTCCCATCTCTTCCGGCAGTGGGTGCCCCGTCTCTGGTAGGCCCCCAGGGTCTGGACGTCCTTGGCGATGGCACGCCAAATGTCCTTCTTCTGGTGGGCGCTGACCTACATGACATGCACAAGGGAAGAAGAGAAGCCATTACAAACTGCACCGTCGATGTAAGTGTCCCCCCTCCCTACCCTTGCCATTTGGTACATGCATTCATGTCCCCTGAACTCTGCCCCCTTCCCTCTTACAACCAGCCCTCTCCACCCAGCATAGCCCATACAACGTGCTCCCTGTGTACTTACCTGTTGGTCTGGAGGACCGTAGAGTAGCGTGTACTGGGGGAGGACCCCGTCTACTAGTTTCTCCAACTCCTGAGCAGTGAAGACAGGGGCCCTTTCCCCAGACGCAGCAGCCATCGTCGCTTCCAGACCGAGGTCACAGCAGCACTTGCAGTGTAGGTCCTCTCCTGTCGAAGGTCAGGTATCTAGTGATTGAACAGATAGAAAATGGCGGTGACGTCCGCGGCAGTGACATCCGCGGCGGTGCGTATCATCACCGCCGGCGCACTTGTTCATTGGCTCCTGGGACCCATAGGGTCTGATGTTAACCAATGCAGCATTGCGCCACGGTCTACAACCGCCTACCGCGACGGTGTGCAACGGCAACGCAGTTACCCCACAATCCCATTGTCCCAGTGTAGAGGTCAGGCAGCCGCCATTTCAGGGGCCCACATGGCTTCATTTACTTCTGCGTCACACATAGCTAGGCCTACACTCAACACACATGTAGGAAGGGTTTTGTGTTTGGTGTCGTCTTCTGTGTAACTGTGGGTACATACCTTGCTAAAAATTGACTCGGTCGTCGCTGTTGTCCTTCCAAGGCACCGTCAGCTGGGACATTTGAGAAGATGGCGGAATCCTCCGGTGTACCGACCGCTGGTGGACCTGTTGACAATGGAGGAGCGACATTTATTCGTCACCTACCGGTTTGACTGTGCCACAATCCAGGAACTATGTACCCAGTTGGAGCCAGACCTGATGTCACCAATCCGCCATCCCACTGGAATCCCCCCTGACGTGCAGGTGCTGTCAGTGCTCCATTTCCTTGCAAGTGGCTCTTTTCAGACAACAGTGGCCATGGCATCAGGGATGTCCCAGCCTATGTTTTCCAACGTGCTGTCCAGAGTATTGTCTGCCCTGCTGAAACACATAAGGAGATACATCATTTTCCCTGAGGTGGAAGATTTGGCTACAGTGAAAGGTGACTTCTATGCCCTTGGACATATCCCCAACATCATAGGTGCTATTGATGAGACCCATGTAGCTCTGGTCCCCCCCCCCTTAGGAGTGAACAGGTGTACAGGAACAGGAAGAGTTATCATTCTATGAATGTACAGATGGTCTGTTTGGCAGACCAGTACATCTCCCAGGTTAATGCTATGTTCCCTGGCTCAGTGGATGACACCTACATCCTGCGGAATAGCAGCATCCCTGATATGATGGGTCAACTCCAGAGGCACTGTGTGTGGCTATTAGGGGACTCTGGTTACCCCAACCTGTCCTGGCTATTGACCCCAGTGAGGAATCCCAGGACCAGGGCAGAGGAACGGTACAATGAGGCCCATGGTCGGACTAGGAGTGTGATCGAACGCACCTTCGGCCTCCTGAAGGCCAGGTTCAGGTGCCTCCATATGACAGGTGGTTCCCTATTCTACTCACCGAAGAAGGTGTGCCAGATCATCATCGCCTGCTCGATGCTTCACAATCTTGCATTGTGAGGCCAGGTGCCTTTTCTGCAGGATGATGGTCCAGATGACGGTGTTGTGGCAGCTGTGGAGCCTGTGAAGCCTGTGGACAGTGATGAGGAGGAAGCTGAGGAAGAAGACAACGACAACAGGTAGTCAGGCATACAGCAATATTTCCAGTGACACACAGGTGAGAACATTTTCTTTTTTACCATTACATTCACTGTCACACGTCTTCCTCTATCCTGTGTGTAATTTCATAGCATTATTTGGTAACTGAGTTGTTCCTTTCCATTACGGTTTCACAGGTGTGGTTAACAACGTGTGTCATCTGCATGCATCCTTCAAGGACTTGTGATGTGTGACATAGGTATGTTGCCTTTACAAGTAGAAACGCATTTTGACACTGTCATTGATAATACATATTACCAAATCATAGACTGACTCAACATTGTTTTGTGGTTCAAGGGTGTTTATTGAAGTGCAAAAAAATGGAGGGGGGTTGTAAAATGGTGAGGGGTGATGGTGGAGGAATGTCCATGGCACAGTCCAGTCTATTAGTCTCACAGGTGCACTGCCCATCTGGGCATAGGAAGTGGAGCTGGGGCAGTTTAAGTATGGACAGGGTAACAAAGTGGGACAGTGGGAGGACAATCAGGGTGGTTTCATTTCCTGGCGGGGGTCTTGCCATCTTGCTCTGTTCTGTTCCTGGATCTCAGGGCCCGCTTGCGTGGTGGTTGTCCGTCTGCAGGGGGTGGGGTGCTGGTGTGGTGGTCCTGTGGCGGGACGTCCTGTCCACTAGCGCCGGCAGAGGTGTTGGGCAGTTCATCGTCCTGGCTAGTGTCAGGGGCCCTTGGAGTGCCACGGTGTCCCTCAGGGTCTGCTGTATGTCCATCAGAACCCCAACGATGGTGCCCAAGGCGGAGCTGATGGTCCTGAGCTCCTCCCTGAACCCCAAATACTGTTCCTGCTGCAGGCGCTGTGTCTCCTGAAACTTGACCAGGACAGTCGCCATCGTCTCCTGGGAGTGGTGGTATGCTCCCATGATGGAGGAGAGGGACTCGTGGAGAGTGGGTTCCCTTGGCCTGTCCGCCCCCTGTCGCACAGCAGACCTCCCAGTTCCCCTGTGTCCTGTGCCTCCGTCCCCTGGACCGTGTGCCCACTACCACTGCCCCCAGGTCCCTGTTGTTGTTGGGGTGGTGGGTTATCCTGGGTTCCCTGTAGTGGTGGACACACCGCTGATTGACCTGTCCTGGGTACGGAGGTTTGGGCCTGCTGGGTGGGTGCTGTGCTGGTGTTACCAGAGGGTGGAAGGTCAGTGTTGGGCTGTGCCTGTGCAAGGGGAACCGACTGTCCCGAGGCCCACGATGGTCCGTGCTGGTCATCAGGATCCAGTAGGGCAGAGCTGCTATCGTCACTGTGGGCCTCTTCTGTGGGTGGAGTGGAGTTGTCTGGACCCTCCAGGGTGGTGACGGTCCTTCGTGATCCTGCAGGGGCATAAGGGCATGATTATTGCATGTGTGTGTGTCATGGTGTGCAATTGGTAGCTCACTGTGTACCCCAGTGCAAGCATTCCTGTGTGGGGGCTTGTGTGATGATGGTTGGGGGGGTGTTCTGGGTATGTGAAGCGAGCATGCTTTAGTGCTGGGTGTCCATGCTTAGTTGTGTCATGCAGGGCTTGGTGTTGGTATGTGTGGTTTGTGTTATGAGTACATTAGTGAGGAGTTGGAGTGATAGGGGAGGGAGTGAGGGTGGGGGTGTGTGATAGCATGCAGGTAGGATGGGGGATATGAAAGTTAAGAATTGACTTACCAGTGTCCATTCCTCCACCGACTCCTCCGAGGCCCTCTGGATGCATGATGGTCAAGACTTGCTCCTCCCATGTTGTTAGTTGTGGGGGAGGAGGTGGGGGTCCGCCGCCAGTCCGCTGAACCGCAATGTTGTGCCTGGAGACCACGGAACGCACCTTCCCCCGTAGGTCGTTCCACCCCTTCCTGATGTCCTCCCGATTTCTTGGATGCTGTCCCACAGCGTTGACCCTGTCCACTATTCTGCGCCATAGCTCCATCTTCCTGGCTATGGATGTTTGCTGCACCTGTAAGCCAAATAGCTGTGGCTCTACCCGTATGATTTCCTCCACCATGACCCGGAGCTCCTCCTCAGAAAAGCGGGGGTGTCTTTGGGGTGACATGGGGTGGTGTGGGTGATGTGTGGGGTGGTGTATGTGTTGATGAGTGTGGTGATGTGTAGTGGTGTGTGGTGTTTTGTGCGTGGAAGTAGTGTGGGTGATGGTGTTGTGTGCCTCTGTGTGGTGGGATTGTCTAATCTGTGCTATCTCTCTGGCCTTCGTGCCACATTTTTGGTCGTAGGGGTTTGTGGGTGATGTGGGTGTGTGTTTTATATTGTATTGGGTGTGTGGGAGTGGTGTTTGTATGTGTATCAGGTGTGTGTATTTGGAATTGTCCAATGTGGCAGTGTTTTGGAGATGTGTGTGTATTTTGAGCGCGGTGGTGTGTACCGCCAATGGAATACCGCGGTTGAAAGACCGCCGCGTGGATTCGTGGGTAGTAATAGCATGGGCGTGTTTCTATTGGCGTGGAGGTGGAGGTTTTGTTTTCGCCAGTTTAACACTGACCTTTGGTGTGGCGGACTTGTGTGGGTGTCTGAATTTCGGTGGATTCCGAGATGTGGGTCATAATAGCTGTGGCGGAATTCCGCGGCCGCGGCAGTGTATTGACGGTCTTCTGCACGGCAGTAAGCGCCTTTTACCGCCAATGTTGTAATGACCCCCATTGTGTTTAGTGCTGAAGACTTGTGTGAGCACAGTATTTACAAAGGTTTTGGCCTCGCGTCCCAATTTGTTCTTCTAAGGGATTTGCAGTTACAAGACTGAGCACTGTGATGATGGTAACAGACAAGAGAGGTATACAATTTTAATTTTCTATAAAAGGTGGGTCTGTCAATTGCAGTCCACTTGTCAAAAATAGAATGATAAAATGCACAAACTGCAAGGTTATATAAGCTCAATTAAATATATGTTTACTCATAATACCATGGTGAGTAATCACCTAGAGCACAGCAGATACAGCATGAGCCTGGACGAAGTACAGCGAGTGCAAGGCTTACACTGATTCTCACCCACACCCCGGCACCCCAACAGCATACAAGCAGACAGAACATTGGTACAGAGGGTGATCATTAAGGGCCAGATGTAGCAAAGCGTCTGCGACTCGCAAACGGCGAAAAACGCCGTTTGCAAGTCGCAAAAGCCTCACCGGAATGCAGAAATGCATTTTGTGAGTCTGATCCGACTCGCAAAATGCATTTCCGACTCGCAAATAGGAAGGGGTGTTCCCTTCCTATTTGCGACTCGCAGTGCTATGCAATTCCATTGGAATCGCAGTTACCATCCACTTGAAGTGGATGGTAACCCAGCCGCAAACGGGTAGGGGTCCCCATGGGACTCCTTCCCCTTTGTGACTGGACTTAAAATTATTTTTTCAGAGCAGGCAGTGGTCCAAGGGACCACTACCTGCCCTGAAAAAATCCGAAACAAAAGGTTTCGTTTTTTTTTTCTAAGTGCAGCTCGTTTTCCTTTAAAGAAAACAGGCTACACTTTGAAAAAAACTGCTTTATTTAAAAGCAATCACGGACATGGTGGTCTGCTGTCTCCAGCAGGCCACCATCCCTGTGAGTGCCCAGGCTCGCTATGGGGTCGCAAATTGCGACCCACCTCATTAATATTAATGAGGTGGGTCTTTGCGACCCCATAGCGAGTCGCAGAAGGTGTCTGAGACACCTTTCTGCATTCCAAATTGCGACTTGCAATTTGCGAGTCGCAGGGACTCGCAAATTGCAAGTCACAATTTGGAATATTCCTACATCTGGCCCTAAGTAAGGAGGGAGAGGGCAGATGGAGAGATGTGTCTGTAAATAAGTGCAAAGTGTAGAAGAAGAACAACAGAGGCAAAGGGTTCTTCAAAATGAATCAGGGACTAACAGAGCGGGAGAGGTGGAAGGTTCAGATGACCGTCAAGGACGGAACATGCAAAGTGAGAAGGGGCAGTTGGAGGAACCAGATAGATGACAGAGGGGGATGGAGGGTAAGAAAAACCTTGAAAGGAAGTAGTCAGAGGGCGAGTGAAAAATGAGACGTTTAAAGGAATCATGAAGAGCAGAGGTAGAAAGGGTAGAGGGCCATCTGAAATGAAGTAGGCAGACGAGAGGCCACAGGAAGGGGAAAGGATGGGGAAAAATGTGTGAAGATGACAAGGGGTAAAGTAAGCGAGACATGCACATTGTTGTTTTCAACTAACCTCAGATCAGAAACACTTGCCTGGCATTGGCGAAGGCAGGCCTAGAACCAGTCCCGCGAGAAGCCGCTGAAACACAAGCATCAGGAGTTGACTGTTGCTTCCACTGTATTCTTTAATGCTGGATTTTTGTGTACCCTCCTCCCATGCATGGCCAATGTGCACCTCTGCTGGTTTTTCGGTTTCCACTGGGCATGTACTTTCTGCTGATGACGCCTCTGTTGCTCCCTCACGTGGAGGAGGTAATGCTAAAGGGATCGGTTCTTCTAGAGCAAGAGTGTTTCTGGTTTGTGAGCAGGGGGCCGGCTACGGTGAACTAGTCGGTCTCCGAATGCTGCTGTCTTGTGGTTGAGCAGTACATTCCCCAAGGATGCAGGAGCAATGATATGCCCATTTCAACACAGTAGTTAGACAAATATATTGCCTTGAATCAAAAGGCCCATGGAAGCTCCATGTGAGGTCACAAAAGGGTGCGTGTCTGGTGGCCAGAATGGAATGGCCATCAATACTGTGGTTCCAAAGCAGGTGCTTGCATGGGTGCTGCACATGTCACAGCCGTTGACAGTTCTCGTTGAAAGCATTTTCTTTCTTCGATATGACAACTGTGATGGTGCATGCAAACATGGCTTGTCGGCCGCATGGTGCAATTTCTTATTTCCTATAAGGTGCACCATATGACCATTTTGAAGGCTTCTCTTGGTGGGGCCTGAAAGTTGCCAAAAGGAATATAGTTCGATGGAGCCTACATTCCAGCTGCTCCCACAACTGATGAGTGGATGGATCAATCAATCAATCAGTGCTTGTAAAGAGCAGCTGCTCACCCGTTAGGGTCTCAAGGAGCTGGGCGTGGGGTGGGAGTAGAGCATATACCGGTGAGGTGGTTTAAAAAAAGCCATGTTTTCAGTTCCATTGTGAAGCTGAGGAGGGAGGTGGTTTGTCTGATGTGGATAGGTAGGGCATTCAAGGCGGTGGCTGAGGTAGGAGAAGGAGCGTCCTCCTGTTCTGGTTTTCCTGATGCGGGGTACTTCTGCGAGAGAAAGCTGAGCTGACCGTAGGGCCCTGTGGGGTATGTGGAAGTTGAGTCGCTGGTTCAGGTGTTGTGGAGGGCTTTGTGTGTGTGGGTGAGGATCTTGAAAGTGATTTTTTTCTCTAAGGGGAGCCAGTGCAGTGTACATAGGTGTTGCGAGATGTGGTAGTGTCGCGGTAGGTCGACGATCAGTCTGGCGGCGGCGTTCTGGATGTTTTACAATTTGCGGGTATGTTTTTTGTTAATACTGGTGTAGAGTGCATTGCTGTAGTCCAGTCTGCTGGTGATGAGGGCGTGTCTGACGGTATTTCTATGTTCGAGGGGGGTCCATTTGAAGGTCTTGCATAGGAGCCGAAGAGTGTGGAAGCAGGTGGAAGTGACTTAGTTGATTTGGTGGTTCATGCTGAGGTCGGGTTCCAGGAAGATTCCAAGGTTGCAGGCGGGTTTCCGAGGGTGGGGAGTTGCCAGGAGTTGCTCCATGCATTGGGTTGACAGCCCATGATGAGTACTTATGTACTCTTTCTCATCCAGTTGGCGACTGCTTCCATGCCTTTGTGGAAGTTGTATCTGGCCTTGTTGGGTTTGTTGGAGAGGGTGAGGATGAGCTGGGTGTCGTCGGCGTAGGAACTGATGTTTATTCCGTAGCTTCTGACAAGGGTGGCTAGCGGGGCCATGTAGACGTTGAACAGCATGGGGCTGAGGGAGGATCTCTGGGGCACTCCGCAGGTGATGGGTGTGGGATCTGTGAAGAAGGGGGCAAGTCTCACTCATTGTGTTCTGCCGGGGAGGAAGGATTGGATCCAGTCAAGGGCCTTGTCTCTGATGCCCGCTTCGTGGAGTCTTCTTATCAGGGTTTGATGGGAGACTGTGTCAAAGGCCTCCGAGAGGTCTAGTAAGATGAGTGCTGCCATCTCTCCCTTTTCCAGTAGGGAGCGGATGTCGTCTGTTGTGGCCAGGAGGGCTGTTTCGGTGCTGTGGTTTGACCTGAATCCAGACTGCAAGATGTTGAGGATGTTGTGGTCTTCCATAAATGTGGTGAGTTGGCTGCTGACTGCTATTTCAATGACTTTCGCAGGAAATGGAAGTAGGTAGATGGGCCTGAAGTTTTTGAGGTTGGTGGGGTCTGCCAAAGGTTTCTTGAGGAGGGGGTTGATCTCGTCATGTTTCCAGTCGTCGGGGAAGGTGGCGGCAGCTAGTGAGCGGTTGATGTGAGCGGACCTTGGGGGCGATGGTGTCAGCAGCTCTGTTGAAAATGTGATGGGGGCATGGAATCGTGGGGGCCTCGGAGTGGGGGTGGTGAGAGGTGTCCAGGTGGAGATTGTTGGTATGCTGGTGTCGGGTTTGGTAGAGGGGGTTCTGCACGTAGGTTGCCCTTGTTGAAACTGTCGTAGATGGTCTTGATTTTGTGGTGGAAGTAGGTGTTGAGTCTGTCACAGAGATCCTGTGAGGGTGGGATGTCCGTTGTTTCACGGTTGGGTTGGCGAACTCCTTGATGATGCTGAAGAGTTCCTTGCTGTTGTGTGCTTGTGAGGAGATTCTGTCTTGCATAGCTTTCTTTCTGGCATTTCTGATGAGTTGGTGGTGTGCGGTGATGGTGGCTCTGAAGTTGCTGTGGGCTTCTGGGGATTTGGTGTTTCTCCAGATTTCCTCGAGGCAGCAACAAGTGTGTCTCGATTCTCAGAGTTCGGGGGTGAACCAGCTGGCTCTCTTTCCGTGGGTATTGTTCTTTTTGAGGGGGGCTATGGTGTTGGTGCAGTCGGTGATCCATTTGTGGAAGGTGCGTCCTGCAGTGTTTGGGTCGTCATTGTGAGCGATGGTGGGGGTGGCGATGGCGAGCAATGGATTTGTGTGCTGCAGTAAATAAAAAGATATAGGGAGGGGATGTCACAAGAAATATGGGCAAATTTGGGGCGCACGGCTGGAAATACTCCAATTAACTGTTTAATTTTTTTTATTTTATATATTGAACTACATAAACATACTTTCACATAGTTACTTTTAATGTGTCATCAATGTACATGTTAATTGAAATATCTGTGAATGCTGCGCATAAATCCATACCATGACCAACAGCACATGGAGCCACTGCCTGAAAATGGTGTGCACAAACAAGTCAATGGCTGACTAGGGCTGGCTCAAGTCCATGTATTGTATATTATGTGTTGTGTGTTGCCATGGGGTATGCCAGACTTCCAATGCTGTTTTTACAGCAGACCCAAAACGGGACGTGAGCTACCTCTTTTCTAAATAGCAAACATCATTTTGTGTTGATTTGTTTTTTGGTAATACATTCATCAGGGCCTAAAGTGTTGGGTAGATCAACCAAGAACATATTTGGTCACTTCTTCCAAACATCAGTGTATGGTCCGTTATTTAAAGTTGACCAATGCTTTGTTAGGCTTGCTTCCAAGCAATTGACTATCTCCCTTTTGCAAGGAACTGTGGTCAGAAATAAAAATACATGCCTGATGCAGTCCCACGGCATGCAGAAAACGATCCCATGAAAAGGGTCAGCTGGCAGTCAGGGCTCAGGTTCATGTAGCCATTCTAAGCTACCAGAGGAAGCAAACAGTACTGGAGGGTGATCTTTAAAGTGACGGGACGCAGCACAATTCTGTGAAATTCAATGATTGTGTAAGCGAAGCAGCTGAGCATTAAGAGGGTTCAGGGGGTTGAGGGGGGTTCCCTTTTAAAATGTGAAAAAAATGGGTTCAAATAGTACTG
Source organism: Pleurodeles waltl (assembly GCF_031143425.1). Lineage (NCBI taxonomy): Eukaryota > Metazoa > Chordata > Amphibia > Caudata > Salamandridae > Pleurodeles > Pleurodeles waltl. Next base: position 84,422,570 of record NC_090451.1, read on the forward strand.
CTTACAGCACGTATTTCACATTAATTTAGTAAAAGGCACAGGCTCATAGGCTTATCAAGTGTGGGTGTTCTGCCCCTAATACCCTTTCCGACACAGTCCTTTGCTGCTGAAACCTCTTCACCCTACACTTTAGCCTCCTCAGTACCACTCACCACCCGCTCCTGTTCCTTTTATGACCTTGAGTGGTGAAATGCATATTTGTGAAGTCTCACAAACCCCTTGTCCCTATTAATCCCTATTAACCGCAGCTAAAGTAGGGACCTGAGCTGGAAATCAGGAGGGTAAGGCCTGCTTTCACCACCCAAATCCCATTCTCGCTCAGAAGAAGGCTGCTCTTCTTGGAGCAGGGCCGGATTGGGAACCAAAAGCAGTCCTGGTAAAAAGGATCAAACCAGAATCCCTCATTCTCCCCTTCCTCTCCGCTTTTCTCTCACTCTTCTCCTCTCTCTCTGTGTCTCGCCTAGCAGATACCAAATGAATGTGGTGTGGCGGTTGAATCGAGTCCTCAACACACTAACTCATTTCTTTCTAAACCAGTCAGAAAGACTACACGTCCACTTACCTCAAACGCCTCTATCTTCAAAAAGTGTGGCAGGAGTGGGACCAAGCTAAACCTAAAACAATGCAAACATACAGTTTCCTTCGAACATGAAGGGCCAGATGTAGCAAAGGTTTTTACCCATTCTGTGTCTATGGGAAAAAGTGTTCGTACATTTGGCCCAAAGTGCCTTACGAGGTACTTTAAATGCAACAAGAATGAGATTGCAATTGCGAAACCATTTTCGAAATTAAGGGTTAATGTCAAATTAGGCAATGGTAGATGAAACAACAAACAATGGCAAACAGCAGATGCAAGTTAGGACAAGAATAGATCACACAGAACATTTGCTAATAACCTTCCAGGAACGAATCTAACCTCATGTAGTCCCAAAACTAGAATGTTTGGAAGAGAGACTGGGAAAGAGAGGAACAGTGATATGTGTCGCTGGAAAGTAAAAAAAAGTGTAAAGAGGAAGCCAACGAGCAAGACAAGGAATCAGGAGATAAACGAAGAAGAGCTAGAGGGAGCTAGAGCTGGGGGTAGAAGATATGGGAGCATAGAAGGATGATGGAAAAATTTAAAGTGGAGATTACTGAAACAGAGAAATCAACACAGAGGCCCAGATTTCCTAAAGGTTTGCAACAGTGTGCTGCAAAGTCGTGCAAAGAGAAGAAACGATTGCCTTTTGAATACAGAAATGCTTTCCACCGGCCTCACCTACGTTATGCAAAGAGGATATATTCGGAGTGAAACAGCACAAAAACAACAGGTTTTGCAACAAAGTCTCATCTACTAAAGTAGCGTGATCTAGTTTTGCACAGATCCTAACACCGAGTGAAATCGGGTGCAACCAAGTGATCAAGAGATTTCTCGTCTGATACATGTACATGTAAGGATTGAGCTTTAAACTAAAGCACACCCGCGTGGTTGCTTAGGCAGGACATTTGTGCTGGAGGTAGTCGCTTGATTACAAACACGAAGCTAGACACTGCTGTCTTGACTTTGCTTCATAGTGCAAGACTGAGCATGGTGCAGAACAGCCATTTTTAGCACAGGAACAACCGATGGGGTCGTTGGTGGGCAGATATTGCTGAAGCTGGTGCTGCTCTGTCCTTTGACGTTCGTGCAACACAGCACTTTAGTTTTCCATGCAGTGCCTCATTATTTGAAGGATAGTATATCTAGGCCAGACAGTGACAGCACCGACAGAGAGGTGTTGGGAGATAGGTAGACGGGTAGAATTAGCTGCTTGAATGATGTGAAACACACCTAACTGGGCAGAGCAATATCACCGCTCCTTAATGGACGGTCTGTCTCATGCACCCTGTCTTAGTTCAAGAATTTTTTAGAGAACCAAGCAAAATTATATTAGATTTGATTCTCATTTTCATGTGCAGCAAAGCAATTTTTTAGGCATTTTATGATATATATCTATAACCTAAACATGGGATCAACCCAACTCGCATCTCACTAGAGCAATTCCCCCCATACACTCACGAACTCATTCACTTACTGTAAATATTCGTGTGCTACAGATTCGAAGAGGAAGACAAAATCAGCCCGTACAACAACTTTCAAACCATTCATACACTGCAGAAATCTGGTGCCCCCAGAACCATGGGTGCTCCACCCTGGCTTGTGGCCATTAGGGAAATGCTACAGTGGCAGGCGGGCAACAGCAAAACATATTAAGCTAATTTTAAGTGAAAGTGATGTGCCAAGAACTATATTCCTCCTTCATGCAATAATACCTATGGAAGGCTGAAACTTCTGTACGGTTGGTATCTGAACAAATATCTTAAATAATGTTGCAGAACCTTTCCTCCTCCTGCAGCCTGTGCTATGTTCCGCTTTCCCACCATCTCTCTGGTGGACCTCAAAATCTCTCAGCATTGCTGGACTTCTCTTTCGCTGCTGCTTTCCTCTTTTACCCACATAGATATTTTTTTGCTTTCACATCTTTTTTTCGTTTTATCTAACCTTCCCTTTCAACATACCCTATTCCCTCAGTTTATCTGTGTTCATATTTAGTAATAACTTCTGTTTGTGAATACGGCTCTAAGTGTTTATAAATTTAAGATTTTGCTATTGACTAACTTTTGTAGTACTCATGGCCTACTCCTCGAGTTCAGTAGTAAGCCAGGAGTGTTACAAGAGTAGAGTACACCTACACACAGCAAAGTCTTCTATGTTCTAGGCTTAACCTGATAGGCTTTAAAGAACACGCAGTTATACCTCATCTCTGAACATGAAGTGGCCAATTTACAAAAACATGTATGAGTCCAGGAAGCAGTATTAGAGGAATAGTAATTTACATAATCTTACATGCCTTCATGAATCAACCCTGAAATTTCCAACTGCCTTTCAATAAATGTGCAAAGAGGCGTCTTGTACTGCTTTATGTTCTATACAAAATAAAACACATCATGGTTAAATAAAAGTGCCAAGAGGGCAGAATAATGTCTATTTATACTAACTGTATTTAGCTATTCCTGTCACATTCCAAATTCAGTCCCATTTTAGATGTTTTGGGGCAACTTCACAAAGGCATATAAGAGTACGTAGACCATTACTACAGTAGTACTACATTACGTACTTCAAAATTCATTGGTAAATAAGCCCTTAGGTGAATTTTCTAAAAAACAAAAAAAACATGCTGTGGTCTTATCCAGGATGGCCCTATCCAAGCCAGATTTTTCTGGATGAGCACTGATTCTGAAAATTAGATCCATTGTGTGTAAATGTATGTTATGTGGATGTCCTGAAACTCTGGCATGCATGGAGCCTGCCTACATGATCACTCATGTTACAGACCTTCCACCTTCAGCTGTGGTGCTGCAAACTTGGCCAAGCTACAGGAGGGAAGTATACATCTGATGGGCAATCTGTAGCAACGTCTTCCAGAACTAAAGGTTTCGTCTGAACTGGCCCATCATGCTAAGCATTGAATTATTTTCCCTTCAGGGTAGCAAGGAGCGGCACCACTGGCAGAGTCACAATGTCAAGCAGAGTGGAGTGGACGACATGGTCCTTCTGTCCAAGATATCAGAGGACGCCATTGTGGAAAATCTGAAGAAGCGTTACACGGATGACTACATCTTTGTATCCTTTGTAGAGACAGACACAGAAGGACACAGAGTCAAGAAGTGGTAGGGAAGAGACAAGGAACATTAAAACTGCTTTGCTGCCATTCTGTTATATTTATGGAAGTAGTACATTTTGATCAGGCAACTAACAACATAAGAGGCAATGTATCTGCGCATTAGTCATAGTCATGTGGTTGTCTGTGGAAGGGTATGAAGCTTCATGGTGACCTACTTGTACTAGTTTTAGAACATATTAATTCCGGTTTTATGCAATGTGTGATCTTGCAAAATGACTTCATCTTCCTGTGCTTTAGACATTTCACACTCCGAGTGGGATTTTTTGTTGAAAAAACTGCTCTAAAAGTAACAATGAGAATCATTATTGTAAAATGGGGTGCTGGTGCCAGTCTACCAAGAAAATTGCTTAATGGGGTACATTTGAGGAAAATTACCAGCTATATAACAGCACCAACAATCAGTCTTTTTTCCTTTATCTATATAGTTACCAAAAACCTTTACAAATAGTCAACATTCAAAAGTACATCAGTCAATGAAACACACATTTACCCAGTCCCAGCTTACAATTGCTAAATGATTCCTGTATATAGTTTTAAGATACCTGCAACCACATGCAACAATTTTATTAGAGGTACCAGAGAGCAAACAGAACATTTTAGTATTGCTGGCTTTACCTATTATGTGTTTTAAAATGTTCTCAATCATTTTAATCATTACAGATCAAGCAGCCACCAAGATAATCTAACCTGCCGTAAAGCAGAGTACCTGCGCTATTTAGAGTGAAGGAGCTGTAGGTGGCTTGTGCCCAAACTCTGCCAATTATGAGTTTCCCTGTTCTGCTTTAAATCAGGGAACACAATAATATCCCTTGACACAATAGTCTGTCCACTACAGGACCACTGGGTCACCCTGACTATCATTCTGCGACACTGAGGGCAGGCTACTATCCCTTATTTTCCCTGCCTAGATTTGCCACGTGAGGTGTGGAAGAACCGGGCAGGGACATTTTTAAATGGTCTCCAAGTGCAGAGGCCATTTTAACTTTGTATTTGGAAAAAACAAACAAGTTATTTCCCTTCTGTAATGCTCTTTCTGGTGAATACTCTGCGGCCTGTGTGTAACAGAGTTCAGCAAACATGACTAGCCACTCTGAGAGGGTTGTCTTTTGCATACCGTTTCTTTTCTTTTTCCTGATGAAAACCGCAAGCTGATTCATCAAGTCAATAGTCTTTGGTAGTCAATGTAAAAGAACAGAGACCTTTTAGGTTCTAGTAGATGGAGCCTCTCTTCTTTCAAAGGATGAGGTAGGACCAAAAAAATGCCAGCAGAGTCACTGACCGGCCAACATGGCAGAAAGTCATGAGCTTCGGCAAGAAGGCTGTTCTGGTTCTCAGTGCCAGTTTGTCTAAAAAAAAGAAGGTGTAGAAGATTTACAAAGATTGCAGGCAGCTCACTCAAGTGACCTGCTGGCTTAATCGCAATAAAGAAGGTGGTTTCGTGTCAAGAGTTGTAAAGAATAATACCTGTGCATTGGCACAAAAGGCATGCACATGAGAAATGTTGAAACCAAGTTCTGGTCACACTGAGGCATAGCAAATGGTGGTAAAGGGGGGAGGGGGTTGCTTGTAAAAACATTTATAAAATGCATCAAGATCAATGACTTAAGAGAGTTTGTCAGACAAACATTGAAAGGCCATAAGAACTGACAAATACCCTTTCACTTTGGCCACCACTAACAAAAGAAAAAAAGTAAAGAATATCCAAATGTCTGGACTGCAAGGGGTCGCGTTTAAGTCACTACAACAAGCAACAAGTTTTTTCACAGGGCCCAGCTCCGAAGGGCAGATAGCAACAAGGATGACATCAACCACCTCGTCTGGCAAGCCACTGCTCAATTTCCAGTTGTGGAGGAGTAGGTTGTGGAGAATGGGCTGTAGGACCCTTTCTTTCTTCTGAGACAGTAGGTCCTACCTAAGTAGCAGCCTGATCACATGCCAAAGACTCAGGCTCATGACACCCTCCTAGTCCATTCTGTGGTGATAAGAATGACTTCGGTCCTGTCTTTCTTACTATTCCTCAGTATCTGAGGCACAAGGTGGAGTCTGTTCTATTCCAGCTAGAGTTTGTCTTCTAATAAGCACCTTGGAGGAAATTCACTCTGCAAAATTGGTGACACTGCGTGGCGCCAGCATGCCACAGGCCAGGACTTTCTGAATTTTTATTTTCCGCTGAGGGTGGCCTGAGTACAAACATCTTGGTCAAAATTCAGATAAACAATGATCTAAGGGTACTACTAAACCTACAAGCTGCTTGCAGTTTTTACGAGGTTTAAAAGCTTGTGCCAGTACATTTTGTAATTTGCTTTGTAACGTTTGATAAAACAGGTAGGTCTTTTCCCTTTTCAGGCCAACTGTCTCCTATTCCAAATGATTAAAGGAGGCAGTGTAACTGATTAGATCTGGATGACCATGTTTCAGATTCACAAATTCACTATGTGATTTCCTACGAGACCACTTTATATTGGCAGCATTCTCACTTACGTAAAATAAAAACAAGGGCTATTATGGTTTCATCATCATAAAATACCGCAGGTTTACTTAGTAAATTCAAGTGACAATCAAGGAACAATGCAAACTTTTTGTAATAACCTTAAAATCTCTCTGTAGCTGCAGAAAGTATTACAGCTTGTGTTTGGGGATGTACATAACGCAGCTTAAGACTGGGGTGGTAAAACACAAGGTTTTTGGTTATAGAGGCGAGGGCATCTTACTTGTATCTTTGTTGTCAGTTTTCAATAGACAGCCACATTACTTTTTTACTTGATTTAATTCAGATTGTAATAGTCTGTTTTCTGGTCTCATTAGACTAACCCCTTGTTCTAATTTAATTATTATATCTATGATTTGTGACAATGATTAAAATCTGTAGATCAGGTTGGATTATAACATGGGCTAGGCAAGCTGTTAGCTCACACCAACCTGCCAATCCAGACCCAACAGGAGTGATTTAAATGTTCACACTTCCTGCAACACAATTACAACCATAAATCATGTATGTTTTTAGCACTAGACTTAGGGAATGGAACAGGAGAGAGATAGAGAGACATTAAGTTAGCTCACTCTACCTTCCTTAGTGCTTACTCAGTTTGCACTGCAGAACCATTGGCAAGAAAAAGATACTAAGAATCCAATCATTCTGAATCCAACTCACTGCTTCTAATAAGACAAGTGATATACCTTATGACAATATCTAAATTCCTGTCTCTATCTTAAGATGAAACACTGGCTTCGTAGAAGTGCAGCATGAATAGAACCTCTGTAATCTGCACAAGAACAAGGCCTATGCATAACTACAGTCAGTGTTTTGTGGATACAGTCTACGACATGAGAGCTTCTCCATGTGAAATGTTTGCAAGCTGCAACATCACGAAGGCACATTAGCATTTACATCTTCAACTAACAATAATCAATCACTTCCCCACCTACAGCAATATCTTAATATAATATGTGACTCTTAAATAAAAGGGGAACACTGTCTGCACATGATTATGGTCCTTTCTCGTTCCTCTTGTGGAATAACAAATGCTAATTTAGGGTTCATAATTCTTGGAAGGAGGACTCTAACATAGTAAGCAAAATATCAAAGTCTAAATCTCAGAGTTCAAGAATCATCCTAGAATACTTCCCTATATCAGGAAAATCTACATTAAAGGGCGAGAATGAGTTAATGGATTGCCCCCACATTTGATGCTCTGTACCGGACGGACAATCAACATGAGTGAAAATGTTTTCCACAGGGAAAAAATGTGCGTTTGCACAAGTAGCTCGTGACTTCACTACAGAGAACTATGGAACGTGATCCCTTTGCAATACTCACTTGCCATTCCCAGAAGTATACCTTGAAACATGCTAGCAGAGCTCTCAATGCGCTTTTTTGTGAATTCCAAAACGAGTGAATATACACCTCATATAGATATAAATCTACGAACACAAATTTACTACTTGTTTCCAGGATGGGACAGAGGACTTGATTACTTGTGATGTTATCAACGAGCCTTGTGATGTCATTTCATGTATTGTTCATAGATTCCCGGCTGCATTATGTCAACTCGTAATGTTACAGAACAGTCAAAAGTTAATTCCCAAACCTTCTGATTTGACTAAGAAGGAGGGAACTACAGGTTCTTACATTTGCCTTTTCAAACTTAAGTCGAGATGGAGATGGTGGTTTTCAGTGCAAGACACCCAGAGCCAGAACTTGCTTCCGCTAAAGGCTAAAACACTCCCCTTTCTCTGGCTTGCAGAAGTACAGACAACAAGACCGCAGTTGTAATGGTACCACCCGATGAAAGCTCGCAGCTAGGGACGCTATTGGTGGCATCCTGGTGTATTCAGGTGTGGTTGCCATGAGTCAGTCCCTCGCTCCATTCGATCGCCTACATCACACCGCCGACGTGGCCCCCACTCTTGCCTCCGAGTGTTTGCATACCGATAGAAATGTGTACCATGGCGGGGGCTGCCGTCCCAGCAAAGCTGACCGAATGTCACAGGCCAAATGTTTGTGGACTCGAGTCTTTTCTCGCTTCCGCTTTTGTTGCTTGGAGGGAAGCGGGTTTGTCAATATTTGAGTCAGAAAAGATGGTGTTAGAATGAGATGTCAGCGCCCACAAGCTGCACTCCTCGATTCTGCTGCGTCCTTGCGTGCAGGACGTGAGAGCAGGCGCGAGGGTGCAGGTTGGATGAGTACAGCTGCTCTAAGGGCACGTTTGCCTCACAATCTGTCTAGTTAGCTTCGTGCTGTAAAATGCTGCCACTGTCGACTCAAGAATACAAGTAACCCAGCACGGCTGCAAAGCAACTCCAGTCGCAATCGTACAGTTTCTGGAAAACACAGGCAACAGTGCAAGCGCCTGATTTTACTGAACACTTTGTCAAACATACTTTCCCTCACTTTTGCCCTCGCAGGAAGCCAATTTGGAATTGAATTTTAAGCACTTAGACCACTGATTAAAAGTAGAAGAAAGGTACAAAGTAGTAAGAGAAATAAGAAAAACCTTCAAGTGCAGATCCCTTCAGCTACAAAATTGAGGCTAAAGGAAGGAGCACAGATGTTCTCGAGAAGGCTCCAGGCGCTAGATATCAATAGCTGAACGGACCGAAAGGCTATAGAGAGTAACACATGCTAATAAAACAAGAGAGTCTTCAAGTTTTTGCTTAAGGATGATATAGCCTGAGCTTGAACTGAGTCGCATTCCCTATAAGGGGAGCAAGGACACGCACGCCCTACTACCGCCCTTTCTCGTGTTTTTTACAGGGGCTGTCACGAGCCAATGCTAAAACCTTCCCCACTCAGTGACTCTATGCCTGGCGTGCGGAGTCCATCGGACCATGGAAGGCTGGAAACTAGCCATATATGTGTTTAAAGTTCTGCTAGATTATAGTCTTTTATTCAGATGCAGCCTCTAACTTGAATACAGCCATGCCTATAATTGCAGGGAGGTACCATTCCACCTATCAGTGGGATTCATTCATTAGCAGCGCCGAGAAAGTTTTCTCCAGAAAGTCACCTTATTCAGGAAATATTGTTTGTATAGTGGTATGAAAATCGCACTGAAGTGTGCACCTCAGGGTTTCTGAACCATATTGCATGTTACATGCGAATCCTATTGTGCTTTGCTTGCTCTTGTGTGTCAGTGCTCTTTTGAAGCAGTGAGCTTCAGTATTCTCATATGTTTACAGAAAGAACATGCAAACAATGATTATTGCTGCTGCAATATAGAATTGAGCACCACGAAAGTGAATGGCGCGACACAACACATTCGTTTAACAGCTATGTACATATTGGTTTTATTAGAACACTACATGAATGCTTGGGACTTGGAGGCCTCACAGTGAATGGAATCCAAGCAGGTGATCTCTGATATTTTGTATTCTTGGAGGCTCTAAAGAGACACGAGGAGGAAAACAAACACAAGTAATAAACAGGAATGTACTGGGAAGGAATGCTGAAACAGTAAGGTATTCAGCTTCTTTCTGATGGTGGAGTGTTTGTACTGTATTTGAACCTGTTTGGTGACCAGTTCCACACCAAGCCTTTGAGCTAAGCACAGCAAACTGTCTCCCATCAGTTGTAGAATTCTTAGCAGTGGGGGCAATGGGAATTGTTGCATGATTTTCTTTCAGTGCGCACTGTCCGGGTGGGATCTTTGAAAGTATAAGATGTTATAGAGCATTCATAGGTCTGGCTACAGAGATTTAAAGCTGTCTGGAGCACCTCATTTAATAAATTCTTTTAAAAAGAATAATACGCAGTAAGAACAGAGAGTGGGAGGTAGGTTAACCCAATTCACCCTTTGACTTTCACTGGGTTTCATTCTTTGTCACTGCTTAAATCAGATGTCCACTATGGGCGGGCATTTCATGGATGTTTACAATTTGGCATTGGTGTCCCGTTATTTTCTGATGAAGAGGCATGAGGTATAGTTTATATTGTATAGTCACTGTTTATTCTTTGGTGTATTTACTTCGCTGGCACAATTACATTTTCATTGCTGATTTATGCCTTTTCCCCCTTTGGACGTGCATGCTGACTTTAGGTCTTAGTCTCTCATAAATACACACCCCATTTACTAATTGTTTTTCCTTGTTCATTTGTTTAATTTTACTGTCATAACAACATGTAATTTCTTTTTTTACATAGTAAGGGTAAAGCACACACAACGTAAGCTGCAATCTGATTGGCTGACTATACAACATGATTCAGCCAACAACCGCCCAGGATTTAGGTTACAAGTTCCCTTCCTCTCATTCAACTTGACATCAATGCCAGATGAGCTCTCAGTGGCAATACATAAGTGAGTGGTTGGTAGACTTTTGGATGATTCTGAAAGAGGATAGGGCAGATGGGGAAACAGTTTAATTGCTATGCCACACAGGAAAGCCCTAGGTCAAGAATGAAAGCTTTATGTAAGCAACATGTGGGTGGTCACCTGTTGGGTAAGAGATGCTAATAAATATTCCTGAGCACATTTAGACTTTTCAAAATTCAGCCAGCCTCATAAATTAGCCGATGTAGCTCAAGGATGGGAACCAAACTGCCAGAGAAATGTCACAAGAGAGAAACTCAACCAGACCACACAAACCAAAAAACAAAAGATTCAGCTTTTGTCCAGGAACTATGCTGATTCAGTTCTTTAAAAAAAACAGCCATGAAAAACGGTGGTTCGTGAAGGACAAGTAATGAGGTCCTTCCTAGTGGTTGCCTTCCTGACTGAACTCAAATACAATAATACAAGCAAGCATTGCAAGTACTCAGATGAATCAACATAGAGTTCTGCAATTCGTTTTAAACTTAATTTGCAGGCAGCTACTCTTGATAAACCTGAGGGTGGGAGAGAGGACTTGATCATGGATACAAAGCAAGATAATTCAAAAGTGGAAAAAGAGGTTGTTGATTCGTGGGAGAGTGGCTTGACAGAAGTAGACTAACTACATCATTCACTGCTCCCTCTGCCATTATCTCTTGACCAGGTTCCCCAGTACGAGAACAAAGACAGGAAAAGCAATTTAGCATGGGTGGTAAGTGATCCATGTATGAGGGAGTAGTTGACTAGTGTCTATTTACCGAACCTAGGGCCAGATGTAGGAAACGATTTGCGACTCGCAAACGGCAAAAATTGCCGTTTGCGAGTCGCAAATGTGAGTTTCCTATGCAGAAATGCATTTTGCGAGTCGGGACCGACTCGCAAAATGCATTTCCGACTCGCAAATAGGAAGGGGTGTTCCCTTCCTATTTCCGAGTCTGAGTGGGATGCAATACCATTTGCGACCGCGTACGCGGTCGCAAATCGTATCGCAGTTACCATCCACTTGAAGTGGATGGTAACCCACTTGCAAATTGGAAGGGGTCCCCATGGGACCCCTTCCAGTTTGTGAATGGACCCCAAACATTTTTTTCAGGGCAGGTAGTGGTCCAAGGGACCACTGCCTGCCCTGAAAAAAAACCGAAACTAAAGGTTTCGTTTTTTTTTTAAGTGCAGCTCGTTTTCCTTTAAGGAAAACGGGCTACACTTAAAAAAAAAAACTGCTTTATTTAAAGCAGTCACGAACACGGAGGTCTGCTGACTACAGCAGGCCTCCATGTTTGCGAGTGCCTTGACTCGCTATGGGGCCGCAATTTGCGACCCACCTCATGAATATTCATGAGTTTGGTCATTGCGACCCCATAGCGAGTCGCAGTCGGTGTCTGAGACACCGTACTGCATAACATTTTGCGAGTTGCAAATAGCGAGTCGCTATGACTCGCTATTTGCAAGTCGCAAAATGTTTCGTTTCTACATCTGGCCCCTAGACCTTTCCACCCCAAGGATATTTAACAGTACTGCATTACTGAATGTTTCCTTTAGCCCAAGAACTGACAGGTTTACAGGGCTGTGTAAGCATCCATTTATAATCTACGCTGTCCCAAAGCAAACTTCAACCGCAGTAGGGGCTCCCTTAGACACTCCTCTTATCCCTAAACCTGATAATTCAGCTCTGGGTATGTCATTGGAAAAATTTAATATTGCTGGGATTCACCTAAAATTGGAAAGTGATGACTGGGGTGCCTTTATAGAAAATGTAATATCTGTTTTTTCCGTGAGACCTGGGCCCTCGAGAAGATCTTTAGATAAGGTTATTTAACTTATAGTAAAGAAACAACCCCCTCAAAAGCAGGTAGTCCTTATCACATGAGTCAACTTGATTGCCAGATCAAAGAAATTAAGATTGACTCCCCCGATTTATTGGTGCTAAGGTTATCCCCTAGGAATGGGTCTTCTCACCTTCTCATAAACATTTATACCAGATCCTGCCCTTTTAATAAACCATCTCAGACCATAACCTCTCTCATTAGATCACACAGTAAGAGCCATGTGGTACTCATAGCAGGAGATTTCAACATTAAACTTGATCCCTATGGTCCTTTTATAGATCTGATTAGGGAAGAAGACACTCGTCAGGGAATCCGTCTTATTCTGGCCCAATGAAAGCCCCTAAAATCGCAGCCTCTCCATACACCGCCACGCCTATAACTGCTTCATTATAGGTATGGCGCTGTATGGAGTGACGTGGCGGTGAGGGTGGAGCAGCATCCACCCCCTCCACTGACCACCAGCATGGCGCATGGCGCATGGCGGACCTCTCCGCCATCAATGGCAATGAGCCACCATGCGTCATTATTTGGTGGGATGCCGGCCGCCAACACTGGCAGTCATTTATTGACCTCCGGCACTGTTGGCTGCGGGGCACCCTGCCAAGTACGTAATGAAGGCCTATATGTAGCATTGTGGACCTACGTGCCGCATTTGATCTGGTACCGAGATCGAAACTTTGGGAGGTTTTAGGTAAACTTGGAGTTCCAGCTGGTCTTCTATCGCCAATACAAGCCTTATACATGGAAAATGTTGCATGCGTTAGATGGGGACCAGGAAGGGAATTACCAAAAGATATTCCCATTAGTTGAGGCATCCAACAAGGCTGTGTGCTGGCCCCCACTCTCTTTTTTAAATATGAACTGGTGTATTCCTTATTTGCTAGACTGTGAAAATGACTCCTCCAAAATGTCTTGCCAGAAAATACCAGGCCTGCTTTTCGCTCACGATACTTTGTTACTTTTTAAAACCGCCAGAGTTTTATCAATCCAAAGGGGAACAATTACCACCGTCTGCATGGACATGGCCTAGTGACTAATGGTAACAAAACAAAATGTATGATCTTCGGCTCCAGAAAGAATGCCAACTGGAAGGTCACTTTAGAGGGAAAAGCTCTGGGGAGAGTCACAGAATTTGATTATTTAGGAGCCAGGTTAAGTAATTCCACAAATGGGCACCCGAAATAGAGAAACGTATCTTAACTTTAAAGTATAGAGTAGAAGTGATCACAAAGTTCTCAAGAAGAGCTCCCTCTTTTGCAATTTCTCCAGCTGTAGAAATCTACAAAATCCAAGACTATGGGGCCTTGTTGTATGGGGCGGATCTGTGAGGCCACCTTGACCTCCTGACTCTTGAAAAGGCAGAGAATTCCTTTACAAAAAGACTCCTGAAATTACCCACCAGCACTCCTATTCTCCCACTGATACTCAATCTCACTCTTAGGCCTATATCAAAGGTTGCAGCTCTTAAGCCGGTCTTATACTGGCTCAGGGTATAAAATGTGGAATACCTGTCCCCATTCAGTGAAAGCCTTACAGTCCTATTAGTTGGGCAAGGATATACTTTAATTACTTGGCTCTCCTACGTAAAAAACTGGATGCCAAAATTAGGCATGAGTGAGTTCTGGACACAGCCCACAAGTATTCCTCAAGGTGTAGTGATACCCTAGATACACTTTATTGGGATCATGTCATAGAATCTAAGATAATGGCCTTAAAAAGCAAGGAACCCCACTGAGTACCAACATGGCTGTCAACAATTCCTTGTTGAAGTGTTGGCAGCCAATCTGATCTCAGCATGAGATCAGAAGGGATCGCAGAGCCTTCGCATCCCTATATATACAAATTTGGATTTTCTTTAATATCGCAAAAACGACGGAATGGACCAGGAGTGACTTTTATGCCAAATTTGGTGTAAATCCATCCAGCGGTTCGGGTGCTTTCGCTGTTCAAAATCCTCATGGCAATTAACATACGAAATACTAATGCTCCTATTTTGACCCCCACCTTTTCTCGGCCCCCGCTTGAAGGATCACCCTGAAACTTTCCAGACAGCAGCTGACATGACTGTCAATGTTTTAGGAAAAGTTTGTGAAGATTCATCAAGACATAGGCAAGTAAAATATGAAACTATACATATATATATATATATATATATATATATATATATATATATACGCACATATATATATAAAAAACAACATTAATACATAGTATTTTTAAATATATATATATATATACAGCCTATAATATAGGCTAAAAATACATAAATTATATTGATTTTTCAATTAATCAGTCATTTCACAGTATGAACTATTTCTGTAATGCAGAAAACAAGAAACAAAAGGTGTAACTACAGCCTTTATTTGACCAGAAAACTGCAATGAAATTAAATGTATAGTTAGCCAGCAGGCTGCATTTAAAAGCATAACAGTGCAAACTGGCACAGTACCAAACTCAGAGAATCCTATGCATCCCATCATGCCCCACAGGTGACAATTAGGTCAGGTCTTTTTTACGGTGATATGAAGAAAAATAAGCAAAAAAGTATACACTACTGAATGAAAGGCTAATGCAGGAAGGTGGGAGGGTTGCTTATGACTTTGATGAGGATTCCCTTGGAAGAAAACTAGGATTACAGGTAAGCAATTTATCCTTCTATTCCTGGGGATCATCATCAATAGTCATAAGCCAGGAATAGAATAGCAAGCCCAACCAACAAGCCTGCAGACAAATTGATAACATTGAACAGAGAGCAGTTATATTATCAAAAAAGATTTCTTAGAGATCTGCCCTAATTGAGTATCTTTCAGAGTGTCTGAATCAAGGCAGTTATACCTGGAAAAAGTGTGTAACTATTTCCATATTGCAGCTTTACATATCTCGGAAACGGGTACATTTCTCAGTAGAGCAGCAATTGCTGCCTGCTTCTGTTAGAATGTGCCTTAGGCCTGGCCTGTAAATGTTTGTTGAATAGCTTGTAAGGAAACACTGTACAGGATACCATCCAGTTAGAGATAGTGTGCTTGGAGGAAACTATAACTGTTCTCATTGGACCAAAGTTGACAAATAAATGATCAGATTGTCTGATATCATTCATTTTGCATTCCAAACAAAGCAAGCCAAGGGTTTCGACGCGCCTAACAGCTGGTGCAAGGCAGGAGAGTTGGCTGAACTCTCGAAATATGTAAAAAACAAAAGAATTGATTGCCACGCACTCCGCTCAGCCACAGAATAAATTTAAGTGATTTATTCGGTGCAAAAGAAAAAGAACAACGCGTTTCAACTATACAGTCTTCTTCTTAGAAGAACTAAGAAGAAGACTGTATAGTCGAAACGCGTTGTTCTTTTTCTTTTGCACCGAATAAATCACTTAAATTTATTCTGTGGCTGAGCGGAGTGCGTGCCAATCAATTCTTTTGTTTTTTATCATCCATTTTGCCTAGGTAAAACTTTAGAACTCTCTTGATGTCTAAAGAATGTAACACCCTTTCCCCTGGAGTGGAGGGGTTAGAAAAGAACGATGGCAAGGAAATAGTTTGATTTATGTGAAAATCAAACACCAGCTTGGGAAGAAAACTGGGATGCATTCTCATGACCACCCTATTAGCATGGAAAACTCTATAGGGCGCTTTAGCACATAGACACAGAATTTCACTGACTTTACGCGCTGAAGTAATAGCTACTAGAAAAGCCACTTTCTGAGAGAGGTGTTGTAAAGAGGCTTTGTGTATAGGCTCAAAGGGAGGACCCATGAGCTTTGAGAGACCAATATTAAGCTCCCATGGTGGTGAAGGAGATCTTACAGGAGAAAAAACCTTCTTCAGCACTTCTAGAAAATCTTTAAACAGAGGCATCTGAAAGAAAGAAATCTGTATGGGAGGCTTTCTATAAGCAGTGATGGCTGCTAGATGCATTTTTATAGATGAAAACTGCAGGCCAGACTATGCTGAATGTTATAGATAAGGTAAGATTACATTCTCTTGACCCAAAATTGGAAGATGATTATTTTGGGCACATCACAAATAAAACCTCTTTCAATTGAAGGCATACAACTTTGTGATAGATTGTCTTTTGGACTCTTTGGGGATGTTCATACAATCCTGTTAGAGGCCTTGGGATGGAACATGGAACATCTGTCCGAGTTTGTACAGGAGATCCTGTCTGCATGGCAAACTCTGGTGTGGTCTTTCTGACAGATATAGGAGATCTGGAAACCAGCAGTTGCAAGGCCATTCTGGAGCAATAAAGATCATCCTGGTCCTGGATCTGTACAACTTATTGATTACTGTTGATATCAGCCGAATTGGGGGAAATGCGTAAAGAAGTTTCCTTGACCAGCCTATCAAAAGGTTATTCCCTTTTGATCGTGGACGGAAGAACCTGGATGCGTAGTCTAGACATTTTTTGTTGTTTTCATCTGCAAACAAGTCTATTTGTGGATGCCCCGATTCTCGAAAAATGCCTTAAACGATGTTGTTTAGAATCCAGTCAGGGTTTTTGGTGTGATTGAGAGAGCTTGCTTTGGTGTTTTGGACTCCTGGCAGTTGAATGGCTCAAATTGTTAAGTTCTTTGCTTATACACAGTTCCAAATGGTCTGCCCTTCCAGAATTAGGGGACAAGAACGAGTACCCCCTTGTCTGTTTAAGTAATGCATCGTGGTTGTATTGTCTCTTTGAACAAGGACAGAGTCATTATGGATGGATAAAAAGACTTGAGGGCCAGATGGAGCCACCGTCAGCTTCAGTATGTTGATGTGATTTTGCTGTTCCTTGTCTGTCCTCAATCCTGGGGTCTGCAGGCTACACATGTTGGCACCCCACCCCTGTAGGAAGGCATCCGTGAATAGAGTCTATGTGGGAAGGTTCTGGTGAAAAGGAACCCCCATCAGTAGATTTCAACTGTGTGTCCACCATGGAAGTGACTGCAGCGCATCTTGTGAGAGAGTCAGCCTGTCTTTCCAGTGGCCTGAGAACTGAGTCCACTGATCCTCTAGTGTTTGTTGGAGAGGTCTCATGTGCAATCTGGCATGTGGGATGATGAAAATGCAAGAGGCCATCGACCCCTGACGAGAAGCCACCTGTGTGGTTAACAGGCGACGAGTTTGCAGGTGGGGTCTCGATGCAAATCTGATGTCGTTCCGTCTGAGACAAGGAGAGGCTTTTTATGAACCAGTCATCTAGATAGGGGTAGACGAATAACTCTTTCCTCCTCAGGTACACTGCCACTACAGCCATGCATTTCGAGAATGTGTGAGGTGCTGATTTGAGGCTGAATGGTAGTACTTTGTACTGGTAGTGTTTGGAGGCCATTTTGAAGTGCAGGAACCTCCGGTGCGCGGTGGTGATTGTAATTACGAAGCAGGCATCCTGTAGATTGATGGAACATATCCATTCCCCCTGATGGAGTTAGGAATAAATCTGGTAAAGGGCAAGCATCCTGAATTTCTCTTTGCTGATGAATTTGTTCTGTGTTCTTAAGTCCAGAATATGTCTGAATTCTGGGTTTGGGCCTTTTTTCCTTACTTCGAAATAGCAGGAGTAAATATCTCATCCCCTTAGGGAGGATGGAACCTCCTCTATAGCTTCCTTTTGCATGAGACTGGTGACCTTGTGTTGCAAGAGGGCGTGTGACATGATGTCTTTGTAGGAGGGACAGCGGGAGGAGGAGATTTGAGTCAAAGTGAGTAGCCTTTCTGAGCAATATTCAAGACATTCCCCCTCCAGAGCAGGTATCGGAGAAGAAGGAGGCTGGGGGTAATTGTTTGTCTGGTGTTTTGGAAGAGGATGCTGACTGTCAAGGAACTCCTCTCCCTCAAGCTGGTCTGCAGGGATAATCTGATCAAGCCTAATGCTGCTTTTGCATAAACCAGTGAGGGGTTTGAACCCTCTGCTGATAAGGTTGCTTATCATAGAGACTGTATCTTCTTTAGAACTCTTTCCTTTGCTCAAGACCCACCGCCTTGAGCGTATCCAGCTCAGTCTTCATTTTGGCCATTTCGTCGTCCACATGTGAGCAAATATGAATTGCCAGTGAACGGGAGGTTGAGAATCTTGTGCTGTGCCTCAGGTTTCAGACCTGTGAGGTGAAGCCAGGATGACCTTCTGGCACAGATGTCATGGGAATATCCATGTACCGCCAGGTCTGAAGCCTCTGCGACTGCACTAATCACCAGATTAGAGACCAAGCCACCCTCATGAAGGATCTCTTGAAATTCCGATCTGTCCTCATTTGGTAGTTTCTCTGTAAACCAAGAAAGCAAATCCCAGAGTGACCTATCATATCTTCCTAGCAAGGCAGAGGTGCTGGCCACCTTTATGAAAGTGGCGGATGTGCTGCATATCTTTTTACCTATAGCGTCCATCTGCTTGTTATCTTTGTCCGGAGGCACTGATGAAGAGGAAGTGGCAGAGTGATTCTTTTGAGCTGCAGCCACAATGACCGAGTCTGGTGGTGGATGAGACCTTAGAAATAACAGGTCCTGGTCTGGTGCCTTGTAATTTTTCAGGATCCACGATGGTGCATTTTGTAAAGAAGTAGGTGTCAAAAACAGCTGCATCACTGGTTCTAGCAAGCCAGGAACTAGAGGAAGGAGTGATCTAGATGCTATTCTGTGATGCAGTCTCAAATATAACTGAGTAAGACGAAGTAGGCACTGGTAAGTCAATGTTTAGTTTTGATGCACCTCTGACTAATACATTATCAAATGTAATTAAGTGGCCCACCAGATATACCTTTGTAGGCATGTCCAAAATTGTTGGTGAGTAATCCTTCACAGAAGAATATGATATGGTAGACCAGGAGGCTGTTCTATGCCTACTAAGGCACAGTCTGGACCGATGGGATTGTCGTGACCTGGAGGTAGTCCTGGTTCTTGGCGATTTCGACCTTGATCTATGTCTGTTGTCTGTGTGGAGTTCTGGACCTTGATTTATGCCTTCATGGAGTTCTGGACGTTGATCTATCTCCAATGCTCTTAAACTTCATGGAGACTGCGATGAAAATGCACATCTCTTAAGAAGGGATGATGGCGAGTCCAGAGAGAATGCCTGAGGGGGAGTAGTGCATTTCAGAGACAACATATGCAGAGTGCCCCTGGATGGAGAGTACGTTTGTGAAAAGTCTGATCTAGGACTCCAAGGATGAGGATTATGCCACTTGTGCACACTTTCCAGCCACCGTGGTGATAGATCAACAGGTGGATCAGGAGGAGTCCTCACTGGAATGACAAATCTTGGTTCTCTATGCTCATCTGACAAAATCCGAATGTCTGATGAGCAAGACCGGCTTCTTAACGTCGATAGCCACTTACAGGGTGTGTCTGACTTAAATCGTGATTTTTCTAACTGCCTCAACATCAGCTGGTGTGACCTCAACAAACTTCGTTTTGATGGCTGTTTTGACATTTATGGCTGCCAGACATCCCTCAACGTTGTTTCTTTTAGCATTGCCGTGTGTCTTGACATTGACCGCTGATGCCCAGTTGATGTCAACAGAGTTGTCGGCGAGCATCTCGAAATCAGTCTTGATGACGACAGCGGGTGCTTCGACATCGATTGCAGGTGGCAGTTTGACATTGACGGAGCTGTTGGTGCTGATCTCGACCATGACCTTCACAATGGCAGGGGCAGGTTCGATGCCATGGAAGTCTTCAACGTTATACCTTGCATGCCAGTTGTCACTTACAACATCGACGGCGAACACACAGGAATTTTCCCCACTTTGAACCCTACCTGTCAATGTCAGTGGGAAATTGTGTTTTTTCTCGTGATCTTCCTCTGTGTACATGTTTATAATTAAAGGACGGCTCTTTGAAGAATGATTGAGACTCCTCATGGTCTCTTGAAGATCCTGTATTTCCTCTCTCTTGCAAGCCGTACAGCCTGATCTTCTCTTAAAATTATTCTGGACAGCTTCGGACAGTGATGACATGTCTCTGGAAGATGAGATTTAGATAGACAAATAATACAGGCTGAATGTGGGTCAGTTTGCGCCTTCTTTTTACCAAAAGGGCGCTTCACAAATAGTGAAGTCATAATTTGACAGAAAAATATATTCTCCAGTCAGAAAAGCAGACTAATATACCAAAAACTGTTGAATGATAGTAAAATAGCATGATTTGTAAAATAATGGTTTTGACTGAAATGTCACAAAACTGAAGAGCTCAGTGCTCCAGGATCCTGACTGAAGAAGCCGGAATAAAAAACTGACCCTGTGGGGCATGATGGAATGCAGAGGGTCCTCTGATGTGTTATACTTGTAAATGCAGTCTATTGGCTAACAGTGCCTTTCATTTCATTACAGTTTCCTTGTCAAATAAAGGCTGTAATTACACCTTTTGTCTCTTGTTTTCTGAATTACAGAAATAGTTCATACTGTGAGATGATTGCTTAAATTAATACTCAATATCATTTAGGCATATTTTAGCCTATACTATATATATATATATATATATATATATATATTTATGTATATATATATATATATATATATGTGTGTGTGTGTGTGTGTATTTAAAGGTACTACACACAATCATTTTGTTATACATATATATCAAATCATCCGTGATTCACAAGACGGCACTCTTGTCAGCTTAGTGAAATGTATCCTTTATTCCCAAATATCCAACAGCCTTGATATATATATATTTACATATATATATATATTTATTTAAAATGTGCTCCGTGGTCCTCGCACATGGCCGGGAATATTCAGTACTTTTGACTATTGATGAGAATCCCATGGAAGAGAATATTATACATGTGAAGTGAGGGATCGTTGCAAGCAACATTACAACACAATTCAAACACAGAGATCAGAAGTAGAAATTAAGAGTATTGCATTGAAAAAAGAATGAATATTACTGTTTGGGAAAAGGGCAGAGAATGGAATACATTAGGTCACGTTATGAGAATTCTAAATGACCACATTCTATAGATATTAAAGACACCATACCGTGACATCTCCTTGTAGGATTTGCTCTTTTCACACAACTGAATAGTTCATAGTACCTCTTATATCTAATCTATATATTTTCTGTAGATAAACACCCAACCTTCTCTAACCCAAGTGGGAACCAATTTAGTCCTCGGTCTACTTCAATTTGTCACCCATGGTTGAAAGTATTACTGTGCAGTAAGCCAACAGCATCTCCTTAGCAACTGCCCTTCAAGAAAACCTAGTGACATTGGCTAACTTCAAAATCCAAGGCTGTATTTATACCTCATTGGCCCACTGGTAGATGGCTGGCCTCACTATACAAGACTGTACACAGATAATGGAAACAATAGCTTTTGATTCTAGCTGATCCTAATTATCAGTCAAAATTTCACCTGGCAAATATCTTTCATTGACACCTTATTAACTGGAAAACTGTTAATGCACACAGTAACATTTGTCACAGTTGCAAAAGGAATTGCAGACTTAGAAAAATATCCAGAGTCTCAGAGAAAGCTTGACACCAAATCTGTACACTTACTAGAACCACATATGTTTGACTGTTTAATTTGAAGATCAAGATGGTTTTCGGCTAGATGAATTTCAGGGCATTTTTCTGAATCTGAGTGCACAATGGCATTCACCATTCACTCACTTCTAATTTTGTTTAGAGGAACTATATGCATGCATGTTATAAAGAGCCTCTTTATGCATGGTCACCCCCACTTTTTGCTGATTGATGCTGTTGTTTTTGACCTCTTAGTGTACTGAGGCTGACTAACCAGACTTCAGTGCCAAGGGCCTGGCCAAGCAGGGGTTCACACCTCCTCCCTCCCAGGTTGGCTAGTGTAAAAGGTAATCAAGCCAGTGAGTCTCAAAGACTTCCCCCACTCCTCATATGTAATTACTTGTCCCCCCAGTGGAGGACAAAGTCCTTCCCACCCTCTCCAGCCTGACAGGTGGAATATTAGCTATGCATGAGAAGTAGACCTCCAAAAGGCTAGCCACATCTTTAGGGTGGGCTAAGAGGTCTGTACAGCCAAGGGGAGGGTTCTGCCGTCTTGGCAAACTGTAGGAATACTGGATTCTGGGTAGAAAAGTGAAGTACTCCCACAGGACGTCGTCCCTTCAAGGGTGGACTAGTCACAAGGACTAGTAGCCCATTGGCCACTGCCTCTCACACCCTTAACACCCCCTAAACCAGCATTTAAGGGGCTCTCCTGCCTGCAGACCCTCAGATCTTACTTGCAAAGAAGAAGAGGCACAAAGAAAATGTTGTCACCAACAAAAGGAACTGGACTCCAGCCACAGAGAGAAGAGAGAACACAGAAGTGACCCAACGAGACCACTACTGGAACTGCGTGACTGATGTGTGCCCATGGTGAAAGCTCATTGGTCCGAACAAAAGGGACCCCCGTGAATACCAAGAAGCCAAGAAACACTCCTCTGACTGGTGGTACCAGTCCCCTGCAACCTGCAGAAGTAACCGTTGTGCTGAAGTCAAAGAATTGCGGGCCGACAGGCTCCGTGAGAGTGAGCCTAAAGAAACTTTGTGTCCAGCATCTAAAGGGTTGAGTGAAATCTCTGCCAAATTTCAAGTCTCTACTCCCCACCGGATGACCTCCAACCATCGAAGTGCCAGTGGACCACCTTTGCAGCTACCATGCTACCAAGGCTTGTCTGTCGCCAATCCAGAAACCAGCAGCCACTCAGACATCACCGACTCCAGAGCAGACCCCCAGCAACGGCTCCTCTCCCGTGGTTCTGCATCCTGAAGAGAGTGACCTCGAAAGGAGCACCAAAGCATTTTTGGGCACGACCATCTCCCGTGATTGACAGCTAGAAGCCACCTCTGCACCCAGAGCCACCAGATGTGGTGGCGAACTTCCTACTATCGATTTCTGGTCTTGGCCCCCTAAAGACCTCTACATCCAAAGGGTAGAACATGTGTCCACCCCCAAGTACCCGTTTGCCAAGTGGTGCAAACGCACCAGTAGCCGTGGGCCCGTCAGCACCAAGGACAGCCAAAGCACCTCCGCACCCGGACTCCCTGGGCATGGTAATAAGAAAGTGACTGTTGACTCTTAGTCCCCGCAGAACCTTAAGTCCAAAAGGGTTCCCTGGAGCTCACCCTGCAAGTGTCCAAGTGCACACCTTGACTTTCTCTAGTGACTTCAATGGGAGCTATTTAAACAGTGAAAATACCCTGTTTTTCAAAGCTTCTAAAATTCATAAGTCCGGTTGTGTGTAACTTAAAAAGTTTGTTTTGGTGTCAAGATTTACATAAAAATCTGCTTTATTTTTCTAAATTGGTGACTGATTTCTTTAGAGTCCTGCCATTTACTTATCATCCATGTTGGTATTGTGAAATGCTTTACACATATTCCTCTAAGTAGGCTGACTGCTCTTTGCCACACTACCAGGATTAAGCTAAGGTTTACTAGTGTGAACCCGAGATCCACTACTGGGTAACGTAATAATATTACATGGTGAGACTCCCCAGTCACACCACATAATACTGTCACCTTGCTACAATACTCCACTAAGCAAGGTTATTGGGTTTTGTCAATCACAACTTCTTCTGTGTGTTTGAAAGAGGCAGTGCAACACTGAAGTTCATGTCAATGACTATGATAAATGCAAGTAAACGTGGTGGCTAGAGTGAGGGTATGCACTAGTTGATAAATCAAAACCTGGTTGTGGGGGTCTGTAAAATGTTAATTGATATACCTTTCCTTTAGCATACTACGCATTTAGAGGGTCATCTAAGACTACTGGTGTTGGATGAGCCATGCAACTCCTCATAACAAGAACATAAGTGTTGCAATGTATGCTGATAGTGTCCGAATTTTATAGCAAAGGGAGGATATGCTACTCTGTTTGACAAAGGTGATCATAAAGACTTTTTAGGTCAAATGAGACATTGGTAATGGAACAAGAAGCATTGTTTAATCAGATAGTTCATCAGCACCTAATTACTCGACTGACAAAACGTATATTTTCTGCTATATAGGTTTAAGTATTTTTTGACAGATAATTAAAGGCATGAAGGAGAGTAGGCTGAGTGGTGACTGTTTCCAGGCTTTAGCAATAAGGTAGCTAAATGGGCTTTGACCTTTTGCATTTTTTGAAGTAAGGGTAGAAATTTGATGATGCTGAATGCAGGTGCTGTCAAAAGAGACACGGGGTAAACATTAACTGGATGCAATTTGGGCAGGTCAAATGAAAATGCTTAATGCTTAATGGCGAATGTATAGAACACAGAAAAGACAGTGTTTTTCAATGGCAAGCCATTTAAGAGACTGTAGGTACGGCAATACGAAGCTTTGAGTTTCTGAATTCCTTAAGAGATATTCAGCTCTTCCTCAGATTGTTAATATGCACATCTTCGCTACAAGTGTCCTAAAGTGCTTGAGAACAAAGTCCAATCTCTCTTGAGGAATGTACACTCTTTTTTGTTGCTGCTGAAGATGGATGTATCCTCATAGTAATAGCTGGATACAGATATCTCAAACTATAAAAAAACGCTCTTTCAGGGTCAGTTGTGGGGCTCAACCAATTACACTTTGTGCTGTTAGAGATGAAGAGAAACTACCAAAAACAGGAATTCAGGCAAAACTGAAAGGCAGGGGTACGCATGAGAATATGCAGTTTGAAACGGGAACTGGAGCACAGGATCAGCAGTCAGAGACAAAACAGCAACAATGTTATAGTCATAAAATGGATAAATTAGTGTCAAGTCAAGTTCAATCAAGGTGGACTTAATGTATTATAGGCTGATAGTTGCCATTCGCAACCAACAGTGCCACCACCAGCGGATAAGAATACAATGGATCTTGGGAAGGGAACACTTTGTTTAGAATTTCAGAAAATCTTTTAAAGTTGTGTGCTCCTTTACAGCTGTCAGTTGAAATTTTATTCCAGCTGGGATCACTAATAGGACCATCCCAACCTCATACGTGCCCTTGAATCCTAAATGGAATTTATAAACAGTGGCCTTCACTGGTTCTCCTCCTACCTCTCCAACCAACATCAGTTGGCTTACATGGGCACATCCGGGTCCCAAAAGATCCTTATCACATTTGGAGTCTCCTAGTGTTCTCTACTGACTTCTGTCATCTTCAACCTTTACAAGGAGCCGCTTGGTGTTCTGTTCAGAGATAACAGCATCAAGATTCGCTAATATGCCAATTATACACAAATTTACTTGAAAGTCTCCTTCGCTTCAGACATCCAACACCTCAAACACTGCTTGCACATCATTCAGATGAGGATGTCCAAGGTTTACCTAAGGTCAACTGATTCAAGACAAATTTCCTGCTATTTGCCATGAACAACAAAATACTGTACAGACCTCGCTCAATGACTTGAGCCTTGAAGGCTAGGAACCCTAATTCTCCTTGAATGCCAGGTCAGTTGGATTCACCCTGGACACCAACCGCACCTTCAGATCATGTTGCCAAAAAGAAAACATGGTGTCAACTGTATCTTTCAAAGAAAGTCAAACTGTTTCTTCCAGAAAGTGACTTCAGAACTGCTGTTCAAGTCCTCATACTCCAGATGATGGTAAAGCACTTCTCCATGGCCTCCCAGTCTCGAATCTGGCACCTCTTAGGAGCATTCTACATGCCAGAGGACATCTAATCCAGGGCCTGAAGAAATATGATCACATTACCCCCCACTCCATTGCTTCTACTTGCCGGCCAGCCCGATATTCAAATCAACTGCATCACTTACAAAGCTATCATTACCTGCATCCCTGCCTATCTTACAGATATGCACATCATCTCTGCTGGTTCAAAGCACAAACACAGCCACACCATCAGGCAGCAGACTAATAGGCGCCAAAAAGAAAACAGAAGAGCACCTCGCCTTTTCCCTCATAGCACCCAGGATCTGGACAATAACCCCATATCCATCAGAACCTTCCCAACTATGCTTCAATTTAGGAAAGAGTTGAGGACTCACCTCTGTAAGGAACACTAAATCACAATGGGATTATTCAACAGGCTAGCCTTCTCTTCTATTATGCTTTGACTTTAAGCTTGTTTTTGACCCCTGCCTTTTGGTTAGTTTCACACTATAGAAATACCATATTCATACATACACATACAGAAACGCGTACATACAAACAGCAAATGCTGATAACGTTTCCAATCATTTGTGCCCTGTGAGGGGTCGACTATGATGCAAATAATTTCACCACATGGTCACTTGAACTTGTCTAAATAGTTACATACATATGTATCCAAACTAGACACTATTAATAATTAATTATAACCCCAAGGAATCCTTCTGCCAAAGTCAGCATGGAAATGTGAATAGAGATTGAGTGAGTGAGACTTGGAGCCTGATAAAAATTTACAGATGATCTCATCTTCCTTTTCCCTGCGAATCCGCACTTCATGATTAATTAATCTCCTTTGCAAAATATTTTAAGCATCTTTTTCCCCCCCATAACAAAGCTCTAATTTCCAAAATGTACAAGTTGCCTTATTGACATCCCACTGCAAATCAAGACACAGAGACAACAACAAATAACTGGGAGAGGGCTTTTCATTTAAAGAGTGGGGTGAGCTTCATGAGAAAGCATGTACATTCGCTATCAATGTCCACCTACAAGAAGCCCAATGCAAGGTACGGATGTACTGGTATAGAACTTCTGAGCAGGTAGGAAGGTGGAACACTGCAAACAGCATGCTCTGCTGGAAGTGATGAGGGAGCTGTGAAGACACTTGTCCACCTATTGTGGAGGTGCCCCAAAATTGGGAGGTTCTGGGATGAGTCGATTAAGGATTTAAAGAGGGCTCTGAAACACAGATCCTATTGGACCCTGGGGTGGTCCTCTCAGGCAGACAGTTTCCATCATGCAGGTCATCAAAATCCCTGAGATCAGAAGCAAACAGCTGACACTGGCACAGACAGCAGCAATACAAAGTGATCTTGCTGCTTTGGGTCAAAGATTTGCCCCCCACGCATTCAGCTTGGCTACTACAGATCTTGAGCATCATCACCACAGTGAAAATAATGCTCTCAGTGGAAAACATACTTAAGGCCTATGTTGTTACATGGCACCCCTTCATGCAACTATTGGCAAACAATTTTAAAGAACTGTCATGCCTAAATGCCTCAAAGAATTGAGACATACAAAAGGACGTGACTCAAATATTAGTCTGCCATCGGTCTGAGGCCAATTAATGGAGAAGTACCATACAGAGAAAGGGTAAAGGAATGCAACAGACTTACACCACTTGGGATGAGCAAAACAAGGAAGCCTTGCAGGGGGAGGGGTGAAGAATTTTAAAGTTGATGGGAACAAGTTAAAGGCTATGTTTCTCTCAAAATACTCAACAGCGCCCTGTGGGTGAGATGAAAACTTTAAAATACAGTTGAACCTAAACATCTTTTTCCATCAAACCGGAAGCATGTTTAACTTCCCCAGTTTAGCAAAGCCATAGTTTGTACAAGAACATGACGTGATCATGTTCTTCCCAGCAGCAAATTGCTAGTTTCTGAGCCACAAGATGGATGCACATCTGCCACTGACAGACAAGTAATTCCATTCTTTCAAAATGATTTGCTCACTTAGGAAGGCCCTCCCCTTTGTGGTCCATCTCAATGGAATATTTTTAAGTCTTGGATTTTAGCATTTCCATAACTAGACCCTTATCTCAGGCACTCACCACACCTCATTTAAACACGCCAAAATCATATTTTAGAGTAAAAAATTTATGAAGTGATCAATAGACCTAAATTTCAACTCTCTCTCTCACCATTCCTCAAAACTAACCATGCTATAGTCATAGCCAGTATAGACTGCAGTGACAGGCTATCTACATTGCCCTCTTAAACATCTCTTAAGACCTCAAATAGTAAAAAATGAGGCAGATAGAATGTGCCCAGAACTTGATAAATGGGACCACTTCATGCTATCCCTGAAAGCCATCTATTGAAAGACTTTTAGATTCATGGTCAAGTTAAGAACTCATGAATTTGCTTGCAAGGCATATTTGGCGAAATCCCCGGCTACCATGAAAATCCGTCATGCCACTATTCTCAAACCAAAACACACGCTCCTCATCCACAAACCAGGTCAGAGACACTCTTTTACAAGGCGAAGGTATAGCCTTATCTCCCATTTCCAAATTCCAGAGTGTAAACTGATTATCATAACTATTTCACTGTCAAAATTGAAGCAAATAAAAAATGCCACATCGTGGTTCACCTTGGATATCCATCAGGCAATTCTCTAATTCATGTGCTTTATACTTCAAAGTATTGTGTTTGATAACTAATATAGCTAATAATTACACATAATTATTTCAGAGTCTTACCTTACTCTATTTGTAATATAACAATGCTTGTCTTTGTGTAATTGCAATGATTTTAAATAATTGTGCAATAACGCTTTGGTTGGTTGGTGTTTCACTTAATGTTTTAGCTCTCAGTAATGTCCTAGGCGACACATAGCGGTCTATGGAAATAAACCTTTGCTTGGATTCATTTTAGCCCCACACGATCATATTTCATGCTTGTGGGTCTTTGGGTCACCTTCTCCTGGAAATCCCGAACATCTTTTCCAGGGACTCACATGTCTTCAGGCCCTGTGAAGCACTAAAAAGGACCTGCTTGTTTTTTTATTTGACTAAAGCATGGCCTATTTTACTCCCAAAATAGACCGATGTTAAAGGAATTGATTTTAGAATGTTGCACATTAACAACAATACAGAAGTAATCAGTAGTATTCATCTTCTATGGGGTGTCTAGTGAGTTTATAAAGTCTGCCAGTTTGGCCATTATCTGGCTTAAGAAAAAGGCCGCCTAGAAGAGTCTGCTTTGGTCATTGATGGATGGAGAAAACATCTCTACTTGACTCTTATAAACATAATCAGAAAGGAGATAAATGCAGGGATCAGGGGTTATTCTGGGGTCTTCAGGAGACCAATTCTGAGCTGGAACAGTAATGAGAGAATGGCCCTAAGGTAAAAAGAAAAAAAAAGTAATGTTGCTCCCTGTTTCAGAAACAACACCAATTGGATAAGTTTCAACAACTGGGCAACAAAAGGATAACATTTCCACAGGGTGTGGAAACAATGATAAAACTGTAGAGAATCAGACTGTATACAGCGAGAAAGTCGTTAAAAGTCAGGCACAGATTAGGATGCCAATGCATCACTAATGACCTTCAGTGGGAAAACTGGGATGAAAGTTCTCCAGGGTTTTGCCTTTCGGTTGTACATTGGTATTATACCACCAAACTATGCATCTCGTTATGTCTGCGCTTGATGCCCATTTCAATATGGACTGTTGTGTAATACCAATTTTAGAAGTATAGATGGCCACGTTTTAATATATCACCAGCAATTAGCCTGGAGTCTTATGATCCTACCAGGGTAGATACCCTTTCTCTCTTTCTATATGGAAATAATACAAATCACCTTGTTCGAGTTGGTGCTGGATGGCGCCCTTTATTTCAGTTTTGGGTCCATTTAAACCAGCATGCCAGTAAGCCAGTATGATGGACTATAGCTGTCATTAATAGGCATGCCACACTGAAATACAATTGCCAAGCACTTTGATCATTCAGCTGAATTTACAGTCCGGGGACACTAATGATAAACACTCTTAGTACATTGAGTTGTGTGCCCAGTCAATGTCCCAACTCCTCAAATGTTCTGTAGCGCCTTCCTCCCTTGACCTCGTACTGTAACATCTTGCCTGATTCTTCTGCCCGTGTGCCTGATCCAGACGACCTCATGGTGTTTAAGCAGTAAATTCCAAATCTGTTGTCTATATAACATAGGTCACTGAACAACACAACTAGCAACAATTTTTACATAGGGCTCAGGAGGCCCTAACGAGAGCCAGTCTATCAACGTCAGCTATGACTATTTACCAAGTTTGTTCTAATTTCTGAGAAATTCTAGAAAGTGATCTATAATTAAAAGGGCACACAATTGAAAAAATCACCCTGGTTACTGTTACTGTGGATGTAGTCTTATGACATTCTTGAATCAAACTTCAAGGTCCAGAAACAGTAAGGTATGTTTTCATATGAACGCTGCTAACCAAATGAATCATGTTGAGATGATTTCCCCCACGGTATGCTGATTTACAGTTGGGTAGGAAGGGGCAACCCGTGGCCCGTGGCCCTCCAACACAAAACGAAGAACTCTCATAACCTTGAATGTTATGGTTTGGGTTAATTGATGATCCTTTCTTGATAAGGGGAGTGAGGCGGGGTGAATTTGTATAGTAAAAGGCTGTATCTATTAAGACACCACTGTCTTTTATTCTGTTGACACTGTTAGTAGTGGACAAAGGGCAGACAGTGCTACTCAGACCCCTTTGACAACAATATAGCAGAAACAACAAATGCAATTTTTTGTAGCGTACAACTGGACAAGAAAGGTAGGGAATGATCACCTTAAATTATGTAGCTAAAATGTGTCCTACTACAATGAAAATTGCATTCCCTCATGCCACAGTGTAAGTATTATATGGAAATGTAAGTCCCCGGGGCAACTGTTAGACAAGCAGGTTAAAAAGAATTGGTGCACGTTTCCTCTGCTTATGTCTTTGAGAGTACGTGGGATGTGTGATGTATTTATCTGCCAAATGTATACAGTTATATGTTAACCCTCCCTTAACCAACAGCTCAGACCTACATTGGCTCTGTGCTCATCTCCGTAAACCCTTTCAAACAGATGCCTTATTTCACCGACCGGGAGATTGACCTCTACCAAGGAGCCGTGAGTATCCTTTCTGAAATTTCACAGAAAGCAGACATTAGTAGTGTTGATGAAGATTAATGGGAGGGATCATACATACTGTTTTCTTAGCGAATGCAACAGTAAAATACTGACAGATGGACATAACATGCATTTAACATCATGCAAACTCATCTTTGATGTACCGAACCAAAGAACCGACTTCTTTCATAATATCAAAGTTGTTCAAAGGATCCTGCCTCAATGGGAAACCTAACCAAACGGAATAGGGGAAGTGCATATCTGGATTAAGTTAGTTTTAAAATAACAAACACCTGACGTGTTTGTTGAGCGCCATAACTAATTTTGGACTTTTATTTCCTTAATAATTATACCAAATGGGCTATAGATCAAACCCACATGAAATGACAACCTAATCCCACTAGATGTAGAAAAAATGCTACAGCATCAGTGATGTGTAGGAACCGTTGAAAAAAACTAGGGTGAGATTAAGAGTTTACCACAAACTGTATTATACCCAATCTAAAGCCTGGAGCCTCATTATTATATAGATATTTGGGATGTTGCTACTGTGTGGGTAGTCTGTTATCAAGTATCCCCACCTCCCCCATCAAATCACTCCAGAAACCACTGGTGTCTCTCGCAATAGAGATGCTTTTACATGGTACTATAATTCTAAATTACATTATTCTGCTTTTTACTGTTTGTTCTATCTTTGGTACTAGAAACGACCACTAGCCCAGATCTGTCTCTGCCTTCCCCTTTGCTATATCTAATAATATAATAATGCCCTACTGTTCACCATGTTGATCTTCTGATCGGTGCCTTCTGTGTAACGCTCTTCCCTTCAGCTATCACTACGTATTTTCAGAAGTGTAACGCTAATTTGTGTTTCTCCCAACCTAACATACAATTTTTGGCAGAAGTAATACATTGCCAGGAAAAAACATCGCACTGCAGTACTTCGTTTTTTTAAATACTAGTGAGGTTAGTCAAAATTCCACATTAAACCACCTAAAGTTATATAAAGTCAGAGCCTCCTCAGCTGTGAACAACTTGGTCCAATAGCAATTTAAAGAGTGAGGTTGATGGACAGGGAGGAATTTAATTTCTATTCAATCGTTTTATTGTGTGATTTATTAAAATAGTAACCAATCAATTAATAATTAATTTCGATCTCCAGGATTATAAAAAGTGCATACAAACACAAAGTCATCATAAAACAGTTAAAATGATAAAAACACCCATGGAACCCATTACTGTTCCCTAAGATGCATATCAGCAACAATGTAATGAATTGAAACAATTATTAAAGCCAACAAAAGTGTACTAAAATCTGCGACAAAAGGGCACAAAAACTGGATCATAGAAATGCACCATGTAAATCGAAATAAAATGTATACCAGGCATAATAAGGTTTCAGAGGAGGAGCTTCGCAGAACAGTTCGGAAATATTTGAATTAGGAGCAAATTGCGAAGTCTCTAAATGTGCAAATAGGTATTCGACTCAAACAACTAAACGTACAGGTACTAAAAATAAATGAATTGGTAAAACACAAATATTTAAGCAAACCTAACCCACCTCACCTGGGCTTTAAGCACAGTATCCAGGACACCCCAAAAAGCGTTAACACAGCCAATCGCCCACTAGACATAAAAATGGCAAATATCAGCGGTAGCCTCGCAGCTTCAATCATTTTCAACCACCTAAACTATATCGCAGCACGAATCTGGACAATGGAAATACTGTCTGTAAAGAAATGGCTCCCTGTTGCAGTTACCCCCCCACTTTTTGCCTGATACTGATGCTGACTTGACTAAGAAGTGTGCTGGGACCCTGCTAACCAGGCCCCAGCACCAGTGTTCCTTCACCTAAAATGTACCATTGTATCCACAAATGGCACACCCTGGCATTCAGATAAGTCCCTTGTAACTGGTACTTCTAGTACCAAGGGCCCTGATGCCAAGGAAGGTCTCTAAGGGCTGCAGCATGTCTTATGCCACCCTAGGGACCCCTCACTCAGCACAGACACACTGCTTACAAGCCTGTGTGTGCTAGTGAGAACAAAATGAGTAAGTCGACATGGCACTCCCCTCAGGGTGCCATGCCAGCCTCTCACTGCCTATGCAGTATAGGTAAGACACCCCTCTAGCAGGCCTTACAGCCCTAAGGCAGGGTGCACTATACCATAGGTGAGGGTACCAGTGCATGAGCATGGTACCCCTACAGTGTCTAAACAAAACCTTAGACATTGTAAGTGCAGGGTAGCCATAAGAGTATATGGTCTGGGAGTCTGTCAAACACGAACTCCACAGCACCATAATGGCTACACTGAAAACTGGGAAGTTTGGTATCAAACTTCTCAGCACAATAAATGCACACGGATGCCAGTGTACATTTTATTGTAAAATACACCCCAGAGGGCACCTTAGAGGTGCCCCCTGAAACTTAACCAACTATCTGTGTAGGCTGACTGGTTCCAGCAGCCTGCCACACTAGAGACATGTTGCTGGCCCCATGGGGAGAGTGCCTTTGTCACTCTGAGGCCAGTAACAAAGCCTGCACTGGGTGGAGATGCTAACACCTCCCCCAGGCAGGAACTGTGACACCTGGCGGTGAGCCTCAAAGGCTCCCCCCTTTGTCACAGCCCAGCAGGGCACTCCAGCTTAGTGGAGTTGCCCGCCCCCTCCGGCCACGGCCCCCACTTTTGGCGGCAAGGCTGGAGGGAACAAAGAAAGCAACAAGGAGGAGTCACTGGCCAGTCAGGACAGCCCCTAAGGCGTCCTGAGCTGAAGTAACTCTAACTTTTAGAAATCCTCCATCTTGCAGATGGAGGATTCCCCCAATAGGGTTAGGATTGTGACCCCCTCCCCTTGGGAGGAGGCACAAAGAGGGTGTACCCACCCTCAGGGCTAGTAGCCATTGGCTACTAACCCCCCAGACCTAAACACGCCCTTAAATTTAGTATTTAAGGGCTACCCTGAACCCTAGAAAATTAGATTCCTGCAACTACAAGAAGAAGGACTGCCCAGCTGAAAACCCCTGCAGCGGAAGACCAGAAGACGACAACTGCCTTGGCTCCAGAAACTCACCGGCCTGTCTCCTGCCTTCCAAAGATCCTGCTCCAGCGACGCCTTCCAAAGGGACCAGCGACCTCGACATCCTCTGAGGACTGCCCCTGCTTCGAAAAGACAAGAAACTCCCGAGGACAGCGGACCTGCTCCAAGAAAAGCTGCAACTTTGTTTCCAGCAGCTTTAAAGAACCCTGCAAGCTCCCCGCAAGAAGCGTGAGACTTGCAACACTGCACCCGGCGACCCCGACTCGGCTGGTGGCGATCCAACACCTCAGGAGGGACCCCAGGACTACTCTGATACTGTGAGTACCAAAACCTGTCCCCCCTGAGCCCCCACAGCGCCGCCTGCAGAGGGAATCCCGAGGCTTCCCCTGACCGCGACTCCTTGAACCTAAAGTCCCGACGCCTGGGAGAGACCCTGCATCCGCAGCCCCCAGGACCCGAAGGACCGGACTTTCACCGGAGAAGTGACCCCCAGGAGTCCCTCTCCCTTACCCAAGTGGAGGTTTCCCCGAGGAATCCCCCCCTTGCCTGCCTGCAGCGCTGAAGAGATCCCGAGGTCTCTCATAGATTAACATTGAAAACCCGACGCTTGCTTCTACACTGCACCCGGCCGCCCCCGCGCTGCTGAGGGTGAAATTTCTGTGTGGACGTGTGTCCCCCCCGGTGCCCTACAAAACCCCCCTGGTCTGCCCTCCGAAGACGCGGGTACTTACCTGCAAGCAGACCGGAACCGGGGCACCCCCTTCCCTCCATTCTAGCCTATGTGTTTTGGGCACCACTTGGAACTCTGCAC
The DNA here is from genome assembly GCF_031143425.1 of Pleurodeles waltl. Lineage (NCBI taxonomy): Eukaryota > Metazoa > Chordata > Amphibia > Caudata > Salamandridae > Pleurodeles > Pleurodeles waltl. The sequence goes on from NC_090451.1 coordinate 84,457,443, forward strand.
CTGACCGGCCCTGAGCTGCTGGTGTGGTGACTTTGGGGTTGCTCTGAACCCCCAACGGTGGGCTACCTTGGACCAAGAACTAAGCCCTGTAAGTGTCTTACTTACCTGGTTAACCTAACAAATACTTACCTCCCCCAGGAACTGTGAAAATTGCACTAAGTGTCCACTTTTAAAACAGCTATTTGTCAATAACTTGAAAAGTATACATGCAATTTTGATGATTTGAAGTTCCTAAAGTACTTACCTGCAATACCTTTCGAATGAGATATTACATGTAGAATTTGAACCTGTGGTTCTTAAAATAAACTAAGAAAAGATATTTTTCTATATAAAAACCTATTGGCTGGATTTGTCTCTGAGTGTGTGTACCTCATTTATTGTCTTGTGTATGTACAACAAATGCTTAACACTACTCCTTGGATAAGCCTACTGCTCGACCACACTACCACAAAATAGAGCATTAGTATTATCTATTTTTACCACTATTTTACCTCTAAGGGGAACCCTTGGACTCTGTGCATGCTATTCCTTACTTTGAAATAGCACATACAGAGCCAACTTCCTACATTGGTGGATCAGCGGTGGGGTACAAGACTTTGCATTTGCTGGACTACTCAGCCAATACCTGATCACACGACAAATTCCAAAATTGTCATTAGAAATTGATTTTTGCAATTTGAAAAGTTTTCTAAATTCTTAAAAGACCTGCTAGGGCCTTGTGTTAGATCCTGTTTAGCATTCCTTTTAGAGTTTAAAAGTTTGTAAAAGTTTGAATTAGATTCTAGAACCAGTTGTAGATTCTTAAAAAGTATTCCAACTTTTAGAAGCAAAATGTCTAGCACAGATGTGACTGTGGTGGAACTCGACACCACACCTTACCTCCATCTTAAGATGAGGGAGCTAAGGTCACTCTGTAAAATAAAGAAAATAACAATGGGCCCCAAACCTACCAAAATACAGCTCCAGGAGCTTTTGGCAGAGTTTGAAAAGGCCAACCCCTCTGAGGGTGGCAACTCAGAGGAAGAGGATAGTGACTTGGAGGACAATTCCCCCCTACCAGTCCTATCTAGGGAGAACAGGGTCCCTCAAACCCTGACTCCAAAAATAATAGTCAGAGATGCTGGTTCCCTCACAGGAGAGACCAACACCTCTGAAATCACTGAGGATAGCCCCAGTGAAGAGGACATCCAGTTAGCCAGGATGGCCAAAAGATTGGCTTTGGAAAGACAGATCCTAGCCATAGAGAGGGAAAGACAAGAGATGGGCCTAGGACCCATCAATGGTGGCAGCAACATAAATAGGGTCAGAGATTCTCCTGACATCCTAAAAATCCCCAAAGGGATTGTAACAAAATATGAAGATGGTGATGACATCACCAAATGGTTCACAGCTTTTGAGAGGGCTTGTGTAACCAGAAAAGTTAACAGATCTCACTGGGGTGCTCTCCTTTGGGAAATGTTCACTGGAAAGTGTAGGGATAGACTCCTCACACTCTCTGGAAAAGATGCAGAATCTTATGACCTCATGAAGGGTACCCTGATTGAGGGCTTTGGATTCTCCACTGAGGAGTATAGAATTAGATTCAGGGGGGCTCAAAAATCCTCGAGCCAGACCTGGGTTGATTTTGTAGACTACTCAGTAAAAACACTAGATGGTTGGTTAACTGGAAATGAAGTGTGTGACTATGTTGGGCTTTATAATTTGTTTATGAAAGAACACATTTTAAGTAACTGCTTCAATGAAAAGTTGCATCAGTATCTGGTAGACCTAGGTCCAATTTCTCCCCAAGAATTGGGAAAGAAGGCAGACCACTGGGTCAAGACTAGGGTAACCAAAACTTCCACTGGGGGTGACCAAAAGAAAGGGGTTACAAAAACTCCCCAGGAAAAAGTGGGTGACACTAGAAACAAAGAAAAAGAGTCCTCTGTAGGCCCCCAAAAACCAGAACAGGTGGGTGGGCCCCAAGACACAACCCAAAACAAAGGTGGGTACCAGGGTAAGAACTGGGATGCCACTAAGGCCTGGTGCCACAACTGTAAACAGTCTGGGCACCACACCAAGGACACTTCTTGTCCCAAAAACAAACCCCAGAACAAAATTCCTGGGGTAACCAGTGTAGCCATGGGAGATGACTCCTCAGATGAGGAGGTCTTCCTAGCCTTCAACTGGAAACAGGGCCCAACAGGTGAGTTGGAGATTCCAGAGGGAAGCAGACACTTCCACCACCTACTGGTGAATGGAATCCCAACCACTGCCCTGAGAGACACTTGTGCCAGTCACACTATTGTGCATGACAGGCTGGTGCTCTCAAACCAGTACATCCCAGGTGAGACTGCCAGGGTAAGAGTTAGCCTAGACAGGGTCACTAAGAGGCCTGTGGCTTTAGTACCCATAGAAGTGGGTGGCACTCTTAGCTGGAGAAGGGTAGTAGTCAGTACAGACCTCCCCCTTGATTGTCTCCTTGGAAATGACTACCCAGAGGTTAGTCAGAGCCCAAGAGAGGAACTGGTCCAGTGCCAGTCCTCTCCCAAGGATTCTGGAAGTCCTGCCTCTGCAGTAAATGCAAGCAGGCCCCAGAAGAAGAAGAAAAGAAAACAGAGTAGGAAGGGTGGACAACCTTTAGCCAAGGTTACAGCAAGCCAAGGAGATTCTGCTCCAGTAGGGGAGAACTCCAAAAATGGCCCTGATAAAGTCCAACCTGACCCACAAGAAGTCCTGGCTAGTCAGGCAACTGTTAAACCTGAGTGGGTGGCTCCTCAGCTAACAGAAGAAAGAGTGGAAGAAGGGTGTTTACTACAAGATGTGGTAACCCCCCACTCCAATACAGCAGACAGGCAACCTGAACCCAAAGAAGCCTGTAACTTAGCCCCTTCCCTTTTAGGTGAAGAGCTAAAGGTGTGGTTCTGGGCACTGACAGCTGTCAGTGGCCTCTGCTGGGTGTTAGCCTTTATGGCTGCACTATCCTTAGCATGGTGGTCTGACCCCATGCCAAATAGCAAGTTAGGCCCCCTGACCCTATTGGTCATGGTGGGGTTACTCCAGCTCTGGGTAACCTCTCTGGGTAAGCTAGGGGTGACCCTGGCCAAGATAAGGTTAGCAGAGGTGGACACCTCTAAGACCAAAATAGAAAGAATGGGTGGAGACATTGAAGAGGCAGACAAGAGGCAATTCAGACTAGGTCCTATCACTGTGGAAGTGGGTCAGTTCCCCAAAGGGAATGACCTGAACAGAAGGATGTAAGGCAGAGTAGGCCCTGCAACTAACCAGCCTATTTCTCCTACTCTTCCTCGCCTGACAGACTAGGAAGACTCTCCCAGCTTGGGCTGAGTCTCCTGGCCTGTGGGCTGGGGGGGGCTTGTGTAAAGAAATGGCTCCCTGTTGCAGTTACCCCCCCACTTTTTGCCTGATACTGATGCTGACTTGACTAAGAAGTGTGCTGGGACCCTGCTAACCAGGCCCCAGCACCAGTGTTCCTTCACCTAAAATGTACCATTGTATCCACAAATGGCACACCCTGGCATTCAGATAAGTCCCTTGTAACTGGTACTTCTAGTACCAAGGGCCCTGATGCCAAGGAAGGTCTCTAAGGGCTGCAGCATGTCTTATGCCACCCTAGGGACCCCTCACTCAGCACAGACACACTGCTTACAAGCCTGTGTGTGCTAGTGAGAACAAAATGAGTAAGTCGACATGGCACTCCCCTCAGGGTGCCATGCCAGCCTCTCACTGCCTATGCAGTATAGGTAAGACACCCCTCTAGCAGGCCTTACAGCCCTAAGGCAGGGTGCACTATACCATAGGTGAGGGTACCAGTGCATGAGCATGGTACCCCTACAGTGTCTAAACAAAACCTTAGACATTGTAAGTGCAGGGTAGCCATAAGAGTATATGGTCTGGGAGTCTGTCAAACACGAACTCCACAGCACCATAATGGCTACACTGAAAACTGGGAAGTTTGGTATCAAACTTCTCAGCACAATAAATGCACACGGATGCCAGTGTACATTTTATTGTAAAATACACCCCAGAGGGCACCTTAGAGGTGCCCCCTGAAACTTAACCAACTATCTGTGTAGGCTGACTGGTTCCAGCAGCCTGCCACACTAGAGACATGTTGCTGGCCCCATGGGGAGAGTGCCTTTGTCACTCTGAGGCCAGTAACAAAGCCTGCACTGGGTGGAGATGCTAACACCTCCCCCAGGCAGGAACTGTGACACCTGGCGGTGAGCCTCAAAGGCTCCCCCCTTTGTCACAGCCCAGCAGGGCACTCCAGCTTAGTGGAGTTGCCCGCCCCCTCCGGCCACGGCCCCCACTTTTGGCGGCAAGGCTGGAGGGAACAAAGAAAGCAACAAGGAGGAGTCACTGGCCAGTCAGGACAGCCCCTAAGGCGTCCTGAGCTGAAGTAACTCTAACTTTTAGAAATCCTCCATCTTGCAGATGGAGGATTCCCCCAATAGGGTTAGGATTGTGACCCCCTCCCCTTGGGAGGAGGCACAAAGAGGGTGTACCCACCCTCAGGGCTAGTAGCCATTGGCTACTAACCCCCCAGACCTAAACACGCCCTTAAATTTAGTATTTAAGGGCTACCCTGAACCCTAGAAAATTAGATTCCTGCAACTACAAGAAGAAGGACTGCCCAGCTGAAAACCCCTGCAGCGGAAGACCAGAAGACGACAACTGCCTTGGCTCCAGAAACTCACCGGCCTGTCTCCTGCCTTCCAAAGATCCTGCTCCAGCGACGCCTTCCAAAGGGACCAGCGACCTCGACATCCTCTGAGGACTGCCCCTGCTTCGAAAAGACAAGAAACTCCCGAGGACAGCGGACCTGCTCCAAGAAAAGCTGCAACTTTGTTTCCAGCAGCTTTAAAGAACCCTGCAAGCTCCCCGCAAGAAGCGTGAGACTTGCAACACTGCACCCGGCGACCCCGACTCGGCTGGTGGCGATCCAACACCTCAGGAGGGACCCCAGGACTACTCTGATACTGTGAGTACCAAAACCTGTCCCCCCTGAGCCCCCACAGCGCCGCCTGCAGAGGGAATCCCGAGGCTTCCCCTGACCGCGACTCCTTGAACCTAAAGTCCCGACGCCTGGGAGAGACCCTGCATCCGCAGCCCCCAGGACCCGAAGGACCGGACTTTCACCGGAGAAGTGACCCCCAGGAGTCCCTCTCCCTTACCCAAGTGGAGGTTTCCCCGAGGAATCCCCCCCTTGCCTGCCTGCAGCGCTGAAGAGATCCCGAGGTCTCTCATAGATTAACATTGAAAACCCGACGCTTGCTTCTACACTGCACCCGGCCGCCCCCGCGCTGCTGAGGGTGAAATTTCTGTGTGGACGTGTGTCCCCCCCGGTGCCCTACAAAACCCCCCTGGTCTGCCCTCCGAAGACGCGGGTACTTACCTGCAAGCAGACCGGAACCGGGGCACCCCCTTCCCTCCATTCTAGCCTATGTGTTTTGGGCACCACTTGGAACTCTGCACCTGACCGGCCCTGAGCTGCTGGTGTGGTGACTTTGGGGTTGCTCTGAACCCCCAACGGTGGGCTACCTTGGACCAAGAACTAAGCCCTGTAAGTGTCTTACTTACCTGGTTAACCTAACAAATACTTACCTCCCCCAGGAACTGTGAAAATTGCACTAAGTGTCCACTTTTAAAACAGCTATTTGTCAATAACTTGAAAAGTATACATGCAATTTTGATGATTTGAAGTTCCTAAAGTACTTACCTGCAATACCTTTCGAATGAGATATTACATGTAGAATTTGAACCTGTGGTTCTTAAAATAAACTAAGAAAAGATATTTTTCTATATAAAAACCTATTGGCTGGATTTGTCTCTGAGTGTGTGTACCTCATTTATTGTCTTGTGTATGTACAACAAATGCTTAACACTACTCCTTGGATAAGCCTACTGCTCGACCACACTACCACAAAATAGAGCATTAGTATTATCTATTTTTACCACTATTTTACCTCTAAGGGGAACCCTTGGACTCTGTGCATGCTATTCCTTACTTTGAAATAGCACATACAGAGCCAACTTCCTACACTGTCACTCTGCTTAGATCTGTACCAACATTTCTGAGAGCCTCTGTGTGCTGTTTGATACCCAGATTCCTACATAAGGGAACTATCCATTTAGATCTATTTAAATTATACACTGGGCAAAAAAACAGAAAATGCTCCACTCTGATGCCTTGTAACAAACTGGGCACATATCATTTCCTGACAGACCCCTGGACCATTTACTACAAAATTGTATGGTTGGAAGGGTCTTAAATCTGAACTGGGTGTGCAATTTCCTTGCCTGTGGAGGAAAAATCTCATCAATAGTTGTTTAAAACAAGGGCAACGGTTTGATATCAAGAAACCCCCTCACCAGAGAACCCTTACTAGTATGCTTTATTTGCAAAATAACTGGTTCCCAACAGTCTGGTTTTAGATATTGTACATAGATCCTCAGGAGAAAACCTGAATCTAAGGAGTCCCAATGCTTCCAAAAGCAAGCGCAAAGAGTTCAACCATGGGATTTTACATACACAACCTGCAGATAGCAAGGGGGTTAACCCCTCACAATAGGATCTTAGCTCCACTGTGGTCCATAATCCGTGCCAATAGGTGAGGATTCTACACTCAACTTCATTATAAACACATCTATGGGCCAGATCAAAACAGAGGGGGATCAACAGGGTACTTGCCGGAAGACCTAACAGTGCCTTGAGGAAATCATTTTCAGCAAGGTAGAGTGAATGAATGGTCCCAAAGATCACAGCCATAGAGTGCCACACCTAAGGCCTTCATAATATAAATGTACACTTCTTGAGTAGGTTTTTCTATGTATTTTTGCTATAGTAGCTGAGTATCGAGTGGTGTTGAAGTGGTGTACCTGGTCGATTAGATTAGTACCAACTTTGATATTCCTCGATGTACCTTTCTGTCTCACTGAGCCAAGTACCATAAACCTGGTTTTGGTACTATTTATCTCAGCCCCCTTTCAGAACAAAAAGAAAATATATAACATCTTTTGCAGACCCTGAGGGGTCTTGGACAATAAAAGAGTGTTGTTGGCAAAATGGACCGGGACCCTCCTGCCACACAATTTAGAAGTGTCATAGCCATCGTTAGTCACAAAATCTACCACTCCATTTATATATAATGAAAAAAGGGTGGGAGCAACTACACGCCCCTGCCTTACTTCTCAGTAAATACTGAAGGGGTTGGTTAGTTGGCCACAATCACCCCACCGTACTTGAGCATCATTTTCAGCATGGATCCAAACAAGTATGTTCAACAGACTAGCCTGCATACCCACTTCCTCTAGCCCCACCCAGAGTTTTGGTCTGGGAACCAGGTCAAAGGCCGCACGAAAATCGACGAAGGCAACATAAAGATTGCCCCCGACTATGAGCGAAGTTTTCCAATAGATGGAACTAAACTAGAATACCTAATCTATAGTACTAGTTTTACTCTTAAAGCCCATCTGAAAGTCGGAAAGGATGCTGTAATCTTTAATCCACCTATTTAAATGAGCCAGAATCTGTTTGCAAAAGATTTTCTGAAGAGCATCTAACAGACTAATAGGTCTATAATTGCTTGGGCCACTGCGATCCCCTTTTTTGTATATCAGAACTATTTCTGCCAGATTCCAGGATCTCCATACCTGCTAAAATTGCATTTGACAGAAGATGTATGTAGCAAGGTGGCAGTATTATGTGGTATGACTAGGGAGTTTTACCATGTAATACTAGCACGTTACTCAGTAGTGGACCTCGGGTTCACACTAGAAACCTTAGCTCAGTCCTGGTAGAGTGACAAAGAGTAATCAGGGTACTTAGAGGAACATGTGTAGAGCATTTCACATTACCAACATGGACGATAAGTAAATGACGTGACTCAGAAGAAATCCAAATCCAACTTAGAAAATGAAAGCTTATTTTTTATATAAAGTTAGACATCAAAATTAGCTTTTTAAGTTACACATAACTGGAGGTATGACTTTTAGAAGCTTTGGAAAATAGGGTATTTTCACAGTTTAAATGGCTCCCATTGTAGTCAATGGAGAAAATCAAAGTGTGCACTTGGGCACTTGCAGGGTGAGTTCCGGGGAGCTCCACCTGGACTTGAGGTTCTGCGTGCCCCTAGACCAGGAGTCAACAGTCAGTTTCTTATTATCTTGCCCAGGTGCATAGCAGTTTTGGTTGTCCTTGGTGCTGATGGGTCCACGGCTGCTGGTTTGTTTGCCCCACTTGCCAAACGGGTATTTTCAACACACGCTCTACCCTTTGGATGTCTTTGGGGGGCCTGGATTTGACAGTTGGAACTTCGTTACCACGTCCAGTGGCTCTGGGTGCCGAGGTGGCTTCTAGCTGTCAATCACAATAGCTGGTTGTGCCAAAGATGCTTTGCTGCTCCTCTCATGGTACCTCTCTTCAGGATGAAGAACCACAGGAGAGGGGTCATTGCTGATTTCAGTCTCTATGCTGGGAGTCTGCTCTGGAGTTGGTGATGTCTGAGTGGATGTTGGGTTCCAGACTGGCGACAAACAAGCCTTGATAGCTGCAAAGGTGGTCCGCTGGTACTTCGATGGCTGGAGGTCGTCCAGCAGGGAGTAGAGGCTTGAATCTTGGCAAAGACCTCACTCCCACTCTTTGGAAGCTGGACACCAATTTTTTTGAAGCTCACTCACATGGAGCCTGTCGGGTTGCAGTTCTTTGACTTCAGCACATCGTTTGGTCCTGCAGTTTACAGGGGACTGGTCTCACCAGTCAGTGGAGTCTTTCCTTGCTCCACTGGCGCCCCTGTTGCCAGGACCAAAAAGCTTTCACCTCGGGCACACGTCAGTCACTCGGTTCCAGTGGTGGTTTCTGTAGGTCACGCCTGCGTCCTCTCTTAGCGCTGCTACAGGGGTCCAGGTCCTGTTGTCGGTGACGTTTTCTTTGTGCCTCTTCTTCATTACAAGTAAGGACTAACTTTCTGGTGCCAGGGGAGCCCCTTAAAACCTGGATTTAGGGCCCACCGAGGGGGAGGGGGACAGTGGCCAAGGAGCTACTGGTCCCCGAGGCTAGCCCACCCATGTAGTGACCCCTTCCTGGGAGTGGGTCACTTTCCCACCCAGAATCCACTAAACCTAAGGGTTGCCAAGATGGTAGAACCCTTCCTTGTCTATAGAGGCCCTTTAGCCCACCTTAGAGGTATGGCTAGCCTTTTGGGAGTGTCAGGCTGGACAGGGAGGGAAGGGCTTTGTCCTCCACTGGGGCACAAGTAATTACACTTCAAAGGCGGGTGAAGCCTTTGAGGCTCACCGCTATGATTACCTTTTCACAGTAGCCAGTATGGGAGGGAGGAGGTGTGAACTCCTGCCTGCTCAGGCCCTTTGTCTCTGTTCTGTGGAAGTGCTAGCACAACCAGCAGGAGGGCAGACTTGTGTCTGTGGTGGCAAAGGCTTGAGAGAGCCTGCCAAAACAGCAGAGAGCTTGGTAATTCGGTGGGCATCATCTAGGGGTGCCACCTGGGCACGTGCTAGTTAATCCTGAGAATGGGCATCTTGTTCAAGGGGTAAAAAGCAAGATGTTTTGTACCAAACACAGGGGGAATCGGCCAGGCCATCACAGAGCTGGACATCTGGGAACTACCCAGATGCCAGTCCATGTTATCCTATGGACCGCTGGTTACTCGTGGTAGCATTATGTTTTAAATGCTATCACAGCGTCATATATGCTCATGCGTATATGTCATCACTCATAGTACAGTGCACCCTGCCTCCTGGGCTATAGGAGGCCTGTTTTAGGGGTGACTGACCTGTATTATGGGCAGGAAAGGGACTCTGCCTGCACCTGGTGTGGGCAGAGTCGTATTCGAGCAGCACGCTGCTCATGCAGGCTGACATGGCAGCTCTGCAGTCTCACTTTTACTCGGGTCACACAGGGTGACACAATCAGTGCTGCAGCCCTGGTGACCCCTTTACCACCCTTGTCCTGGGTACCATTGGTATCAATTACCTGGGACTTATAGGGGTAGTAAAGTCCTTGGCAATTAGCCTATGCAATTCAGCATACAGTTTAAGGGAAAGAGCATAAGTACTAAGCTCTGGTTAGCAGGCCTCAATACACTAACACGTCAAAATCAACAGCATCAAGCAGCAAAAAGTGTATGTGTGTGGGAGTGACCATCCAAAAAGGGCACTTTACAACAATGTAAGTTTCCCACACTTTTACATTAGATAGATGGAGTTTGCTAGGCAGCATATCAGAACCAGGGGTCTTTGCTACTAAGCTGGAGGAAATGGCTGGCATGGTCTCATTCAACTTCTGCGTTATAGGGGGGGTAGTTAGTATTACCTAAGTAGACCTGCTTAGAAGGCCGCACCGAACCTTCTGACCCTGGTAGCAATCCACCTTGTAGAGATTGCCAAAATGACTGACCCACTGCCGGGGTTGTACACAAAACTCAACATTCCTATTAGGCCCCCTCTCAAAGACAGAAAACGAATTCCAGAAGGTTTTAGTATCCTTACTGGCCAGAGAATCCTTCAGGGAGTCCCAAAGGGTGTTTCCCACTCTCTCTTTGCCTTGGTTAGCTCCCTCCTATAAGCCTTTCATATTTACAAGTACATATCTGCAGTCAATTTTGGCAGCAGCAATAAGATCAGCCTTAGCTGCCGGGCATGCTTTACTGAACCAAGGAGTCCTCACTGGCTCTTTCTTCAACATCTTCTTCCTTGTTGCTAAATCCCTTCTTACATTATAAAATAATTGCTCATGCACTTCTGAAATGGTTCGAAAACTATTCACATCATCAATGTCACTGAGCTTAACTTTTGCCTCTCTAACCAGGTCAATAACTCTGTCTAGGACCTCTGGATTCCTGTCTACCCACTTCCATCTGATGGTTTTCCCACTGTTGGTATAAAATACCTCCCCTGGGACGTGATGACCATAGGTGACAGACTGCCTTCCCAAGCCCCCTTCAAAATATAAGGAGAGCGCATTATGGTCACTGTCCTTCCTTTCCAGGACTGCCATATCATTAATGAAGGGCCAAACCATGACCCGGACCAAACAATAATCAATTCTACTCAAGCAACCCACACAATTAAAAGTGTGTTTGCCCTGTAGATTCGAGGGGGTACTACCATTGGCTGCTCTAAAATCGAAGTTAAGAGCAAGAGCCGCCAGTTGTGCTGCACGTGGTAACCATCTGGCAGGAGGCAGCTCTACTTTAGCGCAGATGCCATTACAAGTCCATTCCAGAGGTTAGATCAGGACCATATGCTAATAGAGCTTCAAATGTAGTGTTGAGGTCCCCAGCTACAGTAACATAGGAGTTGTTTGGGAAATCGGACAATAATGCTTATAATTTCACCAGGGTATACGTGCAGCCAGACTGGTATACATTGAATACATTGAAAATGGACAGGGTTACAACTGAGGCAAATTTAAGGGATAAGGACAGTAAGTCTATAGATTCAGTAGGAATGGGAATAATTGTGCATTGAAGAGCGGCCTTGACTCAAATAGCTACACCTCGAGATGGGCTCCCCCTTTCTTGCTTCAAGCATTCTTGTGGAAGCTAGTAAAACCATTCCTGTAAATGGGGTCTGTGCACCAGGTCTCTTGAAAGACACAAATATCATGAGACTATATGAGCCGGCCCCATTCACCCTCAACTAATTTACTTTTAATCCCAGCAACATTTCGAGACAATATTTGTATCTGGTTCTGATTCTTTTTTAACCCTTTCAGTACTTAATTGGCTAGCCATATTTGGACGCTGAGAATACCCCTCCTTAGGACTTATAGCAGTAGTGATAGAAACATTAAACTGATTAGAGATGTATGCCCACGCAGGAAAAGTCACAGCAAGCACCCGGGGAAAATTTTCCTCTACTCAGTCTGCCTCTCCTTTTGTAAACTCTTTAGAAAAGGAGGCCAATACTGCTACTATCCACGACCAGCATTTGCAGCCCGTCTTGGCTTTTCGCCTTATGAGTTGGAAACTTAATTAACCTGCTGTTCTTGCGCACAGTAATACACAGGTTCTCTGTGGCTGCTCTATTGCTCATCGACAGGTCAATCTCCACCACTTCCTCAAATGAGCTATAAATTTGGGGGTTCTCCAAACCAGAAGGCACTTGGTGATGCCCGTGCTGTCCTGGTCGGGCTGCTCCTTCTTGACCAAACCTGAGCATGGCAAGACATCCACCTCCTTAATGTGAAAGTCATCAATATGGTTAAGCACCAGTGTAGTTATTCCAGACAGTACAAATTCAACTTTAAAGGATTGGGCATTGCTCCGTCCTGAGCTTGGCCCAACTGATGCTTACCCAGCCTCACTATTTTCATATCTCCTGAAGAGAACATTCTTAACTCAGAAATTGTGTAAAATAGATCTAGATTATACAAACTACAAAACATGCATACTTATTTCACAGAAAGATGTGATCATCAAATACTAAAACTAAAAACAGCAGTTAGACATAGATTCATTATAAATGTATGTTAAAATCGCTATAAAAGTGTACACAAATTATAAAATGTTATTTCTTCAGTAACAAATACAAAAAGCACCCAGCAACCAAACCTAAGGCATCACATTTTGGCATAAGAAAACATGTGACTGCTTCATTAATCAATCTTCTATTCTTTTGCTTTAACCCAAAATTTTAAAACAATTTCAGGGTAGAATTAAAAAACAATGTGTTAAATCATTTGGTAGGTGTCTTACTCTCTGAGCTCTTCCCAACTGTCTCATTCGATTTTCCGCACTAGGGTTAAGCAATGTACATAACAGCAAAATCAGTTATCTAAATATATACGTTTTAAAACAAAATTGTCTGCATGCTTTAAAAAAATGAATATTTTGTATTTCCTTGCAGTAAGTATTAAAAAGTGTTTTGGCTGGCTGGATACTCTCCTAAGATACCTTTTTTAAACTATCGACTCGCACACTGATTTGGCCGTGAGTCTAACTTTTAAAAGTACAGGCTGTGAATATATGAGAATGGAGATGCACTGAGAATGAGCTGGACAATTTGTTTAGTAACTTTTTTCTAACTATTTTCTGTTATTACTCTTCAAGGCTCAGTATGAAAACCCCCCTCATATTTATGCGCTGACAGATAACATGTACCGAAACATGTTGATTGACGGAGAAAACCAATGTGTCATTATCAGGTAAGCCCAGATCTTGTATTATTGAACATTCATATCAACTGGTGCTTCAAAGCTAAGTACATTGTCAGGTAGTTGGTGTGTGACTTCCATGGGTTTGTGCAACGTCTGCAAAAATATGTTCAGCAATCGGATCATAAATGTTAAACCCTGAGGGCCTGCCTACTTAGCGATTCATCTCTTTAAGGTTTGTAACATTTTTACCACTGAGTAGAGTGGTGGGAATCCATGAAAGATTCAGTGTCGTAAACTGCAGTGTTATAGCTAGAAGGGCTACTCAAAATATATTGTTTATCGTCATTGCTCGAGAGAGAAAGTTTCACGAATACACACCAGTATAGCAATACTATGAATTTCAGCAAAAACACCTCTCAGAATGAATGTAAAATGTGGCTAACAACTCAGAAGGTCTATCTGACACCTCTTAACAATCAAGTCACTGAACTGAACAAGTCCTTCTTTCTTACCCCTTTATAGGAGACTGAAAAATAATAGTTTCTTTTTCAAAACGTTGCGGTGTTGTATGTGTTGTAGAATTTCGTTTTCTACTAGGCACATGCGTCTCAAGCGATGAATAAATTGCTAAACGCCAGTTATGGATAGGCAGTGAAGTAGCTGCTACATGTGGCTGCCCTTTCCCTGGCACTACCCTTGCTGCTCCTGGTCTCAGAGGTCATGAATTCTGTGACAGGAACAGATCGGAAGCAGTGCTGCAATACCCTGTTTACTACCTGACGTTTCCTCGCTTTGCCTGTCCCCTGACTCTACAGTAGCTAACATAAGGCTGTTTGGAGGCTAGTTAAGGGGAAAGGGCCATCAAGTTACATCATTTGCTGTCAGCGGTTGAGTGAGGTAACTTCCGAGGCCCTTGGCATGTTGCTCATACAATGTCCATGTGTGGGCAGTGATGTCACTCCTGTAGACCCTGGTATTTTCCTGATTCGATGATATGTGTGGAATAAGTTCTCCAAAAATAAACCACAGGTCAAAAAAGCCTAGTGTGCTAAGGCAACACGTGACAAATTATGATTTCTATGTTTTGAGTACTTGGGGGAACAAACTCTATTTTTGGGCAAAATACAACAGTGCTGATCCCCACTGGTAGGACAAATAGACAATGTGAAAGCGTGAAAAAAGAATTCACACAATTGAATTGAAAATGTGTTCCCCAGAAAGGTGGCTGCTATAGTTTAGGTAGTTGATCCATAATTATTTTTGGAGGAGTTACCACTGCACCCCTACCAAGTGTTAGTGTAGCCTGAGAAATTATTGCCCACAAAATATTGCTGAGCTCTAAATAAGATAGAGGTATGAATGCTACATTCACCAGTGTTATAGCATTAGTGTAAGTGGGCATATTCTCTGCAAAAAGCACCCTCCAAATCATTAGGCCCCCTTCTGGGCTCCAAATGAGTTGTGAAAAGGCTAACGAGTCTTACAAAGGATGTGCTAAATAAAATGATGATTTCCCACACAGTGGAAGGGGCCAATGAGGTTTAGTGGTGTTCTTGTCTTTCTATCCTTGAAACGGATTTACTCCTGCTCATGACAGACGTGAGTCTGTAACTGTTCTCACAATGGGTTACTCTAAAGATTTGTGAATACCCAAATATGTTTCTGTTACGGAGAAGATCCCCTAAAGACCTAAATCCATAAATGAGTAAATTTGTTTCCAGGAGAAAAAAAAGAGGGTCACCTCTAAAATTCATTGTTTGGTTTCTAGAAACAATATACATTAAGTAGCAATGTATGTCAGTAAGCAAGAAGCAATAATCAATGATTGTAGGCAAATGGATAAACAATGTATGCTAGAGCACAGAACTATACACTTGATCTTGCAGTCAAGCACAGAATCTGCATGTTCTTAATGGAACCATCAATGCCTTTAGTGAGAAGAGGAGGGACATTGTGGTGAAACATCTGGCTTTGCTTAAAGAATACATTCCAAACAACTTATGTTTTGGATGGAGACAGATAGGGAAATATACCCTCTTTATCCTTTACTCCTCTGGTTTATGGTATGTTCAAAGGTAACAAAAATGTCATCATTGAAGGACAGCTGGACTGGCAACAGGCGTATATTACTGCTTTCATCCCCCTTTACAAAGATCTTTAGAAAATAGGTATATTAAAGCTATTCTAAGCTTTAGTAGTTTGCTACTCCCGCCATCCAGCAATCACTGACAAACAGGTGTGAGGATCAAATTTATAACAAAGATTGTAAGAAATGAAATATTCAGCGGTTCGTCACTTGAGTGAAAGGTTGTCTATATAACGTAATACAAACATGCATTTGTAAAACGCACATTCACAGCAAAGGACCTCTTTACTATTCACAACACGTTTTTCATAACACAACTCAGTGGTATTGACTTGATTGCCATAGGGTGGATGAAAGGCTTTGTGAACCTGTAGGGATTGATCCTTTAGGGACTGATCCTGATACCATAGGTTCAAACACTTCAGAAGATTATTTAATCCACAGAGACATCAGTCAGTGCTAACTGAAATTTCACCACCTGTGTCATTGCTTACAAATGAGTGTGTGACATCACCTCTGCCAGCTTCGTCTATCATACTGGCAAAATTGTGTAAATGCCCTGTCAGTTCTCCAGTAACCTAGTCTTTATAATGAACTATGCAGATTTTGATTTTTTGCTATAATGATATAAAGTAAATCATAGCAGTACTTGAAATCTACCTGATAATCAGAATAGAAGCTAAAAATTAAAAGTAATATGTGATTTAAGTAAACGAATGTTAACTACATTTTTTGGGCATAAATGTGCATTAGGACATTTAATTTGTTTCTTGCCATAAATGTGCATCAGGACATTTAAGTTTTTTCTAAGTTTTTTTCTTGTCATAAATGTGCATCAGGGCATTTAATTTTTTCTAGCTTAGGAAAATATGTTTCCAGTTGGAGATGTCCCTGATCCTATGCATCTCATGAAATATGGGGCTGATTAAAGGAACATTTCCACCCTATTTAAGAAGCTTCTTAACACTTTTTTGATTATACGTCCAAGCGTAAATGTAGTGTGAAAACTATTGGTAAGGTGTGCGAATGTCTCTTCCATGCTCCAGCACATACCCCTAAATTTAGTACAGCATAGTACATACCGATTTTCTGTGGAACCATAGGGGAACCATTTGTGGGAATAAAGGTCTGCAGGTGGTAAGCCAAGGATGTCTGTGGGTCAGAATATCGAAGACAAAAATATCGTCCTGACAAAATATTCAATACCACTTTATCATGAAGGTAAGTACATATAGGTGAGTATAGATTTATGATTCTTAACTCCACATCTTCATACTGTAAATATATTTATATAGCGCTTGTACACATATGTGTAGTTAAGAATCGTAAATGTATACTTAGCTATATAAACATACCTTTATGATAGTAAATGTTTTGGCCACATTATTTTGGTATGTCAGGATTAGAATGTTGATAGTCTGCTATACTATCACTGTGAGTTTGGATCTGCCCTTTGCAATGCAGGTGGGGTTTTGCACACCTAGGTAACCTTAAGAAGATGTGGATCTTTTCATGAGCTGCGACCTGGTGTTACTGGGATTCACAGAGCAGTGGAAGGAAGTAAAATTGTGACAGAGCCAAATTATTTCAGTTATCAGCCTCAATCAAACGTGATTGTTCTGTAATCTTGTGTGTCCCTAGTGGAGAAAGTGGTGCTGGAAAAACAGTGGCAGCAAAATATATCATGGGCTATATTTCCAAAGTCTCAGGTGGTGGTGAAAAAGTACAGGTAAGTGACTTATGCCTTTATTCTGATAAACCTATCACCAATCTGCTGCTCCTTCCGATCTCTGCCTCAAGATATTCTCCATTTTCGACGGATTTATACGAATTTCTTATTGTGATACAATTGAAATATTTGGCAATTTGATCTGAATCTCTGCAGTACTATGATGGTATAGTTCTACTCCAGCATTCCTCTCATGTGAACCAACTTTATAGTGTGAGACTACAGACCCATGCTAAAGGCGGAGTCCAGTGAATGATGTCACATTAGGTCTCAAACCCCAAGCATAATTAAACAAAATAACTTTCTGGAATGCCCATTGTCTTTGTTAGCAATGTAGGACAGGTTGAAGAGAACCATGTTTTTTCTCTACACTGGATGTCCCCTTTAAATGTAAGATTCACTCAAACTCTTAATGTTAGGCCATGTTCTTAAAATTTGTATCCATTATGTATTAAGAAACCATGTTTTCTCAACCCCCTTACACTTTGCCCTCATTAATTGTGCTTGGGACAAATTCACTAACTCGCCAATACATAGCGGAGAAACTACTTACAATAAGGGCAGGGCAGAAGAGCCTTGCCATACCCAACAGACATACTGAAACAACATTGAGATGTATGTGGATTGAGATTCAGTGTTCCCATGGTGTTCTGTCACTAAAATGCAGTGTGGTCACATTAGTACCAACATTTCTTCATCCTCTTACATCACTCAATCAACCAACACTCTTCTTCAAGCTTCCAATCCACTTTTCTGTTTTTCCTCCAAGCCATCAACTCAAGTACTATGCTTTTCCTCTCAGCTCACTCCCAAAAACGTCTCACCTACCAAAAGCCCTTTCAGCTCTCCCCCTTGGACTTACAAAGAGCAGAAGCCAAATGACATAAGGAGTAGCTATAGTTAAAAGACATTGCCAACGACGAAGAAAGGGATAATATCATGGTCTTTGTTAAAATGTAAGAAAAAAGCAAAAGGCGGTACAGAAGAAAAGGAAAAATAGGGCATGTATGATGATTTTTAACTGCCCCCTCCACCCCTAGAATAGAGTAGGGCTCACACTAATTACCAACACAAACTGTTTATCTTTCCATGTATCAGCTAGAACTTGATAATGCTGTGAGGTACTGATTGATATTTGAATATAATACGTACAAAATTACTTTAGCAGGACTTTAGCGGGATGCACTAAACACTTCGAGGGGGACTACATGTCCCAGAGTGCTCTCTGGCCCCAGGTGGTGGCCATTTTCCGCAACAGCTGCTCCCACTCATCAGACCAACAAGCGCTATATAGCACTAGGGAGACAACCGCAGCGCGGGACGCACTAAACACTTCGAGGGGGACTACGTTTCCCAGACTGTACTCTGGCCCCACAAGGCAGCCATTTTCCGCAACAGCTGCTCCCATTCATCACACCAACGAGCACTATATAGCGGTAGGATGACAACTGTAGCGCAGGACGCACTAAACACTTCAAGGGGGACTACGTGTCCCAGACTGTTTTCTGGCCCCAGGAGCGGCCATTTTCCGCAACAGCTGCTCCCACTCATCACACCAACGAGCGCTATATAGCACTAGGGAGACAACCGCAGGGTGAGATGCGCTAAACACTTCGAGGGAGACTGTGTGTCCCAGATTGATCTCTGGCCCCAGGAGGCAACCATTTTCCGCAACAGCTGCTCTTACTCATCACATCAACAAGTGCTACATAGCACTAGGGAGACAGCCGCAGCGCGGGACGTGCAGGGGCAAAGCCCGGGCCAAGGGCGGGCCCGTCCACACTCATCGGAGCCTGAAGGAGGCTGGACTGGGCCACCCCCCCAACACCTATTATCAAGTAGGCCTCGCTGGAGTTTTTCTTTTATTGTTACATTCCCGGGTGTCGGTAATTTAGCTTGGGCTCCTGTTTCTACTAAACCCAATTAGGTTGAGTAATCATTCGAGGTTCCCAGGACTGATTAAGGGCTGAGGTTATGGTGAATCGGAAGGCAAGACAGTCCCCAGGGATCAGGGAGAGCAAAAAAAGATTTTGAGACATCTAGCAGAGAACTGTACATTAGCAGAAATTTATGAACTAATCGAGTAAGTCGAAGGGTTGCTTGTATATACAGACAAACACCCAGATAAGGCAATCAAAGGGCCGGCACAGAAAAAGACAGTAAAAGAACACCGTTCCTTAAGCAATTTAACAATTAAAGTCCTCCCTCCCCTAAGGACAAATGTAGCGAAATTACTACCCAGCCCCCGGACTTAAAATAATACCTATGGAACAACCTAAAATAGCCCAAAATATTCCCATTGAGGATAAAGAAATATTAATAACTTCATCTCTACGAAGAATAGATTGTTCTAATAGATATTAGATACTGGGCACCCCGGTGATAGAACCCACTGGCTCAAGGACTCCAGGTACATCTAATGCTCCATCTACCGTAGGGAGTAACTTCATAGGCGAACAACTACATTCCTTCAAGGCTGAAATAGTAAGCCTCCAAGAGTGTATGGGGTGACTAGCAAAATACTTACACACTAAATTGGATAAACTCAATGTTACTGGCAGGGATAATAAATAATACACTAGAAGAATTACATAAAAGATCAGACCCAGGTGGGGTGCAACAGCATATCGCCCCAAGACTATCTTCCCTTGCAACTGCAAATCAACAGTACTAAGGAACCTAGTCAGATAAGAGTAGGAACGCTCCCCCTAGCTTTATGACTCACAAGGATAGTCGATATCAAGATCATTGTGCAAATCTAGTGCCGGAGCACTCTCAAATACCTTGAAAACTTATAGAGCAGGATCTCCAATCAGCCAGGATGTCACAAATGGAGGTAGAGGCCCAAACGCTACCCGTGGGAAGACACATGACATCTTTATCGTTAATGTCCCCAAACGAACAACTGATAAAAGGGAAACACAAGAAATTCTTATTAACAAACCCATACATTGGATAAGGCACACGAAAGGCTGTAGGTCAGTTATTAGAGAAGACATTGTTCTTGCCAATCACCTTAATAGTAATAACAACTGTCACACAATAAGACTGAGGTTAAGGTAAAAACATCTAGTGGAAGGCTTAATAGCCCACCAAACCCTCCCAAATAACCCTTACACTGTATGACCCAAATGAGAACGGCCCACCATCTAACGCCATAAACTGTGCGCTCACATCTTCCCACTGGATAAATCCCTCTTGGTCGAGCCAGGAAGCGGACCTGAACAAGATGAATTGACTAAAGGGAAATGAAAGGAAGATAGTGCCCCTCAACAGGAGTGTAGATGAGGAACGAGATCGCACAGAGGTGATAACCCTGATAGGATTAACTGATGCTCCAGAGAAAATCATGTGGAAACCCCAACTGTGTGGGCAGGGGGCATAACTACGGAAGAGCAAGCCACTGAGGATCTAATACAAAGACTAGAGAAAGATTTGCCATGGGGGGATCAAATAAAACTAATGTTCTGGAATATAGCGGGACTAAGAGCTAAACCCTCAGACCCAGAATGGGGATGCTTTATAGATCAGCACCACATTATACTCCTGTAGGAGACCTGGGCAACTGAACCAGTACATAGATCTGGGTTTATAACATATAGGTGGTCAT
The DNA here is from genome assembly GCF_031143425.1 of Pleurodeles waltl. Classification (NCBI taxonomy): domain Eukaryota; kingdom Metazoa; phylum Chordata; class Amphibia; order Caudata; family Salamandridae; genus Pleurodeles; species Pleurodeles waltl. The sequence continues at coordinate 84,477,988 of NC_090451.1, forward strand.
TCTGACCCTGGCGGTCTTTGACCGCCAGGGCGGAGGACCGCGGGAGCACCGCCGACAGGCCGGCGGTGCTCCAATGGGGATTCCGACCGCGGCGGTAAAGCCGCGGTCGGACCGGCACCACTGGCGGGGTCCCGCCAGTGTACCGCCGCCCCATTGAATCCTCCGCGGCGGCGCAGCTTGCTGCACCGCCGCGGGGATTCCGACCCCCCCTACCGCCATCCAGATCCCGGCGGTCGGACCGCCGGGATCCGGATGGCGGTAGGGGGGGTCGCGGGGCCCCTGGGGGCCCCTGCAGTGCCCATGCCACTGGCATGGGCATTGCAGGGGCCCCCGTAAGAGGGCCCCTACATGTATTTCACTGTCTGCTGCGCAGACAGTGAAATACGCGACGGGTGCAACTGCACCCGTCGCACAGCTTCCACTCCGCCGGCTCGATTCCGAGCCGGCTTCATCGTGGAAGCCTCTTTCCCGCTGGGCTGGCTGGCGGTCTGAAGGCGACCGCCCGCCAGCCCAGCGGGAAAGTCAGAATTACCGCCGCGGTCGGTAACCTGACGGCGGGACTTTGGCGGGCGGCCTCCGCCGCCCGCCAAGGTCAGAATGAGGGCCATAGTGTAGAAGCCACTCCATCTTCTTTGGGGAGGGCTTCGGGAGGCCTATTGGCCTGACTCTGTTTGGACCTGAGAGCAGAGATTTATTAGGCCTTGAAATCAGACACTCCATCTATTGTGAAACAAAAGCTATAGCTACTGTAAATGTATCTTAAGATCTATACCGCCTACCAGATTTTCCCCCATGGTGGATCAACTTTCAAATGTATTTGATAAATTCCAGGGGAATTTGCTGGAAATAATAGCAGGGGATTGCAATACCACAATAACAAAGGAGATGGAATTGCAAAGAAGGGAGATCTATTCACCCTATGTATTGGCAAGACCTAGAACCCTTAAGGTTAAGGAGAAAAAGCCATCATACTTTGCCCTACAAATGGCTGATCTGATTTTGACTCATGGCTTGAGTATCATAAATGGCAATACCAAATCTGATTTCTCCCAACGCCCAACAATATAGATTACTTTTTCTTAGATCAGCTCCTTTGCCCTTTCCTAATAGATATGGAAATTGTGTTAAGAATGGACAGTGACCACCATGCTCTGATGAGCCTGGCCCCCTTTGAGAACCCAGATTTAAACCCAGTAACAAAAGTCAATATGCTTCAGACCTCCAATAACCTGAGGAAAATAAAATGGCCAGCGATAAGGAAATATAAAATGGCTTTAACACATATTTATAATGGTTTTGAGAATATATCAACCAAGGCAATCACTGAGGGAGCGAGGGGGGAATCTTCCCCGATCTCCATACACATCTGATGGATCAACTGAGCAGGTTCTTTGTAAAATAAGTCAAAAGAGTTGATAGCAAAGAAAAAGAACTGCCTGCCTGGTACACTAAAGAATACAGACTTTCCAAAGGCACCTTACTGAGTACTCTTAAGGAGGAAGGCCAGGAGCAAATAAGAAATGCTAGAAAGAGCTACAAAACTGTTCTGCTAAAGGCTAGAAAAGCTTGGGCAATCGAGAAGTGGGCAGAAATAGCAGATGTTCAGCACTGAGGGGATGAGAAAGCCTTTTGGAAATTTGTTTCACTGGGAACTTGCACTCTTGATAATTACATGGAATTGACTGTACCACCTGAAAAATGGGTCGCCTATTTTGAGAGTTTATACACACCTAAGGAGAAGGGATTAATGGAAACTGCTGTGACATATGGTAAAAGCTTGGCTGACAGTAGAACTGACATAGCCTTAGGTGATAGTATACTGGAAGGTATGGGAAGAGAGGTAGTGAGCTTTACTCTAGCTGAAACACATAATGCTATGAGACAGGTCAAAAGGGAAAAGGCTCCTGGGTTAGATGGTATATCAGGTTACCTTTATATCTCCCAACATGAGGTCTGTGCTCCTTTCCTTGACACATTGAGCAACGCCATATTGTAGGGGGAGAGGATTCCGCCATCTTGGCAAGGAGCAGTCATAATCCCCATATACAAAAAGGGGAATAGAGACGAACCCTCTAATTTTCAACCCATAACCCTAATAAACACAAGCCAGAAAATATTCTGTAGGCAGGTGTTGATGAGGCTCCAGTCCTGGCTTAATTATAATGCAGTTCTCGAAGACACCCAGATGGGCTTCAGGGCAGGTGTCAGTACAGTGGACCAGGTCTTCCACTTTATGAAATTATGTTAAAAAAATTAAATTGAAACAAGGTCATCTATATATATCCTTTTTAGATCTCTGAGTCGCTTTTGACTTGGTTCCAAGGGGCAAACTCTGGTAGGTCCTAGAATAATATTGGACACCCACGGACCTTGTATGGTTACTGAGAATATTACATAAGGATACTTACGCCAGGGATAGATGGAACGGGGGGGATGACCTTACGCCTAAAATCTCCATTAATAGGGGAGCTAGACAAGGATGTGTCCTTGCCCCAACCTTGTTTAATCTCTATATAAATGGAGCAGTGAAGTGGCTATCAAAATACAGGCATGATGCACCTAAACTTGCGGAAGTACCCGTCCCAGTTCTTATGTTCGCAGATGATACTCTCCTTATATCAAGAACACCAATGGGCTTCCAGCAAGAGCTGCACTCCTTTACTTATTTCTGCATAGAAAGAGGCCTAGAGCTCAATCCATCAAAGTTCATGGCTATAAACCTACACCGATCCTTTAAAGGCAATATGAAATTAGGCAAGGACAGGTTGGAACAAGTCGTAAGCTTTGACTACCTAGGAGTAAGGCTCTCTGAAAAAATGGGATGGAAGCCCCAACTGGAGAAATGTAAGACCACACTCTATTGCAGATAAATGGCCATACCTAAAATATACAAGGCATTAGATGGGGGTCCGGTATCGCCAGCATTAAACGTACACAAAGCTGCAGCTGCGACCGCCTCTATTTACGGGGCAGAAATATGGGGATATTCGAATACCAACGTACTGCAGCAAATAGAAAACAAGTTTTTAGGGCCCTCTTCAACCCCCCACAAAGTGTACCCCTTCTTCCTTTGAGGTATGAATTGGGACTCAATAGCATACAACAAATAACCTCCTTGAAACCCCTTCTATACTGGATCAGGGTTTGGTCATCAGGGGATCTTTCCCTTTATAGGTCTTCCCTTGCAGAATTAGTAGCTCTTGACCCTCAAATGCGAATGCCTTGGTTAAAACAGGTTAGAAACCTTAGTAAACTACTTGATATGGGTGAATTGTGGGAAGACCCTGGTTCAATCAGAAGTCTTAGCCAGAAATTGAAAGAAGAATACTAGCAGTACATAACTATAGGGTCCTGGAGTAATCAAAAGCAAGGGAGCACATCAGCTCTTTTCTTACTGCACAAATGCATACCACACTTTGAACCCTACCTGGACAGAATATTTCCTGCCCAGGCGAAGCAGCTCTATGTCCTATTCAGATGTGGGGTGCTGCCACTGAGATCCTATACCTTAAAGTGGGATAAGGCCAAAAGCGTGTCTGCTGAGTGCTCCTATTGTTCCTATAAAAATGAGACTGAAGCACACTTTTTCTTCTTTTGTCCACTGTATGAGCGACCCCGGAAAAAATGGATACTACCTTTATGCAGAGCTATGGGTGCAAAACATCACTGGGAGATTATGAGGGTCATGAAAACTGAAACCAGAGATGTAATTACGTTTGCGGTTTCCAGGTTCATGTATTGGGCATGGAAACTTAGATTAAAAATGGATACCTCATCCTGTTCTCTGAGGAAGCGAACCCTGTAAGGCCCAGTGGTATAGCTAGCTAGATCATTGTACACACTTTGTAACCTATTGATATGTTTTACAATATATGGACTCAAATGAACCTTATGATACTACAGCACTTTAAGATATATTAATCTTTGAGCCTAGGCATATAGAAGAGTGTGAACTTCTATACCTGCAGGGTATAGAGGGCCGTGGAATTGGAAGGTTTTATGAAAATGTTTTAAATCACAGCTATTTAGATTATTTTTAATTGTGAAACCTATTGATGAGTTTGAAAATGTAAGGGATAGTATGTACTGTATTAGACTATTGCACTTTAAGATCTATTGTCCTTTGCAAATAGAGGGCTTCGAACCGGAAGGCCTTGAAGGAATGCCCTAAAAGCATAACTATTTAAATCACTGCCAAAATTATGAAAACTATGATCATTTTTATCTGTTAAATCTATTGATGTGTTTTAAAAATGCATAGGACCAAATTAATTTTATTGTACAGCACTTTAAAGATTTTTTGTCACTCAAGCCTATGAGTACAGTGGAGAGCCTACTTAACCATAAAGAATAGAGGGCCACGGAATTAAAAGGCATTGTCAGAAAGATCTAAAAGTATAGCTATTAAGATTATTGCACACACTGCGAAAAATACTGATGTGCTTATAAAGTGTATGGATGGGATCATATGAATTTCGCTACTTCACAGTACCCTAACATTTATTGTTCCTTGTTTCTAGGAGTATAGTAGCTGTAATGTACAGAGGGCCCTGGAATTGGAAGGTCTTATGTGCTATGAGCTGTACAGATCACTGTCTTAAATTGTTCATATATTGATGTTTTATGATTTATTGCTTTTATGATCTATGGACGAAATAAAGTATTTATTGACTCGCTGACTGACTTTAGCTGCCATGAAACTATGGAAAAACATTGATTTTGAGGTACTCATACAAAAGCGTAATGGATATTATCAGGCAGAGAAATTCGACATACACTAGTCAATGTTTTGTGAGACAGGATATATAAAATCACACTAGAGCACCAACACTGGTTGTGGAGAAGGGTTGGAAGGGGTGTGACCTTGTAGTAGAGAACCGTGACATAACCATCTATCCACATTGGGTGGCAAAGTGGAAAGAATTATTCAAGTGAATCACTGCTTACGAGGCAACATCACAGGGAGCTGTTTCTTGAAGAGTATTGTTTTGAAGCCTTTTCTGAAGTAGAGAAGAGAGGGTGTTTCAGGGGATTCATTTGGTAGTGTGTCCACACCTTTGTAGCATAGCAGACCTGGAATTTAGTCTACTTCTACCTGCACTTGCTTGTCTGAAGTCTGGGACTGCAGGCTGCTGCAAGTCTTGTATAGGTGCCCAAGGGTCTGGACCTTAAAAGCCAAGCTTTTATTGTTATTGTGAACTGCTTTGTGGTGCTGCAAGCAGTATTGCTGATGATTCGGCCCACTGAGGGAGCCATTGAGGATGTTTTAATGCTGGAGTGATCCTGTCTCACTTGCTGAGGTCCGTGATGCAACACACAACCACATGAAGAAAACTCCTAAGTTGAGTGTGGTGTGCCACAGGAGTCCCAGCCAAGGTGCATTTCGTCTTCTTAAATGGCCTTTCTGTATTTTTTACAGTACAAGTAATTGCTTTATTTTACAAACCTAAGTCTGTTAGAGACAGAAGTTATTGGGTTTGTGTATGAGGTGTGTCTTCAAGATGAAGTTGGTGTTGATGTAGAGTCCAATAAAATGCGCTATCACCAACGTGTGATGCAAAGTTGACTAGTTTATTCCCAAATATTCATTCCTGAATTTTAAGTTACCTGCTTGCGATGGATGTGAGAAAGAACTTTGTATTGGTTGGGTTCAGTGTGAGGAACTCCTTTGAAATGTAATTTTGCATGGTGGTGAGGGGGTTCTTTAGATGGCCTTGTAAAGGTGATTTAACACTCTATAACTCCACATCAAAAGAATGAAATGAGTCTATGGTGCCTTTGATGGAAAGCATCTCAGTAGATCTTACTGAAGAATACAGAGTCAACTTCTGAAATAAACCTTTGTTTTGATTACAGCACGTGAAAGACATTATCCTCCAGTCTAATCCTCTTCTGGAAGCCTTTGGGAATGCAAAAACCGTGAGGAATAATAATTCAAGTCGCTTTGTAAGTGAAATTTTAAACTACATATTAAGCATATTGGCAAAATGAATAAAAACTTACAAAAACATGTAGGTGGTACAAAGTAGACCTTAGCACCATTTAAATTACTCCAGTGTAATTCAACGATTTTCAGGGATTTCGCATTCTTATGTGAAATTCTTGAAAAGACTGCATTATTCCACATCATGTAATTAATTATACACCATTTGCAGCAAACATTTACACAAGCTAGCAGGAATAATGTGAATGGCTGTGATGTGAGTGGCTCTTGCTCATGTCACTTGTTTTGTTTTACACTACTTTTTAACCACAACATGTACCCACAACATCAAAAATTGATGCAAGGTTACAGTTCACATGATTAAAATGTAACACTAAATTATATATTTGCATTTTGCGTAATTATGCATAATTTTCAGAAAATTTCATGTAATTACGCAAAAGCAAAATACACAGATTTCGCACATACCTAGTGCAAAAGTATAGTCTCTTTATAAAAATTACTGTGACATGTCTCTCTAAAGAATATTTAAACCTGATTCACAAAATATTTTTTGTGCTTCTTCTTAATGGTAGCATAGGTGTGAGTCTCTACTCAATTTCTAAGATTAAGATAGATGTATTCATGGAAAATTTGGGTTATTTAATTTAATTTAAGAATGTTCACTTTGTATAAGCACATTTCTGTTTGTGTCCAGATTGCAAACTCGCAATGCCATAAAAAAAACCAAAAGTACAAGCTAAATTTTTTATGATACAGCGTTCCCCTCTAGTAATGACTCTTACTTGTAGTCTTTATCTTTGGCTACATTAACTAAGACACTTGCACCTTCCTTCTTTCCACAGAACTACCTCCTGTGAATGCATCAAGTAAGAAATACTTGCAATATAGGCATTCACAGATCCGATCACCATTTCTGTGTATGAAGCTCAGACATTATCTACAAATTGCATATTGTGCTTTTCAGCAGTTCTCATGCCGTTTTTGTATACGTCTAATTGTACTCAAGATTTATGCAATGGTTGTTTTCCTGGCAATACTTTTTGTCTGACTGACAAATCTGTCTAATCAAATCAAAATTTAGATAGAAGATAGTAATCTGAAAATGTATTTGATATGTACATTATAGGCTGTCTCTAAAGCTTACAAATTAGCTGCACTATCTTACTATATGTTGTTTCTCTCCATAGGGAAAATACTTTGAAATACAATTCAGCCGCGGTGGAGAACCAGACGGAGGAAAAATCTCCAATTTCCTACTAGAGAAATCAAGGGTGGTGAACCAAAATGAGGGCGAAAGGAACTTCCACATATACTATCAGGTGACCATAAAATTAACACACAGAAAATGCATATATAACCTAGCAAGCTCTTTTAAGGGGGTAAGTGCAGACTGAATCTGCAGGCTTGCATTAACTGCATTCAAGAGCCTTTAATCACTTGCAACCAGCCAGATATTGTTGCTACCTAAAGCAGGGTCATATAATCTCTCCGGTTTCTACTGGAAATAGATCACATGTACTGTTTGTAGGGCAATGTGGCGCTCCAGGTCTGGGACTTCATAGGTGACTGCCTAGTGTCCCCATGTCATACACATGGGGGCTCCTTCAAGATATCCACTTGAGATATATTTACATAACGTAAATCTAAATTGAATTCATTTATAGAGTCAGTGGTTATCCTGAAAACATGGTTTTGATCAGACTTTCGTGGACCTACGTTGAACATGAATGACCTAGACCCAGGTCTGACATCATACCGAGGAGAAGATGAGATTTAAGAACACGACTTATCTGTTAATGCTGTCATGAATGCAAAAACTATACTCTTTCACCAGCTGTAATAAACAACTAAAAAAAATACAGTTACTAGTTTTAACATCTCTTTCTTGCAAAGTTCTTCCTATATTCTCTTCTTTTATCACTCCACACCTTCCCTTTTTCCTCATCTGTAATGCTGTTTCACTTGTCACACTTTGGTTCTGATTTATCATTTCCCTTTTAAACCCTCTCCTCTTTTTCTCTTCTCATTACCCTTTATCTGTATTACTGTTCCTGATCTCCTTTCCTCAGCTATTAGATGGTGCAAGTCAAGAACTACGTACGAACCTTGGTCTCATGCCTGTTGACTACTACTACTACCTGAACCAATCAGAAACATACAAGGTGGATGGCACCGATGACCAACGAGACTTCCATGAAACAATGGTAATGATCAGCAAACAGACATGAATGGTGATAATTTTATTGGCTCTCCTAAAGATTCAACACAGTCACATCGGGGCAAGAGCTGCTAACAAACAGGGTTGATCTACTTTCTACACAGAAATGCAGGAATAGATTAATATTCTAAAAGTTTCCAGCCTACCACAAAAAGGAAATGTTGGCCATTGGTTCTGCTAGGATCTCTAGGAACAGCCATGGGAACTGTGTGGTGGGTTCACTTCATCTCTCCTGAGATATCCTTTCCCCATTTTGTGGCATATTTTAACAGCATAATCTACAAGGATTACAAAGTTTCACACAAACGTCTTTCTCTCTTTCAGTGTCATGTCAAAAGACAGGATGCAACACAGAACAATAGCAAAAACATAGCAAAACTAGGTAAAGTTGTCTGAAGCAAAAATTAGGACACAATGCCTAAGGAATAAAGTGAACAGACTAATCATCAAGCATCAAATTTCAATCAGTGTATTTCTTAGCCAGGTTTATCACTTGTTTCCACTTTGCTTATTTGACCAAAACTTAGGACAATTATGCTCTATAATAATGGGAAACTTGGCATTAATGAGGTATGCCAGTTGAGCTAAACTTTGCGTTTTTCTCAGTTTTTCTTTAAGTAAATCATGACTTACAGATACAGATTTTTCGCTATTTAGGCCCGATTCATGACATATTGAAATTGTTGGCAAAAAGCCTGCTAGGCTGGGGGAAAACCTATTCTTTTATTCTTTAGGCTGAAATTCTGTGATTTTTATCCAAAATAGTGGTATTTCAGCAAATCATATATTGACAATTCCGGATAGTCCTACTGTTAGTGAAGTTAATATTGCTCTGGGTGAGTTTGTGTTGCAACATAGGTGATAATATTCGACCTTTGGCTGAATAGATATAATCTACACTAATATTCTCAGTAGCCTCTGTCCAATAGTGTTCTCACTTAAGTCTGAGAACATAAGTGCCATAAAGCTACATATTATACACTCCTGGCAAGAAAATAACCCATGATTGATTCATTAAAAATAAATATAGCCCAGTCTTAGGGCACTAAAATTGTATATAAACCAGTCTTAGAGCACTAAAAATAAATATATAACCCATAATAAATGCACTAAAGCAGGGATGCAATGACCTGGAACTGGAAGGAATATGATGCATGCCAGAGGAAAGACGTTTACTGTGATAAGCAGAGGTGGGACTCATAGGTAGTATGGTGTGAGTAGAAAGCAAACTGTGGGGAGTGGAAGGGGCAATGAGTGCATTCCAATTGAGAGGGTGACATGGGGAAGTTACAGATAAAGGAAGAAACCCTGGAATGGATACAAACAAGATGTTTTATCAAAATGTGACAGTCCCTAAAATCGCTCAAAATTAATCATTTTTTAAAAATTATGTTTTGGACTGAAGGGGGAAGCACAAAATCACTGTAAAGACCTTTCTCGGTTATATAAAGACATCAATACAAAATTCTTTAGCTAAACATTGGCAATCCCTCTAGGTAAAGTGTGAGTAATTGAGACCAGGTGGTGTACTAGAATCATCCGAAAGGCGAACATATAGAGAATCCATTGCTTTTAAATCACCATTATCTGACATAGCACGCCTGCTGCATTTAATGAATACACATAAAGACTTTTCGTCTTGAAACAAAATAGAACCCATAGATAAAGGTCAGATGGTATCAGGGGAAGTCAGACGCACCAGGACCCAAAGTGAAAAAAGCTGGGGGTCTTCTGCTTAATGCACACCCTCCTGAGAGCACGTGTGTCCAACATATGTGACAGCTAGCTAAATCCATGCCACATGTTTAGGATTACCACTATGTCAATAAAATAAGTCCCACCAGGATTACTCAACAAATGTATCTAATTTTGAACTACTGTAATTGTGCCTTGAAAATAGCCTTTTGGACCTAGATTTTACATTTGTAACTTCGAGGATTGGGTTGCATTTAGCTGATGACATTAAATCATATAACAATGTTCAGACTTCAGTCTGTATAACTATAATGATATATACAGTGAATAACACATCAACTGATTCAAATGATACATCATCTTCAAGCATGTTGATTCCATGTCAGGACCGGAGGCTCAGATTATGCTTAACTCTTCCTTTAATTTCCACTCAGCAGACTTAAGTAACAACCATTAATATTTCAAAGACTATAAATCCCATAAGTCTTTGCTGTAACCAAACCACCACAGAGATACAGTCCATAGTATTGCCACCCAGGACCGCACTTTCTCTGTCTTCACAGCTCAGCAGCCAGATAAGTGCCTTTCACATTTGGGAATATGTTACTGTGATTTATTCATTGCCATTTGTCATCTTTACTGTCACTGTGGTTTACCGCTTCACTACTTTGTGCTTCTTATCACCTTTACTGTTACTGCTGCGTACCGCTTCACTACTTTGGACTTATTGTTATTTGCCTAGTTCACGTGTCACTGGGTGCTGCGCGCTTCCCTATGCGATCGGAGGTCGTGGACTACACAGCAGCCTCGGCCCTCCATGCGGCAGCCTTTTCCCCTGCCGGCGTGCCTGGTAGTGTTTTTACTGGCACGCGTCGGCCCCGAGAGGGGCTGTGTCTCCCTACTGGGTGACCTTTAGGCCTTCGCGCGATTGCGCCAGGCTGCACCTGAGGGTGTGAGAGGCGCGCATCTCCAGGAAGCGAGGCAGGCCTCTCCTTTCACATAGCGCTGCTACCCCTAGTCCCTTGGGGTGTGTGCAATTGGCGTTTATCACAATATCATGCATGCGACATAAAAAATGCTAGGACAACATTTGTGGGTATAATATGTTGCATGTTTATTATTTACACAGGTTGGGTTAGCTTATGGGCGATCCCGGTGTCGGAAATTAGTTTCTTAAACATTGGCCGACACCCATCCTGAGAAAGCTAGAGCTGTTCCGTCTGGTGTTCTCTGCACCAACGTGCTTAGTATCTTACAGCTCGTTCCTTTATTGTGGTTTACCGCTTTATCAATTTTGTCATGCTTCTGACAAGTCAGAGCGAGACCCCGGCCAGTCTCCACAGTTGCTCAGAATTCCAACTGTCCCTTTTGGGGATTAAGGAGCGCTGTCGCGTCATCCCAGGCCCCGCCGTATAGGCTTCCAGTAGCCTGAGGAATAGCTTTTGGCTCCAGGAATCACCATCTGGAGGCCTTTTAATCAATTTTAAAGCTTTAGGATCGCCCTGTAACTCCACCAAGCCTCGGGGATGGCATCTCGCGATAACCGAAGCCCCCCCCACCTTTGCTCATCCCTTACTTGCTAATTACAGGCTGCTATCTCGAGAGCGTCTCTAATATTTTTTGTAAATATATGTGCCCGCATCAGCCCGGTGTACCCAGTCTGCTGAAAACAAATCCCTGCTGATTCGCAATAATAATGGTAGCGACCTGTTTATTCTCTGCCTGGACCTTTCAATTGTGGCCGGAGACCTGGCTCCCTGCCACACCTCCCTGGGATCGTCTCAGCCCAAGTTATTACCCAGTCTTCCATCCTGGTGACAATTCTGGCCAGACCCTGCGTCAAGGCCTGCCACAGTGGACCTCTCCCACCAGTATTTAGGTTGTTTCCGCCCAGGTGGCTTACAAGAATGTCAGGCCTAAACCCTCTCTTCCCCACCAGCTGGCCAACTCTAGCCTCCAAAATGCCCGTCTTATTCCTGGGCTTCCCATCCAGCCGCGTCTGATGTTTCTGAAACCGGGGTTCCAGCCACCCTCTCTGGCTCGGCGTTCTGCTCTGGCCAGGAAGGAGTGGCCCATCACCATACTGTTGCAGTCCCTAGATGGACGAGAAGGAAAGCATTACCACACAATTTCTTGACATCTGTTACAGCACATGTTGTGGTGCAACCATGCTACAATATATTCAACACATTTAGCACCCTAGCCATGCCGTTATCTCACATGGGATGTGTCCGCCATTTCCGCCCTTGGTACCCTGCTTTTCTACTGCCCACTTCAAGACCCTCCTATATTGGAACTGCATTAAGGCTGGCCGTCTAGGTGACGCAATAGGTATGCTAGTTGTGAGGGGGGGCATGCAATGTACCTCCTGAGTAGCTCCATCGGGCAACATTGGGGGTGGGTCTCCTATTCCTCTCAAGCGAATCCCCCTGCCTATTTCTTTCTGGTCAGCTTTTGCGCGCTGTACTTTCCGTTCCGCCATGTCCTGCCCTATCTTGAGATCACACCAGTCTTAGTGCCCTAACGGAAGTGCCGCCTCTCGTCTTTGCCATTAACTCTAAGGTGCAGCCGTTTCAAGGAAGCTTGGGAATTTGGACCGAACCACAGCTCCTCGTACTGTGTGTTACTGCTGGCAGAGAGTGCCCCCCACCAAAGCCCTGAGCATGTCCAGATCGATGGGAGCCCTTGGTCAGGTGTCTTTCCTTCCTGTCCAGCCCATCCTTTTTGTGCTGCCCTCAAAGCGAAGCCCGCCGTCGGATCTCCCTTTGCTTTTGAGGAATGGGCGATTGCCGTCAAGTGCCTAGAGAACCACCTGTGTGATTCCCATTGTCTTTCTCCCACAGCACTACCCGATGCCCCCCTCTGGCAGGTGGATGGGCATCACCAGCACCCCATGACTGTGTTACCGATGTGAACCTGTCAAACACGCCTTGTCTCTAGCTCAGGTAGCAGGGGCACTCCCAGCGCCCCTCACCTTCGCTCCACTGTACCAACGCCACCGCTCGCCCTGAACGGTCTCATCTCCGCATCCTTCCACTTTTTTTTTTTTTTTTTAGTAAACGCTCACCAGCTCCCTCAACAGCCCTACCAATACTTGGCGATTTCCTGACTGGCAATTGATGGCCTGTACTACGGCCATGTTGTCCGACCCGAATGAATTCTCTTGTTGGCTAATCGTTACAGCCACCGACGGAGCGAGAGGACAATTGGGAACATTTCCTGTAAGGTACTGATCTTTGTGGGTCCCTGCCTAAACCATGCATCGAGCCATATCACCGCACACCACTGGTGGTCAAGTATGACCCCAAGGCCCTCTCTTCCTGAGGCATTAGTGGCGAGCTGGAGCTGCTGACTGAGGCATTGGTGGCGAGCTGGAGCTGCTGACTGGTGCACCAAGGAGTGTGCCACAATAAGGTACCATTGAATTTCTCCAGAACTGACGGCTGCATGCGCAGGTCTTACCTCCGGCCCGCCTTGAGGCACACCACGTGCCGACATTTCTTTCTCTTTGCTGTTGCCCTTCCTAGCCACCTAGCAAATATTCTGCCTGCTGGAATAATCCTCGTGCAAAGTTGGGCCTGCCTAGGAAGGCTCTGAGTTGTGGCTAGCATCGCTTTATCCTTGCTCAGCACCCACAGATGTCGGCCTGCGGCGCTGTGGCCTTGTCCTCTGGCAATCAGCACCTCCCTTCCGTTGAATCACTCTCAATGCCCCGGTCCCTGAGTCCTTCCAGGGGCCAATGGCACCCCAGGGACTGACTGAGGTGTTCGAAATGCACTGAGGGTCGCCCTACAATCACTTGCCGTAACAGTCTTGACTCGCCCACTGCCTACCTAGGAGGAGAAAGCTACCTAAAAACCTTCACTGAAACCTCCGTGCAATGGCTCGCGTTCCGATGTAGTGCACTGTGCTAAGGACTTACCAGTAAATCAAGTATGCCAATCATGGATGAACCAATTACATACACATTTTGTACAGGAGCACATGCGCTGTTAGCGCTGGTTAGCAGTGGTAAAGTGCCCAGAGTAACAAACCAGTAACAACAAAGCCGCAACAACAGAGTCCACCCACATCCACAAGCTGGGGAACATGGCAAAAAGTGTTCAATCTTTAAATGCTTTGTACCTCTTTGCCGCTAATGGCTCTCCACCTAGCATGGACCCTGCCGGATGGTATGTGCAGTAGCCCTGATTTATGTCCTTCCTCAGGCTTTACAATTCTCCTCCACAGACCCTGTCTTGCTGCTATGAGAGAGTCAAGTGATACTGCAGTACCACGCACCATGTCAGATGAAATCTCTGCAAAAGCAGCGATTGCTGTTCCGTTGCAAACAAAGCTCTGGACGCTCTTGACTCTACTACCTTGCTACCGCCCGCTTGTGAAGGCCTTTCTAAAGACTGAGCTGTGTAACTTGAATTGGTTACAGCCTTAATCGGTAAATGCACTGGAGCAAAAGACCTTTCCATCGCTGAATTCGCCCTTTATCGGATGCGTCAGTGGGAGTGTAATCCTCCAAGGTTCCACCAATCAATGTTGACAATATTGCAGTCACCTCATATATGTTAAGTAGGGTAGTCCTCCCCTTCCCTACAGCCACCTTGTACAAATTCTTGGGACAGTCGCTATAACCATCTCCTCCCTATCTCTCATTATCATGTCTCTAATTCCCCCATGAATTACCATTGCCATTGAACGGTTTACGCATTATGAATAAAGAAGCATGCCCACCATTCAACTGAAGAAGAAGGGAAACCAAGATTGTTCATGTCCACCATCCAGCTGAAGAAGAAGGGAAACCAAGATTGTTTAGCACATGAGACAAAAGCTCCCCATTTGCCCAAAGAGGCCCAGCCCTGCGATGTCCCCCCTTAAAAGGACCTCCTGGCCTCACTCCTCCCTCCTCATACCTTGGGGGCCATAAAAGAGAGGTGGACCACCCTCCCTAAGTACGGAGGACCCTCCTGGCCATTTTGCCTCCCTTACAGGGGAGCGACGCTAGGGAGCTGTCCCCCCTATTGTCACCCTACACGCGACGTGGCCAACTATAATCCAGAGATTCTTGTGCTGACGCCTTGTTGCTAATCCCTTTCACTTCAGCAACGGTTGCTCATTAAATCGAATTCCCTTTCCCTTGTAGATAAGCGGTTTTCTTTCCGCCGAGCATGCTATTCCTGGCCCAGTATATTTGACGGCAGCAGATTGCTTTGTTAATAAGGCTTGTCAATCCCAAATTTACGTATATCAAGTATTGGCTGCCTTATACCTCGTGGCAGTGGCAACAAGCATTGGCTAAGATATTTTTAGTGTCTTGGTCCAAGTCCTACCAGGAAGTTTCTTTCCCCCTTTGGTGTTGTGACACATTTTAATTATGGCCAGTCATTCTAATGCAAGATAGGAGTTTTTGGAGGAGTCCCATACCCTCCTACCTACTGATGAGGAGTTGGCGAATGTAATTGATACATCCTTGGAGCGGGTGGTTGCTAAAGCATTACAACCCCTGAGTCAGCAACTTCTAGAGCTGACAGTCCGAAGTTCCTTTACACCCCCGGCTGGGGAAGCAACAAGGCCTCTGCTTCCTGGCAATGCGCAGGTCCCTCGAACACGGCTATATCGGACGCCACTGCTAAAGTGCCAACTTTCTCCGACTACACTTTCAAGCGGTTAGGTCTGGTCTTTTTGAAAAGATGCCCTGATGCCTGAGAACCGTGGGCGGTTACCCAGCCTGTGTTTATCCCCGAAGACAATTCCTGCTCCCCCCAAGGGACAGATGACACTGCTGGGGAAGACTCTGATAACTTTGATGGGGGCTCTGGAGGTGAGCCGGGCCCGAGTAGACCATGGCATCTGGAAGACGGCACCAAGAGAGCCATGCTGGATGATGATGATGATGATGATGATGATGGTGACAGCTCCACAGGGGTGCCAGGATGCTTAACCCAGAAGACATTTAGCACCATCGCTCCGCAGACTGGGTCCCCACGCAAAAGTTGGCATGTTATGTTGCCAGCCATAGATGCAAGCCATGGACAAAGACGTGTGGGGCTGCCTGAGGGCGGAATGCCCTAGACCTACTCTGGCCAATAAAGTCACCTTTACACCAGAGATTGACTCCAAGATGGCAACTTTTATTGCCAAATTCATTAAAGATCTTAAGTGATCCTGGAAGTCTTGTCAGGATAAGGCCCTGGATGTCCTGGGACCACTCACGAAGATCTTGGGCATGGCGAAGGATGCCATTGATTCTGGCAATCTCATTGACCTCACCATATTTTCATGTTGGGGCCAACGAGTCCTGTGCTTCTTGGGCAATGAGAACTGTGCCCTCTCCATGGAGAGGAGATGTTCCCTATTAATACTGAGCCCCGGTTGGGTGAACTGGCCTCTACAGTGGCAGGTCCTGTTGTAAAAGGGGGTCTCTTCTGAGATCCCTTCAATAAAGAGCTTACCCGTTCTGTAAACATATTTTCTTCTCTGGATAAAGCACAACAATCTATTAAAGATTTTAACTAGCAATTCTTTCAAGGGGGCGCTCCCCCAGTTGCTTCGTCACTAACCCCCAAAGGCCACAAAGGGATCCATCCAGTGGCAGGATCAGAAGTGCTTTGGGGGCTTCTACCCCTCATCAGGAAGCGGCACAGGCCATGGCAGCAGAAAACCGTATTGTGGAGCAAGCAACGCACCTGGAGGTGCCCCTAGTAAGCAATGCCCCTTCTTTCCCTTGCGTGGAAGGGGGCAGGCTTCAGTGGTTCACCCAAAAGTGGACATTCATCACAAGGGATGCTTGGGTTCTTCAAACCATTCCAGGTTTCCACCAAAAACTTTACAGAACCGCAGTCCAACCTCCCATCCATGGCCTCTGGTGTTTTCCCGGAAAAGA
This sequence comes from Pleurodeles waltl, assembly GCF_031143425.1. NCBI lineage: Eukaryota > Metazoa > Chordata > Amphibia > Caudata > Salamandridae > Pleurodeles > Pleurodeles waltl. The sequence continues at coordinate 84,494,725 of NC_090451.1, forward strand.
CACACAGGTAATGGATCACAAAGTGTCCAAACTTCTCAATAAATGTGCAATAGCTCACTCGACTCGCCATCCCAGGGGTTTTGTGAGCAATATATTTCTTGTCGAAAAGAAAGACCAAGGGTTCCGACCTATTATCAATCTCAAGAATTTCAATAGGTGGGTGGTTTCAATAGGTGGGTGGTATACAGCCATTTCAAGATGGAGGGTATTCACCTCCTCAGGGATACTCTTCTACCCAACTACTGATTAATGAGGCTCAACTTAAAAGATGCCTACCTCACCGTGCCCATTTTCCCACCACACAGACGTTTTCTTAAATTCACATGTCTTCGGACTTCCCTAAGCACCTTGGTGCTTCTTCAAGGTGATGAGACCAGTCATGGAATGGTTGCGGATCAGGGGAATCGGGCTCATTGTGCATTTAGATAATATTCTCCTGATGCACCAGAACAAGGAGACCCTCCTCTGACAGCTGGATTTGATCAAAAATCCCTTACAAGACTGGGCTTCCTCTTGAATTGTCAGAAATCAGATTTCACTCTGGCCCAAAGAATATCTTTCTGGGGGTTCGAAATAGATACAGTGCGGCAATCCCTTCATCTTACCCAGAAGAAAATGGAAGACGCTGGAGAGGGAGAAGGTTTCTTAATGCCAACTTGCCCGGATAGTGGGTCTCCTGTCCTCATGTGTTCAGGCGATGTTTCCAGGATCCCTTGCTTCTGAAGGCCCTACATCTCAGAAGACACTTAAGGTACGCCAGGAGATCTCCCTCTGCCCAGAAGCTCGCACAGAGCTCCACTGATGGCTCGATCACATGCATGCCTGGAATGGCAGAGACATTTTTGGGTTTGCCCCAGATATAGTCAGAGTCCGATGCCAGTCTCTGTAGAGCGATTGTGTAGGAAAATGCCACTGTTGGCATGGTTACCCCCTAACATTTTGCCTTTTGTGATGCCAGCTTTGATTGAAAGTGTGCTGGGACCCTGCTAACCAGGCCCCAGCACCAGTGTTCTTTCCCTACAACTGTACCTTTGTCTCCACAATTGGCACAGCCCTGGCACACAGATAAGTCCCTTGTAAATGGTACCCCTGGTACCAAAGGCCCTGTAGCCAGGGAAGGTCTCTAAGGGCTGCAGCATGTATTATGCCACCCAGAGGACCCCTCACTCAGCCCATGCACACTGCCTCACAGCTGTGTGTGATGGTGGGGAGAAAAAGACTAAGTCGACATGGCACTCCCCTCAGGGTGTCATGCCCACAACCCCCTGCCTGTGGCATAGGTAAGTCACCCCTCTAGCACGCCTTAGAGCCCTAAGGCAGGGTGAACTATACCACATTTGAGGGCGTAGCTGCATGAGTACTATGCAGGTACAGTGTCTAAGCCAATTCTTAGACATTGTAAGTGCAGGGTAGCCATAAAAAGTATATGGTCTTGGAGTTTGTCAAACACAAACTCCACAGTTGCATAATGGCTACACTGAATACTGGGAAGTTTGGAATCAAACCTCTCAGCACAATAAATCCACACTGATGCCAGTGTGAGATTTATTGAGAAATACACTCAGAGGGCATCTTAGAGATGCCCCCTGCATGCCAGCCCAACTGCTAGTGCTAGGCTGACTGGTCTCTGCCAGCCTGCCACTTCCAGACTAGTTTCTGGCCACATGGGGTGAGTGCCTTTGTGCACTCTGTGACCAGGAACAAAGCCTGTCCTGGGTGGAGGTGCCTCACATTTCCCCTGCAGGAACTTTAACACCTGGCGGTGAGCCTCAAAGGCTCAAGCCTGGTGTTACAACGCCCCAGGGCACTCCAGCTAGTTGAGATGCCCACCACTCTGGATACAGCCCCCACTTTTGGGAGTTAATGAGAAAAACAAGGAGGAGTCACCCTCCAGCCAGGACAGCCTCTAAGGTGTCCAGAGCTGAGGTGACCCCTTCCTTAGAAAATCCTCCATCTTGCTTTGGAGGGTTTATCCCAATAGGATTAGGGATGTGCCCCCCTCCCCAAAGGGAGGAGGCACAAGGAGGGTGTAGCCAACCTCAGGGGCAGTAGCCATTGGCTACTTCCCTCCAGCCCTAAACACACCCCTAAAACTAGTATTTAGGGGCAACCCTGAACCCAGGAAATCAGATTCCTGACGACCTAACAAGAAGAAGGACTGCTGACCTGAACACCCTGCAGAGAAGAAGGAGACAACAACTGCTTTGGCCCCAGCCATACTGGCCAGTCTCCAGATTCAGAGAACCTGCAACAGTGATGCATCCAGTGGGCCCAGTGACCTCTGCCGACTCAGAAGACTGCCCTGCAACCCAAAGGCCCAAGAAACTCCTGTGGACAGCGGCTCTGTCCAAAACAACCAAGAAGAAACCATCTTAAAGGAACTCCCACCTCACTCCTGAAGAGTGAGTCCACAACACTACGCATAAGATGCCCCTGGCCTGTGTCCAGAAAAACCAAAACTGCAGTGAGGACCCCCAGGTGACTCCCACTGCGTGTCCACCCTGAGACGACCTCCCTGCACCCCCACGGCGACGCCTGCAGAGAGAATCCAGAGGATCCCCCTGACTGCGACTGCCCGGTAACAAAATACCCGACGCCTGGAAGAAGCATTGCACCCGCAGACCCCAGACCCGAAAGGAACCAACTACCGGTGCAGGAGTGAGCAGCAGGCGGCCCTCATCTTTGCCCAGTTGGTGGCTGGCCTGAGAAGCCACCCTGTCTGCTACCTGCATCGCCAGAGTGACCCCTGCGTCCCTCCATTGATTTCAATACAAAACCCGATGCTTGTTTGCACACTGCAACTGGCTGCCCCTGTGCTGCTGAGGGTTTATTTTGTCTGCTTGTTTGGGACCCCCCAAGTGATCTACAAAACCCCCCTGGTCTGCTCCCTGAGGATGCAGGTACTTACCTGCTAGCAGACTGGAACCAGACCACCCCTAATCTCCACAGGCGCCTATGATATTTGGGTCCCTCTTTGACCTCTGCACCTGACCGGCCCTGTGTTGCTGGTGCTGGGTGTTTGGGGTTGACTTGAACCCCCAACGGTGGGCTGCCTATGCCCCAGAGACTGAACTTCTAAGTGCTTTACTTACCTGACGATCTAACCTTTACTTACCTCCCCCAGGAACTGTTGAATTTTGCAGTGCCCACTTTTAAAATAGCTTATTGCCATTTTATGCCAAACTGTGTACATTACTGTTTTACTTCAAAGTTCTATATTTACCTATGCCAAGTACCTTACAATTTATGTACTTACTTGAATTCTGGTTCTAAAATAAATTAAGAAAATAATATTTTTCTATATAAAAACCTATTGGCCTGGAGTTAAGTCTTTGAGTGTGTGTTCTCATTTATTGCCTGTGTGTGTACAACAAATGCTTAACACTACCCTCTGATAAGCCTACTGCTCGACCACACTACCACAAATAGAGCATTAGTGTTATCTATTATTGCCACTATCAACCTCTAAGGGGAACCTTTGGACTCTGTGCACACTATCTCTCACTTTGAGATAGTATATACAGAGCCAACTTCCTACAATTACCACAGGAGGTCAGTGGTCAGAACAAGAATGATCCCTTCATACTCAGTTCCTGACAGGCTCCTTTGCCATTCAGAGCCTAGCGACCGACAGGGTGTCCTGTTCCATCCTCCGGAAGATGGACAATGTCTCCGCACTACGATATATCAATCATCTTGGGGCACTTGGTGCAAGGTTCTGGTGGAGTTGGCCAGGGAGTTTTGGGCCTTCTGCCTCCAACCCAACCTTCCTGTAACAGCGGAGTACCTTCCCGGAAGGCTGAATCAGATGGCAGATTGGCATTCTTGCCACCTAAAGGATGACAGCAATTGGCAGTTAGATCCTATTCTCTTTCAGCAACTCATCGTTCACTGGGGCCCTTGTCAAGTGGACCTGTTTGCGTCCCGACTTAACCACCAGTGACCCCGATTCTTCAGTTGGCAGCCGAACCCTCTGACAGAAGCGACCAGTGCTTTTCTCCAGGACTGGTCCCAGTTTCGGAGCTGCGCGTTTTCCCCTTTTTCGATGATACCCAGACTGTCATCCTTGATCAGGCAGCAGAAAGCGGAGGTGATCCTGGTGACACTGTTCTGGAGATCTCAAGTCTGGCTTCCAGTTCTTCTGGAACTTTCTATGGCTTCTCCAATCCTCCTTTCCCAGACCCCTCAGATGCTGAGGGATCCGCACAGCAACTTAGGCTCAGAATGACAATCTCACTAGGATGGTTTGCAGAATTACAGGGACTGTTGGGAAGTTCCAGGCCTTTCGGCACACGCTTCATTCCTTATCAAACAAGTCTGGTCTGATTCTACACTTAAACGATATGGATCAGCCTGGTTTAGGTGGCTACACTGGTGTTTGCGACAGCATTTGGATCCTGTGGGGGCAGATGTAGTGCAGGTTGTCAATTTCCTGTCTGAATTAGCGGACAAGGGGTGGCCATACTGTACGATAAATGCATGCAGATGAGCTATTTCTCTGGGTCACGTTCCCCTTCATGATGTCCCACTAGGTGAACATTTTCTGTGTGTCATCTCCTCGGGGGCATCTGGTTATCGGTTCCACCGGAGCACAGTCTGGGACGCTAATGTAGTTTTGTAGATGCTCCCATCTTGGCAGGACAACCAGGACAACCAGTATCTTTCTTGCAAGGAACTTTCAGCTAAGTTGGCTACGTTATTATGTTTAATCTCCTGCAAAAGAGTGTCAGATGTTCGTGCCTTAGACATTACGGCACGGATGTTTACTCCGGAGGAAGTTTCCTTTACTCAAAGACAGCACGGTCCTGGATGGCTATACTTATGGGGCTGCAACTGTTTGGTTACAGCAAAGACTTATGGGATTTGTAGTCTTTGAAATGTTAATGGGTATTACTTAAGGCTGCTGAGTGGAAATTAAAGGAAGAGTTAAGCATAATCCTTGCCTCCGAGTCCTTAATAGAATTTAAACTTTCCTTCACGATAGCTAGGACATTTTATATTACGTTTGATTAGAAAATGGTTCTCCCTACCTCATTATTCCAGTGTGCACATGTTAGACACCCATTTCACTCTCCTTTCAGTCCCAAGGATGTGCATATTCTGCTCTGTGTTTTAGAAAGGCCATGAAGAGAAGGCACATAAAGATATGTATAACGACTCAGTGGTTGTCACGTATACCACATGAAACGTAACTTGTGGGGTAGGACTTTTAGCTAAACCAGAAAGCTAAAACAATGGCACCTTTGAGAGTAGAGAAGTAGTGTGCTTACATCTTGCTACAGATTCATATTTTAATGATCATGTCTTTCCAACCTTGAGTGCAATTCGGTTCCCTAGCACTCAGGCCTAAGAGTATTTTTAAAATCTAAAATCTGCAGCTTGTTTCACTTCTGCAGATATAATGCTCAAATTTGGGGGTTTTACGGAGCACTACAACCATGGACTCACCGCTAAAGAGACAAAGACACTCAGCATACCTTCAGGGCAAAATTCTGATATATCTGTAAACAGGAGTTTCCAAAGGGAATGGAATTAATAACTGTGTGAAAATGATCACACCTGCACAGCTTTCCGGAAAGATTAAGACAAATTTTGTCAGGGGAAATGCCTAGAAAAAAAAGTACAACTACTTTAGTATTTAGTATGGCAAAACCGAATCTGCATGTCAAGGCTAATATTCTATGATACAAAGGGCCAGATGTAGGAAAAAGGGAAATTGCGACTTGCAATTTGCGAGTCCGTGCGCCTCGCAAATTGCAACTCGCAATGTGCCATGCAGAAAGGTGTCTCAGACACCTTCTGCGACTCGCAATGGGGTCGCAAAGACCCACCTCATTAATATTAATGAGGTGGGTCGCAGTTTGCGACCCCATTGCGAGTATGGGCACTCACGTGGATGGTGGCCTGCTGGAGACAGCAGACCACCATGTCCGTGACTGCTTTTTAACAAAGCATTTTTTTTTTCTATCTGCAGCCCGTTTTCCTTAAAGGAAAACGAGCTGCACTTAGAAAAAAAAAACGAAACCTTTTGTTTCGGTATTTTTCAGAGCAGGCAGTGGTCCATAGGACCACTACCTGCTCTGAAAAATTGTTTTTGTGATCATTCACAAAGGGGAAGGGGTCCCATGGGGACCCCTTACCGTTTGCGAATGAGTTACCATGCACTTCAAGTGGATGGTAACTGCGAGTTCATTTCAATCAACTTGCATAGCGTTGCGAGTCGCAAATAGGAAGGGAACACCCCTTCCTATTTGCGAGTCGGAAACGCATTTTGCGAGTCGGATCCGACTCGCAAAATGCATTTCTGCATCGCAGAGAGGCTATTGCGCCTCGCAAACGGCGTTTTTCGCCGTTTGCGAGTCGCAAAACCCTTCCTACATCTGGCCCTAAGTGAAAACCAACTTTTAAAAACTATTAGAGGAGATCACTGCATTTTTAGAAAAATGGATGAGGTGCCCTACTGCCTCTTCATATCAAATATAATGGTTCTTCCCCCTCACAGGAAGCCATGCACGTCATTGGGATTGCCGGGGAGGACCAGCAGCAGGTATTGCAAATTACAGCTGGAATCCTTCACATTGGCAACATCAACTTCCTTGAGAAGGACAACTATGCCAGAGTTGAAAATTTGGATCGTAAGTGAGCTTCAAGTCGCTTCTAAAATGGATTCTCTAAAGGCTGCCAATATGTGACTCTTATATGTTTGTACCATTTATTGTACCAGATGCTAACTGCACAACACTAAAAACATAAGTTCTATGTTTATACAGAAATTCAGGACTACTGCTAGTTTCACACAAACGCTCTAAATCATGTTTTGGCAGCTGCAAAACTACAATGAAGGATGAGCCATCACTATCAATTTAGCCATTGACCATATATTAAATACAGATCATATTTTCATTTCACATATAACCTTCTTTAGTCATATCAATATAAATGCTTTCATGAGCTCCAGAGAGATTGTATTTTTAAGAGCATCTTAAAAACCCCTATTCAAACACAAAATCGTTGAATCTTCAAAATGATTGGTGTAGCAGAAGCAACGTAATTCCCTTGTTAACATCCAACTCCATCGCAGATTTGACCTCTTTTTGTTTGTGTAGATAAGTTGCGGCCTCCTAGGTGCTGTTAGGGACTAAGAGTCAGATTTAGAGTTTAGCAGAGAGGGTATTCCATCGCTAAGGTAACGGAGTACCGTTTCTGCCAAACTGAAGGTTCGCCCGCTTCATTTAGAGTTAGACGGACCTTCAGTATGTTCACGGTGGAGACTACTCCGTCTCCGCTACCGCATATACCTCTGACAGAGTGAGAGCCTAAGGGGTTTTGCCATTTGTCCACCATCCTTATTTAGATGTGGAAAACAAATGTCATGTTTCCATGGTGCGTCACAACGAGGTAAACCCTGTAGGTAAGGGACCATCAAAACTCCAAAATGACTCCCCACCATGGAAGAAAAATCCCATGGTGAGATGGTCATTGCTTTTTTTTTATTTAAAAAATAAAGTCCTGTTTTGGGTTTTTGTTTAAGAAAACAAAAAATAAAGATATTGAAAGTTTGCAGTACAGTTCCGTCATGTTGATGTAGCAGTCTGTCAAACTTTCAATACATTGACAGAAACCACTATAATGCTGATTTCTTCCAATGCAAAAGATGTGGAAGAAATGGGGCATACATCTCGAAATTTGGTGGGCAGGTACTCCCTCTGGGTGAGAGTACTCTACTCCACTGACCTGATGGAGTAAAACCCGTGTGCTAAACTCTAAATTAGGCTCAGAGAGAAGCGCAAGGTGTGGAAATGATAATTTATAGCAATGATATAGAATCTCCTATTTCTAAAAATGAGAAATGTTATGGCACTGTTACCATGTGGTACATGCACCAAATCCTGAAGAATGTGAACATCTTTTTCTAGCACAGCCTACCAGTCTTCCACATCCACTGGTAAATGGTATGCATTTTTGTAGTCTAATATATAGGAACTGAGCACCCCTGGGTAAATCTGGTGGTTGATCCAGGTCTAAGGGTAAGATTCTGTGCATATACCCTTCTCCATATTTCTATATCCATTTTGCTGTGAAATGTCAGCCAGACCTAAATGTAAATGACCACTTTCTATTAGCGAATCCCACAAGAACTGTAGTCACAGTGGTGTAATGTAAAAACCACCTGCATGTAAATCTAGGGATATCAGTGAATACAAGCCTTTCTAAGAAGCCCTTTAACAGACACGTTACCACCGCTGTTCATGGGAGCCACTTCACGTCTGCTTCATGACTGCACAGAGGTACGAGTCTGAAAAAAACAGCACAGGAGATCTGCTTCTCCCTACAGCTGTCATAGTGGTGCTGCTGAGTCTAATGATACTTGAGCAACAATGCTGCCTCCACTTCTGCCTAGTGCCTTCCTCCACTGTGTTTGGTGTTTCTGTGGCACTGTAGCCTGCTACTCTCTGCCTGCTGATTTGGTACCTGTCCCTTCTTCATGAGTTCCTGCAGAATAAGCAGCTCCTGCACCTCTTGCAGTCGAAGAACTCAGGACAATATTTGAAGATACATCTCCAGATATTTATTATCCTTGTTTTACTCTAAATTAATACATTAGGCACCCACCACTTGAAACTAACTCCCAAAAGGAGTGGATGTGGAGGATGTAAAGGTAGCCAAATATAAATCAAGGGTGAGGTCTTGAAACAGATTATGGTTTATCTCAAAATCAACTTGGCATTTCAGGATGATGACCTTCTTTGTAACTCCATGGATAACCTATATCAAGATGGAATGTTTGAGCACTATCACACACTGCATATGGTGGGACTATCCCCAGAATGAGGAAACCTGAATCAAGAGTTCCCTTCAGAGTTGCTCCCTGTATTTTGGTTTCTGTTATTACTCAGTAAAGTGACTGTCTATGCTGGTGAAATGGTGCTTCCAAATTACTCATAGTAATGCCAACTACTTCCCCCTTTGAAGACCATCAAATATCTGTCAGTAGATGTTAGCTGAACTTCATGTTTGGAGAGTCACCTAAAGTCCTTCCTCTGGTAAACCTGCAGTTTTCCAAATTGGAGACACACAAATTCCCAATTTGTGTACATGAGAGATTGTGGAACCGCTGTATCCGTTAAAAAGTGTGGCAAATAAACTTACAAAGATCAAAAAACAAACAACAATATACCAGGGATAAGCTTACAATTTAATTGGGGGTTATAAAAATGTACATTTGTGAAGCTGGTGTTTTTACTTTTCCACGATTTCAAAATTGATGAGTAAACCATTTGCCAACCAAGCTGTTAGTCACTGTACACTTATGTTGTTATTTGACCATTCTTGGCACAGTTCTATCCTTCCCCGCCTACCTGCTGGGGATCGACAAGGACCGACTAAATGACAAGCTGACAAGCCGAAAGATGGACAGCAAATGGGGAGGACGGTCGGAGTCCATCAACGTCACCCTTAATGTGGAGCAGGCAACATATACTCGAGATGCCCTGACTAAAGGACTGTATTCGCGTGTCTTTGACTTCTTAGTAGAGGTAAGTAAGAATCTGTAGCATGGAGTAGGAAAAAACTTAACCACGCAGGAGCAAAAAGCATGAATTCAGCCTGCGTTGTGAATATGTTGTTGCTTTCCATATTAAGTATTGTTTTCTAATCAATCCTTGGGCTTTTTCCAACATCCTCATTAATGTGCATTATTTTATGTTGTTTTAGCCAAGAATGGAAATGTAACTTTTTTAATGAAAATTAAGTTACAAAAACATAGGGATCATGGTACACAAACTTAAGCCAAGATTAGATTGTAAATTACAACTGCTGTACCCAACTTTACCATCCTGCGAACCAGAAAGGCTGGTAGGTTCCAAAAGACCTGTAGCTTCTAGTGTGTGTTATAAGTATATTCACTCAATCATTCAGCTTAGACGACACCTGATAGCACAGTTCACATAATTAAATTTTGCAAACTTACAATAGTCATACTGATAGATCATCAAATATATAATTCTCATTTTTCAGAAATTGTGCATTGAAAATGGTATGCCCAAGACATTGCATTGTCATAGAAGCCAACTTATGGCGTTCATAAGCTTGACCACACTTCTACATCAATTATATTTAGTCAAGTAAAAGTCTCACATTATTCATTCCACCACGTGGAAGTTAATGCTTGAAACACAATACATGCATACTGGGTTTAGCAAACCTTGCCAGTGCAACATCTTGCCTCAATATAGTTACATAGTCTAACTTTCTGACTAATATATACTTGAATTATCAGCTTTCTTTTTTAATTTAGCAGACTCAATATAGAAATGCAAAATGACAACAAAACCTAGCACATTTCACATGGAAAATAGGCTGTTCTTTAAATTGCGTCAATACATATAGTATACCTTCCCCTGTCCCTTAGTGGGCACATACATTTCATAGTCAAGACATTTCTTCGTCCAGGTTCAATTATGCTTCCCATCTTGCTGAGACTAATCACACTGTGGCTTATCTTTTGGTATAGTTTAGTAATGCCATTTAGAAAATAAAATCAATAAGAACCTTTCTCATTATTTGAACTATCTTTTACACTTCAAGACATTAAAACACATCGTATTCAGGAAAGGCAGTGTTTTCGTAACCCTTTTAACTGGATCCGTGGCCAAAAAACAACTTTGGAGCTGATGAGTATTTATTCTGGTTGATATTTACAATGTCCTTATCCTGCTTCTCATCTTCTGATAAATTTTTGGTTTTCAGCCCTGCAACTATTTACTATTATTATTTATTCATGTATTATTTTTCTGTAAGCCATTTGTTATAGTGCCAGCAGAGCTCCAAGGAACATTTGAGTGTTATTACAGAAAACAATTTTATTGTAGCAGAAGAATCTCATATTAATATGTATAACTATTCTCTAACAACGCTACTTATATCCTGAAACACAATGTATGTAGTAGGATAACCACACAGTAGAACAGTGGTTCCCAACCTTTTCACTTCAGAGGACCCCCACTTTATCATTACTGAAACTCAGGGACCCTCAATGAATCATTATTGGAATCCAGGGACCCCACCCCACAGAGTCATTACTAGAACCCGGGGTCCTTGGCCTAAAGCTTGTGCATGATTTTAACCGCAAAACAATACACAAAAAATACAGAAACAAGCATTCATCAAACACATGCACAAACGATAATAAATTTTATTTAATTGGCAAATGTTTGATGGACTGCTCCACCAAATCAATCTGAGGATACTCATTTAATTTTTAGCCTCTGATTTAAAATTCCTTGACATTTACAGGATATTTTAAAATGTTGAATTGTAATTTAGGCTCTGTATTGATATACACTTTATTAATCTGTTAATATTATTTAATTTTGTAAGCAGACGAGGACCCCTTGAGAAGCCTTTGTGGACCCCCAGGGGTCCTTGGACCACAGGTTGGGAACCACTGCAGTAGAATATTAAACAATTCCCTGTACTGATTTAATCACAGCGGCACAATTAGGAAAGTAAATCAAAACATAAGTAACGCATCTGTATCTATAATAATCAATAAATACTTTCCAGAAATAACTTCCTCTAATTGACATACCAACTTTAATGATGTTGCATAATATATGATCAACTGCAACACTTACAACTAACACTACACATTCAAATTAGGATTCACTGTAGTGAGCTATGTATCCACGCAGAGCTTTGATACCTGGCCAAGGTAGTTTGTGCTATACAAATATGCAATACAATACAATACATGAGGATTTAAACTGGAGAGAGAGAGAGAGAGAGAGAGAGAGAGAGAGAGAGAGAGAGAGAGAGAAATAGAGAGAGAAATAGAGAGAGATAGAGAGAGAGAGAGAGAGAGAGAGAGAGAGAGAGAGAGAGAGAGTGTGTGTGTGATGTGATGGGGAATGTGCAGAATTGAGACTGTAAGCAAAATGTTTTTTAAATATATATTTGTGCAATTTTACATTACACATGCACAGACATATATCACACCAAACATATTTGCAGCGTTAGATATATGGAATTTAAGTAATTTGTCCACAATCATGCTCTGTTTTGGTCAAGTATCAAAGCTATAATCAGTACCAGGATTTTCTGGACTAGACCACATCTTCTCTTTTACAAAGCATGCTAATGGGCTTTCTTCTAACCTATATCAGAAGCACATGCCATGAAATCATGTTGTCCCGGGCCCTACCTAATGTAATGCATTGTCACCTAGTTGTGTCTTCAGATTCTGAACATATCTTCTAATTTAGTCCATAAACAGGGCCATGCAGAAGCCAAATGAAGAGTACAGCATCGGAGTGCTGGACATTTACGGATTTGAAATTTTCAAGGTATTTTTACTTTTGGATTGAAGGCATGAATATAGGTGTATATGAAGCAACTTCTCCACCCAGAATACTTCTCAGTTCTTGGAGAGAGGAAAATCAAAACTATTATTGATCTAAAATTCATAAAATTAATCACAAATCAGTGATTAGAATATTCCTTGTATGTGCCTTGGTCTTTGTTGATGAGTGTGGTCATTATTGTATTAGTGATTTCAACGTATGGTTTTCCAGAGACTTATCTGAGTTTTGTTTCTTTTTCCTATTATTGCTGGGTAGGTGTCTCTTGGGCAGAACATATTGGTTAGCTATACTATGTCACTGTATTGAAAATGCCCCTCGTACAGAGTATTTTTCTAAAGGATATTTCTTTTAATATTGGTTTCATTGATGGATTTCATTTTCTACTGCACACTACTCGTTGTTGGATATCTCAAATAAAAAAGAACAAAAAGAGATCTCGACCGACCCAATGAAGAGCACAGGAAGGCTTGATTGTAAGAAATGTTTTTGAATGCATGGTATTATTCAGCTCCTGCAGAAGGGCTAGGGACATTTTCTTATTGTATTCTAGAAGGTTTGATATGCAAATAAAACTTTAAGAAGTGAGATTTTTGTAAGTCTCCTTGCAGTGCAGTACAAAGGGGACAGGGTATTTCAAGGCGAGGTGAAGCTTGGCTACGCCTATTGTATAAATATGGATGAGGGATCAGAAAAACATTAAACAAGGAATGAAAAAGGATGACTAAAGGAGGAATAAAAATAGATCAGTCCATTTAAGGGCATTAACTGAGAATCTCTACTTTGAAACTATAGAAAGTATTTCTTGTGCAATCAGAAATACAAGAACTGGATGACAATGAGTAATACCCAAAGTTGCTTGCATTAAACCAGGAGTGTCCAACATATGGTCAATAGTGCTAGTGACATACCAGAGTTTTTTCAGTATACTTGTAGATACAGTGAATTTAAATGGATTTCATTTACATTTTATTTTTCTTAAAATCTGATGTGACTCATGCCCTCCCAGTCCTATGTTGGACAGTTGTGCTATAAAATATATCTTCCAGTTGGATACCTCCAGTAGTATAGGCCACTGACAATTGTTTTTAAAAATAGTCAATGGTCTCACTCTCAAAACACAGCAAAATTGACCTTTGGGTATTATGCTTACTGTCAAAGGGAAAAGGTCAGGTAAAGAGTCCATCCAATTAAAAACAAAATCAGTTCATTTACTACAATTCAGTGTCATTAATAATGACCAACATTAGTAAATCTAGAACATTTACATCATTTTGGCTTCTGGGAGCTTTTGCTACATAATTCATGAGATGGTCACTTTGAAATGCAACATCCAGTGGCTCGATGTCTAACGCTAAACCTTGGGGTTGTACAGGGTGCATTGTACATGATCCTACACGTTTTCATAAATATGAGCAAGCTTTCTTATTCAGAACTCAAATTCTGACATCTTTTACAACAAGTAACAAGTAAAAAAAAGATTAGGCGCTATTCTCATGTCTCTGTTTATACATATGTACTAACAGAAAGTTGTCAAGTTGCAATGTGCCTGAGCTTAAAATATAATTGGGCTTCCTTGATATAACACATTAATTAGTAACATCCTAAATACAATGATGCGATATAAAGAAAAACTGCAGAGACATGTCTGAATGCATTTGTTATGTTTAAAACAAAAATCCGCTTTGGAATGGCCACTGTGTACTTATTTGTACCAGCCACCTTTAAAGACATTTTGTTTTATTTTAATAAATCCTGTTCAGCGACGGCGACAGTAGATGCCGTCTTTCAATGGGATTTGTTAAAATAAAACAAAATACTGGAAAACATAAGTCTCCAATAGACACCATATCTGTTGGTAGCCAAGACCTAAAAAGCAGATAATTAAAAACATGGGCCTGGAAAAGTTATCCTACATGTCATACGTGCGTGATAGAAAGCCTTTTAAATCTGTGTTTCTTTTGTTGCCTTTCTAGAGAAATGGATTTGAGCAATTCTGTATCAACTTTGTGAACGAGAAGCTGCAGCAGATTTTTATTGAACTGACCCTGAAAGCAGAGCAAGTATGAAAACTGCGTCTCACGCAAATAGTCTGTCGGTTGCGAACATCTTTAGTTGTCTTGGTGGCAAGTCCCACTGTATCGATAATACAGCACTCCATGCCACAGGCAGTACAATTTATGATGGTCATTATATTTACCATAACACTGTTACAAAAGCAATGTTTCACAGTCCCCGAGTCCTCCTCCTGGCAAAGGCAGGTACAGAAGGATTTTGTTGTGAATGTAAACTTAACCTTTAGTGGGACGGACTATAAGCGCAGCAAATAAGAAAGATGGGACAAGAACAAACAACATCCGGGGTTAAGGGGGTCAACGTGATATAATTACATGAACTACATTTTAGAGACTGTGGCAATATTGTTTCAAAGAAATATGGGCACTGAGATGACTTATCTATCCCAAGAGCTTTGAATAATACAGAGTCAAATTGTCTTGGACTTTCTAGTGATAAATGTTACCTCTCTCGGTTGCTTCCAGGAGGAGTATGTCCAAGAAGGAATCAAATGGACACCCATTCAATACTTCAACAACAAAGTAGTCTGTGAACTCATAGAGAACAAGCTGGTAAGGAGACGGTAAATTCTCTTTTATGCAGAATGGTTTAGATCTAAATCTAAATAATGTAATCCAACCTGTGAAGGCTCCAGAATTTTCTGGTGTTATAATTAATGTATGGGATGTGTGAACAGTAAGTCTACTTGGTGCTTGCCCAGATGCTTGGGTTGTCAAGTACACTTTGGTCCTCACCACAAATTAGGCAGGCCAGTCGCTCTTTGGTAGATGAGACAGAGCAGAAATCCTACACCACAGCCATGACCACCCCAACTAATATAGACTTGGTCCCCTTGTCAGCTAACCACAGCACAAGGCACGAAAATGTTGTGGCAGGTCGGCAAGGTCATGCCAGGATGGTGGATTTGCTCTCATTTAAATTATTACTGAAGAAATACCCCAAGTTGTGGCCTGTCTTCAGAAATACCATAACCAAAGGCCACCTTGTGCTAGGTGTTCTCATCCTGTGCTAGGGGGGCAACTGGGGAATTTTTCTGTTGGTACCACAATGGTTTATATGGTAACCCCAGACGGAATCGATTCAGCCAGTAATGGTGTCAGATGGCCACCCAAAACTGCCAGTGTCTCCCACATCATTTTCACCAGAGTTGCTTCTGTCACTGTATTACTCACATTCTAAATGAGTTTGGGAATAGACAGGAATTTGGTTGATGGTGCATCCTCCAAATGAGTCCATTAGTAAACATGGTGACGGCTGGAGTATATTTGTGACACTGCAGACATCTCACAATTTGGTCCATGGGACTTGGGCCTTGGTTTTTTGTTAGGATCTATAATTACTAATACATTCATTCTTCAAGAAACTATGAATTAGATGATCTGCATCAGAACGGAATGTGGATTGTGCGCATTACTATCTGACTGCCAACACGGTTGCAACTTCGTAAACCACAAATTTTAAAATGTCAAACAATTCAAGACAGAAAGCTTTTACTTGGTAGCAATACATATACCACTGATTGATTGTAATTGAAATGCATAAATCATTCAGAGCCACCTCCTTTAAGCTTCTGTTTCTTGCTCTCTCCAGAACCCTCCTGGGATCATGAGCGTTCTTGACGATGTTTGTGCAACAATGCACGCAACAGGCGAAGGGGCTGACCAGACACTGCTGCAGAAGCTCCAGGCGGCAGTAGGGACCCATGAGCACTTCAACAGCTGGAGTTCGGGCTTTGTTCTTCACCACTATGCAGGCAAGGTACACCTAGTCATAGCCAGCCATCTACTATTCTCTGTAGGCTTGAGCTAGAAGGGTTGTTTCGAAGATAAAGCAGGTAAAACACAAAGTAAACTAGTATCTTTTTATTAGACTTTGTCACCTCTGAGTCTAACTAATTTATTGCATTCTGTACCTTTCTTGGCATGAAGAATGGCACTGTACTAAAGAGGCAACCGAATCAGGACTCTCTGAATAACTTAGACAATGGAACTGTTATGCAGTCATTAATTCATGAACAAATATGTGCAAGATGTTCACCCCCTGTGCTGCATAACACCAGATTTTCTTAAGCCCAGTTTGGATTCGACCTCATGATTCATATTTCCACCACCTTACACTTCTTGTCTCTTTATTGTACTGTTTCTTCACATTCCTGCATGTTCCTTTTACCACAATTTTCTAATTTTTCTCTTTTTTGTACTGGGTCAAAGTTTGATGTTAAAAAAAAAAAACATAAGTCTCACTCCCCAGAAATTAGTTCCAGTGTCTACTAACAGCAAATACCTGCACAAGGTAAGATCTGTCCTTGCCCTATATACTAATTCTGAAGGTGATGTCTCCATTCCTTTAGGTATCTTATGACATTAATGGGTTTTGTGAACGGAATCGGGACGTCCTCTTCAATGATTTGATCGAACTCATGCAGAGCAGTGAATAGTGAGTACCCACTAAGCGAAAGTTCAAAAGATGATACTGTGCTGTAAAGTATATCACAAAACAGTGCTACGGTCTGGAAGTGTTTTTTGTTCATACCCACATGTAGAGAATATTGTATGGTATGAAGCCAGCTTTACTTCCATGAAAGCCATACAAGCCATGTTGCACTATCGCCTATCAGTCAAACAGCATTAGCATCTGTTTAGTACTCTTTTATCAAATTAAATCTATTCTACAGAGAGTAAAAACAAAATGGCATGGTAAGTACAGTGTAGCTTGGTCACACAGTTGCTTCTTTGTTTCTGTATGTAGCTGCTGATCTCCGAAAAGCTATCAGTACTCTAGTGTACAGCATCCATTTTAGGACACCCTCATTCCTCACTCCTCCATCCCTTTTCTCATCCCTGCTTCTCATCCATCATTCCTGCTTCTCATCAATCATCCCTGCTTCTCATCCATCATCCCTGCTTCTATTCCATCATCCCTACTTCTCATCCATCATACATAAACCCTACTTCTCATCCATCATACATCATCCCTATTTCTCATCTATCATCCCTACTTCTCATCCATCCTCCCTACCTCTTATCCATGCATCTCATTTCTGCTTCTCATCAATCATCTCTACTTCTTATCCATCATCCCTGCTTCTCTTCCATCCTCCCTGCTTCTCTTCCATCATCCCTGCTTCTCATCCATCAAACATCATCCCTACTTCTCATCCCTGCTATTCATCCATCATCCCTGCTTGTCTTCCATTATCCCTACTTCTCATCCATCATACATCATCCCTACTTCTTATCCATCATCCCGGCTTTTTTCCATCATCCCTACTTCTCATCCATCATACATCATCCCTACTTCTCATCTCTACTATTCATCCATCATCCCTACTTCTCATCCATCATACATTATCCCTGCTTCTCTTCCATCATCCCTACTTCTCATCCATCATACATCATCCCTACTTCTCATCCATCATACATTATCCCTGCTTTTCTTCCATCATCCCTACTTCTCATCCATCATGCATAATTCTCATCCATCATCCCTGCTTCTCATCCCTCATCCCTACTTCTCATCCATCATCACTGCTTCTCATCCATCATCCCTGCTTCTCATCCATCATCCCTGGTTCTCTTCCATCATCCCTACTTCTCTCCCATCATTCCTACTTCTAACCCCTGCTTCTCATCCATCTTCCATCATTCCTACTTCTAATACCTCAATAATCATCTCTACTCCTCATCCATCATCCCTACTCCTCATTTCCCATCCATCATCCCTCAGTCATACCAACACAATTTCAGTTTTGTGAAACACAACTTCACACTTGTTGGTTGGCAACAGCCAATCAGAGTTATGAAAGAGAGCTGCATTCTATTTCACTGAAAAACACCCTTCACATTGCATGTGCTGGGTGAAGAGGAGGAGAGAAAATGCAACTGTGTGTTTCCAGTGATTTCAAGGCTGTACAACATTTCATTTTACTTAAATAAGTGTTTTCTGTTTACACAGGCCTCTGCAGAAAGCTCAGATGGTTTGGGAGATACAAGGCATGGCATTCATTGACATGTAGATGAACTGTGTAACTCTTTCTCCAAGAGCTGATTTATGGCCCAAGCTGTGGGCTCCTTGTATTTCCCAAACCAGCAGAGCTTTCTACAGAGGTAGTGTAAACAGAAAAAACACTTAGTTAAATAAAATGAATTATTGTACAGCCTTGAATTCACTGGAAATAAACACACAGTTGCATTTCCTCTCCTCCAAACACATGCAATGAGAAGGCTGTTTTTCAGTGAAATAGAATGCAGGCCTCTCTCATAACCCTGACTGGCTGCTGCCAACCAATCAGTGTGAAGGTGTGTTTCCCAACCTGAAAATGTGTTGGTATGACTGAGGGATGATGGATAAGGAGTAGGGAGGTATTAGAAGTAGGAATGATGGAAGATGGATGAGAAGTAGGAATGATTGAAGAGAAGTAGGCATGATGGAAGATGGATGAGAAGTATGGGTGAGAAGCAGGGATGAGAAGTAGGGATGATGAAAGAGAAGTAGGGATGAGAAGCACGGATGATGGAAGAGAAGTAGAAATGAGAAGCAGGGCTGAGAAGTAGGGATGGTGGAAGAGAAGCAGGGATGATGGATGAGAAGTAGGGATGATGTATGATGGATGAGAAGCAGGGATGATGGATGAGAAGCAGAGATGATAGATGAGAATTAGGGATGATCTATGATGATGAGAAGTAGGAATGATGGAAGAGAAGCAGGTATGATGGGTGAGAAGCAGGTATGATGGGTAAGGAGTAGGGATGAGATGCAGGGATGAAAAGAAGAGATGATGGATGAGAAGTAGGGATGATGGATGAGAAGTAGGGATGATGTATGTCGGATGAGAAGTAGGGATGATGTATGTTGGATTAGAAGTATGTATGTTAAAGGAGAAGTAGGGATGGTGGATGAGAAGTAGGGATGATGGATGAGAAGCAGGGATGAAAAGTAGGGATGAGGACTGAGGTATAAGGATGTCCTAAAATGGATGCTGTAGTCTCATAGTCTGGAGAGGCCACAAGCAAGACACTTGGGTTTAGTCTTGCTGCAAAAGGCTTGTACCACAGGGCTATCTGGAGAAGGGGGACAGAATTGTTAGCACCAAGGTGTTGCAAGTTTCTGCTATCATGCATTATGTCTATGAACTTCTTGGCCATACACTGGTATTTCTCAGGGAGCCAAAACCAGCTCTAAAAGTGATTCATTGGAAGACAGCAGCGATTCTGACTAGGTAGTAAAATCCAGTCGAAGTGTTGGACTTTGCCTCAGTTGTGTTAAAGGATAATTCCAATGCTTTCACAGAAATGTTGAGCCAAAGAGATGAATGAATGAACTTAAACTGAAGGAGGCAAGTGGGTATGGGATGCCTCTTTCTACAGAAAGGTGAAGCTGTTATCATCAATTGAGTCATCCACTGTGCAGCTATACTCCCTGTCCGGCTAATCTAAAGCATCAGAGTTTAACTTGAAAAATTCCTCCATGCCAGCAATTCTCTGGGCCCTAGTTGGTACTTTACTAGAGGTTAATTATTATGAAAATAGGCATAAACCATGTCACTCTCTGCTCAGATAATATTTCCTGACTTAGTAAATGGCATATGGTCAGATTCAGGGGTGGTGCCAATGACTTCAAGCTGCATTGAAGACACTGGTGTCAGGCCCTGGAAAACATATGCTTCTGCAGAAGTTGCTTCAAGGCCAACTAACCATGGGCAAGATGCTCCCAGGTCATCTAGCCTTCCTGAATATGTCTAAGATGGCCTAACAAAAGGCTAGATCTGTTTGGACCCAGCAAATGGAGTCAGAAACTCTGGAGTCATCTATTTTAATATTGGAACTAGGCCTGATGAAAAGAAAGAGACTGTCTTTGAGAAATTACATTGAGCTTCCAAACAGTCCAGGAGCAGGATAGTTCCCTTGAGGCAAGAAGATTTCTCTTTCCTATGGTGCTTTATGTGTTTTTAATGGGATTGTTTTTTGGGAGATCCTACCCTGTTGGGAGACTTCCTCTGAAGGGACAAAGATCACACTGGGGAGTCCCTATGGGCCTAGGCCCAACATATTTTGGCATTCCATGCTGTAATTACTTTCATGTATCAAGGAACAAGAGTCATAGATCAAGAGATTGTGGTTGGATGCAAGATGCCTCATGCAGATTAAAAAAATCTTGTTAGAGCATCTGACGGAGTGTATACCACAAAACCCTAAGAGGAGCCATTTGACCTAGTCACTGTTGAAAGTGGAGTAATTTTGCCATTGAAGCACTGCAGGTGCTACATACCCATGTCAGATAAACAGAAACTGATGCCATACACCAATGTGCTTTATACATCCAGGGTATTAGGTCCTGGGCAAGCGAAGCTGCACAATGAGTTGCATGACTATATGTAACAGGACTGGAAAGCTATTGCTTGTCTGGCACCTTGAGAACATTCATGAGGGGTGTAATCTGCAGGAAAAAGGATTCATCAGAAAATAAATATTTGAAAAATTATCAGAAAGATGCATTTGGTAAAAAATGTATAAAACATATCCACTATGATGGTGTATTTATAGCAGCCTTGAGATTGTAAGGAGGGAGAATGAATCCGGGAGAGGTAGTCCCTTGATAACTAAGTTTGAAAAGCGGATTTCGTTTGTGCCAAATGGATTAGGAACATGATGTCTTTCTTATATATATTTTTTCTTTTCTCAAACTGCTTCTCATTAGTTATTTCATTAGAGCCCTTTTCCCCGAGAAGCTGGATGCTGACAAGAAAGGGAGGCCAACCACTGCCAGTTCCAAGATCAAGGTAATGTTCCTACCCGCTGCTTTCCTTCACTTGCTGCAGTTTGTAGCCCAACCAACGTTTGCTCGCACATGAATATAAGCTTCCCCCAACACACAGAACAAACATAAGGAGAAGCATCAGTGCAACCCCCCCACACACAAAACAGATACCACAATGGCATAAATGGTGCAAGCTACTGCAGCACATACTGGCTTTAAGCAGATACAAAGTTGCACAGAAAATGATTTATCGAGTCATTTACTAGCACAATTGCCCCTTTATACATGTGCCATAATTATTTAAATATGAACTGAAATATATATATATATATATATATATATATATATATATATATATGTGTGTGTGTGTGTGTGTGTGTTTAGTGGCCCTTGTTAGAGATACTGGAGGGGCAGAGGCAGAGGAAACAGCGAATAAAGCAGTCAGAAACTGCCGACTCGAGAATATAAGTTCCACCAAGAAAATATAATTGTTCACAATAACATTGAGCCTCCTTATTGAAAACCTTGGATAGTTCCCCTTTTGTAATTTGGAGATCTTCCTCTGTGGATAGATTGGTACTATTCTTTGGCTCCAAAAAGCCCCGTCTTCCCCTGTCATTTTATCCTTGTTTCTGCTGGACCATCACAGCGCCTTGAAGAATGGTGTTCCCAAATTCTTGTGTGTCACCGTAACACATGTTGTCAAGATAACTAAACCAGACTGACAAAACACATTGTTATGATAAAAAAAAAAAAATATATATATATATATATATATATTCATATATTTTTTTTAATTCATACTTATCGGCAACAGCAATATTGTGCTTTATTCAAATTATTTACAGTACCTCTAAAGCTTTTTGCATTATCTTTTGTAGTTTTTTTGGTTTCGTATGTTCAATATGTTAGACCTGTCAGGTCTTTGAGTGGTTTCCCATGTCTTGTTGGCTTCTGACCTCCCGTTTTTGATCCTGTGCTGAATTTTGTTTTTGCTGACTTTAAGACTCTGGGCACTTTACCACTGCTGACCAGTGCTAAAGTGCAAGTGCTCTCTGTCAAAATGGTATTAGTGATTGGTTTATCTGTGGCTGGCATATCTGATTTCCTAGTAAGTCCCTAGTATAGTGCACCCTGTGCCAAAACAGGCAATATTTATCTGAGCCTGTAAATCAAATGCTGCTAGTGGGCCTGCAGCACTGATTGTGCCACCCATAAGAGTAGCCCCATAAACATGTCTCAGACCTGCCACTGCAGTGTCTGTGTGTGCAGTTTTGAACTGACGTTTTGACCTGACAAGTGCATCCACTTGCCAGGCCCAAACCTTCCCTTTTACTACATGTCATTTACCCCTAAGGTAGCCCATGGCAGCCCAATGGGCAGAGTGCAGTGTATTTAAAAGGTAAGACATATACTGGCGTGGTTTACATGTCCTGATAGAGAAATACTGCTAAATTTGGTTACACTAATCCAAGGCCTATCTCTCCCATAGGGTAACAAGGGGATTGCCTTGAAGTATCTTTCAAGTGTAATTTTTCATTGGGAGCAAATAGAGGTCTGGAGTTTGGGGTCTCTAAACTCACAATTTACATGTCTGGGTCAGGATGACAGTTGGGCTGTTTGTGAATTCACTCTAGATAGTCACACAAAGGGAGCTGAGGTGTGTCCTACATATCCTGATGGGTTTTCCTGGGCTAGAGTGGTGGGAGGAACCTTTGCAAACCTAAAAATTTGGCCCAAAAAAAACATTTTCCTCACATTTTGGTGACAGAAAGTTCTGAATCTGAGAGGAGCCACAAATGTACTTCCACCCAGCATTCCCCCAAGACTCCCGATAAAAATGGTACCTAACTTGTCTGGGTAGGCCTACTGCCCGCAACAGGAAATGCCCCAAAACACAATGTGGACATGTAACATTTTCCCAAAGAAAACTGACCTGTTTTTTGCAAAGTGCCTAGCTGTGGATTTTGGCCTCAAGCTCAGCCTGCACCTAGGAAAACCTAGCAAACCTGGACATTCCTGAAAACTAGACACATAGTGAAACCCAGGATGGGGTAACTTGTGATGCTTCCACCAGGTTCTGTTACCCAGAATCCTTAGCAAATCTCACAATTTGGCAAAAAAACACTTTTTCCTCATATTTTGGTGCTGCAAAGTTCTGGAATCTGAGGTGAGCCACAAACTTCCGTCTAACCAGCGATCCCCCAGGTCTCCCGATACAAATGGCACCTCACTTGTGTGGGTAGGCCTAGTGCCCGCAACGGGAAATGCCCCAAAACACTATGTGGACACATAAAAATTATCGAATACAAAACTGCCTGTTTTTGTAGGGAGGCACCTGCGTTTTTGGTCCTGGGCCCAGCAGCCATCTAGGGAAACCTACCAAACCCAAACATTTCTGAAAACTAGACACCCGAGTAAGTCCAGGGAGGTGAGACTTGCGTGCATCCCCAGTGTTTTCTTACCCAGAAATTACATTTTTCACACATTTCTGTGTGGGATCGCCACACCAGCGCAAGTTTTCTACCACCCAACGTTCCCCTCAGTCTCCCGGTAAAAATTATACCTCACTTGTGTAGGTGGGCCAAGCGCCTGTGAGAGAGAAGAGCCAAAAACATGTCGAAAACAAGGGGGAACCAAAGTGGGTCCAAAAGGGCAGTTTGAAAAAAAAAAAGTTTTTAGGCTGACAAGCGGGGCAGAATTTTTATCAGTATAGATGCGACAATGCTGGGTGGTAGGAATTTTGTGGATTCCTGACGATTCCGGAAGGTTCAATCAAAAAAATTGGGGGAAAATGTGTGATTTGAGGCAAAGTTGGAGGTTTTACAAAAAAGTCCCTGGTGTCTAGTGGTTACTGGCCTAAAGACAATTTGCCCCCCTCCACCCCACCCCCAGGGGAGCATCCCTTGCCTAAGGGGTTGCTCCCCACGTGTAAAAAGTAAAACAAAACAAAAAAATTATCCCTGGTGTCTAGAGGTTTCTGAAAGACAACCACCTTGTCCCGGGCACCCAAGGGGTTCATGTGAAGCTGGACCTAGGCATGTGTATGAATGTGGATTGGTTGATATATGTATGAAAATGAATGGCACATTGCAATTTTGGGTGGTTAATCAGTGGTCTTTAGCAAAAATTCGATATGTGTGTGTGTGTATATATATATATGGAAAATGTCACTTACCTAGTGTACATCTGTTCGTGGCATGTGGTGCTATGCATTGCTTCCGCCATCTAGTGTTGGGCTTGGAGTGTCTTTTCGGAGTCACTGGTTCGAGTGACTCCTCCTCTCGGTTATACT
Source organism: Pleurodeles waltl (assembly GCF_031143425.1). Taxonomy (NCBI): domain Eukaryota; kingdom Metazoa; phylum Chordata; class Amphibia; order Caudata; family Salamandridae; genus Pleurodeles; species Pleurodeles waltl. Next base: position 84,519,211 of record NC_090451.1, read on the forward strand.
GCACAAGGGCATCGACTCCTTTGCTAGATTGTTTTCCCGCAAAAGGGTGTAGGAAGGAGTGGAAGAATGTAAATGTGCTATAAAAATAATAAGTAAAATAGATGTCCATGCAAATGTAAATGTATATACATAAGTACAAATAAGGAAACTACAATGACTACGGGCTTCCGGGGAGGAGGGAGGGTGCATGTGAATCTGCAGCACTACATGCCACGAACAGATGTACACTAGATAAGTGACATTTTCCGTTCAATGGCATGTGTAGCTGCAGATACACATGCTATGCATAGACTAACAAGTAGTTGCTCTCCCCAAAAAAACGCAGTGGCTAACCTGTTGGAGTTGTTCCAAATAACGTTGGTAGGACAGCTTGACCAACATTGGCCTGTTGTTTTGAAAATACATCTACACAGTAATGATTTGTAAATGTATGTGGTGTAGACCATGTGGCAGCTTTGCATATGTCTGCCATTGGTATGTTTCCTAAAAATGCCATAGATGCACCTTTTTTCCTAGTGGAATGAGCTTTAGGTGTTATTAAAAGTTGTTGTTTTGCCTTAATGTACCATGTTTGAATAAAATTAAAAAATCCCATCTAGCTAATCCTTGTTTAGAGATAGGATTATCTTTATGTGGCTGCTGAAAGGCAACGAAAAGCTGTTTAGTTTTTCTAAATTCTTTTGCTCTATCCATATAATACATTAGAGCTCTTTTGAGGTCAAGACTGTGAAGGGCTCGTTCTGCGGTTGAATCTGGCTGTGGGAAGAAGACTGGCAATTCCACTGTTTGGTTTATGTGAAAAGGTGATATAACCTTAGGCAGAAATTTTGGATTAGTTCTAAGTACAACTTTATGTTTGTGTACTTGGAAAAAAGGTTCCTCGAGAGTGAATGCCTGTATTTCACTAACTCTTCTTAATGAAGTAATCACTACTAAGAAAGCAACTTTCGAAGTTAGAAATTGAATCTCACAGGAATGCATGGGTTCAAAAGGTGGGCCCATCAGTCTTGTGAGTAGAATATTCAGATTCCAAGCAGGAACTGGTGGTGTTCTAGGTGGAACAATAAATTTGAGAACTTCCATGAAGGCTTTGATAACTGGAACTCTAAAGAAAGAGGTATGTTGTATAGTCTGAAAATATGCTGATATCGCAGTAAGATGAATTTTAATAGATGAGAAAGCTAAATTTGACTTTTGTAAATGAAGTAGGTAGCATACAATGGGGGTTATTCTAACTTTGGAGGAGTGTTAATCCGTCCCAAAAGTGATGGTAAAGTGACGGATATACCACCAGCCGTATTACGAGTTCCATAGGATATAATGGACTCGTAATACGGCTGGTGGTAAATCCGTCACTTTTCCGTCACTTTTGGGACGGATTAACACCTCCTCCAAAGTTAGAATAACCCCCAATATCTTGTATTGATGCTGTAAGTGGGTCCGTTTTTTTAGATTGACAGTAATAAACAAATTGTTTCCATTTGTTAGCATAGTATTGTCTAGTTGTCGGCTTGCATGCTCGTTTGAGAACTTCTATACATTCTAATGGAAGTTGCAAGTATCCAGATTCTATGACTTCAAGAGCCAAATCGCTAAGTTGAGAGCACTGGGACTGGGATGTCTGATATGTCCTTTGTTTTGTGTTAGCAAATCTGGTCTGTTTGGAAGTTTGTAGTGAGGTACTACTGACAGGTCTAGGAGTGTTGTGTACCAATGTTGTCGTGCCCACGTGGGGGCTATGAGTGTCATGGTGACAGAGGTTTGACACAGTTTGTTGACCAGAAATGGAAGTGATGGGAGAGGGGGGAAAAGCGTAAGCAAATGTCCCTGACCAGTTGATCCATAGAGCATTGCCCTTGGACAGAGGGTGTGGGTGTCTGGATGCAAAGTTTTGGCATTTTGTGTTTTTGCTTGTTGCGAATAGGTCTATTTCTGGTGTCCCCCACTTTTGAAAGTACTGTTGATGTACCTGAGAGTGAATCTCCATTTGTGTATCTGTTGGTGTGTTCTGCTTAGGAGATCCGCTACCTGATTGTATATTCCTGGAATGTATTCTGCTAGTAGATGAGTGTGATTGTGAATTGCCCATTTCCATATTGTTTGGGCTAGAAGGGACAGTTGAGATGAATGGGTCCCGCCTTGTTTCTTTAGGTAATACATGATGTTTGAGAAGTGGTTGAAACACTTTTAGGGCAAGGAACACAGCTAATAATTCTAAATGGTTTATGTGATAATTTAGCTGTTTTGAATTCCATTCCCCTTGCATTGTAAGGTTGTTGAGATGAGCTCCCCAACCTATCATTGATGCATCTGTTGTTATTATGGTCTGAGGCACAGGGTCCTGAAATGACCGCCCCTTCATTAAATTGCTGCGATTCCACCATTGAAGGGACTTGTGCGTTTGGCGGTCTAACAACACTAGATCTTGCAATTGACCCTGTGCTTGAGACCAATGTCATGAGAGGCACTGTTGTAGTGTTCTCATGTTTAGTCTTGAATGTGGTACTATTGCTATGCAGGATGCCATCATTCCCAATAGTTTCATGATAAATCTTACAGTGTATTGTTGATTTGGCTGCATTTGTTGTATGAGATTTTGGAAATCTTGTATCCTTTGTGTATTTGGATAGGCTAAGGCTTTTTGTGTATTGAGAATAGCACCTAGGTAAGGTTGCACTTGTGTGTTGGCTGAGGATGGTTTTGGTAATTGAGAGTGAACCCTAATGTATGTAGGGTTTCTATTGTGTATTGAGTGTGTTGTTGACATTGTATAAAATTGCTTGATTTTATTAGCCAATAATCTAGATAAGGAAAGACATGTATGTTTTGTCTTCTTAGGTAGCTACTACTGCTAAACATTTTGTGAATACCCTTGGAGCTGTTGTTATGCCGAATTGCAGAACTTTGAATTGGTAATGTTTTCTCGCTATCACAAACCTTAGGTATTTTATGTGAGCTGGATGGATGGGTATATGGAAATGAGCATCTTTGAGATCTAATGAAGTCATGTAATGTTTTTATAGTAGTGGAATGACGTCCTGCAGAGTTGCCGTGTGAAAGTGTTCTGACAGGGTATATAGATTTAGTGGTCTGAGATCTAGAATGGGTCTGAGTGCACCATCCTTTTTGGGAATGAGGAAGTATAGTGAGTATCCCCCGTTCCGTGTTGAGATTTTGGAACTAATTCTATTGCCTCTTTTAGTAGTAGCGATTGTACTTCTTCTTATAATAGAGCGTAGAGTTATGGGAACCACCTGTGATAACGAGGAGGAATACTTGGAGGGGTAGAAATCAATTCTAGGCAATAACCATTGCAGATAATTGTAAGTACCCATTGGTCTGTGGTGATATACTGCCATTGGGAGTGGAATTGCTGCAGTATGCCCCCCATAGGAGATGTGTGGGGTTGTGGCATGCTTATGAAGTCACTGTTTTGATGGGGTAGTGACATTTTTTGAGGCCTGGAATTTGCCTCTGGCTCTGAAGTGTTGGCCTCTATAAGAGCCTCTAAATCCCCCCTCTGGTACTTTTGTTGTTGACCTTATTTAGGCTGGGAGGTAGAAGCATCTGTAGATTGGGGCTTGAATCCTACTTTAAATTGCTGCTTACGAAAGGAGCCTCTGTAAGGTGTTGTGTATAGGGCTCCCATTGCTTTAGCAGTGCCTTGAGTATTTCCTGAATTTTTCTATTGTGGTGTCAACCTCAGGACCAAACAGGTGTTTCTTATCGAAAGGCATATTCAGTACTGCCTGCTGTTTTCCTGGTTTGAATACAGAAGAACGTAACCATGTGTGTCTGCGTATGGTTACAGCAGTATTCACACTTATAGCTGCTGTATCTACAGCATGAAGGGCAGACCTTATCTGGTTATTACTTATTGCCTGACCTTCTTCAACAATTTGTTGAGTCCTTTTCTGATGTTCTTTTGGCAGGTGTTGTAATAGCTCTTGCATCTCGTCCCAGTGAGCTCTATCATACCTTGCTTGCAAGGCTTGTGAATTTGCAATGCGCCATAGGTTAGCTGCCTGTGTAGCTACTTTCTTGCCAGCAAAATCAAACTTCCTGCTTTCTTTGTCAGGGGAGGGGCATCCTGTGACGATTGACTATTGGACCTTTTTCTGGCGGCAGTGACAACCACGGAGTCTGGAGGTACCTGATGTGTAATGTAAGCAGGATCTGTAGGTGCAGGCTTATATTTCTTTTCTAAGAGTGGTGTTAAAACCCTAGCTTTAACAGGCTCCTTAAATATCACATCTGCATGCTTGATCATGCCAGGTAGCACTGGGAGGCACTGGTAACGTGAGTGCGTGGAGAATAAGGTATTAAAAAGGAAATCCTCCTCTAGAGGCTCACTGTGCATGAGTACCCCGTGGTACGCAGCTGCCCTATACATGAACTGCGTGAATGCAGTTGTATCCTTTGGTGGGAAATGTTTTGAAGGATATAGGTCTGGGTCATTAGCTGGTATGCGATCTGGATCAAACAGATCCCAAGGATCAACCTTATCACCATGAGAATAAGTCTATGAGTGAGTTGGTAAAGGCAATCGTGGTGGGCTAATGGGTGGCGGTGAAAAAGAACGTTGTGGTGAATGTGGGGGAGAAGTATGCAGAGATAATGGCTTCTCCTTCCGTTTAAAAATCTTTGCTGGTGGTGGAGCATTATCGAGATGTTCCTGAAAAGCCAATTTTCTTTTAGTCTGTGGAGAAGGTGCAGTAATGATCCCAGTCTCTTTATGGATATGTATCCTTGATTGTCTTTCATCCATGATTTCTAGAATAGGTTGAATGTCAGTGTCCTCAGTAATGTATTCTGATGGTTTTGATGATTTAGAGGACTGTTCATCATATGAATTGAAGCTCTGCTTTAGGTGGCTCAAAAGTCCTTGTTCTTCTATGTAAGAATACTTTTCGGCTCCGAAAGTTGCAATTTTTTTCGGGCCAGAAAATACAGCTTGTTGTTTCTGCTCTGAGGCTTTTTCAGCGCCAGACGTGAAGGTCGTGGCCGAGTATTTTCTTGCGGGGAAAACCATGGCTCTCTGGCAGTGGTGCACCAAAGTCCTTCAATGATTTTTTAGGAGTGAGCGTAGGGGCAGTTGTACTCATGTGCTGACTGGCAGTGATGAGTTGGCTATCTTCCTCAGAGTCTTCTTCGGAGTCGGTGTCCTAAATGGAAACTGCTGTCTGCGCCTGTTCTTCCTCAAGGGTGTTGATATACTCTGTACTCTTCAACCCCATTTCCAGTCTCCTGGCTCTCCGGTCACGTAGTGTCTTCTTGGATCAGAACGATCGACAGGCTTCATAATCCTCTTCTGGGTGATCAGGAGAGAGACACAGATTACATACCAGGTGTTGGTCTGTGTATGGAAATTCCACGTGGCATCGAGGACAGAATCGGAATGGAGTCCGATCCATAAGGCTTCGGTGTGGTAGGCCCAAACAGGCCTGAGTTGGGCGCTCGCGCACAGAAGGGCGAAATTTGGTTTTCGACTGTACTATCGGCTCGACTATAGAGGGAAACGCGATCGAAACAATACCGACGGTCAAAGAAAGTTATCTAAAGTTTCCAAATTGAAAATCTCAGAGCGAGAGGAAACATGTCTGAACCCGACAGCAGAACGAAAACAATCTAACAAAGGAGTCGATAACCATCCGCAGTATTACCGGGAGGAGGAGTCACTCTATCCCGTGACTCTGAAAAGACTTCCTAGAAGAAAAACAACTTGTAACACTTCGAGCCCAACACTAGATGGTGGTATCTGCAACTACACATGCCATCGAACATATACATATATGTATTTATATATATATATATATATGTGTGTGTGTTTGCAATTTCTTGTTATAAGAGCTATATCTGTGGTGTATAATTATTGAGAAAAATGTATGACAGAAATAAAGATAAAAATGTGAACTAGTCTAGAGACGTATTGAGCATTGTTGTAGACTTAGTGTTATTGTGAATAATTATATTGGCTTGTTCGAACCTATATTCTTGAGTGGGCAGTTTCTGAATGCTTTGTTAGCTGTAACTGTGCTCCTGTGCCATGAATACATCCCGTGAGCAGGCTCCCTTCAAAAGGCTTTGCTTGGAGGAGCTAGACACTGATGCTGAGCAGAGGATTAAAACTCTAGACCTAAACTGTGGTAAAGAAGACCAACCAAAACACACAGACCTCCATCCTTCCAGGCACTACCATTCAGCCATGACCAAGAGTTTAAAGACTGTCTTCATCCACGTCTTATCAGAGATTAATGGCATCTACAATCTAGAGGTAGTCACAACTAAAGAACTGTCACTGCCCAAACTGTTGAGTCCATATTATTAAGCAAGTTCAAGACCTAAGCAGGAAGATGCCTCAAAGTTGATGGTTTAAAGCTTCTCGACAATACATATTGGGCTTACAAACAAAATCCAGTCGTTGTCTCTGTGACGGGTCTAGCGCAGACTGTTTGTGGTGACAGCCACTTCCCAAAGGCCACTGTTATTGCATATTCACAAAGAGGCCAGATAGATTGAGACACATGGGAAAAAGATTACTTTCACTCAGGCAAGTGAGCAACAAACTCCCCTGCATTTTCACCTAGACAATGTATTTTTTGTCTGGCAAGACTAGGAGATAACTCTATTGGGGATTTCCGTTCCTTCGTCTATGTTAGGCCACTAAGGATTCCTACATTGTTAGTTTATTTTTTTAAGATCAGGGCTATTATCCATGCTTTTTTTTTTATTTTAATAGAAAATAATAAGGGCATCTGGAGGTTAAACAAATAGTAAATGTCCAGATATGGGCACTTATTATTGTTAATATGGATTTTTCGAAGAAATGTATAATTTGGGATTCATTATCTGGTTGATTTTCTGGGCATAATCTTAACATCTCTGTTGGAAATTGGGTCTCTAGTTGGCAGAGGAATGTACCCTGCCCAAGTAGGGACCACAATCTAGTCAGGATAGTCCGATACACAAATCAATTAACCCTCTGGTAGCTTGGCACAGAGCAGGCAGGCTTAACTTAGAAGGCAATGTGTAAAATATTTGTGCAACACACATACAGCAATCACAATGAATACACCACAAAGACTCCCCACAGGTTAATGAATAATATTTATCCGTGCAACGTAAAACCAAAACGACAAAATTCCAATCAATAGATCAGGAGTTATGTAATATAAAAGGACTTATGTGAAGAAGCATGGCGCTGTCAGGCCAGTCAGACGGTCCCCCAACTCCAGAGAGAGGACCCAGCAAGTGTGCACTTATCACGTTGGAAAAGTGCAAGCAAGTGAGAGCGGCCCTGGCTCTGCCTTAATCCCCAGCAAGGTGGATACCACATCGGTACACCACTCCCAGCCCTGGGGTTAGACACACAGCTGCAGTGGTTGCAGTGGGAATGCTACGCTCAGCCTCTCAGCGGTGTGAGACCCACATGGTGACTTACTCGGCGACCGGGCCTTGGATGTCCCGGAGACCCTCAGGAGAAGTGGAGGAAAGTCAGCAATCCTTTGGAGTCACTCTGGGGGTAGTTGTTGGTTCTGTCTGCAAGGCAACGATTCACAGGCAGCAGGGCAGCACAACAAGGCAAAGCAGCAGTTCCTGGGAACAGTCAATCCTGGCAGAGTGGTGATCCTAACAACACAGCAGTCTTTAGTCCAGCAGAGTTACGTTGAGTCCAGAAGTGTACTTATTTTATAGGGTCAGAGACCCATTACTTACACCAAAAAGTGCCTTTGATGTGGGGGATGACTTAAAAAGGTTTATCTTAAATGCCTGGGTCCCCCTTTCAGCCCAGTCCCAGCTCCAGGCTATCAGTGGGAAGTGATCAAGCCCTTTGTGTAGGCTCAGGCCACTACTGTTTGAGGTGTAAATATGAGCCCTTCCCAACCTCCTCCCCAGGATGACCCATAAAATGAATGCAGATGCAGTAGAGCATCCTGTGTTGTGGGTGTCTAAAGGGAATGCACAAGTGTAGCTGTCACCTAGCCCAGGTCAGACGTGTATTGGAGATATGTTGTAGGCACACATGGCAATGATGGCAGAGAAATGCCCACTTTCTAAAAGTGCAAAAAGAACAAGTGATGGACGGAATGCTGAACAATGTCAAACATTCAACCCCAGTACAGAGATCTGGGCCTAAATCAATCGTTTTTTTGCTGCCCATGCTATTCCAGTTTGGACCCAGGCGTATGCAAATTAGTCTTGACCCTGATCCCCATGGTAACAGTACAGCCGGAACTGCCAGGCCATGTCTTCCCTGGACTAGAAACAAGCCTCCTGGGACCGGTTTCGGGGTTTCACCCCTCATCAGCCAGGCTAGCTTGAATCCAGTGGCATGGGAAGCACGAGACCCACGTCTGGGCATACCCTTCCCACTTAGGGCGACAAATGCAAGTGAAGCAGGGAATGAACTAGAAGGACAGTTATGCATTTTTTTTTTTGTTGCTCCAACAAAAGTATTTTATAAATTACTATGCCTAGCCCTGCACCTGGTTGACTTCATCCCAGTCTAAAGTTAAGTGTAACACAAAAATACAGTCATATAAAAGGCCTCAGCAGAGAACTTACATCTAAGTGTGCACTGGAGTAACGCTTGAGGAATATCAGAACAAAAGCCCTCTTGAATGACTCATTGAAGTAACCAGGATTGTTACGGATGTCCAAAAGAGATGTAAAACATCAGTTCCAATGAGAGAGAGCCTGTATTCCTAAATGCAGAATTTATATCACATGAATGAGACTGTGGCAAAGTGAGTTAGAGCAAAGCATGGAACTCACAGCAAATTGGTAAAACTGTGCTGGGGGATGTAAATCTAACATTCTGTGACTCTAGGTGTATTCCAAAAAATGAAACAACACACCCATGCAGTCCAAGGAGAGAGATTTGCAACCACTGAAAGAGACTGTGCGCTAAGATCAGAAACTTCCATCCAGGGAGAGAAGCTGTGGAGCAACATGTGGGACTCACATCTATGCAACCATGATCTTGAACAATGTCACTGTATGCATCAGGACCAACCAAACGCTGATCTAATTAAGAAAAGAGTTGAAGAGGCACCTCTTTCAAGAACACTACATCACAAAGCATTAACAGTCCACAACACAGCACACCTTTCCTCTCATTGGTTGACTTAATGCTTGTATCTGAACCTGTGTAGAGCTGTGCAGACTTTTGACTAGGCGAGTGTTATAGAAATACCACTCACGTACATCTTGTGAGTGAAACAGTGTTCTATTCGACATGCCGCATTAAAGTTGTGAGCCTATGTTACAGTTTACATAATAACAATGACTATGAAAGTGCACCAAGAAATGAGCCTCTAGAACTGTGAGAGGGACTTTCCCGCCAAGAGATGAGCCTTATAAATAATTAGTTAGACTGTGCTCCAAGAGCTGAGGCTTACTCTCATTGGCTATTCTCCAGAACTTTAAACCACACAAAAATGAATGAGTATACACCAAAGCTTGAGTCACACCCAACTGGCGAGACTGTGCTGTGATGTAGAAAGCTCACTTGAGGAAAAAGTCTGCTCTCCTACAGTTGAATATAACAAAGTGAGACTGTGCCCCAAAAAGTGAGACTCACAAGTAATGAGTGACACTGTCCAGCAAAGTGAGATAGTTAACACCAAATTAGGCTGTCCTTGGTCTACTCTATTTCTGTCTCTGACAACCCAGGGGTGGGGGTGGTGGGTGGGGGGTGTGGGGGTGGGTGTGGGTGTGTGTGTGTGTGTGTGTGTGTGTGTCTTTTCGTTCCCTACCATCGGTCCACGAGCCATTCACCAGATTTCTTCAAGGAAATCCACAAAAGGTACTCTGACATATAATTAATTTAATTGAGCATTTAATATTAATGAACTCTTATTCATTTAGTCAGAGGTCAAACTGAACATCTAGAACAGATATGCCTTAGTAGTTTTTACCTATGGTGGATGTCCTGGTCTCTCCAGACACACTAACTTTCATTAGGATAAAAGAATAGGCATTAGTCTGCATTGGGCTAGACTAGCCTAGGACATTTGATGCTACTTTTTCATTGCTTCCATATTTGTCTTTTGTCACAGAAACAGGCCAATGACTTGGTGAACACGCTAATTAAGTGTACGCCACACTACATCCGCTGCATCAAGCCCAATGAGACAAAACGACCAAAAGACTGGGAGGAGAGTAGGTAAGCATGGAGAAGATCACTATTCTAACACTTCAACAGATTTAAAAGAAACTAGAAAGACCACCCTCAGTAACAAAAATCTCCAAAAGCCCATGTGTCCTTTCTGAGGGCTCATGCATTACTGCAATGTGTACTTGTACTCCTTTGGAATAAAGTTAGGAGACAGTTCAGGGCGCAACAGAGTCTGGATTAGTGGTACTCTATAAGGAAGGGACACAAGTACAGCCATAGCAGACTGACATGTGAATCTGATAATTGTTGTTAAGTTTAGAGTCATTTAGAGGAGGGCGCTAATGGGCATCTGTAAACAATTGCTGTATGGCCCGTCATCCAGCTTCACAAACTACCTGTCTCAATTAGGGGCTGGGGGATTGAAAGTTTCCTGACAACAGAAACCCTCACTACCGAGCATCTGCTGGTGTGCATGGGCTCGGAAGGCTGCTCTATTTATGACAAGACTTCAGATGCCGCGCCTACCAGTTGTTTCAGTCCGGGCCTACCTGAATATGAATAAATGCTGAAATGTCCACCATGCACTGGTAGAAACCTTCAAGCCTGTCAGCTACATTGATTTTTTTTAATATCCCAAATAAAGATTTCTTGCTTTGGGGGTCTGTTTTTGAAAAGCCAGGTCGATGGATTTGTCTACATGTGGCAGATAGGCCATAGAGTAACTGCCCATGCAGGCTGGCATCCATTTAATCAAACTCCAGGTATGGGAACAGAAGTGGTAGATGCCATTCTAACGCCAGTTCTCCACTATGAAACAATCTACCTAGCGAGTGACCTTGGAAACTGTGTCTTAAAGGCTAACAGGCATACTGTATGATTTGCTAATGCTCAGGGATACTGACCCAGCGGATAGGAAGTTTGTGAGCTAGACAAGAACCTGATACTTGCTAGTGAGTGACATTACAACAGTGAAATGTGTCGGAGTCCGTGAAGTCCACATGAAAGCCAGGAGTTGAAATGACAGCCATACCTCTGTGATGAATACAGCTAGATGAATACCATAAGTTGTGGGGTGATGCATTATATAGAGAACACGTGTATGTATGCACTGAAGCTTTCTAAAGCATGTGAGGATGACATTAATTGTTTCTGTTCTACAGAGTCAAACATCAAGTAGAGTACTTAGGCCTGAAGGAGAACATCCGTGTCCGGAGAGCTGGGTTTGCCTACAGGAGGGTCTTTCATAAGTTTTTACAAAGGTACGTGGATGGTCAGAGCTTTAGAAAAAGAAGAGGATGGTCGTGTGTTTTCTTCTAGACACAATACTAAGCATTAGACAATGCTGTCACGTACTGGATTCAAGCTCATATCACTCAGTGTGCTGGATAAGGAACAAGGTGATACTGACGTAAAATTGACATCACATTGCCAAGTTCAAGTAGATTCTGAATGAATTCAACGAGAAGACCAGGATTCTGCCTCATTGGTCTCATCCTTAGGATAAGGAAATCAGAGAACAAAAAGAGACAAGAGAATTTATTCCTGCAAGTAGGCCAATTACTGCACCATTAGATTTTGTATGGTAGCCAACATATAGGGCACTGTCAGCATGATCCAAAAAAGGTCTGCGGAAATCAGAGTCCTTCATGCCTACAAGTTAAGTGTGTATCTCTCGTGTGGACCTTGACCAGTCTTTCACATCTTTTCAGTATGAGTGGCAAGATCTTTTAGAAAGATAGACATTTGGACCCCAAATACTGGG